>NC_135893.1:75024573-76331386 GCF_964194155.1 Cetorhinus maximus | reverse complement strand
ACCAAGGCTGTAATGAGGTCAGGAGCTGAGTGGCTCTGGTGGAACCCAAATTGAGTGTCAGTGAGCTGGTTATTGCTATGCAAGTGCCGCTTTATAGCACTGTTGATGACCACTTCCATTACTTTATTGATGGACTGTAGATTGATGGGGCGGTAATTGGCTGGGTTGGATTTGGTCCTGATTTTTGCGTACAGGACATACCTGTGCAATTTTCCACATTGCCATGTAGATGCCAGTCTTGTCACTGGAACAGCTTGGCTAGGGGCACGGCCAGTTCTGGAGAACAAATCTTCAGTACTATTGCCGGAATATTGTCAGGGCCCATAGCTTTTGTAGTATCCAATGCCTTCAGCCATTTCTTGATATCACGTGGAGTGAATCGAATTAGCTGAAGTCTGGCATCTGTGATACTGGGGTTCTCCGGAGGAGGCCGAGATGGATCATCCACTCGGCACTTCTGGCTGAAGATTGTAACAAATACTTCGGCCTTATCATTTCAACTGATGTGCTGGGCTCCTCCATCATTGAGGATGGGGATATTTGTGGAGCTTCCTCCTCCAGTGAGTTGTTTAACTGTCCACCACCATTCCCGATTGGATGTGGCAGGACTGCAGAGCTTATATCTGAACCATTGGTTGTGGGATCACTTAGCTCTGTCTATCACTTGATGCTTATGCTGTTTGGCATGCAATAGCTTCAACACCTCATTGTTAGGTATGCCAGGTGCTCCTCCTGCACTCTTCATTGAACCACAGACAGCTCTCCCAATTTTGGCACTAGCCCTCCAGATGTTAGTAAGGGGGACTTTGCAGGGTCAACAGGGCTGAGATTACCATTGTCATTTCCAGTTCCTAGGTCAATGCCTGTCCATCTGGTTTCATTCCTTTTTTGTGACTTTGTAGTGGTTTGCTAGGCCAGAGGCCATTTAAGAATCAACCACACTGCTTCATGCCTGGCGTCACATGCAGGCCAGACAAGGACAACAGATATCCTTCCCTAAAGGGGCATTAGTGATGCCAGATGGGTTTTTACAACAATTGACAATGGTTATCATTAGGCTTTTAATTCCAAATTTTTATTGAATTCAAATTCCACCACTATGGAATTCTGTTGTTGCAGGATTCGAACCCAGGTCTCAGAGCATTACCCTGGGTCTCTGGATCACCAGTCCAGTGACAATTCTACTACACCATTGCCTCCCCAACAGCTGAAGCATAACCTCCCTACTTTTGTAATCAATGCCCCTAACAATAAATGATAACATTCTATTAGCTTTCCTAATTACCTGCTGTATCTGCACACTGACCTTTTGTGATTCATGTACTAAGATCCCTCTGAATCTCAGAGCTCCTCAATCTCTCACCATTTAGATAATAAGTTTCTTGGTCATTTTGGCAGGAAGAATAAAAAATTTCACATTTGCCCACATTATACTCCATTTACCAGCTCTTTGCCCACTCACTTAACCTATCTATGTCGCTTTGTGGCCTCCTTATATCTTCTTCACAATTTACTTTCCTACCTAACTTTGTGCCATCAGCAAATTTAGTGACCATTCCTTCGGTCCCTTCACTAAAGTCATTTATATAAATTGTAGTTGTTTCTTTTGACAGATTAATGAGCACTTGAGGGGAAAGAGTAATTTTTCAAGAGTTTCAATGGCTGCATGTTTGATAGTTTTATGGGCTTCAGTGAGGGGACTTTTTTTCAACTGGTGTTTGAATGGATCATATTTTTTTAATTTTATGAGCCTTTCAAATACTTCCCAGTGATGTTATATAGTGAGTGAGTTCTGTACATAGTGGATACTGGCTGAGTGGGTATGGTATATGTTTGGAGGCATTGGTGGTATGAACAGGGCATGGGGCTTTGCAGAGGGCATGTATGGTGGGTGGGCAGGGGAAGGGATGTGAGAGCTAAGGGGACTAACAAACGTGTAGAGAGATCGACCAATGTCTCAACAAACATATGTGGGCCTTCTAACCTACTTGGCAACTCCCCGCTTTGGGCCTGCTTCGGTAATGGCGTCCACAACTCCAGCCCAACCTGACTCTGGAAGATTAAAATTCCGTGTGAACAGACTTACTTTCGGAAGTCAGGAACATGACATCAGGGAAATGGCCTGAGTCACTCTTCCCAACTCAAAGGGGAAAGTCTGGTCTCTGATTTCCCAAAGCGACACACTTCCCTACAAGAGCAGTGGGGTTGGGTGAGCCAGGGTGTGGATGGATGGTGTAGCAGGCTAACAGTAAGCTTAATAATCTATTTAATTTGGGGTTTTCACTTACACCCTGAAAGCTGGGATACTACACCCTCCCAATAGTATTCTCTCTCCTTCCTGCTTCATGGCAAGAAAAGGAAAAGGTTGTTGCACTGAATCTTAGCTACAACTCTCAGCCTGGCTCACCATTAACCAAAGGAGCATGGACTAGCAAGTGCTCTGGGGCCATATGTTGAGGACAGGTAGCTCTCATTAGTTAATGGAACATATTGTGAGTATTGTTATCTGTGGTATTTTGACTTGTGCATAAATGAGTTATGAATAGTTGTATTGCTTATCAACAGATGGAATTCTGATCTTATGGCAGCAAAATATACTTTAACATATGTGGTGATTAGGGTACCCTTTTCTCAGATTAGTCAATGCAGAAAGCATCCTTCCTTCTTATAGAGAATAAGCATTCACACAGTCACAAAAATGTATTTTTTATGAGCAGCTGTGTTCTCCTATTGCCATTTTGCTCATTATTAACAAGCTACCGATTCCACATTGACAATAAGGCTACAGGCAAAAGAAATCAGCTGAAATGAATGTGTACATTTTGGAAACAGTAGAATCTTTAACCTTTTCATGAACTGATTCTTTCCGAATGACTTACAAAATCCCTTTAGCCTATACAAATGCAAAGAGCTGGAAAACTGAAGTAAAACAGAAAATGCTGGAAATAATCAGCAGGTCAGACAGTACCTGTGCAGAGAGAAACAGAATTAACATGCTAAGTATAACACGGGAGCAGTGTTCCTGCCACCACCACCCCACCCACCAACACAGTGTAAAGTCAGAGGCGAGCCCACCTGTGTTTGGTTGGTTCTGCCCTCAGCTATTTAATGACCATTGGGCATTTAATTGGTTTGAGTCGGGTCTTCCACCTCCTTCCAAGAGGAAATCCTGGCTTTGAGAGCTGACAAGTTGCCAGCAGCTGTCTTTTCCCAGCAGGGCCACCGGGAGTGGTGACCACTGCTGGGACTGCAGGACTGAAGAGGAGGAGCTGGGGACCCGGACGAAGATAATTCTGAGGAGTTGCAGGGGCCAAACTGACGAGCCCCAGTGAGTGGGTTGAGGGGCCGGGGTGGACTGGGCAGGGCGAGAGGGAAATGCAGAGGGTAGGGGGGGATCTGCTTTGGGGGAGTTTCCAATGGTCCAAATAGGAGGGGGACCCCCCCCTTCCCATCACCCCAACGCAACCACAATGCTACCAGGTTTCATCTTGAATACTTGGCACTGGCCCCACCCACCATGGGTAAAATCTCAGCAATGGCGAGAGGAGGATCTTAAATGGTGAATAGTTGGCCAGTTAAGGACCTCAATTAGTTCATGGGCAGGAGGACCAACCGACATCTTCCCTGCAGCAGATAAAATGCCAGTGGAGTGGGCGGGCATGGATTGATACGCAACAAGCATGGCATCATTGCCATGACATGCAGTTTTACGTGCATCCCCCCTTTCATCCCGCCCCCGGCAGGAGAGTAAAATTCCGACCAACATTTCAGGCCCTGACAGATTAACTTTGTTTGTCTCGCCACAGGTGCTGTTTGACCTGTTGAGTATTCCTGTTAACCTAAGGTTAGACTGTAGCCAGTCAAACTTGTGCCTGCATAAAATTGACACAAGAAATGGGTTCACTGTTATATATTGTTGTGTTATCTTTAAATATCTGTAAAGAGCTAGGAACTAATTAGCTATGGACTGATTATGTGCAAGAGTTCCAGGGGGCCACTTTTCATCGCTGCACTAGAGACTCATGTTATGTGTAACAGAACTAGTTCAAACCGGTCCTTCTTTTGTACAGGGTAGCATGGCCAGTATTAAACAAAAGAGCTCTCATCTTTCCAAGTTACATTGTGGTTATTACCAGCATCAGGGATCCAAAAGACAACAAGAACACATAGCACTCAGTTTTAGCTTTTCTTGATCAGCGTTGGGGGTAGATGGGAATGTGGAATTCGAAACACAAATAGATCAGCCACGGTCTTATTGATTGGACGAGCAGGCTCAATAGGGAATAGTCTACTTCTGCTCTTATTTCTTGTGTTCTTATGTTCTCATAATACAAAAACTCACAAAGCATCATCTCCTAATCTTTGAAATTTAGCATGTTATGACAACCTCTCAATGCACAGACAGTGCTGATGAGATTGTGTGTCAGGTTATAAATAACACCATTCCTTTCCCACTGTCACTGGCATGTACATTTCAGCTCCTTTTGAAATGTGAGCTATTTTTTCATTTATAAAATATCAGGCTGTACAAATGAAGAAAGGTCAAAATACATTAATGTCTGAAATATTTTGTATTTGCTTAAATTGTACTCCTAGTTTCCATCTGCTGGATCATATGGAAGGATGATGGTTTATTTTATTCGTGACTTAACTTATCTACAAATTGATTTCAATTTCTTTGAATCTCATAAGTAAAATCATTCAGTGTTGGAAATGCAAAGGCAGATCAGTCAGCATCTGAAAATGAAACAATGCAGATGTGTCTCTTAATCAGAACTTCAGCCTAAGTTTATCTGTAAACTGCTGGATGATCTCTTGAACATCTCTTTGTAACATAATTATCTGGTCTGGTGGACAGGACTAATATTTTTATTGTTTTTATAGAAGACGTGTGTTAGAAAATCCTGTTTTATATCAAAAATGACTTTGTTTATTGAGTGGGCTGAAGCCACAGAATAAGTTTTAAAAGGTCTCAAGTGAGTCTCAAAACAGTCAGATATTTACATAACTACACCTGACAATTTACAAAGCTAACAGAAACAGGCTGTCTGGAGATAGCCCAATGAGGGCAATAAGCTTAAATGAATGTGATTTGCCACCTTCTGAGCTAATTCCAAAGACATTCAGACATAATCTAATTAGTCAGGTGGGTGAGAACCAAGCTGTTAAACTCGATCACTCTGGACAGTTGACCCGGCTTAAAGAGGATCTCACTGACAGCCTTAATCTAATCACTTTAAACAATGGACCTGAAATGAATTTATTATGATCATGTTTGATAACTGGCTAGTTTGTGAAGGCTGGTCATGTGACATCCCTTTGTGTATAGAGATACTGATTTCCCAGTCAATGTGCATAAAGACCATGGGTAACAGCAAAATGACAACTCGTTCTCCCTCTTCTCTCTCTCTCCAGCCATTGTGTGAGCATGCCCTGCCTGTATTCTGACCAAACACTGCAGGTAGCGTCTTTAACATAAACCAAACAGCTGTTGACTCCAGAAGACGAGACAGAGATTGACCATCAACATTTTAAATTGTCTCAATGCAGAATCCAGAAAGATCACTGAACCCAGCCTTAAGTCTTCAATCTACAGCAACCATATCTGATTAACTTTCTTTTGGGACTCTTAAATCCTTTACCTACATTCCCCCTTTGTAACTTACTTGTGTGTGTTTGTGAATCTCTTGAATGCATCTGTGTGAGAGAGTTGGAGTGCTTTATAAAATTATTTTTATCTATCGGGTGTTAAGTACAATAAATATTATTTCCTTTCCTTTCAAAAACTTAAAAGAAAAGCTGCGTGTGTGCCTTTTACAGTCACAACACTTAAACACTCACTGATTTGGCAAGTGAATTCTCTTTTAAGAACACTTGTTATGGTCAAATGGGAGGAGGAGAGAGGTGCCATTCTAATACTTCTCATCTGGCTGTAATATATCTTGCAAATGAATGGACATGAGGGTCAGGGTGTGCAATTCACACGCACCTGTTCAAAATAATTCAGGCAGCAAACAAACTTCACATTTCCTGTTAATCATAATGATAGCATTGTGCAGACCAGCACTGGACAAGCCACAAGCCGTAAGCCTCATAGAGGGTCAAAACTCACGTGAGACTAGCAACACTTAAAGCTATAAAGGGAAGTACATTCTGGCTGCAACAGGAACTGGAAGTGGGGAAGAGGTTATTGAACAGGAATAACCATGAAACTTGCTAGAGGAGGGCTCTTCAGTGTAGCACTTGAGACCTTGGTGCAGGAGACACAAAGGGGGAGAAAGGTCCTCTTCCCTCGGGGAGCCAGGAAGCCTAAGAGGCAGATTAAAAAAAAGGCAGTGGGAGCTGGTAGTCATTATGGTCAATGCCAACCAGGCTAGCCACGAGGACCTGTATTCCACCCCAGAAGCTCAATGACCTCACTCAAATGGTCAAGGTCAGCCAATGTGTCTCCAGGTACCATTTTCTTACAAGTGAACCGTTAACCTCAGATGTCTTTCCATTCACAACTCCCAATTCAATCGCCCATGAACATTGCCTCAACCTCCCTTCACACACTTTGCACTTGCTGCAAGCCTCATACTCACATCCCACAGGTTGTACATGCTGCCAGCTATTCAACCATGTCAGGCATATCACATCATCAAACACATTGTCCCACATCCAATGACCCATTTCCCTCTCTCTTGCAGGACAAGGTGGCTGATAAATGAAGGAAGCAAGACCTAACTAGCGGAAAACAGGAACAGTTGCACGTCCTCACCCCCATGGGGGAGACAGTGCTGCTATCATTGTTGTGGCCAGGATTGAGGCCGTGGCGTGTGGTGGGGTTGAAACCAGGGAAGATGACAGTATGTTCATAGCTGATCCATCTTCTCACAATCCACTTCCTCCTCATCCCACAATGTCTTCTGATTTAAAGCTGTAGATGGTGTGAGTACACACCTCCTGTTCTCAGCCCACACTTCCCTCACCCCCAACCTGACCCTTCTGCTTTCTGATACCCTGCGTGAACAGGGTGAGGATGAGGTCCTCATGGAACCAGAAACTGATGGAGAAAAAAAAATTCTTCAGTCAGTCTGACACTTGCAGCAACCAACTCAGAACCTTGCACAAACTATAGAGGCCGTATGTGTGGGATTTTACACGATCTGGTAGGGGAGGGATGTGAGTGGCGAAGGCTAACCTCTCCCAACTCTTCTCCAGAGCGATCTCATGGCCAGCCAGCCAATTAACAGCCAGCAGGTGGGCTGACCAGCACCCCCATCAGCCAGAGGCGGGGACTGAGGCAGCTGCCGCGCCATTGGCTGACACAGTCAGATGTGCTTGCGCCACCTTTAAAGGCTGTCAGCACCAGAACGCTACACCAGGCCACCTTTGTGGTGAACCTTAGGCCAATCAGCCTTGGAAGAACTCGGGAAAAGAACATGCTTGTCAGCATGGTGCAAGGGAGATTTTGGGTGGCCCCACAGTTTAGTAACGACTCCCTGCTATTCAGGCAAGGCGCGAGATCCTCTTCTCCCAGGCACAACAGGAGGAGACCTCCCCCAATCCGCTAACCAAGCAAGCCTGGACGGTGATCGTGGAGAGGGTCAACAGTTGAGGGGTTGCTCAGAGAACCTAATAACAGTGCTGCAAGCAGGACAATGACCTTTTCTGCCCTGCCGGGGTGAGTGGCCCGTACCTCTGATCCCCCTGGGGAGTCAGCTAATGGATTAGTGGGGCTGCTGGGGATGAAGTGCCCACCGTGTCGGTGGCAATGGGTGGAGGCTCCTGGGAAAGGAATGGCTGCAGCTCTGTCAAGAGGTGCAAACCTGGCACTTCCAACCATCGCAAGATTGTTCCAGACTGGCTCAATGCTACATGTGTGGCAGTAGCCACAATGGCAGCAGCAAGCATGCCAGCCACTAACTTGTTGCACCTGTTCTTGGTGGGGGTTGACTAATGTTCCTCTTCCATGTTAGAATCATAGAATAGAATGGTTTCAGAGCAGAAGGAGGCCATTTGGCCTGTCGTGTCTGTGCTTGCCCTAGAACCACTCCCTTGCCTTTTCCCTGTAGTCCTGCAATTATTTTCTTTTCAGGTGATCCAGTTCCCTTTTGAAAGCCCAAATCAACGCTCTCTCCACCACACTCTCAGGCAGTGCATTCCAGATCCTATCCACTCGCTGCATGAAAAAGATTTTCCTTATGATATCATCAGCAATTTTTGAAATTTTACTCCATATTCCAAGCTCCAAGTCATGATATAAAGTAAAAAAGCAGTGGTCCTAGCAGTTGCCCTTGGGAACATTACTGCTTACCACCCCCCACCCACCCCCCAACCCCCCCCCACCGGTGTAAAAATCAACCATCTACCACAACTCGCTGCTATCTGTCCTTAAACCAATGTTTTATCCAATTGGACAATGAACTAAAAACAAAAAACTACTGCGGATGCTGGAAATCCAAAACAAAACAAAAACAGAATTACCCGGAAAAACTCAGCAGGTCTGGCAGCATCAGCGGAGAAGAAAAGAGTTGACGTTTCGAGTCCGCATGAATTTGTAAGGTCAAATGTGCTTTGCCTGGTGTCAGTTTAAAGTCTATGGGTTACTGTTGCCTTGATGAAGATTTACCTGGGAGTGATTAATTTGGGGATTTGTTGAAAAGTTATTATGGTAGTAATTTGTAGACATATGTATGTGTTTAATTTGTTGTTAACTTAATAAATGTTTAATTTAGTTTTATATAAAAAACCTTTTGAGGCTCGGTGGTCTTATTCCTGAATTCAGAGCTGCATATCATAAAATACCAATTGAAAATATAGGTTATGACAGTTGTTCAAGTTTCTCCCTGGGATTTAAACAATTCAGCCTTTACCAACTGCTGTGTCATAACAGTCACCCATTCCCTCTTTCCCTGCATGCTCTTAAACTGCATGGTGACCACATCTATAAATGTGCCTTCCACCAAACTTACAGCCTTGCAGATATATCACAGTGACACAAGGTGCTGTTCATTAGTTGGAACTCCCCTGCCATTCCTCTAACTATTAGGTAATAAAACTTATTAATTAAAAAATAAAGATTCACCAGCTACTCACTTCTCTTCCTCATTTGTCATTAAATGTAAGGAGGTTAATTGAAATGCTTTACTTCATCTTTATTTGAAAAAAAATAAAATTTTTAATTAACCAGCTCCTTAGACTAACTTTCGAACTTTGGAGAAAGGGAAACAAAGCTCCAAAACTCACCAGCCAATCAACTCGTGACCTTCCTGTCATCACAGAATCACAGTGCAGAAGAGGCCCTTCGGCCCATCGAGCCTGCACCGACATGTGAGAAACACCTGACCTACCTACCTAATCCCATTTACCAGCACTTGGCCCATAGCCTTGAATGTTATGATGTGCCAAGTGTTCATCCAGGTACTTTTTAAAGGATGTGAGGCAACCCGCCTCCACCACCCTGCCAGGCAGTGCATTCCAGACCGTCACCACCCTCTGGGTAAAAAAGTTTTTCCTCACATCCCCCCTAAACCTCCTGCCCCTCACCTTGAACTTATGTCCCCTTGTGACCGACCCTTCAACTAAGGGGAACAGCTGCTCCCTATCCACCCTGTCCATGCCCCTCATAATCTTGTACACCTCGATCAGGTCACCCCTCAGTCTTCTCTGCTCCAACGAAAACTACCCGAGTCTGTCTAACCTCTCTTCATAACTTAAATGTTTCATCACAGGCAACATCCTGGTGAATCTCCTCTGCACCCACTCCAGTGCAATCACATCCTTCCTATAATGTGGCGACCAGAACTGCACACACTGATCCAGCTGTGGCCTCACCAAGGTTCTATACAACTCCAACATGACCTCCCTACTTTTGTAATCTATGCCTCGATTGATAAAGGCAAGTGTCCCATATGCTTTTTTCACTACCCCACTAACATGCCCCTCTGCCTTCAGAGATCTATGGACACACACGCCAAGGTCCCTTTGTTCTTCAGAACTTCCTAGTGCCATGTCGTTCAATGAATACTTCCTTGTCAAATTACTCCTTCCAAAATGTATCACCTCTCACTTTTCAGGGTTAAATTCCATCTGCCACCTATCTGCCCATTTGACCATCCAGTCTATATCTTTCTGTGGCCCAATACACTCAACCTCACTGTTAACCACCCGACCAATCTTTGTGTCATCCGCAAACTTACTAATCCTACCCCCCACATAGTCATCTATGTCATTTATATAAATGACAAATAATAGGGGACCCAGCACAGATCCCTGTGGTACGCCACTGGACACTGGCTTCCAGTCACTAAAGCATCCTTCTATCATCACCCTCTGCCTCCTACAAATAAGCCAATTTTAAATCCACCTTATCAAATTACCCTGTATCCCATGTGCCTTTGCCTTCTTTATAAGTCTCCCATGTGGGACCTTGTCAAAGGCTTTGCTGAAATCCATATAAACTACATCAGCTGCATTACCCTCATCTACACGCCTGGTCACCTCCTCAAAAATTTAACCAAATTTGTTAGGCATGACCTCCCTCTGACAAAGCCATGCTGAATATCCCTGATCAAACCTTGCCTCTCCAAGTGGAGATAGATTCTCTCCTTCAGAAATTTCTCCAATAGTTTCCCGACCACTGACTTGAGACTCACTGGCCTGAAGTTCCCTGGCTTATCTCTACACCCCTTCTTAAATACCGGAACCACATTAGCTGTTCTCCAGTCCTCTGGCACCTCCCCCGTGGCCAGAGAGGAATTAAAAATTCGGGTCAGAGCCCCTGCGATCTCCTCCCTTGCCTCCCTCAGCAGTCTGGGACATAAATCATCCAGACCTGGAGATTTGTCCACTTTTAAGCCTGCCAACACCTCCAATACCTTGTCACTCCCTATATCAATTTGCTTAAGAACCTCGCAGTCTCTCTCCCCAAGTTCGATACCTTCATCCTCATTCTCTTGGGTGAAGACAGACGTGAAGTATTCATTCAACACTCTAGCGATGTCCTCTGGCTCCACCCATAGATTGCCCCTTTGGTCACTTATGGGCCCTACTCTTTCCCTGGTTATCCTCTTCCCATTGATATACTTATAGAATATCTTGGGATTTTCCCTACTTTTACCAGCCTGAGCTTTCTCATATCCCCTCTTTGCTCTCCTAATTGCTTTCTTAAGCTCCACCCTGCATTGTCTGTACTCCACTAATTCCTCCGCTGATTTGCTTCCCCTATACCTGCTAAAAGCCTCTCTTTTCCTTCTCATCATAACCTGAATATCTCTGGTCATCCATGGTTCTCTGGGCTTGTTACTCCTTCCTATCACCCTAGAGGGAACATGTTGAGTCTGTACCCTCCCCATTTCCTTTTTGAACACCCCCCACTGTTCCTCTGTTGATTTCCCCACAAGTCTACCTTGGCCAGATCCTGCCTTATTTTACTAAAATCCACTCTCCCCCAATCCAAAACATTTTTTTGCAACTTGTCAATTTCTTTGTCCATAACAAACTTAAACTGTACCATGTTGTGGTCGCCGCTATCGCTAAAATGCTCGCCCACCACCACCTCAGCCACTGTCCGGCTTCATTCCCCAGAATTAGGTCCAGCAATGCACCGTACCTTGTTGGACCCTCCACATATTGACCTAAAAAGTTCTCCTGTACACATTTCAAGAAATCCACTCCATTCAAGCCCTTAACACTATGTTTATCCCAATTAATGTTGAGAAAGTTGAAATCACCTGATATAATTACCCTATTGTTATTGTTTTTACACACCTCCACAAATTATGCACATATTTGCTCCTCAATTTCCCGCTGACTATCTGGGGGTCTATAATAAACACCTAATAATGTGGTTGCCCCTTTTTTATTCCTAAGCTCTACCCACAAAGCTTCCTTCGATGCCCCCTCCAAGATATCATCTCTCCTTACTGCAGTAACTGACTCCTTAACTAATAATGCAATGCCTCTTCCTCTTTTACCCCCTCCCCTGTCTCGCCTGAAGATTATATATCCCGGAATGTTGAGCTGCCAATCCCGCCCTTCCCTCAACCACATCTCTGTGATGGCTACTATATCACAATTCCACGTGTCAATCCTCACCCTTAACTCATCCGTTTTACCAGTAATACTCCTGGCATTAAAGTAGAGGCCATCCAGCCTTGCCTTACTCCCTTGAAGCTTAATGCAGCTGTACTCCCTCTGACTTGATTGTTTTACAGTATTATGATGTGTCCCTATTCTGCTAACATTCTGTGTCCCCTCCCCCTGCTGAATTAGTTTAAACTCCTCCCAACAGCACTAGCAAACCCGCCCGCAAGGATGTTAGTCCCGCTCTGGTTCAGATGTAGACTGTCCCGCTTGTACAGGTCCCACCTTCCCCAGAAATGTTCCCAGTGATCCAGGAATCTAAAACCCTCCCTCCTGCACCAACTCTTAAGCCACGTATTCATCTGCGCTATTGTCCTATTTCTGAGCTCGCTAGCATGTGGCACTGGGAGTAATCCAGAGATTACAACCCGAGAGGTCTTGTTTTTTAGTCTACTGCCTAACTCCCTGAATTCTTGATGCAAGACCTCATCCCTCTTTCTACCTATGTCATTGGTACCAACATGTACCATGACCTCTGCCTTATCACCCTCCCCCTTCAGGATGCCCTGCAGCCGTTCAATGACATCCTGGACCCTGGCACCAGGGAGGCAACACACCATCCTGGAGTCACGTTGACGGTCACTGTAGCGCCTATCAGTTCCCCTGACTATAGAATCCCCTATTACTATTGCTCTTCCTCCCTTCCTCCCCTCCTGTACAGACAGGCTGCTTGTGGTGCCAGAAGCTTGACTCTGTCCGCACTCCCTGGAGGAACCAGCATCCTCATCAGCCTCCAAAATGGAATACCGATTTGTGAGCAGGGCCCTAGGGGACTCCTGAACTACTTGCCTGTTTCTCTTGGACCGCCTCGTGGTCACCCATTCCCTTCCTTCCTCAAGTCCCTTCATCTGCGGTGTGACCACCTCTCTAAACGTGCTATCCACGATGCTCTCAGACTGGTGGATGCTCCACAGTGTCCCCAGCTGCCGTTCCAGCTCTGAAACCCGAGCTTCCAGGAGCTGCAGCTGGACACACTTCCTGCACACATGCTGGTCCCGGGCACTGGAAATGTCCCCGGCTTCCCATATGGATCACGAGGAATACACCACGGCTTTGAGCACACCTGCTATGACTTATCCCTTTAAATTAAAACTTTTAAATCAATTACTCTAGGACCCCTCTTTCCTGGTCCTCGTTACTGTAGAGTATACAAACTGTAAACCACAAAAAGACCTTAAACTATAAGCGATTAAAGTAGTAAATACTTTACCCACTACTAACCGGTGATTCCTTTCCCTTGTAGCCTCTCCTGATGCAGCACGCTCTGAAGATTTAAAAAGTTGGACAGCAAGGAAAAAATGCAAAGAGCACCTCATCCCCTATGCACCGAATTCCCGCTTTGCACCAAATTCTGAGTACCCACACTGGCTGTGCCCCACTCAGGATGTGCTCACTCTCCTGTTCCTGTACAAGTACACTGTCATGTCACAGTTTGAATTTTTTTTCCCTCTCTCTCACTTCAGTGATCCAGGTCTGCTTCATAGTGATCGCAGCCTGATTCATGGTGAAACTGACCTGCGGCAAGGTGACCCTGACCTGCTGCACAGTGACCCTGACCCGCTGCACAGTGACCCTGACCCGCTGCACAGTGACCCTGACCTGCTGTACAGTGACCCTGACCTGCTGCATATTGACCCTGACCTGCTGTACAGTGACCCTGACCTGCTGCATATTGACCCTGACCTGCTGTACAGTGACCCTGACCTGCTGTACAGTGACCCTGACCTGCTGCACACTCCTCTCAGTGTTCCTGCAGAAGAGGAGGGCCCACAAGGCAAAGGAATGACCCTGGACTATTGGTGGGTTCCTAATTCTCACAATCCTTAAGCCCATGGAGGAGTCCTCAGTGGAGTTGACAAGGCACCATGTCAGCTGTTCTATTACAGATGGTGAGGCAGGACTACAATGGCAACAGGGTGAGTAGCTTCATGAACGGGCACAAGGAAGCCTTCAGAGAGCACAAGTGACTTTGTTCCAGTGTTCTCCAATGCACATACATTGATATGTAGATTAGTCGATTCTGCAGACCCGTGTTTGCAAAGGTCAAACCCTTTTATCTTTCTATTCCCTCCTGCAGGTCAACAGAGAGCTGACAACTTGGGGGAATGTTTATACATTTCTGAGGAGGAGGGGGGCCCTCGGAGGATGCAGTGTCGCATCATTTCCTTGAACCCTCCACCAGTGCAGATACTTGCATCTCAATGGGTATGCAATTATGAGTTGATTCGGGCTCACACACATACCTAACCAACACCCTGGCTCAGACAGTGGAGGAGTCCATCCAGGTCATGAGAACTGCCATTTCCTACTTGTCTGCGCATGGGCCATTTGAGGCCATTGACAGGATCATTTAAACAATTAAAGGCCCTGCCCGTCCAACCTTAAGGCTGGTGGACAGGCCAGGAGCACCAGCGGCAAATAGAGAAAACATGAAACCTCATCCACCGGCGGGATCAGGCTTCATGTAGGGTTTAAAAAAGTGTAATAAAGTTTTAGTGAAATTTATTAACATGTCCCATCTCATGTGACATTGTCACAGGAGGGGGACATGTTTAGGATTTTTTTTTCTATTTTTAATGTGTATACAGCTGTCAGCAATCTCCCTGAGGCAGCACTTAGCCTCAGGGAGATGTGCGCTCTATCATGCGCATGTGCGAAAGAGCGCACTCTCGCTTTTGGGGAATCCCCCCCGCCCGCACAGGAAGCGCATAGCGCTTCCCGCCGGACGTCACGCTGGGCGGGCCTTAATTGGCGGCGGGGCCCACTTCTCCAGTGGGGTCAGCTCCCCGCCCGCCGGAGATTGGATCGGGCCCGCCCGCCCAGTAGGCAGAAAATTCTGCCCCTAGTGACAATGAAGGTTCAGCGATATATTTCCAAGTCAGGATGGTGAGTGGCTTGGAGGGGAACTTCCAGGTGATGGTGTTCCCAGGTATCTTCTGCCCTTGTCCTTCTAGGTGGGAGGGGTCGTGGATTTGGAAAGTGTTACTGATACTTTAAAGGTCTGGTTGATTGACACTTTTATAGGTTTTTTTTAAAGGAAGCTATGAATGGCTGTTTTTTAAAAGCATTTCCACATTGCCATTGTTACTATGGGGTTTGTTGGTTCTATACAGAGTGTATACTGGGCGAATGTGCATAGAAGTGCTATGAGTTGGCATAGAGGGTATGAGAGGACATTGGGGGAGCGAGTGAGGGGCATGGGTTGGAGTGGATGGGGCATGAAGAGTGGGTGAGGGATTGTGACGGGTGAGGGCTGGAGGGCCTAATATTTAACAAAACATCCAGGACAAAGCCCCAGAGAACAGGGGTGAGCCTTTTAAACAGCCCGCCCCGCCACTTGGCAGCCCCTGCGGCCACCTCCGACCTGCATCTGAGGGTAGCAGGCATGATTGACGCAATTCCCGCCTCCACTCCCAGCGGAGAGAAAATCGGAGCACTTTATCCCCGAGGCACGTGCACCGAGCCAGAAATTTCATAACTTGAGCTATCCACCCTGATGGAGAAAACCTGGCCCCAAATACACTTTACAACCTGTTCCTTTTATTGTGTCAGATTAAGTCTTTGACACACACAATTATTTACACAATAATTATACAGTGGAAAAGGTTTATATTACCCCATTTAATCTTTGGGTAGAGACCTTTATTAATCCTTTTGATCCTGACTCTCTACAATTGTCTTCATATCTCCCTAGGCCTCTGGTCACACACACTGTCCTAGATCCTAGATGATTAATGCATGGCAAGTGATGTAGACAAAGGTCCCCCCGCCCCACCCCCAGAAATGAGGATATCCCTACAAAACCTCCAGTGGCCAATCCATTTACCACTAATCATGTAACTAATCACTTTAGCCCCATTGTCCATTTCCTTATCTCAAGACTGTCTTGGTTAACTCGTTTCACAATGTGGCATCAAAAAGATGACAATAGGCACGACTCGCATACCCTGTCCTTTCAGCAGAAGCTAAACAGGACAGCCAGTTAAATCATACAATGATACATTAAACCCTAAAGTGTCCTGGGAAAAGATATTTGACCATTTCATCATTTCCAACAACAATACAAATCCAAACAGAGGTTAAAATGAGAGCAAAAAACTTTAATGATTTGAGATTCAATCAAATTCTAATCGTATAATATATATTACATATACAACTTGCCAACCAATCAGGGCCCTTTTCTCCTGTAGTACAAATTGTTGTGATCGTCTGAAATTTGGCACTCTTGTGTTTGTCCTGATGAGTGCAAAACAAAAAGCCTCAGCAACATGTTCCTCATTTCAGCAATATATATCAAATAGGGGGCCGGGCTTTCAGAGCAGACTTGGAAACCCGACAGCCGGACAAATTCTGGGTCCTGACCCCGCGCCTCAACTGCATCACTTTCATGTTAGTTTTGAATGTAAGTATCCTAATTTGGCAAGAAGCAAACTCAGCATTCAATTAATGCAGTCGAGCGTCTCCAGGAGGTGGGAGCTGCCTGCCTGATGCTAGCGGCAAAGGCAGGTGGCAGCCATGTTGGGGACTAGCACTGTCTTGCTGATTTGAGCAAGCAGCTCATCAGAAGGTCAGTGGTGGGTGAGATGGAGGAAATGGCCATGAACTCAATGTAAAGGTATAGTGATAGACCCGGTGCAAATTACCCCAGAGAAGTTCAGCTGACCACAAATTGAAAAGAAACATTTGGATGTCCCTGGGAATGATCCCAGTCACTGGGCACAATGTGCTCCAGACTGTTTGGGTTCAGTGAAAAAAAAATTAAAAATCACAATCCCAACTGGGTTGGCCCCTTAACAAGCTCCTAAAGGAATTTCATGGACCATTAAATGGCAGCAAGTGGGATTCCCATTCCCTCCCCACAATGGCCCTTTGAAAATTTCAAACTGTCCCAAAGGCATCAGGATCCCAAGATGACCTCCAGGACCCCAATTTCAAAACAGTGCCCGTACCAGGTCCTAACCCCACAGCCAATTGAAAATCGGGCCCAGCATCTCTTACATCTCTCCATTTAACTTCTTGAATTCAGATTCTCTTCAGGCTCTACAGAGGATATTTCTCACATCTCTCAGTCTGCAAGCCATAAATACATCAAGCAAGCCACCAATGCTCTCTTTGCCAGAGCCAACGACCGCATTACTTTCCCAATGAATGCCAGCAGACAGAATGAAAGAGCTCTGGAGTTTGCTGTCTTCCCTCATGGATGCACATAACTACCAGGGCACCAGAAAATCACCCAGGAGCATTCACTAACAGGAAAAGATTTCATTCCATCAGTGTGCAGCTGGTCAGTGATCAGCATCACAGTAATGTGAGTCTCTGGCAGGTTTCCAGGTAGCTATCGTGATTGATTTTTTCTGTGCCAAACAACTCCCACTATTCTGCCCACCACAGAACAGAAGAGTTTGGCTGCTAGGGAACAAGAGCTACTCCCCACCAGACCCCTCCATAACCTCAACACACTTGCAGAGATTAGGTGCCATATTTAAAGTGCAGCTATGCGCACACGTCTCAGTGCTTCCAGCCTGGGACTGATGCACAGAAGACATGGAAAGGCAAGAAGAGTGCAGCCCCCCGATTCAGTGATGTATCCCTGGGACACTTTCTGGACACCGTTGGAACCTGCCTTGATGTCCTCTACCCCCGCTCTGGCCACGGGAGGCCCATCAGTGTCACCACTCTGGCTTGGGTGGCAGTGGCAGTGGTGGTCCATGACAATGCTGCACAGAAAATGTTCATCATCCACTGCAGAAAGAGGATGAATGATCTCATCCGTGCTGCCAGGGTAAGGCAACCCTCTCATCTAAACTCTAAACTCACACATTCACAAGCAAATCACACATTCCTTAGCATCTCACTCACTGTCAGCTCAAGGGGCATCACCACTCATTTTCTCACACACATCCTCACATCTCCATCTGGCATCATGTCCTCTGGAGACTGCCTCCTCAGCCCTCTTCCTCTTGAGGCCACTTGCACAGATCAACATGTTCCCCCACACACACCCTGGGATACTCCCCCTTCCCCAGTAATGTCCTAACCTTGCAGCCTCTTCTCTTGCCTGAGGCCATTTCTCCCCCTTCCCCAAGCAAGCCCTCGCCCTGCAGTCATTGAAAAGCCATTCCTGATCTCGTATGTAGAGACCTGCCCATGAGCCCCCCTAAAAGTAATGTAGTGCTGGCTGCAAAGCCTGGTGCCGATGACCACCACTGCTGCCTGAAGGTAGGCAAACAAACCTCGAAGTCCCAAGCGAAGTGCAACTTGCCAGGTGCATGTCACTTTTGTTCAGCTGTGGAGCACATTGGCGTGATGCCCATATGATCCGGCGCGAGAGGCGATTGCGGCGAGCAGGGCTTATAATGATATGCAGATGTATTGCAATGAAGTTACTGACATGTGGCAGCAGGAAAGATGCCATTGACGGGCAGAGCGGACGATCTCAAACTGGTTCCACCACGGCATGTAACAAATTTTAGGCCGTCCCACCATATTGTCCGCTCATGCCCGCCGTGTCACCCGACGCTGACGGGCACAGACAATTCCACCCATTGTTTGTGGACCTTTGCAATCTCTGTTTTTATAAAACATCACTTTGTTACTCTACAGTCTCTATTAATAATTTCTTTTACCATCGCCCATCAGCTAGCTCCATCCTCATCTTCATAAAATCTACCTTAATCTAGTCTGGTGTTTTTGTTTTTGTATTGACTTTGTTTCCTTTCTAATTGCATCTTAAACGTTGGGCGGGATTTTTCGGCCCCGTCTGCCGCTGGGATCGCCGGTCCCGCCGAAAGCCAATGGATATCACACTGTCCTGCACACCTTTTATCAATTCCATTCCCTTTTCTCCTTTCACTCCCCCTCTGGTTCAATTAATAAGTAGGATAGTAAAAATTTCCTGGCACCATAACTTTGTCAGGCCGACTCATCTCTCTAATCTGCCTGCAGATTTCCTCTTTCAATTCCTTCCAACAGTTTGAAGGTCTGTAATACATTCCTACAAAGGTAAAAGAAAGAATTTCTGAGAAGTTCCAACAAAAATTCATATTGGACTCAAAATGTTAACTGTTTCTCTCTCCACAGATGCTGCCAGACCCCAGCATCTGCAGTATTTTGCTTTTATGAGAAAATAACTTTCTTGACTTTGACCTGCAAACAAATTGGGCTAGATTTTAACCTGCCAGAATCAGTATTGTCTTCAAGTTAGGGGTCAGTGGTCTTATTTAATACTGACAATCAGCTCACCACCAATGTCACATACAGGGGCCTAATGCTGGAAAGCCAAATTTGACTGTTTCAGGTGGTAGGTCCCTTTTCATATGCAAATCAGGGTCCTTTGATGTACCATGGACCCCGAATACCATTTCAGGATTGAACTGGTTGGAGTTTGCACCAATAGAAGCTAAGGGGCCCCAGAAAGTTAAGTTTTAAATCATTTTCGTGTGGGCAGGAAGTGCAGAACTGCTCCTCTAAAAATACTGTGGGCTACTGTCAGCCTCAGTCTTAATCCTTCAACCTCATCTTCACTCCCAACACACCCAGGAACTACCTGCAGTTGCTACTTATCATTCCAGCTAACAGGCAATTCTGGTGGCCCAAAATTGGTGAACTGCCTTGGGTTGTTTGACTGATTTACGCAACTTGCTTGCCAGATTCAAATAAGACTTGGACCTTAAAATGACCTCTTCACTGCTGGAACACAGAGGCAGATCAGCACCCTCTGTTGTAATATGCCTTTAAGGGATAGGAGCATGACATCACTAGAAAGGAAGTGTGATATGCAATCCAGTTTAGTTTCACTTGTGCTTAGAGCAGAGCACACACACACAGCTCTGCTGCTGATGTGTCTTCAAGCTTTATACCTTTGTATAACTTTTCTCATGTGCCTAGTCTTAATAAATGTTTAAACTCAATACATTTGACTCTGACCGTACTCCTTTCTTGCTGACACCAATCCTCTATACAGCATGTATTCCCTTCTTTACCAATATTATTATTCCCCTTCCTCCCTTATCTTTATGATCCCTTCTAAACATATTATATCCCAACATCATTATTTCCCATTCTTGAAGCCAGGTTTCTGTTAATGCTATTAAATCTAAATCTCCCTGTTAAATAATTGCTTCCAGTTGCCCCAGTTTATTTCCCACAGTCTTGTTTTAACCTTTTGCTTTATTTAACAATACTTCTTTTCCCATGATTTTTTTTGTCTAAACGACCCCTTTCAGACTTCGCCCTGCTTATAACTAGTCTGTTTGATTTTACTCTTCATATCCCTGTTGCTAAATTGTTTCCTGCATGAATATTACCCTCATATGTTTCTCCCTTCACTGTTAGCTGCTCTTGGTTAGTTTGTTTTCTCAACCCCTCTCCTAGGTCAATACCTCGCCGCTTCCCAATTTAACCACTTCCCCAGTATATTGATATCCTGCTTATTCAAATGGAGCCTGTCTTTGCAGAATAGTTTCCATCTGTCTCAGAACGTTCTAATCCTCAGCAAAACAGAATGCATTTTTGTCACTCCATACCATTAACCATGCACTGATTTGTAACCTTCTTGTCCTTCCCCATTCCAGTGCACAACAGGGAAGTGATCTAGATATTACCACCCCTAAAAGCCTGCTCCTAAACTTGTTTCCTAATCTCATAAATTCATTTTACAAGACTTAAGGCCTTTTATTACATCAACAACAACCTGAGTTTATATAGTGCTTTTAGTATGGTAAAGGAAGCTCACAGGAGTGTTATCAAACAAATTTCATACCTTAACCACATAAAGAGATATTAAGGCAGATGAGTTAAGTTTTTAAAAAGTGTCTTAAAGGATGAGAGAGAGGTGCAATAGTTGAGGGAGTTAATTTGAGAGCTGAAGACTTGCTGCCAATGGTGTACAATGAAAATCGTGGATGGACAATTTACTTAGCTTGTTGATTCCCACATGGACTACAGTAGCTGGTTGCTCTCCAGTCACTTCCAAAATCTCTTCAAATCTATCCATCTGTCCCTTATCCCAGCACCTGGGAAACAACAAAAGATCCGAGACCGTCAGTCTGAACTGCAAAAGATCAGCTCAGCCCCTTGACCTCTTGAATTCCCAGAGGTCGGAGGTAACTTTCGAGATGAACGTTGGGTTGGAAGCTAAGCTTAAGTTCAAATAGGAACCAGAGATTGCAACCAGCCTGGTTCAGCCTCAGTCATTGACCAAGGAGACGGATGGAATCGGTGGCAAAATAACAGAGTCTGAGACCAAAGACGATGGTTTTGTTTTTTCAATGTTTAATTGGAGGAAACTGTAGCTCGTGCAGAATGGGATGTTGGGCAAGCAATCTAACAGGGCTTGAGAGAGGTAGTGATAATAGGTAGAGCTGAATCTTGTCAGCATACATGTGGAATCAGATGTGATGCATGTAAATGAGGAATAGAGCTAAAAGTAATTTTTCCTGGAAATGGTAAACAGTTTAAATATGAAAATAAAAGTTAATAAACTGTAGCAAGATAAGCCATAAAAAAGGTCAACACATTTTGAGCTTTATAAGTAGAAACGTAGAACCTGACAATAATAATGAAAACAGTAAGTTGCTACAACACATTTGTTAGGTCAGTTAGAATGCTGTATGTAACCTTGCATGTCCTATTGCAGAAAGGACATGAAAATCATAGCAAGCATGAAGGATAGTTTCACCAGCATAATGCCAGCAATGGGTAACTGTAATTCTGAAGAAAGACTTGAGACTGTGGTACTTTTATCATCTGAGTAGATACGGCTCAAAAAGATCTAATAGAGGCTTTTAAACTGATGAAGGGTTTTGATGGAGTAGCTAGAGCCAGGCTAGATCCTCCAGTTAGGAGCTATTGACAAGAGATTAGCAATTTTAAATTGCCACTAACAGAATGAGATGAAAAGCTTACAAGAACATTCCCTGAAGGCTATTGGAGTCTACTATGCAAGAAAGGTGGTTGAGGCAGGCAACATTGTGTCTCTTAAGGGAAAACTGAATAAATTATGGTTCTAATTCTGGCCTCTTGTGCATTCGCAATCATTATTACTCCACCATTGGTGGCCATGCCTTCAGTTGTCTAGGCCCCAAGCTCTGGAATTTCCTCCCTATACCTCTTCACCTTTCTACCTTGCTTCTCTCCTTTAACCTACCTTTTTGACCAAGCTTTAGGTCTTTGGACATAATATCTCCCCTGTGACCCAGTGTCATACCTCGTTTTATAACGCTCCTGTGCAACGACTTGGAATGTTTCATTATGTTAGAGGCACTATATGAATATAAGTTGTAAATATGTGAAGCAGAGGGAGATACAGGGCCATGGGGAGAGAGCAGAGCAGTGAGGTTAGCTTTAGGTTACTGCAGCAAAGTTGATGGAGGAGAAAGACAACCTGGATCCCAAACTGGGCAGCAGAGTGACAACTGCGCAGCAGCCTGAGGCACAAACCAAAGTTGGCTTTGGGCTTCATTAAAATGATACCCCGTAGCTCATCTGTTAGGGAGATTGAAAAATCAGCGAGCTCTGACAAGGAGTGGGCCAGCTAGCACTTTCATCTGCCAACTTGATATAAGACCAAATATATTCCTGCTATTCTAAGGGATCATTTATAGTAAAAAGATCAATCTGGGCCTCATTTAAAATCAATCTTCCAATATGTGATGGAGTTTGATTGTTGGAATCTCAGTCAGCAGCCTTCCAATTGAAATATCTTAATGTCAACAAGCATTAGCATGGAATGGTGAAATGCTAATTTAATCACACATACCTGAGGAATTCTGACCCTACAGAATTGATCTGCATTAAATAAATGGTGAGTTCCACTTGCAAGTAGAACATCTGATTTTTACAGGATTATAAGCTGGCAGAGTGAGAGCATTAACATGTCCATCAAATCAAAATGGAATAGATGATACTCAGTCTTTTGTGAAAACACAAATTACTGCAATTTACTGGCCTAATATTTAGAGAGACAATAAATATTGAAGGTCTACAACTGTTGGGTCAACTCTGATTTGGCATAGCTACATATCATTCAACTGTGCAGTACACTTTAATACCTTGAAATTATGAATATTAGGTGCTGCACAATAATGATGTGTAATACAATGCAACCCTGTGAAACATTAACCTGGCAGTACAGAAGTTTGAATCATCTAACCAATGGCAGAAATATCAGCATAGCAGTCACGCAATATAGAGGATACTGCACCAGGATCATTTAATAGAGGGATACCAGCTCTTTCTGGTTGATTTTCTTGCATAAAGTGATTCGAACTAACTATACTTTTCCCTCATTGATGAGTTATTTGGTACTTTTGACTAATGAGCCATGGAACAGGATACATGAGATTTCTGTCAGCTCAAGTCAACTGAAGCTTATCATTGCTATTAATGTATATAATATTATTGGAAAATGTTTTTATTTTAAAATAGAAGCTTAGTCTGTGGGTGTGCCTTAATTAGATTAAAGCCAGCAGTCTGGGTGCTTTGATGTGTACTAGTTTTGAGATGTAAGAGAGGTAGAGTGCTTTTGCATTTTTTGAATAGAGCATTCAAGAAGTGGGGTGAAATCTGGCACCTAGCTAGCAGAGACCAATGTTTATATTACTAATAAAATTGGTACTATGAAAGGGGTTTTATTGTTAGAAGAGGTGGAGTTCAAAGAGGCTGGTGATACAATGAGAATTTACATTCAATGAGATGTGCTGGACATAACCGATAGTAGTTTTTGTGTGTGCAGGGCAGAGGCAATGTAAGATCAAAGCAGCTGTAAGCCTCCAACTGTCTCTACAAGAACCAAAGTGAAAAGAACCTTATTTTGAATTCGTAAGGCGAAAATGCTTTGCTTGGTGTCTGGTTAAGTCTATGGGTTGCTGTTGCCTTAATGGAGATTAGTTTGGGAATTTGTTACAAGTTATGATAGTAGTCATTTGTTGCCACATATATATATACTTAACTTGTGTAAATTAATAAAATGTTTCATTTAGTTTAATCAAGAACTGATGGTCTGATTCCTGAATTTAGAGTTGTATCTCAAACATACCACTTAAAAATATAAGTTATGACAGTTGTTTAAAGTTTCCCTCTGGGATTTTTAAATAACTCAGCTTTACCAACTACATGGGTCATAACAATAATCAATTTGGGAACCAGAGAGCCTTTTGATATTTGAGTGCCTAAATCTGATTCTGGGCAGTTACACACTATTAGCCCAAGCCTGACATTAAAAGTGAAACATAACAACAGCCTTATATTCAGACAGTATTAGCTTTAATTACCTGTATTTTGATTCAAAGTATGCTAATATGTGACTGAGTTCACGTTCTGAATGGGAATTTAATTGTAAAAATTAGAAATAAAAATAATGTTAAAAGCAGAAAAGCTGTAAAATATTTGTCTACAGGATGCTTTAATTACAAGTTGTAGTCTGGTTGCATTAAGTGCCTTAAGTGCTTGAGATCTTAGTTGCAGCAACGAAAATCTTAATCAACTGACTATAAATGTTCAAAAGCAAACTTGGGTACCACAAACAGCCTTGTTCAAACACCAACAAGTGAAATAAATAAACTTCCTTCACTAATGAGGGTGACAGGACCAGAACTAATTACAAGTCTGAGTCAAAGACATTGCTGTATTACAATATCCAAGCTTTATTAACATCTCATTATCTTCACTCTTGGATCCCCAGCCTTATTTATATCTTTCAGAATGTGTCTGCAAAATCGTGAAGACAACTCATTACTTGAATCACGGCTAAATTAATTCATTTTAGATTCTCTGATGTCCACCCACTCAGCAAACCTGCACAACAGCCAAAATATTTAAGAAAGCATTAGGGGCGGAAGATGGGAGAAATTCAGCGGCAAGACTAACTAGTAAATGCCCGTCATAGATCAGCGAGACACCCGCGTGTGGCTCAGTTCCGAGACCCAAATCTGTTTGTGTAAAATAGCAATGTTTCATATATTCATTTGATTTTATTTCAGTTTGTACAGAGGGCAACTAGTCAGCCATTTAATTCTTGGCATTATCTCACTGTGCAACATATGCAGCTAAGCAAAGGAAAGGAACATGGCATTGGCTGAGATTGGCTGACACAGCTGCTGATTCATGGTGATAACATAGAACAACTGTTGTTTTCCACATGAAAAATATTATAATATAAAATATTTGAAAAACTGTCCAAAAAAGTAAATGATCCCAGGCACAAAGTCACTGCTGTGTATAAGGGTCTTTCAGCGCTGATCATAGGGAACACTGAAAACTGAGAAAGCACATTAGCTCTGGTATTATCCAACCTGTTGCCATGTAACTGAATAATCAGCAATCCCTATATCTGAACAAGTATGAGGCATCAGAAGACAGGAGAGTCAAAATCCACTTTCCAGACCAGATAGTTAATTTGCAATTTTAAAACATTGATTGCCACAATATGATTATGCTCTTAATAGAGTTTAATTCATCAATGCTCCTCAATTACTCCACATTATAGCAATGCAGATTTGGGTTTAGATTGGAATAATGTAAGGAGACTATATATATCATAATGACCTTGGACTGTCATACTGTGAGCGGGTGTATGAGGAACAATGTTCCATTATAAATACGCAATTTTGAAACCACACAAATACATTGGAATAAGGATTTTGCTACTTATGCCATGTACCCTCAGGCTTGGTTTGCAGCATTCAGTCTACCTTAGTTTTTATTACAGCTTTTTCCCTATTTTTGTCCTCTTTTTGCTCCTTTCTTGACAGTGAAGGTCATCAGTCTGTCCAACCATAAATTACTTCACCAACAAGCTCATTGCTGTTCCCCTCCCAACATCAGACATGAGCACTTTCCAGCAGAAATCACTGAAAAGTGACGAGCAGTGAAAAACCTTTGCCTCTCTGACATAGGAATGGTTCAAGCCAATTATAGCACTCCCACCACTAACCCAGCTAAGAATGGCTGCACAAAAACAGAAGACTGGACCTTCCCAGCGTGTAGATTCCATTCCACACCATCTCAGCATTTATTCACAGAATCGCAAGCCTGTATATAAAAGTCTTGTATTTAATCACATTCATCGTGTCATGTCTGAAACCATTGTGCTTTGTCACATGTAGCAATTATGTGTCACATTTGTACTGGATTGGGTAAAGTTTCATAATTCCAGAAGTGCCATCGGAATAACCTTAAAAACAGATGTAAACAGATGAAAAGAAATTAAATAATTTCCTACTGATTGCACTTGACCTCATAAGCTGGTCTCACCCCCAAGGGGAAGAGATAGTGAGTTATGTGAAGTTTACTCATTCTCCAAACAAGAGACAAACCTAAAACAAAAATTGCTGGAAAAACTCAGCAGGTCTGACAGCATCTGTGGAGAGGAAGACATAGTTAACGTTTTGAGTCCGTATGACTCTTCTTCAGAACTAAAGAGAAATAGAAATGCGGTGAAATATAAGCTGTTTAAGGGGGGGTGGGACAGCTGGAGCTGGATAGAGGGCCAGTGATAGGTGGAGGCAAAGGAGAGATTGCCAAAGGTGTCATAGACAAAAGGACAAAGGGGTGTTGACGATGGTGATATTAGCTAAAGGATGTGCTAATGGTGACATTAAGGATAGAAAGCAGGATGAGCAAGTGACAGCTGGCCCTAGTGGGGGAGGGGTGGGGGAGGGGATGGAAATAGGCTAAAAGGTGGAGATAAAACAGTGGATGGAAATAAATTTTTAAAATAATAATAGAAATAGGTGGGAAAAGAAAAATATATGTATTAAAAAATATTATAATTATTAGAAAAAAGGGGATCAAAAAGGGGGTGAGGATGGAGGAGAGAGTTCAGGATCTGAAGTTCTGGAACTCAATGTTAAGTTCGGAAGGATATAAAGTGCCTAGTCGGAAGATGAGGTGCTGTTACTCCAGTTTGCGTTGAGCTTCACTAGAACATTGCAGCAGGCCAAGGACGGACATGTGGGCATGAGAGCAGGGTGGAGTGTTGAAATGGTAAGCGACAGGGAGGTCTGGGTCATGCTTGCAGACAGACCGAAGGTGTTCCGCAAAGCGGTCACCCAGTCTGTGTTTGGTCTCTCCAATGTAGAGGAGACCGCATTGGGAGCAACGAATGCAGTAGACTAAATTGAGGGAAGTGCAAGTGAAATGCTGCTTCACTTGAAAGAAGTGTTTGGGCCCTTGGATGGTGAGGAGAGGGGAAGTAAAGAGGCAGGTGTTGCACCTTCTGCGGTTGCATGGGAAGGTGCCGTGGGAGGGGGTTGAGTGTAGGGGGTGATGGAGGAGTGGACCAGCGTGTCCCGGAGGGAACAATCCCTGCGGAATGCCACCGGGGGGGGTGAAGGGAAGATGTGTTTGGTGGTGGCATCATGCTGGAGTTGGCGGAAATGGTGGAGGATGATCCTTTGAATGCGGAGGCTGGTGGGATGATAAGTGAGGGCAAGGGGGACCCTATCATGGTTCTGGGAGGGAGAGGAAGGTGTGAGGGTGGATGCGCGGGAGATGGGCCAGACACGGTTGAGGGCCCTGTCAACCACCGTGGGTGGAAAACCTCGGTTAAGGAAGAAAGAAGACATGTCAGAGGAACTGTTTTTGAAAGTGGCATCATCAGAACAGATGCGACGGAGGCGAAGGAACTGAGAGAATGGGATGGAGTCCTTACAGGAAGCGGGGTGTGAGGAGCTGTAGTTGAGGTAACTGTGGGAGTCGGTAGGCATGTAATGGATATTGGTGGACAGTCTATCACCAGAAATTGAGACAGAGAGGTCAAGGAAGGGAAGGGAAGTGTCAGAGATGGACCATGTGAAAATGATGGAGGGGTGGAAATTGGAAGCAAAATTAATAAATTTTTCCAGGTCCAGACGAGAGCATGAAGCAGCACCGAAGCAATCATCGATGTACCGGAGAAAGAGTTGTGGGAGGGGGCCAGAGTAGGACTGGAACAAGGAATGTTCCACATACCCCATAAAGAGACAGGCATAACTGGGGCCCATGCGGGTACCCATAGCCACATCTTTTATTTGGAGGAAGTGAGAAGAGTTTAAGGAGAAATTGTTCACTGTGAGAACAAGTTCAGCCAGACGGAAGAGAGTAGTGGTGTATGGGGATTATTTTGGCCTCTGTTCGAGGAAGAAGCGGAGAGCCATCAGACCATCCCAGTGGGGGATGGAGGTGTAGAGGGATTGGACGTCCATGGTGAAGAGGAGGCGGTTGGGGCCAGGGAACTGGAAATTGTTGATATGATGTAAGGTGTCAGAGGAATCACGGATGTAGGTGGGAAGGGACTGGACAAGGGGAGAGAGAATGGAGTCAAGATAGTGAGAAATGAGTTCCGTGGGGCAGGAACAGGCTGACACGATCAGTTTGCCTGGACAGTCCTGTTTGTGGATTTTGGGTAGGAGGTAGAAGTGGGCTGTCCGAGGTTGGGCGACTATCAGGTTGGAAGCTGTGGAAGGAAGATCTCCAGAGGAGATGAGATCAGTGACAGTCCTGGAAACAATGGCTTGATGTTCAGTGGTGGGGTCATGGTCCAGGGTGAGGTAGGAGCAAGTGTCTGCGAGTTGACGCTCAGCCTCTGCGAGGTAGAGGTCAGTGCGCCAGACAACAACAGCACCACCCTTGTCAGCAGGTTTGATGACAATGTCAGGGTTGGACCTGAGAGAACGGAGTGCAGCAAGTTCAGAGAGAGACAGGTTAGAGTGGGTGAGAGGAGCAGAGAAATTGAGACGACTAATGTCACGCCGACAGTTCTCAATGAAAAGATCAAGAGAAGGTAAGAATCCAGAGGGAGGGGTCCAGGTGGAGGGAGAATATTGGAGGTGAGTAAAAGGATCCGTTGAACAGGGAGAGGACTCCTGCCCAAAAAAGTGAGCACGGAGACAAAGGCGGCGGAAGAAGAGTTCAGCATCGTGCCGAGCCCGAAATTCATTGAGATGGGGGCGCAAGGGTATGAAACTAAATCCTTTGCTGAGCGTTGAACGTTCAGCATCAGAGAGGGGAAGGCCAGGGGGTATGGTGAATACACGGCCGGGGCTGGGATTGGAAGACGGGATGGGGACAGAGGGACAGGCAGGGGTGGAGGGTCCGGGATGGGTGTTGGTGTCAATGAGTTGTTGGAGCTTCCGTTGCTTTGCACCTGAAAGAAAGAGACAAAGTTTCTTTTTGAGGCGTCGGATGAGTCATGTTGGCTTAGGGAGAAATATTTGCTAGAGCATTGGAGAAAACTCCCCTGCTCACCTTCAAGCAGTGTGATTGGATCTTTTATATCCACCACAGAAGGGCAGATAGGGCTTTGATTCATGTTCTCATTAGAAAAGCAGCACTTGCTATGGTGCCAAACTCTCTTAATTGCGCTATTCTGTTATGTGCTCCAATCTCTGTAAGAAGGCTTGAACCTATAAACTTTTGACCCTCTGCAGTGCTACCATTGAGCCACAGCTGATACTATTTGAATGTCCGCAATATTTCATCCAATCCATCAAGGGTGTCCTATAGCCAAGGGTGGACCCTCTCCCAGAAGGCAAGTTATCACAGACATTCTTACATGCCGCCTAGTTACCAGCTACAGAATGGTATTATAGGTGGCACCTTAACAGATACCACCACCTGGAAGTTCCCCTCCAAGTCACTCATCATCCTGACTTGGAAATATATTGCCGTTCCTTCACTGTCACTGGGTCAAAATCCTGGAACTCCCTCCCTAACAGCACTGTGGGTGTACCTATACCGCATGGACAGCAGCGGTTCAAGTAGGAGCTCACCACCACCTTCTAAAGGGCAATTAGGGATGGGCAATAAATGCTGGCCCAGCCAGCGAAGCCCACATCCCATGGATGAATAATAAAAAAAGAACCTAAAAGGGAGGAGAAAGCAATTAAAAAAGAAGTATTTTTCCAAACAGCAAGTCAAGAGCCAATGGAGCCATTGAGTGGGTTGCTAGGAATCCTTACATATATGGGGGTGAGTTATAGCTCATGGCGAACATAGTGTATTAAGAGCTTTGCTTTATTGCAATGTTGCATTTAGCCTTGACTCAGTGCTAGCATTATTGCCTCTGACAGAAGATTAAAGCATCAACCTCCCTGAAGAAACTTGAGATCATAATCTGGGAAGAAAATTTAGTGCAGTACTGAGGGAGTGCTGCACTGTCAGAGATGGACGACATGTTAAATGAAGGCCCTTTTGCCCATTCAGAGAAACATACAGCACCCCATGGTATTATTTGAAGAAGGGCAGGGGAGGTGTTCTGGGGTTGTGCAATATGATAAATGGTAAATCTATGTTAGTGATGCTGATATTGGGCAGGATACCTTTCTTCACAAGAATCTTTTATGTCCACCTGAAAGGACAGGCAGGGGCTTGATTTAATGTACCAACCAAAAGACAAAAAGAATAGTATTGAGCGTCAAGCCTTGTTTTTCTCCATACTAATCTTCAATAAATGAGGGTTACTAATAACTGTGATCAAATCTTGAAGAACATCACAAATTATCTTTATGATAGCATGTTACATGCACCTAGTGTTTCCTCGCATATTTTTAGTGCTGTGCCCTGAGAAGGGGAGATCAACGCAATAACTACAATTATTGTGATGCTGTCCCTGCTTTGAAAAGGCATCAGTGCATACAGGGCTTTTCACATACTCACAACAGGCATATCATGCTTTTTATTATAATGATGATGATTCCCCTCCTCCCCTCCAGGTATATCCCGCATCTTATTGATTAATGTCAGCCATTTATACATTATATTTGTCATTAATTTTCTCCGAGAAAATGTCGGATGAGGATTTTAGCAAATCAGTGCATTTGTTAGGCTTGGTGTAGTTTACTATATTTATAGAAAATCTGTTTCCAGAAGTTTCTCTATGAAGGCAGGATATTTTTGATGACAATATTTTTCAAGCTTTTTAGTGAGGCTTATTTTGGACAAAGAAGATATTCATGTGATCCTACTCAGCCCCAGTAAGAATGGAACCAATGATGGTATTCCCTTGCTCAAGCCAAAATTATTAAGAAGTGATCTAACTCCTTTGCATTGAAAGATTAATTTCCCTCATACTGAGAATTTGAATTGATGAGAAGCAATGTGTGAGCGTTAAGCTGATTTACTTGTTTCTTTGTCTCTACTCCTGCAAAGTAGATATTGGATATAGTGTTTTCTAACAACAGCCAATTGAAGCTGACATTCCAGGGTAAAAAAAAACACACAACAAATATTATTTTAATCTTAAAGGTTCTTGTTTAACACTTAACTTTCCTCCTGTTATTTTTAAGCTTGCATTAGTTAAATAGGCAAGAGAATGAGGCACAGATGTGTGTAATAAGCACAAAAAGCAGAAAGAAAAGTGATCACATCCTTTGACCAAGCCTGACCTTTTCACACTCAAAACCTATGATCATAATCTGTGCACGTTTTTCAGCTGCTATTATAAGGTTACTATCGATTGCACAAATTTTGATTGTCATATTTTCAGAATTAATTGGATGGTTGTTTTAGCTTTACATAACCATAAAGGACATCTGTAATAATACTTATTAAAATGGGACATTCTGACAAATCTTAGTTGCTGAATGTTGACATGGATGTTTGCTGACTCACTAAACCCAACATTAATGGCAGTACCAGGAGTCAATCAAGGAATCCAGCGATTGCATTCACACAGGAAGGCTCTCCTCAATCTTCGGCACATATGCACTGGTAGAAGCGTTTCAAATTTTTTTTCACTTATTTAATTTACTAAGAAAGTGACGTGTGTACAACAATGAAACCATCAATTAGTTGTATATTTTTTAAAGCCATTTTGAAATCAGTTTGGTTGCAGTTTAGCTCACTTTAGAAAGCTGGATGAAAATGTTTATTTGTGATGGTAAACCTACAAAGGTGAGAGTGACTACCCTTGACATCAAGGCTGCATTTGACTGAGGGTGGCATCAGGGAGCTCTATCAAAACTGGAGTCAGTGGAATCAGGGGTAAAACTCCCCATAAGTTGGAGTCATATCCAGCACAAAGGAAGATGGTTGTGGTTGTTGGAGGTCAATCATCTCAGTTCCAGGACATCATCGCAGGAGTTCCTCAGAGTAGTGTCTTTAGCCCAACCATTTTCAGCTGCTTCAACAGTGACCTTCCTTCCATCATAAGGTCAGGAGTGGGGAGGTTCACTGATGATTGCACAATGTTCAGCACCATTTGCAACCCCTCAGACTCAGAAACAGCCCATGTCCAAATGCAGCAAGACCTGGACAATATCCAGGCTTGGGCTGACAAGTGGCAAGTAACATTCGCGCCACACAAATGCCAGGCAAGAGATAATCTAACCATCGCCCTTGACATTCAATGGCATTACCATCATTGGATCCCCCACTATCAAAATCTTGGGTGTTACCATTGACCAGAAACCAAACTGGACTAGCCACATAAATACCACGGCTACAAGAGCAGGTCAGAGGCTAGGGATCCTGCAGTGAGTAACTCACCTCCTGACTCCCCAAAGCCTGAGAACAAGTCAGGAGTGTGATGGAATACCCTCCACTTGCCTGGATGAGTGCATCTCCAACAACATTCAAGAAGCTTGACACAATCTAGGACAAAGCAGTCCACTTGATTAGCACCCCATCCACAAGCATTCACTCTCTCCACCACCGACACACAGTGGCAGCAGTGTGTACTATCTGCAAGATACACTGCAGGAACTCACCAAGGCTCCTTAGACAGCACGTTCCAAACCCATGGCTGCTACCATCTAGAAGGACAAGGGCAGCAAAGACATGGGAATACCACCACCTGGAAGTTCCGCTCCAAGCCACTCACCATCCTGACTTGGAAATATATCACTGTTCCTTCATTGTCACTGGGTCAAAATCCTAGAACTCCCTGCCTAACAGCACTGTTAGTGTACCTATGCTATGTGGACTGCAGCAGTTCAAGAAGGCAGCTCATCACCACTTTCTCAAGGGCAATTAGGAATGGGCAATAAATGCTGGCCTTGCTACAGCTGCCCACATCCCACGAATGAATAAAAAAATGTAGCTGTATTAATAAAACTGCACCAGATTACCACGCTTAAGTATTTCATATATATTTTTATGGAAAGAAAAGAAAGGTTTATATTGTATCATGCTGCCCTATTGCACTGGTATATTGAAGAAGCATTGGGAGCGAAAGGGAGTGGGCTTATATTGGCTGGGAAATTTTTTGTAGCACTAAGGAGGAGGTCTTGTGGTGCAGTGGGTAGCATCCCTGCCTCTGAGCCAGAAGCTCCAGGTTCAAATCCCACCCTAGAACTTGATGGCCATGGAAGATGTATTCATAATGTAGCCAAACAAGTTGAGTATCAAAGCTATAAATTTTTCCAATGTATGCCAAGAGCGGGGGAGATTCCTCATCAGCCATGTGATGGAAAGAAAGTTGGAGTGTTTAATGCTCCAGACTACAACATGCATGTAAAAAGTGCATGTTGCCACAGCAACTTGGACTGCCTGAGTGAACTATAACACACCAACAGCACTAAGATTAAATATAGGAAGCCCATAAGACTCAGACTCCATAAACAACTGCAAGGAAAATGAGAGCCAGCTTTCTCAGGCTGTAGTTAAGGCCCCCATTGAAGTGCTCTTACCAAAAGCTGCTTCCCAACTTTTAACTGTCTATGTCTGGTGATCAGGTCCAGGTGGACAAGGACAAAAATGGGGTCAGGAGAATATTATTTATGTTTTTTGTCATGAGGCTCCTGCCTGCTTTCTGATCGTCCAGTCACTAAGATGGAGCCCAAAAATAAGGACAGGCAGACAATTATGGTGAGTTAGCGCATCAATTCTATTTGCAGTTTTGATCCTGCTGTCACATAAAATTGACCCGAAGCACATAAAATCCACTCCCTTTATTTTTATAGTCATATTACATGAATTTCTTTGGAACTACTCCTGTTTCGCCTCAAGTGCAGCATAAAAGCCGCTTGCACATGTAAAACGAGGTTTCTGCTGCAATTCCAGTAAAAGAATGCCGGAGCAGGAGTAGATCAAAGGAAATTCCTGATCCTGATTTTCATGCTTCTTAGATCCAGTTAGAAGATAAAGTTCTTAAGAAATGCTGTGCTGCTGTATTTGCTGAACAAAGACAGTGATTGCAGTTCCAAAGTAATTATATGTGAAGTATCAGGGACACTCTGCAACTGTGAAAAGGTTGTATATGAGTGCAAGTTCCTCCTTTTCTTTCAAAGATTGCCCTGAGCATGAAATACATCCTCAGCTGTCTTTCCTGATTTGAATTTCACTTAATTAACCGAATCCATGCAGGGAATAAATGAACAAAGCTTTTCTTGATGCTCCAGTTAAGGCACTTTTGTTCATATCAAAGTCAATTGGAATCTTTAAATTGTCTGACTTCTTATCCACTATCCAGTGCTGGATGAGCAGAAGTTTCCTCCAACTAAGCATTGGAAAGATCCAAACCATTGCCTTCCATTCCGGCCACAAACTATGGAACTAGATGCCAACTCCATCCCTCTTGCTGGCAAACGTCTGAGCTGAACCAGATACTTCACAGCCTCTGTGTCATATTTGACCCTGAGATGAGCTTTCAACCACACATTTGTGATGCCACCTTTTCCACATATTTCCACCTCCATAACATCACCCAACGCCGCCCCTGTCTCAGCTTATCTGCTGCTGAAACCGTGATCCATGCCTTTGTTACTACCAGGCCTGGCTATTTTAACACACACCTGGCTGGCCTCCCACTTTCTATCCTCCATGAACTTGCGGCCATCCAAAATTCTGCTGCCCATGTCTTAACTCACATCATGTCCCAATCATCGACCACCCTGTGCTCACTGAGCTACATTGCTCCCAGTTAAAGCCACTTTGATTTTAATACTCTTAGCCTTGTTTTAAAATCTTTCCATGGCCTGGCCTATCCCTCCCTCTGTAATCTCCTCCAGCCCTACAACATTCCAAAGTATCAGTGTTCCTCCAGTTCTGGACTCTTGAGCATCCCCGATTCTTATCACTCTATCAATGGCGGCTGTACCTTCAGCTGCCTTGGACCTAAACTCTGGGATTCCCCCCCTAAGCCTTTCAACCTCTCCACCTCACTTTCCTTCTTTAAGGCACTCTTTAAAACCCACTTTGTTCCAAGACATATGCTGAAAGTGTGTAAAGCTCTAGTTAAACCACACTTAGAGTATTGGGTCCAGTTCTGGTCACTGCAATTTAGGAGGGATGTGAGGGTCCTTGAGAGGGCGCAGAGGAGATTTACCAGAATGGTTCCAAGGATGAGATACGTTAGGTACAAGGCTAGGTTGGAGAAGCTGTGTTTGTTTTCCTTGGAACAAAGGGGATTGAGGGGAGATTTGAAGAGATATACAAGGTTACAACAGGTTTGGATAAGGTAGACAAAGAAAAACTGTTCATATTAGCTGATGATACAAGGACTGGAGACATAGAGTTAAGATTTTGGGCAAGCAATGTGGGGGACTTGCAAGGAATAACGTTTATATTCTACGACTGATAATGCCTTGGAACTCACTGCCCACGAGGGTGGTGGAAGCAGAGACAAGCAATGATTTCAAAAGGAAATTGGATCGGCACTTGAAGGAAATAAACTTGCAGGGCTACAGGAATAGAGCGCAGGAATGGAACTGACTGGATTGCTCCAGGGAGAACCAGCATGGACTCTTTCTGTGCCATAAATTACTCGATGTCTCTCTATAAAGCTTTTGGTCATCTGGCCTAATAGCTCCTTATGTGACTCAGTGTTAGAATTTGATAACACTCCTGTGAAGGGCCTTGGGATGTTTTACTATGTTCAAGGTACTATATAAAAGCAAATTGTTGTCATTTTGTCTGCCATCTGATTGATAATTTCAGATTTAACCAGCAGTGTTAACTGAATGCTCTCATACTTACAGGGCCCCATACCTCAACTCACCATTTTTCACCGAAACACTTCATTATACTCATTGAGCTATGTACAGCTGTGTAAGACCCTGGTATATATTTTACTCAACACACCTTCTGTTCTGCGTTGAAACGGGTGCTTAGATTTCTGATCACTTGTTGATGTCTTGCATTCTTCTGCGCTGTGTTGTACAGTGGATTAGATTTGGGATTGAGTACAGCAAAACCCTTTTACAATCTGTTTAAGACTCCCACAAAAACTGTAGGGTGAAAGATTTCTATAGTTGTTTTTTACATAGATTATAATGCTTTCCAAATTAAATGAAAAACAATCCCACCTTAAAACAATGTTTATCTTAAGGTGAATGAAGGATCAAGATAGCATTATCTTCTCAAGCCAAAGCTACTGGAAGTGTCTGTCTGTCAATTTATTGCCTCTTCATTGAACTGTCTGTAAAGCTTGGAACTAGTTAGTTTTAGGAAACAAACAGGATTGCACTACATGTAAAAATAATTTGCAATGCTGACTAGCAAAGAACACAGTGAAAAATGCAAGGAGCAGATCTCTATTTAGATTTCCCGGTCTGATCAATATGGATCACCCCAGCGTTTTTATATATTTACTTGTTCATGGGATGTGGGTGACGCTGGTTAGACCAGCATTTATTGCCCATCTCTAATTGCCCTTGAGAAGGTAGTGGTGAGCCGCCTTCTTGAACATTGCAGTCCCTGTGGTGTAGATACACCCACAGTGCTGTTAGGGAGTTCCAGGATTTTGACCCAGCAACTGTGAAGGAACGGTGATATGTTTCTAAGTCAGCATGGTGAGTGACTTGGAGGGGAACTTCCAGGTGGTGGTGTTCCCATCTATCTGCTGCCCTTGCCCTTCAAGGTGGTAGTGGTCATGGGTTTAGAAGGTGCTGCCTAAGGAGCCTTATGTGGATGGGGTGCCAATCAAGAGGGTTGCTTTGTCCTGGATGGTGTCAAACTCCTAGAGTGTTGTGGGAGCTGCACTCAACCAGGCAAGTGGGAAGTATTCCATCACACTCCTGACTTGTGCCTTGTAGATGGTGGACGGGCTTTGCGGAGTCAGGAGGTGAGTTACTCACTGCAGGATTTCTAGCCTCAGACCTGCTCTTGTAGCCACAGTATTTACGTGACTGGTTCAGTTCAGTTTCTGATCAATGGTAACCTCCAGGATGTTGGTGGTGGGAGATTCAGCAATCACGTTGCCATTGAATGTCAAGGGGGAATGGTTAGATCCTCTTGCCGGAGATGGTCACCTGCAATGGTGTTCCCATGCGCCTGCTGCTCTTGTCCTTCTAGGTGGTAAAGGCTGCGGGTTTGGGAGGTGCTGTTGCAGGAGCCTTGGTGAGTTGCTGCAGTGCATCTTGTAGAGGCTGCCACTGTGTGTCGGTGGTGAATGTTGAAGATGTCGGATGGGGTGCCAATCAAGCAGGCTGCTTAGTTCTGGATGGTGTCAAGCCTCTTGGTGTCCCAAACGATAGGCCTTGACTTTATGCGATATTATAAAATGGCTGATAACAAGTTCGCTTCACATCTGTCCTGATCAGTTGACTTCAATGGAAGTACACATTGGGAAAGATGTGAAATGGGCTGCCGATTAGCTATAACTCATTTTACACTATCACATGGGGCAGAAATTTACGGCCCCGTTTCAGGAGGGATGGGGCCATAAAATGCGGCGAGTCATTATAAACCCCATTGACGACAGCGGGAACGTAAAATCCCACTGTCGTAAAATTCTGCCCTAAAGTCAAGATCTATTCCAGTAAGATGACTGCAATTTTGTGAAAAGTTATGAAAATCAATCACTAAAATATCAGCTGACAAAAGCATCAAGCTCAGATATTCAGACGTCACTTAACGAAAAGCTCTCTGTTAATTTTGGAACAGGATTTTTACACTTTTGTGGGGATCTGTCATTTTCTCAATTTTTGGTCAGGAAACTGAAAGCAGCTTTCTGGCCTGGTGTGGAGCAGCTTTTAAAGAGATAATTCAGCAGCTAGGGGAATTGTATTTGATAGTGTGGGAGCTAAAATAAAGAACAGGATATATTTTAAAATGGTTGCAGAGAGATTACAAAGACAGCTACGGAACTTTCCTTTGGCAGACTGCATCATTAGTCCTTAACGATTAAGTGTTCGTGTGCAGGAAATGGCTGATTCATCTTCTTCATTTCTTCTTTTGACTTTGCCAGTCAGGACCAATAAACCCAGTTAGTTGAGGCTCATACACAATTCATCAACTGCTACAGGGGTATCATTATTAGAATCCACCGTCATTGTGATCTACAGGCCTCTTAGCTATCTGAATAAACAGATCATCGAATAACCATGTTACACACAGCCTGGAAGAGAGCAAAGACCTGATGTAGTGTAAGAATATAAAACCTGCTGCTACTTAAAGAGACATTGGCAAAGTAGACAACCTGAATAACAAAAACGGCAGCCAAAATCAAAGAGACAAAAATATATTACAGCAGTGGACAACCCACCCCCCCCCCCACCGCCCCCCCACTCCACCTCCCATGTTCTCGCAACACAGAGCTGGAGAGATGATCTGCCCAGAGGCCAGGATCCAAGACCAATGCACCAACAAAGTGGTATCCATTTTGTGGAGGGCGACGCCCTTGGCAGAGAGTGGCACAATGTCAGGTGTATTGTGAACCTGCCAGCTGTACGTTAAAGTGCCTTATTTTTATAAATTAATTGCAGCAACTTCTGGACCACCTGAAAGACATTAGCCTGGCTGCAAAATGACTTTGGAATGTACCAACCAAAACAGGTGAGACCAAAATACTGTTTTAAATGATTGTCAGATAATAAATTATCTCTTTCGCATGCATGGCAAGCATACTGGAATTATAGGAGAAATTATGGTTCTTGACACGTTTATCGGTGATGTTATTATCATTAGTGGTAACCATGCTGTTCTTCATGAGTACAATCCAGTATGAGTGTAAAACTCACTGGGCACAGCAGTCATTTGTGCGCTCAGTCCTAGATTCCTGTATTAGATCAGATTATCCAAGAGTGAGAGCTCATAATAGTTTCCCACTGTCACTATTTACCACCAGGTTCTTGTTATTAATACAAAACACCTGTATTTGCAATTGATGCCAGCCAGTGACCAGATACTTTACTTATACTTTGCAGAACCTCTTCAAGTAGTTGTTTGGTAGTACAGAACTTAGGTATGGCTGAAAAAAGAGACATGTCAAAGCTTTTTGTCTTGCACTCATGTGCCCTGATGAGTGCAAGATGAAAAGCTTTGACATGTGTCTTTTTTCAGCAAAACCTCTTCAAGGTTATTTCTGGACTTTCCTGCCTGGAAAAAGCCCATATGGAAGAGGTAAGTGGCTAGCCCATTGGCAGCCAGATAAATGATGTTCAGTGTTGTCAGTGGCAGCCCATTACATTAAACCCCAGCAGCAATAGTGCAGTTTCTCAACTTCTCTTGTTGGTAGCAGGCCCGCCTCATGTATAGTACACCCTGCTAGCAAGGTCAGAGCTACCAGTAGTGACAGCATGGTTCATATATTCGGGAGCTCACTGAGGTCAGATTGGTTTCCATGGATTGGAGAGAGGCACCTGTGATCCCATTAATTTAGGAAAGGAAGGAGTCAAATCCTTGCAGGACCCAGGATTTGTCCTTAGGTCTAGGGAGGCTGTTGGGGAATCATTGTACAAGATTTATGGACCAGGATTCCTGTGGTAAAGTGGAGTGCTATGTACTTTAAGAGAATGTAGATAGCTGACCTTGTGACTGTATGGGCCAATCGCTACACAGCAAGGGCTTCTAAGTCTAGAGCTGGAGGTGATTGAAGAAGCACACATGCTATGAGTGCTCTGCTCTTAGTTCCAATAAACCACCACTGTTTGTTCAGTTAATCGGTCTCTCTGCCTATATTGTTTCAAGCACCAACTAATATGTTAATATCAAGGGTGCAGCTAGCATTCGCTGGAAAAAGGGAACTTGATAACCAAAAACATAAAACTGGTGACGAGGATAAGCCAGGTCAATTGATGGCAATCAAGAAAGCCGCGGTAAGCCAGCTACATTATTTCGCCATTACCTTCAAAGCTGTTTCCTTAGTCATCGAGTATGCCGCGAGTTGGGCATCTTGAATCATTCAACCCCGTTTCCGATGACTGGTCTCATTACGTCGAACACCTAGCGTTCTTCTTTACCGCTACCAACATTGCAAGAAGAGCACAATTCTTTTGTCCACATACAGGAGCAAAACATATGGGCTAAGTTGCAGCCTCATGTCACTTAACACCCCCGATAGGAAGACTTTTGATGAGTCAGTAGACATTGTAAAAAAACACAAGAACTGAGCCAATCCAGGCAGTCATTAGAGTCAATGAACAACCCATCAAGATGCAGGTCGATACTGGGGCATCAATGTCTGTCACAGGAGAACATACGTTCAGACACTTGAATAAAGGAGTCCATCCTTTAAGTTTGGAAGAATCAGACAGGTGAAGAAATGAGTGAGAGGGATATGTAAAGTCCTGGCGCAGTTTGGGGATCAGTCTGCAAATTTACCCCTTATAGTAGTAGCTGGGACGAGCCCCAGCTTAATTGGTAGCAACTGCCTCAAAAAGATTAAATTGCAATGGGTGAGATTTTTCAAATCAGAACAAGGAACTTACAGGAATTGTTACAAAAGTACACTTCCATTTTCAGTGATGAGCTGGGAAGGATTCATGGGCTACAAGCCAAAATCCACATAGACTCTAATGCAGCCACCAGATTTATCAGAGCCGGACAAGTCCCTCATGCTCTATGGGGCAAGGCCGAGACCAAGATGAACAGGCGGGAAAAGTTGGGTATCTTATAACCGGTGCAATTTTACAAGTGGGCGGCACCCATAGTGCCCGTACTGAAGCCAGACCAAAGTGTTCACTTACGCAGTGACTATAAGTTAGCTGTAAACAGAGTGGCTAAACTTGATAGACACCCGATACAGAAGATTGACGAATTATATTCGAAATTGCCAGGAGCATCACATATTCAAAACTCGACATGAGCCACGCCTACCAGCAGGTAGAGTTGGAAGAAGGCTCTAGGGAATTTGTGACCATCAATACACATCGAGGATTGTATCCATATACTCGAATACCCTTTGGGGTCACATCAGCGTGTGCTATTTTCCAGCGTACCATGGAAAATCTGCTTCAGGCACTCCCCCATGTCATTATTTATCTGGATGACGCCTTAGTCACTGGACGAACTAACGAAGAACACTTAGCTAATTTGGAGGAGGTGCTGAAATGCTTCTCATAAGCGGGGGTGCGCTTGAAGCGAGAAAAATATCACAAGCCTCTGCTGGGATTATTTGGAGAGGATAAAGTGATACCCCCCATCGCATCTGCTTGCACCCAGAGGTGGGCACTGATGTTGGCTGCTTATGAATACACTTTTATTCATTGATCAGGAAGCCATATCGCACATGCTGTCTCACTGAGCCCCCTCTCCCTGCCCGATAACAACACAAAGGTTCCAATCCCCCAGGAACTTGTCTCAGTTTTAAATTTTTTGGATTCATCCCCTGTCCAGGCCAAACAAACCCGTAAGTGGACAAGCTGAGCTCCACTTTCATCTCACGTCGGGGAGCAGGTCTTGAATGGATTGTCAGGCGAGCCAAGGTTTGATGACATGAAGCCCTATTTCAATCGCAGATATGAGCTCCCCTGCCAAGACGGCATATTGCTCTGGGGAGCAAGGGTTAACGTGCTCCCGAGAGGGCGAAGGTCATTACTGGCTGAGTTACATAGCGCTCACCCTGGCATTAGTAGGATGAAGATTCTTGCGCGCAGTTACTTGTGGTGGCCAGGGATGGACGGGAACATCGAAACCCTAGTCAAAAGTTGTCTTCAATGCCAGCAGCTACAAAAGCAACCCCCCCTAGCTCCATTGCACCCCTGGGAATGGCCAGGCGGCCATGGCTGCCCCTCCACATTGACTACGTAGTGCCCTTCTTGGGCACGATGTTCCTTTTACTAATAGATGCCCACTCCAAGAGGATGGATGTCTACAAAGTCCGGTCACCCATGTCTGCTGCCACCATAGACCATTTGCGACAGAGTTTTGCAGTACACGGGTTGTCTGAGGTGCTCATGTCAGATAACGGGACTGCATTTACCAACGGTGAGGTTTACAAACCTCAATGGAATAACTCATATGTTATGACCAATGCAGTTGGTAAAGCTGAGTTATTTAAAAATCCCAGAGGGAAACTTTAAATAACTATCATAGCCTGTAATTTTAAGTGTTGTGTTTGATATGCGACTTTAAATTCAGGAATCAGACCACCAGTTCTTGAGGTTTTACAGTAAACTAAATGAAACATTTTATTAATTTACACACATTAATATATATACACATGGCTACAAATTACTACTATCATAACTTTTTTAAATTCCCAAACTAATCGCCATTAAGGCAACAGCAACCCATAGACTTAACCAAACACCATGCAAAGCATTTTCACCTTATGAATTCAAAATGAGGTTCTTTTCACTTTGGTTCCTATGGAGCCAGTTGGAGGCTTTCAGCTGCCTTTTTATCTCACATTGCCTCTGCTCTGTACACCAAAAACAGCTGTCTTGTTATACCTACCGCTGCCCATTGAATGTTAATTCTCATTGTATCAACAACATCTGAATTAAACCTCTCTAACAATAAAACCCCATTCATAGTACCAATTTTATTAATAATATAAACATATGGCTTGGTATCTGCTAGATAGGCATCAAGTTTTCACCCCACTTCTTGAATGCTCTATTTAAAAAATGCAAATGCACGCTATCTCTCTTATATATCAAAACTAGTACACATCAAAGCATCCAGACTAGTTGGCTTTAAACCAATTAAGACACACCCACAGACTAAACCTCTATTTTAAAAGAAAAATATTTTCCAAAATATTATATACATTAATAGCTTCCTTATCAGAAAATGAACCGTCATAATTCTAAAAGATGGCTTCATTTTAATAACCCATCTCACACTATTTGCTATACTTATTACACTATTACATTACCAGATGCATACACTAACATAGCAATACATATACACAGGTCCTTGGTATCAACAGGAATCACTCCAGTTCATTGTCCAGGGCCAGGATTTTTCAGTCTGCGTGTGGGGACAGCCCTTACACATGGCACATAAAATGACACGCAATGACATCGGGCGTGCATCCCAACCTCATCGCATTGTCTTGTGATATTTTTTTCAGTTGGCTACGCGCCCATCGATATTTAAAAGGCCTATTAAGGCCATTAAGGAAGTAATTAAGGTCAACTTTATGCTGCCCGTCCAACCTTACGGTTGGCGGGCAAGCGAAAAGGTCAAGCGGCCTTTACGTTTTTTAGGAAACCTCAGTTACCTAAAACTTTTATGAATTAAATAAAAACATTTTCTGAAATATAAAAACATGTCCCATATCATGTGACACAGTCACTTGAGGAGACATGTTTCATTAAATTTTCATTGTTTTTATTTATTGATTTCAAAAGCACTTTAATCGCCCTGAGGCAGCTCTGTGCCTCAGGGAGATTGAAGCAATCTTTCGCGCGCGTGTGCGAATGAGCGCTGGCACCGACTCCCCCTCCTCCCCCTGCCCACACAGGTAGCGCTGAGCGCTACCACTCGCGTCTTATGTTGGACGGGCCTTAATTGGCCGCCCATGTAAAATGGTGGCACGGAGCTGATTGCAGGCAGCGGGCAGCTCCGCGGTTGCCCAACGCCCACTCCCACTGAGCCCGTCCGACATGGGGAAAATTCAGGTCCATTTTTTTTTTAAATGTCCCATTTTCCTTTAAGCTTCAAATTCTTGATAATGCATCTGCGAACAGATTTTCTCTTCCAGCAATATGCATAATATGTAGATTAAATGGTTGTAATAATAGACTCCATCTGAAATGCCTTGCACTTTTGTCCAAAAACTTCAAAGGATTATGGTCTGTATAAACAATTGTTTCTGATGAATTATTTGCAACATGAATTTCAAAATGCTGCAATGCTAACACCAAACTCAAAGTTTCTTTTTCGTTCGTTGAATATCTTCTCTGTTTTACATTCCGCTTCCGTGAAAAATACCCAATCGGTTTTTCAATTCTAGTGTCATCTTCTTGTAACAGTACAGCCGCAATGCCTATACCGCTTACGTCAACGGCCAACTTGAATTGCTTGGCATAATTGGGCACTGCTAATGCTGGTATCGTAGGTAATACAGTTTTCAAATTATCGAATGATTTCTGACACTCCAGTGTCCATTAAAACTTTTTGTCCTTTTTTAATAGTCCAGTCAGTGGAGCAACCACTTGGCTAAAATTTGGTACAAATTCCCAGTAAAACCCACTCATGCCCAGAAATCTCAAAACTTCTTGTTTTGTCGTGGGCACTGGGAAATTCACGATAGCCGTGACTTTTGCATCTCTCGGAGCCACCTTACCATGTCCAATGATGTGGCCTAGATACATAACTTTCGCTTTTGCAAATTCACTTTTAGCCAGGTTCATCACCAAATTAGCTTCTTGAAGTCGAGTAAATAATTCTTACAGATGCTGTAAATGCTCCTCCCACATCTGACTGAAAACAATTAGATGATCAATATAAACCGCACAATTGCTTAGACCCGCAATTACTTTGTTAGTCAGTCTTTGAAATGTCGCAGGTGCATTCTTCATACCAAATGGCATGACTTTAAACTGATATAGTCCACTTGGTGTTAAAAAAAGCTGATATCTCCTTTGCTCTCTCCAACAATGGTACCCTTTTAGCAGGTCAATCTTTGTGATAAATTTTGATTGTCCCACTTTCTCAATGCAACTCTCCAACCATGGTATGGGATATGATTCCGCTTTAGTCACAGCATTCATCTTTCAATAGTCCACACACAGTCTTTGTATTCCATCCGTTTTCAATACCAGTACAATAAACGAACTCCAGTTAGACTCAATGATATAATTTTGAAGCATTAAATTAATTTATTTTTGTACTTGTGTTAACTTTGCCAGTTGTTGCCTTATTGAAGATGATATTTCTATACATCCAGCATGCAAAGCTAAATGTGTATTTCCCAACTTATTTCCACAAATAGGTTTGTGACTGCAATAGCTTTTCCAAATCACTTTGACACTTGCTTGAAAGGTAACTCAATATTGCATTTAAATTTTCAAATACCCTCTCATTATCCAATTTGATTAGAGGAAAATCAATTTCAGAGTCCTGCACTTCTACCTCTTTCTCATCATCCACCATCACTAACTGTTCCTCTTCCCTGTCAAAGTACTTTTAAAGCATTTTTACATGACACACCTCTGCTTCTTTCTTCTATCTGGAGTATTTATTAAATAATTTACTTCACTCAATTTCTTTTCAATCCTGTAAGGCCCACTAAATCTTGCATTTAATGAATCACCTAGAACTGGTAACAAAACTAGTACTTTCTCTTCAGAAACAAAACTGCGAATTTTTGCCTTCTTATCTGCTTTCACTTTCATCACTTGCTGTGGTAGCTTTAAATGTTTCCCTAGCCAACTCACATGCACTGTTCAATATTTCCCTGAAATTTGATACGTAACCCAGGACAACAGTTTCTGAATTTTGACCCACCAATTTCTCATGAATCAATTTCAATGGACCTCTTACCTCATGACCATAAACTAGTTCAAAAGGGCTAAAACCAGTCAATGCATTAGAAGCGTCTCTAACAGCAAATAACAAAAATAGAATTCCTGTATCCCAATCCCATGCATAATCATGACAGTGTGCTCTTATCATAGTTTTTAAAGTTTGATGCCATCTTTGCAAAGTTCCTTGTGACTCCGGATGATAAGTTGTTGACTTAAACTGTTTTATCCCCAAACTGTTCATTACTTCCTTAAACAGCTGTGACATGAAATTTGACCCCTGATCTGATTGTATTTCTTTAGGTAAGCCATATCATGAGAAAAATTTAATTTACTCTTCCACAGCCTTCTTAGTTGTAATATTTCTTAAAGGTATAGCTTCAGGAAACCTAGTAGACACATCTATTATTGTCAATAAATACTGATTTCCACTTTTAGTCTTAGGGAGGGGTCCTACACAATTAATCATGATCCTGGTAAAAGGTTCTTCAAATGCTGCTACTGGGATTAAAAGTGCCAGCTTAATCACTGCTTGTGGTTTTTCTGTTTCTTGACATATATGACAGGTTCTACAGAATTTGACTACATCCCTACGTAATCCTGGCCAAAAGAAAAACCTCTGTAACTTTTTCTGTGTTTTCCTAATTCCTAAATGTCCCCCCATTGGAATTTCATGAGCAATCCTCAGAATCTCATTTCTATACCCAGCTTTCATTTGCTGAGACATAATCCGACTGCCATTTTCTCATTGAAATATTCCCTCGAAGATAACATACTGGAATACATTTTGCTTCTGTTTCTGAATAAACTTTTTGATATAACTGTTTTAATTGCAAATCATTTTCCTTTAACTCCACTAACCTCGTAGAGTTAAACACATCAACTGAACTGTCCTGCATTCCTTCCTCCTGAACAATGTTATCAAATACAATGCCAGCTAATTGGATTTTGACACCTTCTCCTTGCCTTTGAACTGCCTGCTTATCTCGTTTATTTTGTTCTTCCCTATGGGCCTTTGATCTCATTATAACATAATCAGGAAACAATCTAGGATCTTCTTTCTGTAGCACTTCTGTTGAAAATACTTCTACACTCAACTACCATAGACATCACCCACATTTGTGATCCAGTTATATCATTACCCAGAATAAATTGAACCCCTGCAAATGGGCAATTTTTCCCCAGTCTTCCATTTGCTCTTTAAATTTACCTTCCTTAGTGGAATAGATTTAGCATCTCCATGAACCCCACTTATTATTACCTTCTCCTGCAATACTCCCTTTGAACAACAAATATCACTATCCCACAACATTAAGAATTGACTAGCTCCTGTGTCTCTTAAAATTTTAACATCTTTACTTACTCCACTCTGTACACATGGAGAGACTTTCCCTTCACGTATAAAATCTTTAAACATTTCTGCAACCTGCTCCCCAGAATTCTCTTGAGTAAACTATGAACACAATCCCACTTCTTTACCTTTCACTGATTCTCCCTGTTTCACCTGTACACAAACCATTGGTTTCTCCTATGCCTTAACCTCAGAACCCACAGTACTTTTATTTCCAGAGCTTTCCTATACCCCAATAATTCCTACAGATTTTTCCTGCAATCTCCAACACACTGACTTCGTGTGCCCCACTTTATTACAATGAAAGGCCTCAATTTTCAAATGTCACTTCTACCTTCAGCACCTTCCTTTTTGTTTCGAGAAAAAACTTCCCGGGAACTCCCAGCTACTCTTTCTCTTCCCTGACTACCTACCTTCCTTTCACCTTCACACTTTTTATCCTTTTCCAATTTGAAAGGGTGACAGTAAAAAAGTTTAGCTCTATGAACTAACTCATAATCATCAGCTATCTCTGCTGTTTGTATTACAGAATCAACCCTCTGTTCCTCCACATGAGTTCACACTACTGAAGAGATTGAATCTTTAAATTCTTCCAAAAGAATGACTACTCCAAGAGCTGCATAGGTTGTTTTGTATTTTTAACGCCCGTATCCACCAGTCAAAATTATTTTGGTTTACTCTTTCAAACTCAATATAAGTTTGCCCAGGCTGTTTTCCCATATTCCTAAATTTATGCCTGTATACTTCAGGAACCAACTCATATGCACTCAAAATGGCTTTTTTCACCACATCATAATTCACCAACATTCCTTTTCAAAGCGAAGCATATGCCTCATGTGCCCTACCTAATAACTTAGATTGTAATAATAATGTCCAGTTTTCCTGTGGCCATTTCATCTGTTTAGTTAGCTTCTCAAATGAGATAAAGAATGCTTCAATATCTTTTTCCTCAAACTTAGGAAGAGCTTGTACAAATTTAAACATATCCCCACTGGGTTCTACTGTAGAGATAAATCGTTCCTCACCCACTAACATCTCTTTTCTAACTGCCAACATTTTCAGTTGGAAATCTCTCTCTCTCTCTCTTTCTCTTTCCTCCATCTCCATCTTCACAATTTCTAATTTCCTCCTTCTAATTCAAACTTTTTCAGTTCCTTTGCTTGTTCAAATTCAAGCATCTTCATTTGTAACCAAAGTCTCACTACCACCAGCTGTTACTCACTAGTGTCAGGTTTCACTTCCAACTATAGATGCTGTGCTATACTTTTAACTATATCTGATTTCCTAGCCCCTGCAGGTAACCTCAATTGTAACTTATCCGCCAACTCTGTTAACTTACTATTGGTTATTTTCTCCAACCTAATAGAGTTATCTCTTCTACTCCCAGACAAATCTTAGCAATTGCCATAGCCATCTTGCAGTCTCACCACTTCTAAAATCCTCACCAATTCCTGAATTCAAAGTGCCTCTTGTACTCGTAACCTTTAAGATTCACCAATCCCAAACCAATCAAGGAATTGGAAATATAATTTATCCCAGCACAGCACCCAATTGTTACGATCAATGCAGTTGGTAAAGCGGAGTTATTTAAAAATCTCGAGGGAAACTTTAAACAACTGTCATAACCTATAATTTTAAGTGTTATGTTTGAGATGTAACTCTAAATTCAGGAATCGGATCACCAGTTCTTGAGGTTTTACATTAAACTAAATTAAATATTTTAACTTACAAAGGTTAAAATATATACACACATAGCTATAAATTACTACTATCATAACTTTTTAAAAATTCCCAAACTAATCGCCATTAAGACAACAGCAACCCATAGACTTAACCAAACACCATGCAAAGCATTTTCACCTTATGAATTCAAAATGAGGTTCTTTTCACTTTGGTTCCTGTGGAGCCAGTTGGAGGCTTGCATCTGCCTTTTGATCTCACATTGCCTCTGCTCTGTACACCAAAAGCAGCTGTCTTGTTATACCTACCGCTGCCCATTGAATGTTAATTCTCATTGTGTCAACAACCTCTAGACTAAACCTCTCTAACAATAAAACCCCATTCATAGTACCAATTTTATTATCAATATAAACATATGACTTGGTATCTGCTAGATAGGCATCAAGTTTTCACCCCATTTCTTGAATGTTCTATTCAAAAAATGCAAATGCACACTATCTCTCTTACATATCAAAATTAGTACATATCAAAGCACCCAGACTAGCTGGCTTTAATCCAATTAAGACACACCCACAGACTAAACCTCTATTTTAAAAGAAAAATATTTTCCAAAATATTATATACATTAATAGCTTCATGACACATATCAAAGCCTCGCCTTACCACCCCGCCTCTAATTGCTTGGCTGAGCGGACAGTCCAAACGTTTAAATCTAGGATGAAACGGTTGGGCGGGATTTCCATCAGAACCAGATTGTCACAGTTCCCGTTAACATACCGGACAATGCCACACACGACCACCAATAGTGCCCCGCTGAATTACTTATGAAGAGACGTCTCCGCACCCATCTAACTCTTATCAGGCGGAATTTAGGGGGGAGGGTGGAGAGAAGCCAAGAAGCCCAGAAGATTAGACATGATGGCTGTAATTATGAAAGAAATTTCATGGTGGGAGTCACAGTTCTTACAAAGAACTTTGGAGATGGGCCCAATTGGCTATTAGGAGAGGTGAGTGCCATGACAGGACCTCTCTCCTATAATGTTTTGGTAATTGGCCGAGTAATTAGATGACATGTGGATCATCTCCGGAGAAGTGAGACAGCCCCACAAAAAGGAATGCCAAAATTATTTGCGTTTGATTCTGCACTGCACATGGAAGAAATGTCACATGATTTGGAAGTACCGGTGGGGCCTATTGGACCTGAGAGGGTCAAAGACACAAACTTGCCCACTTCCATCGAAGAGCCTGGTGGACAGTTGACCCCTGAGAAGGGGGTCTCAGAAAAACCAGCCAAGGCCTTTGAGCTACGTGTCCGAGGGAGCCTCCTCTGACTTGACTTGTAAATAGTTATTCATGTAAATAGTTGTGATGTTGTGATGCTTGTCAATTGTACTTTCAAGTAAAGGGGGAAGGATGTGGTAAAGTGGAGTGCTATGTACCTTTAAGAGATTGTAGTTATTGACCAATCACTATACAGCGCGGATTACTTGGGTAATAGTAAGTCTAGAGCTGGAGGTGATTGAAGAAGCACACATGGTGTTAGTGCTCTGTTCTTAGTTCCAATAAACCGCCAGTATTTGTTCAGTTAATTGGTCTCTCTGCCTATATTGGTTCAAGCACCAACTAATGTGTTAATATCAAGGGCCACAGCTAGCATTCACCGGACAAAGCAAGCCTGATAACCAAAAACATAAAAATTCCCCTCTTCAGGAGAGATCCAAGAGAGCGGCTGTTCCGATTGTGCTCCAGTGCCAGATCGCATATACATGTGGTTGTCCTGTTAAGGTTTCCATACTGAGGTGGAGCCCATGAGGGATCCATTGCTTCATTGGGATTGCGCCTGCATCAAAAAAATGGATTGAGTTGGAATTAAAAGAGTAGGAATCCCCAATTTTGGAGGGAGCTCCAGGTTTGTCAGCCACAGGAAAGACCAAAACCTAGACAGGTAAGTCATTGAGACCCAAAGCCACCTCTCTCTCTCTCTCTCTATCCACCTGGGATACTCAAAACCATTGCTGCCATCTTCCCAGTGGTATCCCTGGAAGCAGTGTTAAGCGAAGGAGGTTGGAGGCTGCGTTCTTGACACCATTTCCACACAATAGCTGGGAGAGGAGCAATCATTGGTAGTCACATTGTGGGCAGGAGGAGGGAAATCACTGTGAGTGCAGTAAGATAGCTGTAGGACCCACTCGCCAAATTTTCCCTCATTCACTGCTGCAGTCTCACCCAGTTTTGAGTGGGTGGTCACAGTGCTGAACTCTCCCCATGATCATTTGGAGATTTCAGCTGATATTAGCCGCAGGACTTGCCTCATCCTAATTGAATTCCTTGAGAAAGTGATCAGAATTTTGAATGATGGCAAACCTGATTTTCTAAAAGTGCTGAATGAAGCACTGCATATTTGGCTTCTGGTAAAGATTAGATTAGCTGGCATTATTGTGTTGGATAGGTTGTTAAAATCAAGTAAGTAGAAAATTGTTGTCACTAAGAATGGTAGAAAACAAAATACTGCAGGTGCTGGAAATCTGAAATAAAAACACGAAGTGCTGGAAATACTCAGCAAGTCTGGCAACATCTTTTGAGACAGAAACAGAGTCAACATTTCAGCTTGATAACCTTGCATCAGAACCTTACCTAATCTGATCTGTTTCATCCATTCTGATGAAAGGTCATCGACCTGAAACGTCTGTTATTCTCTCCACAGATACTGCCAGACCTGTTGTGTATTTGCAGTATTTTCTATTTTTATTAACAAAAGTCATTCTGTTCACAAGACTCTGGGCAGAATTTTCAACTGGGGTGGGGATGGGGAACATAAAATAGGCCGTAGAGGTTCTGTCACATGCATTCACCCAACTTCCCTTTCTTTTGACTGTCTCAGCACAGCACTGAAATGTCTACCTGGTCTTTGTGTTCAAGCCCTTGGAGTGGGACTTGAACACACAACCTCCTGATTCAAAGGTGAGAGTTCTATTAACTGAGTCAGAGAATAAGATCGAAGAACAAGACCATAAGACAAATTATTTTTCAGAAAACATTACAAGGTTCTGAAACTGTTGCAATGCAATTATTTTTTTCTAAAATTCATTCTCCAACATAGCATGCTTCCCAGCCCCAGCCTTACTCCTTTTTCACTCAGCCTCTAATCGTTGCCCCATTTGCTTGTGTTCAATCTAAGTTCCTCTGCTCAAACAAGTTCCAATGCCGCACTCAAATCTAGCTCTCCAGCCACACTAGCTGCTGACCATCTGTTTGACTGCACATAGCCGCACTGCCTGACATATACATTACCTTACATTTACTCATGCTCATTGTTTGGAAGTGAAGACTTTCTCATGTTCTTATTATCCATCCATAATAAGCCATAGTTCATGAGGGGCCATAGGCATCTTTCTCTGTTCATTTTTATTATACCCTTTCTAAATAGATTGTCAAAAACAGGAAACTTGAAGTGAACAATCAGTCTGGTTGACATTTCAGTGAAAGTATGAAATGGACTCTGCTTCCAGCATTGTTACATTAGTGTGTTCATTCGTAGAGGATTGCTTTTATTGAGTTGCGTTTTATTGAGTTTAGTATTTCACAAAATTTCTCCAACTGAAATCAAAGGTGAAATTTTCTGGTCCCACCAGCGGCAGGTTCCATGGCAGGCGGGGGCAGGAAATTCAGAGTGAGGCCAAAAATTGGATTCCCACCGGCAGCAAACCGAGTCAGAATTTTACCCTTGCCACTTTCGAGACGGGATGATGGTGGGTCGGGTTTTCGCGTTGGTCCACGTCAGGAACTCCATTTGCATGCCTTAGCATGTCATGAATACTCATGAAAAACGCAACTCAACAGAATCACATTCCCCCTCCCAATTACAATGCCGCGCCAGCAGGAAATTAGACCAGTCTAAACCACAACCAGATACAACTGGCGTGCAACAGTCCACCCTCAACTCAATTGTGACTTTGAGGTGAGTGCAACATTCAAAGCCTATCTGCAACAGCGCTGCTCCAGTTCCTCAGCGATACCAGTATCAGCCCACACTGCTGGGGGTGTAAGGTGGGGCTGCTCACCATGGCTGCCTTGGGTGTGGAGCTGGGCTGCTCACTCTGGTTGCTGCTCTACTCTGTCAGGGCAACATTGGGTGCTGTGAGTTTCAGGCAGAACTGCGCTCTAAAACAGAGACCAGCATGGTGACCAGGTTGGGGTGGGGGGAGGGGAGGGGCTGGGGTGGGGGGGAGATGGTGAAGACATGAGGGTGAAGGGGGCTTGGTAGTTTTGGAGGGGGGATGATGGCTGAGACATGAGGGTGAAGGAGGTTTGGTAGGGTGGGGGAGGTGGAACGATGGCAGGCAGAGGGAAGATTGGAGGTGAGAAGCTGGAGCCTGACATGGAACAGTAGAACATAAACACAAAAGGAGGTGGATGGGATTCGATTTGCGTGAAGGTGAGTGAATGCACGCAGACTCTAGAGCACAAAATTTGGGGGTGGGGGGTGCTTAGTGTGGCACAGGAGAGACGGGTTACACAGAAAGAGAATTCATGAAGCAGGAGTGGGGGGAAACGGTCTTGTGCTTATTCATTTAGGAGCCGGAGAGCCGAGTGAAAGGCAGTCATAGTCCCTGGGCTGATGCCAAGAGGTCAGGGTGAGAGATTAAAGGAAGTCTTGGGGCTCTGTGGGCCATGCTACTGGGCTATGCATGGCACGCACGTCTTGTTCCCACTCCAAGGAGGGGCATGTGTGCTCAATGGGGATCAGGCACAGCTTGGTGTGCAGGGCGTGGTCATAGTCTCAGAATTGGTGGTGATGGGGGTGTTTGGCTCAGTACCGGGCTGCAGATGGGATGGTCATGGTCAGGGGAGGCACCTGTAGCCTGTAAATGGAGAAAATGTAATAAGGGGGGGAGGGTACTCAAAGCTCGCCTGAGGTAGGGTGAGGGGACATGGGGAGTCGCCTCTGAATGTGACCATGCACACAGCTTCAAGATGGAGGGGGGAGGGGGGGTGGGTGAGGTTCACATGGGGCATGGGGACATCAACAATAGTGGGTTCACAGGGAGGGCAGGAATGTCCACTACAATGACAATGGGATTCAGGGTTACTTGCGGGGTGGGTGCGGGCTGGAGAATCACTGGGGAAAATTCCACCTGCACATTCTGAGGTTCCAGACTGATCAGGGGGACCTGGACACTGACAGGAGGAGGATTGATGCTGGTCTTAAAGTGGAAATGCAGCATCGCCATCTTGAGACCCTGAAGTTATGAAGCAGGTTACAATCGAAACTGGAAAAGAATCTGCAAGAAAGCAGGCTGAGGCAGTGTGGGAGGAGCCCACTGCAGGACTCAGGGACCCTAACAAGGTCACCCTCACACTGCTTAGAGTAACAACATGGAAATGGAGTCTGAGCTGCTAGAACTCAGGAAGAGTTTATTGAGAAGGTGCAATTGGAGCCATTGACGTTTGGAGTGCTTTAACGTGGGACTACAGGAGTCATTGGGTTCACAGTGAAGTTGATCAGCTTGAGTATTGACAGTGAGGAATGTGAGAATGGAAGATGCAGCCAATCATGATGGGAGCACAGCTGCTGGATATCTACAAAATGATCAATTTCTACAGTTGGCATGACTAATGGGCCAAAGGGTATCCAATCATTCCAAAAGTGCCGGTTAGGCATAATTGGTATACCAGATCAGACATGGTAGGAGTGCATATCGAACATATCCTGTACGCACTCAAGTCTCTTCCAACCTCTCTAAGATTCAGATGTCAAGTAGCTGGGGTGGCATCTTGATCACCTGGGTCTGTGAGGTGCTGGAACGTTGGATCATGGAAAGTTGAGTAGTGTAGACGCAGCTCTAGGACATGCCAGTGGTTTCTGGTACCAATTTGGAGATCTACTATCGTTGCCCATTACTCTTTAACCTATTGGATCTATCTGTCCAGTGTTACGAACAGTCCCCGGACAAGGTTCTCCCAATTTGTTATGATCCAGATGAGGTGCCACAAATTGCTCCTGGGTGAGGAGGGATGAACTGGCTCCCTTTCTTTATTCAACCCCCTCGGTCAGTCGCAACAAGGTTAATTTAAAAAGGATCCCTTCCCTCGTGGATACTTTTTCCCAGTGCAAATATATTTATGTTTTGGAAGGAGCCAATTTAACCAGAATTTCCTGAGTTGAAGAAAGAGTGGGTTTATTAGTTATTAAAAAGGAAGAAAAAATAATAAAAATGCAACACACATAACACACAGATTAGAGATAAGAAGTGAGTCCAGAAATAAAAGTTTAAAAAGATATACAAAATTGTCTTTGGCTTGTTCATGAGGAGTAGATGGTGAAATGTTGCAGCCGTTAAGTCGGGTGATTCTGATAGAGCTGGCTTTGGCAGCTGAGCAGTTGGTTTGGAGATTCTTGGTTCAGCAGGTTAGCTCAAAGGAATTGTCCTGCTTCCTTTTTGATTGTGGCTTTGTTGACTTGTAATTTGCCTCCAGCAGTCAGAGAGAGAGGACTTTTTCACTTGCAAGCGCAGGGATGCCAAGTTGATGTTCTTCAGCTGTGACCTTCACAGCACACACGAGCACGGTAAAACTAGAACATCAGACTAGCACGCAGAGACCAGGGTTGCAGTAGTCTTTTAACCCCTTTTCTTGACTATTCCTGTTGCATGTCTTTCTTTCAACTCAAATTATGTCTATAGTCTGGGCTATAACTCAACAGGAGATGGTGATCATTTTTTTTTATGCAGTGCATATCTTCCTTTGTAGCATCTCTGTTTGAAGGAGGCCTTGACACCTTTTCAGATGCAACATTCCGTTCTCTCTGGACCAGTTGGTCTAGTGTAATCCACATAGGGATTTTCCAGCAAGTGGTTACTTTACAGTCTCAGCTAGCTTTTGCTTTGTGGGTCCTTTTTTTAAAAAGAACACGTCTTACTTTAGAAAGTTCAATATGTCCATAAGTAATTCAGGGCTATGATCCACCATCATGACAACCGGGAGAAGGTGGACTGAAAAATAAAATGTAATAATGGAGCCTGTGCTCAATGCTGCCTTCTTGATGGCAGTGATCTGATTGAGGAGGAGAAGAAGGGCTCGGCACCACCTAACGCAGCTTTGAGAGGAGGCCTGGCCTGAGGACCATGGTTCAGGGGATCCCCACCAAGAACTGGAGGATGAGGAGGTCAGACCCATCCCATGGAGGTGACACACACATCCAAGGGTCTACCAAAGACACTGTTCCTATCTGGAGATGACTGAGAGACAATATCGCGCACATCTATGCTTGCCCAGAATTGTGGTGGCTCATACCTGCTACATTCTACAGGAGGAGCTAATGCCGCATGGACTGGAAGGACATCCCCTGCCAGTGCCCCTAAAGCTCAACATTTTTGCTAGTGGGTCATTCCAGGGATCCGCAGGGGACCTATGTGGCATCTCACAGTCCTCAACACATAAATGTATCAAGGAGGTGGTGGATGCCCTCTACAGTAAGGCTCATCATTATATAAAGTTCACACTGGATGAAACTAGCCAGGCTGCTAGATTCCTGGGTTTCATTGCAGTCTCTGGCTTCCCTAGAGTACAGGATGCGATCGATTGCACATGTGGCTTTGAGAGCTCCAGGGCAGCAGCCCCTGATGTTCATTAACAGGAAAGGGTTCCACTTCCTAAACATTCAGCTGGTGTTCAACCATCAGAAGCACATCATGTACGTTTGTGCCAAGTACCCTGGGAGTTCCCATGACTCATACTTCCTAAGACACTCCCAGGTGCCTCAGATATTCGAAGGGCCATGGCACTGACAGGGCTGGCTGCTTGGGGGTAAGGGCTACTCGCTGAAGCGATGGCTCATGACACCCGTGCGTCGTCCTCAAAGTGCCTCAGAGGAGCGATACAATGTGGCACATAGTTCGACACGATCCATCATCGAGCAGATCATTGGCATCCTTAAGACGCGCTTCCGATGCTTGGACCGCTCAGGGGGTGCTCTGCAGTACTCTCCAGAGAGGGTGTCCCGCATCATCATGGTCTGTTGTACCCTGCACAACCTGGCGCTTCAAAGATGAAATCACCTGCCAGAGAGAGACACGGAGGAGGCTGAGAACCCCTCGCATGATGAAGATCTGGATGGGCAGGAACCTGGAGAGGGCAATGATGGGGAGCTACCATGTGAGGGTGCGATCAAAGTTGTAAGACGTGGAATATGTGCCCGTGACACACTCATAGCTGCAAGCTTCCAAGAGGAGTAAAGTTTAGGCAAGGATACCCAAGCGCATTTCTCTTGTATCTTAGTGGCATGCCAGTGATCTAAAAGGCCTTTGCTCTTGATGTTAGTGGTTGTAATGTCAGCATTGGGCCTTGGGCCTCCAACCCTCATGTTTGACCAGGCCCTAATCTTTGGAAATGTCAGCAGCCAAAGCTGTATGTAACCACTCTGGGAAGTGAAAGGCAGCTCTCCAGCACAAAGCCTGCGTCAAGAGATGTGCACACAGCTGGAGAGACCATCATGGCTGCAGGTCTTGTACTTTGGCAGAAACAATGAAGACAGCTATTTGATGATGAAACATTAGTGGTAATCCTGCAATGCCATTGGGCACACATAACTCCTTAGTGTCTTTTAATGATTATCACTTCCTAACATAATTTGCAGTCAGTTCAATAAAGAGGTTGACACACTCCCTGACATTAGACAAGGGGCAAGTAACCAACATCAGTCAGCTAGACATTACATGGGGTGGTGATGGCGTAGTGGTATTGTTGCTGGACTAGTAACTAGTATTCCAGAGACTCAGGGTAACGTTCTGGGGACCTGGGTTTGAATCCTACCACAGCAGATGGTGAAATTTGAATAAAAATCTGGAATTAAAAGCACTGCTGATTGTTGTTTAAAAACCCATCTGGTTCACTATCTGCCATCCTTACCTGGTCTGGCCTACATGTGACTCCAGACCCACAGCAATGTGGTTGACTTTTAACTGCCCTCTGAACAAGGGCAATTAGGGATGGGCTAGCCAGCAATGCCCACAAAAAAAAACATGAATGTGAAGCTCACAAAGGGAGGCAATAAGAAGCCACATAGATGCAAATGCACAATGCATTCAAATGATGAGATGATTGTCATGAATAGCAAATGCACTTACATGATCCAAAAGTGATATCAAGGTTTCTTAATCTTTCTAACCTTACTGCTATGTTCTGATGGATCCCTGACATCTGCAGCAAAGGTGTAGGCAGCCTGATCTCTGCTACACCCTGATGAATTTGATGTGTTTCATCTGAAGAGCCCCGGCCTGCTTTGGGCCTCCTTCTGTGAGGCAAATGCAAACCTTCTTGGCTGGTACAGCTGGAGGCGATGGGGTCACAGACAGAGGGGATTGGGATCGGCTGAACACTCAGAGTCACCTGAATGGATGGCCCCAGAGTGTCCAGCTGTGGGTGCCTGAGGGCCCCTGACTCCTTGAGGAGAAGGGGAACTTGGAGAGAGGTCAAGATGCCCAGCACCTCCTGCCCCTCACTTAGCCACTGATGTATCTCACCAAAGCCTATAGCGACGGATTGCAGGTCTGAGCACAAGTCCAGCAGAACCTGCTGGCCAAAGGTCTCTAAGGTGACCACCACCCTTCCATGAAGACTTTGAGGTGTTTGCATGTCAGAACCACAACAATAGGTAGAACGTGGATGGACTCCTCCAACCTTCGCTCTAGTCTGTTGACTGCCTCTCACAACTCTGCCTGATGTTCTGCCACCTGTGTTTACGTCTCCTGCATGTTTGCGATGTCTGCTTCCAGAGGCTCATCTTCTGACTCAGCACGGGCCTGTTCTTCAGCAGTCCTCTGGCTGCCAGAGACCTGGGCTGTCACTGCCTCTAACTGTTGCGGAGACGTGTCGGTGAGTTCCCTAGAATGTGACCCCGAGCATAATCTAGATCTACGACCCATTGGGGTGTGTGTCTCTGCGCTGGTGGAGGGTGCAGGTGAACGCAGTGGCGGGTCTTCTTCAAATACCTCCTCAGCATCCTCCTCTGAGACAGCCAGGAGGTTGCGGCGTATGTTGCCTGTGCTGCTCTGTCTGGACCTGCTGCTGTCTGTAAGGGAGAAGATAGATTTAGTTCATGAGCAGGATGAATACAACTTTGCATGTCACTCACTGAGGATGTCAGGATATGATGAATTCATGGAGGGCTCATCTGTACTGGCTTGCTGGGAAAGGCCAATCTTGCCTTCCCCACAGGAACGATCCCCATCCTCACCCGCCAACTCAGCGGCATCCTCCTCAAACTTGGAGAGATCCTGGATGTCCGCCATCCCTCCTCCAGTCTGGGATCTCTCCCTCTTGTTGTGGGCCATCTTGGCCTGCACGAAGCCAAAGAGATGGGATGTGATGAGAAAAGATGGAGCAGAGGTTGGGAAGCATGCATGCCTGCTGTGTGTGCTGAGCCCTCCCCAGTAAGGGCTGAGGATGGCATTTGTGCAAAATGATAGGCGGGATGCTGGTGAATAGGCATTCAATACTGATATCTCCCCTGCTAATGTTTTGTGAGATCCCTAAGCTGGGTGAAGCTCTGAGTGCATGATGCCATTCTGAGAAAGTGCTTATGGAGGGAGCTGAATGATAACTTACACTGGCGGTGTAGATGAGATCATTCATCCTCTTCCTGCACTGGATGGCATTTCTCAGATTTCCCCGGCTGTTTGCCAATCTCACTGCTAATCAATGATTTTGTAAACTACTGTAGATCTTTCCAAGATGTACTTGCAATTGGCAGGTGGAATTTAATGTCCTCCCCTGAGGTGAGTTTGGTGGGTGGGGAGAGGGGGGCATTTAATCGGACGGGAGGGTGGTGGGTGGGTGCCATCTTCCTGCCTCTGCCCGAATTAAGTCTGGGCTGGAAGGCTCATGGACAGCCTTCTCGCCCCACTGCCCATTGATCCCCTTAAATGGGCAATTAATGCCCACTTAAGGACCTCATTCCACCGTCACTGGGTGGGGGTTTCACCATGTCGGAAGCTGGAAAAGGAAACCCTGTCAGAGCTGCTTGCAGGCTCTCAGGGGAGGTGGGAGTCCATCATTTCAAGGCACTAAGTCTCTCATCGAGCGTCCCACATCGGGAAGTGAGGGTGGGGGGGGGTGTCTGCTGACAGCCAGCCCCTGCTCTTGCTTTCAACAGACCTCACCCCTTCCCCTTGACACCCACCCTGCGAAACCCCTCCCCATATCACTTAGCTGTGGCCTGGACCTCAGATGGGTGCATTACCAGCAGCTGCAAGCGCTCCCCTGGTGGCACTGCTGAGCAATGATAGCTGCCAGCCTCTGATTGGCTGCACACATGCACAATGCTCTTGCTGTGGTCACAGACGAGCTGAACGCTTTAGGGTGTGGAAGCTCTTCCTGTTGATGAATTTCCCTGGCTCACTCCCACATGGGTGCAATTGATGATGCCCTCCATCTGCAGGAACCCAGCAATGGAGGTAAATCCCACTGCCCAGCTCCTGTGAGGTCCCATTTGTTTGAAACTCTTTGAACTGCCCAGCTCTTGCTGAAAGGGTATCAGTGACCTGTGAGATGCAATGGTGTGCTGCTGCTTAAGAGACACCACCAAGGTTTGCTACTGATTGTTGGAATGAGCTAGAGGTGAGCAAGTTCAAAGTCACTGTGACTTTTACTGACAGGGCATAGCGAGCAGTACTGTGGGGTCTGAGCTCTTCCTCAACAAAGGCACAAACCTGAGTTACAATCTGTCCAGATAAATGCAATCTCCTGCAGCACTGATTCTCTGACATGTCCAGGTAACTTCTTCTTTGGCAGTACACTCAATACTCAGTGTATGACCTTTGTGGCCTTTCTGCCCCTCATTCCTCTCCTCTTCCCTCCTCACACCCAGGACTCTGCCTCTGCTGCGGAGGATGCTGATCCTCATTGCTCCCGGTCCCTTTCTCCAAATACTTTAATCCCATGTCCAGCTGTTGCTTGTGGTCAGCGGCACTGACAATGCTTACTATACCCGCCCGTTATGGAGAGTCACGACCCCCTGCACTAGCTGAATGCACGCTCGGTTTTTCTCTGCTAACTCTGCCCACCCGGTGGTCCCTGTGTGGGAATAGATGGGTGGCGTTTCCAGCCGTGCACCTTTGTAATGAGCCCACATCTGGGCCGGCCATGACCAACCCCCTGCAGTTAATAATCTTGGATCCGAATCGGGTCGGTTGCTGGGTCCGGATTTTCTCCATTCTCAACTCAATCACCGACCTGTCGGTGCAGCGACGGCAAAGCAACACCCCAGCCCACAGTGTAAGGTTACAGTCCGTCCACCCCCATTCTCTCCCCCTCTGCGGGCGACCTTCTCTCCCATGTCTCAGCAATCCCTACCATCATCTGATCTCACAACAACTGATTACATCCAGTTCCTTTGGGTACAGAGGTGTCAGCTGTGGCTCAGTCCATAGCACCCTCGCCTTTGAATCAGAGGGTTGTGGGTTCATGCAATCTGTGACTGTTGGTAACTCGAAAGAGTTCCCTCTGGGTACAGCCACTCTGCATCATTGTGTGATGTAGCTGCTGAATCTACTTCCTGAACTTATTTCTGGCTATTAACCAAACTTAAACTGGGAAATGCTTGGTGAAATTTTGAGGAGGAAAAGTGATGTTTATTCTATTTGCGTATTATAAATTGAAAACCAGAAGGGCACCATGGTGGGAGCACAGATTGTTTGTTGCAGTTAACGCTCCAGGCGTTGCACTTCTACTGGAAGTTATATGCAGAGAGAATATTCCAGAGAGTCTGAAATAGAAGCATCCGTTGCTTATCACACCAACTCAAGTGCTCATTGGACATAGCACCTGCATGACTGACTAGCCAATGGAAAAAAACACAACTGGAAATATCAGGAACAAATGCATGAAGAACTGTTATTAATAGCCGGATTGTCCGTCAGTGCAACACTGAGTACATTGACGCAGCCCACAAAGATTTCCGCAAATGACCCTTTTCCAATTTTTCACCTGGGCCTTCCAATCCTGGGAGAAGCATCGAAAGGTCAGTGCAGACACCCATGGAGAAGACCATCGGGTGCAAGAAAAGACGGAGAAGGAGAGATCACACCTCCTGTTCACAACAGTAGCTGCCACCAAATTGTTTTGTGTGTGTGAGGGGGCAACTGAATGATTAGCTTTCAAAATGTTAAATAATCCAATTACACTATACTGAGAAATATAGGTGGGTAAGTGGGTGGTTGTGGGGGGGTAGTCAGGTGGTGGAGGGGTAGTCGGGTAGTGGTGGAGGTAGTTGGGTGGTTGGGGGGTAGTCGGGTGGTGGAGGGGTAGTCGGGTGGTGGAGGGGTAGTCAGATGGTGGAGGGGTAGTCGGGTGGTGGAGGGGTAGTCGGATGGTGGAGGGGTAGTCAGATGGTGGAGGGGTAGTCGGATGGTGGAGGGGTAGTCGGATGGTGGAGGGGTAGTCAGATGGTGGAGGGGTAGTCGGGTGGTGGAGGTGGTTGGGTGGTTGGGGGGTAGTCGGGTGGTTGGGGGGTAGTCGGGTGGTGGAGGGGTAGTTGGGTGGTGGAGGCGTAGTCGGGTAGTGGTCGAGGTAGTTGGGTGGTTGGGGGTAGTCGGTGGTGGAGGGGTAGTCGGGTGGTGGAGGGGTAGTCGAGTGGAGGGGTAGTCGGGTAGTGGTGGAGGTAGTTGGGTGGTTGGGGGGTAGTCGGGTGGTGGAGGGGTAGTCGGGTGGTGGAGGGGTAGTCAGATGGTGGTGGAGGTAGTTGGGTGGTTGGGGGGTAGTCGGGTGGTTGGGGGGTAGTCGGGTGGTGGAGGGGTAGTCGGGTGGTGGAGGGGTAGTCGGGTAGTGGTGGAGGTAGTTGGGTGGTTGGGGGGTAGTCGGTGGTGGAGGGGTAGTCGGGTGGTGGAGGGGTAGTCGAGTGGAGGGGTAGTCGGGTAGTGGTGGAGGTAGTTGGGTGGTTGGGGGGTAGTCGGGTGGTGGAGGGGTAGTCGGGTGGTGGAGGGGTAGTCGGGTGGTGGAGGGGTAGTCGGGTGGTGGAGGGTAGTCGGATGGTGGAGGGGTAGTCGGGTGGTGGAGGGGTAGTCGAATGGAGGGGTAGTCGGGTAGTGGTGGAGGTAGTTGGGTGGTTGGGGGGTAGTCGGGTGGTGGAGGGGTAGTCGGGTGGTGGAGGGGTAGTCGGGTGGTGGAGGGGTAGTCGGATGGTGGAGGGGTAGTCAGATGGTGGAGGGGTAGTCGGGTGGTTGAGGGGTAGTCGGATAGTGGTGGAGGTAGTTGGGTGGTTGGGGGGTAGTCGGGTGGTGGAGGGGTAGTCGGATGATGGTGGAGGGGTAGCCGGGTGGTGGGGGGGTAGTCGGATGGTGGTGGAGAGGTAGTCGGGTGGTGGAGGGGTAGTCAGGTAGTAGAGGGGTAGTCGGATGATGGTGGAGGGGTAGTCGGATGATGGTGGAGGGGTAGTCGGATGGTGGTGAAGGGGTAGTCGGGTGGTGGAGGGGTAGTCGGATGGCAGTGGAGGTAGTCGGGTGGTCGGGGGTAGTTGGCTTGGTTCGCCAGGGAAAGGTGTAATGGGGTCAGTTGTGGTGCTCAGTTTAGTTGTGCTGGTTAATTACTGAGTTAGACCAGGTATTAACCAGCATAATGGTTCCAGGATAATTGCGCAGTTAAGTCCTGCTTATCCGGCCCAAGTCTCTGACACTGAGCTCAAGGTCAGAGACTTTCGCAGAGGGTACCAGGCAGCAGAAATCAGCCCAATGAAAGTTAAAACTTCCCATGCACTTACCGCGCACTTGCACACGTCAGGACTGCATTGCCCAATTTACGCATAGCCCAATACCCGACAATCTGGATGCCAGAAGATTTGGACGTGTGACTGAGACAAGAAGCTGTGAATATACTGCATCATCTTGACCCACTAGAACACCTAGTTCTGGTTTGAGTTCAAAAATTCACTGGACTTCAAAGGATTGACCTGTGGTCTTTGCAGATGAGTGTATGTGATTGAGCTGAGGCTCCAGTTACAGATAATTCTGTAATATTGGTCCACAGAGTCAAGAATAATTTGACTGAAGCAATCGACAACTGTGTAAGATTGTGATTGATGTAAACTGTTTGGACCACCAAGTCATTTTGTATGTCTGACAGGACATTCGAATGATTAATTTTCGAATGTTACATAATTCAATTACACTGTACTGAGAGTTATACGTTTCAAAGGTTATTGTTGGTTTGTAAAACAGGCGGACATGCAGAAGGATGACTATTTGAGGTTATTATTGGGTGAGAAATTGGCCTGGTTAGCGCCTGCTCTTTGCTTCTATGATTGCCATTGGAGCAGCACAAACACATAGGCCAGAATTTTACCTTTGGCATGCGGGCGTGCGTCCGACATGCCCGAGTGTAAAATGATGCGGGATGACATTGGGTGTGCGTCCTGACATCACCGCGCACCCTCACAATATTTCGCCAGGCGGGTGCGCGATGAAAATGGATGTGCGCCCGCCATTAATTAATGGGCTAGTTAAGGCCCTTGAGGCACCAATTGTCTGGGAGTTTACGCAGCCCGTGCGATTTTCAGGGCGTCGCATGGGTGCAATGGTCAGGCCGGTTGGCCACATTTTCAAAAAGCTCATCTACGGGCGGGATAAGAGGTGTGAGTGGGCTCGCTAATGTGAGTTGCTTGTACTTTAGCTTATAAGTTGCTGCTGCTTGCTTGTGTTCAGTTCGGTTCAGAGCTGCTTTGACACAAAGAACAGGCTTCAGCTCAGGACTCCGGAGGAGTCATACCACTTGAGGCCTTGGAGGTATCAGACAGCCTTCCCTTACCCTGGAAATGGGGATTGTGGTCTCCGCAGGAGGCACCACCTCGGAGGAGGAAGAGAGGGCCAGTAGGGGGAGGAGGTCAGGTGTGTCTTTTCAGCCTCCAGGGGAGTGAAACTGTGGCAGGACAGGCGCAGGCACAAGGGGCGCAGGGCCAACAGGAAGTCCAAAACAGAAGGGGCCGCAGAAGACGCCACTATCCTGCTGCCAGGATTTACCGGTGGCACTGCAGCTACCTCAATATGTCTGAGGTACAACACCAAAGGAGGCTCCACCTCTCAAGGGAGACAGTGACCTCCACCTATCAGATGATCGGCCCTGAGATCAGCTCCAACTGTGTGGGTGGACACCCCATGCCAGTGGCATGAAGGTCACAGTGGCCCTCAACTTCTATGCCTCCAGCTCTTTCCAGGGGTCGGTGGGTGATCTTTGTGGAGTCTCCCAATCAGCTGTTCACAGTTGTGTCAAGCTGGTGACAGACGCTCTGTCCAGGCGTGCATTGACTTTCATTCACTACCGCACGGACGAGGCCAGACAGGCAGAGCGAGCCAGAGGCTTCAAGGCGCTTGCTGGGTTCCCCCGCGTCCTGGGTGCCATCGACTGTACACATGTGGCCATCAAGGTGCCAGCAGGTGAGCCGGGTGCCTTCACCAACAGGAAGGGCTTCCACTCCATGAACGTACAGATAGTGTGTGATCACAGGATGCAGATTCTGCAAGTCTGTGCAAGGTACCCAGGCAGCTCCCATGATGCTTACATCCTCAGACACTCAGTGCTCCAACCTGACTGGATGGATGTCTGCTGCGTGACAAGGTCTATCCCCTCAGAAGGCGGCTCATGACGGCTCTCCGCCATACAAAAAGAGACGGCCATGCAGCGATACAATAGGAGCCACACCTCCACAAGGGCTGTGGTGGAGAGAACCATCGGTCTTCTCAAGATGCGCTTCTGATGCCTGGACCGTTCAGATGGCGCACTGCAATACTGATCATGGTTGCAGGCTGCGCTCTCCACAATCTGGCGCTAGAAAGGGGGGATGCTGGGGATGAAGAAGATGTTGACACAGCTGCTCTGGCAACAGACGATGAGTCCGAGGACAAACACGCTCAGGAGAACGCTGAGGGGATAGATGCTGACCTGGGCAACGTCCAGGGAGATAGGGATACCTGGAAGGCTTTGATCCAATGCTTCTTCAGCTAGCCTACCAAATAAGAACCACCACCACATGCCAGGGCTGCAGGCTCCATACTCGATACCTGACAGGAACATTTGCTTGGTGAACAACATGCACTATGTGCCATTTCAATAAAGCTCAATGACAAACAAGTCACTCATAACATCATGGGTTACCTTACACCTGCAGAATTAATGAAGCACCCAGAGGCTTGTTGAACAGAAACACATTTAATGATGTGGTGCCTGGCATAGATAGTACAAATGAAATTGAAAGGTGTTATCCATCACACCAAATAATATTTAATGTAAAAGTGGGGGAAGAAAATATCACCAGTGATAAGCCCATGTTGTGCTTAAAGTGCTTTAAGTTTTCGCTTGTGGGCGCTACGTCTTGGTGCTCCCCCCTCGCTGGCACTGGCATTGGAGACAGCCTGCTCACTCCGCTGCCCTGTTGGTCTTGATGACCTTGGCGGACGGCCTCTGGCACATGGAGCCTGTGCTGGCCCCACCTGGGAGGGAGCAGCCAGTGCCATGGCTGGCATCTCCCCAGTCGCCGCAGCCTCATCGGATGCCACGGTCACCGGCAGAGGGGCGGAGGAGTTGCTGCCATCATCCGGAGCATCCTGGGAGCAGCCCGCAGAGACGACAGGCAGCTCGTGCACCAACGTGAGGCCACTTTGGACCTCCCTGCTCACCACTGGTGCACGGACACCTAGCTGGGATACACATTCCCTCATGTATCTCCACCAGATCCTCCCGCACACCCTGTTGGACATCCAGCATCTGCTGCCTCAGGGACGACTCTAGAGGCACATCATCAGCCACCGGCTGAGTATGTTCCTGGTCTCCAGCAGTCCTCTGACTACTGGCACCCTGGGCACTCTCTGTCTCTGCCTGCACCTCAAGCAAGCGTGAAGTGCCCTCACCGCTGTGCACCGAGATACTAGCCGCTGATCTAATACCCACCAAGGTGATTGTATCTGGGCTGGTGCCTGCTTGGCTGAGAGGGTGTGATGCAGGTGCATTGTGATGGTTGCTGTCCTCTGGGGTCAGTGGTGGGCCTTCAGGCTCCTCACCCCGATGGGCTTCTGGTGAGCCTGAAAGGAAGAACAAGGACATGTCATTAGTTGAAGTCATCACACTGTTACTGTGCATGCCTGGCACCCAGATCAGGGTGCCCTCGTCTTTCCATTATCAATGGGGAGTCCATGTTCGAGGCTGACAATACAGAAACTACAGTGGAATGGTTGTTATTACAGACATTCTGACCTCAGTGCACTGCTCTCCTACCCCCCTGTGGCACCCCAACCTCACCGCGGCCGGTTGATCTAGGCACATGGCACCTCTCCAGCTCCAGGGCCTCCTGCTCATATCTAGTTAGGATTAGAAGGTGGGCGGTCCTCCTCCAGTCCACAGCCTCTCAGCATTGTTGTGGGATGTCTTCTCCTGAAAGGGCAGAGGAGCATTGATTAGTCCACCCTGTACCTGCAACGCCATTGCAGCCTGGCCAACCCCACCTGAGGAACACCCCGCAGGGCTCAGCCGATTCATGACCCTGGAGCCGCAAGATACTCATTCCAAGCAGTCAGGGCTCACCCCCTTTCCCGACTCACGCTCTACAACCTCTGAAATCCAAGAGGTTATTGGGGGGGCGTGGTCCTAACCGCTGTGCTAAGTGACCCATGGCAACATGGTACTCACCCTTCCTGATCGCAGGAGATCATTGAACCACTTACGGCACTGCACCCATGAGTGCCTCACTACATCATGGAAGCCCAGCCTGGATGCCACCTCCTCCCAAGGCATGTTTGGTGAGGTGGGGAGGCCTCCTCCTCCCATCCCTGAGGACAAGGATCTCTCTCAGTGCTGCCACCTCCTCCAGGAGGGCAGCGAGACACTCATCAGAAAAACGCAGGGCTAATTGCCCTGCCGACCTGCCATCCCGCCTGCCGTGTTCACCGGTAACGAGCTCCATGACAAGGTGCGTCTGCTTCACCGGCAGCCTTTGCATGGCTGCTGCAGCTGCTTTTGAATCGGCTGCCAGGTCACCATCGGACCCCGCGGTTATTGAGCTCCCGCCTCCACTCGCCTCTTCCTGTTGCAGCTGTCGCATCTTACGTTGGGCGGGCCTTAATTGGCCCGCCCGCCCGCGTAAAATGACGGTGCAGAGCCAATCGCGAGCGGCGGGCAGCTTCCCAACCGCCCCTGCCCACTCCCGCCAAGCCTGCATGCCGACCGTAAAATTCTGGCCATAGTTGTCAGGTGAATCGACCTGGACGCCATATTGGTAAGGTCATTAGCCCGTGCAGGTAATGTCTGCAGAACAGGAAGAGGGTAAGATCGGCATTTATTGCCATGCTAATTGTCCTTGAGAAGGTGGTGGCGAGCTGCCTTTTGAAACCGCTGCAGTCCATGTGGTGTAGGTACACCCACAGTGCTGTTAGGGAAGGAGTTCCAGGATTTTGACCCAGCGACAGTAAAGGAACGGCGATATATTTCCAAGTCAGGATGGTGTGTGGTTTGGAGGGGAACCTCCAGGTGGTGGTGTTCCCATCTGTTGTTGCCCTTGTCCTTCTAGGTGGTAGTGGTCGTGGGTTTGGAAGGTACTGGCTAAGGAGCCTTCCTGCAGTGCATCTTGTAGATAGTACCCACTGCTGCCGCTGTGCATTGGCGATGGAGGGAGTGAATGTTTGTGGATGGAGTGCCAATCAAGCGGGCTGCTTTGCTTCTTGGGTGGTGTTGGAGCTGCACGCATCCAGGTAAGGGGAAGGTATTCCACCACTCTCCTGATTTGTGTCTTGTAGATGGTGGACAGGCTTTGGGGAGTCAGGAGGTGAGTTACTCGCGACAGGATTCGCAGCCTCTGACCTCATTTGGTGTGGTTTTCTGTTTTTAAATAATAAAGCCCTGTTAAGAAAATATTCTGCCTCCTTTATACTGTAGAGCTGCTTTAAGCAGAAGTGACAATACAGTTTCCAGCCCATTGAAAATGCACAGCTTGAACGTAGTTACATTGTACTTCAATGCTGGGAAACAAACAGCCACTGACGTCGTGAGCAAATATTCTCTCATAGTGTCGAGATGGATCTTAGGAATGAGCCAATAGAGATTTGACTGATCTAGCCCAGATAGCTAATGCGGGAGTAGTGGGAGTGAGGAGGGTTGTGTATCTGAATGTGAGACAGAGTTTGCTAAAGGAATCAGGTGGTGTTTGTTATTCAGTCCCAGACGGTCAGAGATCTTGCACCATTTACAGATCAGGATCACTGTACAATTGTTACCTTGACTTCTGAAGATCAATAATCACAGTACACCACCCCCACCTCCCCCAAGCCCGCACAAACCCGTGCATGAATTCAAAACATGCATTTCAAGTAGGCTACGAGCAATACTGAGATTTGTTTGTTCATGTGTGGCTGCTTTTAAATTGCTTTCCATCCATGAATTATTTGCGCTGAAATAATCAAAATAAAAATTAAATGAGTTTTGAATTCAATAAATTTCACCCTGTGACAATCTCTGGGTGTGGGGAACAGAATGACTCAGAGCTTCAGAAATATCACGGATTGCCTCAATAAATGTCAATATTTTAATTGATTTTAATTGAAATCTTAATTTTTGTGTTGAATAGTTAAAATAATTTGGGAGTCTCCACACACACACACACACACACAGAAATTATTTTTCACAAGTACTTGTGAGCAGATCACTTCTTTCAGTGACTTGAGAGCAGTGCAGAGCCAAGAATATAGTTTGGTGATAGCAGCCTGCAACACTCGAAGGCAGATAGTGGTGGAAAGGCAGCAATTAGTTGAGGACCCCCCTCATTGGGAACTTCTATACCCATGGGCAATGCCAGCCAAGGTTGGCCATTTGAAAAAATGATAATTATTGTAAGCAATAGGGTCCATTATTTTTCGTAAGTTTATACATTCAACGTGCTATTAAATTTGGCTCATTAGGTTGCCAAGGAATAAAAACTAATGAGCTTCGGTAAATGCCAACAATAAACAACATTGTTATAACGAAGACTTGCGCTGAAGGTTTGGACTGAGCAGTGACATTTCAACATCACAAAGCAATCTATTGACAAAGAGACAACAGGACAACACCAATTGCATTATGCAATAATGGTCAGGGCACAACATTATCTCATGTAATGACATTGAAGCAAGATATATCAATCTCTTCAAATTTAAAAAAAAACATATACAAAATTAATGTTGGAAAATTTAGTAGGCAGCAGGTGTATGATAAAGGATCAGATGATTACTCATTTTTGATTTCATTACTTCCGAGTTGTCCTTTCTGCCTTCATGGTAGTAAAGATAATGGATTATAATTGTTTTCAGTCATGGAGACCATCATTCGTAATATGCTGGTGCTTCCACACCATTTACATCATAGTGGTTTTGGGCTGAGTTGTTCCCATGTTGCCAGCTGCTTCCACACTCAGTAGAGAGCCAAGAAGCATTGTACTGATTGAATGTGGTGGATCCAGCCTTCTGTTCTTAAAGACAGTCTGTCGCTCTTAAGGGAAAGTTGAACTGAATTACAGGAGACGACTGCTAAATGCTATTGTTGCAGTTCTGAACAAGGAAAATGGAGCACTAGTGAAGAGAGGGGACCCCAGGGTTGCAAGTGTGGCACTTGGAGACCTTAATAGTTAAGGTGGACAGGAGTAGAGGCACTGTGTTTTCATGCAGGAGCCACCAAGAAACACCCCTTAGAAGAGATTGGGACAAGGTGGTGTCTGGACCTGAACACCAGGCAGCAGTGCCGCAGGATGAATAATAACTTCATGTGGGTGGTCAAGGTCAGTGAATGATTTTTATAGGTGTAGGCCGTATGGCCCATTGAGCCTGCTCCGCCATTCAATATGATCACGGCTGCACTTGGGCTTCAACTCTACTTTTTCACCTGTTCCCCATCTCCCTTGATTCCCTGAGAGGCCAAAAATCTGTCTATCTCAGCCTTAAATATATTCAAAAATAGAGCATCCGCAACCCTCTCGGGTAGAGAATTCCAAAGGTTCACAACCTTATGTGTGAAGAAATTTCTCCTCATCTCAGTCCTAAATGATCATCTCCTTATCCTGAGACTGTGCCCCTATGTTCCAGGTTCCCCAGCCAGAGGCAGGGTGTCTACCCTGCTAATTCCCTTCAGAAATTTATATGTTTCAATGAGATAACCTCTCATTCTTCTAAATTCCAGAGAACAAGGCCAAATTTACTCAGCCTCTCATCATAAGACAATCCTCTCATCCCAAGGACCAGACTAGTGAACCTTTGCTGTACCACTGTACCACCTCCTATGCAAGTAAATGCTTCATTAGATATGGAGACCAAAATTGCACATGGTATTCCAGTGTGGACTCACCGAAGCCCCATACAATTGTAACAAGACTTAATCCTGTATTTCAATCCTTTTGCAATAAAGGCCAACATGCCATTTGCCTTCTTAATTGCCAACTTGTTGTGTTCTTTTTCTGAGTACATCCAAATCTGTCTGAACATTTACAGGTTTCATTATTTAAAAAATATTCTGTTTTTCTATTCTTCTAACCAAAGTGAATATCTTCACACTCCCCAACATTATACTCCATCTGTCACCTGTTTCCCACTCACTTAACCTGTCTATATCTCTTTGCACCCTCTTTGTGTCCTCCTCACAGCTTACATTCCCACCTAGCTGTGTATCATCAGCAAACTTAGATACATTAGTCTCTGTCTCTTCATCTAAGTCATTAATATACATTGCAAGTAGCTGAAGCCCCAGCACTGATCCATGAGAAACTCCACTGGTCACAGCCTGCCAACTTGAAAATGCCCCATTTATGCCTTGCCTTTGCTTCATGTTCATTAACCAACCCGCTATCCATGCTAATATAGCACCCCCCAACTCCATGTGCCTTTATCTTGCATATTAAAATTTTGAATTGTACCTTATCAAATGCCTTTTGGAAATCCAAGTATATTATATCTACTAGTCCACCTTTATCTACCCTATTAGTTACATCCTCAAAAAACTAATAAATTTGTCAAACAGGATTTCTCTTTCATAAAACGATGTTGACTTTGTCTGATCACACTATGATTTTCTAAGTGTATTGTTAAGACTTCCTTAATAATAGGTTCCAGCATTTTCCTGATGACTGATGTCGTGCTTATTGGCCTGTGGTTCCCTGTTTTCTCTCTTCCTCATTTCTTAAATAGTGGTGCTACATTTTCTAACTTCCAATCTGCTGGGACCATTTCAGAATCAAGGGAACTTTAGAAGATCATAGCTTCTCTGCACTTATCACTTATCTCAGGTATCTCTTTTAGAACCATAGGGAGTAGGCCATCAGATCCTGGGGATTTGACAAATTTTAGTCCCCCGAGCTTTTCTAATACTTTTTCTCTGCTGATATTAATTATCTTAATTTCCTCAATCTTTTTAGCCCCTAGGTAACCCTCTATTTCTGCTATGTAACTTGTGTCTTTTACTATGAAAACAGACTCAAAACATTTCTTCAATGGGTGAAATTTTCTGTGCCCGTTGGCATCGGGTATCATGGCGGGTGTGAGTGGGCAATAATGTGGGAAAGCCAAAAATTGGCTTCATGACATCGTGAAACCAGTTTGTGATCGTCTGCTCTGCCAATCAATGACAGGCCACTTTTCCTGCTGCCGGACATTGGGAACTTCATTTTAATACATCTGCATATCATTATAAACCCCACTCGCCGGAATCATCCCTCCACACTGGATCACCGGGCACATAGCTGTGATTGCACACCAACGTGTTTAAACTGTACCTAAGCGAAGTGCACCTGGTGAGCTGTACCTTACTCGGGCCTTCGAGGTTTGTTTGCCCACCTTGCTTCGGGCAGCACTCGCGCTCATCAACACCAGGCTTCACAGACAGCACCACATCACTTTTAGGGGGACTCACGGGCAGGTCTCCACCTACCAGACCAGCTGTAAGGTGGGGGTGCTTTTCAACAGCTGCAGGGTTAGGGTTTGCTTGAGGAAGGGGGAGAAGTGGCCTCAGGCAAGGGAAGAGGCTGCAGGGTCAGGGCATTACTGGCTAGTATACAGTTGGGATCAGCTTGTGGTGAGTCACCAGGCACCAGTGGGCTCCAGCCAGCCAGGGGGTGAGGATGAATTGTTTGCTAACTCACTGGAGGGCAAGGACACATATGTGTCCTGCTGCTACTGAGGACTCAGATGAGAAGCTTGATGGAGCAGCATACACCAGAGCGTCGATGTGCATGCACACCAAGATGCTGGCTGCATTAGGCCTGCCAGATAGCCGCTTGTCACTATCAAGGGGCATGGAGGAGTCTGGTTCCAACATGACAGAGATATACTGAAGAGTTGCCCTTTGTACATTCTTTGCTCCCATCTTCCTGTCATGCTGCAGATGCAGAGGCACTGCAATTTCAGCCCCGCCCCACCATACCTGTTGCAGCCTTTGTGGACAGGACAGCAAATCCTGTTCTCTCTCTGTGAGGATACAGCAACGCTCCCCGCTAAATCCAAGAACTCACCACAACATCTCCCCAGACACTCCATAGTACGTCTAGGGACTTTCAGGTGAACTTTCAATTCACTTAAGGTGACCCATCTGAAGACAGGAGTGGGAACGGAAGCAGGAGTGGGCCTGCGAGGAAATCACCAGACCCAGCGGAAGAGAATAAATTGAGGCCCAGGCTCAGAGGCCTTTCACCTACCTGAAGACAGGAGCAGGAACAGAGGTAGGGCTGTTGCTGCGGCAGGAGAACATCAGATGTTTTTTTAAAAATCAAACAGTGACATCACCCAACATTTCATGAGGAAGAGTTGGATATTCTGTATTTGTTTGCATTTTATACAACCAAATGTTTAGCACTTAACCTCCTCTGTACAAAAAAAGGCAAACACTTTTACTAAGCTGCTTAATTTCCTCAGCTGTTTCCCACAGGTTCTTGGAAAAAGCCCTGACAGTTTAGCAATAGAATTCTTTAACCGTACACTTTGATGTACGTATATCCCATAACAACACTTGCAAAAAATGAGACTAATTGGGTCAATTCTCCCATTCTGCACTCCTCATGCAAACCCACGGCATTGGATTCCTACAGCTCAGTTTGGCTCATGGCTTCACTTCCATTAATGTTAAAGGGGAGAAAGTTAGGAGCTGTTTCCCCGTACACACTGCCTGCATGCAGTGGGAGTTCACAAGGGGGAACTTTACCCCAGAAATATATACTGAAAGAAAGTTCTGTAATATTACATTTTGATGTAAAGAATAATTTATTTTAGATTACGCAGAAAATGGAATAGATCAAGAATTAGTTTCCATGGTTCCTCATATTGTAATACTGGGTTACATTATTCAGCACAGGAAATTGAAACATTATCATACACATCTGCCCAAATGTTATTCTTGATAAGAAAAGTGCCAGGAGTTCAAAGGCCATGTTTTATTCAGCAATCAGATTTTAATGAGACCCTGATTGGTGCCTATTTAAGGATGACTTGCATCTGCTGGTTAGAAATCTGTTGTCTAAAGTTTGCACTTTGTTTTATATCAAGTTAATAGTTCCAAATTAAAATAAAATCTCATAGACATGATACATAATTTCTTCATAGCTGTCTTGGGTCTATGATCACATCTGAAATCAGCCATATTGTTAATATGGGTACAAGGGCAGAATCATCCCAGATTTGCACTAGGTGTGATAGCAGGCAGGAAAATGAACATTTTAGCATTCCCGGGAAACACGCCATTTCGCTGGCGGGCAGCCTCCGATTCACCTGCCACAGTGTGGCCTCACCACTTCCTCACACTGGGCACCAGCCAGCCATATTTAAAGTGCCACTCTGCGCACACTTCTCAGTGCTTCCAGCCTACGGCTGCTGCAGAGAAGAAATGGCCCCCCCCGGGGCAAGAAGACTGCAACCCCTTGATCCAGTGATGTGACCCTGAAACATCTTTAGGACACCTTGAAGGCCCTCTGTGATGTACCCCCCAGTCTGGCCACAGGAGAGTCAACAACATCACCAATCTGGCTTGGGAGGCGATGGCAGCGGTGATCAGTGCCAACGCCCTGCAAAAAAGGACAGTTACCCAGTGTGGAAAGACGATGGATGATCTCCTCTGTTCTACCAGGGTAAGTCACTCTTCTTATCACTCTCAACTCACACACTCATAAACCCATCACACATCCACAGGGCCCTCACTCACTGCCAGTCCAAGGGACATCACCATTCACTCCCTCACACACATCTTCATTGTCTTCATCCTGTCCATGGCACCACTCACCACCCACACACGCCAGGCCTACTTATCATCTGGCCTGGCAGGCGCCCTGCTTGCACTATCTCCATCTGTATTCATGTAGGACAAGGCGACACACAACAAGAGGTGGACTGGTGGAGGAATGCCTGGAATCAAGGTCCTCATGGACTTTAAAAATGGAGCCATCCAGCTGGCCGTTGAAGATCTGGACCGTTCCTGTGCTGACTGTGAGGTCGGCGCTGCTCAACCAAGTGAGGATCCAGCAGTGCAACATCCATCAGACAACCATGCTGTGAGTGATGGGCACTGCCATGCACTAATTATCTTCCCTTGCTTCCACAGGCACATCTGGGAAACAGCTGACAGAGTCCACACCCCAGGGCCTTGACTCAAACCCCGAAGAAACCTCGGAAGAGGAATCTGCTAAAACCCTCATTGAAGACCCGCCACAGCGCTCACCCACACCCTCCACCAGCACAGAGACGCACACCTCAGTGGGATCTAGCTCTAGAATAGCCTTAAGGTCACAATCTAGTGAACACATCGCACTGTCTGATCCGCAGCAGGTAGCAACAGGAACTCCCCAGGCTTCTGGCACTCGGAAGACTGCTGGAGGCCAGAACTCTGCTGAGTCTGAGTCAGATGATGAGCCTCTGGACTCAGTCATGTCACTTGCTGGAGCTGCAAAGGCAAGCTCGAGAACATCAGGAAGGGATGTCCGCTGCACTCTTCAGATTGTAACACACAATGGAGGGGTCCGTCTGCCTTCAGTCTGAGGTGATAGCATTGGCATGCCAATGCTCCGAGGTCAACACCAGTAGGATGGCGGCCACCATAGAGACCTTGGTCCAGGACATCAGTCCTGCACTGCTGCATTGACTGAACTCCATCACTGATGCCTTAGTTAGCCTCCACCAGTGTCAACACAAGTGGGTGCGGGGCAGCTCGATCTCACTCCAACTTCCCCTTCTCAAGGAGTCAACCATGGCCCTCAGGCACCCATAGGGAGGAGGATCAGCAGGTGCACACCCGGGGCCATCCGCCCAGGTGACTCTGGGAGTGTCTAGCCCAGCTGAATCCCCTCTTCCTGTGACCCCAGAAAATCCACCTCCACAGGCCGTGGAGGGTGCCACTGCCTCACAGCAGGACCCCGAAAGCGGAGGGGAAACGGTGGCATAGTGGTATTGTCACTGGGCTAGTAATCTAGGGTAATGCTCTGGGGACCCGGGTTCAAATCGCACCAAGGCATATGGCGAAATTTGAGTCCAGCCGGGAAAATGCGACTTGCCTGTGCCCTCGTCTGAATGCGCAACACCTTAACCTTGAGGTCCAACAGCTGACCCTCACAAGGGCTGCACAACATTACTGTGCACTAATCTCCGAGTTCCTCCCAAGCAGCTCGCCAGGTGCACACCTTATAAATGCTGTTGTGAAACACGTTGGCATGCAATCATGCTGACCTGCTCGGACGAGCCAGTGTGGGGGGATGATTCCGGCAAGCTGGGCTTATAATGATATGTAGATGTGTTACAATGATGTTCCCAATGTGCAGAGGCAGGGAACACGGCTCACCATTGACAGGCGGAGCAGACGATTGCAAACTGGTTTCACAACATCATGAAACCGATTTTTGGCCTCCTCACCATAGTGTCTGCTCATGCCCGCCATGATGCCCAACATCAGGAGGCATGGAAAATTCCACCCTAAGAGTTACAATACTGATAGAAATGTTGCATGTCATACAACCCTTACCTGACACACACACTGACAATTCTGTCATGTGCGATTTTATATAATCAACTTAGATTGCTATAGAGTTCCTCATGTAGAGGGTTATAACATTTAATATGTTCTGGAAGTCAGAAATACCCAAGGCCAGGAATGGAATTAAGTACATAACTATAAAATAGCTCCACGTGAAGAAATGGGGAACCAACCTGAACAAAAATATTGAGAAGATTGTTTCACAATACTTCAGTAAAAGGCAAGTGGAGCATCTTTAATGGTATAATGTTGAGCATTTAAAATAAATACATTCTCAAAACTAGCTCCAAGTAAGCAATGTGACCCACAAAAGCTTAAGGAATAAATCAGAGGTAAGATGAAGAGTGGAAATGGTCTCCAAAGATCCTATAGGAAGAAAAGAGGTTTGCTGGGGTGAATATCTGATACTGCAGAAATATGCTAAATGAGTGATCAAAGGGGCATAGAGAGCCAAGGGAAAGAGAACAGGAGTGGAAGGGAAGCATGACAGCAAAATAAAAAGCAGTACCACAATATGAAGAGGGCTGTCAGAGAAGATGTGAAAACTACAAATGATGCTTGAAACTGAGGATTAGCACAAAATTGTAAATATTCTGAATGACAACTTCTTCTAAATATAAGCATGAAAAACACGTCCTTGAGTAAAATCCCAAGTAAAATCATTGACTTCACTATCAAATAGATCGAAGCCCTAGGTAAGCTAATCATGCTTAGACAGATAGACCCCAGAGATGCATCAGTTATTTTCAACAATACTATGAGAAATACTATTGGCTGGTGACTCCCTCTTCCCTTGTGAGGCTCCTGTATTTTGAGAACAGTCTAAAGCAATACCCATATTCAAAAGGAGTGACAAAACACAAATAGGCACCATAGGAGCATCAGTCTTACTTTTTATTCCATTTAAAATAAAGGAATGAATTGTCAGAAGTAAATTTTAAGAATCATTCATACAATAATAATATAATTAATAGCAGTCAGCATGAATTCAGAAAGAGAAAATATTGCCTAACTGGCCTCTTTGTCTTTTTTGAGGAAGTGACAATCCAAATGGACTTTGGTAGCCACTACGATGTAATGTACCTTGATTTCCAAAAACCATCTGTTAAAGTTCCACATAAAAGGCTATTAATCAAACACAAACTTGTGGAGATTCAGGATAGACTCTGTGAGTAGATAATGGACTGGTGAAGAATACTATCCATTATGCTGTACAACTCCTGATAGAAGAGTTGAAAACTTACATCTCATAGTTACCACCCTATATCACTCAAGAGCCCTGGAGGACAGCCCAATATAACATACAAATTAGAAGCAGCAATAGGCCACTCGGCCCCTCAAGCCTACTCCACCATTCAATAAGATCACGGCTGATCTAATTTTAACCTCAACTTCACATCCCTGCCTACCCCCAATAGTCTTTCACCCCTTGCTTATCAAGAATCTATCTACCTCTGCCTTAAAGATATTCAAAGACTCTGCTTCCACCGCCTTTTGAGGAAGAGAATTCCAAAGTCGCACAGCCCTCTGAGAGAAAAATTTTTTTCTCATCTCTGTCTTAAATGGGCAACCCCTTATTTTTAAACAGTGGCCCCTAGTTCTAGATTCTGCCACAAGAGGAAACATCCTTTCCACATCCACCCTGTCAAGACCCCTCAGGATTTTATATGTTTAAATCAAGCTGCCTCTTACTCTTCTAAACTCCAGCAGGTACAAGCCTAGTCTGTCCAACCTTTCCTCATAAGACAACCTGCCCATTCCTGGTATTAATCTAGTAAACCTTCTGTAAACTGCTTCCAATGCATTTACATCTTTCCTTAAATAAGGAGACCAATACTGTCACAGTATTCCAGATGTGGTCTCACCAATGCCCTGTACAACTGAAGCATAACCTCCCCACTCTTGCATTCAATTTCCCTTGCAATAAACGATAATATTCCATTAGCTTTGCTAATTACTTGTTGTACCTGCATACTAACCTTTTGGGATTCATGCACTAGAATTCCCAGATCCCTCTGCATCTCAGAGTTCTTCAATCTCTCAGCATTTAGATAATATGCTTCTTTTTTATTTGCCCTGCCAAAATGGACAACCTCACATTTTTGCACATTATACTCCATTTGCCAGGTCTTTGCCTACTCACTTAACCTACCTAAATCCTTTTGCAGCCTCTTTATGTCCTCTTCACAATTTACTTTCCTACCTATCTTTGTGTCATTAGCAAACTTAGCAACCATACCATCAGTCCTCAAAAGTTTCTTTCCAAATCTAAATTTTTAGTGCACAAATTTTAAATTGACATGGACACATTCAATAATCAGATTCACACTTTCATATTTCCATGCACCCTAGAAATATGAATTCCTATCATGAGTTATAAACTCAAAGTGCCAAATTTATGATCCCAGGCCTCAAGCTCCAGGGAAAAAATAAAGTTTGAACCAGTTTAGAATCTAACCCATATACAAATATATACACACATTAAACAAACAACTTAAAACAACTTCCAATGCCAGACCCACAAGAGGTTAAACAGGTTTTAGTTTAGTGAAACTAACATACCAAAATAAACATTCAAAGGAAAGAATCACACCTTCCACAATCACACCCACTCACACAAACTGTAAAAGGTCTTTCATTTGCAAGTTATGAAGGCTTCCTCACACACACTCCAGATGTCTTTTCCTTCCTCACAGCATTTTAACTTCCGCTGTGGGTCTTTATTTTTTCCTTCTCTTTCTTTAAAACTGTTTTATTAGCCAGATAATACCAAATAGTATGCCACTATTGAGAAAGAGGCACTGGCGGGTACATGGGTTGTCGAGCGCTTTCCTGATTACCTGATGGGGCTGCCCTTCCAAGTGGAAGCATGCCACAAACCCCTCAAAGCACTCCTCAATTCTAAAAAGATTGTTAAAACACCCATTTGTATTCAAGGATTTTGTCTCCAGTTGATGCAGTGCCAATATACATCTGTCTATGTCCCAGACAAGTCACAAACCATGGCTGATGCTCTCTCCAGAGCCATGGTTGACCACACTGTCACCCTCGATTCTACATTGGTATCAGAAGTGGAAGCATTTTTCTCCGCAATCAAGAGCCCCCTGCCCATATCCGCCACGAAGCTCCTGGGTGTTTGACAAGTCCATAAAGAGGATGCCGAATGCATTAAAGTGCAGGAGTTCTGTCTCCAAGGATGGTCCAAGTACAACTCTACTGATCATCTTATCCACGAATAATATGAGCAACGAGCACATTTGACCATTGTGGATCAACTCCTAGTTAACTACCATCATTTGGTCATTCCACACACCCACGCGACAAGATGTTCTTCACAGCCTCCACAGAGGTCACCCAGTCATCGCTAAATGCAGAGCAAAAGCCTGCAATTGGTGCAAGCAGTCCACAATTTTGTCCTATTTTGCCACACCTGCCGCATTCACACTCCGACACCAAAGGAACCCCTGGTACCATCTGTCTTTCCTCACTGCTCATGACAGAAGTTAGCTCTCCATCTCTTTGACTTTTCGAAGCAAGACATGTCTCATGGTTAACGATTATTGATGGTTAGAGATAATCAGGCTTCATACAACCACAGCAGAGTCTATCATTAAGGCACTACAAACTGTCTTTTACACTCATGGGTTCCTGGACAAAACTATTTCAGATAATGGGCCCAAAAACAACCATTTTTGGCAGTTGACCATTACTAATGGGACCTCCCATGTTACAAGATCCCCTCTTCACCCACAAGCCAAAGGGGAAGCTGAGTAAGCAGCCCAGACCAGTCCAAGAATTTGGATTAGCCTTCAGTCCTCATGCAGTATCAGGCTACACCCCGAGCCAGTGGATTCTCTCTGGCTGAACTCCTTGTTGGCCAACATTCAAAAACATAGGTTCCCGTATTGCCTGTGAACCTTCAGCCTTATATCACCCACCCACCCCCACCCGACTATAAGACAATGAGAGCTAAGGAGTCAAACCGGGAAAATCAACAATGACGCAAGACCAGACACAGAGTGAAAGCTTTACCACCTTTGATGAAAGGCCAGCAATTGTGGATCTGGGATTGAAACGCCGAAGGCCTCATTCTCACTAACATGGAAAAGCCACAATGGTATTTGGTCCAGGTGCCATCTGGTACTATCTGAAGAAACAGACGAGCCCTCATCGCATTCATCCCCCAGACCTGAGGGTGGTTGACTAGCAGATGTGGACCAAAGACCCCCAAAACACTCCAGATGCTCCAAGGGGTGTTGACCCATGGCCAAGAACCCACTCCCAGACCTCCGACCCAGTGGAGCAGTCATCAGGACATGCTCAGGAAGAGTGGTGAAGGCTCCCCAAAGACTCAATCTGTAGCTGGAGGTCTCTGGGGAGGGCGGGTGTTGGGGTTGGTGGGTGGGAGAGGGAGACAGTAATGTAAAAGGTTCAAAAACAAATGTCATGTAAATTGTTAAATAAATAGTTAGGTATATATTGTTGTTAGAAAGAAGATAGTGTTCTTGTGGGGAGGTGTAGTATAAAGGATTAACAGAATGGTTATGCTAATCTATGAGGCACATGATGATGTGGCACGGACATCAGGCAGTTATGTGCTAGGTACTGTAGACAGCAGACAGGTAGCCCTGAGGGGAGATGTGCCTCACTATAATTCACTATATACATACTGAGGATACTGTCCATTGTGTTGTTTGGCACTACCATCATGCTAAATGGGATAGATTTTGAACAGATTTAGCAACTCACAACTGAGCATGCATGAGACGCTGTGGGCCATCAGCAGCAGCAGAACTGTACTCAACCACAATCTGTAACTTCATGGCCCAGCATATCCCCCACTCTACCACTACCACCAAGCCAGGGGATCAACCCTGGTTCAATGAAGAGTGCAGAAGGGCATGCTAACAGCAGCTCCAGGCATACCTAAAAATGAGGTGTCAACTTGGTGAAGCTACAACACAGGACTACTTGTGTGCCAAACAGCATAAGCAGCAAGCGATAGACAGAGCTACATGATCCCACAACCAACAAATCAGATCTAAGCCCCACAATCCTGCCACATCCAGTCATGAATTGTGGTAGACAATGAAACAACTCACTGGATTAACAAATATCCCCATCTCCAATGATGGGGGAGCCTATCACATCGTAAAATACAAGGCTGAAGCATTTGCAGCCATCTTCAGCCAGAAGTGCCGAGTAGATGATCCATCTCAGCCTCTTCCTGAGGTCTCCAGCATCACAGATGCCTGGCTTCAGCCAATTTAATTCACTCCATGTGATATCAAGAAACGGCTGAAGGCACTGGATACTGCAAAGGCTAAGGGCCCTGACAACATTCCAGCAATAGGACTGATGACATGTGCTCCAGAACTTGCCGTGCCCCTAGCTAAGCTGTTCCAGTACAGTTGCAACTCTGGCATCTACTCGACAATGTGGAAAAGTGCCCAGGTATGTCCTGTCCACAAAAAGTTGATAAATTCAACCCAGTCAATTATCGCACCATCAATCATTAGCAAAGTGATGGATATTGCCATCGGCAGTGCTATCAAGTGGCACTTACTCAGCAATAACCAGCTCACTGACGCTCAGTTTGTGTTCCGCCAGGGCCACTTAGTTCATGACCTCATTACCGCCTTGCTCCAAACATCGACAAAAGAGCTGAACTCATGAGGTGAGGTGAGAGTGACTGCTCTTGACATCAAGGCACCATTTGATGAAGTGTGGCATCAAGGAGCACTAGCAAAAATGGAAGAAAGTAGGAATCAGGGGGAAAACTCTCTATTGGTTGGAGTCATACTTCACACAAAGGAAGATGATTGTGGTCATTGGAGGTCAATCATCTCAATCCCAGGACATCCTCAGGGTAGTGTCCTTGGCCCAACCATCTTCAGTTGTTTCATCAATGACCTTCCTTCCGTCATAAGGTCAGAAGTGGGGATATTCACTGATGATTGTACAATGATCAGCACCATTCACGACTCCTCAGATGCTGAAGCAGTCCATGTCCAAATGCAGCAAGACCTGGATAATATCGAGGTTTGGTCTGATAAGTGGCAAGTAACATTCACACTACACAAGTGCCAGGCAATGGCCATCTTCAACAAGAGAGAACCTAACCATCACCTCATGACATTCAATGGCATTAACATTGCTGAATCCCCCTCTATCAACATCCTGGGGGTTACCATTGACCAGAAATTGAACTGGACCAGCCATATTAATGCTATGGCTACAAGAGCAAGTCAGAGACTTGGAATTCTGCAGCAAATAACTCACCTCTTGACTTCCAAAGCCTGTCAACCATCTATAAGGCACAAGTCAGGAGTGTGATGGAATACTATCCACTTGCCTGGATGAGTGCAGCTCAAACAAAACACATGAGCTTGACACCATCCAGGACAAAGCAGCCCGCTTGATTAGCACTCCATCCACAACCTTCAACGTTCTCTCCCTCCACCAAAATGCACAGTGACAGCAGTGTGAAACATCTAAAAGATACACTGTAGGAACTCACCAAGGCTCCTTAGACGGCACCTTCCAAACCTACAACCTCTACCACCTAGAAGGACAAGGGCAGCACATGCATGGACTTCACACCTGCCATTGTCTGAATTCCCTGTGAGACATAATGACACTAGGCCATCAGACTTGCTGGCTCCAGAAACTACCAGGAACAAAGAAGGACAAATGATACTCATTATGTAAGTAGGGTGCTAAGGACCCCCTATCTGTTTTGATGGCATCTTAATAGCTTTGGCAATGGGAGATTGAAGCTCCTTCGTTAATATGGATTGTCCTCCATTGTGTGCCAATAGCAGCTGTCACATGATCGGAACCCCACTGTGAAAAGCCATGATTATAAGCTTGTCTGTTTCCTATAGTAAAAGAGGAGTCTGCAGAAGGCGCCAGTAACATCCAGAAGAAGACCACAGAATGTAACATCACCCCTCTGCCCCTGCTATTCTCAAGTTCGCACCCTATCTCTGTTACACATTGCAATACATCACAGAGATAGAGAATTTTAATCGAAAGGATCCTCAGGTGTCATAGCATTCATTTTCAAAAAGGATGAATTACAGTTTAAGAAGAGACTGTCTCCATAAAAAACAACCAGCTTACATTGGCTGCAACACCCCTGGAATTTCAAGACCACCAAAGGAATGCTGGAATGTATATTTTAATCCACTAGAGCATGTGTCGTTAGTGGAACTTGTCGTGAATAGAGAATGGCAATAAGGGACTTTATGTGAGGATTGCAGCATTCTTACTGAGCTATAATTTGTGGAGAATCAAGGGGAGCTATGAAGTGATCCAATAGCATGTCCCATATGTATGTAACTCCCTCACAAAATCCTCTGAACTACCAATCATATCTCTCAACCTGCAGTGAGCTGAAAGGATGACATTCAGGTCAGTGCTGTGGGTGAGAGCAGGTTTCTCTGTACACCGAACAACACAGTTCAGTTTGCTGCTTATCAACTTGAGATGTGACATTTAGCAGGTATCCCCACACTAACAGTCACAAATTAATTTTCCACAATAGGAAAGAATGCCCTGCTAGGTGTTGTGCTTCAAAATATTTGTGTAAATCTCACAGTCAGTTGATCTAGAATACTTTGTCTTGTAGCCTAAAACATACAGTTGGAAACAATAATGATCAGGCAATAAATTCTCCATTTGCCAGGGATACTGAACCATGCAGATCAGAAGGTCACAGGTTCAAATTCAGATCTATCTGATTCCAGCTATCAGTGATATTGAGGATGTTACAATTGCGCCCAATGCAGTAAATTCTCCAATCACTAGACCTGACTTCATTTCCATCATATGGGCAAACTCCCAGCTCATAATGGGTCTGGCAATAGGAGCTCACTAGTGGGGAGCTGGGAATCACGTGCATGTAGTCCTTAAGGGTAGCGGATATTGCTAAATCTTTTTATCTTGCACACATTAGGACAAACTCAGGAATGTCAAATTTCAGACGATCACAACAATTTATACTATAGGAGACAAACGGTGCTGATTGGTTGGCGAGTTGACTCTGATTGGCTGAGATGTTGCCATGAAGTAGTGGATATATTTAAAGGGATGTATCCACTTACATACCCACAATGAAGTGGAATTTTCTGTGCCCTCTGGCATCGGGTGTGACTGGTGGCGTGAGCAGACAATATGGCACAATCGTTTTTACAACAGTGGCAAACCAGTTCGTGATTGTCCACTCAGCCCGCCAACAGCGGGCCACGTTTCCTACATTGGACATCGGGAACATCATTGTAATCATCAGCATATCATTATCAGGCCATCTCACTGGAATGACCCCCCCGCTGGATCGTCTATCCACGTCGGTGAGAAAGCACGCCGACGTGTTTCACAACAGCACATAAAAGGCGTGCACTTGGCGGCCAGCACTTTGAGGGGAACTCGGAGGTGAGTGCACAGAAGCGTTGTGCAGCACTCACCAGGGTCGCCTATTGGACTTCAAGCTTCAGGGGGTTGGGAGTGGGGGGGGGTCAGAGTTAAGGGCAGCCCTGCTGTTGAGGTGACTGATGGTGGGGGGGAGCAAGGGCAGTTGAACATAGCGCACAAGCATTTGGGGCAGAATGGGTAGGGTGAGCGAGGGAAGTGGCCACACATTAGGGAAACTTGTATAAAGTGACCATTCTTCTGCAACTGCAACAGTTCAAGCTCAGCCACATTGATACGATTGGGGTCAGGCTCCGAGCTTATCTGCCCACTCAAGCAACGCAGAGGCATCAAAGTGCCACCAAGTGCTCCAGAGGCTCATGCTGCAGCTCGCAACTTTGTGGAGCAGACCATCGGGATGCTGAGATGAGATTCCAGTTCCTGGACCAGTCTGGTGGAGCCCTGCAATACAGTCCGTAGAGGGTGTCACATATCATCTTTGTCTGCTGCGCCCTTTACAACCTGTCACTGCAATGGGGTGAGGAGCTGGCTGAGGAGACAGAGGAGCTGCACATCTCCTCCGATGCGGAGGACGCCGATGGGGATGAGGGTGAGGAGGTCCTTTGAAGTTCCCGAGCCTGCCTTGGGAGCTCCAGCAACTGTGGCATGACCGAGTCCAGAGGCTCATCGTCTGACTCAGACTCGGCAAAGTTCTGGCCTCCAGCAGCCTTTCGAGTGCCAGAAACCTGGGAAGTCCCTGCCTCCACCTGCTGTGGATCGGACAGTGCAAAGTGCTTACCAGCTTGTGATCCTTGGACTATTCTAAAGCTAGGTTCCACCGAGTCTCTGTGCTGGTGGAGGGTGTGGGTGAGCGCTGTGACTAAACTTCAGGGAGGGTGCCTCCAGATTCCTCTTCAGAGGATTCTTTGGGGCTTGATTGGAGGCCCTAGGTCATGGACTCTGTCGGCTGTTTGGCAGATGTGCCTGCGAAAGTAAGGAGAGATAATTAGCGCATGGCAGTGGCCCATGAAAGAGGACACATCACTCACAACACGGTTGCCTGATGGATGTTGCACTGCTGGACTCTCACTTGGTAGAGCAGCGCTGACCTCACTGTCAGCACAGGATCGGTTCAGATCCTCGCCGGCCAGCTGGATGGCTCTGTTTTCAAAGTCCGTGAGGACCTTGATTTCGGGCATTGTGCCACTAGTCTGTGACCTCTCCCTCTTGTTGTGTGCCAGTTTGTCCTGCATGAATGGAGATGGAGAAAGTGTAAGCAGGTGCCTACCAGGTCAGATGATAAGTATCCCTGGCATGCGTGGGTGTTGAGTGGTCCCATGGATGGGATGAGGACAATGACAGTGAGTGTGAGAGAGTGAATGGTGATGTCCCTTGAACCAGCAGTGAATGAGGGCCCTGTGAATGTGTGATGGTTTTGTGAGTGTGTGAGTTGAGAGTGATGAGAAGAATGACTTACCCTGGTGGAATGGAGGAGATCATTCATCCTCTTGTGGCACCGGGGGGCTGTCCTCTTTTGAAGGACGTTGGCGCTGACCACCATTGCCACCGCCTCCCAAGCCAGGTTAGTGCTGTTCTGCCCATCCTGTGGCTAGAGCGGGGTAGAGGACATCCCGGTGGGCCTCCACGGCATTGAAAAGGTGCTCGAGGGACACGTTGATGAATCTGGGGGCTGCAGTCTTCTTCAGTTTCAGGGCCATGTCTTCTGTGTAGCAGTGGTGGTCTGGAAGCACTGGGATATGTGCTTGTGACTGGACTTTAAATATGGTTCCCGACGTAATGCAGCAGCGGGGTGATGGTGGGCGGGCAAATGAGATCCCGCCCATCTTGGAAACAGTGTGTTTCCCAGGAATGCATAAATAATGTGGCGGGTTTGGGACAATGTGGTGTGAAAAACCCATCATCACAGTCGGCAGGTAAAACTTAATTTTACCCACCTGCTACCGCACTTAGTGCAAACCTGGGACGATTCCGCCCATGGGAGACAAAAAAAGGTATTGACCATAACAAAGACTGCTAATCAATCAAACTCTGCAAAGTCTGCTTGGACAACAAAATACTTGGCACAATCTGGTAGCTAGTATGATAAATGTGGAGGTAGGAGTCCAAGTTTATGGCCAAGTGATAAAGCAACTTAGCGTTCTAATTTGATGGTTAGGGGATTGGAGATGGCACAGAATGAAATGCTAATGAGGAAGATGGTCCTGCTTTTCACTCCCAGGACATGTTTCCTATTAGATAGTATTACAGCATGCCAGGAAAGAGACCAAGGAAGAGGATTGAGGCACCAGTTGGCTGATACTGCCAAAAATGTTTCTAGCACCAGTGGACAGCCCAGCTGGAAACTGTGATGGGGTGCTGGGTGGAGAAATATTTGGCGTTACAGTTTTTGCAATTTTTTACAAGTGCTTTAAGTCCTTTTAGCATGGATGGATATCCTCCCACTCCCAGACTAAAGTAGTGAAAATTCGGCTTTGATTCTTACACCTTGTAACTTCTGTTAAAAAGTGCACATGTGTGGAAAGCAAATGGAACAAAACCAGCCTCAGCTGCAATGACTCTACAATTGAATAGTTTGTTCATCTTCTCAGCCTATAGAGGTGTCAGCTGTGGCTCAGTCCATAGCACCCTCGCCTTTGAATCAGAGGGTTGTGGGTTCATATCCCACTCCCGGAAACCAAGAACTGTGATTGTACTTGAACGAGTTGCAATCTGTGATTGTTGATAACTCGAAAGAGTTTCCTCTGTGGAGGTGTCAGCTGTGGCTCAGTTCATAGCACCCTCGCCTTTGAATCAGAGGGTTGTGGGTTCATGTCCCACTCCTGGAAACCAAGAACTGTGATTGTACTCGAACGAGTTGCAATCTGTGACTGTTGATAACTTGAAAGAGTTTCTCAGCCTATACTTGGCCACTTTGATAAAGTCCTGGAGGGTAGCATGAGAGCTTTCTGCAAGGTAGAGAATGTGCTAGAAATTTTTAGCCCTAGTCTTAGCACTTCCATATTTTCAACCTCATATTCACGATCTGAATTTATCTTAAATTTTCTTGCCTTTTTAAATTATTTAGAAAGTAACTCAAAAAAAATTATAATCCACTCTACAGAGAGTATTAAATGCCAGAGACAGATATTGCAAAAACCATCATGGAACCTTTAGCAGCTTTGATCAATCACAAGGGACATTAATCCTACACTGTTGCTGCTAATTCAGGACTCTAACTTGGGAAACCATATGGATAGAATGTGGGTAAGTGGAACTGTCATATCAGTGCATGAAACAGTCCTTGACTCTTGGATTAAGGCAAATTCTCAAGGCAATGTGAAGGGCACTCTGTTAGTGCCAAACCTCAATTATAGATAAAACTGTCACTAGGAGTCAATCTGATCTTAATTCATCATCCAAAATGACCAGAATCAGACCATTTCAAGTCAATTTACAAATGCTCAGTTTAAAAGAGAAGTTGATATGAAAGGGCTAATGTTAAGAAAATCCTCCTCAGCGCACAAAGGAAAGAAAGTTCCTGGGATCTTGCAAAGACCCTTATGGATGCACTGAGCATAGACCCCCCTCTTGGATGCAATGTTGTGAGTGAAGTGTGTTCACCCGCTGTCTAATATGACTCAAGATGCTCTGCCTACCTCTCTTCACCTGATTGCCAGTGATTGGACCCACTAGCCACGTTGCAGCTGTTGAAATCTCCCATGCAATGAATCAGCCCTTGCCTTGGTCAGCCAGGCTCGTTGTCAGAAGTTGCGAGCTGTCAGACTGGTTTTTTGTGTATTCGGTTAAATCAGCAGCTTCAGGTTCTTGAAACAAGCTCACGCTTTTTTGCTAATGGCTAACAGCATTTGCTTTTCCTCATCCCTTCTCCATATCATGCCTGCGTTCCATCCTAGACCTTAGACCCATCAGTGGCTGTCTCCCTGAGCTGGCACTCATTTCAAGTGGAGGTGACACTGTGAAGGGTGTTGTGTTGTAAAAGCTTCCTGAAGTTTTGGGTGGCAAGCTCAGCTTTCGAATCACCCTGCATATCTACAGAAATGAAAAAGAACATTTTGAGAATATTCCTTAATCAGTGATCCTTGTTGCAACTGCACTGAATGGACCCGCAGTGGTCTGTAATATTGTTCTAATGCTGGGTGTGTAATATTTTGATTATTGGCATTAAGCTGCAACTCTTGACCTCAGACATCTCCGTATGTTTTTCCACACCCCCTTGTCCTGTCGTGTCAACTTGATCCAAGATGTCCACCTTGGTTATGTCAGAGAGTGTAGGCTCTCCAGCCTAAATCGTCCCTCCATTTTTCTGCATCCGGTCCTGGTGATTGAATATCAGCTTTACATGAAAGGAGGTTTAAGGTAATAAATTGTATGGGCAATGAATGCGCACCCAAGAATGCCCCTGATGTTGTACAAAGTAAAACTATAATTGTATTCCTGTGGGGGAGGATTTTTCCTGTTCCATCAGGCTCAGCGGGGTAGGTGTATGCGGTCGGGAGGCTGACTGCTGCCCGCGATTGGGGCTGAACCGCGATTTCACACTGGTGGGCCAATGAAGGCCCGCCCAGCGTGAAACGTGAGCGGCAGTGCTCAGCGAAGTCTGTGCGGGGTGAGGGTGGGAGGAGGGCGAGTGTGAAATTTGCACATGCGCATGGGTGCGCGCTTGAAAATCTCCCTGAGGCACAGAGCTGCCTCAGGGAGATGGACCGTTTAAAACATCAAAAATAAAGATTTTTAAAATGTTGTAAAACATGTCCCCTCATGTGACATGAGCAGGGACATGTAAATGAAATTTTAAAAATTTTATTTGCTGTTGGAAACCTCATCCTGCCTGAGCATGAGGTTTCCTAAAAAATGCAAAGGCCGCTTGGCCTTTTCGCGTGCCTGCCAACCGTAAGCTTGGACAGGCAGCGAAAAATTTGTTTCAATGACCTCTTAAATGGCCTTGATAGGCCTTTTAGTTATCAGCGGGTGCGCTGCCGACTCTGGCGCTCACCAGCCGACCGAAATATCGCCTGACTGCGCGATGATGTTGGGACACCCGCCCGACATTATCGCGCGTCGTTTTACGCTCGGTCGGATCGGGCGCATGCCCACCCGACAAGCTAAAAGTTCTCCCCATAATCGGCTCCCACATTTGAAAATCATATCACTGTGTGCTTTTGAATATTCCCCACAGGGACACAATCTCATTTCACCACAATTTTACATTGTCCAATTCCTCTGTGTTCTTAGAGGCAAAAAGCTGTACAGCTAGATGCTGAACACCCACTTGAATAATGCGATTCTTACTACAGCATAATCTCCGGGATTAGTTTTGATTGCCTGATGTTCGAGAAGAAATACATGGCTGCAGACGAGTTGGAAGTGTCCAGTCGTGATTCTCCAGCTATCATGAAGTATGGTCAGCCTTCACAGGTAGGCATGTACTTCTCTGCCAATGTTATCAATGACTGCATCCTCTGTTTGGTGTGAGCATGTGCACAGAGGCAGGACCTCCACCTGTTCTTGCATTCGCCCCGCTGTTATGTTCAAGTTTGGAAGTAGGTTAATTTTGTTACGATCCCGGTGGGGGTAGCCGTAAACCAAAATAACCAAATTTACTGAATGACCCCCAGATGAAAGAATTACCAACTAGATTTCACTTCTTGTCGCTTTTACTTTAATACAAATCAGAACCAATCAAATTAAACGTGAATTAACAGGCAAATGATACCTCAAATAAAAAGGTAAGTTTCACATTAGGTAGTCGATACAACAAAGATATGTCTTGCATAATCACAAGCACCTTCATCACTCCCTGCAGACATGTGGCACTAGGTAGCTACACAGTTTCACAATATTGTTACAACCAGGTGAGAAGGGGTGATCTGGATCCTCTCTATTCAACCTCCTCGATTGGTTACAATAAAGGTTTAAGTTTCTTTTTTCTAAGGAAATGCCTTTTCCAAATCAGAATGTATTTAATTATCTCGGCTGTGAATAGGGAAGAGCCAATCAAACAAGGTTTTCTTGAGTCAAAGAAAGAGCAAATTTATTAACGACTAAACCCAAGAAACATAATAAAAGCGCAATGTCAAGCATTCGGCCCTCATGCAATTGTTCGGACACATACACACACACACATATCAGGAATAAGGGGAGTTGGAGTCCAATAAATAAGAAGGTATAAGAACATATGGTTAAGTGTCCTTTGATTGTCCTTGAGGTGTAGATTTTAAACACTGCGGCTGAATTAGGTTATCTCGTTTCTTGGATATGGTCATATGGAGAAGATGTTGCAATTATTATGAGAACTCGGTTCGCTGGTAGGTTTCTGGTAGAGTTGGTTTCTCTAACTGTTTGACACGCTTATTCCAAAAGAGAGAGAGGGAGAGAGAGCAGCCCTCAGCTTGTTTTCTCTGCTGCAGGCTTTCTGGACACCATCACTGTCACTTCCAATCTGTCTCAAGTGGCGGGGCAGCCTTGCTTTTGAATGCTTCACACATTGTATGTTTCAAAGAGGTTTTGGGTGGGTCTGTTTTTTTTTCAATATCCAGTACTTTGCACTATTAATGTCTCTTAGACAGTTACGAGATAGGTGTATGGATTGTAGGAAATGTGTCTCTCTTCACACTCCCCTCAGGGTGATTTGCTTGTTTCTCACCTTCACCTTGGAAGGTGGCATTGCATTCTTAAGCAGTTTGCTCTGTCTCAGTTCAAATTGCAAATTTCCAGTCAAATGAAAGTTTGAAAAGCATATTTTCAAAAACAAAGGGGCATAGCCTCGTGGCAATATGCTGTTCTTTATTCATACGGGATAGGTCAGGAGTACGATCGAACAATAGCTTTCACTTTTGAGTTTCACAGGTATGATTATTATCATCAGCAAGGGACACTTCTATGAACCCTCTCTCTCTCTCGGGTCATGATAATCCCAATAGTGTAGCTTTCCAGAGTTCCTTTTCGGTCGACTAACCAGCAACACCCTAGTTCACAGTTTGGCCATTTCTGGGAAAACACCCAGTTCTTTAACAAAAACAAAAATATCTGGAAAAGCTCAGCAGGTCTGATAGCATCTGCGGAGAGGAATACAGTTAACGTTTCAAGTCTGTATGACTCTTCATCAGAACTAAGGAAAAATAGAAAAGAGGTGAAATATAAGCTGGGTTGGGTGGGGGGGGGGGGTGGGGGGGGGGGACAGGTAGAGCTGGATAGAGGGCCAGTGATAGGTGGAGATTGCCAAAAGATGTCACAGACAAAAGGTCAAAGAGGTGTTGACGGTGGTAATATTAGCTAAGAAATGTCCTAATGGTGACATTAAGGTTAGAAAGCAAGGTACAGATAGCCCTAGTGGGGATGGGGTGGGGGGGAAGGGATCAAAATAGGCTAAAAGGTAGAGATAAAACAATGGATGGAAATACATTTAAAAATAATGGAAATAGGTGGGAAAAGGAAAATATATATAAATTATTGGAAAAGGGGGGATCAGAAAGGGGGTGGGGATAGAGGAGAGAGCTCATCATCTAAAGTTGCTGAACTCAATATTCAGTCCAGAAGGCTGTAAAGTGCCTAGTCAGAAGATGAGGCACTGTTCCTCCAGTTTGCGTTGAGCTTCACTGGAACATTGCAGCAGGCCAAGGACGGACATGTGGGCATGAGAGCAGGGTGGTGTGTTGAAATGGCAAGCGACAGGGAAGTCTGGGTCATGCTTGCAGACAGACCAAAGGTGCTCCGCAAAGTGGTCACTCAGTCTGTGTTTGGTCTCTCCAATGTAGAGGAAACTGCATTGGGAGTTCTTTAGTGTCTCCAAGCTATTTACACAGCTTTCCATATTTTAACCAGCTCAAACATTGCCTCCAAGAGCCCCTGTCTTCCATTTCTACCAAACAGCAAAACTGACCTCTCTCTGAAAGAGATTTGCTTCTTCTCCTTACAAGAATTCTATGTTCCTCTTTCCGTCTCTGTCTGCTTCCTCTTTGCGCTTGTATCTGTGTGCTGATCGCCTTCTGCTTCCAGTTCTCCTGGAGGCAGAAGCAGTCTGATCCGAAACTAGGGTCCTAAATCTAAACAAAGGAAACTACAATGGTATGAGGTGTGAGTTGACTAAGATAGATTGGGGGATTTCATTAAAAGGCATGCCAATGGATAGGCAATGGCTAATGTTTAAGGAACGAATGTATGCATTGTAATAGTTACACATTCCTTTCTAGCGCAAAAACACAACAGGAGAAGCGACCCAACCATGGTTAACAAAATAAATTAAGGATAGTATTAGAACCAAAGAAGAGTCATATAAAGTTGCCATAAAAAGTAGCAAGCCTGGGGATTGGGAGCAATTTAGAATTCAGCAAAGAAGGACCAACAGATTGATTAAGAGGGGATAAGTAGAGCATGAGAATAAACTTGTAAGAAACACAAAAGCAGACTGTAAAAGCTTCTATAAGTATGTAAAAAGAAAAAGATTAGTGAAGACAAATGGAGGTCCCTCACAGTCCGAAATGGGAGAATTTATAATAGAGAACAAGGAAATGGCAGAGCAGTTAAACAATTACTTTAGTTCTGTCTTCACGGAGGAAACACAAATAACTTCCCAGAAATACTAGGGAACCAAGGGTCTAGTGAGAAGGAGGAATTGAAGGAAATTAGTATTAGTAAAAAAATAGTGCTGGAAAAAATAATGTGACTGAAAGCCGATAAATCCTCAGGGCCTGATAATCTACATCCCAGGATACTAAAGGATGTAGCCATGGAAATAGTGGATGTGTTGGTTGTCATCTGCCAAAATTCTGTAGATTCTGGAACAGTTCCAGCAGATTGGAGGGTGGCAAATGTAACCCCACTTTTTAAAAAAGGAGAGAGGGAGAAAACAGGGAATTATAGACCGGTTAGCCTAACATCAGTAGTAGGGTCTATTATAAAAGATGTGATAACAGGTCATTTAGAAAATATCAACGGGATTAGACAAAGTCAACATAGATTTATGGAAAGGAAATCATGTTTGATAAACCTACTGGAGTTTTTTGAAAACATAACTAGCATAATAGATAAGGGAGAACCAGTGGATATGGTGTATTTGGATTTTCAGAAAGCATTTGATGAAGTCCCACATAAGAGGTTAGTGTGCAAAATTAAAGCACATGGGATTGGGCGTAATATGTTGTCATGGATTGAGAATTGGTAAGCAGACAGGAAACAGGGAGTAGGAATAAATGGGTCTTTTTTGGAGCAGCAGACAGTGACTAGTGGGGTACCACAGGTATCAATGCTTGGGCCCCAGCTATTCACAACATATATCAATGATTTGGATGAAGGAACCAAGTGTAATATTTCCAAGTTTGTTGACATGAAACTTGGTGGGAATGTGAGTGGTGAGGAGGATGTAAAGAGGCTTCAAGGTGATTCAGACAAGTTGAGTGAGTGGACAAATACATGGCAAATGCAGTATAACATGGATAAGTGTGGAGTTATCCACTTCAGTAGGAAAAACAGAATGACAGAGTATTTCTTAAATGGTGCGAAATTGGGAAATGTTGGTGTACAAAGAGACCTGGGTGGCCTTGTACACCAATCACTGAAAGCAAGCATGCAGGTGCAGCAAGCAGTTAAGAAGGCAAATGGTATGTTGACCTTCATTGCGAGAGGACTTGAGTACAGGAGCAAGGATGTCTTACTGCAGCTGTTCAGGGCCTTGGTGATACCACACCTGGAGTATTGTGTGCAGTTTTGGTCTCCTTACATAAGAAGGGATATACTTTCCATAGAGGGAGTGCAGTGACGGTTCACCAGACTGATTCCTGGGATGGGAGGATTGTATTATGAGGAAAGATTGGGTCGACTGGCCCTGTATTCACTGGAGTTTAGAAGAATGAGAGGGGATCTCATTGAAACGTATAAAATTCTGACAGGACTGGACAGACTGGATGTGGGGATGATGTTTCCTCTGGTTGGGGGATCTAGAACAAGGGGTTAGCGTCTCAGAATATGGGGTAGGCCATTTAGGACTGAGATGAGGAGGTAACTTCTTCAGTCAGAGGGTGGTGAACCTATGGAATTCTCTACTACAGAAGGCTGTGGAGGCCAAGTCACTGAATATATTTAAGAAGGAAATAGATAGATTTCTAGACTCTAAAGGCATCATGTGGAATGGGGAGAGAGCAGAGAAATGGCTTTGAGATAAAGTATTAGCCATGATCATATTGAACGGCGGAGTAAGCTCACAGGGCCGAATGACCTAATCCTGCTCGTAGTTTCAATGTTCTATGTTCTCCTTTGTGTCTGACTGCACAGCACCCATAGCTTAACTTCCTTCCTGCTTCCAGGTCAAGGGTCGCCAGGTCACATTGGCCAGTATTTCTTATTATCCAAGAAAATTACAATTCATCCTTTTATAATTGGTGCAAACTTTTAAAAGTCCTTTGCAAACATTCTTAAAAGCTACAAATTCCACAGACATTTTAAATAAATTACAAATTTTCCTTACTGTACTGCTTCCAGGCTAAAGGTCATCTCAGTGTGTGTATTGTTGATGGGATGTGAATTTATATCAGGTAGTTTAATATAGTATGTATAATGACAGGATGAAATAGCAAGTGTTCAAAAGGGGGCAAGTAGCTCCAAGAGCAATAACAATTCCTAAGTGCACAAGTACAAATAATGAAGTGTACCATTGTAATCAAAGGGGAGGCATGAGAAGCAAGGAGGGACGAATTGCTAGTTTTGGGGCGAAAGTACGGTGGTTTAGGACTGTGCAGAAAGCAAGAGTGATGCGAAGGGGTGTCTTACTTTGGTACTCCTGGTGAGATCATTAAATTTCTTCCTGCAGTGTTGCCATGTTCTGGGCATAGTGCTACTGGTGTTGGTGTGCTTGCCATCTCTCTCTATTGTGGCTGTCGCAGCACTGTGTCTGTGTACCTGGCACCCATCAGAGAGGAAGATGACCTCACCTTTTAGAGGTACAGATGACCTCTAAGTAGTGGGAGCCCTGCCCTGATTTCCCACCTTCCCAACTGGTGAGGTGTCTATAATGTGGATAGATTCCCAATTACATTCAAATGAGGCTTGGCCCTGAATATGGAATGGCCTCCCACTAACATCCACAGGCTGATGGGTCACCCAACCTAATAGAGTCTTCAGACACGATAAAGTAGGAGATAAAAAAAAAAGGAGGTGGGGTAGCACCAATGGTTAAAGAATCAATTCCAGTTGTGAGAAGGGATGATATACTAAATGGTTCAACAAACAAGGCTTTATGGGTTGAGCTTAGAAATAAAAAAGGGGCAGTCACACTACTGGGAGTATACTACAGACCCCCAAATAGTGAAAGGGAGATAGAAGAACAAATATGTAGGCAAATTTCTGCTTGTAAGAACAAGAGGGCAATAATAGTAGGAGACTTCAACTATCCTAACATCAACTGGGATTCAAACAATATAAGGGGCACTGAGGGAGAAAAATTCATGCAGTGTGTCCAGGAAAATCTTTTCAACCAATTAGTGACAAACCCAATGAGAGGAGATGCAATTCTAGACCTAGTCTTGGGGAACGAAGAAAGGCAAGTGGGTGAAGTGACAGTTGGCGACCATATCGGGGACAGTGATCACAATTCAATTAGATTTAGCATTACCATGGAAAAGGACAGAGATAAGGCAGGAGTAATAGTCTTGAACTGGGAGAAGGCAAATTTTGCAGAAATGAGAAGGGACTTGGCTGAGGTGGACTGGACAGCACTGCTGGAGGATAAAACAGTGGAAAACCAGTGGGAAGCACTAAAAAACAAGATCCTAATTGTACAAAGTAGACATGTCCCCTACAAAATAAGAGTGGTACCGCCAAATCTATACCCCACTGGTTGTTTAGAGGAATACAGGAGAAGATCAAACAGAAAAAGAAAGCGTACGATAGGCACATAGAACTAAGCACTGCAGATAGCCTAGACGAATATAGGAAGTGCAGGACGAAGTAAAAAAGGAAATAAGGAAATCAAAGAGAGGGCATGAAAAAAGATTAGCAAGTAAAGTTAAAGATAACCCACAAATGTTTTACCAATACATTAATGCTAAAAGGTTAGTTAAGGAAAAATTGGGACCAATCAGAGATGAAGATAGAAACTTGTGTGTAGATGCAGAGGCTGTGGGAAGGGTTTTGAATGAATATTTTGTCTCTGTGTTTACAAAGGAAAGAGAGGATGTAGATATAGTAGTCCAGGAGGAACACTGTGAGATATTGGACGGGATAGTCATAAAGAGAGAGGAAGTACTCGAAGGGTTGAAATCCTTGAAAGTTGATAAGTCACCAGGGCCAGATGGACTGTTTCTGAGGCTGCTGAAGGAAGTCAGGGAGGAGATAGCAGATGCTCTGAGAATGATTTTCCAATCTTCACTAGATACAGGGGAGGTACCGGAGGACTGGAGAAATGCAAACGTAGTTCCATTGTTTAAAAAGGGATCAAAGGAAATGCCAAACAATTATAGGCCAGTTAGTCTTACATCAGTGGTGAGCAAATTAGTAGAATCAATCCTGAGAGATAGGGTTAACTGTCATGTGGAAAGGCATGGACTAGTCAGGGATGGTCAGCATGGATTTGTTAAAGGAAGGTCTTGCCTCACAAATTTGATTGAATTCTTTGAGGAAGTGACAAGAAGGGTTGATGAAGTTAGTGCAGTGGATGTTGTGTACATGGATTTTAGCAAGGCATTCGACAAGGTCCCACATGGCAGATTGATCAGGAAAGTAAAATCCCATGGGATTCAGGATAATGTGGCAAACTGGATAAAAGGTTGGCTTTGTAACAGGAAACAAAGGGTAATGGTCGATGGATGCCCTTGCGAATGGAAAGTTGTCTCAAGTGGTGTTCCACAGGGCTCGGTGTTGGGATCCTTGCTCTTTGTGTTATATATTAATGATTTGGGCGTGAACGTGGGGGGCATGATTGGGAAATTTGCAGATGACACAAAGATTGGCCGAGTAGTGGATAGTATAGAGGATAGCTATAATCTCCAAAACAATATAGATGGGTTAGTGGAGTGGGCAGTAAAGCGGCAGATGGATTTTAACATAGAGAAGTGTGAGGCCAGACATTTAGGGAGGTCAAACAGTTACAGGGATTACACAATAAATGGGAATATACTAAGAGGGGTAGATGAAGTGAGAGATCTTGGTGTACAAGTACACAGGTCCCTGAAGGCAGCAGTTCAAGTAGACAAGGTTGTAAAGAAGGCATATGGAATGCTCTCCTTCATTGGCAGAGGTATAGAATATAAAAGTAAGGATATAATGTTGGAATTGTATAAAACACTGGTGAGGCCACAACTGGAGTATTGTGTGCAGTTCTGGTCACCACATTACAGGAAGGACGTAATAGCTCTGGGGAGAGTGCAGAGGAGGTTTACAAGAATGTTGCCAGGGTTAGAAAAGTGTAGCTATGAGGAGAGATTGGATAGGTTGGGGTTATTTTCCTTAGAACAAAGAAGGCTGAGAAATGACTTGATTGAGGTGTACAAAATTATGAGGGGAATAGATAGAGTGGACAGGATAAAATTGTTTCCCTTGGTGGAGAATTCTATAACCAGGGGACATAGATTCAAGATAAGTGGCAGAAGGTGTAAGGGGAGACATGAGGAAGAATGCTTTTACGCAGAGGGTAGTGGGTGTCTGGAATTCGCTGCCCAAGTTGGTGGTAGAGGCAGAAACTCTAAACTCCTTTAAAAAGTACCTGGATCTGCACCTTAAGTGCTGTAAGCTGCAGGGCTATGGGCCGGGTGCAGGAAGGTGGGATTAGAAAGGGCACCTGGGTGTCCTCGGGCTGGCATGGACAAATAGGCCGAATGGCCTCCTTCTGTGCTGTAACTTTTCTATGGTTCTAACTTGCAGAGTTTACATTTCACACAAGCGCAGACCCTCTCACCACCATGCTAGGGAGTCGGTGCGTGGTTGCTATCTGAGGCTTGAACTTGTCACTACTGATGTATGCTTGTGTGTGTTACAATGATATGAAGGGACAAATCGCTCATAACGGATGTGTAAACAGATATATATGGATAGAAAGCTTGAGGGCAACAGAGCTGTGTGTGTGTTCTGCTCCAGGCCAAAGTGAAATTGAGGCCGGATCACATGACACACTTCCCTTAAAGTGATGGTATACTGCTATCTCTTAAAAGCATATTACAATACTAGGCTTTCTAACATATGACTGATGCAGTCATGATTAGCTAAACATTGTATAAAATGCAATTATAATGTTATCATGATAAAATCTCATAGGCTTCAAAATGGCACCAGTTCTTCTAATAGTTTTGCTTGATGCCTTAATGAGTTTCACTGGAAGAATAATGATATATGTGGCTATAATTGAAAACACACATTCTAAATTGTAACTTATAAAGGTTTTAGATTTATTACCCCTTCTTCGATTGTAATTTTAAAGACCTTTATTTGCATTGGAAATAAAACTGTCCCTAATAAAACAATCTGTAATTAGTGGCAACATCTGTCTGCAGTTCACAATGAAATAATTGTTGCCATGTGCACATATTGTTCTGTGTAAAAGAGAATGCCACTGTATAAAATATAGTCATTAGGGATCAGCACAAATCAGAGCCAAAGCATTAGCTAATGTGAAACGGGAGAGTTCCGTTTGGTTGGGTTAGAGATAAGCTTTGCTGAGCTCAGATTCAGAGTTCCATCATTTGTCTAGAAACTGTTTTAAATTATGTTTTTGGAGCTGAATTTTTTTTGGTGGAATCGGAGGGTGGAAACTAATGACCTGCTCCCAGGCCCCTTCTAATTCTGCTTCGTAACCAGCTGTTAGACTAGAGCCAGGGCTGATCCCAGTCTGGTTTTCCTTCACCTCCCTGGAACTTTCCAAATGGCATCTGCTCAAAATAGTACAGCTGAGGTTAGGAACTCACAGGTAGATTTTGACTTTGTGCAATCGGGCACAACAGCTGGTGGGAATTGGCAGCCACCTTTTTATATCTCTCTGGATTTTCATTTCCATTCGTTTCTTCACTTTATGTGACTGCCTAGGAGAATTCTGTGACATCAAGACCACCAGGAAATAGCTTCAAAGGACATTGGTGGCTCCTGGAATGGCATCTAGATGATTCAATAGGCACTTTGAGGGTCAGCCTAAATGTCATAATTGCACGGAGTTTCTAAGGCTGGGTTGGGATTAGTTAGTCTGTCCTGACACCAAGCTGTAGCTCCCCTGAGTCTTTGCCTAGCACCAATGGGCTCCAAGGAGAAGACATGGATTCCACTCTCTTTCTGGAGATTGGCAATTGTAGTGTATTGAAAATTGCATTGTGCATTTTGTCCATTTGAGCTTACTGTACACACGTGTACCAGCAGAGGGGGCCTGGTAGGAGGAGGATAATAAATAAAGAAGGATCTGTGTTTAACAGCTCATGCAGTTCTAATTCCAAATGTCTCTGGCTGTACATATAACTGTTCCTGTCCCAAGAACTTCACAGCATTGAGCTTGCTGCCTCACGGCTCTCTCTAATGCTTATACAAAAGAGAGCTGCAGTCATGGCTCCACACTCCTCTGGGACAGCTACGATCCTGACGTCAGAGTCGTTTCAGACCCCTCCGGATGCATCAGAGCCACTTCCACACCCCAGCACCCCTCCCTCCCCCCACCCCAAATCCTCCCCTCCCTACCTTCACTTACCTTGTCAGGGATGTTCCCACAGGTTCTTGGCTGAGGCCTCCCGCTGTGCATGCCTACTCCCACCCGCTGGCCAGTGTGATTGACATCAGAATTATTAAATGAGTCCAGGGCTCACTACGGCAAACCAGGATGAACTTGGCCCTCATTCTACCCTTGTCCTGAGTTAAAATCAGGACTGAAGTGCTCATTGAATTCCATTTACAACAAAACAGATGGTAATTTGGAGAAAGATTTGGGTGGGGTATGCTTAGGCTGGTCTCTCAGAACCAAGTCTATATCCATGGCAAGTGTTGGTGCACATAGTTGCTTCTTAATTTGCAGCCCAAGCTAAGTGAACTACTCTCCCATGTTCAGTCCTATACTATGCAGAGTCCCTGCCTGTAAGCTGGCTACATTGTAGAGGTTCAACATTCCGCATGTGCGGAAATTGGAATGACGTTTTATCGTTAGTCCAAAAAAATCCCAGCTGGTTTACACTAATGTAACCACTGGCAATGGGAATCCTGCACTATATAGCCAAAAAAAAAAATGCTGTGCACTCTGGAAAGCTGCAAGCTTATTAGTGTCAGCCTTGGATCAAGTGTAGCACTCTTACATTCAGTCAGAATGGCCTGGCTTCAAGCTCTACTCCCGCGCTTCTGCACATGATCCAGGCTGATAGTTCAGCGTTGATTTTGCCCTCATTTATTGGGAGGAAAACCCACACGGACCCAGACTAAATGTTAATTTTCCGCCCTGTTTAATATTTCAACCTATGATTTCAAGAGAGAGAAAAACCAGTTTCCTGGTGGGCAGGTTATGTTAAAATTGTCCGCTTCAGTTTCGTACAGAGTGAATGTTGAACCATTGAAAAGGTGACTTCTTTTTGATGCGATTTGAAATCAAGGCCCCGTCTGCCCTCTCAGGTGGATGTGAAAGATCCCATCACACTATTTAAAGAAGAGCAGGAGAGTTCTCTTTATGTTCTGGTCAATATTTATTCCTCTTCACTAACACAAGATTAGTTGCTCATTTATCTTGCTTTTTTGGTGGAGCTTGCTGTGCACAAAGAGGCTGCTGCGTTTATTCGCTTTGCAACAGTGATTAAACTTCAAGAGTACTCTTTGACTGTGAAGTGTTTTGGGACATCCCTTTGTGAACAGTGCTCTAAAAATGCATTTCTATATTTTGAACCTGTTTCCCCACCATACTGATTGTCAATGCGATCGACCTAGTTCAGACACTTGTCACCGCTGTCAAAATAGGAGGGCGATGGAAAATATTTCATTCATGATTCGAAATAGTATAACAAATTGGTGGGCTGAATGGCCACCTCATAACTTTGCATGGATGGAAAATCAAGGAATGTCCCTATCCCAGTGTGCACTTACAACAGACAAAAGCTCTACATCAAGATGAAAATCCATAAAATTCTCCACCCCTCCCCTCCCCCTCCCCCCTCACCATCCTAGGGATGGACACTCAGAAATGTTAACACTAAGCTGGTTCAAGTGTCAAAACTTAGTCCATGTTATGAAGAAAGTCTTTTTAATCTCTGAAGCTGATTGGGTTGGCTTTTAGAATGCAGCAATAATTACCAGTCTGTGGATTCATGATTTAAACCAAAGGAAGCACTTATTACACTGTTATTGTCACGCAGAGCAATTAATGATACGGGACATGACATGATCCTGAGCCTGTACTCAAGACTGACTAATTACAAATAATAGGGTTTGATAAATTAATATCTGCGTCTTGTCAACCTGTCAGGAAATGCACATCATATAGACCACAGTTCAATAATGCCAGAGACAGTCCCATTAGAGAAGACACTATTTTAACTCATTCATAACCCATCCATTTGCACAGAGTTAAAATCAGGCCCATCGGGTGGGATTTTCTGTCCCCGCCCACCACCAGGATTGTCTGGTCCCACTGAAAGTCAGTGGACTTTTGGCTGGGCGGCCGCTTCCCCCACGACGGGTCCCACCACAGGGGGGCTGGGAAATCCCAGCTATTGTGTGTGATTTGACTGGTCTGGACTATTTCAAACATGAAGTTGCATTAATGAATTAATGAACACTGACCCCCCCCCCCGTGGTGAACTGAAGTTGATGAACAGTTTTTGGTCATTTTTGAGTGCTGCAGAATATGTTCAGAAAATACAGAAGCGGTAATGTTATTAGTCTTTGCTGCTGCTGTGAAACTTTGCCAGGTATGAGAAGGGGCAGTAGGGTTTCCCAGTCCTGAAACCTAACCTTGCACAGACCATAAAAACAAAAAACTACTGCGGATGCTGGAAATCCAAAACAAAAACAGAATTACCTGGAAAAACTCAGCAGGTCTGGCAGCATCGGCGGAGAAGAAAAGAGTTGATGTTTCAAGTCCTCATGACCCTTCGGCAGAACTGAGTAAAGTTAGGAGAGGGGTGAAATATAAGCTGGTTTAAAGTTGGAGGGGGGGGAGAGAAGTTGGGGGGGGGTGGTTGTTGCTTGTCCCTACAACCCCCCCCCCCACCAACCTTAAACCAGCTTATATTTCACCCCTCTCCTAACTTTACTCAGTTCTGCCGAAGGGTCATGAGGACTCGAAACGTTAACTCTTTTCTTCTCTGCTGATGCTGCCAGACCTGCTGAGTTTTTCCAGGTAATTCTGTTTTTGTCTTGCACAGACCATAATGCCTTTCAACACTACCCCTAAAATCTCCTCAGAGATGCAATCTATTGGATACAGGAAGTAAAATTATTGATGTCAGAAAGCCAGCTATGTTATGCTGCTGCTAGTTGGTTTCTGCAGTCTATACTGGAAGCACAGCCTGTTCTGGGGTTCCCAACACTCAGCTCCTGTAGCAACCTATCATCCTTCTTGTCACTTCAGCCAGGATCTCATGCTGAAACATCTGTGCCGACCTGACAAACTAAATCCCACTCCATCCTCCCTTACTGACTGACGGAGAGGTGAGGAGAATGTGGGCAGTTCATTTGCCAACAGCATTTACAGCTCATTAAGAAGCAAATCAGTTATTTCTCACTTTTGTTTTCAAACTTTCCAACAGTTTTTTGGAGCCTGTGTCGTGCTCCAGGTTTTAGTTTGATGTTAATGTGATTGGACCATCTGCAGCCATTCTGACACCTGGTTGTTCTGGGTGCAAACTATTTAGATTGCTTCAAATGACTCATGTATATGTACACAAAACTTCAAAAACTTCTGCTTCTATCATACACTACATTAAGCTCTGTTCACTCATCACTTCAGTGTTCGCTAACTGACAGTGTTTCCCGATTCCCCCCATGGATTCAAATTTTAAATTCTCCTCTTGGTGTTTAAGTTCCTTCATGGTCATGTCCTTTTCTATATGTGACCTTCTCCAGCCCACAACTCGGCATTCCTCTGACTCTGGCCTCTTAAAGAAACCCCCTGTCTCCACTGCCCCATTGGCAGTTGTGAAGTCAACCTAATGGACCCCACACCCCCCTCTTCTAAATCTCCTCCTCCCTTGCCTCGTTTAAAATCTCCTTTAAAACCCACCTTGTTGACCAAGCATTTAGTCACCCCTCCGAATGACTCTTTGCTTGGCTCTAAGTCTTTTTACGTCTCATTCGCCATGAGACATTTTTCTGCGTTGAAGGTCCTTTATAAATGCAAGTTGTTGTTATAGATTAGCTGTATTAATCCTGTCAAACTGTCGTCATATGACTTCCATTACAATATATAATAATTCTATTATTGTTCAGATAATAAGTTCGGAATAATTCGCCATCCGTGAACACCAACCACACTAGAATTTAGATGACAGAATTTATTAACTAAAGATTTACTCTTAAGGCAGCTGTTAGTTCATCTTATTTGCTTCTCTCCCCTCCTTCCTCTTTCACTCCTTCCTGCAGCTGGGCCGTTCTTAGTCATTTCAATCCTCCTACCCTATCCTGTTCTCACAGGCCATTCTGGCAACCAATTATGTTTAAAAGTATTTCTCCTAAATGTAATAGTTGCACATTTATGCATCCATGTACAGGAGAGAGAAAAACACAGGGAAATAAAAATTGCATTTGTTTTATAAACTTGTAGCTATTTACCTCTTCTGGAGCTTAAGAAAACAAATAAGACAATCTGTTCCAACAGCAATGATGTCCCAGTAAGGATCGATGTCCTTCATTATTAATTAACACTGATTCTAATGTCAATATTACTGAATCATCTTACTGAGCAATAATACACAAATAGAACAGTAAACTATTCATATTTGATTTCCTTTACAGCTGTTTCCAGATTTAACATGTAACACTAACTTCAAAGAATTAAAAAAACATTTCTGGACTTAGACACGAATGTTTTTGAAACTATTATTAATTAGAAATTGCTTTTGTTCAATTTTACTGGCAGTTAATGTTACAAAGAACTTTCAAACATTTGAGACAAACCAGAATGCGAGTAATATATGGTTATCTTAAAATTGATGCTATTTAATAATTTACATGCTACTTTTTATTACGCAATTTAATTACTGAACCACTTCTACATTTTTGTCTAGTGTTTCCTGCTTTGTGTCTGTCCTACTAATCAATAAGCATTGTTCTCACTGACTATAATTCAATTAAGAACTAAACTTAACACAGCTCAGTTAATTAGTTCTTTTAATTCATTCCGTATTTTCTCTGCTGATTGTTTTTATACCTGGCTGTCTGCATTAATATTTGTGACCCATATTATCAAACAACTAATGATGAATCTTCTTCATTTGCGTTTTACTCACTGTTATTTAAAATATATACCTTTTAAGGAAGGATAGGCTTATTTCTCTGACTGTTAGATAATGGGGGGAAAAAACAGAGGATAGATCAGTTTAATCAGTCACTTATCCTCATGCAGATTCAGGCAATTTTGCACCTTTTCTCATATCCGGAGAGAGTCTGCTGACTCTAGTTGTGGGTCTGCCCTACAATGGCTCCCCTGACTTACACAGAACCAGCCATGTGTCATTTCAGCAAACCTCTGGTAATGCCATCACAATTAAAATAATCCGGCTGTGAAACCAAGTCCATGTAGTGAAGCAACACACTGCCAGACAGCATCTGTGCTGACAGCTGTTAACAATATTAAAACTGACTGGACGAAAATAAAACCTTTCATCAAATTTAAATAGTTACAAAATATATGAATAAAAACACACCAGGGAGTGATTTAAGGTAACATTCAAAGCTCTAGTTTCAGATTATAGTTATAAACCACTTGTGCTATCCCATTGTGGCTGTGATGTCATTGAACCCATTGGTTAGTTTGATGTCTAGCAATCACCCCTGAGGATCCATTAGTCTATATTTGTTTTATTGCTCACTGCTGCTACAGTCTCAACATGATCTCAGCTTTCAGCTCCCCCCTGTACTGTAACAGAGACTGAACATCACTAATAGGTCATATCTGTACCCTCTAGCATTCTCTAACATTACTGTGTTCTTTCCTAATCATAACAAACCACTGCACTGCTGAAGAGGCAAGGCAGCCTGACGAAGGAAAGTATCGTCACACATTAAAATTGCAGATTCTGAATGAGAAGCTGAGGTGAAAGGGAACCATACCAACTAGTTTATAATTCAGGACCATATCCAGCCCAGATTAATGAGACTCTACTGCTAGTTCAGTTGAGGCTGTCGTGCTAAAGTTATAAATTGCTCTGGTCAGACTGCAGCTTAAGGATTGTTTTCAGTTTTCATTACCTTGATATGAGGGGAAAATTAAAGCCCTACAGGCAATGCAGAGAAAAGCTACAAAACAGGTTCCTAGCCCGGAATTTTCCGACCCTGTTGGCGTCGGGCGTCATGGCGAGCGGACGGGATAATATGGCAAGAAGGCCAAAAATCAGTTTCATGCCGGTGTGAAAGCACAGCTGGATCATCCGATGGTGTCTGCCATGGCGGAACGCCAATCCTGCTTGAGGCTGATGAACCACTTTGCATCCTGCTATTGGGGGATGGAGATGTGAGGGTGTGTCTGAGAGTTAGTGGTGTTGTCCCTTGAGGTGTGAGACCCCGGTGAATGTGTGATGGGTTTGTGAGTGTGTGAGTTGAGAGTGATGAGGTGGTTGACTTACCCTGGTGGAATAGGTGAGAGAATTCATCCTCTTCCTGCATTAGATGGCTGACCTCCTCTGTGCTCCAGTGGCACTGACCGCCACTGCCACCACCTCCCACACTGGATTGGTGACTCTGGTAGACCGCCTGTGACCTGAGCCAGGTTAGAGGACATTGTGGTGACCTTCCACTGCACCCAGGAGGCACCCAGAGAGGCGTCACTAAATTGGGGGCTGCCGTCTTCTTTGCTTTCGGGGCCATCTGTCGCCTGAAGCAGTCCTGGTCTGTGGACATGAAGTAGGCTGTGCTCTGGTGCGCTTTAAATATGGCGCCCGGAGCGAGGAAGCGCTGAAGTCACGGCATGGCGGGCAAATCCAAGCCCACCCGCCAACAATCCGGCGTGTTTCCTGTGAATGCTTTATTAATGAGGTGGGACGCGCCAGGAATGGGACAATGCGTCACGAAAACTCGCAATGCGGCCAGCGGATAAAACATCCTTTTTCCCGCCCACTACCACATTTTGTTCAAATCCCGGACGATTCCGCCCGTAGATTGAGTAGTAAGGAAAAAGGCTCTTTCCCCCTAAAGGGAATAAATGAGAAGAGACCATATAGAAGTATATGATACTATATGGCATAGATTACTAACCCTCACACATACATAGCGGAGGGTAATTAAAATGGAGGCCATAGCTTCAATGTGTTATTGTGCCCACGGGTCCCAGCTATTGGTTCCTGGCATTTACTCAATTTCAATTTCTTTTTTTATTTGTTCCATGAGATTTTATTGATTAAATTATCCATAGATTATAAAATTCTGAGATTAAATAATTTACACATGTTTGGTTTGTGGGAAGAAAGTGATTTTAATTTATTTAGAAGATTCTCAAAAAGTTATCAGTCCATTAATAAGGTTGTTATCAATAGCCTTGTGGGTATAGGCATTTCCCAGTGAAGCACTCAGCCATACAAAGGAAAAGATTGAATTCCTTTCAGCTGAGGCAGCAGTTAAGGTGACAGAATTGGTTCAGGAGAGGCCAACATCTCCCAGGATTCCACTCCTGACCAACCTCCATTGAGTCCCTCTGGAAATGCAGCAATCCTCTTTCAATGTACAGACGGGGCTCCAGCGTTGCTGCTGTCTGATGATGATTTCTGCTGACATGAAGTGGGAGCTGGGGCGTGCATGTGGAAAGTGCCATGAGTTGGTCCCTCTCTGGGCCTCAAGTAGGCCGATCACATGGACCAATTCTGCCCTGCAATAAAATCCGTGTCATAATGAAGGCTGGAAGTAGACTCTAGGCCTCTGGGAGAGTTAAAAAAAAATCATACTTCAGCCTCCGCTTCCAGCAATAATGTTCTTTTAAGATGGCGCAACTTTTGTGGAAATCTGGCAAGGACAGAATCAGACTTGGCTGGAATGCCCTTTAGAGTCAAATAGCTTGTTTACAGTTACTGTTCAAGTTCGCTCATGAGGATTGTAGGATATAATAGATGGTAGATATGTACATCCCCTGTCAAGTCGTGCATTTAGGGAGGAGAGGGAGAAAACAATCAGAGAATATGAAATGAATGTTTTAATATGGTAAGTAAGTTAACACAGGGTTAATGGTTCCTGGAGTTTGCGGGAAGGGTGCCAATTGAGAAGCAGTTACAAGATACCCAAGAACTGGAGAGGAACTCCTGGCTGCTAAATACCATTGTTACTCAATAATTATTTCGCTGCTGAAGCCAATAAGTTTGGTCTTGCCTAGGTTTACTGGCCTAGGAACAGCTATAAAATAATCCGCATAAAAATGGAATGTTGGAAGATCATAAAACAAAAGTCATCACTGCCAGTTCCTAGAAATTCTGACGTTACCATGGATCCTCAGGGGCATGTCAAAGAATATACCAGCCTGGATCTTCTGTGAAGAAGCAATCACTGTCGGATTGCTGCTCCGCTCATACTTTCCTGCACCCTGACTCTGCTCTACATTTCTGGCCAGGTCTTCCAAGCCTGGCTTCTTTATTAGGAGCATACAATCCCACAAAGAGCTTTGTAGTAGTGCTGGAGAGTCGGGGGAATGCAATGGAGGTCCCCTTTTTACAAATGTCCAGTGTGAATGCTAGTGAAAGGATGAGTGGACAAATGAGTGAATGGGTAGGGTGGCAGGTGGGTAGGGTGGCAGGTGGGTAGGGTGGCAGTGGGTATGGTGGCAGGGTGGCAGGTGGGTAGGGTGGCAGTGGGTAGGGTGGCAGGGTGGCAGGTGGGTAGGGTGGCAATGGGTAGGGTGGCAGGTGGGTAGGGTGGCAGTGGGTAGGGTGGCAGGTGGGTAGGGTGGCAGGTGGGTAGGGTGGTAGGGTGGCAGGTGGGTAGGGTGGCAATGCGTAGGGTGGTAGGGTGGCAGGTGGGTAGGGTGATAGGGTGGCAGGTGGGTAAGGTGGCAGGTGGGTAGGGTGGCAGGTGGGTAGGGTAATAAGGTGGCAGGTGGGTAGGGTGGCAGGTGGGTAAGGTGGCAGGTGGATAGGGTGGCAGGTGGGTAAGGTGGCAGGGTGGTAGGGTGGCAGGTGGGTAGGGTGGTAGGGTGGCAGGTGGGTAGGGTGGCAGGTGGGTAGGGTGGCAGGTGGATAGGTGGCAGGTAGGTAAGGTGGCAGGTGGGTAAGGTGGCAGGTGGATAGGGTGGCAGGTAGGTAAGGTGGCAGGTGGGTAAGGTGGCAGGTGGGTAGGGTGGCAGGTGGATAGGGTGGTAGGTGGGTAAGGTGGCAATGAGTAGAGTAGTAGGGTGGCAGTTGGTAGGGTGACAAGTTGGTAGGATGGATGATGTGGGCAGGTGGGTGAGTAGATAGGTGGGTCATTGGTAGTTGGGCCAGGTCGGGAGGAGCAGTCAGACCAGGGGCTTGTCAGGTCAGGTCAGTGGGGTTCTCAGGTGGTAGGGTGTTTTCAGGTCCAGTTGGGGGTAGTCGTGTTGGGTAGGGAAGGGTAGTCAGGATGGGTGAGTCAGGGGGTCAGAGGGATAGTCAGGGGGGTTGAGAGGGGAGTCAGTGTCAATGTGAGTGATTGAGAAGTCAGTTGTGTAGTTACCCAGGAGTTAGACTAAAATTTTTCTGTCCAACATTTCCTGGGTAACTATTCAGGTAGGTATATCAAAAATGTCCGAAGTCTCCGCTCTAAGTTACAATTGGAGACTTTTCAGAGGGTCCCTGGGAGCAGGCGAATTGCCCATTGGAAGTTCAAACTTCCCAGGCAATTTCCACGAAGGTCCATGTGTCAGGACTTCTGTGGAGTCCCGATGCACATCTTGGGTCAAACATTTGGTACCCAATGATCCGGAGACTGGAAGGTATGGGCCATTGTTTTATAAAGCCAGGAACATTCTATCACATATGTCATCCATGTCCCTTTCAGGTCAGCAGGTCAAATGCTGTTACTTTCTGAGATCAGTTAGGGTGTAATTGTTATGGAAATTGCTCTTGTTTGTGCAACTTATGAATTCCTGGCTCTATCTGAGGTCAGACCTGACTTCCACTCTTTATCTGCCTTGAAGCCACAGCTTCCTTACTGTTCAGGTTGACTCTTGCCATACCTCTGGTGGTTGTTTGGAATGGTTTGCAAACAGGCCAGGTTGGGTTATGCTGGGTACCAAACCTGCCACTCCCTGAAGAGCCTCCACTGACTCTTACAAGGCCAATGAAATGAAGGGTGCAGGGTCTCACCCTGCCACTTTCCTGGCCCATAAGTGTAGAGTCCAAATATTCAATGAGGTTAGACATGCCAGCCTTCAGAAGAGCACAAGAGGATGCCACTCATGGGAGGTCAGGTGTTTTTGAATGGGTTCAGACCATGGAAGTAGCATGGATACTTGAAGAAGGGTACATTTTTGGATCTGAATCGTGCTTCTGGCTAAGGGGGAACAGAAAGGGTTTGATAAAAGGGCTTACGTCCAGAACCCAAATGGCAGCTGTAATCCAAAGTATCCAGCAGCATCGGGCTAGTGGGCATTCTAGATATACCTGCAGTATCCTCTGATCCAGATGAGATTCCTGCCCACTGATCTCACAAACTCCAGCAGGACCAATCCCAATTATTGTTGGGATCATGGCTCATGGACTACTTTGCCCTTTGACTTTCAATACTTGTATTACATAGAGACAAATAGAAACATCAATGCCATTGATTTGCCTTATTTTAAATTGTGTTCCACATTGACATGATAGTAAAAGGCTAATTGTTAGCCCTGTGGCACACCTTCCCAGCCATGGCACATAAATTGTACGTGTCAGGTCAGAGGTACAGGTACAGTTAGGAGCATAGGAACAAGAAGAGGCCATTTAGCCCGTCTAGCCTGTTCCACCATTCAATGAGATCATGGTTGATCTGTGACCTATCTTCATATTCTTTGTGCCTTTGGCTGATAAAAATCTATCAATCTCAGATTTAAAATGAACAATTGATCTAGCATCAATTGCCCTTTGCGTGTAGAAGTGTTCCCTAACATCACTGGCTCTAATTTTAAGATGACACCTTCTAGTCCCAAAATCCCCAACCAGCAGAAATAGTATCTCTCTGTCTATTTCCCTTGATAACTTTGCTCAAGTCATGCTGTAACCTTGTAAACTGTGTGTAAAAACAGCTGTTTTTCTTTATTCTCTCATAGGGTGTGCCCATCCCTAATTGCCCTTACTCAACATTTCAGAGGACAGTGAAGGCTAGACCAGGTAAGGATGGCAGATTTCTTTCTCTAAAGGATATCAGTGAACAGATGGATTTTTTAGTGATAGTTTCATGCTCACCATTACTGAAACTGGCTTTATATTCCAGGTTTATAAATTAAACTCAAATCCCATCAGCTGTCATGGTGGGATTTGAACCCACCATCCCCAGAGCATTAGCCTGGGCCTGCTCGATGACATTACCACTATGCCACCATCTCCCCTCCTTTGCTTCATGCACACAGAGAGTCTGAGCTGTCATAACCCTCACTCTCAATTTCTATAATTCATCCTCATCCTCCGTGCAATTTGTTTATTCTTCCTCATTTGTTCATTTTGGCATACTAAGGAATTGGGCTGATCTCCTGCTCTCTTCTCTCTTCCTCCAATCTTCACTATTCTTCTATTTGCCCATTTTATCCCATGTTATCCTGGGTCATCTATCTACGTTTCTCTATTATCCTTGTAAGCACTGAATACTTGAATCAATAAAGCAAGTTACGCTTGGCGACCTTATTTCTTTTTGTGGTGTCCATTCTGGCAGCTCTTAATGTATTGAGCGGCAGCGTGTCTCTGAGAAATGATGATGGAACATTAGCAAGAGAACTTCAAGAACCGGACAAACAGTTTTTCAATAACGATTGATGCCATTTAATTACAGTGTGCCAACATGAATTATTGTGTCTGTGAGTTCGTATTCTCACCAAAAACTCACAAAGAAACTAGCAACAAGCTAAACGCTGAGTTTATTTATCTTTTTTTATTAAAAAATGCCTTATATTCCCCTAGACGCAGAAATTTTTATGAAAATGGTCACAGATCAAACTGGTTAACTTGTGACAGATTGAATCTTTCAGAATTGACATGATTCTCTTACTGTTGTCGACACATCAGGTCAATCATCCTTGACATTTCCAGACTGCTAAGGTAATGTGTGGCAGCGAGTTCTTTCGATGTAAATAATGGGCTGTTCAGCTGCACATTAATTTTCTCAGATGGTGTAAACACTATCAGAGGAATTTTAAACCACTGGGCCAGGCGCCTTAAAGATGGAGCATTGTGCCATGTTTCTAGCTCGAATCCCACTGGCCGCCATTTTAACTACTGTTTGGCGACTGAGGCGCTGGGCAGAAGCAAGTGGGAGCCGCATAAAATTCACACAAGTCACATGGGATCTCAGCTGGGGAGGCCGCTGTGGCTCTCCCACCGGGTGAAGGTAGCTCAGTGGGTGTCAGGAGAATGAGAAAATCCTCCAAGTGAAAATTGCTCCACATGGGTGTCAGGAGGAGCAGTGGTGTTCATCTAGACCTCTCATAAGGGAATTTTTGGCCTACGTGTACCTGGACGTATCCCTCCTGTAAGACCCATCCTTCACCATGACTCACCCAGCTTGCCAGCATGCCTCCTTTTGATGACAGCTGTCAGTGTACGGCTCTGCTCCACCAACCAGCTGCCATTTTCCACTCATTATAGGTGGGTCAGCTGATGAGTGAGATGCAGGTGAGGTGCAGTAGTTAAGATAAATGAGTCTTAAACTTAGGCCGGGATTTTCCAGCCCCATCGCCGCAGGACCCACCACTGGTCATTCGGATTGTTACCAGGGCTTGAAAATTGCAGCTATGAGGGGAGATTGGATAGGCTAGGGATGTTTTCCTTAGAATAGAGGAGGCTAAGGGATGATCAAATTGAGTGTACAAAATTATGAGGGTCCTAGATAGGGTAGACAGGAAAGACTTGTTTCCCCTAGCTGAGGGGTCAATTTTTAAAAATTCATTCACGGGATGTGGGCTTCGTTGGCTGGGCCAGCATTTATTCCCTATCCCTGGCTGCCCTTGAGAAGGTGGTGGTGAGCTGCCTTCTTGAACTGCTGCAGCCCATGTGGTGTAGGTACACCCACAGTGCTGTTAGGAAGGGAGTTCCAGGATTTTGACACAGCAATAGTGAAGGAACGGCGATATATTTCCAAGTCAGGATGGTGGGTGACTTGGAGGGGAACTTCCAGGTGATGGTGTTCCCATCTATCTGCTGCCCTTGTGCTCCTAGATGGTAGTGGTTGTGGGTTTGGAAGGTGCTGTCAAAGGATCCTTGGTGAACTCCTGCAGTGCATCCTGTAGATGGTACACACTGCTGCTATTATGCGTCAGTGGTGGAGGGAGAGAATGTTTGTGGTGCCAATCAAGCGGGCTGCTTTGACCTGGATGGTGTCAAACTTCTTGAGTGTTGTGGGACCTGCACTCACACAGGCAAGTGTGGAGTATTCATTCACACTCCTGACTTGTGCCTTGTAGATGGTGGACAGGCTTTGGGGAGTCAGGAGGTGAGTTACTTGTCGCACGATTCCTAGCCTCTGACCTGCTCTTGAAGTCATAGTATTTATATAGCTAGTCCAGTTCAGTTTCTGGTCAATGGTAACCGCCAGGATGTTGATAGTGGGGGGGGATTCAGTGATAGTGATGCCATTGAATGTCAAGGGGCGATGGTTAGAATCTCTCTTGTTGGGGGTGGTCATTGCCTGACACTTGTGTGGCGCGAATGTTACTTGCTACTTGTCAGCCCAAGCCTGGATATCGTCCAGATCTTGCTGCATTTGGGCATGGACTGCTTCAATATCTGAGGAGTCACGAATGGTGCTGAACATTATGCAATCATCAGCGAACATCCCCACTTCTGACCTTATGATGGAAGGAAGGCCATTGATGAAGCAGCTGAAGATATTTGAGCCGAGGACATTACCCTGAGGAACTCCTGCAGTGATGTCCTGGAGCTAAGATGACTGACCTTCAACAATCACAACCATCTCTCTTTGTGCTAGGTATGAATCCAACCAGCGGAGAGTTTTGCCCTGATTCCCATTGACTCCAGTTTTGCTAGGGCTCCTGGATGCCACACTCAGTCAAATGCTGCCTTGTTGTCAAGGGCAATCACTCTCACCTCACCTCAGGAGTTCAGCGCTTTTGTCCATGTTTGAACCAAGATTGTAATGAGGTCAGGAGTTGAGTGGCCCTGGTGAAACCCAAACTGGGCATCAGTGAGCAGGTCATTGCTAAGCAAGTGCCGCCTGATAGCACTGTTGATGACCCCTTCCATTACTTTACTGGTGATCGAGAGTGGACTGATGCAGCGGTAATTGGCCGGTTTCAATTTGTCCTGCTTTTTGTGTACAGGACATACCTGGGCAATTTTCCACATAGCTAGGTAGATGCCAGTGTTGTAGCTGTACTGGAACAGCTTGGCTAGGGGCGCAGCAAGTTCTGGAGCACAAGTCTTCCGTACTATAGCCAGAATATTGTCAGAGCGCATAGCCTTTGCAGTATCCAGTGCCTTCAGCCATTTCTTGATATCACGTGGAATGAATCAAATTGGCTGAAGTCTGGCATCTGCGATGCTGGGGACCTCTGGAAGAGGCCGAGATGGATCATCCATTTGGCACTTCTGGCTGTAGATTGTAACAAATGCTTCAGCCTTGTGTTTTGCACTGCTGTGCTGGGCTTCTCCATCATTGAGGATGGGGATATTTGTGGAGTCTCCTCCTCCAGTGAGTTGTTTAATTGTCCACCACCATTCATGACTGGATGTTGCAGGACAGCAGAGCTTAGATGTGATTCGTTGGTTGTGGGATTGCTTAGCTCTGTCTATCACTTGCTGCTTATGCTGTTTGGCACACAAGTAGTCCTGTGTTATAGCTTCACCAGGTTGACACCTCATTTGTAGGTATGCCTGGTGCTGCTTTTTTGAGGTGTCAGCTGTGGCTCAGTTCATAGCACCCTCGCCTTTGAATCAGAGGGTTGTGGGTTCATGTCCCACTCCCAGAAAACCAAGAACTGTGATTGTACTCGAAAGAGTTGCAATCTGTGACTGTTGATAACTCGAAAGAGTTTCATTGGATCAATGCACTCTTCATTGAACCAGGGTTGATCCTCTGGTTTGATGGTAATGGTAAAGTAGGGGATTTGCCGGGCCATGAGGTTACAGATTGTTTTCGAGTACAATTCTGCTGCTGCTGGTGGCCCACAGTGCCTCATGGTTGCCCAGTCTTGAGCTGCTTGATCTGTTCGAAAGCTGTCTCATTTAGCATGGTGGTAGTACCACACAATATGATGGAATGTATCCTCAATGTGAAGGCAGAACTTCATCTCCACAACAACTGTGCGGTGGTCACTCCTACCAATAATGTCATGGACAGATGCATCTGCGGCAGGCAGGTTGGTGAGGATGAGGTCAAGTATGTTTTTCCCTCTTGTTGGTTCCCTCACTACCTGCCGCAGACCCAGTCTAGCAGCTATGTCCTTTAGGACTCGGCCAGCTCGGTCTGTACTGATGCTACCGAGCCACTCTTGATGATGGACATTGAAGTATATTCTGTGCCCTTGCCACCCTCAGTGCTTCCTCCAAGTGTTGTTCAAGATGGAGGAGCACTGATTCATCAGCTGAGGGCAGGCAGTACATGGTAATCAGCAGGACGTTTCCTTGCCCATGTTTGACCTGATGCCATGAGACTTCATGGGGTCTGGAGTTGATGTTGAGGACTCTCAGGGCAACTCCCTCCCGACTGAATATCACAGTGTGCCTGCCGGTGGGACAGGACATACCCAGGGAGGGTGATGGTGGTGTCTGGGACGTTATCCATAAGGTATGATTCCATGAGGATGAATATGTCAGGCTGTTGCTTGACTCATCTGTGAGGCAGCTCTCCCAAATTTGGCACTAGCCCCCAGAATGTCAGTAAGGAGGATTTTGCAGGGTTGACAGCAATTGCTGTTGTTATTTCCAGTGACAAGGTCGATGCCGGGTGGTCTGTCCGGTTTCATTCCTTTTTTGTGACTTTTTAGTGGTTGGATACAACTGAGTGGCTTGCTAGGCTGCTAGGCCATTTCAGAGTCAACCACATTGCTGTGGGTCTGGAGTCATGTGTAGGCCAGACCAGGTAAAGATGGCAGATTTCCTTCCCTAAAGGGCATTAGTGAACCAGGTGGGTTTTTACAACAATCGACAATGGTTCCATGGTCATCATTAGACTTTTAATTCCAGATTTTTATTGAATTCAAATGCCACCATCTGCTGTGGTGGGATTTAAACCCAGGAGCATTAACCTTGGGTTACTGGATTACTGGTCCAGTGACAATACCACAATGCCATTGCCTCCCCCCAGGGGGCATAAATTTAAGACAGTAGGATTAGGAGGGACATGAGGAAAAACTCTTTCATGCAGAGGGTGGTGAGTGCCTGGAATTCACTGTCTAAATCGATGGTTGAGGCTGAAACGCTCAACTGATTTAAAAGGCACCTGGATCTGCACCTGAAGCACTGTAACCTGCGAGGCTATGGACCAGGTGCTGGAAAGTGGGATTAAAATGAACAACTAGCTTCTTTTTTCTCTTTTTAACCGGTGCAGGAATGAGTGGCCTCTTTCTGCACCGAAACCTCTCTCTGGCCGGAATTTTACGGCCCTGTCGCAGCGGGGAAGGGGCCATAAAACATGGCGAGCCGTTCTAAACTCCGTTGACTTCAGCAGGAACGTAAAATCCCGCTGCTGTAAAATTCCGCTCTGTGGTTCTGTGGAGGCCCAGCCAAAAGCCCATTGACCTTTGGCGGGATCAGACAATCCCAGCGATGGGTGGGGCGGGAAAATTCCGCTCTTAGTCCTGTGAGTTGTTACAACCAGCTGAGGACAAGTGAACTGGCTCCCCTCTCTACAGCCTTCTCTGTTGGTCACAACAACGGTTTCTTTAAAATTTCATTTTCACCTGGGTGCCTCCGGAAACATGGTTTTATTTAGTGTGTAATGTACCTTTAAGAATAATACTTGTCAACGAAGATCACATGATCTGTAGTAGCCAATAGGAGAGTAGCGCAGGCTACCTCTAGAGTCAGTGTGGAGATAGAGTTGGAGTTGAAAGCACACAGGTAGTTGCTGCTGAATATGTTGTAAGTAAACTTAATGGCCAGAATTTTACAGTTGGCGTGCAGGCTCGGCGGGAGTGGGCAGGGACGGTCGGGAACCCGACTACCCCCAACGATCAGCTCTGCACCGCCATTTTACTTGGCAGGCCAATTAAGGCCCACCCAGCATAAAACGCAACAGCGGCAACAGGGAGAAGGGGCGGGTGGGGGAGCTCAATAACCGCGGGGTCCAATGGCGACCCAATGGCCAAAACAAAAGCCATTCGAAGGCTGTTGGTGAAGCAGATGCACCTCGTCATGGAGCTCATTATCGGTGGACACGGCAGGCGGGAGGGCAGGTCGGCGGGGCAATCAGCCCCGTGTTTTTCTGATGAGTGTCTCGCTGCCCTCCTGGAGGAGGTGGCAGCACCGAGAGAGATCCTTGTCCCCAGGGACGGGAGGAGGAGGCCTCCCCACCTCACCAAACATGCCTTGGGAGGAGATGGCATCCAGGCTGGGCTTCCATGATGTGGTGAGGCACTCATGGGTGCAGTGCCGTAAGTGATTCAATGATCTCCTGCGATCGGGGAGGGTGAGTACCATGTTGGCATGGGTCACTTAGCACAGCGGTTAGGAGTTCCCCCCTCCCCCACCACCCCCACCCCTCCCGGACCTCAGAGTTCTTAGAGTGTGAGTGGCAAATGTCAATGAGGCAGCATCTGGGAAAGGGGGTGAGCCCTGACTGCTTGGAATGAGTATCTTGCGGCTCCAGGGTCATGAATTGGCTGAGCCCTGCGGGGAGTTCCTCAGGTGGGGTTGGCCAGGCTGCAATGGTGCTGCAGGTACAGGGTGGACTAATCAATGCTCCTCTGTCCTTTCAGGAGAAGACATCCCACAACAATGCTGAGAGGCTGTGGACTGGCAGAGGACCACCCACCTTCTAATCCTAACTAGATATGAGCAGGAGGCCCTGGAGCTAGAGAGGTGCCATGTGCCTAGATCAACCGGCCGCGGTGAGGTTGGGTTGCCACAGGGGGGTAAGAGAGCCCCTGAGGTCAGAATGTCTGTAATAGCAACCATTCCACTGTTGTCTCTATATTGATGTCAGCCTCGAACATGGAATCCCCATTGATAATGGAAAGACGAGGGCACCCTGATCCGGATGCCAGGCATGCACAGTAACAGTGTGATGACTTCAATTAATGACATGTCCTTGTTCTTCCTTTCAGGTTCATCAGAAGCCCATCGAAGTGAGGAGCCTGAAGGCCCACCACTGACCCCAGAGGACAGCAACCATCACAATGCACCTGCGTCACACCCTCTCAGCCAAGCAGGCAACAGTGCAGATACCAGCACCTCGGTGGGCATTAGATCGATGGATAGTCTCTCAGTGCACATTGGTGATAGCACTTCACACTCGCTTGAGGTGCAGGCGGAGGCAGAGAGTGCCCAGGGCGCCAGCAGTCGGAGGACTGCTATGGACCAGGGATATGCCCAGGTGGCTGATGATGAGCCTCTGGAGTCGTCCCTGAGGCAGCAGATGTTGGAAGTCTAACAGGGTGTGCGGGAGGATCTGGCGGAGATACATGAGGAAATGCGTGCCATGGTCTCCGTTGTGGAGGAGTCCATGCGGAGCAAGAGCAATGCAATGACCCTCATGGCCGAGCGCACTGCCCCCTCCATGGAGAGAGTGGTGACTCTCATAGGGAGGTTCCCCCAGGAGCTGAATCAGGGGTTCCTGGGGATGCGCTCGGACCTGCAAGCCCACACACTGGCAATGACCTCAAGTGGTCAGTGTCAGTGTGGGAGGGATTGAGCACCAAGTATCCCAGCTAGGTGCCCATCCATCAATGGTGAGCAGGAAGGTCCAATGCAACCTGATGTTGGCGCACAAGTTTTTTGCTGTCTCTGCAGGCTCCTCTCAGGGCACTCCAGATGACGGCAGCAGCTCCTCCACCCCTCTGCCAGTGACCATGGTATCTGATGAGGCTGCAACAACTGGGGAGATTCCAGCCGTGGTTCTGGCCGCTCCCTCCCGGGGAGGCCAGCACAGGCTCCACGGGCCAGAGGACGCTCACCAAGGTCATCAAGGCCAACAGGACAGCAGAGTGAGCAGGTTGTCTCCAATGCCAGTGCCAGTGTGGGGAGAGCACCAAGACGTAGCGCCCACAAGCAAAAACTTAAAGCAACTTAAGTGTAACATGGGCTTATCACTGTTGATAATTTATTCCCCCACTTTTACGTTAAATATTATTTGGTGCGATGGATAACACCTTTCAATTTAATTTGTTTTAAGTATGCCAGGCACCATATCATTAAATGTGTTTCTGTTCAACAAGCCTCTGGGTGCTTCATTAATTCTGCAGGTGCAGGGTAACCCATGATGTTATGAGTGACTTGTTTGTCATTGAGCTTTATTGAAATGGCACATAGTGCATGTTGTTCACCAAGCAAATGTTCCTGTCAGGTACTGAGTATGGAGCCTGCAGCCCTGGCATGTGGTGGTGGTTCTTATTTGGTAGGCTAGCTGAAGAAGCATTGGATCAAAGCCTTACAGGTGTCCCTGTCTCCCTGGAGGTTGCCCAGGTCAGCGTCAATCCCCTCAGTGTTCTCCTGAGTGTGCTCATCCTCGGACTCACTACTGGACTCGTCTGTTGCCAGAGCAGCTGCGTCAACATTTTCTTCCTCCACTGCATTCCCCCTTTCCAGCGCCAGATTGTGGAGAGCGCAGCATGCAACCACTATCAGTGATGCACGATCTGGTCGGTATTGCAGTGCGCCCCCTGAACAGCCCAGGCATCAGAAGCGCATCTTGAGAAGACCTATGGCTCTCTCTACCACAGCCCTTGTGGACCCATGGCTTTTATTGTACAACTGCTCAGCCTCTGTTCTTGGATGGCGGAGAGGCATCATGAGCCACCTTTTAAGAGGATAGCCCTTGTCACCCAGCAGCCATCCATCCAGCCGGGCTGGAGCACTGAAGAGCCCCGGCACCTGGGAGTGCCTAAGGATGTAAGCATCGAGGGAGCTGCCTGGGTACCTTGCACAGACTTGTGGAATCAGCATTCTGTGGTCACACACTATCTGCACGTTCATTGAGTGGATGCCCTTCCTGTTGACGAAGGCACCGGGCTCACCGGTACATGTGTACAGTCCATTGCACCCTGGATGCGGGGGAAGTCAGCAATCGCCTTGAAGCCTCTGGCTCGCTGTGTCTGGTTGGCCTTGTCTGTACGATAGTGAATGAAAGTCAATGCACGCCTGAACAGAGCATCTGTCACCAGCTTGACACAAGTGTGGACAGCTGATTGAGAGATGCCACAAAGATCACCCACCGACCCCTGGAAAGAACCGGAGGCATAGAAGTTGAGGGCCACTGTGACCTTCAGCGCCAGTGGCATGGGGTGCCCACCTTGGAAGATGGCATCACATTTTCAAAGCAGCTTGTTCTGTCCCAATTCAAATTCCAGAATTTCAGTTGAAGGCTTTTGAAAAATCATTTTTCAATAAACAAAGAGCTGTGGCTTCATGACAGAGTGCCGTTGCTTAGATACCCCACAGGGGATCGTGGCAGACACAGTCTATGGAAGGAGCTAGATGTCATTTCCACTGGGGCCAAAGGTTTCAAGATGTGGCCAGGCAGCAATGGTAAGAGATGTGACAGGTGAACAGTGCACCCAAGACCTGGCCACAATGTCAAAAGAAGATTAATGACCTCACCAGGATTGTTAAGGTATGACTCTTAACTCAAATCTCATATTATTCTCTATCGAACTCTGCACTGCACCGTCTGCCACCCCAGCAGTCACAAGTTGTGATGCACTGCATTTCCTATATACATATATATATTTATATATGGGATGCCTATTTTGCAGTCTTCAGATATCACTCTCTAATTACTCTCCAGCAGAAACTTCTCTAGAGGTATTGAAAATATTAAGTGAAGACATCCTGAATAAAACAGTGCAAATGTTTTGACAAATAGATGTAGATAATCCCAAGAAAGTGGCCACAGTTTGGAACAGCAATCTCACCTTCAGCATTAGCAGCTTTCATTTAATCACTAATGATGACCTTGATGAGCACACCCAGGCAATAGCACCTGCTGTATCATGGCGTCCAATCGGGAGGGCACATGTGAAGGTAGAAATCATGGCATTTGGGATGAATGTTGTCCTAAACTGTGCCGTTTAAAAACGGCTGGTACTAAGGCACTAAGAGGGCCCATCTTTGGCTCACCCTGGAATCTGCCGTAATTTGTGAGGTGACATCGTTGTTGGGGATGTGGTAGATCCAGGGCCCATCCCCTAATGCTTGGCTCCACAAGGGAGCTAATGCCAACATCTGTCCTCTCCCACTCTGGAATTTAGTAGAATGAGAGGTGATCTCATTCAAACATACAAAATTCTTACGGGGCTGAACAGGGTAGATGCTGGAAGGATGTTTCCCCTGGCTGGGGTGTCTAGGATCAGTCTCAGAATAAGGGGTAGGCCATTTAGGACTGAGATGAGGAGGAATTTTTTTCACATAGAGGGTGGTGAATCTTTGGGATTCTTTGCCCCAGAGGGCTGTGGAGGCTCAGTCACTGAGTATGTTCCAGACTGAGATCAATAGGTGTCTACACATTAAAAACATCAAGGGATATGGGGATAGTGCAGGAAAATAGTGCTGAAGTGGAAGATCAGCCATGACCTCATTGAATGGCGGGCAGGCTCAAAGGGCTAAATGGCCCATTCCTGCTTCTATTTATGTTCTTATGTATCTCAGGCTTTTTTGGGGGCCTTTACATTTGCAATAATTTTCTGTTGACCTTTCCAGGCGAGTGAAAACCCTCCTGTTCGTTTATTTGCACGATTTGTGTTAAAAAGGTAATGAATCCAATCAGGCCACAGCATCGTATGAGTGACAGGTCTGACCTTTAATACTGTGTCATAATTCTATTTCCAATTTATTGTGAAAACAAAATTTACCACACTAGATAGACCTTGATTTTAAAAAATAAGATTGCCCTGTACTTTAATATTCAGTTTTTTTTTATTTATTTGCTTAAAAGAAAAAAGAAAAGACAAGGTCACTGCAGTCTCAGGAGTCAGGAATGATAAATTTCAAATTGTATTGCTACCATTCCAATCCGCCTCTCACTTTCAGCTGTTATCAGGTATCATGTAGCTGACTTGGACTTTACAGAATCCAAATCATAGCACACTGCGCCAATAATGAACTGATCATTAACTGTCTACTACCTCAGGTTCAGAAGGTGTCTGCAATGTAAATGTTGCCATACCTAGGCAGACAAAGAGTGTAAGAGGAGTTTGAGTCATTTTTATTGTGACCTGATATCACATGCAAGTAACAATGATAATTCTCCAATGCAAACTCTGGGCGAAGTTTTACAGCAGTGGGATTTTACCTTCCTGCCGAAGCCAATGGGGATTATAATGTCTCGCCACATTTTACGGCCCAGTACCCGCCGAAACAGGGCCGTAAAATTTCACCCCACGTTTTCTAACAGCTCAGAGCAATTTTCCCAATGACCAGTTGTTAGCAACGACATGTTCTAGTTTGCCTGGATTATGAATCTTCCCCAGTGTTTCCACCCCTACTGTCCATGGTGTCCCTCACCACAGTCTCGAAGATAGACAGGAGTCAAGCATCCTTCAGGTTCTTCCAGGGTTACTCTGAAGACTACGAGCAGATAGCTGAAAGCAGCCTGGTAGTGACCATACACCCCATCCTCCATTCACTAATTCTTTATAGTCACTTAGGTAAGAGTAGGAACAATAAAGGGGAATTTAATGTACAACTCCCATTGCTCTACCACATCTTACCACTTCCCTCTAATTGACGCTTATTTCTTTTCACTTTCCTCACCCTTAAAATCATTAACATTCTCTCAGGTTAAAACAAAGCTGATGACTATGTAGGAAATACAGGGCTGGACGATGTGTTGTACTTATGAGACAGAAGTACATGTTTTTTTGTTGAAGGTCCTGTCTATTACCCTCTTCTCTCTTTAAAGTTAAATTCGTTCCTATGACTTCTTTACTTGCACACACACTTATTAAAATGAGAAACAATTTTACTTTTGCAAATATTTTTATTTCCCAATTAAATGTAAAGTCTCCTTGTGTGAAAAATTAAGCCATTACTGAAACAATTTTGAAGTTCTATTGCTTAAGATGGACATTTTAACAGTGACTACAACAACAACTTGTATTTATATAGTGCCTTTAATGAAGTAAAACATCACAAGGTGCTTTATAAGCATTATCAAACAAAATTTGGCACTGAGTCAAATAAGGAGAAATAAGGGCAGAGAATGACTGAAAGCTTGATCAAAAAGATAGATGTTAGGGAACATATTAAAGGAGGAAAGGGAAGTAGAGAGATGGGGAGGAAAGAGGCCATTAAGGAAAAGAAAGCAAGGATGAGAATTTTAAAATCAAGGAGATGCTTAACCAAGAGCCAATGTATGTCAGCGTGTACAGGGAATGGGTGAAAGGGACTTGGTGTGAGAGTTTTGAATGACCTGGAGTTTGCAGAGGGTATAAGTAGGGAGAGCGACCAGGAGAGCATTGGAATAGTCAAGTTTAGAGGTAACAAAGACATAGATGAGGGTTTCAGGAGCAGCTGAGCTGAGGCCAGGGGCAGAGTCAGGCAATATTACAGGGGTGGAAACAGCCGGTCTTAGTGACGGTGCAGAGGTGGTCAGAAGCTCTTCTCGGGGTCAGATGGAACGTGGAACAGTCTAGTTCACCCTATAGTCAGTTACCACAGAGAGGGATAGAGTGAGCAGCTAGGGGACAGAGCTTGTAGTGGAGACCAAAAACAATGGCTTTGGTCTTCCCAATATTTATTTGGAGCAAATTTGTACTGGATGTCGAACAAACAGCGTGACAATTTAAAGACAGTGGAGGGGCCAAGAGAGGTGGAGGAAATGTTCCTCAGCCTATCAAAAATGTGCTTAATCTCCATACCTTTTTCTAGTTTTCTTATGAAGAGAACAGTGTTGATTAGTTTCCAGTAGCTTCTAATGATAAATCCACTGAGACTGAAATAAAATGGAAGAGATTTGAATGCTGAACATGAATTACTGTTATGAATGTTCATTAAAGTTGTGATGGCTGTTTTATTATATTGCAATATGTAACTGTATTTATTGGTCATTTTATCCCCAGGTAGCATTGGCTCCATTTTGTGCCCAGTGGTGTTTGATTACTGCTGTGCAAAGCAAATGACCTATAATGTCACCTTGCAATTGTTGCCATGCACACACTATGGGGATGTGGAAGAAAGAATATCAACTTCCAGGTGTTGTGCGCATTCACTAAAGCAATTAAACATCCAATCTAGTCTATAATCATAAGGTCAATTATGTTCACTTCTGTGTATCTGGCAGAAATGAAACTTCTACTGCTGACCATGTACTGTCATACTGCAGGGTCGCTACAGGATATGAGGTTGCAGTGATAATGTATCCACTTTAATGGCCCCTTCATAGTAAATACACCTGTTTTTGAAAGTAGCTCTGTACTTTTAGGGTTTTTCTTTCCCGCTAATGACATTGTTTCATTTGTACTCGTACAGGGAGGTGTTTTATCAGCTCAGGGCCAAACTAAGCATATTAAAAACAAGCCTTACCTCTCTGCTGCCCATGTCCCAACTTGACTCCTAACCACATTTTTATTCATGTCCTAAAATACGATAATAACAGTTGCTATGCATTCACCGTTCCACGTACATTAAATGGCTCTTATCCTTGAATCAAATGAGTTCACAGTTGTCGGTTTCTATTTTTCAAAATTTCTCTCCAGACAGCAAAGTCGCTTTGACTTTGTGCTGGTTAGAAATAACCATCCTGAGCTTGGAATTGCTGTCACAGTGATTGTAGTTGTCCACTATTGTTGTAGAAGGGTAACCCCTTTAGATTCACACCGCAGCTAGAGTAGTTGATGAAAATAAAGGCTTGCATTTAGATAGCACCTTTCATGACTTCGGTGCACCCCCCCCCCCCACAAACACTTTACAGCCAATAAAGAACTCTTGAAGTGGAGTCACTGTTGTAATGTGGGAAATATGACAGCCAATGTTCACACAGCAAGCTCCCACAAACAGCATTGTGATAACAATCAAGCAATTGTTTCAGGTGTTGACTGAGGGATAACAGGCCAACAGAGAGAGCTCCCATACATACTGGACACTTCCATTCAGTCTACAAGCACGGCCCCGAGCTTCCATGCAGTCACTTGCCATTGTAATTCTCTACCCCACTGCCACTCTGGCCTCTCTGTCTCAGCTTCCTACACTGTTCCAATGCAGCTTGGGGAACAGCACCTCACCTTTTGTTATCTAATGTCTCATGTCTCCACCCCTATCCACAGATGTTCCTTTTTGCTCTTTCCTCTGTACCACCCCCTTTCTCCTGCCTCTGAATTTGCTTAGAACCTGTTACATCTCTAACTTGACCCAGTTGAGATGAAAGATAGCCAGCCTGAAAAGTTAACTCCGTTTCTCTCTCCATAGATGCCTCCAGACCTGCTAAGGTAATTCCAGAACTTTCTGTTTTTATTTCGGATTTCCAACCTCCAAAGTATTTGCTCTGGTGTCATTAACTCTATTAATTTCAGGCTCCACTGAATCTGCCCCGATTGAATCAGCATGATTGGCATTAGGCAACCTTGAAGTTTCAAAAACATTTTGCAACACTTCTTCTCGTGCACTTATCATTAACTCTCACAAAATTACATGATGATTTGCAAATTTAAAGACAAAGTCAATGGTGTGAGTAGGTGATGGTTGCTTTCCTTTCCTTGGCACTGGCTTAAGAACCAGGATTCTGAGCATGATTGTTTAAACTGAACAGAGAAGGAACTATGACTATCTAAAATGCATTAATGTCTTGTGAATTACATCATTCAGCTTTGTTAATGTCAATTATATTGTTAAGGTTAAGAGAAACAGGTGATGGGTATTTGAGCACATATAAATAGGTGATAGCTGGGACACTGGGTTGTGTGGGAGACTGAACAAAGTCAATAAACTCTCTCAATAAAGAAAAGCTGTGTCTTGGTTTCAGCTTCACTAACCAGCTTGGATACCATTAACAGGAAAGCCTTGAGCATTGTATACTTGTGTTGAAGAGAGACTTTCAGCTGAACTTTGTAATCCTCTCTATCATACCAGGTCAGTTCAATAATAGGGGACATCATGGGAGAGCCAATCAGGTCAGGTTTCCTACCGTCTGTGTTGACAAATAGTCAAAAGAAGTTAATACCAACGTTCAAATCAATGGGGATGTAACCTTTAGTATTAATGAGGGTTACAATTTGGACTTTAACAAGGACAGCTTGAGCCAATAAGCTGAACTTTATGTAGTGTAAGAGTCTGGCACATGCAGAGTTAATGTAGGACTGAGTGCAGTACCACCCACACAGTGATATAAGAAGGCACATGACCCATACTCAGAGTCAGTCTTATGTTGGACAGAGCCATGTGTACCTGCAAGCATGGAAACAACTCCTAGCTAATACCATTTACTGCATATTTGTAAATAGATCTAAGAATCAATAAAGACTTGCAGTTAACCTATGTATAACAATAAAGACTTCTTTAGACCTACTGAACTATAATCAACACCCTACAACAGGTGGCAGCTTGTGGAAAATCCCAACACCTCGCAGACAATACAGGGAAAAACTAAAATGCTGAAAGATTGAGGGAAAAAATCAACAAAGCAACCTGACCTGAAAAGAAGCTGCAGAAGCAGAGGTGCAGACAGCAAAGTTATTGAGTGCCCAAAAAGGTAAGTGACCTTTTCTTTAGGTACACACCATAAGTACTTCAACTATGGAGCCAACTCTTTTTTGGACAGTTAGCTAGAAGACACAAAATCCACTGGCCCTCCAGCTGTGAGTGAAATTTCTTCCCTTTTACTGGTGCCATTGGCAATGGTCAGCCTTGCGCCAGGGGCCTGACTATCAGACAGACCTGAATCTGTCGATACAGGCGGTTCAGGCCATGTCAGACAGGGCATGCTTTATATCGGTCCCATAATCTGTTTTGTGCTACTTTCTGAGGAAAGAAATAGAATATTCATTACTCCCTAGAAGGCTGGAATTATCCTGGAAAGCATTAATAAAATTCAGAAGCGATCTTATGGAAATGAAACGATCCACAGTCCTGAGGGTGCAGCAGTGACTTCGTCGAGGCCTTTGCCAGTGCCATCTTATGATGTCACTTCAAAATACACAACAGTGGCTTGGATTCTGCTCACCCTCTGATTGAGTCTAGAATCTTCTAGCTCTGGAATTCCCTCCATAAAACTCTCGGCAACTCTCCCTCTCTGTCCTCCTTGAAAATAGTCTTTAGAACCTACCTCTTCGACCAAGTTTTTGTTCACCCTCTCCTAAAATCTCCTTCAGAGGATCGGGGTCAAACTTGTTTTGACAAGTCTCCTGTGATGTTTTATCTTTGGGATGTTTTATTGCCCTAAAGGCACCAAATAAATGCAAGTTATTATTGATGATAATAAATGCTATCAACTGCCTTCTACCCATTTGGATTAAGACATCATCAATCAATGCTTTAAAGTGGATTTTTCCCATAATTGAATATAAGTCAATAGCTGACTTTTATGAATCAAGTTATAAATCAAGTCTAAATTTTCTATAAGGGCAGGCCTCTCAGAAAGCTCAGCCACCACCTTACAATCCCAGTTGGGTGTTATTTTAAAGTCTCACTGGCCTCACTGTAAGGCCTTTGCTCCTATAACTCCTTATTGAAGTTTAATACCTTGCTTTCTGAAACTGTTGGCTGCCAGTTGTGTAGATACTTTCTGTGGGAAGATGGACAATGTTGACAGTGGAATCCATCTTGCCTATCCCCATTGGCTGAGCCTTTAACTCACCTCCCGCCTCACTGGTCCACAGCCATGTCCATCAAATAGAGAGCCAGGCGGACAGACAAAACGTGCTTATAAAAGGCAAAAGAGCTGGAACCAGGAGATTTCTTAATTGTGAGAAACAGTAGCATTAGTGTTTCAAAATTAAAGACATCAGGAGATCACAGTGTTTGAGTTCATTGACAGAATATTGTGAAGTGAAACTTGCACTATTTGCATTTTGCTCCTTTATAATTATTGAAAATATTCCTGCGGCTAGGTGATGGAAAATGTTTTCTTTTTTTTTAAAGAGAACCTTAACAGATGCTTTTTTTCCCTTGGGGAAATAATCCTGGCTGATTATCAGTCTGTTGAACTGCATCACGAAATCACCTTCCGTGGCCAACAAACTCTGGCTTGGGACTTGAATCCGGAGCTTTTTTTTCCCAGATATAGGGATGCCACCACTGCACCACAAGACTGCCACACCGTTTCTATTAAAAATTGCAAAGCAGATACAGGACTCAATGGGTTAATTCATTATAAGCTCAGAAGTACAATATTGCACTGGATTTTAATTAGGAGTATCTGTGGAACTCTGCCAAGGTACTGAATCTTAACAAATTGGTTACTGAAGCCAAACCACTGGCTCATGAAATCCAGTCTAGTCACACCGTCAACAACAAACCTGAGACTGAACTGTCAGAATAGGCAGGTTTGAACGTGGCAGTTATTTTTTATGCCTCTTGTTAAATTCCACATAACTGGATACTTTTCAACCAACATAGTGCATATGCTTTGAAGCACAATTGGAATGATTAGACTGAGATGCTGCAAATGGAGCCCAGATAATGAGAAACTCTTTTTATTCGTGCTCATTCCTGTAAAATCTACCTTTATGATACAGTAACCCAGCTTTTGCCCAGACAGGTGTCAAAGAGGAATCATCATTTGTGCCTGAGAAGAACTGAAAATGCAGAAACAGCAACTCAGAGTATGTTCAATGTCTCCTTGAGTATATTAAATGGCCGCTCACGTAACAATCCAAGCAACAAATTTTCCTCAATGTAACTTATTTCTTCGATCCAAGGCAAACTGTTCATGTTGCAGCCCTTCTCTCTTGGTAATGTTGCAATCCTGTCACAGTGAAGTACATGCTCTAGTTATAAGTGAGAGCAGCTTTACTAATTGAGGAGAGGTTAGGGCATTATTCTTAAGTATTTATAAGAACCGGTTTCCACCCGTGTGGGGAGAAGGAAAAGGGAGACTGTGCCCATGTACTCTAGGATTTGTGAATACATCTCTGTTAAGGAAAGACTGACTCCAGATTCCTCCTTCACTCAGTGAATGAGCAACAAATTATAACCTCACCATCTCTTAACGTATTATAACCTCTCCATCTCTTAACGTATTATAACCTCTCCATCTCTTAACGTATTATAACCTCACCATCTCTTAACACATGCCATCAGCTAATCAATTGCTCTAAATCTCACTTCCTGATGAACACTCAGCTGAACCAGCACCCACTTGTGGACCTGTCTTTTTTTGTTATTCATTCACGGGATGTGGACATCACTGGCTGGGCCAGCGTTCATTGCCCATCCCTAATTGCCCTTGAGAAGGTGGTGGTGAGCTGCCTTCTTGAACCACTGCAGTCCATGTGGTGTAGGTACACCCACTGTGCTGTTAGGAAGGGAGTTCCGGGATTTTGACCCAGTGACAGTGAAGCGACAGTGAAGGAACAGCGATATATTCCTAAGTCAGGATGGTGAGTGACTTGGAGGGGAACTTCCAGGTGGTGGTGTTCCCATGTGTCTGCTGCCTTTGTCTTTCTAGATGGTAGTGATCGTGGGTTTGGAAGGTGATATCTAAGGAACCTTGGTGAGTCCCGGCAGTGCATCTTGTAGATGGTACACACTGCTGCCACTGTGCATCGGTGTGGAGGGAGTGAATGTCTGTTATCAGTTCAACACACAAAAAAAAGTCTCCACATAGATTTTTTTTAACATACAACTTATTCTTTAAACAAAATTAGAAAATTAAATCTACCAATGCATAGACTTCATAAATTATTCAGCCTGAGTTCATTCATTAATGATTTGATTTGTAATGAAGCTGAATGTTCTAGCAGTGACATTACTTGTAGATCATTATAGGGAATTGTATAAGCACCTGAAAATGAAAAATTGCAAGGCTACAGGGAAAGGTCAAGGGTGTGGAAGTAGCTAAACTACTTTTGCAGAGAGCTAGCATAGGTTCGACTAGCCAAATGGCCCCCTTCTGTGCTGTAACCATTCTATTATTATCTTTTGAGCTTAATTCTGAATTAGTTTCTGTATTTGAGACTCTTACGGGATAGTCGTAGGTAGGTTGTTGTGCTGTGCTGGCTTTGTCTAACTGTTCCCTTACTGGAGCATGTATTTACATGCCTTGATTAAATGTGTATATATAAATATGTATGTGAATATTGGCTGCAGTTTTAATGAAGGTTGGTAATTTTGTACGTGACTGTATGCCTGATGTTACAATCTCTCTGCACAGCACAAGCCCCAGTAAAATCATTTAAGTATTTGTCTGTATTACATGGTTATTAAACTCAAAGCTGTGCTTTCATTCTGGTGTCCAGGCCTCCTTGGTCCTTTGCTTAAGCACAACTCTAACACTAAAATTTAGTGCTTATTGAATGAAAATGTTATTGTATTTCAGCTGCATTATCTAGAATCGATTTTCCATTTTCAGTTAGCGCTGCTTTTTTGCAATCTATTCTTCTCAGAAGTTTCCAACGAAAGTGCAGAAAAATATCTGCAAAGTGAGGCTTAAGTAACCTTAATTAAACAATTACCTGTTTATTTTGTCCCATCGTTAATACCAGAGGTTAATAATTAATTACTGTCTTACCAACACCTAGGGGTGAGGCAATTAAAGCATGAGACATAAGTTCAGGTACATCACCATCCATCAAAGTCCACTATTACCATTCAATTACAACATGAAGACTTAAGAACTGTAATATATACAGAGAAAACAAGCACCTTATTTATCCATGTACATGTTGCAAAATTACTTATGGCTACAGTAGACAAAATCAATTAAGCAATTTTTCAGCATTACTATTAACTCACCACTTAATAATTAAATTGACTTTTCTCCTCTCTCTCTCTGTACGCTGTAGTGTAAACCAAACTGAAGAGGGCAGGTTGGAGACCATTCCCTAGAGTTGTTCTGTAGGAATTTCCCAAGAATGACCAGAGATAGAGATTCCAGCCCAGACTGGCCAACATTCTGATCTCCATTTCTGTCCTTTGGGAAAAGAATGTGATCTCCACTTGATGCTTCCCCCGATGTCATTCTGAGCTCTGGACAGCTCTGTTTGGCCAGCCAGGAGCAGGAGCCCAGATCCTATCACTACACACTATTACACTCAAATGAACCACACAATCCCTCAGCTCATCAGTAAATCCAAAATAGTTTGGTTTCTAAAAGTTAGATCTTTTTCAAAGCCTTACAATTTGAATAAAGGTTGAAATAAAAATGTGTGGCTTGGACATCAGTACGTAAGGCCATAAGAATTAGGAGCAGGAATAGGCCATTCGGCCCCTCGAGCCTGTTCCACCATTGATTAAGAAAATGACTGATCTGCTTGTGACCTCCACTTCACATTCCTGTCTGCCCCCCCATTACCCTTGACCCCGCCTTGTCCATCAAAAATCTGTTTAACTCAGCCTTGAATATATTCAATGACCCAGCCTCCACTGCTCTCTGGGGAAGAGAATTTCACAGACAAATGACCCCCTGAGAGAAGAAATTCCTCTCATCTCCATCCTAAGTGGGAGGCCCCATATTTTGAAACTCTGCACCCCAGTTCCAGTTTCTCTCATGAGGGGAAACACCTTCTCAGCATTTACCCTGTCAAGCCCTCTCAGGATCTTATGGCCAACATTTTCCCCCTGTTAGGGGGGAAGTGCAGGCGTGGGCGGGCCTCCGATCAGCACCCCCAGTCGAAGGCGCTACCATTTTACGTGGGTAGGCCAGTTAAGGCCCGCCCAGCGTGACGTCCACCAGGAAGCGCATTGCGCTCCCTGTGCAGGCAGGGGGGTGGATTCCCCGAGCCGGGAGTGAGCTCTTTTGCGCATGCGCATGAAAGAGCACACGGATCTCCCTGAGGCAAAGTGCTACCTCAGGGAGATCGGCTCCAATGTAAAAGTTGAATTTCAGGTAATAAAAAAATTTCCCTGCCATGTCCCCTCATATGACACTGTCACATGAGCTGGGACATGTCTATAACTCTTATTGAAACATTTGTTAAAAATTTAAAAGCCCTCGTGAAACCCCATCCCACCGGAGGATGAGGTTTCATGCTTTCTCCCAGGCCCGCCTGGGCTCCCGGCCTGCCTGCTAACCCTAAGGTTGGACGGGCAGGTCCATCAATCGGGTTAATTAGTTTTTTAATGGCCTTAGTAGGCCGTTGACAGTTCGGCTGCGGCCCTGTCAAACTGAAAATCTAAATGACGCGGGGTGACGTAGGGACACACGCCAGATGTATCCCCGTGTCGGCGAGTAGGCCCCACCCCCACCCCGCTTGCTGACCGGAGAAAGCTGCCCTACGTGTTTCAATAAGATCACTTCTCATTCATCGAAACTTCCGATGAGTAAAGGCCTAAACTGCTCATCCTTCCCACATAAGACAACCCCTTCATCCCAGGAATTAACCCAGTGAATCCTCTTTGAACCACCTTATAAGAAACATACAAACTTTACTTTCAACTTGAGAATACAAAACGAGTTAAAGAATAAACATAACACAACGAAATTGTTTCAAATAAAATCCAACACATGTGTTCTACATGGTAAGAGAAATGTAACATCTGACACAGATGAATGAAAACACTCTAAACTACATTTTGTGGCTAATCTGAAGGCATTAATCATCAGTCTGTTCCTTGTGGGTTTTTACTCTGTATACAAATGGGTTTTCAGCAGCCTAAGGATCAATTTATCAATCAGATTTCTCCACCAATGTTTCAATGAGTTTTTCAATGGCAGGCTGTTACACTAGAGATCAAGAACTCCCCAGGTTTGATCCACTGTCTGTGGTGCATTGATTGACGTCTACCTTGCAGTGGTAGGGCTTGGATCAGGGAAAAGGATCCCTTCAAATGGCAAAATACTGCGAATGCCGCCTGGCCAGCTGAGTCCTTCTGGAATTTTCTGTGCTCATAAGGAGGTTCATGTACCTGATTGCTACCCAGTGATCTCCCTCCAACAACGGCACATGCAGCGATGTCTGGTGAGGACAGGATCAGATCACTATTGATGCCCCTGCAGTTGAATAGCCTGTCAGCATTCATTGCCAAGGTTCAGATGTCTGTTGTCCCCTTAGACAAGGAGCTGGAAGGTGCCCTGTTCCAACGGGACCAGAAGGCAGCAAGAGCAGTATTTTCAGGAGAGTTGGGGAGGAAGGTAAATTAGTGAGCTTAAAACTAATAGAATCACATTCAACAGAAAAGTAAAGTTGGCTTCTGTAAATGAAATGTTTTCTACTATTGCCTTAGAAGCACAGAAGGGATGTTTTCGACAGTAGTCAACTTTATATTTACCATCTACAGGCAGAAGGCCTTGTAAGCTGTAGCTAAAAACTTAGCCCCAGTTTGCCTCAAAGACTCTCCCACTGACAGGCCTGAGGCAGCAGCCTGAAGATAAGCAAATGGTGGCTCAGGATAATTTGAGGGTTGCCAACCCTGGTTGGATGTGTTCCTGGAGATTTTATCACATGGCCTCTCGCCTCTGACCACCCTGCCCTATAATGTTGCCATTGGTCATCTGATACATCAATCCTCATGATAAGAAAGAAAGAAAGACTCACATTTATATAGTGCTTTTCCCAACCACAGGACGTCTCAAAGCATTTTGCGGCCAATTAAGTGCTTTTAAAGTGTAGTCACTGTTGTAATGGATAAAATGTCAATTTGCGCACAGCAAGCTCCCACAAACAGCAATATGATAATTGCCAGATAATCAGTTTTTGTGATGTTGATTGAGGGATAAATATTATCCAGGACACCTGGGAGAACTACCCTACTCTTCTTCAGAATAGTGCCAGAAGACCTGTTATGCCCACCTAGACAGGCAGTGGGGCTTTGGTTAATGCCTTATCCAAAAGACGCCACTTCCAGCAATGCAGCACTCCCTCAGTACTGCCCTGGAGTGCCAGTGTGAATGTTTGTGCTCAAGCCCTGGGACAGAATTTTCCCGTTGGCGTGCAGGGGTGGGTCCCGCACGCCTACGCGTAAAATGGCGCACGGTAACGTCGGGCATGCGTCCTGATGCCACGCCGTGCCATCACGATATTTGGGAAGGTGGGCACGCCACGCGCCTGCGATTAATTAACGGGCCAGTTAAGGCCCTTGAGGCAGCAATTGAAGACGATTTTTCGCAGCCCGTGTGATCTTCAGGACGTCGCACAGGTGCAACGGGCAGGCGGGTAGGAGACATTTGTATAAACCTCATCCACGGGCGGGATAAGAGGGGCGAGTGGGGTCGCTAATGTGATCTTTCAGGTGCTTAAGTGTGAAAGTTACTGATACTCGCAGGAAGACTTCAAAATTCATACCAGCTGCTTGGACAGGAGTAAAAGCCTTGGTCAGGACTCTACAGTAAAGATCACTTCTGGGGCCTGCAGCTTTCAGGAAGCCTTCCCTTAGCCTGGGAATGGGAGTTGTGCTCTCCACATTCAGCCTCCAGGGTAGCCACTTTTGGGAGGAGGGGCCGCAGAAGATGCCACTATCCTGTTACCAGGGTTTACAGGCTGCGAAGCAACTACCTCAATATGACTGAGATGCAGTGCCGAAGGAGGCTCCGTCTCTCAAGGGAGACAGTCAACTATATCTGTCAGATGATAGGCCCTGAGATCTCCCCTAACTGTGTGGGTGAGCACCCCATGCCAGTGGCTCTAAAATTCACAGCTGCCCTCAACTTCTATGCCTCTGGCTTCTTCCAGGGCTCAGTGGGTGATCTTTGTGGTGTCTTCCAATCAGCTGTCCACACTTGTGTCAAGCAGGTGACAGATGGTCTGTTCAGACGTGCATTGACCTTCATTCACTTCTGTTGGGACCAAGCCAGCCAGACACAGTGAGTCAGAGGCTTCGCGGCCATTGCTGGCTTCCCCCATGTCCAGGGTGCAATAGACTGTACACATGTGGCCATCAAGGCACCAGCAGGTGAGCCCAGTGTCTTCATCAACAGGAAGGGCTTCCACTCCATGAACGTGCAGATAGTGTGTGACCACAGGATGCTGATTCCACAAGTCTGTGCAAGACAGGCAGCTCCCACGACGCCTACATCCTCAGACACTCCCAGGTGCCGGGGCTCTTCAGTGCTCCAGTCCGGCTGGATGGATGGCTGCTGGGTGACAAGGGCTATCCCCTCAGAAGGTGGCTCATGACGCCTCTCCGTCATCCAAGAACAGAAGCTGAGCAGCGGTACAATAGGAGCCAGACCTCCACAAGGGCTGTGGTGGAGAGAACCATCGGTCTCTCAAGATGCACTTCTGATGCCAGGACCGTTCAGGGGGCGCACTCCAGCACCCACCAGATCGTGTGTAGGTGATAGTTGTTGCCTACTACACTCAACACAATCTGGCGCTGGAAAGGGGGGACGCAGTGGATGAGGAAGATGTAGACTCAGTTGCTCCAGATGCACACGATGAGTCCAGCAGTGAGTCCAAGGATGAGCAGCACAGAAGAACGCTGAGGGGGTAGACGCTGACCTGTGCATACTCCAGGGAGGCAGGGACACCCAGGAGGCTTTAATCCAATGAACCATCAACTAGCCCATCACAGATGGACCTTCAACACACGCCAGGGCCGCAGGCTCCACACTCTTTACCTGAGTGCTAAATCTGGCTGGATAGTAACATTAACTAAGGCCCTTGTCAATAAAACTCAATGTCAAACAACTCACTCATAACATCATGGGTTCCCGTCCACTTGCAGAAGTAAGGAATCACCCTGAGGCATGGCAACATATCAAAATTTATTGAGGGAACAAATGTAACTTTAGAAAGCAAAAAAACCAGTGTTGGACATCACACCAAGTCTTCCAGAAACTACTGTGGGCAAACATAAAAGCACCAGTGAGAAACCTGTGGTGTGCCTAAGGTGCCTTAAATTTACGCTTACGGGTGCTCTGTCTTGGTGCTGTCCCCTCGCTGGCACTGGCATCTGAGCCAGCCTGCTCACTGTGCTGTCCTGTTGGCCTCGATGACCTTGGTGGTCGTCCTCTGGCCCATGGAGCCTGTGCTGGCCCCGCCTGGGAGGGAGCTGCCAGTTCCACAGCTGGCATCTCCCCAGTCACCGCAGCCTCACCGGATGCCATGGTCACTGGCAGAGGGGCAGAGGAGTTGCCGCCATGATCCGGAGCGCCCTGAGAGGAGCCCACAGAGATGACAGGCAGCTGCTGCGCTGACGTGAGGTCGCTTCGGACCCCCCTGCTCACCGTAGATGGACGGGCACCAAGCTGGGATACTTGGTGCCCAAACCATCTCCCACACTGGCACTGGCTAGCTGAGGCCAATGCCACTGTGAGGGCTTGCAGGTCCGAGTGTAACACCAGGAGGGCCTGATGGGTCTCCTGGAGGAGCCTCTCCACAAGAGTCGCTACTGTCTCCACGGAGGAAGCATGGTGCTCATCCATGAGGCTCATTGCATCGGTGATGCTCCGCATGGACTCCTCAAGCACGGGCACCATGCCACGCACAGCCTCATGTATCTCCGCCAGATCCTCCCACATACCCTGCTGCACTTCCAGAGGCACATCATCAGCCACCGACCGAACATGTGCCTGGTCCCTTGCAGTCCTCCAACTGCTGGCGCCCTGGGCACTCTCAGTCTCTGCCTGCACCTCAAGCGAGTGTGAAGTGCCCTCATCGCCATGCCCCAGGACACTAGCCGAAGATTTAATTTCCACCGAGGTGCTAGTATCTGCGCTGGTGCCTGCCTGGCTGAGATGGTGTAACGCTGGTGAGTGGATTTGCTCTGGGGCCTCAGGGGTGAGAGGTGGGCCCTCTGTCTCCTCCTCCTGGCCCTGCTCCGGTGATGCTGAAAGGAAGAAAAAGGACATTTGATTAGTTGCAGTGCAGACAATGTCAATGTGCATCCCTGTCCCCCCGGATCATTATGCGCTCATCCTTCCATAATCAATGGTTAACCCATGTTGCTAACTTCAGTCACTGAGCATTCAGCAGTGCCAAGGCTGCTGGGACACACATGGTGACCTGAGTGCTCGCCAAACACACCTCCCTGTGGCACCCCAGCCTCACCGCCTCCAGTGGACCTGGGGGCATGGCGCCTCTCCAGATCGCCTGCTGCTCAAATGGGGTCACAATGGTCAACTGGGCCTGGCCTCCGCCAGTCCATTCGCTCTGTGGAATTGTGCGCAGTCTTCTCCTGAAAAGGAGAGAAGAGCATTGATTATTCCAGCCTGAACCTGAATTCCCATCGCATCCCTGCCACCCCAGCCAGAGTGGAACATTGCAGGACTCCAGTTCTTCATCACCCCGCAGCTGCCGCACACTCACCCAAAGAAGCCAGAGCTGAGCACCCACCCCCACCCCTCCATTGCCAAAATGCTGCCTCTTCACATGTGGCACCACAAGGTGTTACTTTGCTAAACAAGGAGACACAGGCATATGGAGCACAAAGACCAGCAGATGGATTGTTGCCCCACCCACTGGAAGCTCCCCTCCCAGCATGTTAACACCCTGATATCGACATGCTTCCCAGTTCCAGCGCTCTGCCTAGGTGCAGACTCTTGACTTTCACCCCCATTCTATACTCTGGGTGTCAGTGTCACACATGCTGCGGGTACAGAACACATCCTAGCTCAACCCTCTCAGGGTGAATTGGGCATAAGACCATAAGACATAGGAGCAGAAATTAGGCCATTCGGCCCATCGAGTCTGCTCCACCATTCAATCATGGCTGATAAGTTTCTCAACTCCATTCTCCAGCCTTCTCCCCGTAACCTTTGATCCCTACCAATCAAGAACCTATAAATCTCGGACTTAAATACACTCAATGACCTGGCCTCCACAGCCTTCTGTGGCAATGAATTCCATAGATTCACCACTCTCTGGCTAAAGAAGTTTCTCCTCATCTCTGTTTTAAAAGGTCTTCCCTTTATTCTGAGGCTGTGCCCTCGGGTCCTAGTCTCTCCTACTAATGGAAACATCTTCCCCACATCCACTCTATCCAGGCCTTTCAGTATTCTGTAAACTTCAATCAGATGCCCCCTCATCCTTCTAAACTCCATCAAGTATAGACCCAGAGTCCTCAAACATTCCTCATATGTTAAGCCTTTCATTCCTGGGATCATTCTCGTGAACCTCCTCTGGACCCTCACCAGGGCCAGCACATCCTCCCTGAGATACGGGGCCCAAAATTGCTCACAATATTCTAAATGTGGTCTGACCAGAGCCTTATAAAGCCTCAGCAGCACATCCCTGCTTTTATATTCTAGTCCATGGCATGGGCAATATCTGGTGTCACACCCAGCGAGGGATACATGCCGTTACTGTACTCAGAGTTGCCGGGGGTGGGGGTAGGGTGACAGCATTAAGTGACCTGAGGCAACATGGTACTCGCCCTTCCTGAGCACGGGAGGTTGCTGAATCTTTTGCGGCACTGGAGCCGTGTGCACTGCACCACATCATGGGAGCTCACACACTCGGCCACCTCCTCCCACGCACGTTTGGTCAGGTGGGGAGGCCTCCGCCTCCCGTCCCTTGGAAGAAGGACCTCCCGCCACACTGCCACCTCCTCTAGGAGAGCAACTAGGCACTCATTGGAGAAACGAGGGGCACACTGCCCTGCTGGCCTACCCTCCGGACTTGTATCACGCACATTGCTCCTCTGATGAGCTCTTCTCCTGGCCATTGTGAGCAGCCTTGCAAAGGCTGCCAGGCCTTCATTTAAACAGGCCGCCGGGTCACCATTGGACCCGGTGGTCTGAGCGTGCCCACTGCCGCCCGCCCACTCCCGCTATACACGGGTACGCTGGGTGGGCCTTAATTGGCGTAAAATGGCAGCGTGGACCCGATCATGTCCGCCCGACATGGGGAAAATTCTCCCCCTGGAGGGGGACTTGAACCTGTAACGCTCTGATTCAGGGACTCAGAGCCTCAGTTGATAGTTCCCATCTAAACAGTAGTTGAACAGACTCTCTGTTATCTGACTGAATTATTGTTCAACATCAGTCAAACAGCGTTTTTAGTCATCTTCAATAACATTATTTAAAAAATCAAATATTCCAAGAGGCTGAATAAAAACACTTTTTTTAATGATCCTATGATTTTTTTTCCCAGACATTTTTGGAGAAGTTACCTGACTCACATGATAAGGAAAATGTACATTCCTTCAACATGTTTCACTGATTTAAATTAACAAGGGCAATTGAATGTTTTTACAGATTCACTGACACCAAGTTCCCTTCACACTTCCCCCTTGTTCTCACTGACCAACATTGGCTCCCGGTCCATTGATGTCTCGAATTTCAACTCCCTCCATGGGCTTGTTTCTCCCCGTCTTTAACCTCCCTCAGTCGTACAGTTCTTCAGCAACTCTGTGTTTCTCGAACTCTGACCCCTTGTGCACCCCAAATTCCTTTTCCCCACCTGTTGGTGCCTTCAGCGGTCTTTGCCCTAAGTTCTGGAATTCTCTCCCTAAACCTCCCTGCCCGTCTCCCCTCCTTTAAGACACTCCTTAAAACATAATTCTTTGACCAAGAATTGGCCACCTATCCTAATGTCTCCCTCATTGTCTCATTGTTAATTTTACTCTGATTTTGCTCCTGAGAGTTGCTTTGGACATGTTAGTATGCTAAAGGTACCTCTATAACTTCAAGTTTATATTTCAATGGCTGGGAAGTACTTTAGGACATTCTAAAATCATGAAAGGTGCTATAGAAACGCAAGTTCTTTTCAAACTTAGAGTGTTGTTTAATTCAACTTATTTTAAATGATGTTGCATCGGAGGTGGTGCAGTGAAGGTTCACTAAATTGGTCCTTGGGATGAGGGGGTTCTCCTATGACGAGATGCTGAGTAAATTGAGCTTATATTCTCTGGACTTTAGAAGTATGAGAGGCGCCCTCATTGAAACCTACAAAATTCTGAGGGGCCTTAATTGAGTAGATAAAAGCAAAATATTGCAGATGCTGGAAATCTGAAACAAAAAAGGGAAATGCGGGAAAAACTCAGCAGGTCTGACAGCATCTGTGGAGGGAGAGACAGGGTTAACGTTTCGAGTCTGTATGACTCTTCTTCAGAGCTAAAGAGAAGTAAAAATGCGATGAAATTTATACTGTTTGAGGGGGGTGGGGCAGGTGAAGCTGGATAGAACGCCAGTGATAGGTGGGGGCAAAGGAGAGATTGGCAAAGATGTCATGGACAAAGGGGTGTTAATGGTAGTGGCACTGGCTAAAGGAGGTGCTGATGGTGGCATTAAGATCAGAAAGCAGAATGTGATAATAGCAGAACAGGGGTAAGTGCTCTGGAAAGAACAACATGAACAAGTGACAGATGATCCTTGTGGGGGTGGGGTGCGGGGGAGGGGACGGTGGTGGGAAAAAGATCGAAAATAGGATAAAAGATGGGGATAAAACAATGGATGAAAATGAAAATAAATAAAAATAAGTGGATAAAAAATAAAGATTAAAAAATAAAAATGAACATTGAAAAAAGGGGATAAAAAATGGGGTGAGGATAAAGGAGAGAGTTCATGGTCTGAAGATGTTGAACTCAGTATTCAGTCCGGAAGGCTGTAAAGTGCCTAGTCAGAAGATGAGGTGCTGTTCCTCCAGTTTGCATTGAGCTTTTTCTTTTTTACCCTTTATCCAATATTCATTTTCATTTTTAAATTTTTATTTTTTACCCACTTACTTTTATTTTTATTTCTTTTCATTTTATTCATTGTTTTAGCTCCACCTTTTAATCCTATTTTCGATCTTTTTTCCCACCACTGTCCCCTGCCCCACTCCACCCCCACTAGGGCCCTCTGTTACTGATTTGTGTTGCTCTTTCCAGAGTGCTTACCCTTGTTCTGCTATTATCACATTCTGCTTTCTGATCTTAATGCCACCATCAGCACCTCCTTTAGCCAGTGCCACTACCATTAACACTCCTTTGTCTCTTTGTCCATGACATCTTTGTCAATCTCTCCTTTGCCTCCACCTATCACTGGCCTTCTATCCAGCTTCACCTGTTCCACCTCCCTCAAACAGTATAAATTTCACCACATTTTTATTCCTCTTTAGCTCTGAAGAAGAGTCATACGGATTCAAAACGTTAACTCTATCTTTCTCTCTACAGATGCCGTTAGACCTGCTGAGTTCTTCCAGCATTTTCTGTTTTAGTTGAGTAGATGCTGAGAGATTGTTTCCGCTGTCTGGGGAACCTAGAACATGGGGGCACAGTCTCAGGGTAAGGGGCTGATCATTTAGGATTGAGATGAAGAGAAATTACTTCACTCAAAGGGCTGTGAATCTTTGGAATTCTCAACCCCAGAGGGTTGTGGATGCTCCATTGTTGAATTCTACTTAAAGTGGAGATTGACAGATTTTTGGTTTCTCGGGGAATCAATGGATATGGGGAGCAGGCAGGAAAGTGGAGTTGAAGCCCAAGATCAGCCATGATGGTATTGAATGGCAGACCAAGTTCAACAGGCCGTGTGGTCTACTCCAACTCCTATTTCTTATGATTTCCACGGCTTTCCTTGTCAACAATATTTGTTGATAGATGTTTGCAAACATCATTCAGCTTTCTGTGGTGGGATTAATGCTCTGTCAAAATTGGTGTTTACAGGTAGAATGGGCAATGAGGCTGAACTTTGTTCACTGGAAAATAATTTTCTCATTTTATTGTGTCTGCTGCCCTCTGCTGTCAGTTTGAAGCAATGGGCCCAGAAGCACATTTATTCAAAACTTTGGAAAACATTGAAGCACCTGAATCCTTCAAGAACAGGCATTGTTGTTGAATGTATACGAAACTAGTCTATATAAATAGATGTTAATCAGTTCAGCTGCTTCTCAACTTTTGGTTTGCTGTAATATACAAAATATTTGTACAAACCTTTGCCCTTGAGTTTGATTCAAGGCCACAGACTATTGGTGCAAGTTTCCTCTGTTGACTCGAAACGGGGGATTGAGAGTGGTTCAAGCACTGACACCTACAACAATTCACTCAATGCCTTCCCTCCATTCTGAAACTTGGTTTTTTTATAACACCTTTCACTTAATGAACTGCATTAAGGGGGAAGCATTGGGTACCAAGCAGGGAAAGTTAGGGAGACGATTGAAGGGAATGATCAGAATGGTAAGTTTGAATGAAAAATGAGAGATGGCAAGGAGAAGGTTTATGAACAGAATTCCAGAGTATTGGGCAAGGGTGACACTATGTTTGCAGCAGAGAGGCAGCATATAGGTAAGAAATGGCAGAAGAATAGCCTCAGGGCTTTTGATCATACTAGAAGTGAGGTTGTAGCTTAAGGGAGCGGAAGCCATTCAAGGTGAGCTGGTTACACTGTGGCATTCAGCTATAGGATCAGGAGAGGGTAGTGCTTAGGGTTGCCAACCCTCCAAAATTGGCCTGGAATCTCCAGGAATTGAAGATCAGTCCCCAGGACACTGCTGTTCGCAATGGGCAAGGTACAGACCATACCCAAACAGCCTGCACTTGCAAAACCCAAAACACAGTGTCCAACATTAGGTGTGATTCTATGGTTGGACAATATTTGCTAAATAATCCTCAGTGTGCTAAGAATTACGCTGGCAACCAATTTAAGATTGTCAGTTGGGCTTGCAATGTGGCACATTTGCATATACTGAAAGCTACATATATTAATACGCAAGGCCCTGTACTTTATAGACAGTAAAAACATGTACACACATTGTACCTGTTTCAGCTAAACAAAATAAGTGACAGCCATTCACTGGTTCATTCCTCAGGGTAATGCCTTGACTAACTAGAGTCCAGCTGCCTGGTTTAAATTTCAAACAATGCTTGGCAGTTAACTGTCAGTCACCATTAACTGGTACATTCTCCATGGCAATACCTCTACCAATCAGAGTCCACTTGCCAACCAATCAGTACTCTCTTCTCAGAATATAAAGTTGTTGCTTCCCCTGATTGGTATTCTTGCGATTGTCCTGATGAGTGCAAGATGAAAATCTTCAACAAAATGTATTTTTTCAACAGTATTTAAGTAATGAGCCCTTTCTGCTTTCCAATTGGCGTAGCAAAACGGAGCATCACAAGGATGGACGTGTTGGCTGACTAATGGCTGAAGCGTAGGGGCAAGTGATGTGATCTGATGAAACCTCCAGGAATATATTTAATCGCAGTTGGCAACACTAGTAGTGCTATAGAGGTGGACGAAAGGAGAGAGGTACCATTCCTCTCATAGGGACCCTGTTTCCTATTTTTAAAACCAGCTTTTTATCTTTTTTCTGTGCTTTATCTTGGATTCCTGTAGTTCTGGTTGAATTCTAGATACCGCTTGTAGATCTTTGTCTGGGTAAACAATATCATGGGGAGCTACATTAACTATTGTCTCTACAATGTTCTGAAAGTGAAGGGAGTTTGTCAGGTTGAAACATCCCATTTGAAATCTACGGTCATAAATTTCTACATTATACTTTCCAGCCTAGCCATTAAAATAGTTTTTATTAGGGACAAAAACAACTTTTGGTGGAGGTAGAGGGCATAGCTCAGGTTCTAAATGAATACCTGGCATCTGCCCACATCTGAGACGAGAATGCTGCCAATGTGCAATAAAGCAGGAAGAGCTAGTAGTGAGGTTCTCTCCACAGATGCTGCATGACCTGCTGAGTTTTTCAAGCTTTATATGTTCTTATTTCACGTTTCCAGCATCCGCAGTATTTTACTATTGTGTTGAGATTGTAGTATATTGGATGGGATAAAATTAGATATAGAAGGTATTTAAAAGGATGATAGCACTCAAAAGGAGAAGTCACTTGATAGGAACACAGGAAATAGAAGCAGGAGTAGGCCATTGGAAAGTCAAAATGCAATCCATCAGAGTCAGCATGGTTTTATGAAGAGTAAATCGTGTTTGACTAATTTGCTAGAGTTCTTTGAAGATGTGACAAGCAAAGTGGATAATGGGGATCCTGTAGATGTAGTATATCTGGACTTCCAGAAGGCCTTTGATAAGGTGCCGCACAAAAGATTAATACACAAGATAAGATCACATGGAGTTAGGGGTAATATATTAGCTTGGATAAAGGATTGGTTAACCAACAGAAAGCAGAGAGTCGGGATAAATGGGTCTTTGTCTGGATGGCAAGCTGTAACTAGTGGGGTGCCACAGGGTTCGGTCCTTGGTCCCCAACTATTTACAATCTATATTAATGACTTGGATTCAGGGATAGAAGGTACTATAGCTAAATTTGCAGATGACACCAAAATAGGTAGGAAAGTAAGTTGCAATGAAGAAATAAGAAATTTACAAATGGATATGGACAGGTTAGGTGAATGGGCCAAAATTTGGCAGATGGAGTTTAACATGGATAAGTGTGAGGTTATCCATTTTGGTCAGAAGAATAAAAAGGTGACTTATTATTTAAATGGAGAGAAACTTCAGAATGCTTCAGTGCAGAGGGATCTGGGTGTCCTCGTGCATGAATCGTTGAAAGCTAGTATACAGGTACAGCAGGTAATAAGGAAGGCAAATGGAATTTTGGCATTTATTGCTAAAGGAATAGAATATAAAAATAGGGAAGTGTTGTTGCAACTGTACAAGGCATTGGTGAGACCGCACCTGGAGTACTGTGCACAGTTTTGGTCCCCTTACTTGAGGAAGGATGTAGTTGCATTGGAGGCAGTTCAGAGGAAGTTGACTAGATTGATTCCAGAGATGCGGGGCTTGTCTTATGAGGAGAGATCGAGCAGTTTGGGCCTATACTCGCTAGAGTTTAGAAGGATGAGAGGGGATCTAATTGAGGTGTATAAGCTGCTCCAGGGGATAGACAAAGTAGACGTGGAGTGGATGTTTCCCCTTGTGGGGCATTCTAGAATGAAAGACCATAGTTTTAGGCTAAGGGGTGGTAGATTTAAATCAGAGATGAGGAGGAATTACTTTTCTCAAAGGGTCGTGAATCTGTGGAATTCACTACCTCAGAGTGCAGTGGATGCCGAGACGCTGAATAAATTTAAGGAGGAGATAGACAGATTTTTAATTAGTAACGGGCTGCAAGGTTATGGGGAGAGGGCAGGAAATTGGAGTTGAGGCTGAAATGAGATCAGCCATGATCGTATTGAATGGTGGGGCAGGCTCGGGGGGCTGAATTGCCTACTCCTGCTCCTAGTTCTTATGTTCTTATGTTCTATTCGGCCCGTCGATCCTGCTCCGCCATTCGAACAGATCATGGCAGATCATCCACCTCTTACACCATTTTTCCCACCATCTCCATTTCCCTCGATGTCATTCTGAGGAACAGTTCCTTAGGTTACTGAGGAAGGGATGGAAATTGCTGGACCCTGGCCACAATCTTCAATCTCCTCCGACATGGGAGTGGTGCCAGAGAACTAGAGAATTGCAAATCTTGCATCCTGATTCCAAAAGAGGGAGGGATAACAGCGGTCAGGAAACGTGAGACAATAACTCGGGCACTTGGAAAATTATGGCCTAATTATGTCAGCACTGGTTTGTTATAAGCAAACCGTGTCTGACTAACTTGGCGGAGAGGGTTGATGAGAATCATGTGGCAGTTGCACATATATGGACTTTCAGAAAGTGTTTGGCAAAATGCCATGTGACAACTTTGTATGCAAAATCAAAGCCCTTGGGATTAAAAGTTTCAGTGGTAACATGGATATGAAGATAGCTGCAAGATGGAAAACAGGGTGGACTCAAGGGAAGTATACAATACTGTTCCCCAGGGGGCAGTGTTATGATCACTGCTGTTTTGATATATATGAATTAATTATGTTATGATCGTTGGCTAGACCCCAGGTTGTGCGGAGAGATCTGGTTTGGGACCAATAATGTTTTGTTTAAAGTAGGCAAAGTTTGAGATTCAAGATGCTTTCTAAGCAAATAAAACCACAAGATTGCATGGGTTTGGAACAAACAAAAATAAACTTTACTAAACAGGCTCAGAAAGATAAAACAATTTACAATATCTATTGTATACTCTAATATTCAGGTATGAGGTACATGTGAATTAACAGGCAAACTGTGGTTGGACACAGCACACTGCACAATGAATAACAGATGTGACCCAACCCGATTCCATGGATTTCTCAACAATTCACCCAGATGTTTGTCATACTGTGAGCCAACCAATCTCAGTGAAATTTTGTCCTTCTCACAAGAGTTTCCAATCTCCGCCTTTGAGGAGCTTAGACCTAATACTGTATATATGTACATAGTTACAAGTAGTTAATAAATGCTTACTGTTAAACTATATAAGACTCAGAACCTCCTCTTGAGACCTACCAAATTACACACATCTTATAGCAACCCTAACTTATATGGCCACACTGCTGTGTTCCTTCTGAGTTCTCCCCTCCATTTCTTCACAATCATCTTGGTGATAAGAACATAAGAAATAGGAGCAGGAGTAGGCCATTCGTCCCCTCAATCCTGCCCCGCCATTCAATGAGATCATTGCTGATCTGCCCCAGGCCTGAACTCCTCTTTCGTGCCAGCTCCTCATAGCCCTCAACTCCCCAATATTTCAAAAATTTATCTACCTCCTCATTAAATACTTTCAGTGATCCAACCTCCACAACTCTCTCGGGTAGAGATTTCCAGACATTTACTACCCTCTGGGAGAAGAAGTTCCTTTGCATCTCAGTTTTAAATGAGTGTCCCCTTATTCTGCAACTATGTCACCCGCTAGTGGAAACATCTTCTCAATATCTACCCTGTCAAGCCCCCTCAGAATCTTGTACATTTCAATAAGATCATCCCTCATTCCTTTAAACTCTAATGAATAAAGGCCTAACCTGTTTAGCCATTCTTGACAAGTCAACCTCTTCATCCCAGGAATCAGCCTAGTGAATCTCTTTTGAATTGTCTCCAGTGCCAGTATATCCTTTCTTAAATATGGGGACCAAAACTGTACACAGTACTCCAGGTGCGGCCTCACCCACACCCTGTACAGTTGTAACAAGGCTTCCCTATTGTTAAACTCCTAGCAATACAGGCCAAAATTCCACTTGCCTTCTTAATTACTTGCTGCACTTGCATGCTAACTTTTTGTATGTCATGCACTAGAACACCCGGATCCTTCTGTGTTGCACTTTTTTGGAGTCTCTCTCCATTTAAATAATAGTCTGCGTTTTGATTCTTCCTACCAAAGTTCATGACCTCACACTTTCCTACATTAAACTACATCTGCAAAGTTTTTGCCCACACACTCAACCTATCTGTATCCCCTTACAGATTCCTTAAGTCCTCATCACAACATGCCCTCCTACCTATTTTTGTGTCATCAGCAAATTTGGATACATTACACTTTGTCCCCTCCTCCAAGTCATTAATATCAGTAGTAAATAATTGAGGCCTTAGGATTGATCCTTGTGACACTCCACTAGTTACGTCTTTCCAATCTGAAAAAGACCCATTAATCCCAATTCTGTCTTGTGTGTGTTAACCAATCCTCAATCCATGCTAATACATTAACCCCAATACCGTGAGCTCCTGTCTTGTGCAATAACCTTTTATGTGGCACCTTGTCGAATACCTTCTGGGAATCCAAATACACTACATTTACTGGTCCCCCTTTATCAACTCTGCTTGTTATATCCTCAAAGAACTCAAAGAAAGAAAATTTGTCAAACATGATTTCCCTTTCACAAAACCATGTTGACTGTTTGATTGCGTTAAGCTTTTCTGAATTTATTGCTACTTCAACCTTAATAATGGACACGGGCACTCTCCCAATGACAGATGTTAGGCTGAGTGGCCTATAGTTTCCTGCTTTTTGTCACCCTCCCTACTTAAACCGGGGTGTTACATTAGCGATTTTCCAATCCGCTGGGACTCTCCCAGAATCCAGTGAATTCTGGAATATTTTGACCAATGCCTCCACTATCTCTGTAGCCACTTCCTTCAAATCCCTTGGATGCAGGCCATAAGGTCCTGGTGACTTGTCTGCCTTTAGTCCCATTAGCTTGTCAAATACTTTGTCCCTCGTGATAGAGACTGTTACAAGATCTTTCCTCCCATTAGTTTCTTGCTTATCTGACATCTTTGGGATGTTTATAGTGTCCTCCACCATGAAGACCAATGTAAAATATTGGTTTAAATTATCTGCCATTTCCCTGTTATCAATTCTCCAGTTGCATCTTCCAAGGGTCCCATATTCACTTTAGCTACTCCCTTTTTATATACCCATAGAAGCTCTTGCTGTTTGTTTTTGTATTTCTTGTCAATTTACTTTCATAATCAATTTTCTCCCTCTTTATTAGCTTTTTAGCCATTCGCTGCTGGTTCCTAAAAAAATTCCCAATCCTCTGGCCTACCACTAGTATTCGCCGCTTTGTCTGCCTTAGTTTTTGACTGGATATTCTCCTTGACCACCTTTGTCAACCACGGATGGTTCATCCTTCTCATCGAGTCCTTCTTTTTGACCGGGATAAATATTTGCTGAGTGTTATGAAATATCTACTTAAATGTCTGCCACTGCTCATCCACTGACCTTCCCCTTAATTTATTTTCCCAGCCCACTTTAGACAACTCTTTCTTCATACCTCTGTAATTGCCCTTATTGAAGATGAGGACACTGGTTTGAGACCAGAGTTGCTCGGCCTCAAACTAAATTTGATGGTATCTTTATATTTATTCACGCAGCTTTGATCTCCAAAATGAAGAAAAGTTGTAACTCCTCTCAGATGACACTAAAGTGCGCAAGCAAGAAAAAAATGTTTTGAAACAGATGAATCTTTCTTGGATTGAGTTTATAAAACTGGGGTAGAATTTTCCCCCCGTTGGGGGGGTTGTGCGGAGGCGGGCGCAGAGCCGATTGGGTCCGTGTCGCCATTTTAATGCATACAGAGGTGCCTCAGGGAGATTAGTTTTAAGTTTTAACAGTTCCATAAAGCATTGAAAATATTTTTATGACATGTCCCCTCATGTGAAACAGTCCCGTGAGCTGGGTCATGTGCATTAATTTCAATAAAAATTTTTGTCAAAATTTAAAATCATTCATGAAACCTCATCCCGCCCGTGGATGAGGTTCCATGAAAAATGCGAAGGCCGCCTGGGCTCTTCGCCTGCCCCCCCAACCTTAAGGTTGGATGGGCAGCTCCGTTAATTATTTTAATTGTTAGTTAATGGGCCTTTTTACAGTTCGACGGGTGCGCAGCCAACTCGGCTGCATGCCCTCCAAACTGGAAATCTAAATGATGCGCGGTGACATCGGGACGCACGCCCGACGTCACCCTGCCTAATTTTATGCCTCGGCGAACGGGCCCCACCCCCGCTCGCCGAGCCGAAGATTCTCCCCCTGGAATCAAACTGGATTGGGTTAAAATGGAATCCAAGCTGCAATATGAAAGGTAAAGCACAGCGGCCCAGATCTTGTGATCAGTGATGAAGCAGAGATGTACGCCACTGACTGAATGTTACCTTTTTCATTGGCTGTACTGGGAACTTGCTCTCCCAGCTGCAATGCGGATCCATCAAGTAGGGAGATTTTGTGGCCAAATTCTAATGAAACACCCCTCGCAAGCTGAAGGTACACCTCCTGATGTCTGCCTTCACCTCGTGTTTTTTTTGGGAGGGGGTGGGGGTGCAAGTGTGATCAGAGTTGGGAGTGCTGGGGTGGGTGGGAGGGACTGAGAATGTTAGCATTTTGACACTCCTCCTGATTGGAAAGACTGCACCCCCAGCAGGCTCAACACCTGTGAGGAGAATCCCTAAATAAGACAATGTAAATATTGAGTTAAGTACCGGGTCAACAGCCCAAGTTTACATGTTGGCAGGTCTCAGTGGGATCACCAGCATGTGCTCCCCCCAGATCCATTTCTTGCAATCTTCAATTTTTAGGTTCCAGGCTAAGTGGGCTCCCCTTAAGTTGTGGTTCCATTGCGGCCCCTAATAGCAGTGAACATCTCAGCATTCACCGCTATTGGGACCGCAAGATCCCAGCCATTGTTTTGCACTGGCTGCTGCTTCTAGTTTTAATCATACTTATAAAGATGAAATGCTGCAAGAAGAGATTCTTAACATATTTCCGCCCCACTTGTGTTTGAGGCCAGGTGAATCAATATGAACTTGCATCACTTAAGCTCAATTTGCTCGTGCATAAAGATTGATTGGATGAATGGGTCTTTGAGGCAGGATATTCCTCCCATAGAGCAGCAGGAACGAATAAAAAATAGGCTGGGTATATGACACTGCTGACATGGCTGGTGTTTAGTGGCCATTCTTAGTTGAGAAGGTAGTGGTGGGCCTCATTGAGCTGCTGCAGTCCACGTGGTGAAGCTGCTCCCACAGTGTTTTTAAGCGAAGGAGGGCCAGGATTTTGACCCAGTGTTTTTTTATTGTCATTCTTTCATGTTCAAAATGGAAATGGTGCGTGATTTGGAGAGGAACTTGAAGCTGATGGTGTCTGCCTGCAGCTACTGCCCTTGTCCTTCTGGTTGGTGGAGGTCTCAGGTTTGGGAGGTGCTGTCGAAGAAGCAGAAATGAAGCCAGATGCCACCCTGCTGAGACATTCTGCCATTTTCCAAGATGAGCGTCTGCCTAAATCAAATCATTTTATTAATATGGGGATGTTGCACCTATGCCGAGGTCAGAAGAAATGACAGATGTACAACTGGCAAGTCCAACAAACTTTATTAGTTTCATTTTGAAAACATTGAGTTCAAGCTCATGAAAACCACAGGTTTGACATTTACAACATTTTACTCATTGGAAAAAAAGATCTTGTTTTAAAATGTTATAAATCTATTAAGAGCTAGAGCAATTTTTAGCAAAAATAATAAAAAGAGCAATAGTACACAGGATCATTCATAATTTCTTTTAATCAAAAAAAACGCTGTTTTAAAAACAGGCTCCACAAAACTACACTAGTACTAGATACTACAATTACCAGTTATAAGTTACATATTAAGTAAAAATTGAAGCAGTATGTTACACAACAAATAATTTGAAATGGTTAAAAAAAGTGCATTAAGAGGCAAATTACATTTCACCAATCAATGCCAATTGTTCGTGCAAGAGATATTCATTTGTGGATATAGCTTTCTACAAATGATAAAATTTCTATTAAAACACTTAAGGATTGTCACACTAATACAACAGAGTAACTCTGGTTCACAATGTAACTAAATAGATTATACAGGACTCAACATTTCACGTTTCAAAATTTTCACCTGCCAGCATTTTCCAATAGTTTCAAATATTGCCGAACTACATCTGGAATCAAGTTCCAGATCAATTTTGTTGGAACTGCAATCATTTAACCTGTTGGATAAAACTAAAAATTGATTTAAATCACTTCTTTTTTTTTTAAAAAAAGGGAGTTTAATGTAAACAAAAATGAGTTTTGCTGCTGAGAGGAAAGGCAAGAAAGTTGGAACAGGCTCCATGTGAAATGTGGCTGCATTTGGGACAAAGCTTTTGGGGTTAAGCTTACAAATCAATACTATGTAAATAGGTTGTGTGTAATAATCACTTTGTACAAAATGTTTCAAATACCACCCACTGCTGTAATGGCGGGTATCACATTCAATGTGGCTACTGAGCAAAATGTCACTCAATAAAGGCACCTCATGTCATTGCTCAACCTCACAGGAATAAAGACTACTTCAACAAGCCTGAGCTGCCTTTTGCTCCACCAATTCCAATCTCCCATCAGCAGTTAACCTTAAGGCCTTCTGGAAATAGATTCTTTAATTAAACAAACCTATTATTTTAATCTCACCTTTTGAACAGTGAGTTGAGGAGAAAATATATCTAAATGTAGGGCAAACAGCCACAGATCTTGTGAATTTTGTTGCTAATTTCCATAGAGCCTTGGTCATAACCTGTTCATTCGAAATGGATTTTTGGCAAAAAATGCTGGTTGGAAATTCAAACATCTATCAGTACTTGAGTCCCCATGCTAGCAAGAGAATACATTAAGTACTACATAAAGAGAGTGGCACTACAAGGTTAAATCTGCAGTGCCTCGGAAATTCACAGCAAATATCTTACAATCACCACAAGGTCTAGTTTGATGGTCAATTTTACACCCAAGTGTGTCCAGCATTCACATTTTCAAGGTTGCATGGTTGGTTATGTGCTTTCCAAGGTGTAAAAAGATAAAACTGTGGAAACCCACGTGTCACAGAATTAAAACGACATTGTGCTTCTGAAAACGATCAAGAATAGGTGCATACTTGCAGCTGAATACACCAATCTTCTTTTGATTATCCTGCAGAGAACAGTCAGGCTCAGCGACACCTGAATGAAGTGGAGAACATGTCCACTTTTTGCTCGATGGACAGAACTTCCAAAAAAATTAACGTTTTATAAACCTTGTTGGCAACACAGTGCTTACTAAATTCAAGCTCGACCTCCATAATTCCCTTCCCCAACTTCCAAGTAATATATAACCACTACATTTCATGTGATGAACAGTAAAAACAGGTTTGGTTTGACTTTTACCTATTGTAAATTTAGGTGTTTGTTTTTGTAGTGAAGAATTTATGTCTTGCTGCTGCAGGATGTGGCTCAGTTTTTTTTTGAAGCACAATTTGAGTGTGTCACTGTACTTGAGGGCAAGGATCAATGCTTTAGGGAATATTTGTATGTAACCATTCAGCTTTAGAAAAGCTGAATCAGACCACAACACGGATATCTATTTGGAACTACGCTGGTCGGTGGTATGTTAGGCAAAGCTATACCTTGTTAGAGAATTGGGAGTGAAACATGTCTAAACTGAAGTGGGATCATTTCAACATAAAAATGTAAAAAATGTGGTTGTAGATTGGTGAAAACTAGTTTCTGTATTCAATAAGTTGAACAATGCATGTTTTGTGTTTTGGGAGCTTCAATTCCAATTCAATTCCAGATTTCACTTTGGTTGGTGCATAACGGTTTTATCCATCAATTAATTGAGTGTATTACCGTATTTACCATATTTACCATAGAAACGTTCCACTATAGAGATTGCAAAACAAAAATACCGTAATAGACCTAGACATGAAGTGGTTAAACATAGTTTAATTTGTCACAAGTTATTGAAACAATTCTTCCCAAAAAAGTTCTAAAAATTCCAGTATTCATACTAGCATATGGAGCAACCATTCCTACTTTATTTTATCTCAGAACTGAATCCACTGTTTGTTGGAAAGGTAACAGCAGCGCTATGGTTTCCAAGTATAGACTGTTTGTTGGGATGTGTTATTTAGATATTAGGAGCAAAAAGTCAGATTTTCTGGCAGTTGTGGTGGGGTAGCATTAGAGCCAATTCATACTTCTCACAAGAACATATTAAACATGGACTGGGATGAGGGGTTAGGCCTTTGGAATGTTTCATCAGGTTTAAGTGGAATCTATGGCATGTTATTGCTCAGCTGTTAGGTATAGAGAAGTAGAAAGTGAATAAATTAGACAATTTTGTTTGTAAGCATCTTGCCTAAAATTTGAGCACTTTAATTTCAAACTTACTCTGGACACTGAACAAAATCGCTCAAACTCGAACAAAGTTGGAATGTTTCTTTTTGAATCCGAATGGCAGAACTGCCATATTGTGTTCTATAAATAGTTGATTAGATTGTTAAAACAGCACCATCGTTACAAATCAGTAGAAACATCGAACGGTGGATTGTCACGATTCAGGCTTGTGGTTACTTTTTCTTTCAAGACAGCAATAATGAGTGAGGAAGAAAAATTTTGAAGGTTTTAATTTACCTAGCTGATAAAAGTAAGTAAATAATTCTACTAAATTCTACTACTTAAACCTTGTGATAATAGTCCACAAAACTGAGTCTTACAGGAAAATGCAGCTATTCTATAATCTGCAAGGATGCTATAACCTCAAGTGGTTAGATGCATTGATATGTTTCCAGTAATGTACAACTTTGAGCCAATTAAACTCACTTAAATCAGATAAACTGATTTATAAAAATGCCTGTGCAGGTCAAAGCATGAGAAATTGCACCTCAAATAAAATTAAAACAAAATGGAAGCAAAACTAAAGGTACTGTGTAATACTGTGATGCAATTAAAAAATAATACAAAAAAAGTACTGGAAGGATCTGATGTGCAACAGATTAAAACGTTTGCCAAGCAATACTGAAAACATGCACCTGTCAGGACTGGACATTTTCTGATGTAAATTTTTTAAGCTTAAGAAGCAGTTTCTAATCCAGAAGTTACGACACATGCATTTCCAGTGATAACTAGAATCGGATTAACCACGCTGATTGCTGGTTAGCTACCTAAGTTCGCGGGCTTTCAGATTGATTTAGTGCATTTTTCCAATATTTACACAAAATTTCTGTGGCAATATATACCCTTATCACAGATAAAACATCCCCCTAATATTCAACTTAAAGTGGTTAAAAGTGATATCACAACCATAGCAAACTTAAAAGACCACAGGCTTCACCATGAACTCAGTAAAGTCTCTCCACATTTCTATCCCTAAAATCTTAGGGATGCCACAATACTTTTTGAGTTTGTGACAATCAGAAAGAATTGCACTGCATTCTGATAATATTTTGGCATCCCATCTTTGTGAACTTATCCAGATAAATACAAACTTTGTTTTGATCTGAATTATTGTTTATTGATCTACAGCAATTGATGCATTTTACAATTATTACATCATGAAAACCAACCGATACAATTATCGTGGTTTCCTTCATATGGTGATAGACTGGCGCACCTATATATCCTGACATCCCTGTTGCAATGTAGAAATGAGAGAACCTTAAATTGGAGCAAACTGGAATTATGTAAAATGTGATATTAGGACTGATAAGGTTGTGCAGCATCTACAGATGTGACAATACACATCCCCCAAAGCATTCATACCACAATTTACTTTGGCAGAATTACTCATTCCTAGTAATCACTAATCTACCTATTGCTGTACAACTGATAGAATAGTGTTGCTCTCATTAAGTTAGTTTAACTGTATTAGTGGCATTGGACAAGCGGAAGTTCCAGTTTTTTCCTTTTCTCCTTAAGTCTTAGTGGATGCTGTTGGTTTCAGGCCTGTTTGTGGCGAGGTATTTGGCTCTCATGCTGTTCGAGTACTGTGAGGAAATAGGAGGCATCAGGTTAGCAAGATATATTAAATTTGCACACAATTATTTAATAAGCTACATCATCTTTACTAAAATACTTATTTCCCTCAATTTTCCATTTCACACTTGTGTAAATAGCGCGATTGAAAGAAATAATTACCCAGCTTCAGTGAAGCATTATTCTTAACCTCTCCTCGATTTCAATTATGATGTGGCAGCCATAATATCCAAGTTGAACTCATTACATTTGCAGAGGGGTAACCTTCACAAATGTTGGAAGAGATGGATTTATGCAACCAGGAGGCTGGGATTTTAAAATGCTGGTCAAACAAAAACCTTCAGCAACACGAAATTGTATTTATTGCCACCATGCTCATTAAAATGGACAGTCATGGTGGGAGGGTGTGTTAGAAGTTTGCTTTGGAGAGGAGGTTGAACAAGTTTGTCATTAATTTCCTCAGCAACACAGAGAACTGGTGCTGACTGCCTTGGATTGCTCAAATTGGCGACCTGCCCCAGAACTTGGTGTTAGCCTTTACATACCCACGCTATGGGTGGGTACTGGCACCTTTGTAGCACAATGAGTGCATGCATGGTTTGGGGTGGGATGGGGGGGGAATGCAGGAAGGCAAGAGAAGAATTGCATTTCCACATGTTCAAACCAGAATTGTTTTTAAATCAACAATCTTTTCTGCCTTTAAACATTTTACCACATTCGGATCACCTGGTTTTGGAAGTGACAAAATGAAAACAGCCAACATGTGGATGATCCTGATTAAAAAGCAGATGTTCCATTAAATATATGTCACACAAAAAAGATTCCGCTAGTGATCCTTCACACAGAAAAGCTGGGAACTCTGCTTTGTTAAATGCGTCTCATTTTAAAAGAGCATTTAAAAAGGACAGTGGGAATGACAACAACTGGAATCAAAGAGCTTGACAGAGTAACTGCAGTTAAGGGAAATTGCTTCAAACAACAGAATTCACTTTATTCCTGATAATTCAACACATTAAAACACTGAATTAAACAATTAAAATTAAACAGAACTGGTGAATTTTTCAGTGCAATTCAAGTTTGAATGATTAGCAGTAAACTGTACAGGTAGAACTTACCAGTAAATACCAATAAATCCCAAAATGACGCTAATTATAAACTGAAGGAATCATGGTAACTGCGCAAGTCCCCAGACTGACAAAAATCCCAGAAACTCATGTAGTATAAATGAATTTTGACTTATTCAGTCATCATAGATCAATGACCTTGCCAAGAGTATTGACTTACAAAAGGGCTCAGAGCAACACCAATGTAGTGTGTCACATCTGTTGAATTCAATGTCTCAATGTCTGTTTTCAGACCAGCTTCTATTAATTGTGTTACAATTGGGGTTACAAGATACATGTAGTACAGTCCAGTAAATTGTGTACTCCCAAAACAAATCACTTGCAATGTCATGCATTCTAGTATTAAGGGGAAAAAAAAGCATTGTCTTTGGAGAAGCTAAAAATGTGGCAGCGTGACATCCAAGGAAAAATATGCTCACTTTTAAAATTTTCTTTGGCAATGCCCACCCCCAACACTTTCCATAGGACCACCTTGAGGGCCCTTACAATGAAGGCCTGTATGTTGTGGTCAAATGAGTCAGAGAGACTTAATCAGGACTTTGGTTTGGTTTTCAGAGAAGGTAAAGGAAGAGGAGAGAAGGCAGGAGAGAAGGTAAAGTAAAAACCTCTGTTTAAGTAACAAACAGAATGAACTTAATTAAATTCTTTCCTTAGCTCAGCAGTTAGAAAGTTTAGGCAAGATCATCTACTTTTACCTATTTAGGTAATTCCTCAGTACCAGGAGCCATTACTATTTTGTCATTGAACATTTCCAACAGATTTCCTCACACATTAATATGCTTTTGAAGAGACTTATTTTAATTGCAACATGTTTCAACTAGATAGGTTCTCTAACAGTCACAGAAAATCAAATAATGCCAACTTTTGCAGGCCTCTTCTGAAAATTTCTATGAACAACCCTTGAAAATGGAGCTGTACACAGAGTATTTGTGACTCCAATTAATAGTTAACTATTTCTCCATCTTTTCAGGTGTGGCTCAGAGTTTCACAACGTCCCTACAACTGTTGTTTGTGAATTATGAAGTAGAAAGGTAGAGAAGGATACTTAAACAGACAGATTATCTAATGAATCACATAAAATCCCTGGATGCAAGGCAACTGCACAGTAACCAAAGCTGGGAACTGAATATTCAAGGGTATTCGACATTTAGGAAAGATAAGCAAAAGGAGGTGGAGTAGCACTGTTAACAAAGGATGAAAATAGTACATTAGTGAGAGATGATCTTAGATTGGATGATCAGATGTAGAATCAGTTTGGGTGGAACCAAGAAACAGCAAGGGGCAGCATACACTGGTAGGAATTGTTTATTGGCCACCAAACAGTAGTGGTAATGTAGAGCAGGGAATTAGAAGTAGATGTAACCAGAGTAATCCAGTAATTGTGTGAGACTTCAATTTACATATAGACTGGATAAACTTAATTAGCACTAATGCGCTGGAGGACGAATTCCTGGAATGTATATGAGATGGTTTTCTAAAAGATATGTTGAGAAACCAATTAGAGGAAAATTTTAGATCTAGTATTATGCAATGAGAAAGGGCTAATTATTAACTCTTTGTAAAGAAGCCTTTGGGGAAGAGTGGCCATAATATGACAAAATTTTACATTAAGTTTGAGAGTGATGTAGCTCAATCTGAAACTAGGGTCTTTAATCTAAACAAAGGAAACTACGAAGGTATGAGAGGCAAGTTGGCTTAAAACGTATGATGGTAGACATTAAATGGCTAGTATTCAAAGAATTAATACATGGTTTACAACAAACTTACATTCTTTTGAGGCACAAAAGAACCAGCAAGAAATGTGATCCAGGCATGGCTAACAAGAGAAGTTAAAGATTGTATTAGATCGAAGGAGGAGGCTGATAAAGTTGTCAAAAAAAAATAGTAGGCCTGCAGATTGAGAGCATTTTCGAATTCAGCAAAAAGAACCAAAAAACTGATAAAGAAAGAGAAAATAGAATATGAAAGTAAACTCGCCAGAAACATAAAAAGGAGTGTAAAAGCTTCTATAGGTACATAAAAAGGAAGAGATTAGCAAAGACAAATGTGGGCTCAATACAGGTAGAGACAGGAAAATTTATAATGGGGAATAAGGAAATAGCAGAGAAACTAAACAAATACTGTGTGTCTGACTTTATGGAGGAGGATAAAAAATCCTTGCTGAAATACTAATGAACCAAGGGGATCGAGATTGAGGACCTGAAAGAAATTAGTATTAGTAACAAAGTAGTACTGGAGAAATTAATGGGACTGAAATTTGACCTGGAACTGATGACCTACAGCCAAGAGTGTTGAAAGAGGTGGCTGTAGAGGTAGTGGATGCATTGGTAGTCCTCTTCCAGAATTCTATAGATTCTGGAACAGTTCCTGCAGATTGGAAGTTAGCAAATGTAACTCCACATGGATTAAAGAAAGGAAGATCATGTTTGACAAACCTTTTGGAGTTTTTTGAGGAGGTAACTTGCAGAATAGATAAGGGAGTACCAGTGGATGTGATGTCTTTGGATTTTTAAGAAGGCTTTCAATAAAGGTTTCACATAAGAGGTGAGTAAGCAAAATTAGAGCACATGGGATTGGGGAGTAATATACTTACATGGGTTGAGGATTGGTTAATGGACAGAAAACAAAGAGTAGGAATAAACGGATCACTCTCAGGTTGGCAGGCTGTGACTAGTGAGGTACTGCAAGGATCAGTGCATAGACACCAACTATTCGTAATCTATATCAATGATTTGGAGGTGGGGACCAAATGTAATATTTGCAAGCTTGCCAATGACACAAAATTGGTGGGAGTATGAGTTCTGAGGAGGATGCTAAGAGGCTTCAAGAGGATTTGGACTAGTTAAGTGAGCGGGCAAGAATATGGCAAATGGAATATAACCTGGAAAAATGTGAAGCTATCCACCTTGATAGGAAAAGCAGAAATGCAGAGTATTTCTTAAATGGTGAAAGACCGGGGAGTGTTGATGTCCAAAGGGACCTGGGTGTCCTTGTTCATGAGTCACTGAAAGCTAACATGCAGGTGCAGCAAGCAATTAGGAACGCAAATGGTATGTTGGCCTTTACTGCGAGAGGAATTGAGTACAGGAGTAAAGAGATCTTGCTGAAATTGTAAGGAGCCTTGATGAGAGGAGTACTGTGTAACGTTTTGGTCTCCTTACATAAGGAAAGATACACCTGCCATAAAGGGAGTGCAATGAAGGTTCACCAGACTGATCACTGTGATGCCAGGATTGTCCTATGAGGAAAGATTGAGGAGATTGGGCCTGTATTCTCTAGAGATTAGAAGAATGAGAAGTGATCTCATTGAGATATACAAAATTCTTACAGGGCTCGACAGGATATATGCAGAAAGGATGCTTCCCCTGGCTGCAGGGTCTAGAACTCAGGGACACAGTTTCAGAATAAGAGACAGGCCATTTAGGACTGAGATGAAGAGGAATTCCCTCACTCAGAGGGTGGTGAATCTTTAGAATTCTCTACCTCAGAGCGCTGTGGAAGCTCAGTCATTGAGTATGCTCAAGACAAGAGATGGATAGATTTCTAGTTATTAAAGATATCGAGAGATATGGGGATAGTGTGGGAAAAATATGTTGATAGAAGATCAGCCATGAGCTAGTTGAATGGTAGAGCAGGCTTGAAGGGCTGAATGGCCTACCCCTGCTTCTATTTCCTATGTTCCTATGTTAAAATTAAGGATTTCAATGAAAATAATCAGCTGCAAACTATACAAAAGTAAACTTCACTGTGGCCACACATCAAGAGGGTTTTAGCAAAATGACTGCATAAATGGTTTAAAAATATTCTCAGTTCATGTGATCAAATGCAAAATGCTTTCAAAAATTAAAAGCATGTTTGCAGATTTTTTTTTATACATTTAAAGCAATATGAAAATATACACAATATGTATTTAGATAACCTTCACAGAAGTTGGTCGTTACTTTGTCTGCATTCAAATTCTCTAATCATCTACACAATCATTCACCATATCAAGAGGTGGAAACCTCAATTTTGTCCTTATACCTGTGGATTCTGTTTAAAATGAATAGCACAAACTTTGAAAGATTTATTCACATTAATTTGTGGATTCTCACATTGATACGAAATGTTCTACTTCACAGTTATTTAAAAAGACAAACTCATCTTAAACATTACATTTAAATGAGCAAAGTTAACATTACTAGAAACTTGCAGACCAGTGAGTTTAACCATAGGAAAAATCTTTTCGAACTAGCCAGTTGGTGAACACATGAATAGTCATACCTTGCTAAAGAACAGTCACCACGGATTCAGGAAGGGAAAAATCAATTTAACTAATATTCTGGGGGATTTAGAAAATACTTCTCACCTGGTAGACTAAAGGAAATGCAACTCACACAGCTTTTAACAAAGTTTCACATCTTTGTGAAAACTGATTGTAAGGAATGAAAGAATTATGTTGGTTACATAACCAGTTTAAATCAAGAAATGAAGAATAACCATAAACGGACACTTAGATTTAGAAAGAGATTACAGGCAAAGTACACATGAGCTCAGTTATTTGCTCTTTTTTAAAAAAATGTTTTAGGTGGGGATAACGGTCAACAGAAAAAATATCTCAGTTTGCAGATAACAACAAAATAGCTGCCAGCAAGCTATGAGATAATGAGGTTCAGAAAGATTTAAATATTTTGGTTAACTGTGCCTATGGGGAAATGCTGTCCTATATGGATCAAATGTAAATTTAGTATGTGATCAAGGAACCAAAAAAGAGGGAATATGTATGCTAAATGGAGCAGTACTGTGAGGCATTCACAAGCAAAGAGATCTGTAATAAAGTATGGATAATCTACAAAATTGTCAGCATACACTACTGCTGCAGTTAAAAACAGCAGGATGGAGGGAACGAAAGAAGGGCATGCATTTATATAGCACACAACCTCAGGATGTCCTAATTGAAGTGTAGTCACTGTTGTAACCAAGGTGAACACAGCAGTCAATTTGTGCACAGCAAGGTCCCACAAACAGCAATGAGGTAAACAATCAGGTAATATTTGAGGGAATAACATTGGCCAGGACACTCTAGAAATGCCCCTGTTCTTCTTTGAAAAATGCCAAAGGGTCTCTTAGGATCCACTTGACAGAGCAGGCAAGGCACCTGTTTAACATTTCAATCGAAAGATAAATTAAAATTGGACTAGTACTGTTGTTATATTGAAGCAATGTTAGTAAACTAATCATGAATCACAGAATGATATAGCACAGGAGACCGCCATTTGGCAGTGCCTGTGCTGCCATTTGGCAGTGTCTGTGCTGGCTCTTTGAAAGGGCTATTTGATTAATCCCACTCCCTTGCTCACTTCCTTATAGCCTAACAAATGTTTCCTCTTCAAGTATTTATCCAATTCTTCAAGTATTTATCCAATTCCATTTTGAAAGTTTCACTGAATCTGATTCCATCGCCATTTCCGGCAGTGCATTCCAGATCATAACTCTGTGCGCTTAAAAAAAATCCTCATCTTGCCTCTGGTTTTTTTGTAATTTAACTGAAACTTGTGCCCCTGGAAACAGTTTCTCCATCTTTACCCTATCAAAACCCTTCAGGATTTTGATTGTCTCTATTAAGTCTCCCCATAACTTTCTCTACCTTTAGAGAAACAAATTAGGAAGTGAAAAGGAAAAATGCCAGCTATCAAAAAGAACGTTATGCAAAGTGATGAAGCAGACAATACAAATGGGATCAAAATCTTTCCAAACCTGATTAAGCACAGAATTTTCCCACTTTAATTCATCCTCCTGCTCAGTCCTTCCTCTCAATCCTTTAGTCTCATTGATTAAGTCGGTACAGTTATCCAATTCTGCTGAGTTCTTTGTTGATTTTATTAATGACCGTCTTATATTTAAGGCCCCTGGTCCTGGACATCCCTACAAGTGGAAACATCTTCTCTACGTCTAAACTAAAAAACACCTTTACATAATCTCAAAGGGGAGAATTTTCCCCCTGTCGGGGAGGCTGTGTGGGGGTGGGCGCAAATCTGATCAGCGCCCCCGATCGGGTCCACGCCATTTTACGTGGGCGGGCCAATTAAGGTCCGCCTAGTGTGACGTGCGCCCAGAAGCTATGAGTGCCCCCTGTGCAGGCAGGGGGGATTCCCTGAGTCGGGCATGCGTACGAAAGAGCACAGAAATCTCCAAGGCACCTCTAGATTAGTTTAAGTTTTAAGAAGCTAAATAAAGGAAAGGAACAATTTTAAGACAGTGTCACATAAGCTGGGACATGTCAATGAATTTTTATAAAATTTTTAATTCAATTTATAAACACTTCATGAAACCTCATCCCGCCCATGGATGAGGTTCCATGAAAAATGCGAAGGCCACCTGGGCACTTCGCCTGCCCCGGTGCCCACCTTAAAGTTGGACGGGCAGCTCAGTTTATTGGTTTAATTAGCTTTTAAATGGCCTTAACAGGCCTTTGACAGTTCGGTGGGCACGCAGCTGAGTCGACTGCGTGCCCGCCGATCTGAAAATCTAAATGACGCGCGGTGACATCGGGACACATGCCCGACGTCATCCCGCATCATTTTACACCTCGGCGAGTGGGCCCCGCCCCCACTCGCCAAGCCAAAAATTCTGGCCAAAGACACATATTCGATCATGGCTCAACCTTCTCAAGCCAGCAGATAAAGTCTCAAACAACCATAGGATAGTAAAATACCTCTATATGTTCTTGACATCTTACTGTACATCGTTTCAATTTCAAGTCCCCTAGAGCTACCTTACCTAGATGAACAGCTTTAAAAAATGGAAATATTTTAAATATTTTTTTCATGAATAAAGGACCAACGTCAAAAAACTGCAGTATCTGGATAACAAATAATATACAAAACGTCGTAAACATTCAACATGAACAGACAGAATTATAGACAGAACAGGTAAGCTAATGTTTCAAATATAGACCCTTTATCAGAATTGAGCTCTGACAAGAATTGAATCTGGAATTGTTAAGTCAGCTGTTCTCTCCACAGATGCTGATCGATCTTCTCAGTGCTTGTTTACATGAGATAATGTGCCCTGCGGATGACTTTGCAGCCAAATGTACCACTGAATCTCAGGTTGAGTTACCCATTCTCAAGCAGGGAAGGCCAGCTCCTGCAACTGGCCTCATGATGGTTTGGGCAACTGTGCAATAAGGCCCAGCTCCTGATCTCTACCTGTTAGAATAGGATGCAGAAATTGCACAAGATTTGGCTTCAGGGAGTTGAGTGAGTCAATTTTCACTATCCAGACTCACACAGCGTCACTGGCAAAGACAATGGGGAACCACAAGTCATGGTGCAACTGAGGGGAGTCAACCTTCAAGCAACTTCTTACAGATGTCCCCTCTCATACAAACATATAACAACAATCCATATACAATTGTTTTAAATACCTATCATGATCATTTGCATTGTATGTGAATTGTATGGAAATAAATGAATATTCTGACCCATTCAAATGCATTTTGAACACCCCCAATGCTAGAACTCTGCTTTCTTCCCTACAAATTATTCCAAGCATTGATCAATCATTTTGTAAAGAATTACATAAGGACATAAGAAATAGGAACAGGAGTAGACCACTCGGCCCCTCGAGCCTGCTCCGCCATTCAATAAGATCATGGCTGATGATCTTGTATTTCAGATTCTACGTTCCCATCTAATCCCAATAACCTTTGATTCCCTTGCCTAACAAGGATCTACCAACTCTGCCTTAAAAATATTTAATAGCCCTGCCTCCACCACCTTCTGAGGCAATTATCTTCTAACATCTACTTGAAGTTTAATTTCAATTAATTTAATTGTGTATTCCGTAGTTTCACATGCCGAAGTAGCATTCAGTCTAGACCCCAACATTTAGGATTTTCTCTCTAAACCTGTTCAGCTTTGCACCTCCCTCTTCTCCCTTACAAACCTTCTTAAAACCCACTCCTTTGACCAAGATTTTAGTTACCTTTCAAATAACTCCTTTAACTTGATATTAAACTTTGTCTAATTACACTCCAGTGAACTGTCTTGATCTATTTTCCCATATTTTTCTGTGTGACTGTGGCAAAGATAAACTATTCCTCCATGTCCTTCTCAACCTGCCTGCAGCCTTTAACATGATTAACCATATCATCCTCCTCTCCACTGTCATCCAGCTAGCTGAATTGGCACTCACCTGGTTCCATTATTATCTAATAGCCAAGAGTATCACTTGCAATGGTTTCTCTTCCTGCACTGTGATCTCTGGTGTCCCCTGAGGATCTATCCTTGGCCCACTCCTATTTCCCAACTACATGCCGTCCCTTGATGACATAATCCCAAAGCACATTAGTTTTTACATGTATGTTAATGACAACTAGCTCGACAGCATCACCACCTCTCTTGAACTCCTCTGCTTGCCAAATTATCAGACTGCTTATATCCAATGTCCAGTACTGGATGAGAAATTCCTCCAATTAAATATTGTCAAGATTGAAGCAACAGTCTTTGATCCTCACTTCAAACTCTGCTCTCTAGCTACTGACTTTGAAACACTGAATTTATAAACTTATAATTAAACTTATAATTTATGGTATAAACTTGAATTTATTCAAGGCAGAGTTAGACAGATTTTGACAGTCGATAGTTATGGAGGGCAGAAAGCAAAGTGGAGCTGAGACGACAACCAGATCAGCCATGATCTTATTGAATGGGGAGTAGGCTCGAAGGGCTGAATAGCCTACAGCTGCTCCCAAGTCCTATGTTCCTAAGAATCCATCCTCTCCCAGGCAACTGAGGCTAAACCAGACCTTCAACCTTGGTGCCATATCTGACCAAGATGAGCTTCCAAGCATATATTCGTGTTGTCACTAAGACCACCTATTTCCACCTCTTTAATACTGTCCGACTTTGCCCCATCTGCTGCTGAAACCCTCATTCATGCTTTCATTATCTCTAAACGTGACTATTCCAATGCTTTCCTGGATGACTTCCCACATTCTATCGCCCATAAACTTGATGTCATCCAAAACTCTACTGTCCGTGTTCTTACTCGCACCAAGTCCGTTCCCCTAAAACTCCTCTGCTCACTGAGCTACAATGGCTCCCGATGAACAGCTCGATTTTAAAATTCTCATCCTCGCCCCTCCCTATCTCTGTAATCTCCTCTAGTCCCACAACCCTCCAAGATATCTACGCTCATCTAATTAACGAGCATCCCAGTTTGTGATTGCTCCACAACTGGTGACTATGCCATCAACAGCCAATGTCCCAAGTCCTGGAATTCCCTCTATAATCCTCTCTGGCTCTCTATGTCTCTTTCTCTCTTTAACACACTCCTTAAAATTTACATCTTTGACCAAGCTTTTGGCATATTATCACCTTTATTTGGCTCGGTGTCTAATTTTGCTTTATAACACTCCTTGGGTTGGGCGGCACAGTTCCAGGGACCCAGGTTCGACTTTGACCTCTGCACAAACTCCACATTCTCCCCATGTCCACATGGGTTTCCACCGGGTGCTCCAGTTTTCTCCCACCTTCCAAAGATGTGCTGGTTAGGTGGATTGGCTATGGTAAATTGCCCCTTAGTGTGTGTTTGCCTATCTGTGTGCGCATGAGAGTGTTTGCCCTGTAATGGCTTCCCGTTCTGGGTGTACCCCACCCAGCGCCCACTGATAGTCTCCGACTCCCCGCGACCCTGAATTGGATGAAGCGGTTCTGGAAAAGTGAGTGAGTGAGTGAACATTCCTTGGGATGTTTTAGTCCACTGCGCTATATAAATACAAGCTGTTGTTGTTAAAGGTTCTATATAAATGCAAGTTGATGTTATTAGGTTAAACTGTCTGTTGTTTAATAAATCTCAATGAGATCCCACATTATTGTTTTTCCCCTGCCACTGTATGGCATACACCTCTTAACTTTCCTCGCAACTGATCCCAGTTTTCATTTAGGAACATAGGACATAGAAGGAGTAGGCCATTCGGCCCTTTGAGCCTGCTTCATCATTCAATAAGATCATGGCTGATCGGATTGTTGTCTCAACTCCACTTCTCTGTCTGCCTCCAATGACCCTTGACTCCCTTGTCTATCAAAATCTATCTAACTCAGCCTTGGATAAATTCAGTGACCCAGCCTCCATTTCTTTGTGGGGAAGAGAATTCATCAAAGAGTCGTGAGTCTGTGGGGGGAAAAAAATTTCTTTTCATCTCTGTCTTAAAAGGGAGATCTCTTAGTCTTAAACTGTGTCCCCCAGTTCCATGCTTCCCCAACTAAAGGAAACAATCTCCCAGTATGCACCCTGTCAAGTCCCCTCAGGATCTTATATGTTTCAATGAGATCACCATTCATTCTTCTAAACTCCAATGGGTACAGGCCTAACCTGTTCAACCTTTCATCATAAGATAAGCCCTGAATGAGTCAAGTAAACCTTCTCTGAACGGTTTCTAACGCAATTATATCCTTTTTCCCTGTTGCTCTTTCCTGAAGCCGCTTCCAATGCATGTAGGGTAACCAAAACTGTATAGCACTGCCAAATGTGGTCTGGCCAATCTGAAACTTGCACCCAACAATCCTGGCTATGGATCACAAGAATATATTTGTTTTGCTTAAAAGTGCTTCTTGATATTCAGTACAACAAATCCATTTAAACTCCTTTTCCAGTTCCCCTGTTTTCCTTCTAAAAGTTTATTTTAGGAAGAAAATCAGCCTTAAAAAACCCTTCCCTTCAATTATTTGCAATACTTTCTCAAAAATTCTACATTCCTTTGTCTTTTGAGGTTGATTATGCAATGAGGCATTGTAAACAAAATACAATGGAAGTGCAGTTCAATAAATGTTCCTCTCGCACATGCTAATCAGAAGACAGCTGGAATGTATCCCAGTGAGCACTATGACTTAGCTGATGTATAAATCATATCCACTCCATCACCATTTCTTTTCTCATTGGAATACAGAAGGTATTGCACCAATGCAATATTATTGAAACGTGCACATTTTAGTATCAAGACGACAATTGGTGATAAAGCATATTTCAGTTTCCATTTGGAACACTATGATGTGCAGCACAGCATTTATTTTAGGATATCGGAATCACTGTAATTGAAGAACGAAAGCTTAAAAAGTTAGAATTTGTAGAATGCCTTTGAAATTACAGCAACAAAATTACGTTTCTACACTGTAAACATTGCATTTTCACAAATCACAATTAGAAGAACATGGAAACAGAATATTTTATAGCATTTTCTGAGCAAGCTAAAAGAAGTATAAAATTAAAATAATTTTGGTGCAAAAGGGCTGTTACAGTGCTCAAAGTGCTTCAGTGGCCACCTACATTCTGTGCATTCCATTGAGTGCATACAAGCATATAACAGGGATGTCACATGATTGGTATCACAAATTAATGATCTTTCAAAAAGAATCTTTTACATTGATAGTGGCCTCATGATATCATCTTACCTTTACTGAAAATCCAGGTTTTTTTTTTAAGTCAGAAGAGGGTATTGTAATATTTTGAGAGTTTTTTTTAAATAAGATAAATATTGTTCACAGATCAAACATATTTCTGGTGAAAGACTGGCCCAACTGAAATGTTAAACATTGGAGATCCTGAAACAAACTGCACAAAGACTGTTCAAATTCAACATTATTTGCACTAGTCCATGTGGTCTGGGTGAAAAAAATAGCAAGTCTTAACAGAATGTTATAGCCTTGCTATGAATGTTAACTACGATTTTTGGAAAGGTTTTGCATATCAATACATCATCTTATCAAAATCTATGTTGTGACATCCCTACTGAGGAATGGGATCTAGAGCCACGTTCCAACGCTTATCCATGCTATTCGACAAGGTGTAATTTTTGAGAGCTAAAGCAATAGTTAAGTAGGATATAAGCTGTGTCGTAATTTTTATTCTTCCGTGATACTTAGCAGAGTGTACATTTTAAGAAGAATCAGAAGCCACATGGAATGGAGCAACAAAGCAATGCTCCAGTGTCCATTTAAAATGCTGTGCTGGCTAGAGGGTGCTGTTTTAGAGAATCAGAAGTGGGGAAAGGGTTGCTCATTCAAAATAATAATATTTAGCAAGGGTGAGTACTCAAGGAACTGAAAGCAATAGGGAATGGGATATAAAGCCATATTTCAGTACCTGTTCTGGTTTGCTGCCTTCTTTACCAGTAAGAGTTCGTTCTCGCACTGTTGCAGTTCTTTGGCTGCCAGCTCAGATGGCTGCCATTGTCCAGAGCAGCCAAATACAGCTGTGGCATTGCAAGAGAGAGAAATAGAGTGCAGCCTCAAAAGAGAAATCCAGTGCAAGCAAGTGTAAAGGGGAAAACAAACCCACAAAACACCCAGGAACATTCCCAGGACAGGGGAGGGAACACAGGAACAACTGGGAGCACCGCAACTTATAAAAACCCTTTTCATACATGAACACTTCGATCAACTTAACAGCATCAAAAACCTCAGCAAACCAAGCCCACTCCTATTTCTCTTAACAATGTCATATTCCATATTACTTTTGAACCAAGCACACTTTAACCTTTGAGGACTGTAGAATTATGCACCATAGCCAAACATAGCTCACAGCTGGAGTTTTCAGTCTGATATAATTTAGAGGAATCTTGAATATTGCTCTACTTTAAAACACTTTTGTTTCTCATGAATGTGATTTTTGAAAAATGGTGGAAAACAGGTTTTGTTGCTCAAGGTAGTTATTTAGTCCACAAAGATAGTATTGATATTTTTCAAAAATCCTCAGTAAAAAAACAATAGTTTGGGGATTATTTTGAAAGCATCACAATATTTTGCATTATGGTATACCATTAAAAGTGACAGCTATAACAATGAAAACAATCTTTAGGAAGCAAGGAGCTGCAAAACTCAAACTAGCTCAGGTATGGATGCTTCATGTTCTTAAAAAAAAGCATCTAGTACCACCAGTGAATAAATTTATATTTCTAATGGGATCCATGTGCATATGCAAAACCTTGGTAAGATCATGATTCAGACACAAGGAACTGGAATAGACCATTTAACCCATTAGCTTGTTCTACAATTCAATAAGATGATGGCTGATCTGTATCTCAATTCCAATGGCCTATGATTTCTCTATACTCAATAAATGTCCAGTAATCTAGTTTTGAAAATTTCAATTTAACCAGTATTCTCAGCCTTTTGAGGAGAGGCGTTCCAGATTTTCATTACCCTTTGTGGGGACAAAATGCTTCCTAATTTCACTTCTAAATAGCCTTGCTCTAATTTTAAGATAATGCCCCCAATGTTCTAGGTTCCTCCAGGCACAGAAATAATTTCTGAGATAAAAGCAAAATACTGCGGATGCTGGAAATATGAAATAAAAACAGAAAATGCTGGAAAAACTCAGCAGATCTGACAGCATCTGTGGAGAGAGAAACAGAGAGAGTCCGCACGACCCTCCTTCAGAGCTCGAAACGTTAACTCTGTTTCTCTCTCCACAGATGCTGTCAGATTTGCTGAGCTTTTCCAGCATTTTCTGTTTTTATTACAGAAATAATTTTGCTGTATCTATTATTAGACCACCCCTTAACGTTCCCAACTTGAGGGGATTCCAGCCCAACTTTGTAACATGTCCTCATAATTTAATCCTTTAGCCCACAGCAATTCTGGTGAATATGTATTGTGCCCACTGCTGGATATATTTTAGCTGAGGTGTTATGCCCAAAACTGAACATATTACTCCAGTCAAGTCCAACCCTAGCTCTGCAGAACTGATGCACAATTTCCTCACTTTTGTATTTCAACCCCCTTGACATAAAGGCCAACATTCCATTGGCCTTTTTAATTAATTTTTGCACCTGTCACTAGCTTTTAGTGATTTGTGTAAACACTTAAATCTCTTTATTCACCACAGTTCCTAGTCTCTCACTAGAAAATATTCAGGTTTTACTTTTTCAGATCCAAAGTGGATGTTCTGACACCTTCCCTCACTGAACTCCATCTGCCACAATTCTGCCCACTTAGTTCATCCGCATATAACTCTTTTTACTTCCTACTCCCAGCTAGACAATTTACTGTGCCTTCTAGCCTATCTGCAAACTTGGATATGCAACACTACATATTCCTTCATCCAAGTCATTAATATAAATGGTGAAAAGCTGAGACCCCAAGACAGATCTCTGGGGAACAATACTTGTTACATCACACCAGAGAACAGCCCTTTTTCTCTATTCTATATCTCCTACCACCCCAATAATTACCCACCCACTTCACAAGATTACCTCCAATTTAATTTGTTTTTATCTACCTTTATAAACGCTCGTGTGGAACCTTAAATGCTTTTCAGAAATCCGCCTGGACATTTGTAGACGCACCTCTAGCTACCTTGCTGGTGATGCCAAAAGGATTCAACTGGATTAATTAGACGTCGCCCAGCCTTCAGAAACCTATGCTGACTGTCTTTGATCAGTGTATACATGTTCAAATGCTCAGCCACTCTGTCCCTGATGTCAAATTCCAGTAACTTCTCCACAACAGAAGTTAAGACATGTCTGTAATTATGTGGTTCTTACCCACCCGCACCCTCCCTCCCATCTTAAATATCAAAGTGTGATTTACAATTTTCCAATCCTAAAGACACTATTGAGAATTCTGGGCAATTGTAACACATCTGCAAACTTCTCAGCTATTTCTTTTAATATCGTGTGGTGGAAGCCCATAAGACAGACCTAGAAATTTGCTTATCTTAAGTCTTATTATTTTCTCCATTACCATTTTTATTTTATAATAAATCCATTATGTTCCTCCCTATGACTTATTTTTAGGTTCTTTTGACCAATGGTATTTTGTCCTCCTCTTCCGCTGTAAAAACGGATACAAAATATTCATTTAACATGTCTGCCATTTCCTTCTTGCCCATTATAGTCTCACCTGCATCTGTCTTTAATTGGTTCACATTCCCCATTACCACTCTCTTTCCCTTAATATATTCATATTTATAAAAGTTTTTGCTGTTAGCTTTGATCTCCTTTGCAAGTTGTTTTGCATATACTCTTTTTTGCATCTCAATATTATTTGTCCCCCTTTTGTGATTCCTAGCTGACTGAATTTCCATTTTCCTTGCATTTGTGGAAGCCTTTCTAAGTGGTATCATCTTGAATCTCATTTGTTGACCATTGTTGCTTCAATAACATTGCACAAGTAGAAATTTTGCCTTTTAGGCATGGGTACCAGTCTTTCATACCAATTATGTTTTGAATAATCCCCACAGGTTTACCCATTAACAGCTCAAGCCCAGGTCATTTTTCATCCTTTCAAAGTCTGCCTTACTTAAATTTAAAACCTTGGTCTGTGACTTTCCCTTCTTCCTCTCAAATCCAATATCAACTTCAATCACATTATGACCATTATTCGCAAGATGTCCCTTTACTGTCAGATTGTTGACCAGTTCTGGTCACACTCGTTTCGCTTGATAATAGGGCAGCTTCACAATGTGGGAAGCAAAATTATTTGATTTGATACATTATACCAAATGACAGTTTACAATTTTAGCAAGTGCCAAAAAGTGATTCCCAAATTATCCTTAAACCCTGGTTTACAATCAATTAGTAGGTGAATCAGATTGCCAGCTATTTTAGGATCAATTCTGGTCAAAATAGGAAAGACTCTAATGTCACCTCAGTAAGCCTGGGTACTCTGTATTTACCAGATACTAGCCAAGGCTCTTAAAAGATCGTGCATAATATGAGTAGAAGCCATGAAGCTAAGTAAAATGAAAGAGTACAGAAATTGGAAAGAACGCTAATGAAAGCAACATACAAATCAGAAAAAGACAAACAGAAAGAAGTAGAATTTAAATAGAAGATAGTGTTAAAATACATTTTAAATTCAGAAAATATCCCAATACAGTACTCCAATCAGTGGTCTTTGACATCAATTCAAACTCCAAGTTTTCCTTATTTCAAAAGATGTCACCACATAATTTTGCAGTGTGTAAAACAGAATTAGAAAAATGTTGATCCCTATATTGCCAGGATGACAAAATCTTCATACAGCAGTTCATAGATAAATAGAAAGAAATACATTCAACAGTTCACTTTCAACAAAAATAACTTTTTTTTTAAAAGGAAAGTGGACTGATGAGGTGTTAAGTTGTGATTGCCATCATCTGGGCAGTATTTCTCACACTATTTCTTTAGACATTTCAATCCTTTAAGACCTTTATCTATTCTGCACCTTTAAAATATACCGATCAATAATCTTCCAATGCTACATGCTACAATAGGGTCAATAATTAAAATCCTATCAAAAAACATAAATTCATTTTAATTTGGACATTTAGCTGGAATTTTAACCACTTGAACGGTGCAAAATACTACACTGTACTCAAAGGATTAAATTGAAAGTTATATGCATACCATTAATAGACAACAAAAAACAAATCTGAATTAAACTGGGCAAGATAAAACACCACTTACCAGTACACACTAGACCCTCTCTATAAAGCTGTCTTTTGCAGTCACACAAAAAGCTCGCTATACTGACGAGTGTGTTGTAGATAGTCTTTTATATGGTTCCCCTATAGAAAGGGAGCCATAAGGAATATGTGTTATCTGAGAGGTTGTGGAATACCAGACAATGTTATAGCAAGGGGCTAGTGTAGTCAATTTTTGTTTTATCCTACCATGTCTAAAAACTATGGGACAAATTTTTGACGAATGGTGCCTCATTTTTGTCCTTGTTCTAACATAGGAAATTTGTGCAACATGAAAACCCTTCATTAGATGATACCATGAGCTCTATTGCACCATACTCTTCAAAAATCTGTGAGGTATGCATTCATTTTCCAGCACCAGGATACTACACAAACAAAAAGTGATTGCATTAGTGTTATTTAAAAATTCTAGGGTGACCAGCATTCCATTTCAAAAATATATATTTTCTTTGATCAAGTCTATTGGCATAGCAAATTATGGTTTTCTAAAGCTTTGGACTAGTTTTACATTGGACTTAAATTAATTTTCAGTGTGAAACTAAATAAATCTATCAACTTACAGAAGGAGGAGGGGACTCTCTGCCAATCAGAGGTGTGTTCTCACAGCGGGGATTCTGATAGGTTGTGTTCTGGCTCCTGTTTAATTACAGAGGAAAAATAAAACAGTTAAATTCTGGTTTAATAACTGTACTTGACTTAAAAAAAATTGATCTCAATGGAATTTTAGTTAATAAAATGGCAACATCTTAAATTATTTGCATGATTTTACATTACATAAAAAGGAAAGTGAGGTTGAGGAGAACAATTTAATACACAGCACTTTTTTTTCTTTATATGAGAAAATAATAAACCCTCCTAAAACGTACTTCTTTTGGAAAACACCTACTTCTGTTGCGGGCTTGGAAGCCTTTAGAGTATAGTCTCTCTCCGGCCTAAACCACTCCAATCGCATTAATTGCAGAGAGAAAACAGGAGGGCGCAACTTCAAACTAATCTGGGGGCACTCTGAAGCTACATTATGTACACGTTAAAAAGTGCTCCCCCACCCTTTAAATAAGGCATTCCACATCAGAGTTAAAACAAAATAAAGTTAGCATTTTTAACTTTGAATTCTCAAAGCCAATGACTTTTACGTAACAATTTCTAATAAAAGAGGCACAGGGACTGAAAATTCATATCGTGAGGTTTAATTTAAGAGGCTGCAGGAAAACTTGAGATTTTTCTTTTGGCCTAGAACCCAAGCAGATTGAGGTAAACTTGAAGGCTCCTTGAGGACCAAATTTTACATTCTCTAAGTGCCAAGGAAAAAACGTCTTTGATTTTTCTGCTTTTATAAATACTGTTTCAAAAATGGATATCATTGGGCAGAATCTTTTAGCCCATGTCAGGCAGGCTCGGTCGGGAAGACAACTGCCGCCCGCGAGCGGGGCTGGACTGCCATTTCACGCTGGCAGGCAAATTAAGGCCCACCCAGCATGAAACGTGAATGGCAGCGCTCTGTGTGTGTGTGTGTGTGTGTGTGTGTGCGTGCGCGCGTGTGTGTGTGTGTGTGCGCGCGCGTTTGAAAATCTCCCTGAGACACAGAGCTGCCTCAGGGAGATGATGCATTTTTAAAAAAGAAAATAAAGATTTGGAAAATGCAACAGGGTCACATGAGGGGACATGTTATTAATTAACTTTTGACGCTTTTATTTTATTTTTATTTGCTTTTGGGAACCTCATCCCGCCCGTGGATGAGGTTTCCAAAAAAATGCAAAGGCCGCTCGGTTGGACAGGCAGCAAAAAATTTAAGTTAATTGATTCTTTATTGGCCTTAACAGGCCTTTTAATTGTCGGCGGATGCGCTGCTGACACCAGCGCGCGCCCGCTGGCCAAACTATCGCGCGACTGCGCGTTGACGTTGGCCACCCATCATTTCATGCTCGAGCGGGTCGGGCGCTCGCACGCCCGCCGAGCTAAAAATGTTGCCCATTGTGTTTCAAACTAGGAAAAAAGAATTAGGCGGGGATGATTGGGAATCATCATGGTGTCAACTGGTAAAGTCATCACTTCCTTCAATAAATTGGCAGATCATAACAGTAAATAAAAATGCCACTTAGATGGGTAAATTGGTTTCCCACCTCAACTTGTCCACAAAGATTATAATTTGACATTATAATAATAAAATAACTAATAATAAAATAAATGTGCACTTTAACATTTCTCACATAAGGTTTTAAAAGGCTTCTGGATTTCCAGTTGTGAAATATTACTTTAATTTTAAACAGAAGGGGGGGAAAGTGCAAACTGTAAAGCAGGAACTGAAAGAACAGAAGGTCATTCAGTCACTTACATGTATTCCGTGACAGGAGCATTGCTGACAGTATGTGCTGCGGCAGGGATACTGGTCTCGCTGCCAAAACTGCTCCCACAGCTGTACAGACTGGGCATATGAACTCTGTACAGATTGTCATGCTGTTGGCGGTTTCCTTGTGGGCTCACAATATCCTCATCTCCATCATCATCAACATGACTGTTTCAAAAACGGGAAAACCAGACAATATCAACGTCAGACATGGCACTCTTATTTAAACTAATACATGATGCATTCAAATTTCCTAGATTCAGCGTATTCATTCTGGACTAAATTTTGCACAACAGCATGCTGCAGGTTAAAAAACATTAAATTTAATGTATTTTGTATGTTTAAAACATTTTAACAGTTTTTAGCTGTAAATGCTGAGGTTTTGATAAAAATCGCATTAGTGAATCTGTGCTTTAAAAGAGCTCTGTGCAGATTTTGTTGCTATGGTGTACATAACATGTTTATGTTAGCATTCTCCTGAGTTTACACAACTGGCTACTCCAATCAGTTGCATGCCCGTCGCCCACCAGCCTCCCCTGCTGATATTTTACCAGTGGTGGAGGAGTACATAGACAAGTTTTTAGAAGGCGGCCGGACAAGTTGAGAGGCTGTTAAAAAGGCATTCGAGATCCTTGGCTTTATAAATAGAGACAGAGTACGAAAAGCAAGGAAAGTGTGCTAAACCTTTATAAAACATTGGTTAGGCCCCAGCTGGAGCACAGTGGCCAATTCCACTGCACTTTAGGAAAAATATCAAGGCCTTAGAGAGGCTGCAGAGGAGATTTAATAGAATGTTACCAGAGACAAGCATTTTAGTTACGTGGAAACACTACAGAAGCTGGCGCTATTGTCAGAGCAGAGGATAGAGGATAGACATGTTCAAAATCCTGAAGGGTTTTTGATAATAAGGAGAAATTGTTTCCAGTGGCAGAAGGGTCAGTAACCAGAGAACACAGATCTAAGGTGATTGGCAAAAGAGCCAAAGGTGAGATGAGACTTCTATTTAATTAGTAAGTTAGGATGATCTGCAAAGTGCACTTCCTGAATGGGTGGTGTAAAGAGTTTTCAAAAGGAAACTAGAGAATTACTTGAAAAGGAAAACAAAATTGCTGAATTATGAAAAGTCAGGCAGGGAAAGAAGTGAATGGGACTAATTGGAGAGCTCTTTCCAAGGGCCAGCACATGCGATGTGGGCAGAATGGCCTCCTTCTGTATCATTCTATAATTGAAAAATGTAACATTATACTGGCAGTGATGGCCATATGTACATTGACCAAGCTCGATCTCACCACTGCCTCTCTGATCCCCTCCACTGTCTCTTAATTGTCAGAGTGCTTGACCAATGTCCAATACTAGATCAGGAGAAATTTCTTCCAACTAAATATTGAGAAGGCTGTTGTCAGTTGTCTTCAGTCCTGGCCACAAACTCCATTCCCTAGCTACCAACTCCATCTCTGGCCCACTAAACCTCTTCTTAAAACCTTCCTCTTTGACCAAACTATTGGTCATCTTGCTTATAGAGCTCCTGATGTTCCTTGGTGTCACAATTAGTTTGATAACACCCTTCTGAAATGCCTTAGGACACTTTATTACCTTAAAAGGCACTATATAAGTTGTTTGGGGGTTGGGGGGGGGGGGGGGGGGGGGGCGGGTGTTGTATGTCTGCATCAAGGTTATTGGTTTGCTTTTTCTGTGACTGGAAGATGAACAATTTCAACATCTGCTTTCATTTCAGACCTCGAGCTCCCGAATTGTCGAAGAGTTCACATTCTAAGGCCTCAGAATTTGGTTGGGAATACTGCAAAATATTGCCTTCAGGTTTCACAAAATTCTTAGGGTCCCAAATGCAGAACAGAAACAGTACCAATGCTGAAAGTTTCCAGAGTGTGACCGCTTATCCTCCAAAACTAAGGATGCTCAAAGCAGAAGTACCCTGTACTACAAATGGGATAAAATAATTAGATTAACATTTTCATAATGTAATCTAGCACTGTTCTTAAACACAGGGCAAAATTTGAAATTAATGCAAAATTAATTCCAATTATTAAAATTAGTGACTACGTTTTGTGCAGTTAAGTATTATGTAAAATTAATTCCCAAAGAAGCCAAACTGACAAATACCCTGTATAGATTGCACTGGTAAGAACTGAAGGATTCGCCACTAGAGGACACAACAGCACTGCTGATGCTTGTACCAAATCCCACACTGCACGTTCTTGCAACAGTGTGAAAGCTTTATGTCTTGGTGAGCTGATTAGATGGTTGTTATGCAGTCTTGCAGACCACAAAATAATGATTGAATGTTCCCATTAATTTTCCAATTTAGGAAAAATTTGGTATTTATTGGACAACTATACTAAGAACAGTTTGTGCAAATCTATGGGCCTACAAATTTTACACAAAAGAAACCAACAAACAAGAATATGAATGCCAAAAGAACTGTATTGCCAGATTTATGGTCTGCATATGGTCCACAGGATGTAATTTGGAACGGAGCGCAGCCGGCTATCTGAGTGAAGACTTGGGAGTGTGGTGAGGGGCGTTTGGCAAAGGGGGAGAAGATGTTGTTCGTTTCCTCTTTCTATCTTTCATACACCATAGAAATTGGTTCTTGCTCTACTACAGGGAGAGGAGTTAGCTATTTGGTGAGTATCTGCTAAGTTAGTAAATTCTATTCTATCCCTAAGGTTTAAAATAGTATATAATTTGGTGGTAAAGTTAATAAAATGTACAAGAAAGCAACATAAATTAGTGATTAATATAATTAAATAGTTATTTATTTAAAATACATTAAGGATGGCAGGACAGGTACAGTGTCAAGGCTGCAGCATGTGGGTACTCCTGGATAACATAGTGATCCAGTGCAAACACATCTGCAGTAAGTATTTGCGACTCGAGGAACTTCAGCTCAGAGTAATTGAGTTGGAGGGTGAGCTGCAGACTCTGCAACACATCAGCGGAGGGGGAAAGTTACCTGGATGCTTTATACCAAGAGGCAGTCACACCACTTAGGATGGGGTCTTCTGATTTGGACAGTGGCCATGGACAGGAGGGTGTGACTGCGAGAGAGGTAGGTAAGGGGACCCAGAGGGCAGGAATGCAGGAGTGAGTGTCTCTGCAATTGTCAAACAGGTTTGAGGTTCTCTCAGCTTGTTTGGATGAGTGGGGGCTGTAGGGCGGATGAGCAAACTGACCATGGCAACGTGATACATCCAATTGCGGTGAGCAAAAAGGAATGTAGTGGTAGTAGGGGACAGTATAGTGAGGGGGATTGACACTGTTCTCTGGAGCAAAGGGCGAGAGTCCAGACGGCTTTGTTGCCTGCCCGGTGTCAGGGTTTGGGATATCTGCTCAGGGCTGGAGAGGAACTTGCAGTGGGAGGGGGAGGATCCAGTGGTCGTGGTCCATTTAGGTACCAACGACATAGGCAGGATGAGGAAGGAGGCTCTGCATAGTCAGTATGATGAGCTAGACACCAAATTAAGAAGCAGAACCTCAAAGATAATAATTTCTGGATTATTACCTGAGCCACATGCAAATTGGCATAGGGCAAATTAGATTAGAGAAATGAATGCGTGGTTCAAAGGCTGGCGTGGGAGAAGTGGGTTCCGGTTTGTGAGGCACTGGCATCAGTATTGGGGAAAGTGGGATCTGTACCATTGTGACGGTGTACACCTGAACCGTGCTGGGACTGGTGTCCTCGCGAGCTGCCTAACTAGGGAAGTAGAGAGGGTTTTAAACTGAATAATGGGGGCAAGGGATCAAATTTGGGAAGATGTGGTAAACCAAAGAGTAGAGCAAGGCAAGAGAGACAGGTATTAATATGGGAAATGATAAACAGATTATGACAGGTAGGGACAGAGAGTACAAATCTAAGAGTAATCAGCAGATAAAGCTAGACGCTACAAAAATAATAAAAAGACAAAACGAAAGGCTCTGTATCTAAACACATGCAGCATTCGACACAAAGAAAATGAACTGATAGCGCAAATAGAAATAAATAAGTATGATCTGATAGCCATTACAGAGACATGGCTACAGGATGACATAGATTAGGACCTGAATATTGAAGGGTATGTGACGTTTAGAAAAGACAGGAAGTTAGGAAAAGGTGGAAGGGTGGCTCTGTTAATTAACAATGATATTAGTACATTAGAGATGGATGACCTAAGTTCAGGAAACCAGGATGCAGAAGCGGTTTGGGTTGTGATGAGGAATGATAAAGGCAAGAAGTCACTTGTTGGAGTGGTGTACAGGCCCCCTAATTGTAACTACGCAGTAGGAGAGAGTATAAAAGGAGAGATAATGAGAGCTAGCTAGAAAGGTACAGCAATAATCATGGGGAATATTAATCTACATATAGACAGCACAAATCAGATGGGCAAAGATAACATAGATGAGGAGTTCATAGAATGTTTTCAGGATAGTTTCTTAGAACAGCACGTTCTGGAGCCAACCAGAGAGCAGGCTATACTACACCTGGTATTGAGCAACGAGATAAGATTAATTGATAACCTCCCATTGAAGGCAGCCCGAGGTAGCAGCAATCATTGAATTTTACATTCATTTTGAGGGAGAATATATGATTGAACTTTACATTCATTTTGAGGGAGAAACGAGAGTGTCCAAAACTAGTATTTTAAACTTAAATAAGGGCAATTATGAGAGCATAAAAGCAGAGCTAGCTAAAGTAAACTGGCGAATGAGGTTAAGGGATATGTCAATATAAGTTCAGTGGCAGACATTTAAAGGGATATTTCAGAATACACATGATATATGCATTCCAATGAGAAAGAAAAATCAGAAGGGGAGGGCCCACCATCCGTGGTTAACTAAAAAAGTTAAAGGCAGTATCAAACTTAACGAAAAAGCATATAATTAATCAAAGATGGGTGGCAGGTCAGAAGATTGGAAAGAATATAAAGAACAGCAAAGAATGACAAAAAGATTAATAAGGAGGGAAAAAATTATAGTATGAGAGAAAACTAGCTAGTAATACAAAGACAGACAGTAAGAGTTTTAATAGATATTTAAATAAGAAAAGAGTTAACAAAGTGAGCGTTGGTCCTATAGAGAGTGTGGCAGGGGAATTGATAATGGAAAGTAGGGAGATGGCGGATGAATTAAACAGATATTTTGCTTCGGTCTTCACTATAAAGGACGCAAATAACTGTAATAGCTGTAAATCAGGAAATGGGAGGGAGGAACTCGGGAAAATTACAATCACCAGTGAAGTAGTAATGAGAAAATTGTTGGGGCTGCAGGCTGACAAATCCCCAGGTCCAGATGGACTTCACCCTAAGATCTTGAAAGAAGCGGCTAATGAAATAATTGATGTACTGGTTTTAATTTTCCAAAATTCCCTAGATTCGGGCAAGGTTCCATTACATTGGGAAATAAAAAATATAACTCCTTATTCAAAAAGGGAGGGAGACAGAAACCAGTTAACCTAAAATCTGTCATAGGAAAAATGTTAGAAGCTTTTATTATTGTTATAGCAGGGCACTTAGAAAAATTCAAGGCAATCAGACAGAGTTTTGTAAAAGGGAAATCATGTTTAACCAATTTATTGGAGTTCTTTGAAGGAGCTACACGTGCTGTGGATAAAGGGGAACCAGTGGATATATTGTACTTAGATTTCCAGAAGGCATTTGATAAAGTGCCACATCAAAGGTTATTGCAGAAAATAAAAGCTCATAGTGTAGGGGTAACACATTGACACGGATAGAAGATTGGCTAGCTAACAGGAAGCAGAGAGTTGTCATAAATGAGTCTTCTTCTGGCTGGCAGGATGTGGCAAGTAGTGTGCCACAGGGATCAGTGCTGGGGCCTCAACTTTTTACAATTTATATAGGAAGGAATGGTTGCTAAATTTGCTGACAACACAAAGATAGGTAGGAAAGTAAATTGTGAAGAGAATGTAAGGAGGCTACAAAGTGACATAGATAGGTTAAGTGAGTGGGCAAAGGTCTGGCAAATGGTGTATAATGTGAGCAAATGTGAAATCGTTCATTTTGGCAGGAAGAATAAAAAAGAAGCTTATTATCTAAATGGTGAGAGATTGAGGAGCTCTGAGATTCAGAGGGATCTGGGTGTCCTAGTGAATGAATCACAAAAGGTTAGCATGTAGGTACAGCAGGTAATTAGGAAAGCTAATAGAATGTTATCATTTATTAGGAGGGGAATTGATTACAAAAATAGGGAGGTTATGCTTCAGTCATGCAGGTCTTTGGTGAGGCCACATCTGGAATATTGTGTACAGTACTGGTCTCCTTATTTAAAGAAAGATGTAAATGCGTTAGAAGCAGTTCAGAGAAGGCTTACTAGACTACTACCAGGAGTGGGTGGGTTGTCTTATGAGGAAAAGCTAGACAGGTTAGGCTTGTATCCACTGGAATTTACCTTTATGACCTTTATGGTCTTGACTGGGTGGCTATGAGGAGGAAGTTTCCTCTTGTGGGAGAATCCAGAACCAGGAGTCACAGATTAAAAATAAAGGATCACTCATTTAAGGCAGCGATGAGGAGAATTTTTTTCTCTCAGAGGGTAGAGAGTCTTTGGAATTCTCTTCCTCAAAAGGTGGTGGAAGCAGAATCTTCGAATATTTTTAAGGCAGAGCTAGTTAGATTACCCATTAACAGCAGGGTGAAAGGTTATCAGGGGTAGGCAGGAATGCGGGGTTGAGATTACATTTAGATCAGCCATGATCTTATTGAATGGCGGAGCAGGCTTGAGGGGCCGAATGGTCTACAACTGCTCCTAATTCGTATGTTTGTATGGAACACCACTGCATTACATCAGACTGCTGCAAACCAGTTCCTTACTTCCATGAATCATTAGTCTGTTTATCACAATAGTTTAACTATTGATGAGTAAAAAAAGCATGGGGGAGAATCTTTGGCTCAGCAAGTGGGGGCATGCTCATCGAGGCGTAAAATGACGTGGGGTAATGTGGGGCGTGTATCCCGACGTCACTGCGCATCATTTAGATTTTCAGTTCAGCGGGTGCGCAGCCGACCCGCCAATCTGTCAAAGGCCTATTAAGGCCATTTAACTACCAATTAAAATAATTAAAGGAGCTGCCCCTCGGGCAGGCTTTTGGCCTTCGCATTTTTCATGGAACCTCATCCACGGGCGAGATGAAGTTTTCATGAACGATTTTAAATTTTCTCAAAAACTTTTATTGAAGTTAATGTACATGTCCCAGCTCATGTGACAGTTTCACATGAGGGGACATGTCATAACAATTTTTTCAACATTTTATTGAACTGGTGAAACTTAAAGATAATCTCCATGAGGGGCACCTTTGTGCCTCAGAGAGATTTCTGCGTTCCTTCACGCACATGCGTGAAAGAGCGCACTCCCGACTCAGGGAACACCACCCCCCCCGCCCGCACAGGGAGTGCACAGCATGTTTTCTGTTCAATTTAGTTGACAACGTGACACATCTGCTGGTCCTCAAAAAGTTACTGTACACATGGGCTTTCGGACTATTAAGGTGAATCAATATTCAATAGCTTGCACAGCAAGTACACTTTTACTTTCTTGCTCAAAATGCTATCAGGTTATATCACCCTGAAATAACACAGTTCCAATAACAGTTCCATTTAGTTAACATAAAGCAAAGTGTTAAGGCTCAGATCACTAATGTGTGAAGTATGCTGCCGAATTATCTACTCATCTGGCTCAAGAAAGGGCAGGGCTGGCTGCTAAGTATTTCTAGACACAAATTGTTCAGAAAAAATAAGGAAAGAAAGAGGAGTGGCAGTGTTGATTAAGGAGAAGATTATTAAGTGCTGGAGAGAGAGAGAGAGCGGATGTCCTAGATGGGTCAAGTACAAAGTCCATTTGGTTAGAGTTAAGAAACAACAGAGGTGTATTCTACAGGTCACCAAATCAGTGGGAAAGATATAGAGGAACAAGTTTACAGGAAAATTACAATAAGGTGTAAAAACTATAGAGTAGTGATAATGGGCCATACATCAAGAAAGTAAAGTACGAGCATACAAAACAGGAGCAGGAACAGGCCATGCAACCCCTCGCATGCTCTGCCATTCAGTAAGATCATGGCTGATCTGGATTGAGAGCTCAATGCCACTATCCTGCCTACCCCCGATACCCTTTAATTCTCTTACCACCTGAACATCTAAGTGGACACATATGGAGTCAGTAGGCATTACCTTGAAGACCAAGCTAAAGATAAATAAATGCATTAATTTTTTCTGCTCTCCTGTATAGGTAAAGGCATCATAGGAAGGATTTTAACAAATCCCACAACCACCACCAGGGACTGATAACAGTGCATCAGATGGCAGTGCAGAATCACAGCAGAAGATGTGTACAATCAGCATGGAAGCAAAATTTAACAAAGCATTTGTTTACATGTGAGACAGTGAGCTTCAGAAACATGAACTCTGTTTCTCTTTCCATAGATGCTGCCTGGTCCACTGAGTGCTTCCAGCATTTTCTGTTTCATTTCATATTTCCAGCACTTGCAGTATTTTACTTTTATTTCAGAAACAAGTATTGCACTGGGAGGCAGAACTTACCAATGTGCTCCTGTAATGAGCAGAAAGGATTAAGAGATGCCTTGAAAAACCTTAAGTCATGTAACTTCCAACTAATTATAAAGAGGTCATAATAATGGAATGTCCATAATGTTGCACCATCCTCAACATTAATGTTATAATAAAAATAAACGCCTCTAGGTTTAAGCATGAAGTAAGAAAACCTCAACTGCAGAGTGGTTGCTATATTTTCCTGACTCCAATAGGATGATCCTACACAGCAATCAGTGCAAGAGGACCTGAGGGTTCTTAGGTCACCAGTGAATATATGACGCAGCCATCCTTGACATAAGGAACAACTAACATGCTATTTTGTATACTGCGCACCTTCTGACTTGAAAATGTCATAGGATAAATTGGATAACTCCCAAAAACGAGCACAAGGATCTGGATGTGTGATTAACCTGTGCCAATTGATCGTACTGAAGGCAGGATGCCAACTATGCTGCCTTATACCAATGATTTCTACATTCAGCCAGTGCTCCCTCTGCTGTTCATTGGGCCCCTTGCTGATGTGTGAAGCCAATGTCATTAGTGCCTAGTACTACTAAAACCTAGCCTGCACCGCTTAAAGGGGTGGTACATTGTGGCTGCTGAGGTCATCCTGAATGTCATACTGTAGAAGAAGTGACTGGCTGATTACGGGGGACAGCGTGCACAGAAGTTTTTGGAAGCTACACTGGAAGTCTTAGTGGAAGAGGTGGAAAAGGGAAGGTGTGCCCTGTATCATCGGAGGGAGGGGAGGTGGAATGCAGGTGCCCCTCCAGACAATAATTTCTATCAGCGCTCATTGCTAACATATAATAATGCAATACCACACCCTCACAATCATGATGCAGCATCTGATGGTCAATATCTTAATTTCCATTGAAGTACAATCAGCATCTACCTAACATTCGAGTGCTGCCATGCAAGTTCAGACTGCTGCCATCATGGATCAAGGTGCCAAAGTGCATAGAGACTTCAAGGGCATCACAGCACTCCAGAAATCTGTTCTCCAACAGAGTGCTGGAATGAGAGTAGCAGTGGTTCCATGGAATGTGAACCTACTCTCCTCTTTCAGAATAACAGCTTTTCTGCTCCAACCCCTGCCACTCTACCAGTGCCCTGGCAGTTTCCAGTCAGCCAGCCAGTCTGGGAGATGGTGCAGTTTGTAGCATGCCTTGTGGATCCAGAGCTGCTCGAGGTCTCCCCTCTAAAGTCATCTGCAGTCTTCTCTACTGAATTTCAGCAGCTTTCCACCAGCCATGCTGTAAGCACTTGAGAAAGCAACTTGCAGGTTATTTTTATATGCATTATGGCTTGATTTAATTTATAAATTTGGATTTGTGTTGGCCAATGTGATGGTCAGTGACTGGAAAGGTGAGGAATGTGAGGCAAATAATGAACGCGAATGGGAACATGAGTTTGAAAATGCTAGGATCATTCATGAATTACCTGTTCATGTCATGCCAAGAAACGCAACACTTTCACTTGAGCTGCCTTTGGAAGCTTCTGAAGATAGGTTAAGTGAGTGGGCAAAGATCTGGTAAATGGAGTATGTGGGAAAATGTGAAATTGTCCATTTTGGCAGGAAGAATAAAAGAGCATATTATCTAAATGGTGACAGATTGCAGAGCTCGGAGGTCAGTGGGGTCTGGGTATCCCAGTGCATGAATCACAAAAGGCTAGTTTGCAGGTACAGCAAATAATTAGGAAAGCTAATAGAATGTTACTATTTATTGTGAGGGGAATTGATTACAAAAGTAGGGAGGTTATGCTTCGGTTGTAGAGGGCACTAGTGAGACCATGTCTGGAGTACCGTGTACAGTATTGGACACATTATTTAAGGAAGGATGTAAATGCGTTGGAAGCAGTTCAGAAAAGGTTTACCAGACTAATACCTGGAATGCGTGGGTTGTCTTATGAGGAAAGGTTGGACAGGCTAAGCTTGTATCCGCTGGAGTTTAGAAGAATAGGAGGTGACTTGATTGAAACCTGAGGGGTCTTGGCAGGGTGGATGTGAAGAGGATGTTTCCTCTTGTGGGAGAATCTAGAACTGAGGTCACTGTTTAAAAATAAGGGGTTGCCCATTTAAAACAGAGATGAGGCGAAATGTTTTCACTCAGAGGGTCGTGGTGGAAGCAGAGTCTTTGAATATTTTTAAGGCAGAGGTGGAGAGAATCTTGGTAAGCAAGGGGATGATAAGTTATCGGGGTAGGTGGGATGCAGATTTCAGGTTACTATCAGATCGGCCATGATCTTATTAAATGGCAGAACAGGCTCGAGGGGCTGAATGGCCTACTCCTGCTCCTTGTTCATGTGTTCGTATCATTTGGCAAGCCAAAATACCAGACACTGGGGTGCTCACCTGAACGGGCATGCCAAGCATCTATACCATATTGAGACAGTCACAACTGAGTTGGACTGGTCATATAGCCTGTTCATGTCTCTCAAGATTTAAGTTTTCTTTTTACAAAATAAAAGGATTTAGCACGATCTGGGCATGTGGATGCTAAGCTGGGGGTTTTTTTTAAAAAAGGTTGTAAGTTCACCTTGGAACTGTAAACAAGCAGGCCTCTTCCAAGAAATCACCTGACCTATATGGTACTTGAGAAGGAGTTGTTTGTTTGTTGAACTGTAAAGCACTTTAATTAATGAAAAGCTGGTAGAGAATAAGGCAATCACACGGCAAAGGTTAAAAAAACTTAAGTTGTGAACCTGCTTATTTGGAAGGCAGTCTTGTTGGGGAATAAGTTGAGGAAAGAAGGCTACCTTGACTGGCTCCCTTACACTACCTTGCCTAAAATTGTGTGTGGCCATCAACCTGCAGCCAGAGAACCCTCATCTGAGTGTGACTAGTCTGCATTTGGATTCGCAAAGCGGAGAGTTGGTGAGAACTTCCAGGCATCCACCGGGTCCAGTGGCCCGTCTTCACACGAGAGAACTCCAGGTTGACAGTGTCAAGACCCTGCGGACTTTATCCTTTATTTTATAACACCAATCCTCCAAAGCCCATCTCTGCAGACAGACTCTATCTGTTTGTCCTTTGTTTGTCTGCTATGTGTGTCTGTTTATGTGCTGGGGGAATTCTTTAGGAAGAGATAGATGGTTTTATTTCCCGATTACAATTGTGTGTTAACCAGTACTTGCAACTCGTTATAAGTAGTTTTGTTTTAAAATAATCATTCTGAGTTTTTGAAAGAAACCTGGTCAGAGTCTGTTTTCTTCTGGGTACTAGAGGCACAGGTACACAATTGGCCATTTTGGTGATAAAATTAAACATTTAAATTAATGGTACGGCTTGCAGAGTAGCGGGGCTTGGTAATTTGTGCACTCCTCCCATCCCGGTCGTAACAAGCCAGAAAGCCCGACACTCCCTTACCAAAGTGACTTTCCTATGTGGAGCTAGAGTCTGGGGTGCACTCTCATGGCGACCAAAGGACGTCTACTTGGTGCAACCAAATATAAAACAGAGCAGCCTCCTTTCAAAGCAAGTGCATATCAGAAGCAGAGAGAACACTCCTTGTAAGAAATCCCAAGCCAGCAACTCGTCGAAAACTCAAGCATTTATGGTATCAGGTCCTATATGCAGCAGAATCTTTCAGGCACAGAATGGCCTCAGCAGTCACCCACCCACCGGAACCCTAACAATCACCCCATTAGAAGAACAAAGTCATCTTTGCCTCGAAGGAGGAACAAGAAAAGACTTGTTCATGTATAGCCTAGATTGCAGCCTCCTTCCCTCTTCTACCTCCTCTGTCTGATAGATGGTGCTGTTCCCTCACGATGTTAAGGTTGTGCATCATGCAGCATACAACGTTAAATCTTGACACCCCCTCAGTACTGCAGGGTTTTTTCAGTGCAGTCCAGGCACCAGAAGTGTTGTTGAGGATGCTAATAGTCTGCACTGTCAGGTTCCTTGTGGCAGCATGGTTCTTGTCATATGCCTAATGTGCACATGTGCATGGGTTCTAGACTGGAGTCATGAGTCATGTCATCAGAGGATAACCCTTGTTGCCCAGCAAGCCATCCTTTGGTTAGCCACTGTGTTTGAAATACAGCTAGCACACAGAACTGCCTCAGAATGAATGCATCATGACTGCTGCCAGAATATATACATTGACTCTCATGATGCCCTGCCTGCGGTCACACACCAGGCACACAATGAGGGAGTGGAATCCCTTTTGGTTAAGGTACATGGCAGAATTCATATGAGGTGCATGCGAAGCAATTTGAACATAGTCAATGACACGTTATGCCATGGGAAAGTCTGCACACTTTGCAAACCAGTATGGTCACCCTGCCTGCTTTGTCTGACAAGAGGGAATGAAATAAAGTTCTCTCCTTTTGCATTGAAAGCTTTAGTGGCCTCCCTTATGTTGCAATACACTCCAAACTGAGAGTTGGTGTTTATATCTCCAACAACAGCTTGATAGGAGCCAGGTACATAAAAGTTCATAGCCACGGTCCCCTACATAGTCAAAGGATTGTGTTTCTTGCCCTGCTGAGATTGCAATTGTGGACTACAGCAGGTGGCAGGCTTCAGTCACTTCCTCTTTAATGAAGCACAGACGTCCTCAAACATTGGTTATCGCTGGAGTTCAGCTAAGAGAATTGTTCCCTAAACAGCCTCTGCAGATAACGCACTTGCTGAGACCCCTTCTCCCCCTCCTCCTTCTTTAGCAGCTTGTTCTAGTCTGCTTGGCCTCTGCTCATTATCCCAATTGTGTTCATCACCAAAAGGAAGGCGTACTAGAGCATCCATATCTAAGACCAACTGGTCTCTGCACAAAGTTACCAAAAAAGGCACTTCAGCAACATCTGAAACATTCCCTGTAGACAAGGCAAGTGTGAAAAGGCACCCAAAATGCGCAGAATTACAACTCCACAGAAGAAATTTTTTTTTATTCATTCATGGGATGTGGGCATCGTGGGCTAGGCCAGCATTTATTGCCCATTCCTAATTGCCCTTAAGAAGATAGTGGTGAGCTGCCTGCTTGAACTGCTGCAGTCCATGTGGTGTAGGTACACCCACAGTGCTGTTAGGAAGGGAGTTCCAGGATTTTGACCAGAGACAGTGAAGGAACGGCGATATATTTCCAAGTCAGGATGGTGTGTGGCTTGGAAGGGAACTTCCAGGTGGTGGTGTTCTCATGTGTCTGCTGCCCTTCTAGATGGTAGCAGATGTGGGTTTGGAAGGTGCTGCCTAAGGAGGCTTGGTGAGTTGCTACAGTGCATCTTGTAGATGGTATACACTGCTGTCACTGTGTGTCGGTGGTGGAGGAAGTGAATGTTTGTGGACAAGGTGCCAATAAAGCGGGCTGCTTTGTCCTGTGTTGTGTCAAGCTTCTTGAGTGTTGTCGGAGCTGCACTCATCCAGGCAATTGGAGAGTATTCTATCACACTTCTGACTTGTGCCTTGTAGATGGTGGACAGGCTTTGGGGAGTCAGGAGGTGAGTTACTCACCACAGGATTCCTAGCCCCTGACCTGCTCTTGTATCAACAGTATTTATAGGGCTAGTCCAGTTCAGTTTCTGGTCAATGATAACCCCCAGGATGTTGATAATGGGGGATTCACCAACGGTAATGCCACTGGATGTCAAGGGGTGATGGTTAGATTCTCTTTAGTTGGAGGTGGTCATTGCCTGGCACTTGTGTAGCACGAATGTTACTTGTGACTTGTCAGCCTAAGTCTGGATATTGACCAGGTCTTGCTGCATTTGGACATGGGCTGCTTCAGTATCTGAGGTGTCGCGAATGGTGCTGAACTTTGTGCAATCATCAGCGAACATCCCCACTTCTGACCTTATGATGGGAGGAAGGCGATTGTTGAAGCAGTTGGAGATGGTTGGACTTAAGACACTACCCCGAGGAACTCCTGCAGTGATGTCCTGGAACCGAGATGATTGACCTCCAACAACCACAACCATCTTCCTTTGTGCTAGGTATGACTCCAACCAGCAGAGAGTTCCCCCCCAACCCCCCCAATTCCCATTGACTCCAGTTTTGCTAGGGCGCATTGATGCCACACTCGGTCAAATGTGCTTTGATATCAAGGGCAGTCACTCTCACCTCACCAATGCACCAACTAATCGGTCCTTCATAATTCCTTGCAATACTTGGGTAGGGGGGGGGAACCATCATGCTATTAAACACGTGTTCATTTGTGCCAGGTTGGGAGACGCATAGGCAGGTAGACCTCCAAAATGGCAGCGCCAACATTAAATCAGTGATACACGCTGATTGGTGACAAGATTTGTCTGCTCTGCACTCTGCCAGCAGTCACCAGGTGTGCATGCATGGACCCCTTACAAATGTGGCATCCGGGGCACTTTCCACCGGAAATGCTCATTATTGTGGACACCACTCCTCATAGTTTAACAGGCGTTATGGTGCCCAAAAATCTAACACTACAGAGCCCAATTTCAAGACCCCCACCCCCTCTGCATTCTTTCTTGTTCTTCAAAAATGTTTACCTAGACTTTCATAAAAACATTGAGATTAAACATTGTATCTAAAACATGTTTTGTTTCCAGAAACAATATTGTCATTGAAATTCTATTCAAGCTTGAAATATGCTGTTAAATGTGCTTGGGGCTTACTATTTGCACATGAAACCGTATGCCACCCAACAGCTACAGTAACACAAGTTCTTACACAAGTAATTCACTTTCCATTTTTTTGCAATGCTTCGTTGCAACCCAAGGAATTACATTTAATTATGCAATGATTCTGGAAATTCAAAGCAAACACTGTTTTCTGTTCAAATAACAAGGAGCTTTATTTTAGATTTATACTTTTAATTGATTTTTGTTTAGGTGCCATAGGTTACGTCACAGGCACAGTTTTTTTTTAAACCTACCTCTACCCTAAGCCCTAAAAAGATTGGGACAATTATTTGTTAGCAGCATCCATGCTGCTTCAGATGACAAAAAAGTATTATAAAATTCAAATATAAAATGTTACCACTGTACCTCTTGCTCTGTTTCCAGGTATGAGGAACACTGCAGACAATCGAACTTAACATCAGTGCAGTTACAAAGGAGAATAAAACCAAATAAATTAGGCCTTCCACGCCATCATAGCACAGTCCTGTCAGAGCCTGCACATAATCCTGCAGAAAATAAGGGAGAAACAAGACATGGAAATACAGAAGGAACATCATGAGCCAGAGTTGCCACACTTGATTTCTGTCTGGTGCCCGCTCTTGTCAAGTATTCATGTGATCACAGGGAGAGGACATGACCACCAAGGTCTGTTAGGTTCTCCCAAACACTAAACTGACCTCCACAAACACTCATGCATGAATAGCCACTTGGATGAGATACTGGAGTGTGTCGAGGCTCTGAGAAAAATACTTAAAAGAATGCATTACCACCCTCAGGAGAAGCAGCAAGAAAGCCAGAAGGTAAACACCGACAGCAGTTTAAAAAAAAAATACAGTACAAATTCAGTTATACCCTTACCAATTAATGCATATCCAGTTATCCGCGGAATATTTTCAAGCATCAGAGTTGAGACAGATAGGATAGAGAAAATGGCAAAGTCTGGGTTCTAATGTTCTCCTCACTTCCTCAAAAGTCAGTTAAGAGTTTCAACTATTGTAGATAAAATTGGAAAGGAATACTATAAATCACTGCTAAATGTCCAAGCCTTGAAAAAGCTGTCAATTTTCCCAATCTTTGTAACGTCCTTTAACTTCACAGTCCCACGGGAACTCCACATCCCTTCAAGTCTCTTGTGCATACCTGACTTTCAGCACATCATCATTTATGGCTATACCTCCAGCTATCCAGACACCAAGTTCTGGAATTTCCACTTGAAGCTTCTCTCTCTTCCTTTAAGACACTCCTTAAAACCTCTTTGACCAAACTTTTGATCGCCTGCCCTAATGTCTCAATTTGTCGATTTTTTGCCTGCGCAAAAACTACGCATGGTAGTTAACTACAATTTCAGGGAAGTTCTCATTTTATTTCAGGTATAATTGTTTGTATTAAAGGAAACTTCAACTATCCAAAAATAATTAGAGTATTTTGTTCATGTAAATTCCACGCTGCACTTCCATTTTGTACAATTCTTTAAAAACGCTTCAAAAATGGACCACTTTTCTTCCAAAATTCACTTTTTGTGTGAGTGCCTAGAAGAAACTGCAGGCGTCTGTGGTGATAATGTGCACCTGTACTACTTTTTGTTCTTGTGCTATCAGTTTGAAGAGGTATATTTAGTTTGCAGGTGAGCACTAATAGTGCAGTGGGTGGAATGCAGCAGGTAATGGGTGTTATTTCCACACATGTATGAATGTACGAAAATGATGAGCAGGAGAAAACTAACTGGCCTATCAATCCTGCTCTACACACATGCTGGCTGGTAGATCATGACAAGACACTTCCTATCAGTCCATCTCTCCAAATGTAGTTTGCTGAGAGAGGCAAAAGCGATAAACCCAGTGCCAATGAGAGAAAATACTTTTCCAACCCCCTCAGGTGATCAAAACCTATCCGTGCAATCACATGACCATGTGTTAATCAGTGAATCATTTGTCTTCATTGGTCTAAAATAAGTTACATCGACTGTGGATTCTACCAAATGTGCAATTTAAGAAGTTCACCGTAGTCTATCATCTACCATTAAAAGAAGCTCCACATCATATTTTAGTTATTATATGTTTCATTAAAACATAATGACTGTGAAGTTGAGATGTCATGAGAAAGACCAACAGTATTGTCAATGAAAACAAACAGCATTACAAATATTGCACTGGATTGGTTTGTTGCTTGCCAGCGGGTTCATTAATTTTTATACTACTCTACAGCTATAATTAGATCAACTGGGCCTGGAGCCTGTTACAAGACTGCCTTCAAATCTCAAAAATTGACACAGACATCACATATGGAGTGAAAAAATGACTAACTATGACTTTACAAGGCATAAATAGCAATTATATATTTTGTGAACCCAATACATTGTTTCTCTTTGTAGTTTCACACCACTTGAACACTGACCATGTGAAGACTACGGCAATCAACCAGAGCTGTCAGCTGCTGCAGGGTGGTCTCTGTTGAGTTCAGTACTACTTGGGTCCGGTCCAGATATTCCTATTACCAATACAAGCAAACAGTGATCATTTCATAGGACATTATCACAATACATTGTACATTTACAACACTCATGAGTTTCAGTTTATGAGGAGGAGGCCGTTAAAACTGGCGAGAGGTCGATGTGAATAGATAGCTCAATATTGCTGGACCAGCATCAATCACAATGTGGTCATAGTTACAGATTTCACTGCATCCAACGCAATTCCAACTACAAAATCTAATTTCTGCAATATTTCTATTTTTCCCATTGCTAAATGAAATATACATGAGTAAAAATTAGTCAAACCAACATGGCTAATTCATTCTGGCTCCCTTCTAACTTGATTCCCTGTAGTTAGTTAAATGCACATAATGGAATGAGATAAATCAAACAATAAATGTCAATCTCAACCAGGATCCAAAAAAAAAATCATGTAGTGTGTACCTTGCTAACTACTTCCTATTTCGTTTACCACGATATAAATCAAAATAAATGTAAAATATCTGGGTTTGGAAATTATTTAACATGGGCAAAATGTATACCCTAGCCTAAAGTTTCTGTTCTAGAAAAAAATTCATAAAAATTAGGGGAACTCGAATGCAGCCACCAGAGAAGTAGCTGAACATACTGCGGTTTCTGGGGTCAGGCTAATTATTAAACATGATGAGTTTATGATGTTATGATCATGAATTCATAGAATCGCACAGAACAGGAGGCCAGTGCTAACTTTTGAAAGACCTATCCCATTAGTACCACTCTTTTCCCACTGCCTGCCCATTTCCTCTTCACAGCTATATCTAATTTCCCATTATAAGTTACTGCTGAGTCTGTTTCCACAAGCTTTTAGAACAGCACATTTAAGATTGTAACAACTCACCACTCAAAACACATTCTTAGCTCCCCTCTGGTATTTTTTGCCAATTACCTTAAATCTTCACCCTCTGGCTGCTGACCCACCCCCCCTCAGTGGAAGCTGTTTCTCCTTTTTTTATTTAAAGCCTTCATGATTTTGAACACCTCTATTAAATCTCCCCTTAACTTTTTCTTGCCTCAAAAGAAAAATTCCAGCTTCTCCAGTCTCTCCACACAGCTGAAGTCCCTTAATCCTAGTCAAATTCTAGCAAATTTCCTTTGTACCCTCACTAAGGTCTTGACATTCTTCCTAAAGTGTGATGCCTGAAATTGGAGAAAATTCTCAACCTGAGGCTAAATCAGCAATTTATGAAGATTTAGAATAACTTCCTTGCTTTTATCTGCTTTGCTACTATTTATAAAGCCAAGGATCTCAAAAATTTTGATAGTTTTATCAACTTTTTCACCACCTTCAAAGACTGTTCCTGCACCTGTCTTAAAATTAACCATTTAGCTTATATTGCCTCGCCACATTCCTACTCTCAAAATGCATCACTTCATACTTGGCTGCATTAAATTCCATCAATCTATGCCCTTCTGAAGTCTGCTACAATCCTCCTTACTATCTTTCCAAGCTTTGCATCATTTGCAAACTTCAGAAAACTGTGCTCCCTATACCCAAGTCCAGGTTAATCTATATCCAAAAGAGTGGTGGCCCAAATAGTCACGCATAGGGGCACCATTTTATAGTTCCCAGCAGTCTGAAACAACCAATTACTACTGCTCTCTGCCTTATGTCTCTAAGCCAATTTCATTTACATGCTGCCAATGCTCCTTTAATCCCATGGGCTTCAATTTTGAAAACATGTTTGTTATGTGGCAATTTATTAGAAGCTTGCCACTGAAGTGCAAATAGTGTGGAAATGTGCACAGCCTTAACAAGACAACAAAACAAAAAGGCTTTTGCTGCAGAACCACAGTTTATTTGCTGTGAAGTAAGCCTCTGAGGTCAGCAAAGCAGGTTGAGAGTTTCCCCTTTATAAAAGAAGCTATGGAAGTTCTTCTCACTGAAGCCCAGCAGACAAAAGAGATACACTTAGCAAAGAATGGCACTGGCTTACAGCACAACAGTAGTGAAATGTTGTGGCCATGATATTCAGTACCAACAGCAACGCTGCACACAATGCAACTCAGTGCAAGAAACAGTTCTGGCAAGAGGAGTCAGCACACCGTTCAAGAAAGCATGGTACTAAGGAGGTTCCAGTTTACATGATTTTCCCTTAGAGAATATTGTGAAGTACTTAGATTAACAGTCGCTGGGGACAGACTGCTGGGAACTGTAAAATGGTGTCCCTATGGGTGACTTCTTGGGCCACCGCCCTTTGGGCAGAGATTAACCGGGGTTTGAGTATAGGGGGTACAGTTCTTTGAAGTTTGCAGATGACAGAAATTTTTTCCAGAACAGAAACTTTAGGTTAGGGTATACAGATGAACACACCTTCAAGGTTTATAACCATCTTTTTATATCAGCTGATAAGAGTGGGTATTACAGAGAGTAACCACTTAGTAAAGGACCTGATCATCAATGTCCAGGAAACCTTTCAGTGCCTTTAAAACTCAGTCTTCCCTTAGACATTCTCCTTCACAACCTTACGTATATTTATTCCAATAAAAGCTCAACACGATATGCTGATTGCACACACCCATCATCACCAACATTAGGATCTCAATCCTTACTACTGTGCTTTCCTGCATTTCACAGAAACTAAACTTTATTTACAGAGTTCATATTGTTTAAGAATACAGACCACCAGAGAGATGGCAACATCCATTCAATTACCAACTCAGATTGGGAAGAATATACAGGTAAACTAGGTTTTTCAGGCAGGCTTTACACTGCTATTGTTACATATACAGTGCTGTCTATATAAATATGTCTCCGTAGAGCAGAAAAGTTTACTGGGAGATTTCATAGGGGTGTTCAAAATCTTCAAGGATTTTTATGGAGTAAAAAAGGAGACATTCTTTCCAGTGGCAGGAGGTTCATAGCAAGAGGACAGATTAATAGTAATTGGCAAAAGGACCAGAGGCAATTTGAGGGGGGAAAAAATGAGTGAGTTATGATGATCTGGAACATACTGCCTGAAAGGATAATGGAAGTAGATTTGACAGCAACTTTCAAAAACGAATTGTATAAACATTTGAAAAGGAAAACTTTGCTGAGCTATAGGAAAGAGCAGACAAGTGGAACTAATTGGATAGCTCTTTCAAAGAGCTGTCATAGGCATGATGGGCCAAATGGCCTCCTTCTGTGCTACATTGTTCTATGCCTCTATGATTCAATAAAAAGCATGTACTGCACAATGGCGCAGTCAATCCATTAGGCAGCTGTAATGGTTTATGCATCTAAGAGCTGCATAAAGTACAAAACGCAACTTTAAACAAGAGACAAATTATTCAAAAGATAACATACACCAGAAATAATCCTTGCCATCATTCAATTCACGAAAGTGAGGGCTAATTGAGAAGTTAGTATTTCCCTCATTACTACTCAGTTTTCACAGATAATTACAATTTCAATCTTATGCCACATTGCTAATTGCCCAAATCTTCTTTGGAAACTGGGGAAACTATGTGGAAAATCCAAGCGGGAAGAAAATGTATCTCTTTCATGCTATTACTTACACGAGAGGATGGGAATTCGCGTACAGCTGATTTTAGGAGGTCCGATATGTGATCCTGTATCTCCACCAGGGCTTTATGACTGCTAGAGAGTTTCTGAAGGGTAAAAAAAGGCAAAAGAATTAAAAGGTGCATCATTGATATCCCCCCACCTCAGTATTTGCATTTTTACAATATACACAAAAAGTCAGGGAATGCTCATCACACCAGTCCTATCCAACATGGTGTAACCCACATACAGCATCCATCTCATTCCAAACATACACGGTAGTCAATCTTCAAGAAAAGACAAAAAATGCTTAGGCCATTTAGAAAAGAAAACTCAATGAATTTCCTCTCTGAGCTCCAAAGGCAATAAAGTAAACTTAGTGAGTGATACACTAATCCCCATTAACTCACCAGCTTTCTATAGTGTGAGATGTCTGCCCTTCATAGGCACTTGCCTGGCTGTCTTTTGATTTTCTACAGCAAATCCCCTGTAAGAGCAGCCATTTCCAAAGCTAGACAACTCTCTGGAAAAAAAGCACTTCCTAGCATCAAACCTAACATGCTTTTTAGCTTGTGACAATGCATCAAGTCATCCCTTGGCTATCTAGCTTAAACAGCTTACTGGGTTTTGAGAATGTTCTATCCTGGCCAGGATTAGGCTGGCTAAACCAAAATCAGGACTCAATGTCAAATGTTGCTAGAGTTAATGAGGTTTTCATTGTTGTCCCTGGCAATTTTAACTGGAGGCACTAACCCGGGCTACTGATCGTAAGAAGCCACATCATTTACGCTACAGCTTCACCTCTGCCATTGCTGTGCCTGATTAGAGACCACCTTTTACACAATGTGTGTGACCTTAGGAGCAATGTGAGAATAATTTTGATGACACCACGCTGAATGGTGTTCCAGGTTAATAACACTATCATGACACCGAACCACCTCACCGAAATCCTCATTCATATCTTTGTTGCCTCTAGACTTGACTATTCCAACACACTCCTGGCGGGCCTCCCAGATTCTATCCACTTGAGGTTATCCAAAACTCAACGCAAGTAGCAACACAGGCAGCAAAATCCCATTCATCTCTGTGCTCACTGACCTACATTTTCTCCCTGGTCAAGCAACACCTCAGTTTTAAAATTCTCATTCTTGCTTTCAAATCCCTCCACGGCCTCGCCGCTCCCTATCCTCATAATCTCCAGCCCCACAACCCTCTGAGATATTTGCACTCATCTAATCCTGACCTCATGAGCATCCCCTTAATTCTCTTTAGCCAGAGTTTATAAATGCTGCTTTCCTTCAAAGCTTTCATCTATGTTTCAGTCTAAAAGCAAAAATTTTTAACATCCAATCCAGTTGCATAAATACAGCTTAAAACTAAGGCTGCTTTTATATTTAGCCTGGGTCTAACTGCACTGTTTTTACATTCGTCTTGAAATGCAGTTGGTCCTTCTAGAAACAGCCACTCCACAATTGCAGACTGGCCGTGATAATTTAGTCAGTATGCATGCACAGAACAATTATGTCATACAGTCACTAGAAAGAATAGCGGTGGACGTGCGTAATGTCATCATTACATCATCAAGATACACTGGTGCTGTTGAAGCAACATTTTTGCTAGCTGCAGAATGACTCGTAACAATCTGGAATATATCATGCAACACAAGAGGTGGTGACTTGGTGCATTGTGTCTGTGGTAATTCTTTGAAATTCTTTTCAATTTGTCCAACTTCTCTGCTCTATCCCCACAGCCCTGCAAATTTATCCTTTTCAGGCTTATGTTCAATTCTCTTTTGAAAGTTACTATTGAGATTGCTTCCACCATCCTTTCAGTTAGTGCCTTACAGAATGCAAGAACTTGCTGTTCAGAAATAATTCCTATCGCCTCCCCTTAGATCTGTGCGCTATGGTTACTGAGCCTCTTGCCAATGGAAACAACTTCTCACGGAAAAAAAGGTCCAATAAAACAAAACACAGCCACCAGTTTAAAACCTCTGGAGTTTTACGTTCATCTTGCCACTGGCTGCTAGACACCCAGGGTGCAGGAATTGGCAGCTTTAAACAAGTTGGATTGATTCCAGGACAATGATACTTAGCTTTACACCACTCCCGTTCATCCCCACTTTCCTTCTCACTGTTCAGAAATTTTACAATCATAGACACATTTGGTTAATTTCTTATATTCTATGCATTTTGTTTAATGGTGCAATGGTGTTATGTTCACAAAAAAAAAATGCATATCTCCCTGACTAATTTTAGTGACATGCACTGTAGGAAAACTAATTCTAAAATGAAGAAGAGGCTCTGAAGAGCCATACGCACTCGAAACGTTAACTCAGTTTTTCTTTCCACAGCTGCTGTTAGACCTGCTGAGTTTTTCCAGCATTTTCTGTAATTCGAACATATTTTCTCCTTGCACTTGATTACATGTACTCTGTTTTGTTGCCTTTTTTCCTATTTATTACTGTTTAATATTTAACATTTCCCTTCACTATATTTCAAATTATTTCTTCCTCATTTTAATTCCTTTCTGAGCCCATTTCAAACTCCCGTCCGAATTCCAGCAGTTACTTTTGCCATGTTCCAGCCTTGCTCTTACTACTGTCACCAGTAGTCTACAATGCTGGAGAAACTCACCAAAGCAGGCTACTGCCATTAGTGCTGTGACAACACAACAGCTAACACCGTTCCCTAATGTTACTGCACAACTTTTAAATATGGGAGGTTGTTTTTTTCCCCCCCAAAAGGGCAGATTTTGAAATTAAGGAATCACTAAAATGGTTTCATAGCTAAACTTCAATGTAAAGAAAACTTATTTGAAGCTGTGACCAATGAGCTGGCAAAGATTGCTTCAGTGATGAGCATTTTGAATGTACACTACATTAGAATCAAAGTTACCTCCACAACTCCTGAGGAGTTAATGATCGTGTAAGTGTAGAATCTGAATATTTGTAACAAAAAAATTAATGTTCCTTCTAACACTCTAATCACTTCTATTGGAGTACCCAGAAATACTGAATCTGGATCTGCATGTACCGGTTTTAAAAATTACTCCCCAACAATCAAAAAAACAAGCTTTCAATGACAATAAAAACAGAAAATGCTGGAAAAACTCAGCAGGTCTGGCAGCATCTGTGGAGAGAGAAACAGGGTTAATGTTTTGAGTCCGTATGGCTCTTCTTCAAAGCTTATTTAAGCTTTCGATTACTTTGACTCAGCCAGGCCTTGGGAAGCAGTGAGAAACTATCATTAAACTCAGTGCCTCTAAGTAATCAGCTCCCCTCCAACTCAAAGAAAGGTCTTCGCTAAGAATCATTCTTGCATCAAAAATAAAAACCACCATGGCACCAACATAGCATGTTCCAGTTGCATTAACAAAATTAATGTTTTTCCAAGTTTCCAAATCTTGTAACCTCAGGGCTGTCTATCACAATCTGTGTTCACTTACTGCTAGTCAATGTAATCAGCCACATTCAACTCTCTCGCCTGAACTTTAGACGTTTATGCTGTTTCATTGTCAATTGCCATTAATGTCATATTTTTCATGATTCTGTAAATTGGCCAAAACATACTGTAAAAATAATGGTAAGCAAAACGGCACTCACCATTATTTATGCACACATCAGACAGTTAAAAGCAAAAATCTGGTAGCTGCTGTCCAAGATGCCCCACTCATCCTTAGACTGTTAAAACAGCATCTCATTCCCTGGCTTCCCATTGAATGGAGTTATGTTGTTGTACATCATAAATATGGACTAAACATGCCACAGAAAATTAGGACTTCTCCATTTCACTCAAAATAACCACTTTAATGGTGTGATATGACTTAATTACTATAAAGAAACTTCTCTGGAACTGAAAGTTAACATTTAGATATTCTATAAGTATATCAACGGGAAGAGGATAACCAGGGAAAGAGTAGGGCCAAAAGGGACCAAGGGGGAAATCTATGGGTGGAGCCAGAGGACATCGTTAGAGTGTTGAATGAATACTTCACATCCATCTTCACCCAAGAGAATGAGCATGAAGGTATCGAACTCGGGAAGAGAGACTGCGAGGTTCTTAAGCAAATTGATATAGGGAGTGACAAGGTATTGGAGGTGTTGGCAGGCTTAAAAGTGGACAAATCTCCAGGTCCGGATGATTTGTGCCCCAGATTGCTGAGGGAGGCAAGGGGGGAGATCGCAGGGACTCTGACCCAAATTTTTAATTCCTCTCTGGCCACGGGGGAGGTGTCAGAGGACTGGAGAACAGCTAATGTTGTTCCGCTATTTAAGAAGGGTTGTAGAGATAAGCCAAGGAGTCTCACGTCAGTGGTAGGGAAACTATTGGAGAAAATTCTGAAGGAGAGAATCTATCTCCACTTGGAGGGGCAAGGTTTGATCAGGGATAGTCAGCATGGCTTTGTCAGAGGGAGGTCATGCCTGACAAATTTGACTGAATTTTTTGAGGATGTGGCCAGGTGTGTAGATGAGGGTAGTGCAGTTGATGTAGTCTATATGGATTTCAGCAAAGCCTTTGACAAGGTCCCACATGGGAGACTTATAAAGAAGGCAAAAGCACATGGGATACAGGGTAATTTGATAAGGAGGATTAAAAATTGGCTTAGTTGTAGGAGACAGAGGGTGATGATAGAAGGATGCTTTAGTGACTGGAAGCCAGTGTCCAGTGGCGTACCACAGGGATCTGTGCTGGGTCCCCTATTATTCTTCATTTATATAAATGACATAGATGACTATGTGGGGGGTAGGATTAGTAAGTTTGCGGATGGCACAAAGATTGGCCGGGTGGTTAACAGTGAGGTTGAGTGTCTTGGGCTACAGGAAGATATAGACGGGATGGTCAAACGGGCAGATTAGTGGCAGATGGAATTTAACCCTGAAAAGTGTGAGGTGATACACTTTGGAAGGAGTAATTTGACAAGGAAGTATTCAATGAATGGCATGGCACTAGGAAGTTCTGAGGAACAAAGGGGCCTTGGCGTGTGTGTCCATTGATCTCTGAAGGCGGAGGGGCATGTTAGTGGGGTGGTGAAAAAGGCATATGGGACACTTGCCTTTATCAATCGAGGCATAGATTACAAAAGTAGGGAGATCATGTTGGAGTTGTATAGAACCTTGGTGAGGCCACAGCTGGAGTAGTGTGTGCAGTTCTGGTCGCCACATTATAGGAAGGATGTGATTTCACTGGAGGGGGTGCAGAGGCGATTCACCAGGATGTTGCCTGGGATGAAACATTTAAGCTATGAAGAGAGGTTGGATAGACTTGGGTTGTTTTCGTTGGAGCAGAGAAGACTGAGGGGCGACCTGATCGAGGTGTACAAGATTACGAGGGGCATGGACAGGGTGGATAGGAAGCAGCTGTTCTCCTTAGTTGAAGGGTCAGTCACAAGGGGACATAAGTTCAAGGTGAGGGGCAGGAGGTTTAGAGGGGATGTGAGGAAAACCTTTTTTACCCAGTGGGTGGTGACGGTCTGGAATGCGCTGCCTAGGAGGGTGGTAGAGGCGGGTTGCCTCACATCCTTTAAAAAGTACCTAGATGAGCACTTGGCACGTCATAACATTCAAGGCTATGGGCCAAGTGCTGGTAAAAGGGATTAGGTAGGTAGGTCAGGTGTTTCTCACATGTCGGTGCAGACTCGATTGGCTGAAGGGCCTCTTCTGCACTTGTGATTCAGTGATTTAGCAGCCAGTCCTTCAGCTTTTTGTTCAGATATTTTAAAAGAAAATTCCATCTCCTCTTTCCCTCATTTTATTTCACTTTCTGTACCTGATGTGACAATGAATTCATTATCAATTACACATCCTGGTTTAGATTTTGCACTGTTCATTAACAATTCTTCAATCTGATTGGTTTTCTTGTCCTGTTTACACAGGTCCTGAAGAGGACATTGTGCTGTTACAGCAGTTCCCGTGACAGTAGCTTTCAGGGCAGACTTGTAACAATTAAAACAGGCATGGGCAAGTCTAACAAGCAGCAGATAGCATTTGCTCGCTGGCTCCAGTAGATTCTGGCCCAATTTGCTCCGGCTGTATGAACAAATGCTTGTTCTTCCAAGTTACCAAATGTTACAGCCTCAGGGCTGTGAATCACAGACAATCTGTGTTTAATTACTGCTACAGAGTCAATGTAACCAGCTATATTTAACTCTCTTTTTCTAAACTTTAGTCCTTGATGTTTTTTCAATCCTGGTATAATCACTACAATAGTCATTAAAACAGACTTGCACACAAATTCTCTAATTTTTTTTTAGGAATTATTCTTTATTTTAATTCAGTAGAGAAGTTCGAACAAATATCCACAGTAAAATATAAACCAAAGAGAAGTTCAGCAAATCTTAATACATCTCAGCATCCTTGTCCCCAATGTAATCCTTTACCAAATGTTCTGAACTGCACACAGCTGTGTTGGACAAACTAACTTATATTGGTGTGCTTCATCATATGTAAAAGTTAGGTGAGAGTGACGGCTCAAGACCAAGTGTGGCATCAAGAAGCCAAAGCAAAACTGAAGTCAATAGGAATCAAGGGAAAAACTCTCCATTGACTGGAGTCATACCTTGCGCAAAGGAAGATGGTTGTGGGCTGTTAAAGATCAATCATCTCAGTTCCAAGGCATCACTGCAGGAGTTCCTAAGGGTAGTGTCCTAGGTCCAAACATCTTCAGCAGATTAATCAATGGCCTTTCCTCCATCATAAAGTAAGAAGTGGGGATGATTGCACAATGTTCAGTACCATTAGCGACTCCAAAGATACTGAATCAGTCCATGTCCATATACAGAAGGACCTGGACAACATTCAGGCTTGTGCTGTTCGCTGGCAAGCAACATTTATGTCACACAACTGCCAGAGAATGGCCATCTCCAACAAGAGAGAATCTAACCATCTCCCCTTGATGTTCAACAGCATTACTATTACTGAATCCCCCAATATCAACATCCTGGGGGGTTACCATTGACCAGAAAATTAACTGGGCTAGCCATATAAATACTGTGGCAACAAGAGCAGGTCAGAGGCTAGGGATTCTGTGGCAAGTAACTCACCACCTGACTTCCCTAAGCCTGTCTGCCAATTAAAAGACACAAGTAAGGGGTGTGATAGAATAATCGCCACTTACCTGAATGAGTGAAGCTCCAAGAATATTCAAGAAGCTTGACACCATCCAGGACAAATTAGCTTGCTTGACTGACACCCCATCCACCACCTAAAACATTCACTCCCTCCACCACCGATGCCCAGTGGCAGCAGTGTGTACCATCTACAAGATGCACTGCAGCAAATCGCAAAGCCTCCTCCTGTAACCTCTACCAGCTGGAAGGACATTGGGAGCAGGTGCATAGGAACATCAATACCCGCAAGGTGCCTTCCAAGCCAACCACCACCCTGACTTGGAACTATATCACCATTCCTTCACTGTTGTGGGGCTGGGTCAAAATCCTGGAACCTACTTCCCAACAGTACTCTAGGTGTACCTACACACCACATGGACTGTAGCAGTTCAAGAAGGTGGCTTACCACCAGCTTCTCAAAGGCAATTAGAGATGGATAACAAACGTTGGCCTAGTCAACGATGCCTACATCCCGTGAAAAGATTAAAAGAAAATTATTTTCTTTCAACTGACTTCTTGATTTTAGTTGAAGTTTTCAAGTAAAGCAATAACAGGTAGAGCATATTATTCGGAGCACTATAATAGGTGTAGGCATGCAAAAAATGCAACAATGCTCGACTAATTGATGTAGCACCATGAAAAATGAAGCAACTCATTTACACTGTTGTGGTGGCAGCAACTTTGTGCTTGAATATGAATTTTTAATGCTGTAAATTTATCTGGTTGCGTTTATGGAATGATCACAAACCTGTGGAAGCAAGGAGTGGAACAGGTAACAATTTAACTCCATGTCTAAATTTCCTTTTGAAGAGCACATCCAGAGGTATAAGAAATTACAAACTGGAGCATGGCATGCAGGCACTGACTTACCTGTTGAAAAGGATTTGGGTATCCAATGTTGCATACCAGGTAGTAATTTAAAACCTCTGCAGAAAGAGAGAGAAAGAGAAAATTTAAAAATTTGAATTTTTGAACACTTCATATAGTCAACCTTTGAACAAATATAAACAATGTGAAAGAAAAACACAGCCAAATGGTTTCAAGGTGTAAACTTATAAAATGCGTACCTTGAGGAAAGATTAAAAAGGGAAAACAACAAGCTTGATCGAATCTTTTACGTAGCAGCAGTACTGGTGGCTTTACAAGGACAATAAACAAAGGAATATGGAAAACTTAATATCATGTGGGTTTTGGAGACATTATCCACAAGTTGGATAAATTCATTATTGCTATTGTATATTGTTCCCAACATGGGAAGAGGTGAGGTTATATTATATACACATGGTCTTAAATTCAGAAAGCAGGCAAGCTTACATAGCAACAAGCAGAATATATGGTTGCTGAGCTGTCAGTCTTCCAATCGGCCATCAAAGATCCCATTATCCCTCTTAGTTTTCCAAATGCGCTCAGTATTTTAGTGTGCTTGTGTACTGATGTAAAATTGAGTCACGACGCAAACATCAATAACACACTAAACTGGGTCAGCATCTGTTGTGGGGTTGATTTTTTTTTTAAACTTGGCGTTTGTGTTTAAATATGAAAAATCATGAGCCTCCTCTCTGCTGCAAGGTGTTGGGGGCCAATTGGAAAAACAGAGAGCCAATGCCTTCAATGTTACCCACAGCTGGAAATTAAACATTACCAACCATCTATTGTTAAAACTTAACTATCTAAAATGTAGCCTTGCAATGAGATTATCATCACTTTTATCAGTAACTGTATTACGCAATAGGATATTGGCATGCAAAAATGAGGTTGGAATAAAGGAAAGCTTTTTTTTTGCAGTTTAGGATGCTGAATGAAAGGCACTGAAACTTTAACTTGCCCTTTTTCTAAAAGTACCGACAGCTGCTTCTGCATTTCTGGTATTGTTTTTCCATCTCAGATTTCCAGCATTTACAATTTTTTAAATATACATAATTGCACTGTGTAGGATTCTCTCCAATATAAGTACATTTCAAAACTGAGTATTCAGGGAATGAGTGAAGTTTCTTACACCAAGCAAGGAATACCATCACTTCCAGGACATTTATTCACAAAATAATCCAATGTGTTGCATCCTATTTACAAGGCATTTTTGCAGTTTTTAAAGCAAACATTTTTCATCATGTAACGACTGGAATGTTTTTTCTTTTGTTCCAAAGTTGAACTATTTCATGTATAATCAGAAAACTATCTAGTTTTTTTAACCAAATAAATTGGGTTCTAAATCTTCAATGAAATGCAGCCATCTTCAAAATATTTATTTCTTCTGATGTTTCCCTTTGTTTTGAATGAAGGATTCTAGATAGATTATGCGACGTATACCCACACATCAAAAAGTGAAGTAATAATTGTGGCTTTTGGCAGTTCAAACACAATGTTTTAGATTCTGAGCAGACACACAAATTACACTGAATGAGGCATATGAAACAAGTACTTGCAGAACAGCAAAGTTGCCATTCAACATTCATTCTTACAGCTTGACGGCTCCTTTACAACGCACTACAATTCTCAGCAGTGGCCTTAAATCAAACATTTTTTTCTAATGATTCTTAATTACAAAGCCTCAGGGTTAGGCAGAAAACACAACACAAAATCTAATTTAGGTATTGTTTTTGTTGCCTAGCTCAATTAATACAATTTAATTGTACAATAAAATACATACAATACAAAGAAAGTGCACAATTCTAGGGACTAACAGCAAATATTCCAGTAGCTGGCACATATTCCTGATCTAAACTTGAAATAATTTATGGTTAAGCAAAAATAAAATGACTGCTTGAATGTTACAGTAAGCGGGTTATAACAAATCACATTGTTTTATTAAATTTTAAGAGATTACCACCTTCAAGTTTTTAAAGTCCACACATGTTGAATGGTTTACTATATCTTTATGTATACAGTATAATGGTAACCACATTTCAGACCCACTCAAGAGCAGATAGTTAAGCATTTCCTATAAACTCACAGTACAGTACTACTGTCAGGCGGTAAGGAATGGATTGCATGGCAGTTCTCAAAAAAATAAGTAGGATATATCGTTTTGGCAGAAACAATAATCTGCCTCATTGCAACTTAACGAAGTTTCCATGTGGCACCATGTTATATCACTTTTAACATTGTGCCTGATTCTTGATTGAAGTTAACTGCACCAACAGCCAGAGCTATGCATCCTATTACACTATCTTATACTTAATTGCTGACAATAATCTCGATATTTCACCATATGGTTAAGCAACCCAACAAAATAAATTTCATGCCATTATCCTCTAAAAATACTTTTAAAAGCAACATTAAAAAAAAATCATATTTTGAGTAGCATAATGTAAGTAAAATTATTCCAACAACAAGCAAGATTTTGGTATACTTTTGATTTTTGTTTTAAACTTTAAAAAGTGAATGAAGTTTATCCAGTTAACAGTCTCTTCTCTGAATTAAGTAGTGTTAGCATCATAAACAAAAGATGCTGGAAATACTCAGCAGGTTAGGTAACATCTGTGGAGTTAATATACTTAAAACCAGTTACATATCGAATACTTTTCCGCTCTGATGTAAGGTCACCGACATGAAACATTAACTGTTTTTTTCGCCACAAATGCTCTCTTGCTTGCTGAGTATTTCCAGCACTTTTTGTTCAGTTTTCTAGCATCTGTAGCATATTGCCTTGTATTAATGTTGGAACTCTGCCTTTGTCAGAACTCTGTAGTCTGCCTGGCAAAGACGGAATCAAATTACACGTTCCAGACAATGGACGGAATTTTCCGCTCCAGGGGCCAAGTGATATGCACTCGGACATGCACACCATCACTATAGCCATGAGTGGGGATGCATCAGTGGCTATGCGAGAGGGAGTCAGGGCATCATCCAGGAGCCAATTCTCATCAAGGAGTAAGCGAGGAACCCTCAGGTGCCCAAAGGGAGGAGGAATATCAGCCAGACACCCTGGGCCATTCCACCCAGGACTCTCCTGGGTTATCCAGCCACTCCAAGTCCCTCTGCCAGTGACCCCAGCAACTCCAGCTGCTCAGGCCGAGAATGATGCACCTGCCCCTGAGGAGACCCAAAGCATCTCCAGGCCTCAGCCCTCGACAGGGCACCCGCCAAAGTCATCACAGACAACAGGGCACTACCATCAGAAGGTTGCCTCTACCTCTGCTGTGTATGTTTGGGAGGCAGTAGGTTAACAAAAATTATGAAATATTGAGAGCACAAAGGTGGCACCAGCGACATGAGCAGTCGCTTGCTCCATCAACATGGTAGTTGGGCAATGCATTGCTTAGGCTTGCGCCAGAGGGTCATATCATGTGGCCTCATGAGTATAGATTTTGCAGTTTGGTTTCTTCTCCTGATGCTGCTGTACTTACAACTGGTCAATGTGGATCTTCTAGGTTTTAATGTCAACCCGCATTGCAGTCATTCTAACTGGGCGCATCTCTCAATAGCCTCCACGTATGTCTGTCAGGCTGATCTTAGGTGCTCAAGGCAGCCTATAGCTTGACATCATGACCACGTGTACAGCTAGACATCACCCCTATAGTAGCTCCTATTTGCCACCTGCATGCTGCAGAGCTACAGACCTAGCGAGCACTTGGTGACTCCTAAAATGTCTGCTAGATTGTAATGATTGTGTGGGATCAGAGGTGTGTATCTAGGCTCATGATGCTGGACTACTAAGTGGGAGTATGCCACTCTGGGCCCAAAGGTCTGGCTAGAATGGCTGAACATAATTCCTGAGCCAGTTCTCCGATGGGCAAGATTGTCACAATGCCATCAGCATGCCAGGGTTCCTTGTGTTTATCTGAAGCTTCTGGAATTGAAAATGCTGAGGCCTCGAATGCGATCAAAGCAAAGCTCCACTACATCTGATAGGTGCTCTTGACTATCAGCAAATGCCTTCATGCAGTGTTGATATTTTCTGGCCCACAGATGCCAAGGCAATGCTGGACAGCAACTTGGGAAGTTCATACGAAGGCTGGGTCACTGGTACTTGTCAATGATCAGATGATGATGCTGCTGGAGCTTTCTCCTATGCACACAAAGGTGACCTGACTTGCAGGCTCACATCCATGAGTGAGTGTGACAGATTACAGAGTCCTAAAAAATGACCTCATGTTGGGGACTCAGTATGAAGATGAGGCTAGAGCATTATTCTTGCAAAGGGATAGTCTGTGGACCATCTGGACTGCAGTCCAGATTTAGATCAGTCCTCAGACATTCAGGCAAGAACCAGGGATTGCTGATTGTCCTCCTTGAGGCAGCTTGCATCATGCCAGGCATACTGCCATGAGTGCACTAAGGTTTGCACTGCTGCTCTTGCCTCCTGAAGGCTGCCATAGGCAGTGAAATGTTGATGCAAAGCTTGAAAAAACTGCACCATGTCTAATGTCTTCACAGTGCACACTGGTGGAGTTCTTATCCCATTACAGAATGGCCACATACTCCATGGGCTGCCTAGCCTTCCAAGGATGAGGCCATCATCATGGACGATTGTGAGGACTCATTGAGATCGATGACCTTTATTGAGATGCTAAGGATAGCAAAGAAGGTGTTAATGTCAAGCCTGCATGGGGGGCACAGGTGAAAGAGGCTCGTATGAGCTATAAGTCAACATTGTCCTGGAACCTTGCGGCTATAGGGATCTCACAGGCATTTCTGCCACGTCTGGCCTGTGCTATGGCCTTTTCCTCTGGAGCCTCAACAGCCTCTACCTCATCAAGTTCATCTCTCTCGATGTCCTCCTCATTGGAGGAGATGTGCAGCTACTCCATCACTCCATCTGGCAACTCATTCCCCCTTTGGAGCACCAGGCCGAGTAGAGTGCAGCAAACCCTGATGATGTGGGACACCCTCTGGAGAGAGTACTGAAGAGTGCCACCTGACCAATCCAGATGTCTGAAATGTATCCTCAGCATGCCAATGGTCTGCTCAATCAAGGGGCGTATTGCAGAATGAACCACATTGTACCTCTCTCTGAAGTACTTTGTGGCTGCTAAACAGGCGTTACTAGCCACAGCTTTTGGGGAAAACTTTTGTCACCGATAAGCCAACTTTGGATGCGCTGAGGGCCCTCGAAGATCTGTGGTGCTCGTGAGTGACTCAAGATGTAAGAGTTGTGCGAGCTGCCAGGGTATCTTGCACAGACCTGCATTATCTGCTTTTGGTGGTTACAGATCAGTTGCACTTTGAGAATGGAAGCCTTTTCTATTGATGAATCATAGTGGCTGCTTTCAGGGAGCTCTTAGAGCCACACACGAACATACAAATTAGGAACAGGAGTAGGCCACTCGGCCCCTTGAGCCTACTCCGCCATTCAATAAGATCATGGCTGATCTGAATGTAACCTCAACCCCACATTCTTGTCTACCCCGATAACCTTTCACCCCCTTGTTAATCAAAAATCTATTTATCACTGCCTTAAAAATATTCAAAGGCTCTGCTTCCACAAACTTTTGAAGAAAAGAGTACCAAAGACTCACTACCCTCAGGAGAAAAAAATTCTCCTCTGTCTTAAATGAGCAACCCCTTATTTTTAAACAGTGACCCCTAGTTCTAGATTCTTCCACAAGAGGAAACATCCCTCCACATCCACCCTGTCAAGACCCCTCAGGATCTTAAAGGTTTCAATTAAGTCATCTCTTACTCTTCTAAATTCCAGTGAATTCAAGCCTAACCTGTCCAGCCTTTCCTCATAAGACAACCCACCCATTCCTGGTATTAGTCGAGTGAACCTTCTCTGAACTGCTTCTAATGCATTTACATTTTTCTTTAAATAAGGAGACCAGTACTGTGCACAATGCTCCAGATGTGGTCTCACCAATGCCCAGAGCAAACTGAAGCATAACCTCCTTACTTGTGTAATCAATTCCCCTCACAATAAATTATAACATTCTATTAACTTTTCTAATTACCTGCTGAACCTGCATACTAACCTCTTGTGATTCATGGCACCCTGCACCTGTGGGGAGCTAGGGATCGCTGCAAATCCCACTGCTCTGGCAGCCTGGCTTCATCCAGGGAGAACTGGATGAAATTGTGTACCTTATTGAATATGGCGTTGGTAACCTCTCAGATGCATTTATAAGCGGAGGATTGTGATATTCCGCAGAGATCCCCAGTGGGGGGAGCCCTGGAACCAGTCGCAAAAAAGTTGACTGCAGCGGTCACTTTAAGAGCTACTGGCAATAGATGGCCTCCTAGGCCATACGGTGTCAGATCCTCTAGAAGACTGGGACAGGTGTAAGCCACCATATACCTTGAGACGTGGGGGATTTTACGTGATTCATGAGAGGCATCTTTGGTATGCTTTGGATCGTGCCAAACACCTCCATGGAATTGGTATCTCCACCTCTGCTTCTGGGTCTTCTTGGGGCCCCGCTGGCCCATGTTCCTCAGGAACAGTCTCTTCCCTTTGCCCTGCCTGATGGCGACGAGCCCTTCTTCTCCTCCACAGTTCCAATGAGAACGATGAAAAAGCCATCATGCACTCCTCCTCGTCTCTGGAAGAGCATCATTTGCAAGTTTCCCTCCCTCTGGTCACTCTCTTTCCTCCCCCTCTAATTAAAGGGGGGGTGGTGGCAATGGCTCGGTGGTATTGTCACTGGACTAATAATCCAGGGTAATGCTCTGGGGACTAGGGTTCGAATCCCACCACAGAACTAAAAGTCTGATGGCAGCCATGAAACCACTGTTGATCATCGTTCAAAAAAACCACCTGGTTCACTAATGCCCTTTAGGAAAGGAAATCTGCCATCCTTACCTGGTCTGGCCTACATGTGGCTCCAGACCCACAGCACTGTGATTGACTCTTAACTGCACTCTGAAATGGCCTAGCAAGCTGCTCCGTTGTATCAAACCGCTAACAAGAAATGGAACTGGTCTGACAACTCGGCATCAACCCAAGCACCGGAAACAAAAATGTCAAACTCAGCCCTATCGACCCTGCAGAGTCCTCCTTACTAAAATCTGGGGGCTAGTGCCAAAATTGGGAGAGCTGTCTCACAGACTAGTCAAGCAACAGCCTGAAATAATCATACTCACAGAATCATGCCTTACAGACAATGTCTCTTACTGACAATGACAGACCCAGCACAGGTGACGGCATAGTGGCATACAGTCGGGAGGGAGTTGGCCTGGGGGTCCTCAACGACGTTGCCGAACTCCATGAAGTCTCATGGCGCCAGGTCAGGAAGCCTCCTGCTGATTACCACATATCGTGCCCCCCTCAGCTGATGAATCATTGCTCCTCCATGTTGAACATCACTTGGAGGAAGCACTGAGGGTGGCAAAGAATGTACTTTGGGTGAGGGACTTCAATGTCCATCACCAACAGTGGCTCGGTAGCACCACTACAAAATGAGTTGGCTGAGTCCTGAATGACGTAGCTGATAGACTGGGTCTGTGGCAAATGGTGAGGCAACCAGCATGGGGGAAAAACATACTTGACCTCATCCTCACCAACCTGCCTGCCGCAGATGCATCTGTCCATGACAGTATCGGTAGCGGTGACCACCACACAGTCATTGTGGAGGGCAAAGTCCACCTTTACATTGAGGACACCCTCCATCGTGTTGTGTGGCACTACCACCGTGCTAAATGAGATAGATTTCAAACAGGTACAGCAACTCAAGACTGGGCAACCATGAGGTGCTGTGGGCCTTCAGCAACAGCAAAATTATACTCGAACACAATCTGTAATCTCATGGCCTGACATATCCCCCACTCTACCATTACTACCAAGTCAAGGGATCAACCCTGGTTCAATGAACAGTGCAGGAGGGCATGCCAGGAGCAGCACTAGACATACCTAAAAATGAGGTGTCAATCTGGTGAAGCTATAACACAGGACTACTTGCGAGCTAAACAGCGTAAGCAGCAAGTGATAGACAGAGCTAAGCAATCCCACAACCGACTGATCAGGTCTAAGCTCTGCAGTCCTGCCACATCCAGTTGTGAATGGTGGTGGGCGATTAAACAACTTGCTGGAGAAGGAGACTCCACAAATATCCCCATCCTCAATGATGCAGGAGCCCAGAACATCAGTGCAAAAGATAAGGCTGAAGTATTTGCTACATTCTTCAACCAGAAGTGCTGAGTGGATGATCCATTTCGACCTCCTCTGGAGGTCCCCAACATCACCGATGCCAGTCTTCAGCCAATTCGATTCACTCCACGTGATATCAAGAAACAGCTGAAGGCACTGGATAGTGCAAAGGCTATGGACCCTGACAACGTTCCAGCAATAGTTCTGAAGACTTGTGCTTCAGAACTTGCTGCACCCCTAGCCAAGCTGTCCCAGTACAGCTACAACACTGGCATCTACCCAGCCAAGTGGAAAATTGCCCAGGTATGTCCTGTCCACAAAAGGCAGGACAAATCCAACCCAACCAATTGCCACCCCATCAGTCTTCTCTCGATCATCAGTGAAGTGGTGGAAGGGGTCATCAACAGTGCAATCAAGCAGCACTTGCTTAGCAATAATCTGCTCACTGAGCCTCAGTTTGCATTCCGCAGGACCACTCAACTCCTGACCTCATTACAACCTTGGTCCAAACATGGACCAAAGAGCTGAACAGCAGAGGTGACCTGACCATGACTGCCCTTGACATCAAGGCAACTTTTGAGTGTGGAATCAAGGAGCCCTAGCAAAACTGGAGTCAATGGGAATCACGGGGAAAACTCTCTGCTGGTTGGAGTCATGCCTAGCACAAAGGAAGATGGTTGTGGTTGTTGGCAGTCGGTCATCTCAGCTTCAGGACATCACCGCAGGAGTTCCTCAGGGTAGTGTCCTCGGCCCAACCATCTTTAGCTGTTTCATCAATGACCTTCCTTCCATCATAAGGTCAGAAGTGGGGATGTTCGCTGACTGCACAATGTTCAGCACCATTTGTGACTCTTCAGATACTGAAGCAGTCCATGTCCAAATGCAGCAAGGCCTGGAGAGTATCCAGGCTTGGGCTGACAACTGGCAAGTAACAAGTGTCAGGCACTGACCATCTCCAACAAGAGAGAATCTAACTGTCACCCCTTGACATTCAATGGCATTACCATCGCTGAATCCCCCACTATCAACATCCTGGGGGTTACCATTGACCAGAAACTGAACTAGACTAGCCATATAAATACTGTGGCTACAAGAGCAGGTCAGAGGCTAGGAGCAGGTCAGAGGCTAGGAATCCTGTGGTGAGTAACTCACCTCCTGACTCCCCAAAGTCTGTCCACCATCTACAAGGAACAAGTCAGGAGTATGATGGAATGCTCTCCACTTGCCTGGGTGAGTGTAGCTCCCACAACACTCAAGAAGCTTGACACCATCCAGGACAAAGCAGCTTGCTTGATTGGCACCACATCCACAAATATTCACTCCCTCCACCAGTGTCACACAGTGGCAGCAGTGTGTACCATCTACAAGGTGCGCTGCAAGAACTCACCAAGGCTCTTTAGACAGCACCTTCCAAACCCATGACCACTAGCATCTATAAGGACAAGGGCAGCACACAGATGGGAACACCACCACTTGGAAGTTCCTCGCCAAGCCACTCACCATCTTGGCCTGGAAATATATCGCCGTTCCTTCACTGTCTCTGGGTCAAAATCCTGGAACTCCCTTCCTAACAGCACTGTGTGTGTACCTACACCACACGGACTGCAGCAGTTCAAGAAGGCAGCTCACCACCACCTTCTCAAGGGCAGTTAGGGATGGGCAATAAATGCTGGCCTAGCCAGCGAAATCCACACCCCATGAACAAATGAACAGGACAGACAGGCCCTCCCTGGACTGGGCCCAGGACATACGTGCCAGGCACAGTCGTGTAGCATGGTGTGCACAGCCCTAGGACTGTCTTTGCTTTCTGGCCCTGACTATCCAGTGTACACAGCCCCTGGATTGTCTTTCACTTATGCCCCACTTCCTTTCCACTCCCCCCATTCAGAAGTCTCTGTCCACCCCTTTTCTCCTGTGCTCCAGTCAGACATCCACTCCACTCCACCCCCACTCATGTGTCTCTGTCCATCCCTACCCTCCCAGGCTCCACCCCCAATCATTTGTCTCTGTCAGCCACTTCCCTTGTCTCTATCTTGTCTCACCCTCCTCCCGCAACCCCTTCCAGTTAAGCCTTCCAGCCTTCCAATGCCTTTCAGCCCCTTTCCTCTGTCATCTCACCCCCTCACCCCAGTCAAGCGTGTGCCTTCCAGCCCCTTCCCTTTCCACTGTCTTGACTCAACCCTCCCCACCGTCAAGCATGTGCCTTATAAACTGCACCCCGCCCCCTTGCCTTCCTACCTGTCTTGCCTGAGCAGCCTTGAAACGGAGTCAGAGCTGCCACAAATACAGCACAAAGGCTGGCGAGCACTGTGCACACAAACCTTAAAGTCGTGAGTGAAGTGCCGTTCGCCAGGTAGAGTGCAATACTACTGCTGCTGATGGCCCACTATACCTTATCAATGCCCAGTCTTGGGGGGCTGCTGTATTGGTTCTCCATTTATCACAGTGGTAGCATCACAAACAGTGGACGGTGTCCTCTGCATGAAGATAGGGCTTTTGTCCCCACAAGGGCTGTGCTGTGGTCATTCCTACCAATGCTGTCATAGACAGATGGGACAGCAAAAGGTAGATCAGCAGGGCAACATCAAGTGAGTTTCTCCCTTGTATTGGGGGTCCCCACTATGTTGCAAGCTCAGTTTGGCAGCCATGTCCTAAAGGAATGAGCCAGTGCAGTGCTGCCAGGTTACTTTTAGAGATTGAAGTTTCCCACCCACAGTACATTCTGTGAATCCCTGCCGCCCTCAGTGTTTTCCAAGTCGTGTTCATCAGGTAGTAGCACTGGTTCATTAGCTGAGGAAGAGAAGTAGGTGCTAATCTGAAAGAGGTTTCCTTGCCCATGTTTGACCTAATGTCATGAGACATCATGGGGTCCAGAGTCAATGATGAGGATTTCCAGGGACACTTTCTCAACTGTATACAACTGTGCTGCTGCCTCTGGTGGGTCTATCATGCTGGCGGCATAGAACATACCCAGGGATGGTGATGAAGAATCTGTGACATTAGTTTTTTAAAATTCATTTATGGGATTTGGGCATCGCTTGCTAGGCCAGCATTTATTGCCCCTCCTTAATTGCCCTAGAGAAGGTGGTGATGAGCTGCCTTTTTGAACTGCTGCAGTCCCTGTGGTGTAGGTACACCCACAGTGCTGTTAGGGAGGGAGTTCCAGAATTTTGACCCACACTGCTGTTGATCTGGAGTCACATTTAGGCCAGGCCAGGTCAGTCCAGCAGATTTTCCTCCTTAAAGGATAACCGTGAGGCAGACATTTTCTTTTTAAACTATAATTCAGGAGTGTCACGGCCATCACTAATTTATTTTATTTCCAGACTTATTTAATTTACTGGATTTAAATTCCTCAGCTGACATGGTGAGATCCAAACTAATGTTTCCAGGTCATTAGCTCAGGCATCTGGATTAACAGTCCAGTACCACTGCCACTATACTACTGTACTCTTGTATTGACTTAATTGTATGGATGGGAAGAAGAGAACTGATTATGTTCAGCTGTCATTCCAACACCAGAGGAGAAATTCCAGACCAAAAAAAATTATTGTAATTTGTCATAAACCAATCCAATTATCCAGCTAATTGAAACCAAAATTGACCACATATAAGACATTAGATAAATTGAGTGGTGCCGTTTCAACGACAGCAGGAGGTCTGCTTCATAGCCACTGACTCACTGCTCATAAAGGAAGGCATTTCATCCAATTTACAGCTGATGATAAGAGTAGGTCAACAATTACCCGAGGTCTTCCTTTCTGTAAATCACAAAGACTGTCAAAGCTGTCTGGAAAACTGTGCTAGACTATAAGGTTTTCAGACAATTTATAGAAGAGCACTGTTTAAAATGTCAGTTATAAAAATACAATCTACAAAACCAAAATTGCTTAATACACACAAAAATAAGTATCCCTACTGAGACTGGAGTTTATTTATTTACTTAAACCTCAAAATGCTATCATCTTACCCATTGCATGGATATCTCTACTATGTTTCTCTACAGTTGTGTTTGCAGTGAAGATAATTCCACCTCATAATTCCACCTGTAATTTATTTGATTTGGATCAGCATTCTAGTCCCTCAAACCAAAGGGGGGCTATGTGCTTTCTTTTAGATAATACTCATTCAGTTTATTTTTTTTCATTATGTGGCTACAGTCAACAAACAAATACAGGGAAATCTCAGGTTTTCAGCATTCATAGTATGTTGTTTTTAATGTTTAATTTACCGTCACTTCTCTTCCAGGCATGCCCAGCTTGAAGTTCTGCTCTTCTCTCAGACAGGAATTCAGTTTGTCTTCTTCACCCTGTTCACCTTCTACTATCAGTTTCCCACCTTGTATATTGATCAGCGTCTACTGAAGCTTGCTTTCACAGCACTCTGCTTTCCTCAGCATGCAGCTCTGGCTCCAAATGATCTTATGCGGGTGCCAACTTAAATTCCACACGCTTCAGATGCACCCATGATTCAACACTGAGTTCAACTAGTCTAGTTCATAACCACCACTCTTGTTTTCTCAGACAAGAGGCACTGGGGATGGTCCTGCTTTTGTCATTTACGCCACCTCTGGACCCATCTTTTGCTTCAATACTTTTCCTACTGTCACCCCCTTTTGCCTTGCACCATTGACCCAGCTGTCATTAAATTGCTCATTCTCTTAACCCTAACACAAGCTTTCCCCTTTTTTTTTTCCCTCCCACCGCACACCATCCCTACCCCAAATCCTGGCTCAGTGCTTACTAACAAAACTTACATTTCTTCCAGTTCTGATGAAAGGTCATTGACCTGCAAAGTTAACTGTTTCTCTCTCTACAGATTCTGTCTGACCTACTGAAGATTTCCACCATTTTCTGTTTTCATTTTAGAAAAATCTCTTGTTGCAGGAAGAAACACCCCATTAACCAAGGAAGGACATACCTGTCTTGGAGGGAATGCAACAAAGCTTCACTAGACCGATCTCTGGGATGAGGGCTTTGTCCTCTAAGGACAGACTGACTAGACTAAGTTCATATTCCCTAGAATTTTGAAGAACGAAGGGTAATTTCATTGAAACATAACATTCTAAAAGAAATTTGATAGGGAAGATGCTGGGAGGACATTCCCCTTGCTAAGGAATTTAGAACGAGGGGGCATAATTTCTTAATTTGGGGTTGGGCATTTAGGGTCTAAGATGAAAAGGAATTTCTTCATTCAAAAGGTTGTGAATCTTAGGAATTCTCTAGGCCAGAGGGCTGTGGATGTTCAATTGTTGAGTATATTCAAGATAGATACCAATAGATCTTTGGATACTGAGGGAATTAAGGGATATGGGGATGGTGTGGGAAGGTGGGGTTGAGGTTAAAGATCAGTTATGATCATACTGAATTGCAGAACAGGCTTAAAGGGCTAAATGACCTACTTCTATTTCTTAGGTTATGTTTACAAGGTTCCTTTTACTGCAAAATAGAATCTCTAACCTTCTGTAGCAAGTTTAACTCGTGGCAATGGCATAAATTCAGCAATTTTTCACACTCATGGGAAGAATAATGGTGTTCACCCATTTTTGAAGTTAATAAGCACCACAAATCATCCTGCACCTTGCAACTCACAACATATCTCACCCTCGCCACAAATTGCTAGGCTTTTTTTATGCACTAATAACTGTGTGCACCAAGAACTCACCATTATTTTCCCAGAAAATTCAGTCATGGTGTAAATTTGTTTGAATGCAAATCATGTGGGTATAAGAGGTGTTGTGTGAAAATCCAGAATATCTTCAAAAATCTAAAGACTGACAACTAACGTCTAATTTCCAACATATAAGCAAAGGAATCTCTAACCTCATTCCACTATTCTCATTCTCGAGGATAAAGCGGGTTGACAGCAAATTATAAAACAGACCATGCAAAACAATTTACATAACTATTTTCAATAATGAGCAATTAATGGTACAATCTTTCAACAAAGGATGCAAAGTCACCTTCAACTGTGGAGTCGACTTAAATTGCTTCACAAAGAACGCATCTTGCACTTTGAAGGCATTTTATACTCAAATAAAATGATGAGAATTGTGCTAATGAATGAATAGGCATTAAAATACCTAATTTTTAATATTTAAAGTACACAATACCCTGGCTAAACACATTTTATCTGATCTGCTTTCACAATGGAGTATTTTTAATAAGATCATTAATGTTGAGACAAATTCATCAATATCTACAAGATGCTATGGTTGAGCAGTCCTGCAGCTCTCTGAAGCTCCAGTGTGTGGAAGATGATTATATTTCATTAAAGCATGACAAATCAATTAATAATATGATTTGACAATATTTACTCACTGAATAGGATCCATCATAGATCAACAGCATAGATCAAAATAATCTATATCGGATTGAATTAGTAACTGTTTAATCAATACAATAATTTGTTAATTATCCTAACCACTTAAGAAACACTTAATGAGTTGGTCAACAAGGTTTTTTTTGGCATGTGTGCAAGTAAGAGTGATGATTTCTCTAGACTTATCTATTCCCATTCCCTCCTGGCCAGTGTCTCACTTTCCAACTTCCATAAACTTTAACTCATCCAAAACTCTACTGCCCATATCCTATGAGTGCCCAGCTCACACATCGCCCATATGCAGAATTGGTTCCCAGTCTGCCAATGCTTCAGCTTTAACATCCTCATCCTGGTTTTCAAATCCATCAATGACCTCTCCCCTCTCTATCTCTGTACGTCATTAAACAAACCGCCAGGGTCTGTGCTCCTCCAATTCTGGCCTTTTGCATATTCATGATTTTACCTGCTCCATCACTAGCAGTCAGTTGCCAAGGCCGTAAACTCCGGAACTCCCTGTCTAAGCCTCTCCACCTCTTTTTCTGTCTTTAAGCTGCTCCTTAAAGCCTGCGGCTGTGACCTGTTCTAATATTTCCCTATGTGACTCAGTATCAAATTTTGTTTGGTAACATTCCTCAGTGCCTTGGTGCATTCTACTATGTTTAAAAGCGCTATGTAAGTAAAAATTGTTGTTGCCAGGGCCATCTTGAAAATAATCAAAATTAATTTCGTCTAAGCCTCCAAATCTCCTGGGGTGGGTAGGGGATTTTGCCCTGTGTCATTGACCACTGGCAGTAAACAAAAGCTACTAAAACTGACACTTAGGGGTAAAGTTGTCTAATTTGTTTCTGACTGTAGGCAAGTTGGCATCTAAAGGGCCGATATCTTCATCCATGCTGGTCTTTATGGGCTTGTAAATGTTTTGGGAAACTTCTGCTTTTATATAACCATGAATGTACATGGTAAAAGTGTTTCACAAGTAAACTGGAGTTCAGACAAAAGCTGTCATTTACAAACAAACTTCAGAATGCAGTGCATCTGTCCACTAATTCCAAGCAGAATGTTCACGTATAGATAAGCTAGGGTGTCAGAAAGTTGACAGGAGTTTACTTCAGCAAAACAACATGTCAAATCAATACACGAGATATCAGTCCAGAAGAGGCAAGACAAGATAAATTTAAAATAGTGATAATCCTTCGAGAAATCATTTGAAACTTGTGCCAGAGCAAGCCTCAAGGAAACCTAGAGCTTGGTTTCACCATTAGAAACGTACATGAAAGCAGGGAAACTCAAATTTCATTAACTGAGATATTTCTCCTTAATTAGCTCCTGGACAATTTTACATCTAGCTATTTTGGAATCAACTGGTCACCACGTTTAGCAATAATCCGCAAATTAGATACAACAGCCAAATTATTAACTGCAAGCCTATTATTATCATTGGTGTGCCAGTAATCCATTATTCCAGCCTCTGCATCGTTACGTTACATTCAGAGAAATGTATTTCTTATTTACCAAGTTCTGTTTAAGGACAACATACCTTTAGCAATAAGGCCATGCTCTTCTGCCATTTTGGAGACGTATGCTTCAGGAGACACACAGAAGTCACTAGAACCCTGGCCAAGAAATGGAAACAAAGGTTAGTAATGTGGAATTATAGAATAGTCAATAAAACCTGTCTAAGAGCAGATTTGGCAAGAGTCAACCTATTTCTTGCTAATAACTGGTTTGGGCCAAATGTATTCAAAGCCAATACAATCAGATATAAAAACCTATGACCACCAGTTTACAGCAATGCTGAACAAGGAACATCGGAATATAATGGCATGGCTATATATTCAATGGAATCGATCATAAGAAATGGGAGGAGTAGGCTATTCAGCCCATCCAGCCTGCTCTGCCATTCGATAAAATCATGGCTGTTCTGATTGTAGCAGTAACTCCATTTTCCAGCCTGCCCCCATAACCCTCAACTCCGTAGTCGATCAAAATCTGTCTCTCTCAGGCTTGAATATATTCAATGACCCAGCATCCACTACTCTCTGTGGAACAGAATTCCAACGGTGAAGAAACATCTGAGAAAAGAGATTCCTCACCTCTATCTTAAATGAGAAACCTCTTATTTTTAAACTGTGCCCCATAGTTCTAGATTCCCTCACAACAGGAAACATCCTCTTAGCAACTAGCCTGTCAAGCCTGTCAGAGTCTTATATGTTTCAATAAGACCAATTCTCATTCTTCTAAACTCCAACAATTATAGGACCAACCTGCTCAATCTTTCCTTATAAGACAACCCATTCATCCCAGGAATCAGCCTCGTGAACCTTCTCTGAACTACTTCCAATGCTTCCTTAAGTAAGGATACCAAAACTGTATACAGTACTCCAGTTGCAGTCTCATCAATGCCCTGTAGAGCTGTAGCAAGACTCCCATACTTTTATACTCCATCCCCCTTGCAGTAAAGGCCAACATTCCATTTGGCTTCCTAATTACTTGCTGTATTCGCATACTAATTTTTTATAATTCATGTATAAGGACATCCAGATCTCTCTGTACTGCAGTCTCTCCATCCAAAGTGGACAACCTCACATTTTCCCACATTACACTCTATCTGCCCATTTTTTGCCCGCTCACTTAAACTACTTATATTGCTTAGCAGACTCTATGTGCCCTCCTCACACCTTGCTTTCCTACCTTGCATCATCAGTAAATTTGGCTACAAATAGTCAGTCCCTTCATCCAAGTCATTATAGATCATAAATATAGATTTTAAATAATTGAGACACCTGCACTGATCCCTGCGGCACTCCATTAGTTACAATTCCTTGTTTCCCATTATTAATTCCCCAGTCCCCACTCTCTAAGGGGCTAACATTGGTTACTCTCTTCCTTTTTGTATACTTGTAGAAGCTTTTACTGTCTGTTTTTATATTTCTTGCTAGGTTTCTCTCATACTCCAATTTCTCCCTCTAAGTCATTCATTGCTGGTTTCTAATTTTTTCTTATCTTCTGCGCTACCAATCTTTCAGCGTTGTACATCATTTCTTTCAATTTGATGCTATCCTTAACTTCCTTAGTTAGCCATGGATGGTGCATCCTTTTCGTAGCATCTTTCTTTCTCAATGAGAAATAACTTCTGAGAGTTATGAAATATCTCCTTAAATGTCTGTCACTGCTTCTCTACCATTTTATCTTTTAACCTATTTTCTCAGTCCATTTCCTTTAAGTTTAAGACTAGTTTCTGACCCAAACTTCTCACCCTTGAACTGAATGAGAAATTCGGTCATGCTATGATCACTCTTACTTAGATGATATTTTACTAGGAGGTCATTAATTAATCGTCTCATTACACATTACCAGGCCTAAATTTGCCTGTTGACTGGCTGGTTCCAGAACACATTGTTCTAAGAACTTGTCCCAAATACAACTCACCCTCCAGGCTACTTCTGCCAATTTGGTTTGTCCAATCTACAAGAAATTTAAAATCTCCCACGATTACTGCAGTACCTTTCTTACAACCACCTACTTATTTCTTGATTTATACTCTGTCCTACTGTATAGCTGTCAGGGAGCCTATAAGCCACTCCCACTAATTACTTCTTTCCTTTGCTATTTCTTATCTCCACCCAAATTGATGCTACGTTTTGATCCTCCAAACCCAGATCATTTCTCACTATTCTACTACAGTGATCTCATCCTTTGTTAATTGGGTCACCCCACCTCCTTTTCCTTTCCTCCTGTCCTTTTGAAATGTCAAATGCCCTTGAATATTCAGGCCCCAGCCATGGTCACTTTGCAATCATGTCTCTGTAACAGCTGTCATATCATACTCATTTATTTCTATTTGTGCTAACAATTCATCCAGTGCATTACAAATGCTGTGAGCCTTTAATTTTGTCTTTTACCATTTTCTTTCTCTGACCCTATTTGTTCATGCATTATGTTTGTAGCCGTATTGCTACCCTGCACTACTGCCTTGTCCTTTCTCTTCAACTTTTCATATCTCCCCTCATGCAAACCCTTCCCCCCCTTCCCCTCACTATCTCGTTTAAAGCCCTCTCTGCAGCCTTAGTTATACGATTTGCCAGGACACTGGTCCCAACACAATTCAGGAGAAGCCACTCCAATGGTGCAGCTCGTGCCTTCCCCACTACTGCTGCCAGTGCCCCATACACCTAAACCCATTTCTCCCACACCATTGTCACCATTTCAATAGGTCTCATCAGCCCAAGCTGAATATTGTCCAGATGTTGCAACATTCATGCATGGATTGCTTCAGTATCTGAGGAGTTGCTAATGGTACCAAACACTGCAATCATCAGTGAACATCCCTATTTCTGGCTTTGTGATGGAGGGAAATCGCTGATGAATCAGAAAATGGTTGGACTTAGGACACTATCCTGAGCAACTCCTGTATTGAGGTCCTGGGGCTGAGGTGATTAGTCTCCAACAACCACAAACATCTTCCTTTCTGCTAGATATGACTCCAGCCAGTGGAGAAATTCCTCCGTGAATCCCATCAATTCCATTCAGTTTTACTAGGGCTCCTTGATGTCAACTGCTGCTTTAATGTCAACAAGGGTAGGCCACTTTAACCTCACTGCTTCAAAGCAACTGCAATGTGGTTGACACTTACCTGCCTTCTGAAATAGCCTTGCAAGCCATTCAGTTTCATTGAACCTCTTCAAAAAAGACGAGTAAGAATAAAACCGAACAGACCACCCTACATCAACCTAGGTAGGACACGATAAAGCCAGATCCAGCCCAGTTGATTCTGCAAACTGCCCCTCACCAGTGTCTGGTTTTAATTCACAGAATCTTTACAGTTCAGGAGGCCATTCAGCCCATCGAGTCTGCACTGGCTCTCCAAAAGAGCATGCCACCTAGTCCCACTCCCCTGCCTTATCCCTGTAACCCTGCACATTCTCTCTTTTCAGGTAGCAATCCAATTCCCTTTTGAATACCTCGATCGAACCTGCCTCCAACCACCCTCTGGGTGAAAACATTTTTCCTCACATCACTATTACTCCTTTTGCCAATTATTTTGAATCTGTGTCGTCTAGTTCTTGATGCTCTCAAGTGGGAACAATTTCTCACTATTTATCCTGTTCATGCCGCTCAGGATCCTGAATACCTCTCAAGTCTCCTCTCAGCCTTCTTTTCTCCAAGGAAAGCAGTCCCAACCTCTCCAATCTATTCTCATAGCTGCAGTTCTTTCTCCTTGGGATCATTCTTGTGAATCTCCTCTGCACTCTCTCCAATGCCTTCAACTGGACGCAGTACTCCAGATGAGGCCTAACTAGTGCCTCATGCAACATGACCTTCTTACTCTAATGCTCAATTCCCCTATTAACAAAGCCTAAGATACTATATGCTTCATTAGCTGCTCTCTCAACATGCCCTGCCATCTTCAATGAATTATGTACATATACACTGAGGTCCCTCTGTTCCTGCACACACTTTAGAGTTTCTCCCTCTATTTTATACTGTCTCTCCACATTCTTCCTACCAAAATGAATTACCTCACACTTCTCTGCATTGAACCTCATCTACCATTTGTCCACCCAGTCCACCAACATGTCTACATCCTTTTGAAGTTCAAGATCGCCCCATCACAGTTGACCAACATTTCCAATCTTCGTATCATCTGCAAATTTTGAAAACAAGCCCTGAATGCCACAGTTTAGGTCATTAATATATATCAGGAAGAGCAAGGGTCCCAACACTGACCCCTGGGGAACTCCACTATAGACCTTTCTCCAATCTGAAAAACAATTATTTATCACTACTGTTTCCTTTCATTCACCCAATTCCTTATCCAAGTGCCTACTTTCCCTTTTATTCTATGACTGCATGTTAACTGTGTTTAATTGTATGCAGCTGATGGGCATTACCTGAAATTCATCTGAACCCCTATAAATAGACACCCTCCTCTCCTCTCCTACATAAAAGGGGGAGGTTATATTCACCTTTCTCCCCCTCTCCCCCCTCCAGGGAGGAATTTATTAAAAAAAAAACTTATTATATATATATATATAATATAATGGCCAATCCTTCCCGGGGTGGGTGTGGCTCGGGCCCAAAGGCCAGTTTGCCATCGCCTGTGGCCGGGCCCTCGAAGGCAAATGTGGAGGCGGTGTTGTCACCGGTGGCAGGTCCTTCAAAAAAGACTTATAAATAGACACAGACTGAAGCTGCGGCTGTTGGGTTAGCAAGCATATGCTGGTAATGTGTAACTCCATAAGTAAGTGTACAAGAATATAAAGATTGGCTACAGTGCCATCCTTTAATAATTGGCTTTCTGGGATAGAACTTCTGGGAACCGGTGCCAAAATTGGGAGAGCTGGCCCACAGAGAAGTTAAGTAACAGCCTGACAGCCATATCACAGAATCATGTCTTTCAGCCAGCATTCCAGACCCCTCCCTCAGCTAGCTGGGCAGACCCACCAGAGATCACGGCACAGTGACCATATAGGCAGAAGTAGGTGACCATAGGAGTCCTCAATATGGGATCAGGACCTCATGAAATCTCATGACATCACATCAAACATGGGCAAGGGAACCTCCTACCGATGCCACATAGTACTCCCTGTTGCCCAGCAGAGGTGGCGGCACAGTGGGATTCAGTCGGGAGGGAGTCGTCCTGTGAGTCCTCAACAGCGACTCCGGACTCCATGAAGTCTCATGGCATCAGGTCAAACATGGCCAAGGAAACTCCTGTTGATTGCCATGTACCACAAGCCGCCCTCCCTCAGCTGATGAATTAGTACTCGTCCATGTTGAACACCACTTGGAGGATGCACTGAAGGTGGCAAGGGCACAGGATGTACTCTGGGTGGGGGACTTCAATGTCCACTACCAAGTGTGGCTCGGTAGCACCACCACTGACCGAGCTGGCCGAATCCTAAGGAACATAGCTGCTAGACTGGGACTGCAACAGGTGGTGAGGGAACCAGCAAGAGGGAAAAACATACTTGACCTCATCCTCACCAACCTGCCTGCCACAGATGCATCTGTCCATGACAGTATCGGTAGGAGTGACCACCGCACAGTCGCTGTGGAGACGAAGTCATGCCTTCACATTGAAGATACCCTCCAACGTGTTGTGTGGCAATACCACCATGATAAATGGGATAGATTTCGAACAGATCTAGCAACTCAAGACTGGGCATCCACTAGGCGCTGTGGGCCACCAGCAGCAGCAGAACCGCACTCAACCACAATCTGTAACCTCATGGCCCAGTATGCCTCCCACTCTACCATTACCATCAAGCCAGGGGATCAACCCTGGCTCAATGAAGAGTGCAGGAGGGCGTACTAGCAGCAGCATCAGACATACCTAAAAATGAAGTGTCAACCTGCTGAAGCTGTAACACAGGACTACTTGTGTGCCAAACAGCATAAGCAGCAAGCGATAGGCAAAACTAAGCAATCCCACAATCAGTGGATCAGATCTAAGCTCTGCAGTCCTGCCACATCCAGTTGTGAATGGTGGTGGGCAATTAAACAACTCGCTGAAGGAGGAGGCTCCACAAATATCCCTATCCTTAATGATGGAGGAGCCCTGCACATCAGTGCAAAAGGTACAGCTGAATGATTTGCTACAATCTTCAGCCAGAAGTGCCAAGTGGATGATCCATCTCGACCTCCTCCAGAGGTCCCCAGCATCACAGATTTGAGTCTTTGTCCAATTCGATTCACTCCACGTGATATCAAGAAATGGCTGAAGGCACTAGATACTGCAAAGGCTATGGGTCCTGACAATATTCTGGCAATAGTACTGAAGACTTGTGCTCCAGAACTAGCTGCGCCCCTAGCCAAGCTATTCCAGTACAGCTACAACACTGGCATCTACCCAGCTATGTGGAAAATTGTCCAGGTATTTCCTGTACACAAAAAGCAGGACAAATCCAACCTGGCCAATTACCACCCCATCAGTCTACTCCCCATCATCAGTGAAGTAATGGAAGGGCTCATCAACAGTGCTATCAAGCGGCACTTGCTTAGCAATAATCTGCTCACTGAACCTCAGTTTGGATTCAGCCAGGGCCACTCAGTTCGTTACCTCATTGCAGCCTTGGTTCAAACATGGACAAAAGAGCTGAACTCCCGAGGTGAGGTGAGAGTGACTGCCCTTGACATCAAGACCGCATTTGACTGTGTGTGGCATCAAGGAGCCCCAGTAAAACTGGAGTCAATGGGAATCAGGGGAAAAACTCTCCGCTGGTTGAAGTCATACCTAGCACAAAGTAACATGGTTGTGGCTGTTGGACGTCAGTCATCTCACTCCAGGGCATCACTGCAGGAGTTCCTCAGGGTAGTGTCCTCAGCCCAACCATCTTCAGCTACTTCATCAATGACCTTCCTTCCATCATAAGGTCAGAAGTGGGGATGTTCGCTGATGATTGCACAATGTTCAGCATCATTCGCAACTCCTCAGATACTGAAACAGTCTATGTCCAAATGTCCAGGCTTGGGCTGACAAGTGGCAAGTAACATTCACGCCACACAAGTGTCAGGCAATGACCATCTCCAACAAGGGAGAATCCAACCATTGCTGCTTGATGTTCAATGACATTACCATCACTGAATCCCACACTATCAACATTCTGGGGGTTACCATTGACCAGAAACTGAACTGGGCTAGCCATATAAATACTACGGCTACTAGAACAGGTCAGAAGCTAGGAATCGTGCGATGAGCAACTCATCACCTGACTCCCCAAAGCCTGTCCACCATCTACAAGGCACAAATCAGGAGTGTGATGGAATACTCCCCACTTGCCTGAATAAGTGTAGCTCCCACAACACTCAAGAAGCTGGACACCACCCTGGACAATGCAGCCCACTTGATTGGCACCACATCCACAAACATTCACTCCCTCCACCACCAACGCACAATAGCAGCAGTGTGTACCATCTACAAGATGCACTGCAGGAATTCAACAAGACTCCTTCGACAACACCTTCTAAACCCACGACCAGTACCATCTAGATGGACAAGGGCAGCAGATAGATGGGAACACCACTACCTGGAAGTTCCCCTCCAAGTCGCTCACCATCCTGATTTGGAAATATATTGCCATTCCTTCATTGTCGCTGAGTCAAAATCCTGGAACTCCCTTTCTAACAGCACTACTGCAGCGGTTCAAGAAGGCAGCTCACCACCACCTTCTCAAGGGCAACGAGGGATGGGCAATAAATGCTAGCCCAGCCAGCGAAGCCCACATCCCGTGAATGAATAAAAAAGACTCCCACATCCCATGAATGAACAAAAAAAAATTACAGTGGTGAAAATAATCTTACAATTACTCAAAACAGTATATTTAACAATTATGTATGAATTACACCTACAACAAATAGTTTTCTGGGTTAATCTGTGTCCGTAAATTACAAAGTTTAATTTGCAATGTAAAATAATGCATACACTTTGAGCCATAATATAGTCCACTTAATGTCTTAAGTGCTTACTGAAAATAATCTACTCTCGATCTTTTTACACCCAGACAAAGTGAATTGGTTTGGAATTTAACAAACTATTCGTACATCGCTTGAGAACAGATTACTTAATTATCCTTTCAAATTATTCTAATCTATTATGTAACATTATTACAATCTGTTCCATATCGTTGAATATAACACTGACTATGCATTCTCATTTCCACTTTTCCTTTTTCATTTCTTGTTACTCCCACACTTCCTAATTTTATATCATTATAAACTGGTCTCATTATGATAATGAGACCATCACTATAATCATCTGTCAATTTCAATGTATCAAAACAAATCCCACAGCAACCTGTTAATATTTTCTTCTTCACAATGGTGTAAGTCACAAATTAACCAACAGACAATGTGTTAAGTTGACCACAAACTAATTATTACAGTCAAGAATTTTTAAACTTTGAAAAGCCCCCATCATCTCAATTATTACATGGACGAATCATGCTGATGTTATGCACTATAACGTAAATTCTAAATGATTTTAACAAACTATGCCAGATTAGTAGTGGCCTGGGACTTCTGAACAAAACACCAAATAATCCTGTTTTGCAAATAACATTTCAACATGTGAAGAGGAGAGGAAAGGCTGGCTGTAAATTAGCCCATTTCAAGATAAAAATGACATTTCAGTCCTGAAATCAGGCACATTCAATTATGACAAAATTGAGACAGGTTTCTTTATACAAGTAGCAAGATAATTAACAAGAGAATAAAAATGCTACATTTGGTAGCTTGTCATTTACTTTTCATACAATAAAGAATACTATAATCTGCACTGGAAATTCAACTTTCTTGTGTTGCTAGAGGACATGATGCGCAGACACTAAGGCCAGGATTTTCAGGCCCCATTGTGACGGGACCTGCCACGGGATATTCAGCAGCCCATCCAAAAGTCCATTGACTTTCAGCAGGACCAGACAATCCCAGCGGTGGGGGGAGGGGCCAGAAAATCCCACCCTAAAGAAGTAATATTGAACTCTGTCATCTTCAAGTATTGTTACACTTGCTAAGGAGCATGTCAAGAGAATTTGCACTGATTGCTACATTAGAATCTCTAGTAGATCTCCCAATGATGAGTCAGAGAATACACAGGGAATACCAGGGAATGATTATTGGGGATTAGGAAACAAAAGAATGTCAGGGTATGGAGGCAGGGAATTTCAAAGTCTGAAAGAAATGGAAATTGTCCACTGGGAATTGAGAAGTGGAGACAGTGTGGAAGCAATCCAGGCTTGATCTTGCAGCATGAGGGCATTAACACAGAAATAGTAGGGTGTGGGAGCACAAGGGAGAATGTAGCATCTGGGAGCTGTGTGTCAGGCAGTTAAGAGTAATAGGGAATAGATATTGGCATCTGAGGGCCAGAGGCAAGGTGCTGGAAGCACCTGGGAAATAGGCGAGGGGCTACTGGAAAGGGTTAAGGCTTGTGACATCATTGTTGCAGGAGAAGATTGAGGAATAGAGAACAGTATTAAAGATAATTCTGCAGTAGGAAATAGATGAGGCCCATGGTGAAAACTGGATTCTGTACATTCAAGTATTTCAATTTTTTGGTTGTCATTTGAACTTTCTTTCTCTGGAGAGTGATTTTAAATTCACCTTTCGTAAATACTGAAAGTACATGCCACCATGTCAGATTTCATAATATCCACTACATGCACAAAGAGCCTACACTATGATCATCATCACATTATTGTTTAAATGGATACTGGTCAGTAAGTGAACTCCATAGAATTGTTAATCACAAAGAGGCCAGTTAGCTCCTTGAGTCTGTGCCGCCTCTTTGCTAGAGCAATCCAAGTGAATTTCACTGCTCTGCTTTGCACTCATAACCCTATGCCTTCCTCTACTTCAAACATTTTAATTTTACCTTAAAGGATACAACAATTTCTGTCTCAACTAGCCCTGTAGCAAGGCAATGCTACAAGCCACTGCTCAAAGAATTTCTCCTAACCCCTCTCACAAGCTCAGAGACGAGTTAATTGGCAACCTCTGGTTAGCAATTCTATCTTATGCTTTATTAATAGGGGCACATTGAATACAAGAGAAAGGAGGTCATGTTGAACTTGAACAAGACACCAGTTAGGCCTCATCTGGGGTACTGCATCCAGTTCTGGGCACCAAACTTGAGGAAAGATGTGAAGGCATTGGAGAGAGCACAGAGGAGATTCACTAGAACGATTCCCGGAATGAAGAACTGTAGCTATGAGGATAGATTGGAGAGGTTGGGACTGCTTTCCTTCTAGAAAAGAAGGCTGTGAGGAGATTTGATAGAGGTGTTCAAGATCCTGAGGGGTATGGACAGGGTAAATAGTGAGGAACTGTTCCCACTCGAGAACATCAAGAACTAAAGGGCACAGATTCAGAATAATTGGCAAAAGGAGTAAATGTGATGTGAGGAAAAATCTTTTCGCCCAGAGGGTGGTTGGCGTCTGGAACAAACTTCCTGGAAGGGTGGTGGAGGCAGGTTTGATCGAGATATTCAAAAGGGAATTGGATTGGTATCCGAAAAGAGAGAATGTGCAAGGTTAAGTGGATAAGACATGGGAGTGGGACTAGATGGAATGCTCTTTCAGAGGGACAGTGCACAATCAATGGGCAGAATGGCCTCCTTCATCAGTGTAAAGATTACTTCAGCAGAATTCTTCATAATCTTTCAAGTCTCTATTAAGTTTCCTCATATTATAGTGTAATGCAAATGTACACGCAGATAAAGCAAAACTGGCATCAGCTTTAAATATGCAATGTACATGAGAAAGAATTTCAAGAAATAAACCTTAAACGTACATAAAAGAAAGTAATGGAGCAAAGTGGTCATTTAGAATGAGGACAGCAAAAGCAAGAGTACAAACTTGAGGAAATGTACACGGTTTATTGAATCAGTGATTGGACTACATGTTAGACTAAAGTTCATCCCCATTTTTACAAAAATTGTTTCTATGCAGTTTCGACTTCTAAAAATGTTTTGAATCTCACCACTAACATATTTAATTGAAGTAAGTTATGAAACGTAAATTCAAACAGAAAAGTCAAAAATTCAGCAGTAACAGTATAACACTAATAATTACCAAGATTCGGATATTTACCGTGTGGAAAAAAATGACATTAGTACATAAACAAATAACTCAAGGTATTCAATGATCCTATCGCTTCAGCTGTGCAAGTTAATTCAGGTCATTGGCATGGTTTGGCTCAGGAGCTCCTGTAATAGCACGTGTATATCAGTGCATTCCAAGTCAATGACAGACTGAATATAAAAGCAGAGCTTACGAATCCAGTGGTTGCACACAACACTAGTACACCGGACTTATACTTATCCCTTTTGATAGCTGTAAAAATGCAAAGCCTTCTACACAACAGCCCACTACCATACACATCAACAACAACTTATATTTATATGACACCTTTAACCTAATAAAACATCCCAAGATGCTTCACAGGAACATTATAAAACCAAGTGTGACACCAAACCATAAGGCAAATTAGACCAGGTGACAAAAAATCAAAAGAGGTAGGTCTTAAGGAGTGTCTTAGTGGAAGAAAGCGAGGTAGAGAGGGAGAGGGGTGTAGGGATGGAGTTCCAGAGCTTAGGGCCGAGGCAACTGAAAGTATAACTACCAGTGATAGAGCAAATAAAACCAGGATACACAGGAGGCCAGAATTAGGGTAGCACATATATCTGAGGATTGTGAGGATGGAGGAGATTACAGAGATAGGGAGGGGCAGGCCATGGAGGGGTTTGGAAACAAGGTTGAGAATTTTAAAAATCAAGACACTGATCGACAGGAAGCCATTGTAGGTCAGCAAGCATAGGCGTGAATTGGAAACGAGGCTTGCTGTGAGCTAAGACATGGGAAGCAGACCAAACCTTAAGTTCAACAGAGTACTTTTGGGAAAGCCATTGAGCTAACAAAAAAAATCACTACCAAAGCCTTGGCACAGTCGTTTTAAGCATGCAATGACAGCAGAAAAAACACTACAACCAGCATCCTGTTAGCTAGTTATCTGCACCATTATTTGTCAGAAGTGAAAAACTCACCACTGACACTGCCAGTTCCAGACCAAGTGAACTCCAGCTGATAATCAAGGTTAACACTCCCAGGAGAGCCGCGCTGTGCAGAGAGAAAAGACAGAGTGTGAGAGAGACAGCTGTAGTTAAAAACTATACGAGTAATTTCATGGCAAAACACCTATGCAATAATTATAAGCTTGTCTTGTTAAAATATGAATGTTACAAATATAAGAGAGTTCATACTTTATACTAATCCTTCCTAGGTTTTCAATAAAAGTTACTTTAAATGCATTCAATATCACCCTCTCAAATTAAATAAACATCAAAATTGCTGTTTCACTTAGCATAAGACTGATTATTGATTTTAACAGGAGTATCATAAGTCATTAAGTTTTCGATTCCAATAGGATAAAGATAAAAAATTGATAGCGTTTGAAATTTGATAATCTGTGACATTGGTGATGGATTGCTTTACCCAAAAGATCATTTCAAGGATTAAAGTAATCTATCATTTTGAACTGTCAGACAAACCTTATTTTATACAAGTGCTGTCTATCAACTTTGAATATCAACACCATAGCCCTCAAAATGCCAAAGTAAGCAAATCATACTCTAATAAACAGCTAATATTTCTTCAATGTGTGAAATAAAACATCTGAATAACTTGAAGTACATTATCAAAAGTAATCCAGTGCATTGTATGGCATAAACAGCTGTCAGTTTGTCGTCATATATAGAAATTGTTATTGACAGCTTGTGAATGGTGAAGCCTTGGGACACCTGAGAGGCCAGATGTCGTATATTTCTCCTAGTTCATTAACGCTTTCGTTAAGAAAGCAGAAAGCAGCTACACCTCCCCACTGAAGTGATTTCTGAAGAGGAATAAATAAGATTTTCATGGTATTGGCTGCACACTGGCAATACACTCAATTCATTCCTAACCATCTCCACTTTCAAACCAACTATCAGTGTCTGACAAAAGGTGAAACTTACATTACTGGATTCTGTTCAGTTAAGTCCAGTGGTTACAAATCCTGTGAAAGTCCCACCCCTATTTCAGGCAGATCCAATTTTTACTGGTGGCGAAAGGGGATGGGGCGTGATTCCTACAGGCGGGGAAATCTGAACTCAGCAGCATCCTTTGAACTCAGTGCTGAGTTCAAACAGATCCCATTTTGGCTGTTTTAAGGAGCTTGCCCTGCAGTGTGGGACTCACAAATTTATGGAGCAGACGTAAATGCTCTTCAAGGGCGGATAAGGTCTTATTAAGTGTCATGATCTGATTTTTTTTTTAATTCCCTGGTTCGTAAACATGAAAAAAACAGGCTTAAGCTATCAGCAGAAGTTTTAAAAAATCCCTCTGCTGGACTGCTTTGATTGATGGGCCATCTGGTGTTGGTTAGAAAAAAAAACATTCTGTAGCTTCAATAGAGTTCTTTGTTGACATTTCCTGAGGGATGTTATTATGTCATTACAAATGCTTGACTGAGTTTCAAAAGTTACAAAAGCAATTATCTCAGCAGGGGGCTCTTAGTTCACAGTTCGATTAACAGCTTAAAGAGGCCATTAAATGATTAGCTGTCTTTGATGTTGCGAGTGATTAGAAGAGTGTTTTTATAACAGATTAATCACTTGAGATTTAAAAGCTTTGAATAGGTTTCATGAATGGGAGCTTTTTCAACATCAAGGGCAGGACGTTGAGCTTGGCGGGCGGGCGAGCACGCGCCCAACCCAGCCAAGCGTAAAATGACGCGCGATGATGTCGAGCAAGCATCCCGACGTCATCACGTAGTCCCATAATATTTTGTTCGGCGGGCGGGTGCCGGAGTTGGAGCCGCACCCGCCAACAATTAAAAGGCCTATTAAGGCATTACAAAGGTAATTAAATTCAAATTTATGCAGCCCATCCAACCTTACGGTTGGCGGGCAGGTGAAAAGGCCAAGCGGTCTTTGCACTTCTTAGGAAACCTCATTCATGGGCAAATAAAGCAAATAAAAATAAAATTTAAATTTTACACTTAAATTAAAAATATGTCCCTGCTGATATTTCACAGTCACATGAGGGGACATGTTTTATGGCATTTTTATTTTGTTCATTAAGTTTTTTAAAACAGCACTTCATCTCCCTGAGGCAGCTCCGTGCCTCAGGGAGATTGAAGCGCTCTTTCATGTGCATGCGTGAAGTTTGTGCTAGGCCCAATCTGATTCTGGGATCAGTGGGGCCGCCCCACCTCCCCAGAGCAAAAAATTGGGTGTAACAGGGCCCTTTAAACCGAGCTGGGTCCGCCGAGTCAGAAAATTTCCTGACTCACCCCCACCCACTTCAGTATTGAAATTCCGTCCCAATTGGTCAATATCCTTGGAACAGGAAGGAAAAAGTGAAAATTGTCTAGCAGGAAGTAAAAAGGGAAGCAAAGTTCCCCAAAATGAGTGATCCTGGGAGCTCTTACCCATGGCTGTGAGGGGGAAGTAACTCGCTCATGGAGGGCTAATAATTTAGTAATATAAGTAATGGTTACAGAAAGAAGGGTGGCTCGAACAACTCACTCAATTTCTTTTTATTCCTCCAGAAAACTACCTGGTCCCCATTTGTCACCTTTTTCAGATAAGTGGCAAATTATCATGTGGAAAAGACTATGGAGCTGCTGCAACTGAGTCCCAATGGTAGATTGCTAATAAAATACAACAAAAAAAAAATCTGGCTATCAACAGAATACACTGAACATGCTGCGTTACATAAGCACACTTACCAGATGAGGATTCCCTTTGAGTTTCGGATTAGCCCAAATAGCACCAGTAGACAGATTAGAACATCGAAAAGCAGCAGGCCAAGATACCCCAACCACCTTTAAAGAAAGCAAAACTATTAATAAAGTAAAAAATGCAAAAGGATTTCATTTGTGTCAGGCAGATGACCCACTCTTATAGCATCATGAGCAAATGTCAATATTTCACTAGAATACTTCATGTGTAGTCATGTGCTCCATCTCCCTCTGCGATCTGGCACGGCTGAGATCAGAAACTCACAAAGAACATTATTCCTTAATGTTTTAGTAAATGCAAAAGAAACCAGCATAACTCCATTTGTTGGTTAAAAGAAGTCTTGAATAGGTCTCTTTATTTAATAAATAAAACAAAATTGCCCTTTAACTGTTCAATACTACTCATGGTTTTTTCCACCAGTGTTGTCCAATGTAACAAGACTCTCAGTTAAACAAGCACATGCAGTTAATTTAGGCTATGAAGATATATCTTCAGTTTTATTACATTTGAAGCTACAAGAAGTTACTACCTTTTCGAAAGTTCACAGACAGTACTCCCTGGTTTTCTGCCTTGACTGTGTATACATTGGGAAAGAAAGTTAAATGATTTCAATATATACAAGATTAGTCAGCTTTGGAACTCCTGTAGAAACAGTGCAGTATTGGAAAGCTTGATCTTGCATAGGTGCATCCCAATACCTTTTTCTATACTGATCTATGCAGAACCCGACATAGTGGGGATTACAGGGGCAGGGCTACAGGAAAATCAGGGCTGGGAATTAAACATTGCAGGGTACACCATATTTAGAAGAGATAGAGGGGGAAAGGGGAGATGGGGTAGCTGTACTTATTAGGGATAACATAGCAGTGGAAGAAAGGGACACAGCTATCAAGCGACAAAAACAGAATCCACATGGATAGAGCTAAAAGTTAAAGGATCAATCACACTAATTGGTGCAGTCTACAGATACCTAATAGTGGAAGGGAGGTAGCCAAAGAAAAAATACAGACAAATTAAGGCATTGAGTAAAAAAAAAACAGATCATGGGGGATTTCAACTACCCTGATATTAACTGCTCAGAAGAGGTGGGTAAAGGGGATAAAGGAATGGAGTTCCTACAATGCGTACAGAACTCTTTTCTAATCCAACATGTAAAAACAAAGGGGAGATTCACTGTTGGAGTGAATGGGGAACAAATTAGAACTGATAAGAGAATTAAAAGGAGAACCTACAGGCAATAGCAACCATAATATCACGTGCTTTATGATGATGATAGAGATGGTAACTATGATAAAAATCAGGTTTATGGCTTGGAGAAAAACTGATTTTGAGGGGCTGAGAATAAAACTTGGGAAAATAAAATGGGTGGCAAATTGACAAACAACAATGTAGAACAACAATGGAAAACATTTAAAATGATGTTCAGAGTGCAGAAAAAATATATTCCGCTAAAAGGGACGAACAAGCTAAGCACTAGTGAGACTCCACGGATGATAAGGGAACAACTGAGGGTTAGCAAAGTGGCATACATTAAGCACATAGACAGCAGAGGAGTGCATGATAAGAGAGAAAACGAAGAGATTAGGAGAAAAGTAATAAAGAAAATTAGAAATGCAAAGAGAAACTATGAAATCAAATTATCAAGGAACACTAAACAAAATAGTAAAATATTTTACATGCACCTCAACAAAAAAAGAAGACCATCTTGGGAATAGGACTATTATGGAGATTATGAAGATAATACCACAGGTGAAGACAGAGAGATGGCAGAAACAGTAAATTATTATTTTGCAAAGGTATTTACCAGGGCAACAGAACAAATAGGGCATGGAATGATGACAAAAACAAAAATACCTGGAAAAACTCAGCAGGTCTGGCAGCATCTGTGGAAGGGAGCACAGTTAACGTTTTGAGTCCGTATGACCCTTCAACAGAACTAAGGAAAAATAGAAAAGGGGTGAAATATAAGCTGGTTTAAGGTGGGGGGGGGCGGTTGGGACAAGACAGCTGGATAGAGGGCCAGTGATAGGTGGAGATAACCAAAAGATGTCACAGGCAAAAGGGCAAAGAGGTCTTTAAAATTACTAAAGGTTTTGATAGAGTGGATACAGAGAGAATGCTTCCTGTTGTGGGGAAAAGCATAACTAGAGGCCATCAATATGCTAAAGATATTTAATAATTCCTTAGAAGGTGGTGTGGTGCTAGAAGACGGTGGATAGCTAATGCATTTCTATATTTAAGAAGGGGGACAGAACATGCCTAGGGAATTACAGGTGAGTTTTAACTGCCTATCAATGGTAAGAAAAATAATGGAAGCCCTACCAAAGGAGAGAATAGAAGAACATCTAAAAATTAAAAATATAATAAATAGTCAGCATGGATTTGGAAAGAGAAAATCTTTCCTGACCAACCTCATTGAATTTTTTGAGGAAGCAACAGAGAGAGTAGACATTGGTAGTGCAGTCGATTGATTTGGATTTTCAAATGGCCTCCGTTAAGGTGTCCCATAGTAGACTAATGAATAAGGTCAGAGAATATGGAGTCGGGGACAAGTGTCAGAATGGATTGCTAGCTGGCTTCAAGATAGAAAGCAGACAGTGGGAGTAAAGGGTAGTTATTCAGAATGGCAGAAGGTGGGAAGTGGTGTTCCATAAGGAACAATACTGGTGCCACTGTGGCTCATAATTTCCATTAATGTTTTTAACTTTGGAATCAAAAACACCATTTCTAAATTTGCGGATGACACCTAGTCAATTCTGAGGACTGCAACAAATTACAGGAGGATGTTAATAAACTCACAGAACGTGCAAGTAATTGGCAAATGAAGTTCAACAAACATAAATACGAGATAGCACACTTTGGTAGGACAGCTAGACAGGTCATTTATTCCTTGGAAGGTGCAAGTCTAGGTGGGGGAGAGGAACAAAGGGATCTCAGAGTTCAATCACTAAACAGTGTACCACAGGTTAGCAAGGCCATTACAAAAAAGCAAACAAGGCACTAGGCTTTATTTCTGGAGGGGTAGAATTGAAAAGTAGGAATATTATGCTAAAGCTGTGCAAAACTTGGTTAGACCACACAGGGAGCTGTGTGCAGCTCTGGTCACCATATTATGAAAAGGTGATAGAGACACTGAAGAGGGTACAGACGATTCAAAAGCACAATACCAGAAATGGGTGTGCATATGCATCGGGAAAGAATTGACAGACTCTCTTTTCTCTTCAAAAAAGGTTGGGGGGTGACTTAATTGAGGTTTTTAAAATGAGGTTTTAAGGTTTTGATTGTGTGGATACAGAGAGACCTTTTCCTCTTGTGGGAACAATATAACTAGAGACCATCAATGTAAAATAGTCGCCAAGAAATCCAATTGGGAATTCAGAAGAAACAAGGAGTGGTGAGGATGTGGCTGAAGCAAATAATATAGATGAATTTAAGGGAAGCTAGACAAGCTTATGAGGGAGCAGGGAATACAATAAGTCCACATTTTAAATGGCCCCGTTTAAGTCCTTTCATTGTAATGTTTTTTTTTTAAACAGGGCAGATCCTCAAATTTAGCACTGTGGATTTGCATTTGTTTCACACCGTGAGGGAAGATGAGAGGAGGCTCGAAGCATAAATGGCAGCATGGACCGGTTGGGCCGATTGTTTCTGTGCCATATATCCTTCACAATCCATTGTAATCTCATGACATTGCTCACAAAGATTTGGAAGAGTGGCTGATGAACTGTAACCCAAGTCAAATTCTATTTTTGTTGTATGGTACTCTGGGATTTTTTAAACTGTTTTCAACACTGAATTCCATGACTAGTTTCCTTGAAACTGAATCTAAGGCATTATCCCTATATCCATTGAACAGCTGTATATACATGACGTATACCAAATGATCTCCCAAGGCAACGTATATAGGAGTCTAGACTTATTTCAGTGAAGTCTTCAGAGACGATAGGCAAAGGAATCAGGGCCCAAGCAGATAATTCATCTTCTAATTTAAAGATGTACATTCCATTCTTATTTTCATGTAAATGGGTTGCCTCCTGTGCCACATGCTGGGCAGGTTAAGAAAATGAAGATTAGGAAGAACAATGCATGGTTGTTGCAGGACAGAAGGGTTCACATTCGAGGGGCATTTGTGGCAGATCCTGCAACAAGGAAAGGTTATATTAAACAGATAGCCTTCACTTGAACTGAAAAGACGTCCGTCAAGGGCAGAATTTTGCCTTCATTGGGCGGGCGAGCCTGGGAGCAGTCCCAAAGTCGATCGCCGCCCGCAATCGGGCCCTGACATGGATTTCACGCTGGCTGACGGGGAGGAACGCGAGCGTGAAAGTGTGGCGCATGCACGGGGATGCGTGCAGTAAAAGCTCCCTGAGGCACAGTGCTGCCCCGGGGAGCGGAATAATTTTGAAAATAAAAATATAAAGAATTGTTAAATGTTAATAACGTCCCATCATGTGACTCTGTCACATGAGCAGGGGCATGTTAGAAATTAGTTTTGAAGGAAATTTTTTTCAAATCACTGATCGAAACCTCATCCCGCCCGTGGATGAGGTTTTGCAAAATATCTAAAGGCCACTTGGCCTTTGCACCTGCCCGCCAACTGTAAGGTTGGACTGTCAGTGAAAAATTTCATTTAATTAGAACTTTAATGGCCTTAATAGGCCTGTTAATTGTCGGCAGGTGTGCTGCTGACTCCCGCGCGCGCCCGCTGACCAAAATATCGTGCGATGGCGTCAGGACGTTCGCCCGACATCATCGCGTGTCATTTACGCTCGTTTGGGCTGGGCGCACGTCCGCCCAACAAGCGCAATGTTCTGCCCCAAAGCTTTTTCTATGGTTTTTTTATGGTTTTCCGGAGTGGGCAAATAGAACAATGCGAATGTATTTAAAGCAATATGGTAGCGTGGTAGGAAAGGTCTATTGGAGATGAGAGAGGTGATCACCAATTAATAAAGCTGTAGGAATAGCAGAGGATTCAACTTAATTGGAAAAAACAATCAGAAAAAAAGGAAAAGAGAAAGGACACAGGGAGTAAGATAAAAACTCTGCTGTAGAAGGGATGTAAAATATTTTAAAAATAAAACTCAGAAAACCAAGAAACAGAATTAGGGTCAACAATACAAAAAAAGTGGGGTCAGGATTGAGTGGTATATATTAATTGCAAAAGTATTTGAAATAAAATTGGATAGCTGAAAGCACTAACAACAGTGGAGGAAGGTGCAGCTTAGGTTTAGGCAGAGCTAAAGCTTACTATTCCTGGTTATAAGTCTTTAACAAGAGACATGGGAGTAAAGGGGTGGGGGGAGAGAAAGGGGATGGGTGGCAGCACTGGTAAAGGTTTCTATCAAAGCACAAAAATGTATGTCTTAAAGCGATGCAGAGAGAGAGAGTCCATGGTATTGAGAAAGAGTAAGGGAAGTGGTCTAATTCTCAGTGCACATTACAGGTCATCAAATAGGGGAGGTGAGATAGAGGTAGACAGTTCAGACAGAAATCAGCTAATTCTTTAAGAGAAAAAGTTGTGGATTTACAAAGAAATGTATTTTAGGACTGTAAGCATTTAAAGTAGTAAGGATTTTTATGTCAAGATCCTCATCGCCACCACCAGCAAAGAATTAAAATCCTTCAAGTCTCTGCAATTAAACTGGAAAGATCTTTTTCAAATGTATAATTGGCGTTATAACGGAAAAAGTGTTGGCAGCAACTGTCCAATATAAACATAGGCAAGTTAAATGATTTGGAATAAATTAAATCTAAGGTTCTGTTTATCAAGATAGAATTTATCATGATAGGAAGTGAGAAGGAAAATGTTACAACTCGATGTGCATTACAGCTTATTAAGCAGGAGAGATAAGCTACAGGGAAAGATATGCAAGAGCAACCCACCAATAACATTGACTAATCTTAACCATCTCAAGATAAACTGGGGCATGGAGTCAAAGTGGGGAGCACCTTTTAGGAATGCATCCAGGACTGCACTGATGACAAAATCAAAACTAAAGTAATATTAATGCCAAGGCAAGAGAAGCCCCACACAAGCTGTAGGTCAGCAGCAGAACCACGTGGAGGGGCCAACTGGCTCTATAGCAAAGAAATACCCTTCTATTTGAAGTTATTGTGGGCCAGGAAGAGCAGGCCTGTGCCTGGCTGCACCCATCCCCACCACCCTACCAACCCCTTAACTTCCCTCAAGGGCAAGCTCTAATTTTAAGATCACAGCTCATTTTTTGATTTCCCCACAAGAGGAAATTGTTTTCCTGGATCTACCCGATCAAACCCTTTTATCATTTTAAACACCTCAAACGGATCATTCCTCATTCTTCCATACACAGGGAATATAAGCTGGGCTATACAACCTAGTTTCATAATTTAACCCTCTAAAATTCCAGTATCATTTTGGTGAGGTGCGACACCAAAAATCGAATGCAGCATTCCAAAGCTCTCTACAACTGTAGCATAACTTTCTACCCCTGAGATAAAGGCCAACATTCCATTGACCCTTTTAATCATTCTTTTGGCAATGATGGGACAGGATAAAATTTAAAAAAATAAGGTGTACTTTATGGACAATCCCAAAGGGGAATAGTTTCAAACCAGGCTAATAGTCAGCATCAGTTGCTTGACTGAGCTACTTATAATTCACTGGGGCATTTTCACTTTCGCTGTAAATTCTACATTTCTTGACTATTCTGTGAAACTAGTTCAGTTTGACCTTAGATTCAAACACTTAACAATGGTAAAGAACAAAGCCAGTAAGACAGCCAGCCAATAAGAGTTAAAAGCTGCATTATCCTTTCCTTAAACCCAGGAGCAAAAATGTGATGCCGAAAGCATAGCATTGGATGAAACTTGCCCAGCTTCAAAGGCCACAAAGCCACAAAAACACAGTGTGCTAAATTTCAAAAGCACTCAATAGCGTCGCTATAGAAAGTCACTTGTCACACAATAAAAATACCATGCAAAATGTGCAGGTTGCTGAACTGATGAATATTTCTACAAAAGAAATTCCTGAAAGGAGCTGTAAATCTCATGAAAAGTTAGTAAGATCCCAACAAAATAATTAAATGCTGATCACCGTCAAAAAAAAAGACTGTTTTGAGGTAAACGGCTGGATCCACTACTGGTTCACCACATGCCCATTTTTGAGTGTATTTAAATGTTGGATAATCACCAACAGATTGAATGAAGTCAGCATTTTAATATTAGGGAAATCATACATCAGTGTTTATAGTTCCTGAAGTGACATTAGCATTTGAAGAACAGGTAGGCGATTGCTGGCATGAACATTTCAAACACCCTTACAATGGTTAGTTAAATACTAATGTCATTTTCACATGGAGAGGTATAGGTTTACAGGCAGAAGCATTGATAGGACAGCAGCAGAGTGAGCATTCCTGCTCGTGCAGAATCTCAGATATACGCAGGCTGCTTTTGCTACAAGAAACAAGTCTCCAGTCAGATGACAGAAACTGTAATGAAAACAAAAGAATTGGCACCATATTCCTTGCCCAGTTTGAAGCAAAGCTGCTGCCAATTAGTAGGAGAGCTGCACTGACAGTAGTTATGGAGAAAACCATTTCTGAATGGTTTGTCCTCCTAGCTGGGCAAGGATCCATGAGAATAATGGGGGAAGCAGAGGAGAGAGAAAGAACAAGTCTGAAAGGAAACAAAAGTGAGCATAAAACAATTTGAAATAGATGTGCTTCTTTTATAGACTTCGACACAGATCTAAAACTGGCAGGAATAGTAATGCTGAAACTTTCAAAAGGAAGTACAGACTCAGCTATGTTTGAGGAGCAATACACCACTGCAAAACAATTCACTTCATTTCTTTCCCTTTTGCCCTGGCACCTATAATTTTCTCTTCTCCCAGAGGGTATTGATTCTGGCAGGAATGCAGTTCCACAGACAGCAGCAGCTTTTTGCTATCTCACCCAAATATTTAACCATAAGCTCGCAGCACATTCTGGCCTCATTCTCTGCTCCATATTCCTCTCCTCTCCCCAGCCCACGATCCCCTCTATCTTCCTATCCCCTAACACTCTACCTTTCCCTCCAGCATCGCTGACCTCCCTCAGACCTGGTCCAATTATCTCCTTGCCCTCTGAGTGACCTGAAGCCTGTGCTTATAAATTATGAATTAAATTAGCAGTGCAAACAATAGATCAATTAAATTTTGGAGATATTTCTTTTATAGATTTGTTGGTATAGGTTGATAATTGCTCAATTAATCTTTTTGATGGTCACTAAATAACCAACCAAAAGACGAGATCCGTTTGATAAGGCCATTCAATGCTACAAAGTTTATTGAGAATATCTGTCAAAATATTAAGCTCTTTCCAAACAATGTGACACTCAGATCTTTGAGTGTGGATTTTTTTTTAAAAAGGATTTAGTCCTGTGAACTGATCTCCAGTACTGTGGTCACACTGATAAGGGATTGCTTTGTATAGCTGAAGACTATTAGCAAAAAGGTGCCAAAATTCTCTAAAGCAGGTGAGATAGATGTTCCAGTCTGAAATGAAGCTTATGGTTTGGTGTAAGAAATGGGAAAATTATGCCACACTGGTGCAGTTGAAAATCCTATTGATGTTAAAACATTCAATCTGTACCATATCATCCCATATCCTGACCTAGAAATGCCTGTTGTTAAATGAAATGGAACATGTTTCAATTTCCCAGGACCAACATTCTTCACCTTGAACACAAAGGAGGACAGGAAATTATATCTAACAGATACATACCTGTAATAGTCATACAATTCAACAAAGACAGCTAACTCTTCCAAAGATACGTCATTTTTCTCCCAAAATGGAATTGCAGTTAGCTGTGTAACCAGTTCTCCAAGCAGACCTTTTGACTTCTGCACTCTCTCTAGATACCGTGGTTCCTTCGTGAACAAATCCTCCAAAGTACGAACACTCCCTTCTACGGTCCGATTCAGGTCTCGTGTGCTCTCAGAAACCTGCGTATAAGTGAAATGTGAATTTAAAAAATACCCCAAAATTTATGAAAGTTGGTTCTCTCTTCTTTTAGTCTCTTTCTATCATGCCTATAGAACAGTAAGGGTTGTACCTTCCCTCTTTAAGTGAGTAGCTGAATTTGCAGCACGGGTGTGACCTGCATATTTTTTTACAATTAAGACTCAAACTGGCTGCACATTAAATAATTCTGTATGCTCTGGTCTGTTGATGTTCGGATGTAATTTGATGTAATGTGCCATGGTCAGCATACTCCTCAACAGGTTGAGCATATATTTTTCTTCTCAAGCATTTCACAAAACCTATCAATGTGCAAAGTTAATGAAATGTTGCTCAATATTTCCAAAATATGCCACAGTTTTTTTAAAAACATTTTTAAAAGAGCCCTTGTGAAAACATAGAGAGAAACTGAAGCAGCCACATAGATACTTTAGATGCAGCCACTGTAGAATAACTTTGCTGGATCCAATTTGACAAAAGAGTTGCTGCTGGTTCTAATTTTCTGGGGGACTAAAATGCGGGCAGACCAAAAGTAAAAATCAAATCCTTTTAGAAGACATACTGCAGTATGAGGCCCTGTCGCCCTTTGGGATTCAAGCAGCCCTTGGTATAATGTATAAGGAAACCATTATCAAGCCAAACTTAGCTCCCATGGGGTTAGGAACAGGAGTAGATCATTCATCCTCTCAAGCCTGTTCCAGCATTCAATTAGATCATAGCGGACCTGCAATTTCACTTCATCTGCCCATCTTGATTCCGTCACCTTTAATGCCCTTGTCTAACAAAAATCTCTGAATTTTTAAACAATACAGCCTCAGCTACTTTTTGGGGAAGGGTGTTCCAGATTTCAACAGTCCTCTCGAAATAAAGGTTAACATTCCATTAGCCTTTTTAATCATAAATGAGACAGCAGCACTGACAGGTGTAAATTAAGGTTTTATATGGGATGTCTCAACGAATGTGGAGATAATGAAAGATAGTTTGACATTCCTGTGATGATGCACACCTGTTGCATGTCTGTCCACACTGCAGGGACCATTGCTAAGCTAAGCTAATGAATTCCATTTTTGTGAGAGAAGTTAGTGATAACTCATTAAAAGAGGACACTATAACTTGCTCATTTTTATATCGAGTTATATTGATGCAAATATGTGAAACAAAATATGTTCACCTTAAGTATGAAATAAAGCACTCAATGATTCCTACCAATCTTCCTCCCATCTAGTAGTAATTCTGAAAACTTGAAGATAAACACACATGTAAAAGAAGATGGGTGGTATTGTTGCACCTCAGATTATGCTATTGTATAAGTAGCATATAGGGCAGTTAGAATCAGTATCCATAAAAAATATGTTCAGGTCACTTAAGGGAGTGACTGAACCAGAGGTGTCTATGGCAGATCCAAATTGCCAACAGACTTCAATGAATTTATCGAAAACCGTGTGGGAAATTTGTTGCATTTTCCCCTTAATTCTTAAAAATTGGTCTCTCAATCAGCATTCTTGGGGGAGGGCAGCATACTCCTTTGTTTATCCTCTTGCCTGCTATTCATTTCAAATGAGCCTCAAAAAAACAGGAATTTTGATAATGCTCTTGATCAGATGGCTTGCTTCCCTCTTAATAAAGAAGAGTTTTACCCCCATTTAAGACCTTTGCAGAATCTGTACGCGTGAATAACTGAGAAATAAATTTAGAAAACTTTTCATTTCAATATCTCAAGAAGGTAAATGGAGTTAAAAAGGTAAATGCTTCAAGAACTGGCAAGTATTGCCGATTTCAGTAACTGCTGCAATTATGTAGTTTTAAATTTGATTATATTTAAACAATGACAAACTTCAAATACAGGATATGCCTTTAGTAACATGAAATGTACCCACTACAATTCAATGCTACATTCATTTTGGCTTTAATGTTGATTATAAAGCATGCAGAAAAACCGCAGTGTAATCTTTTTTTGGGGGGGAAATCTATTTTGCACAATATTAGATATATTTATCCTACAATCTGGTATCGGCAAAGCAAAAGATGAAGCAATCAACAGCTTTGAAAAGTCATTTAGAAATGCTGTTCTTGCACTTTAGTACGCAATGACACAATTCGAGAATCTTAACCAACCTCAAACACGAGCAACTCATTTCTCAAATTGACTTCTCATCAAAACTGATAGTGCAACGTTCAACAATATCCCTGTGGCAGACAATAACAAACTGAAGGGTTAACACAAATAAAGTTTTGCTCCATATTATGATCCACAAGATCAAAATAACAGAATTTCTCAACTTCATTAGGTGTAGTTTCACTTTTGCCATTCTAACTTCAAATAAAGTAACGTTAATATTGAATCAATCATGTATTGTTATATAATCTAACCTGTGCTGTACTCATTCAACCGAAAACTGAGCACCTAATTCCAAATTATTGTCCTGTAAACACTCTTGACAGCTTTATTGAATTGCATTTGTCTCATGGACAAATCACTGATATCAAACAGCATAGAATCAGATATGAGAAAGCATGGAATGAATAAATGCCAATTGATTCATCACTATATAATCTACACCATTGATTCTCACCACCCACAAGATCTACACAAATGCTTTGAGTTCCAAAAGTGATCGACCAAACCTCCACAATCCAGTTCTACAATCATCCATGTTGTCAACTGCTCTGCATAGACAATACCACAGCAACAGAGGAACTCACTTCAATCCAAGTATATCAAACCTCCAAACCTTATCCAGCCAAGTACTTAACCAGTGTAAAAATATTCACAATCGTGTCAACAATCCTTTCAATACAATTATGATCAAGCAATGCATCTGAGACCATTAGAAAGCAATTTAAAGAGTGAAGCGCTAGAAACTGCAAGTTGCCACAAATAATTAGGTTTTTAGGTTTGTCATCTGATTCAATAATTCAAATGACAAAACTCCATTTTACAGTCCATTTGAACATCACAAATTATTGCCCCATATCCTTTTCCTCTCCAGACCCTCTGTCCCAGATTGGAGTACACCATCCCTACGATTTCATTTGAATCTCTTTACTTAAGATTCTCCCACTGTCAAAATATACGTCCCTATCCAGAAATCCTGAACAAAATTCTCTATCATTATGATAGCAGCACTACTGTCTTAGCTGGTCTCCCATCTCCATAAATCTGTTTTCTATATCCCATCCCATGCTAAATCCCATTCACCCATTTCCATCCGAAGTGCCTCTGCCTCTCTATCTCCTTCTTTAAGGCTCTCCCTAAAATCCACCTCTTTCACCAAGGCATTCCGAAAGGGTCTGTGCTGGAGCCTCAACTTTTTACAAATGACACCAATGACTTAGATGAGGGGAGCAAAGGCATGATAGTTAAATTTTCAGATGGCACAAAGATAGACAGGAAAGTACGTTGTGAAGAAGGCATAAGGGGCGCAATCGTCCCAGATTTGCACTAAGTGCAGTAGCAAGCAAGAAAAAGAATGTATTACCCGCTGGACACAACGGTGACTTTTCATGCCATATTGTCCCATTCCTGCCTCATTAATTATGCAGCCACAGGAAACATGCCGTCTCGCTGGAGAGCGGCGTCTGATTCGACTGCTACGCTGTTACCTCGCCACTTCCTCACACAGGGCGCCAAATTTAAACTGCAGCCATGCGCACATTTCTCCATGCTCGCAGCCCAGTAGGGCACCAGTGAAGACAAAGCCCAAAAGCCAAGAAGAGCGCAGCCCCCCCGATTCAGCGGCGCATCCCCTGGATGCCTTCTGGATGCCGTGGAGGCCTGTCACTCTACCCCAGCTCTGGCCACAGGAGGCCCATCAATCTCACCACTCTGGCTTGGGAGCCAGTGGCAGGGGTGGTCAGCACCAATGCTGCACACAAGAGGTCGGCCATCCATGCAGAAAATGGATGGATGATCTAATCTGTGCCGCCAGGGTAAGGCAACCACCTTAACACTCTAAATTCACCCACTCAAGGCCATCACACATTCACTGGAATCTCACTCACTGCCAGCTCAAGGGACATCACCACTCACTCTCTCACACACATACCCTCACATCTCCATCTGACCTCATCTCCTCTGGAGACTGCTTCCTCAGCCCTCACCCTCTTGAGGTCACTGGCACAGATCAACACGTGCCCCCACACACACCCTGGGATACCCCCCTTCCCCAGTACAGCCCTCTCCTGTAGCCTCTTCCCTTGCCTGAGGCCATTTCTCCCCCTTCACCAAATAAGCCCTAGCCCTGCAGCTGTTGAAATGTCACCCCCGCCAGCTGGTCTGCTAAGTAGGGACCTGCACGTGAGCCCTCCCCAAAAGTGATATGGGGCTGCCTGCAAAGCCTGGCACTGATGACCCTGAGTGCTGCCCGAAGCAAAGTAGGCAAACAAACCTCATAGGTCAAACCAAGTTAAATTCAGTTCACCAAGTACATGTCACTTGTGTACAGCTGTGAAACACAGTGTGGGTGTTGATTCCAGTGAGCAGGGCTTACAGGGAGATGCTAAAGTATTGAAATTAGGTTCCTGACGTGCAGTGGCGGGAAACTCGGCCTGCCATTGATGGGTAGAGCGGACAATCACAACCTGGTTTTACAACAGGTGAAACCAATTATTGGACTTTTCACCATATTGCTCCCCCCACCTCGCCATGACACCTGATGCCAACAGGCCCAGAAAATTCCAGCCAAGAAGTTTGCATATGGATATAGATAGGTTGAGAGAGTGGGGTAAAAATATGCCAGATGGGGTATAATTTTGGAAAATGTGAAGTTGTTCACTTTGGCAGGAAGAATAAAATAAGCACAGTATTACTTCAGTGGAGGAAGGCTGCAGAATTCCAGGTGTAGAGGGATCTAGGTGTTCTAGTGCATGAGTCACAAAAAGTTAGTATGCTGGTACAGCAAGTAACTGAGAAGGCTAATGGAATGCTATCCTTTATTAAGAGAGAAATTGAACATAAAAGTAAGGACTGGAGTTCAGAAGAATGAGGGGTGACTTGATTTAAGTATATAAGATCCTGAGTGGTCTTGACAAGGTGGGCATGGAAAAGATGTTTCCTCTTGCAGGCGCTGTTTTAAAATTAGAGGTCACCCTTTTAGGACAGAGATGAGGAGAAATTATTTCTCTGAGGATTGTGCGATTTTGGAACTCTGCTTCCCTTGCCTAAGGCTTCCACCTCCTTCTGAGGCAAAGGTTATCAGGGATAGATGAGAATGTGGAATTTGAAACACAAACAGATCAGTCATGATCTTATTGAATGGTAGAGCAGGCTCAAGGGGCTGAATGGCCAACTTCTGCTCCTGTTTCATATGTTCGTATTTTGTCCACTGCTCCTAATATCTCTTTCTGCAAACAGGTCGCTAGAGAGGAAGGTGTGGTTAATGGAGGAGATGAGGAAATATGACTTAAATTCTTCACACGGGCAATTGCTTTCAGGTATATTATGTAGAACTCATTCACTACAACAGAAGCTGAAACAATACAGGGCTCCCTTAGAAAACATTTGCATCAGGACATTTCTGTTAATGTATCTGTTTATTGTTAGGATGAAGATCTTTCTCCTCCCTGAGGCAATTATTTTTGCAATATGGTGCCACTGTGCAAACTTTTGAAAAGGAACAAAATTCATGCCAACTATGCATTTACTATTTCCCTCCTTTCCTCATAGTTGCCATCTTCTTTCCCCAAAACAGGTAGCTAAATTCAGCAGATTGATTTTTTTTTAAAAGGGTTGTTGCTGTTAGATGCCCAGTAGGAAATGAATAAAAAAGATAATGAATTTTTGTCATTGAATTTGTCAAAACCTCTTGTGTTCCTGGAATTTTCAGGTTTCCCCCATTACTGCAATCTTGGTGAAAGAGGTGCATTTTAGACAGGGCTTTAAAGGAAGAGGAGTTAGAGAGGCAGAAGTACTTAGGAAAGACATGGGTGAATGGGATTAGTATGGTGTGGGGTAATATGAATAACAAATTTATGGAGATGGGAGACCAGCTAAGACAGTAGCACTGCTATCATGGTGATAGAAAATTTTCTTCATAACTTTGGTCAGGACTGCATATTTTGAGAGTGGCAGCATCTCAAATAGAGGGATTCAAATAGAGTCACATGGGAGGTGTATCCAGATCTGGGACAGGAGTTGTCTTTGGGGAGGAAAATGAGATAGGGGCATTTTTCACACAAAAACCGAGTCTGAAGCCCATTCTAAAGGAACATTTTGCATGTATTTGGAGAAAGCTAAAGCTGGCAAAAACATATGGAGACTGATTCACCATAGAAAAATATTAAAAGAACACTAATGATTTAATTCAACCGATGGGATGATTAAGCCCTGCTAAACTGGACAATATTTAAAATTTGTCCCATTCAAAATTGGACTTCAAACAATGCTTTGCTATTAGCTCCACCACAGTTTTCACTTTCAACGTCACTGCAGTATTAGAGTTCAGAAGTATCCTTCATATGCTGCACTCCTATACTGTGCATGGATTAGGCATTGTTGCATGAGGTTGTCTTTGTAATTCATTTTCCTCCTGTCTCATTTCCATCACCTAGAGGAGGCAGCCAATTTATAAATTTCTTTAGCTTGTGATCCAATCAATTGGAGGAGAATTAAGATCGATCCCGAGAACTCCTATTTAGCTATTGTTAGGCAGATGACATCAGGTACGACAGGCATTCATTGAACAATATTAACATTTTCAGGTGCTTTAAAGAACTGGTTTAATTCAAGCTCAATACAAGTTTTGACAGTTTGGTTTGCAAATGGTTTGAACCTTGGATACTTCAATAAATACAAGATGAGCACATTTTGATAAGTGTCTGCACAGATGGAGATGGTGATTTTTTTTTCTCAAGAATCCAATCCATCATTTTCATAGACCCCTAACTGTGGAAAAAACTGCACTCCCTGGAAGTTAATACTTACCAGGTACTCAACTCCTGTTATAGTGCGGTTCGCATGTCTCATCGAGTAGGCAAGTCGGAAAATTCCATCACTGGTTTCACCATTACCGTAGAAACCAACAGCAATTCCCGCACTGAAATGACAAGAAATTCCATTACAACAAAATCTGTTAAGTTCATCAATTTTGAGATATGATTTCATGATTTGTATTATTAGAAATAATATGCAAAAAGATAAGCCAACAGAAGTACCAATCTCCATTGAGACAGAACTACCTCTTACAGGGATTAGAGGAATCCCAGTGCTATTAAGAGATACAGGAACATATTAGACATTGGCACTGTGATAGAAAGGTAACAGCAAATGCTTGTACTTCACCTCCAATGTATAATTAAGCATTCAAATACACTCAGGAACACTGGAACAGGAGTAGGTCATTCAGCCCTTTGGGCCTGCTCTAACATTCAATTAGATCATGGCTGATTATCTACCTCAATGCCACTTTCCCAAATTATTTCCATATCCCTTGATGCCATTAGACTCCAGAAATCTATTGATTTCTGTCTTGAACATGCTCAATGATTGAGCTTGCACAGCCCTCTGGGGTAGAAAATTCCAAAGATTCATCACCCTCAGTGAAGAAACTCCTCCTCATCTCGGTCTTAAATGGCCTACCCCTTATTCTGAAATTATGTCCCCTGGTTCTAGACTCACCAGTAAGGGGGAACATCCTACTTACATCTACCCTGCCAAACCCTGTAAGAATTTTCTAAGTTTCAATGAGATCACCTCTCATTCTTCAAAACTCTAGAGAAGACAGGCCCAGCCTCCTCAATCTCTCCTCATAAAACAATCCCGTCATCCCAGTCATTAGTCTGGTGAACCTCCATTACACTCCCTCTATGGCAAGTATATCTTTCCTTAGATAAGACCACCAAACTGTACACAATACTTCAGGTGCAGTCTCACCAAGGAGCTATACAATTGCAGTAACACTCTCCCAAAGAGTACAAATAGAGATACGGTGCTGAAATCCCAACCATTCGTACAAAATCATAAAGGTAAATAATAATCCCAGTAAATTCAAAGGTGCAAGCATTTCAACTAACTTATCCCACATCATTTACTGCATTTCAAAAAACGAAATGTATAGAATGCTTCAAAATATTTCAAATAGAGACCCAGCAAGAGGATAAAGGAGTGCAAGAATCAGCGAGAGGGTGAGAAGCTATAAGAGCGCAAGAGGGAGAGGTCTGGCAAGAGTGTAAAAAAGCACAAGAGGCAGAGACACAGCAAGAGGCTAAAACAGGGCAAGAGTCAGCAAGAGGGAGAGACACGGTGAGAAGCTAAAAGAGCACAAGAGGGAGAGGCACAGGAAGAAGCTAAAACAGGGCAAGTCAGAGAGAGGGACACCCCCGGTGAGAGGCTAAAACAGTGCGAGAGTCAGTGATAGGGAGACCCGGTAAGAGGCTAAAAGAGCATGAGAGGTAGTGAGAAGGAGAGAGCTAGCGAGAGGCTAAAACAGCGCGACAGTCAATGAGAGATGGAGACCCGGTGAGAGGGTAAAACAGCACGAGAGTCAGTGAGAGGGAGAGGCCCGGTGAGAAGCTAAAAGAGGGCGAGGGGGAGAGGCCCAGCAAGAGTGTAAAACAGCACAAGAGGCAGCGAAATCCAGGAGCCCCGTACGTTTCAAACAAATAGTAAAGTGGCATCACAGGAAAGTTTTAAGGTGATAGGCTGGTGAGTACTGATGCTCAGGGACTGGGTATAAACAACTGGGAGTTTAAAAAACATTAAAAATATTAACTATTAGTGATAAGTGAGTAGCTGGTGAGTCTTATCTTTTATTCTTAAGGTGTATTAAGTGTTAGTAGGTTTATCAATATTGCTAAAGTTAACTAATAGTAATTTTTCTTAGTATTGGTAAAGCTTTATGAATACTGTTAACATTTATTACCAGTAATAAGGTTTAATTACAGTAACAAGATTATCAGTTAATAAATAGAGAAATGGCAGGGCTGCTCCAACCTCGAGAGTGCATATCCTGTGATATGTGGGGACTCCGAGATGCTTCTCATGCCCTGGATAACCATTTGTGCAAGAAGGGCCATCAGTTGCAGCAGCTTGAGCTCCGAGTTGTGGAACTTGAGCAGCGTCTGGCGTCGTGCGGAGCATCTGTGAGGTTGAGTTACATGAGCAGCATGTGTGCGGGGAGAGAGCGAAGGGGGTGAAGGCTAGGTAGAGGAGCCCCCTGTGTCCATCCCACTCTCCAACAAGTATTTGGTTCCGAATACTGATGACAGCGTTAGTTCATCTGGGGAATGCAGGCAGAGCTAAGTCCATTGCACCACGAGTGGTTCAGCTGTACAGGGAGGTATAAAGAAGTCTGGAAGTGCAATAGTGTTAGGTGATTTGAATAGTTTAAAAAAAGAGAGATTTCTTTGGCGGCAAACATGAATCCATGATGGTGTGTTGCCTCCCTGGTACCAGGGATGTCGAGGATGTCACTGAGCGGCTGCAGAGCATCCTGAGGAGGGAGGTGAACATCCAGCATTCACGGTCCTCATCGGTACCAATGACATAGGTAGAAAGAGGGATGTGGCCCTGCAGTCTGAATTTAGGGAGCTAGGCAGAAAATTAGCAAGCAGGACTTTAAAAGAAGTAATCTCCAGATTACTCCCAGTGTCACGTGCAAACGAGGATAGAACAGATGAATGCACGGCTGGAAAGAAGGTGCAGGAGCGATGGTTTTAGATTCATGGGATATTGAGACTGGCTCTTGGGGACATGAGAATTGTACAGAACAGATGGGTTGCACCTGAACAGAGCTGGAGCAGAGTTCCTTGCTAGTGCTGTTGGGGATGGTTTAAACTAACTCAACAGGGGTGTGGGAACCAGGAGATGATATTAGAGAGGAATGCCAAGGGGTACGGAATACTGGGAGAGATAGGTAGAACTAGAATAGGAAATAAAAGTTAATGGGTGGGGTCAGAGTAAAGGAGAAAGTAAGAAAGTCTAAATCAGGGTTACTGTGCATGTATGTGAATGCACAGAGTGTGGTAAATACAATTGGTGAGTTACAGGCATAGATTTCCATGTGGAAATATGATGTGTGGCTATAACAGAGGCCTGGCTCAAAGAAGGGTAAGACTAGGTGTTGAATATCCATAGATACAAGGTATGCAGAAAAGATAGGAAAGGAAGAAAGGGAGGAGGGATGGCAACATTAATGAAGGAATGCATTGCAGTGTTGGAGAAAAAGGATGTCCCAGAGGGTTCAAGGACAGAATCTACCTGGCTAAAGCTAAGGAACAAAAAAGGTGCAACTACATTGCTCGGTGTAGTCTATAGGCCATCAACTAGTGGGAAGGACGTAGAGGGACAAATTTGCAAAAAAATTACAGAGGGGTGCAAAAATTATAGGGTACTTATGATGCGGGGACTTTAATTATCCAAATATAGACTGGGATAGTGATAGTGTAAAGGGCAGAGAGGGGCAAGAGTTCCTAGAGTGTATTCGTGAAAATTTTCTTCAGCAATATGTTTCCAGTCAATGAGGAAGGAGGCATGCCAGATATGGTTTTTGGAAATGAGGTGTGCCAAGTAGATCTAGTGTCAGTAGGCAAACACTTAGGGGACAGTGACAAAAACAAAAATTGCTGGAAAAACTCAGCAGGTCTGACAGCATCTATGGAGTGAAAGACAGAGTTAACGTTTCAAGTCTGTATGACTCTTCTTCAGAACTCTTCTTCTCTTCTTCAGGGTTCTGAAGGAGAGTCATACGGACTTGAAATGTTAACTCTGTCTTTCTCTCCACAGATGCTGACAGCTGGACTTGAGTTTTTCCAGCAATTTTTGTTTTTGTTTCAGATTTCCAGCATCCACAGATTTTGCTTTTAACTTGGGAGACAGTAATCATTGTATTAAACATTTTAGGTTAACTATGGAAAAGGACAGAGGAGAATCCAGAGTAAGGAAAATTAACTGGGGAAAACCAGCTTCAATGGGGTAAGAACAGGTCAGGGCTGAATAAATTGGAGTCAAGGGTTGGCAGGAAAAATGGTAGCTGATCAATGGGTTACCTTCAAAGAGGAGATGATTTGGGCACAATCAAGGTAAATTCCCTCAAAAGGGAAAGGTTGGGAAAACAAATTCAGGGCTCCCTGGATGGCAAAGGAGATAAAAATTAAGATAAAGAAGAAAAAGTGCACTTATGACAATTGAAATCCATGCTAAATATAGAAGGTTCAGAGGAGATACGAAGAAGCAAAAGAGAAGCAAAGAGAGAGTGTGGAAGCTAGCAGCTAGCATAAGAGGGAATCCCAAAGCCTTCCATAGGCATATAAATAGTAAAACGCTGGCAAGAAGAGGAGTATGGCCGATTTGGGACCAAAAAGAGGATTTACACATGGTGGCAGAGAGCACGGCTGAGGTACTAAGTGAATACTTTGTATTTGTCTTTATGAAGAAGATGACCCAAGACCGTGGTAAAAGATGAGGTAATTCAGACACTGGAAGAGTTTAAAATTGAAAAGGAGGCAGTGTTGTATAGGTTATCTGTACTTAAAGTTGATAAGGCACCAGGGCCGGATGAAATGCATCCAAGGATATTGAAGGAAGTGAGAGTAGAAATTGCGGAGGCATTGGCCATAATTTTTCAGTCTTCCTTAAACTTAGTGGTGGTCCTGAAGGACTGGAGAATTGCAAATATTACACCCTTGTTCAAAAAAGGGTGTAAAATAAACCCAGCAACTACAAGCCAGTCAGTTTAACTTCACTAGTGGTGAAACTTCTAGAAACAATAATTCAGGATGAAACTAATAGTTACATGGACAAATGCAGGTAAAATAAGGAAAGCCAGCATGGCTTTCTTAAGGGAAAACCATGTTTAACTGACTTGCTGGACTTTTTGAAGGGATAACAGAGGGGGTTGACAACAGCAATGCTGTTGATGTGGTGTACACGGATTTCCAAAAGGCACTTGATTCAGTGCCGGGCCTGTGAGCAATGGAGCTCATGGAATAAAAGGGATAGTAGCAACATGAATACAGAAGTGGCTGAGCGACAGGAAACAGAGTAGTTGTTAATTGATGTTTCTTGTGCTGGAAGGAGGTTTGTAGTGGAGTTCCCCGGAGGTCAGTGTTGGAACCCTTGCTTTTCCTAATATATACTCATGTCCTAGACCTTGGTGTACTGGGCACAATTTCAAATTGTGGATTGTGCGGATGATACAAAACTTGGAAGCATTGTGAACTGTGAGGTGGATAGTGTAGAACTTCAAAGGGACATAGACAATATCTATGGAGTGGGCAGACAGGTGGCAGATGAAGTTCAGTGCAGAGAAACGTGAAGTGATTCATTTTGGTAGGAAGACCATGGAGAGACAATATAAAGGGGACAAATCTATAGGGGGTGTAGGAGCAGAGGGACTTGGGTGTATATGTGCATAAATCATTGAAGGTGACAGGACAGATTGAGAGAGCAATTAATAAAGCATACAGTATCCTGGGATTTATTAACAGGAGCATAGCGTACAAGAGCAAGGAGGTTATGTTGAATTTGTATGTCACTAATTCGGCCTCAGCTACAGTACTGCATTCAGTTCCCGCTTTAGGAAGGGTGTGAAGGCATTAGAGAGAGTGCAGAAAAGATTCACGAGAATGGCTCCAAAGATGAGGAACTTCAGTTATGAAGATAGATTGGAGAAGTTAGGGCTGTTTTCCCCAGAGAGAAGGCTGAGAGGAGATTTGATAGAGGTATTCAAAATCATGAGGAGTCTGGACAGAGTAGATAGGGAGAAACTGTTCCAACTCGTGAAAGTGATATGAGGAGAAGCTTTTTTTTTATAGAGCAAGTGGTCAGAGTTTGGAATGTACTGCATGAGACTGTGGTGGAGGCAGGATCAACTGAAGTATTCAAAAGGGAATTGGACTGTTATCTGAAAAGGTAGAATATGCAGGGTTACGGGGAGAGGGTGGGAGAATGGCACTAGGTGAGTTACTCATTCAAAGAGCCAGTGAAAGCATGATGGCCTCCTACTGCGCCATAAAAAAATCTGTGATTCTGTGATAAATGCAAACCTCATGAATTTCAACAATCTGTTCCAACTTGTAGAGCACCATCCATTCAACTGTTAAAACTTAATGAACACAGCTTCAGTAAAAAGTTATGCAGTTCCAAGAAATCTTAATTTTCATATCCAAATGAAATCTATAGTTAGTTTTCCGGTTCAAATCAAACCCAAGGCTTTTGTGTCACTGCTGAATCCAGGCTCCAGATGCTGAAAATGTTAATGACCTAAAATCCAATAAAGATTGCAAATTTTGTTCTTTGTCCACTAATGACTCCTTTAAATTGAGTACCAGTTTTAATTTATTGCTAAATTACTTGGTCGAATGGAAGGTGGGAAACGAGGGGCAAGGTGTTTTAAAATGTCAGGTGCTCTGCGGTCCTTGCAATAGAACACAACAAGCATTATTAGTTCTTGTTCATGCTACAGCTGCACATGGAGCATTCCACAAAGATCCTATAGCTACAAAAACCTTATCTACGCCAGATGGTTTCCTGTGTTCCATTGTGAAACACTAAAATAAAAATTGCAAACTCGGAAATCTGTTCCAGCCTTACATGGCTGAACAATGCTAAGTATTTTCTTCATCCAAATTACTGACCAAGGACTTAAAATAATCTACGAACTTTCTCACAGAATTCAGAGCATAGAAACAGGCCATTCAGCCCAAATGGTTTTTGGGAGCGTTTATATTCCATGCAAACCTCCCACTTTAATTACTTCTTCCCACATTGTCTGTGTGTCTGCCTCTCTCACACATATGCATCAATCCTCTATTTAAATGGTACCTTCTTCACCAATCCGTGCGACAGAGTTCTACATTCTAGCCTCACCATGGAATGAAATTCCTCCTGAATTCTTTATTTGATCTGTTGGTGGCCATCTTATTGTTAAAACCAGGGTGGGGGGAGATGGTTCCCTCAAGTTTTTGAAAAGAAAAGATAACAATGTTCACTAAGCTTAACCCAGTCTAAGTAAAATAATAAAAACACTTCAATTTTCTCTCTCTCACACACACACATGTGCGAAGTTCACACAAAAATAGATCACAGAGTGGGGGGAAAGACTAAGCAATTTAAACTCCAGTTAAGTTAAAGGGATATATGGATCCTGAAGGTTGATGACTTGGTTGGCATCAGGCTGAACTCGGTGGTCTTTCCAAGTTCGGCATCAAGGCAGGGAAGATGTTGAAGGTGGACTTATCTTTTTTTGCAGAGACAGCAGCTGCCAGGCTGCAAAGAAGGGTCAAAACTTGCAAGTTGGATGGAGAGAGAGAAACAGAAGCAGACAGAGAGACAAAGAACCCTCTCAGGTTCTTGCTTCTTCAGCATCTCATTTTCTTGTCCTCCGGTCTGCAGAGAAATAGGTGCTAAAGCACAGAAAGCATTAGCTGACTTATCACAATGACCCTCTCCAACTGTCACAAACCCAAGTAATGGATTCCAGTTGCCTGGCTTACATGATTAGATTATCAATGTCATCAGGTTATATTGAGTCTCCAGCACAAAACAAGGATTCAGCCCAACTGGTCCATGCTGGCATTTTTGCTCCACACAAGCATCAGCCCAGCTCTCTTAATCTAATCCTGTAAGCATACCCTTCCATTCTTTTCTCCCTCTTCTATTTATCTAGCTTATCCTTAAATGTACCATGAAGTGGTGATAGGTGGTCAGAACAGATACTTAGAATTTGACACTGGTCAATCTGTATGCCAAGTTTGGAGTGCATGAGGTTGAATCCTCTGAAAGGGCTGAATGTCCAAAGTGGGGTGCTGGTCAGGTCTCCTCTTATTCTCTTTTCCAGAAAGAAAATCCCCTGTTTGCTCAATCTTTCCCAAACCTTGCATACTCGCAATTCTAGTAACATCTTTGTAAAGTTTGCTCCAGTGCTTCAATAACCTTTTTACACACAAAATTCCAAAAATTGTCTCATTTAAATTTAACATTCCTTCCTGTTTTTGTATTGTATTCCTCTTTTCAAGCTCTTTAAACCAATCACCTCATAGGTAGCTATAATTTACCTCAGTAAATACAAAGTATCAGATAACATGAGTGGTGTCCAATTACAGGCCAATATTTTATGAGTGTTAAGTTACTCAAATCTAAAATACAAATTGGAGAGAAAAAAAATCCTCGCAACCAGAGATATAAGGCTTATATCTTTTTTATGTTTATACATATCCAAAAACCACTGCAAAAAATCCATTGACGTTTGGTGGGAATTTCAATCCCAGTCATAGTGTGCTTGTGTTCCTGAGTTCCCGAGTTCCCCAAATACACATCTCTCACACAACCTTCAGGGTCATGAGGACTCGAAACGTCAACTCTTTTCTTCTCCGCCGATGCTGCCAGACCTGCTGAGTTTTTCCAGGTAATTCTGTTTTTGTTTTGGATTTCCAGCATCTGCAGTTTTTTAGTTTTTACACATTTCTCACAGTTGGTTGCAATTCAAACATAAAGTTGCTGCAAGTCACCAAGACCTAGCAAAAACTGATCTTTCAAGTAGCCATTATGTTGCAGCAGTTTTATTTTTGGCTTGTAACCGACTGTGTGAACAACACTTGGGAAACTTGATAACACACGTGACAGGATCAATGGGTTATGAGGTTCAGGAGACTTTTCTTTCAAGCAAAAAGTAGGCAAATCAGGTTGGTGAAAAGATTAAGCATAACATACTAATACAAGTCTAGTAACTTTGCCGATCAAGATGGAAACTGCAGTCCCTTTCTGCTCTTTTCCCTCAATTACATTCAGAAACCCTACATAAAACTACATGGCCATGAAATGATTGCAAGATTTTTGCCATCACTAAGCAATTTAGAAGTTTATTCTATATATTAATCACTCTGTATTAACAAACTTTCTGGGATCCATTATAAATTTCATTGCTTCAAACTGTAGTTTCAACCCTCTTGTCCTGTCATAGATTAATCACAAAAATCAGTACAGGTGACAGAGACATTTGACCCATTAGTTTAAAATCATGTTCCAGTTTACTTTTTCTGTGTTTTCCACCAGGCATAATTCTATAAACTCCCTGTCAACTACATGGCAACAAGGCCGAAAATCACAAATTTCTCCTATCAGTTATTCCTTCCATCAGTCTTGTGGCTCTTTTCTGTACTGCCTTTAAGCCTTGTGGTTCTTCACCACATCATCTCCAGAAACTAAATGCATCTCTTGAATCACAATAACTGCTTCTAATAGCTTCTTCTAATAGTTTCCAAATACTGCACATGCTGTTAAATTGAGACTGTGGAGATCAGGCCAGTTTCGATGTTTGGCACAGCTGTCTCTGGACAAATACACACACTGCACATCATATTGAGAGAAAACACTTGTGGATTTACACAACAGTTGGATATTAGAAGATGTCTTGAATGACTAAAGTGGTCACTTTTAAACCACAGGTGGCTATTTCCATTTAATTTGTTTTATATCATGACTACCATACATGAAGAGGCCATAATATTCACACCAAGATTCTAGTCACAGGGTCAGACAAAATGCCAGCGATTCATATACTTTCCCTTCTGCGCACAGCAGTTCAAACATTTGTGAAGATTAGAGAATGGTTAAGCAGCAGAAACACACTCCTTTTCTTAAACCACAGCACTGGCATTATATGATGCAGTACTTCAATACACAAATAATAAGGTTAGCAGGACCTGGCTAAAATGAAGGTAAGATCAACAGCATAATGAACATAATACCACTGTCTGTCCCTAAAAACAGCAGCCAAAGAAATGTTATCTGGGACACTGGAGGCCAAACAAATTTTACTCCACAACATGAAGTTGTCCATCCAGGCCAGAAATAATACAATGGCTGCAGCATAGGGGGTGGCAATTCAGCCTGATTCTTTTTTTTTCAAAAGGAACCCTCACCATTTAGTCATAAACATCACAGGTAAAACATTGAACAAGAAAGCTAAATAACTGTCATAAAGGGACACTGGCAGTTCTTGTAAAGTTATTTGAAGAGAATTTATATACAGCAGTCACATGTACAAAGTCTATATTTAATTGTAAACTGAAATCAGCAGTGTTTAGTCAAAGACTTTTTTGAGTTTCATAGTCAATTTAAATAGAAATTGATGCTGGCTCTCTGTAACCATAAATATGGCAAATCAACAATTGCAACATAGCTTCTTTTTTGCTGAGGTGTCAAATGGCGCTTCACATTTACCACCAACAGTGTGAGCAACGAAAGTGAAGTCATCGGTGGTGAAAACACATGGCTGACTGTTTGCTGCTCAGCCCTCGCTACACTAGCACTGCAGCAACTATACCACCCACGTATAAAGCAGGACTCAAATTCATTGTATACACAGCTTATAGCCACAAGCCATTTTCAAAGAATGAAATACATCCAAAGATCTGAAGGAATACAATGGACTTACGACTGATGCACATTTCCAGGACAGTTGCGTCCACTTTTTTGTCTCTTGTTGACTATAATACCCCACAGTTTAAACAAGGTGGATTTACCAGTAGAGTGAAAAGAATTCTATTAATAAGCTATTGGATCAGTTGTTAAAATGAAACCTTTGCAACTCTTACAGTCCATCAACAAAGACTTAACGGTGATTCATCAACCATCGTCTCTGTTCTCTCAATAACATTATACAGTATCACACTGAGTGAGGAAGGAAGCAGGAAAGAAAGCAAAAATCTTAAGAAATTTAAACTTTTTTTTTCCCCCCCAACCATAAGACAGTGGGTGGGTCAACAAGTTTCAAGCACCTAGAATTTGGAAGCCTCCAAGTAGCCATTAGGTAGCACTAAAGCTGTGCAGTGACTCTTCCTAATTGTCCTACCCTCCTTCCTTCTGGGGCTGGGGAGGGGGGAGTTGGGTGGTGGGTTGAGTGGACAGCAAAGCCTGGGTAGTTAATTTCATCCTTCCGGAAACATGGCTCTGATGGAAACTACACGACTGCCAAGCACCATGGTTACAAATTTATGACCAAGCATTCCAAATACAGCTGTTCCAGCTGCATTGCACCAAACACACAGGATTTTATTTAAACAGAAAATAGATGCAGGCTAAGTGTAAGCAACATTACAGACCTAAACATTCCAAACCAGAGATTATTTTAACACCAGCTTTAAACCTTTTATTCTAGATTAATATATCAATCAGAAAATCAAGGTTTACCATTCCAAATGATTGACTGTTAAGTCGTGTCTGCAGATTTCCCTGAATTCTGTGTTTGGGCAATATCAGGGAGAAACAGGCTGTGGAATTCACAAGCTTGGCAAAGAGCAGGGAGTTGGGAGGGCAAGGAAAAAAGATGAGTATCTTTCACTCTGCCCCCTTCCAAAAATCATTAAAATATAGCCTCAGAAAATAAAATCTTCAACAGCTTGAATTAAGATAGCATGCTGAACGTAGAAAAAGGTTGGACAAAAACCATCAATATAGAGGAGGAAATATTAAGGAAGCGATTTAGAAGATGGGTTTCAAAGAACATCATGAGGGAGGAGAGGAGGTGGAGAGATACAAGGAGGAAATTCCAGAACTAAGGGCCTAGATGGCTGAAAACTTCACAGCCAATGCTAGAGAAAAAGAATTTTAGGATACACAAGGGACAAGGGTTAGACGAATGCACCATGTTAAGATATAGCATTTCAGTGGTGTCTCTTTTGGGTACTGTAGAATTGTGCTGTGTAACCACAGTAAATACAATCACAAACATATTCCATAACGATTCTATGAAGAAGAAGGTTTAATGTGTCAATCCTACTAGTGAATTATGCAGGGCAGCCATATAAGCATGATGATGAAAGCGTTTCTTCTATGGTTTCTTTTCACTTTTCCAGAAACTGGGTTTCTCATTTAAATTTACTTAAAAAATACCAAACTCAAGATGGGAGTTGTATGTTCTTTAAAAAGCCAACAAACTGGCTAAAGAGAATGCAAGCAGCCCAGGAAAAGTACAAAACATCATTAATATTCTAACTGCATTGCTGTAAAGCATCAATGTCCTGCTGGAACAATTCCACTTTATGTTTAACTGTTGTGCAACAATGCACTTGCCTTGAAAATCTCATGAAGATGGACTGCTGTGAGATCAAAGGAGAATCTTGTACATAAAAGTCATAGATCTGTCGTCAGTACTTATTCCAATGTTAGCCTTGTCATGAACTGCGATTAAAAGATAGCTCCACGAAGATGCACCTACATAAATCTTGTGAATTCTGTTAACCCACTAAGGGGTCACTATCTCTGTGATCGATGTTCGCTTTATCTCAAAAACTGCAAGGTTGTCTTCAAAAGAATCTGACCTTAGTATTTTTAACCCTTAGTGAACCAGCTCCGGACTGGGTCGTAACTTCTGAGCTCCAGGGCAACGTAACGGGGGTGGTACCCCAAAGATGTGCTGAGGACCTACCCCCACACCCGAAACTTCCAATTGGCAATCGCCCTGCACTGGGAACCATCCGAAAATACGGGTTAAACTACAAACTTTGGCTAGTTCCGACTATCTGACATCAATAGTTACCCAAAAAAAGTTAGAAGAATTAAAACCACTTCTGGGATCTGGGTGACTACTGTACAGACCCACACCGACCCCCATCCTCCCCCCCCATATCCCCAAACACCCATGCCATACCCCCCCAGATTCCACCCCCAACCCCCCCCGACGGGGCTTATACCCCACCCCCCGACCCCAACACCCCGACTGCCTGATACCTGACCCCAACTCCACTCCCCCCATCACCAACAGCCCGATCCTCTCTTTCCCCCACCGCCAACTCAAAAATTCTAGCCACTTCCCTGATAAGCCTACCTTCCCCCTGGCTTGAAAGTGGCTGGCCTTTTAAACCTGCCTGCTTTAGGGCAGTCGGTGCCATAAAAAAGGGGGCATGGTCTCCTTGCTTCCGACTCTGAAGCAGAAGGCCCCGAAAACAAGCTACCCTGCACATTGTTCTCACCTGGCCTGAGTCGGAAGGTCGGACGGGAAAGAAACAGAAAGATTTCAAGGTAAAAAAGTAGGAGCGAAGTAACAATTTGACTCCAACAATGCCACTCCATGGAAATTCAAGCCTTTCATTTTACCCAAATCTGTACCTCATTATTTTTATTCATTCATTGCATGTGGGCATTGCTGGCTAGGCCAAAATTTATTGCCCATCCCTAAGTGCACTTGAGAAGATGCTGTTGAGCCACCTCCTTGAATCACTGCAGTCCATGTGATGTAGGAACACCCACAGTGCTGTTAGGAAATTTCAGGATTTTGACCCAGCGACAGTGAAGAAACGATGATATATTTCCAAGTCAGGCTGGTGTGTGACTTGGAGGGGAACTTCCAGGTGGCGGTGTTCCCATATGTCTGCAGCCCTTGTCCTTCTACGTGGCACAGGTGCTGGAAGGTGCTGTCGAAGGGATCTTGGAGAGCTGCTGCAGTGCATCTTGTAGCTGCCACCGTGCATCGGTGGTGGAGGGAGTGAATGTTGAAGGTGGTGGAGGATGGGGTGCCAATCAAGCGGGCTGCTTTGTCCTGGATGGTGTTCGGTTTCTTAACTGTTGTAGGAGCTGCACTCATCCAGGCAAGTGGAGAGTATCCCATCACATTCCTGACTTGTGCCTTGTAGATGGTGAACAGGCTTTGGGGAGTCAGGAGATGAGGTCTTCCCTTCCCAGTCTCTGACCTGCTCGTGTAGCCATGGTATTCATATGGCTCGTCCAGTTTAGTTTCTAGTCAATGATAATGCCCAGGATGTTGATAGTGGGGGGTTCAGTGATGGTAATGCCATTGAATGCCATGGGGAGATGGTTAGATTCTCTCTTATTGGAGATGCTCATTGCCTGGCATTTGTGTAGCATGATTGTTACATGCCACTTATCAGCTGAAGCCTGAATATTGTCCAGGTCTTGCTGCATATGGACACCAACTGCTTCAGTAACTGAAGAGTTGTGAATGGTGCTGAACATTGTGCAATCACTTCTGACCTTACAATGGAGGGAAGGTCACTGATGAAACAGCTGAAGATGGTTGGGCCTAGGATACTACCCTAAGGAACTCCTGAGCGTTGTCCTGGGACTGAGATGATTGACCTCCAACAACCACAACCATCTTCCTTTGTGCTAGGTATGACTCCAACCAGAGGAGAGTTTTGCCCCAATTCCCATCGATTCCAGTTTTGATAAGGCTCCTTGACGCCACACTCGGTCAAATGCTGCCTTGATGTCAATGGCAGTCACTCTCACCTCATCTCTTGAGTTTAGCTCTTTTGTCCATGTTTGGACCAAGGATGTAATGAGGTCAGAACTTGAGTGGCTCTGGTGGAACCCAAACTGAGCATCAGTGAGCAGGTTATTGTTGAATAGGTGCCGTTTGATAGCACTATCGACGACACTTTCCATCACTTTGCTGATGGTCGAAGGTAGTCTAATGGGGCGGTAATTGGCCGGGTTGGATTTGTTGCTTTTTGTGGACAGGTCATTTTCCGCATTGCCAGGTAGATGCCAGTGTTCTAGCTGTGCTTGGAGCACAGCTAGTTCTGGAATGCAAGTCTTCAGTATTATTGCCAGAATGCTGTCAAAGCCTGTAGCATTTGCAGTATCCAGTGCCTTCAGCCGTTTCTTGATATCACGTGGAGTGAATCGAATTGACTGAAGGCTGGCATCTGTGCTCCAGAAGAGGCCCAGATGGATCATCCACTCGGCATTTCGTGCTGAAGATTGCTGCAATTGCTTCAGCCTTGTCTTTTACACTGATGTGCTGGGCTTCCCCATCATTGACAACGGGGATATTTGTGGAGCCGCCTCCTCCAGTTAGCTGCTTAATTGTCCACCACCATTCACGACTGGATGTGGCAGGACTTCAGAGCTTAGATCAGGTCCATTAGATGTGGGGTCACAATAGCCCTGTGCTGTAGTTTCACCAGGTTGACGAGTCATTTTTAGGTATGCCTGGTGCCGCTCCTAGCATGCCCTCCTGCACTCTTCATTGAACCAGGGTTGATCCTCTACCTTGACGGTAATGATAAGAGGATATGCCAGGCCATGAGGCTACAGATTGTAGGCGAGTACAATTCTGCTGCTGCTGATGGTCCACAACACCTCATGGATACCCAGTTTTAAGTTGCTAAATCTGTTTGAACTCTATCCCATTTAGCATGGTGGTAGTGCCACATAACACAATGTAGGGTATCCTCAATGTGAAGAATGAACTTTGTTTCCACAAGAACTGTGCGATGGTCACTCCTACCAATGTTGTCACGGACAAATGCATCTGCGACAGGCAGATTGGTGAGGACGAGGTCAAGCAAGTTTTTCCCTCTTGTTGGTTCCTTCACCATCTGCCGCAGACCCAGCCTAGCAGCTATGCCCGTTAAGACCCAGCCAGCTCGATCTGTACTGGTGCTAGCGAGCCACTCTTGTTGATGGACATTGTAGACCCCCAGTGAGTACATTCTGCGCCCTTTCCACCCTCAGTGCTTCCTCTGAGTGGTTTTCAACATGGACGTGTACTGATTCATCAGCTGAGGGAGCACAGTAGGCAGTAACCAGTAGGAGGTTTCCTTGCTCATGTTTGACCTGATGCCATGAGGCTTCACGGGGCCCAGAGTCAATGTTGAGGAATCCAAGGCATCTCCGTCCCGACTGTATACCACTGTGCCGCCACCTCTGGTGGGTCTGGCTTGTTAGTGGGACAGGACATACCCAGTGATGGTGATGATGATGTCTGGGACATAGTCATACTCAAGGAATCATACCTTACAGGCAATGTCAGGCTGTTGTTTGACTAGTCTGTGGGACAGCTCCCCAATTTTGACACAAGCCTCCATTTGTTAGTAAGGAGGACTTTGCAGGGTCAACAATTCCGTTGTTGTTTCCGGTGTCTAGGTTGATGCTGGGTGGTCCATCCAATTTCATTCCTTATATAAATAGAACAGAAAAATACTGCAAATGACGGAAATCTAATGATAACAGAAAATGAAAGAAACATACCCAGCAGGTAAGGAAGTATCTGAAGAGAGAGAAAAGAGTTAACGCTTCAAGTCAATGACCTGACAGTTCTGATGAAAGGCCATCAACCGAAAACGTTAACTCAGTTCTTCTCTCTAAAGACGTTGCCTGACCTGCTGGGTATTTCCAGCATTTTTTGTTTTCATCTTGATAAAACTACTTCTGTAAATAACTGAATAAACCTGCTTAATTAGTTTAATCTATTATTGAAAAGTGTTACTGATGTAACTGTCATCAACAGTCTTGAGAAATTTTGTAGGGTATAGTGGAATTCCTATGCAATGCCCAATGAGGTTAAAGGGTTTTATTTTTTGCCCTAGGCATGAAATCCTAGATTACTTTACACATTATCACCTTTTGGTTGTAGGGAGTGAGGGCTCACCTACGGAGATGAACTTCTGCCCCGTGCATGAGAAAAAAAGTATCTGGGGTTAACTTGAATTGCAACTTTGTAAACAGTGCAAGCATCAAAGGTGCTTATGAAAAGAAACTTCAAGTTCAAACCAGCTTCCTTTTCAAATGGCAATTTCTGTGTCAAGTTACTGTATCGTTCCAGAGCTGCACCATAATAAGCTCCATCTTCCTGAATTTTTTAAGTCTCTAGTCACCTCAAGTTTCTTTTTCAAAAACGTCATGCATAACTTTGCATGAGGATGTGCTACATCCACCAGTTTATCGTTTAGATAGGCAGATATTTGTTTATAAAGACTCAGCACATACAATACAATGTCCCTAAAGATACCATGAGGTTCAAATGCAACTTTGTTTCCTTAAAAGGGCATGGGCGGCATTTTGAAGTCAGTAACATATCTAATTACTCGTGGCGAACTGGAGGGCAAGCCTTTTACTTAAAAAAAGACGAGTTATTCAAAGTTTGAAGGGGAAAGTGTTATATAAAGTGTTGAGTGCCAGGAGAACCATTGCATTTGGCAAGCACCAGTATATGGGGGGAGGTGGTGGTATTGTCACTGGACTGGTAATCCAGAGACCCAGGGTAATGCTCTGGGGACCCAGGTTCAAATCCCAGCATGGCAGATGATGGAATTTGAATTCAATAAAAATCTGAAATTAGAAGTCTAATGATGACCATGAAACCGTGAAATCTGGTTCACTAATGTCCTTACCTGCTCTGACCTACATGTGACTCCAGATGTGGTTGAAAATTAAAAGGGGATGGGTAATAAATGCCCACATCCAATGAATAAAAAAAATATATATTTTAATTTTTCCACACAACAACCCTCCATGAGGCAGGGAAGGTGGCCCATTTCATAGCCTCTATTAGTTAACTATTAGTTAACTGCATGTGAAAAGATACACAACAGTGATTCAGAATGGCTTATCTTCTTGTAGAAGGACACAGGATTGTCTGGTGTTCCCTTTAACATGGCTGCAATAGGAATTTGTGCAGAAAAACATTGTACCATAACATTGCAGAAAAGAGGAACCCAACACACTGCTCAAATAAGAGTTCACTGCATCACTCAGACAAATAAGCTTCATCATAGATTTTTTTTTAAAAAAACTCTAATAAATTTCTGCATGAGAAACACTACTCTCAAACTGGATGAAGTTTCTCACCTGCACACAAGCGTTGCTATGATGACACACCATGCTGTACAGCAGCAGTCTGCGTTTGGCTGATCTTCACTCTTCCTCCGACAACACAGCCAAAAGGAATAGAAGAGGAGGAAGAGGAGGTTGAGGGCAAGGCAGACCAGAGCAACTCCACCCAACAGCAAGAGTGACTGTAGGAGAAAGAGAGGGGGTGAAAAAGTTAATATTCAATTCATTGCAATAACTGGAGTTACTCCTGTAGCCCTCAAATTCAGGAACATTCACAATATATGAGCCAAGGAAATTAGTCATCTAACCAAGGCCTGAAGAATTTTCCCATTTTGTGTGTACCGGTGAGTACATAATCTTGCATTGAATATGCTGTACATCAATGCAGAGTTAAAGGTAGCTGATTTTTGTGGGGAGGGGTCGGTGGCGGAGGTGGGGGGGCGGTGCAGGGGTGGAAGACATGCTGACATGAGTAAAGACTTTTTACACTAATAGCTTTCAAAAAATCCAGCTTAAGGCTTTTTCAAAACCATACTCTTAATACAAAAACAATTCAGGACATTATAATGGCGGAAATGACAACTGCCTCCTGCATTGTTGTGTGAAAACAAGCAGGCCAAAGAGTCAAATCCGAATTCACATTAGCAGGTTAGCTAGAATTGAGAAAAATATACTTGAAACAGGTAAATAGGATCAGCAGATAGAAGGGTGATCAATTGCTGGTATTTAAGTATATTTGATTTTTTTCATTATTACTGTAGGTTAAGTCAATGAACAATTTCACACTGTTACATATATAGAGACAAACAAGCCAAACTATGTCTATTAGTCTGCAATCAGAATGCAACATTTTTCACTTCCCTTCAAAAAGAGCAATTCTTAAATGGTGGCTTTTCCTTAAACTTACTTAACACTTTCACCATCAGGAAGAACATATACCCTCAACTATAAGCACTTTCATAAGTGCACTTTGAGAATCTTAGAATATGTGCGATGGGTAAATCATGTCCTCATTTCAAAGTAAATATACACAGTAGAAGTTGTTAGTGGAAAAGTTATCTGTAATACAGCTGGTGTCAAAAGATCAAAATAAACATTCTTCCATACTAATTCAACAATGAGTCAAGGATTTATATTTTGCCAACCGAAATCATGCTGAAATACAACTCTATTTGCAAATAATGGACTTATTCATTTGGTGGCACCAGTTTCTTCCAGTTACAGCAGAAGGAGCTACGTAATGAACAATCATTTAGAAATGAAGGTATGAGCCCCAAAATAACATGAAAACAAAAAAGAGCATTCGATAGTAGCAAATAAAGGGCAATGTCTGCTCCCACTCTTTCAAACAGAAGATTCCAGCGAGAAATAATTTTGATTGAGGTGGAAAAATTATACAACCAGAAGACAGGTATTGTAATGCTGAGAGATCACCCACAGAGAGCAATACTTTCTCTGATTGCAAGCAGGAAGCTAGCAAGTCAATAATGATATAATCAGAGGAATAAACATCCAGGAAGCAATAATCAAGTGTTGACTCATATTTTATCTGCTTTTATCAGAGCACAAAAACAAAAAACAGCTGGTTCATACCTAGTGTTTACATGTAAATTCAGGCAGAGATTTCAATCAATTACTTAAGTCATCAAGAATGCACATAAAATAAGCACTCAATATATATATTGCCTGCCACATCCTACAGCCAAATAAGTATTTTTGAAGTTTAGCAACTGTTGTTTTGTTAGCAAGCCCAGCAGCCAGTCTAAGTCACGGTAAAAGTCCCACAAACAGAAATTTGGTGAATGACCAGATAATCTGTTTTATCATGGTGGTTTGGGGATAAATGTTAGCCAGAACACAGGGAGAACTCTCTTGCCCGTTTTCACATAACGCTATGGGATCGTTAAACTACCCAGGACCTCCTTTCAACGTCTCATCCATTGGAGATGTCACTTCCAACAATGCAGTATGGAGTTTCAGTTGAGCACAACTCTGGGCATGGGGCTTAAATCCACAATCTTCGAACTCAGAGGAGAGAATGCTACCGTCGAGTCAAGCTGACACAAAAGACAAGTGTTTTATAGGAGGAAAGGTATCGGGTAATGGAGCAACATGGTTAGGAAATTCATTTGACTTTTTTCTTGAGAGTCTTTCCCAAGCTTTTTACTGCCCAAGCTATTTTCCCACTCTGTTAATGTCTTTTCTTTGGCTGACGGACATGATCATTTCCCCGTTTTTCTATTAAACAATTAGGTCATTCAGCCTATTAACAACTTCTCTGATTACACTTTTTTTTGCCCTTTATTTTCTAATGCCACTAACTTGCTTATTTTTGTTTTCAGTTCAAATGAAGGGTTAAATACAAAACGTTGGCCTATTTTTTCTCCTTATACCAATTTTGACATACGGAAGCGAATGTTGGACAATCACTTGAAGCAATGCAAAGAACTGAGGCTGCAAAGTTGAGATTTTTATAGGGAATAGTGAAGATATCTTGGACAAGTCGCACTACCAGTGAAAAGGTGCTAGTAAAATCTGAGACCAAAAGAACTCTGCTGACCAAAATCAGGAAGAGATAGTTGGAATTTCTTGGGCATGTAATGAGAAATCACGATTTAGAAAGTCTGATGCTGTTGGGAAAGATTGATGGTAAACAAGATCAAGGTAGACAAAGAACGATCTTTTTAAAGAGACTCGCAAACTGGATGAATGTACCACCAAAGATGGTCCATGCTTCCAGAGCAAGATTAACATGGAGGTCCATGTTTGCCAACGTCCTCTCAGAGCACAATACGTGAAGAAATAGACATATACTGAAGGCCCTGCATTTTCTGTTCCATCATTTATATTAGAAAAGGGAAGCACTGAAACACAGTGCTGACACCTGTAAATCCTCTGAAATCAGAAGCTCAGCATGTCACCTCTGGTTCTTTTGTTAGTCACCCTCGATCTGTGTCCTCTGGTTATCAACCCTTCTGCCAATGGAAACAGTTTCTCCTCCTTTACTCTATCAAATCTACAGGATTTTAACTCCCCTATTAAATCTCCCCCTTAACTGGCTTGGCTCCAAGGCAAATGACCCCAGTTTATCTAGTCTCTCCATGTAACTGCCATTCGAGTAAATTTCCTCTGCATCCTCTCCAAGGTCCTGACATCCTTCCTAAAATATAGTACTCAGAATTGGTTGCATAGCTTCCATGCTTTTGTACTCTACCTCAATGTATAAAACCATAAATCTATATCCCATTATAACAGCCTTCTCAACTCTTCTCATCCTACCATCTTTAAAGATTTGTGTACATACATCTCTAGATCCCTCTCTTCCTGCACCCCCTTTAAAATTGTATGTTTAGTTTATATTAAATCTCCTTATCCTTCCAATGGAAATGAGTCACTTCAATTTTATCTGCCACCATTCAACCCATTTCACCAATCTGTATATGTTCTCTGATGTCTCCTCACTGTTCACTGCATTTCCAGGTTTCATGTCATTTTCAAACATTAAACGTATTTTTGCAATATATATACCACATCAATGATATCGTTTAGCTGTTGGAACAATTAATTCCAGCTCTTAGGAGACATGTTCGAAAGAATGTGAAGTAAAATAAATTACAGAATGTTAAAGCTTAGTTTCGTAATTTGCTCACCTACAGAGAGAAAATATGCAAGTTTACTAACATTTTAAACAAGTCCACTGATTAACAGCGCTCTAATCAACTTCCCATTTTTAACATTTGTAACTGACTCTGTAAAAATCTCAAACCTTGTGAAACAAAGTAGATTGCAGCACACATACTTTTGATGTTGCTCCAATGTCTCTTCCCTGTTTTCAAGCTGAGTAGGACTGCCCTCGTCTAGTTTCTTTTTTAGTAGCTATCGAGTCCAACAATGTCTCAAATTGAAAATTCTCATCTTTATCACCAGTTCTCATTTTTCCTTGGCAAACTCATCTTGCGTGCGTGAAAAGTTGGCTCTCTATACTATCATTTTATTGATTGGAATAGCTTCTCTTAAACCATATAACCTAAGCTTTTCTTTAACCAGTTCATATTGCCTGATTTCTCTCTCCCTTTGAAACTCTCTGCCTCTTTCCTTTTCTTTTTTTTCTCTTGTTAACTGCTCTCTCTCTGGAGTTCAAGCTTCTTCATTTTTTTTTCTGCCTCAAAAAGTGTTTCTTCTGCAAATGAGTTCTAGCTAACTCAACTGAATTTCTGTCTGGATTAACTTCTTCTTCCAACCCCAGATGCTGTTATATAACCTTAATTACTTCTGCTTTCTTAGTCCCTGTAAACAATTTTGGAAATTCATTAAGTTCCAACAGCACCTTTTAATTTGATGAGTGAGGGTTGCACCCATCATGTCTGTTTGTGCCATTTGACTTCATCGGATGAAACAGAAACCCCTGCACCTCTGTCCAGTTTAAACTCTTATGGGCTGTTCATCCACTTCGAGTTTAATACTCCAATACTTGTTTTCAGTGTCATTTATCTCCCCCAGGAAGGTTAGTTCCTTTGCTTGTGGTTCTTCCGCTTGTTGTCTGAGGCTCTTAGAAAATTTTCCGTCTCTTTTTACAGGTTGTCAGCATTTTTGAGCGACAAACAGTTTTGAAATGGTCTACTTTTCCACAGTTGTGGCACCCAGCCCCCTGCTGGACATTCTTCTCGCTTGTGCGGTTCATTCCCGCCACACCGAAGATATTTCAAAATGGCAGTCAGTGCACTTTTCCCCACTTTGGCAGACTTAGGCTTTGGCGTGCTTTCTCTCTTATCACCGACAAACTGAATGGCCTAACCTGAACTTCTCCACGGGACCTTGCCTTCCCTGCGAACAAACGCCCGATTCTGTTTCCTGAGTTCCGTTTGCCTCACAATCTACGCTGCTTTTATTAGTGTTGAATCCTCTCCTGCCTGTAAGTGATCTGATAATGCATCGTTTAGGACCCCGACTACAATCCTGTCACAAGTCAGCTCAACCTTTAAGATTCCATAATCGCAGCTCTTTGCCAGCCTATAGAAATCATTGATGAACGAATCCATGCTACTGCCCGGTCTTTGCTTTCCTTTACTGAATTTAGCCCTTTCTATTATTAAATTCTGGTAGACACTGAAATAAGAATCAAAAGCTTGCAGGACTTCTGCATAAGAATTTGAAGTCTCATCAACTTCCTGCCTTGTTATCACCCAGTCAGCGATAGGTCCAACTGCATAAAGTAGTGCACTGACCTGGTCTTTTTGATCTTTTTGTGTAATCCTGAAATACTGGTTCTGGGAGTGGTGGTGTGGATTCCATGCTCCTGCTGAACCATGGAATTGTTCCCGCTTCTGTGCTGCTGCTTTCTTCTTTGGTCTGGGCTCACTGCTGTCTGGTCTCCAGGCCTGGGTCTCAGCTTACATCTGTTGCTCCCCTGATATTCCAACTTCTTGGTGAGTCTTTTTTTTAAATTTTGTCCTTCCTTCAAGAATATCTTTTCTTGCCAACCCTCTATCTTCTGTTTAAGGTTCGCTGCACCTTTTATGCGCTGCCAGCATGATTTGTTGTGTGGTCAGGGTCTAGATGGGGGTTTTGGGGATTGCCTGTTCTCCCAAAGTATGCCGCTTGAGTCTGTAGTTTCTCAAAACATTACCTTTTATTTACAGCAAGTCTTTGCACATTTGGATTTCGACACAAGGTTGGAGCTCCTCCTCCTTCCAGATCTCTCTCACTTTTCAGTCATGTGATCGGACATCATTATTACACCAGCATCATGTATGCTTCTGGTATTAGCTCTTTACTCTATATGGACCAGGATGGAAAGTTGGGTCATCAGCAGATTATTGGAAATAGGATCAAGGCAGAAGGAGATGGGTCTCGTGGACAAGATGATCTTAGAAAGGCCATGAGGGGAGACAGGAGAGAAATTAAAGAAAGATGTGAGTTCAGAGCTGGGGCAGGGGATAGCATTAAAGAAAGTTTGGCCAGTGGCCTTGTGGAATGGAGGAACATGACAGAGGCAGCCGGTCGGATTGTCTCGATTTAGTGACAAAGAAGTCCATGAGCTCCTCGCACCAATTGTTGGAGTTGAGGGTGAAAGGAACAGGGGAGAAGGGTTTGAGAAGATGGTTTGCAGTTAAGAAAAGAAGACAGGAGTTATCTTTGCATTCCAGGATGATTCTGGAATAGTGAACAGTTTTATCAGACGAGATTAGGACCTATCAGTGTTTTGAGTAGCCAGTACTGGCAGTGGACGGCTAAATCAGTTGTCCACCATATCCTTTCAACACTGTGTTCCTTGGACTTAAGGGAACAGAGATGTGGGTCATACCAGATGAAACGGCCGGGGTGAGGAAGAGTAATGGTTTTATTGGAGACTAGGGTATCAAAGGTGGAGGTGAGTGTGTGATTGAGCAAATCAGTAGCTGCAGAAAAGCAGCAGAGGAGATTTACCAGGATGATGCCTGGGCTGGAGAGTTTTAGTTATGAGGAGAGATTGGATAGACTGGGGTTATTTTCCCTGGAGCAGAGGAGATTGAGGGGGGACATGATTGAGGTGTATAAAATTATGAGGGGCATAGATAGGGTAGACAGGAAGGAACTTTTCCCTTGGTGGAAGAATCAATAACCAGGGGGCATAGATTTAAGATAAGGGGCAGGAGGTTTAGAGGGGATGTGAGAAAGAATTTTTTCACCCAGAGGGTGGTGGGAACCTGGAACTCACTGCCTGAAAGTGTGATAGAGGCAGAAACCCTCATAACATTTAAAAAGTATTTTGATGTGCACTTGCGATGCCATGGCATACAAGGCTATGGGCCTAGTGCTGGAAAGTGGGATTAGAATAGACAGGTACGTGTTTGACCAGCGCAGACTCGATGGGCCGAAGGGCCTTTTTCTGTGCTGTGGACCACTATGTTCAAATCACTCTATGGTCTTGCCCCTCACTTTGTCTGCAACCATCACCAGTCCTACCCCTTCTGAGAACTCTGCATTTCTCCAATTCTTGCCTCTTTGCATCCTCATTTTCTTTCACCCAACCGCTGTTAGCTGTGCCTTCAGCTGTCTATAGACTAAGCTCTGGAATTCATTGCCGATACTACTTCTTCACCACTCCATCCTACTTTAATACATTCCTTAAAATGTAGCTCTTTCATCAAACCTTTGGTCATCTAAGGATCTTCCATACATGCCACATCTTATGGGACAACACTCCTGTGAAGGTGATATAAATGCAAAATGCTGTTGAAACCAAGACAAATTAGAAATCTCTCATTCGCCCAAAAAAGATGCTTCAGCAATTTTATCTCCCTACCTTTCTTCCCTCCTTAAGGTGCTCCTTAATACCCATCTACCAAGCTTTTGGTTAACTACCCCAATATCTCATGTTCCTCAGTGTCAGATTTTAGGCCATTGAGCCCTTCAAGCCTGTTCCTCCATTGAAGAAGATCCGGACTGATCTGATTGTGGTCTTGACTCCACTTTCCTGTCTGTCCCCCATAACCCTTGGCTCCCCAAGCATCGAGCCTGTCAAGCCCCTTCAGAATCTTCGAGGTTTCAATATGATCACTTCTCATCCTTCTAAACTCCAATAAGTACAGGCCCAACTTGCTCAACCTCTTCTCACAGGACAACCCCTTCAGCCCTGGAATCAACCTGCGCACTCAGCCCGAGGCCACAACTGTGCACAGGGCAATATTGCTTTATATTGCTTCTGTGAAGTGTTTTGGCATGTTTCCTTATGTTAAAGGTGTTATATAAATGCAAGTTGGTTCAAACTAGTTATACAGCTATTGTGGTTCCGTTATTTAAGAAGGGTTGTAGAGATAAGCCAGGGAACTACAGACCAGTGAGTCTCACGTCAGTGGTAGGGAAACCATTGGAGAAAATTCTGAAGGAGAGGATCAATCTCCACTTGGAGAGGCAAGGTTTGATCAGGGATAGTCAGCATGGTTTTGTCATGCCGAACAAATTTGATTGAATTTTTTGAGGAGGTGACCAGGTGTGTAGATGAGGGTAGTGTAGTTGATGTACTTTATATGGATTACAGCAAAGCCTTTGACAAGGTCCCATATGGGAGACTTATAAAGAAGGCAAATGCACATGGGATACAGGGTAATTTAATAAGGTGGATTCAAAATTGGCTTAGTTGTAGGAGACAGAGGGTGATGACAGAAGGATGCTTTAGTGACTGGAAGCCAGTGTCCAGTGGCGTACCACAGGGATCTGTGCTGGGTCCCCTATTATTTGTCATTTATATAAACAACATAGATGACTATGTCGGGGGTAGGATTAGTAAGTTTGCGGATGACACAAAGATTGGCCAGGTGGTTAAGAGTGAGGTTGAGTGTCTTGGGCTACAGGAAGATATAGACGGGATGGTCAAATGGGCAGATAAGTGGCAGATGGAATTTAACCCTGAAAAGTGAGAGGTGATACACTTTGGAAGGAGTAATTTGACAAGGAAGTATTTAATGAATGGCATGACCCTAGGAAGTTCTGAGGAACAAAGGGACCTTGGCGTGTGTGTTCACAGATCTCTGAAAGCGGAGGGGCACGTTAGTGGGGTGGTGAAAAAGGCATATGGGACACTTGCCTTTATCAATCGAGGCATAGATTACAAAAGTAGGGAGGTCATGTTGGAGTTGCACTGGAGGGGGAGCAGAGGAGGTTCACCAGGATGTTGCCTGGGATGAAACATTTAAGTTATGAAGTAAGGTTGGATAGAGTTGGGTTGTTTTCATTGGAACAGAGAAGACTGAGGGGCAACCTGATCGAGGTGTACAAGATTATGAGGGGCATGGACAGGGTGGGTAGGGAGCAGCTGTTCCCTTTAGTTGATGGGTCAGTCACGAGGGGACATAAGTTCAAGGTGAGGGGCAGGAGATTTAGGGGGTGATGTGAGGAAAAACTTTTTTACCCAGGGGGTAGTGACGGCCTGGAATGCGCTGCCTGGGAGAGTGGTGGAGGTGGGTTGCCTCACATCCTTTAAAAAGTACCTGGATGAGCACTTGGCACGTCATAACATTCAAAGCTATGGATCAAGTGCTGGTAAATGGGATTAGGTAGCTGGTTAGGTGTTTCTCACGTGTCGGTGCAGACTCGATGGGCCGAAGGGCCTCTTCTGCACTGTGTGATTTTGTGATTATTAGGTGGTTAAAGGCTTGATTGCCTATTCCCAAAGGATCAGCTGTGTGATCAGAAATTGTCGAGTCATAATTGGCGTTATGTAATAAAATGTTTGCAACTGAAGTGACAAGTTAGTGTTCAAATATTTACAGAAATTCTAAAGTCATATCATTCTTGTTTACGAAAGGAATTTAGGAATCAACAAAAAACAATTCACAATTTTCTAAAGCATTCTGCAAGGCTCTAGTTTCTTCATTTGAAATAACCAAATAGGGAGCCACTGACCTGCTGCAGTCCCATCCTACCAAAAACACCAGTCTGCCATTTATTTTAACTCACCAAAGCAGATACCTTTGAAGGAATGCTGCTGAATGACTTCTGATCATAGAATCACAGAATGATACAGCACAGGGGAGCCATTCAGCCCATTGCACCAGTGCAACACTATCCAATTTGTCTCAACTCCCTATTCTTTCCCTCATGCCCCTGCAAATTTTCCCACTTTAATTATTTATACAATTCCCTTTCAAAGGCATTGCTGAATCTGCTTCCACCCTCATCTCAAGCAGTGCATTGCAGATGATAAACATTTTGCTGCATAGACTTTTTTTCCTCACGTTACCTCTCGTTCTTTTGCCAATCACCTTCAACCTGTGCCCTCTAGTTACCTTAAGTCGCTGGAAACAGTTTCTCTTTAATTACTCTATCAAAACCCTTCATGATGTTGAACAAATCTCCCCAGCATTAAATTTAAACTGCCCTGTGCCTGCTCATTTCACCAGTTCTCCTCAAGTCTGTTACTATCTTCCTCACTGCTTAAGTTTTTAAGACTTATATCACCTGCAAACTTTGAAATTAAGCCCTGTATACCCATGTCCAGATGTGGGTGAGTGGGCAATCAAATTGCTGTTGCCAGACAGTGATTAGGAGCTGAAATACCAGAAGGGATATGCACCATTGAGTGGGGAAGCGGATATAATTGGATAGCTCTTTTGAACAGCTGACACAGGCCTAAAAGGGCTGAATAGCCTCCTTCTGTGTTGTATGATTCTATGAAAAACTTATGCTGCTGAAATTATCCCAGATGAGGTCATAAAACGCAGGAGCTTAAGTAGGCCATTCGGCCCATCTAGTCTGCTCTGCCATTCGATGAGATTATGGCTGATCTGATAATCCTCAACTCCACTTACCTGTCTTTTCAACCATAACCCTTGCTTCCCTTACTGATTAAAAATATGTCTATCTCAGCCTTGAATATACTTAACGACCCAGCCTCTACAGCCCTCTGCGATAAAGAATCCCACAGATTCACTACCCTCTGAGAGAAGGAATTCCTCTTCATCTCTGTTTTAAGTGGGCGTCCACTTACTCTGAGATTATGCCCTCTGGTCCTAGGCTCTCCACAAGGGGAAACAACCTCTCAACAAATACCCTGTCAAGCGCCCTAAAAAATCTTATATATTTCAATAAAGTCACCTCTCATTCTTCTAAGCTCCAATGGGTACAGGCCCAACCTACTCAGCCTCTCCTCATAAGAAAATCCCTCTATACCTGATATTAACCTAGTGAACCTTCTCTGGACTGCCTCCAAGCCAGTATATCTTTCCTTAGATAAGGGGACCAAAACTGTTCACAGTATTCTAGGTATGGTCTAACTAGTGCCTTGTATAGTTTTAGCAAGACTTCCCCATTTTTATACTCCATTTTCTTTGAAATAAAAGCCAACTTTCTATTTGCCTTCCTTATTACCCGCTGAACTTGTATGTTAGCTTTTTGTGATTCATGAACGAGGAACCCCAAATCCCTCTGTGCTGCAGCTTTCTGAAGTCTTTCTCCATTTAATAATATTTAGCTCCTCTATTCCTCCTGCCAAAGTGCATAACCTCACATTTTCCCACATTATATTCCATCTACCAAATTTTTGCCCACTGACTTAACCTTGTCTATATCCCTCTATAGACTGTGCCATCCTCACCACTTGCCTTCCCACCTATTTTTGTGTAATCCGTAAACTTGCAGGGATTGTAAAAGGTGTTGTATAAATGCTTCTGCCAAATATCTGTGGCTCCAAGATTGACCTGCTGAGTCACATCATTTCAAGGAACTGATGATGAAGATATATAAATATTAGTGTGTCTTTGTTTAAATAATAATCATTGCCAACTCCACCCCTTCTTTTATTCTTTCTGCAGATCCCTTGACTTATCTTAATGCCACAGGAGATTTGCCAACATTGAGGTATGTGTTTTTCTCTCTACACCTTAAGCTTCATTCCTCTTGGCTTACCACTTGGGGATCAATCATTTTCCTCTTCTCTGCACTCATTCATATGCATTATATTTTTTATGGCAAGTTATGCAAAGCTTTGAAGTTATTTAATCCAAATGACTATAATTCGACTTTATTGAACAAAATGATGCCATGCCATTTTGCTTTTGTTTAATTTGATATATGGATAACTCAAATATTCTTTGAGTGAAGAATGATTTTGAATTAGCAGGAATAGTCCCTAAGTCAAGGGTGAGGTTATCCTGCTGCCCTTACTTCAATGTAAAGTTGTTTCTGCTGCACATTCGGACATATGTTGATGCATGATGTGACAGAGTGACTCCGTCAATAACAGGTTTGAGACTTACTGAATATTCAGCACTCTTTAAATTATACCAAAGGAGGACTGACTTAATTACATATAAGTCAAGTTGATTATGACAATTCTAACAGTTTAGGTAATCTTCAGTATATTTACAAGAGAAAAAGCAACTGCCTGTGATTTTCATTGTTGCAAAACCCAATAACAATTTGTGAAACCTTTTCAACAAATGACTGTCTCCTGTTGTGTTTATTTGGTCTTTACAAAAGCACAACGTCCAAGTTAAAAATTGCAGGCAAGATAATGGAATTAACAGCTCCAATTCTGGCTAGTATTCAGCAAATACCAATTAACCTACCATAAGGCACCATGATAGACCATTGCCAAAAAGCAGAGCTCCCCAGGCATTAATAAAAACGGTTTTATTATTCATCAGGTGGCAGTCAGTTAAAGGTGCACACTGATGGAAAATTGTTGGCATAAATTTTCTCATGACTCACAGCTGGTAATTTTACTCTGCTGCACAAATCCAAAGGGAACAAAATAATCAGAGGAAATACCATCACTCCGAACCACCAACAATGACTAGTGCCAGCTGTGAAAATGAAATAAACTACTAAGAGAGAGGGAGAGTTGGGGGCGGGGGGGGGGGAGGCAAAGGAGTACACTGAGGCAAGAGATGGCCTACATAGGGAAGGTAGGTGCCAGAGGGAGGGAGAGAGCCAGAGAAAGAAAGCAAAAGAGAGAGAGGAAGAGAGAGTGCTCAAGAAATAAAAAGAAAACCAGGACTACTTACAAACCAGGGTATTCAAGAAATAGTCTTCTTTCATACCCTCCAGAAACTGTGGCTTCCACAGGCAAGCACACACTTCTTACAAACCAAAATGTGACCTTCTGCTTTGAACATCTGGCACGCAGATTCCACAAGGTGAACAACAAACCTTTCTACCACTTGGGTATGCTCCAGAAATAACACAGCATATATTCAGAATTCACAGAAAACACTGATGTGACAGATTGTTTTAGGCTAAAATTCCTATTTAAGCAATATTGAAAAGGGGTGATTCAGCAGATAAACAAATGCTATACTTAACAGTCAAGTCTTAGCACATTGAACTATGAATCTGTGTTGAAAACTCTGGCGTGAGAAATGAACTTCAAAGTCATCACAGACCATCTCTGTAGTGCTGAAGTAGGAAAGTCAAAAAAAAAGTGCAGAAACCAGCTGACCATCTTTCTGACATCTGAACTATTGCAGAAGGAAGACAAAGAGCCAAACCTTGATGGAGCACTGTATCATGCAGTGTGTGCCCTTCAGCTTAGCAGTGTGAGCTGGTTACAGCTCAGCAAGAACACCCAGTGTCTGGGATCTTAGTAAACCACGAAACCAACAGTGTATCTCCTCAACAAGTGATGCTTAAGAATCAAGCAGAATTACTAAGAAAGAGGGTTATTACAGAAAGAGTATTAAAGAGTTGTAAAAAAAAGGTTGAATTGAGAGTGAGAGAGGAGGAGAAGTGAGACGGTCGGGGGGGGGCTAAATAATTAATTTAAAATTTCCAGCAATTGGCTGCATGCCAATGGGACTGAACAGTTTAAACTTTTCCCTTTCTGGGCGAGAGAGGTTGACTGGCTTTGCATTAATAAATATCATGTCGCTGGAAAAAAAAAGACACGTTTTCAAAGCTTTTCGTCTTGCACTCATCAGGACAGAGGCAAGAATGCCAAATTTCACAGCGAACAACAATTTATACTGCATGAGAGGAGGACGCTCGATTGGTTGGCAAGCTGGCTGTGATTGGTTGAGATGTTGCCATGGCAAATGCACCAGGGAGCTATTGCCCCCCTTGCTTTCGCTTATTCATAAAAGGTGTAATGTCTGGACATACTCCTTTGCCTGCAGAGGACAGACCCCTGCATATAATACATGCAGCTTCTAGCAAGCGCAAGTGAGCTACATTGTGAGCCCAACTGATAATCTTAAAGGGGCTGTTAGCGTAATTAATAGCACACCCGGGATTGTTCAGCAAATGCCTGCCCAATCACGGAATCAGATCTAACGTTAGACATTATGTTTTGAGTTTTGCAAGCATGGACTGGTTGAGTACGGTCAGTACTCTTCCTATTGTAAACAGCTGAAGGGATATTCTATTTGATATGATTCGCCAGTCATTGGGATGACAGTCTACATACCTGCCATCGCACCAGCACTGAAATTCATATATTCATTTCCAGATATAGAAATCGGTGAAAATAGTCAGAGCTACGAAGGCAAGTAAGGCTTTTTGTTTAAAGAAAACATGCTTTACTGTAGAGCCCAGAGAAGGAGCCATGCTCCTCTAGCTAATGCATCAATACTGTGTTCTCTTCTGACCCACGCTTGCAAAGCCAATAATAAGCAGCCAAAAAAAGGTATATTGCTATGTATGTTCATAGGTGTTCCTGCCATTGCAGTCAAAAACAGACTTTAAGTGAACATGAACATGGAATAGTTAGTACACTGATATCCATCCAACTCCGTTGGCATTTATATTTGTCACTGTCTAAAATTCATCATGAATGCTTACGGAAGCTGTGTACGACAAAGCGAACAATGGGTTTAAGGAATTTCAACACTGAAAGAGTTGGAAACCTAGGAACTATGTAGTTGAGAATCTGGTTTGTTTCTCCAGCCAGAAGACAGTGTGCACTGTAGCAGTATTTGGCTTTGTTTCTCAAGCTCAAGAACAAATGCCTAATTATCTCATATGCTATACTGTAGCCAAGAGAGGAAATCCTGGCCATTTGGGGTTATTCCATTGCATGCAAACTTTAAATTGCAGGAACAGATGTCATGTCTGCCCAATTCAATGTGTAGAGTTTGAACCAAAACTGCAAAAAAATGTACACACACGTACTGGCTGCATAATAATCATTAGACTAAATTACTGTGCTATCAAATAGCTTGATGGAAGATCTTTTGACAACCACGAGGTACTTTTAGGTATATGACTACCAGAAACAGATTCATCTCTGTGTCATACTTAAACTAACAATATTACAAGTACTCACGAGTACTGTTTCCTCTCACTTCTATTTCAGGGCTTCCCAAACTGGGGGTCACGAGACGAGATTTTGAGGTTGCGAGCTCTGCGACAGCAATGACATCCGCAGAGCTCCAACTGAATGTTAACAGCTGAAGGCCCCTTTAAATCCTCACTTCTCATTCATGGTAGGCATGGCCTAAATGGACGATGCTGGACGCCTGATTCCTGCTTTAGAAAATCAACTGAAAAGGTAAGTTTCTAAAGATACATCAAGACTCTGCCTCCCCAGCTCCCACAGGTTTCCACCAAGCTCGCACTGCTCCCACTGAGAGGTGACAGCAACTTCGAAGCCTCGAGCTGGAGTCCCAGTGGGAAAAAGTTTGTGAAGCACCATTCTATTTGCTATGCACAGCTTGCTTGTTGCACTCTACGGCACCTTTAAGATTGTCATGTGGCCGCGCATGCTCACATCTTAAAGGGAGCGCTGCTTGTGCACGGTACATTCCCGATTGCTCCACAGTCAGGCACCCGCGCAGCTTAGAGGTGCAAAAAAAGTGTAAATGCTTAACCAATCATTACTTTAATCAGTCCTTTTAAATGACTCCTTTAAGACCTCGTTCAGGATTTCTACACCAATTTCCATCTCTCCTTCCTGTTGTTCAGTCTACCTCCTGCTCTTTGTTTATTTGAGGATTTTTAACACAAACTACAGGATGGAGGTTGCCACTATTTCAACTGGTGGACAATTGACAGTTTGCAATTTTGGTGGCCTTTTTTTACTTTTTCTCCACGAGTTAATTCCCTGCTGTCAAATACTTCAAATCCCTCCAGAATTTTTTCATTATTCATACGCAAGATTCAAAGGAAAAGTCAGCAGGGTTGAGTACAGAGGCACTGCAGCTGGAAACTCCACATATGCATTTCCAATAAGAGTTCTGAATTGAGGGACCGTGGAAGTAAGTTGGCCCAAGTTAATTCAGCACAAACCACAGAGCAGAGACTTAGGAGCTTGCTGGTCCACATGGTTCCACTATTCATTGAATTAACTACCTAAACCTTCAGGAGGAATTTCTCTATTGGTGTCTATCCATTTATTTTAATTTTTAGCCAAATGAGCTGAGAGCACAATATTTTACCAGAATTTCTTGCTCAGGTCTAGCTGTCCTTTGCAGCTTTCAATTCCATAGCTATAAATAATTGCTGCAAGAATTCTACTGCAGAATTTCTCTTAAATTGAGAAATCCAGATGAAGGCCCATAATCAGCATATCACCGAGATTTTGCAAATAAGTAGGGGAAAAGACAAGGATAAATAGAAATTATACACAAATATGTAGTTATTGACAATTTTTTTTAAACTCGAACATTTTAAAAAGCTGAACGAAAAACAGAACACTGTGGATGCTGGAAATGTGAAATAAAAACAGAAAATACTCAGTAGGTCAGGCAATATCTGTGGAGAGAGAAACAGTTAACATTTCAGGTCTGTGACCTTATATCAGAACTAGCATAAGTTGGAGATGTAATAGGTTTTGAGCAAGGTGTGGGTGGAGCAAGGACAAAGGGAGGGTCTGTGATAAGGTGGGAGAGAGGAGAGATTGAATGACAGAAGAGTGAGTCTTCCAGGGCCAAAGAGAATTGAGATGGGGCAAGAAAAGAAACAAAATATGTGCCCAGAGCAGGTGTGCTCCTGGCTGAAAGCGAAAATAAGAGAAAAACCAAAAATGCAAAGAAAATGAAAATAAGGGGGCAGAGTTTACAGTCTGAAACTGTTGAGCTCTTTGTTGAGTCCAGAAGGCTGTAAAGAGCCTAATGAGAGGTGCTGTTCCTTAAGCTTACGTTGAGTTTCATTGGAACAGTACAGCAGGCCAAGGACAGAAACTTCAGCGTGAGAGCAGGGTGGAGAATTAAAATGACAAGTCACCGGAAGCTCAGGGTCACGCTTACTGACTGAACGGAGGTGTTCTGTAAAGAGGTCACTCAAGTATACTATATATTTTATATATATGAATGCATTCACAATAAATATACAAGCAGCTGTCCCATTAAGACGTGAGCATATGAAGCAGACTGCACACAGCGAACAGAAATTAGAGGGAACGTTACTCATGCCTTCGAGTATTGAAGTATAACTCGGAGAGGAGTCTGCATTTCTGATACAAGAATTGTAATTCTGTTGATAATAGTATGTGTTACTAGATATTATGCATCACTAAACCCATACAGTATTTTAAAAAAACAAACAGGAAATGCTAGAAATACTCAGCAGATCAGTAACATCTGTGATAAGAGAAACAAATACACACACACACACACACACACACACACACAAATATATCAAAATACATTTACACAATATTGTTCCAAATGCCTCTAGGTGAGCTTAAATAAATGACCTGGCAATGAGGCAGACATCTGAATGCATTTTTCCACGTTTTTCATCATAGAATGGTTACAGCATGGATGGCAGCCGTTTGGCCCATCGTGTCCTTGCTGGCTCTCTAAAGGAGAAATTCACCTACAGCCACTCACCCCCACCTCCTCCCTATAGCCCTTAACATTCTGTATCCAACTCAGTTGGTATATTCCTCAACCAAGGATTCCCCTCTCACCATTGTTGACAGGGCCCTTGACCAATCTGCCACATTTCCCACACTTCTGTTCTCATCCCTTCCCCTCCCTCCCAGAACCATGATAGGGTTCCCCTTGTCCTTGCCTCCCATCTCACCAGCCTCCTTGTTCAACAGATCATTTTCCGCCATTTCTGCCACCTCCTGTGTGATGCTATCACCACCATCTTCCCCTCCCCACCCCCTTTCAGCATTCCAAAGAGATAATTCCCTCCATGACACCCTGGTCCACTCCTGAATCACCCCCAACATCCCATCCCGTTCCCACAGGGCCTTTCCATGCAAAAACAGGAGACGTAACACCTGCCGTTACCTCTTCTCTCCTCACTATACAAGGCCCCAAACGCTTCTTTCAGATGAAGCAGTGATTTATTGCACCTGAATTTCTTTCAATTTCGTCTACTATATTCACCACTTACAATGAGGTCTCCTCTACAATGGGGAGACCAAACTCAGGTTGAGTGACCACTTTGCAAAACATCTTCCTCTGGATAATTGCGTTCCGAGCCCGAGTTGGAAGGTCGGGTGAGACAGGCACAGAAGAAATTTGGCATACGTAAGTGGGCACGGAGTGGCAATCTGACGCTGATTCCCACTCTAAGGAAGTTACAGCCCTTTGGTTCTTTTTATGCCACATCACCATTTCCTTTGGCCCTGGAAAACTAACTCTTCTGTTATTCAGTCTCTCCTGTCTTCCAACCTATCACAGACCTTCCTTTTCTCCTTGTCCCAACCACCCCTTGCTCAAATCCTATTCCATCTCTAACTTTTCCCAGTTCCGATGTAAGGTCACAGACCTGAAACTTTAACTCTGGTTCTCTCATCACAGATGCTGCTGACCTGCTGAGTCTTTCCAGCACTTCCTGTTTTTATCTTTAAAAAGCTGTATGGGTTTAGTGAAGCGTCATATCTAGTAATAAGTACCGTTATCAACAGAATTACAATTCAGATTATATCAGAAATGCAGACTCCTCTCCAAGCCATACTTCAATATTAGATGTCATAAGTAACGTTCCCTCTAATTTCTGTTTGCTGTGCCCAGTCTGCCACACATGCTCACAACTCAATGGGACAACTGCTTGTATATTTATTGTGTATGCATGCATATATATAAAATATATAATATAATTATAATACACACACACACAAATACATCAAAATACATTTACACACTATTGTTCCAAATGCCTCTAGGTGGGCTTAAATAAATACCCTGGCAACGAGGCAGAGATCTGAATGCATTTTACCACGTTTCTCATCACAGAGTCGTAGAATGGTTACAGCACAGAAGGAGGCCATTTGGCCCATTGTGTCTTTGCTGGCTCTCTGAAGGAGAAATTCACCTACAGCCACTTGCCCCATCTTCTCTCTGTAGCCTTGCACATTCTTCTTTTTCAGATCATAATCCAATTCCCTCGAGCGCCTCGCTTGCACCTGCCTCCACCCCACTCTCAGGCAGTGCATTCCAAATCCTAATGACTCACTGCGTAATAAAGTTTCTCGTCATGTCACCATTGCTCTTTTGTCAATTACCTTAAATCTGTACCCTCTGGCTCTCAATCCTTCAACTAATTCCAAGTTTCTCCCTATCTACTCTGTCCAAGCCCCTCATGATTTGAGCATTTCTATCAAATCTCCTCTCACCCTACTGGAGTTTTTTGAGGACATAACTAACAGAATAGATAAGGGAGAACCAGTGGATGTGGTACATTTGGATTTTCAGAAAGCTTTTGATAAAGTCCCACATAAGAGGTTAGTGTGCAAAATTAAAGCACATGGGATTGGGGGTAACATGGGGGGGAATTGAGAATTGGTTAGCAGACAGGAAGCAGAGAGTAGGAATAATTGGGCCTTTTTCAGAATGGCAGGCGGTGACTAGTGGGGTACCGCAGAGATCAGTACTATTCACAATATATATCAACGATTTGGATGAGGGAACCAAATGTAATATTTCCAAGTTTGCTGATGACACAAAACTAGGTGGGAATGTGAGTGGTGAAGAGGATGTTAAGAGGCTTCAAGGCAATTTAGACAAGTTGAGTGAGTGGGCAAATACATGGCAGATGCAGTATAACATGGATAAATGTGAAGTTATCCACTTTGGTAGGAAAAACAGAATGGTAGAGTAATATTTAAATGGTGATAGATTGGGGAATGTTGATGTACAAAGAGACCTGGGTGGCCCTGTACACCAATTGCTGAAAGCAAGAATGCAGATGCAGCAAGCAGTTAAGGCGGCAAATGGTTTGTTGGCCTTCATTGCAAGAGGAATTGAGTACAGGAGCAAGGATGTCTTACTGCAGCTTTAAAGGGCCGTGGTGAGACCACACCTGGAGTATTATGTGCAGTTTTGGTCTCCTTACCTAAGAAAGGATATACTTGCCATAGAGGGAGTGCAGCGAAGGTTCACCAGACTGATTCCTGGGATGGGAGGATTGTCGTATGAGGAGAGATTGGGCCGACTAGACCTGTGTTCACTGGAGTTTAGAAGAACGAGAGGGGACCTCATTGAAACGTACAAAATTCTGATAGGACGCAGGGATGATGTTTCCTCTGGCTGGTGTGTCTAGGACAAGGGGTCAGAGTGTCAGGATATGGGGTAGGCCATTTAGGACTGAGATGAGGGGAAACTTCTTCACTCAGATGGTGGTGAACCTATGGAATTCTCTACCACAGAGGGCTGTGGAGGCCAAGTCACTGAATACATTTAAGAAGGAAATAGATAGATTTCTAGTCTCTAAAGGCATCAAGGGGTCTGGGGAGAGAGCGGGACTACAACGTTGAGATAGAGGATCAGCCATGATCATACTGAATGTTTGACAGAGTAGGCTCTAAGCGCCAAATGACACACTCCCGTTTCTAGTTTCTGTTTCTTCTCTTCTCCAAGGATAACAATCCCAACTTCTTCAATCCATCTACATAGTGGAAGTTCCTCATTCCTGTAACCATTCTTGTGAATCTTTTCTGCACCCTTTCTAATGTCTTCACATCCATCCTAAAGCGTGATGCTCAGCAGTGGTCGCAGTTCTGCAGTTGATGCTGAACCAGTGTTTTATACAGGTTTAACATAACTTCTTTGATTCTGTACCCTATGCCACTATTGATAAAGCCCAGGAGGTCGTATGCTCTTTGTACCTGTCCTGCCACCTTCAATGATTTGTGCACATATACATCCAGATCCCTCACACTGAGACTTTTCTCCGCACATTTCTTTGCCCAAGTAATGCAATATTACTTCCTCAAGGGGAGTTCTCTCTGATCAATATTTCTCCCTCAATCTACAACACCAATATCTGGTGATCACACTGCTGTTTGAGGGGCCTTGCTGTGTACAGATTAGTTACCTATTTACTGCATCACAACAGTGACTACACTACAAAAGAAATTTATTGGCCAAGTTTGTGAAAGGCAAGTCTTTCTTTCATCGGGGTCTCACTCTGACTCCAGGGTTATACTGTAATTGAAGCATCACTAGAAAGCAGCCATTGTTTTACAACGACACTAAAGTATAAATAATGGAACGAGTGCAGAGGTGGCAGAGAACTGGTTAATTTTTAAGACTCTATATGCTGCCAGATAAGTAAGGACAGTTGTTTATTGAACACAATGTAAGGTGCTGAGGTAAATATGGCAGAATCCTAGGCTGCTTACAAATCTACTCAATAGAATCTGAATTTGTTTCCCTTCTGTGCCATTTATCAACAATTCCCCATGGAATCTGTTGCTAAGATTGTCTTGTCTTTGGCCCAAATGATTATTTATACACGTTCATTCACAAAATATTGTGAAGACATTTTGATGCTGTTCACAAAGGTGAAGTAGAATTTGACAACTTAGCTGCCACATCACAGTTCGATTTATGGACCTGTGGTAAGTTTGCTGATTTTTATCATTCCTGACTGTTGTCAAACTGGTGCTTATTCTAGGAATTGATGCAGAAGATACTTGCTCTTGCATTTAACAGTATTAGGCAGTGACAGACTAGACCCACATTAGCCACTAAGGGCGGAATCGCCCCAGATTTGCACTAAGTGCAGTAGCAGGCGGGTAAGACGACATTTTACCCGCCGGCCGCAATGGCAGCTTTTCACACCATATTGTCCCAAACCCGCTGCATTAATTATGCATTCCCGGCAAACACATTGTTTTGATGGTGGGCGGGCTCTCATTCACCCACCATGCAATCACTTCACCGCTTCAACACGGCGAGCGCCATATTTAAAGTGCAGCCACACGCACACCTCTCAGTGCTTCCAGCCCACGACTGCTACATGGAAGACAAGATGGCCCCAAAAGGCAAAAAGACTGCAACCCCAAGGTTTAGTGACCTCGAGTGCCTTTTGGATGCTGTGGAGGCCCGCCGTGATGTCCTCTACCCCTATTCTGGCCACGGCATCACCAATCCAGCATGGGAGGCGGCGGCTGCAGTGGTCAGCGTCAATGCCCTGCAAAAGAGGACAGCCACCCAGTGCTGCTACAGAATGAATGGTCTCATTCGTTCCGCCAGGGTAAGTCACTCTTCTCATCACTCTTAACCCACAAACTCAGAAACCCATCACAGGGATCTCAGAACCTCAAGGGACAACACCACTAACTTTCACACACACCCTCACATCTCCATCAGGCTCATATCCTCTGGAGCTCACATCCTCATCCTGTCCATGGCTCCACCACCACACAAACATTACCCGCAGTGCCATGTGTCCTGCTCACACTCTCCATCTATTTCCATGCAAGAGAAGCTGGCTCACATCAGCAGGGAGAGGTCCTTTACCCTTCCCCAGTCATCTATTTCCTTTCCCCATCACAGCTGACCACTCCCCCTGGCATCACCTTTCACCTACCAGCCACAACCCTTTTCTTTCGGGGATGTCCAGGTGAACGTGTACGTTCCCTTCCTTCCCAAAAATCCCACCCCCATCTACATTAACCTCATCCTTCCCACCTCCCAGGGCCCGTGTCTGCCTCCGAGCCCCCACCAACCACTCTTTCTGTCCCTTCTACCACTACCATCGGACCCTCATCCTCCCACCATACCGCCTCACTTTGCCCTCGGTCATTCTCACCATTCCATCATACCACGCCCACCCTCAGTTCACTCCCCAGGAGGCAGTCATGGACCCATCAGACCCCTCCCTTGCACGTTCACCTGGACATGCACCCCTCTAGACCCCTTCCCATCTGGAACCCCCACCCCCCCACCCCCCGCTGGACCCCTCCCCCCCCCTTAGTCCTCCCACCCCCACCACCCCTCCCACCCCAGGACTTCCCCACCACTTAGTTCTTCCCCCTTCCTACTCCCTCAGACAACCTTACTTCATTCACTGCCCTTAGTCCTTCCCCCCTCCCGAGTCTTTCCTCCAGCCTTACTCCTTCTCCCTTCCTGACTCCCTCAGACACCCTCAGTTCTTCCTCCAGCTTTCCTCCTTCCCGATTCCTTCCTCCACCCTTACTTCTTCCTCCACCCTTACTTCTTCCTCCCCCCTTACTCCCTCCCTTCTCCGCACTCCTTCCTCCCCCGCCCCTCCCCCAGAATCCCTCCCCTCTCTGCGCTCCTTCCTCCCCCGTAATTGCTCCTCTCACCACACTCCTTCCTCCTCCCCAGAATCCCTCTCCTTTCCATACTCCTCCTTCCCCCCGGAATCCCTCCCTTCTCCGCACTCCTTCCTCCCCCTGGACTCCTTCCCCTCTCAGCACTTCTTGCCCCCTCCAAACTCCTTTCCTTACACCTTCCACCCCCACCTTACACTTACCTCCCCAGTTGCCATCTTCTTCCCCGTTAACCCCTCTTCCACCCCTACTCCCTCCCTCACCACCCCCCGGACACCATTTTCCCCCCCAAACCTTACCCCAGACACCTTTGTTCCACCCTCCCAACCTCACCCCTCCGAACCTCTTCCTCTCCCAGTTGATCCTAGACCTTCCTCTACACCCCCTCGAACATCATCCATTGTGAGCATCAACAGTGACTTTATAACTTCCGTGTGCTGCTTCGCAGCAGAGCCATGTCCATGAGAGTCCACTCAGCACACCATAGCATTCCAACATTGTGGGGGGGGGGGATGAGTCCTGCGGGCTGGCCTTATAATGATATGCTGATGTATTACAATGAGGTTCCTTACGTCCGACGGTGGGGAATGCAGCCCGCCATTGACGGGCTGAGCGTATGATCGCAAACTGGTTTCATGACGCCGTGAAACCGATTTTTGGCCTTCTCACCATATTGTCCGCTCACGCCACCCAACACGCCCAGCCCCAGCGGGTATGGATGATTCCGCCCTAAGTGTTTCTTCATTACCACATCTTAATTTTTATTTCGTAAGTTGGCAAACTGAGGTGAAGTTAAAATCTTGTTTTATTTCAACAGACTGCACAGATCCTTTGATTTGATATATCATACTGAACCAATAAGCCCTGATTGTCAACTAAAGAATCATTATGCATGTACCTGCTTAAGACATTTTTGAATGCAGAGAGAAGGACCCTCCTTTAATCCCATGCTCCTTTTTGGAACTGTACTATTAGCTTAAATTTAGTGAACAAGGTGAAATTTTGTCTAAATATCTCGTTCTGGGAGCCTGCTGCAGCTGCTGAACCACGTATTTCACATTGCCCAGAGGCCATCATCTTTGCAATCCGCTGTAAGAGAGGGACCATGGCTTGTTTCTCTCCCCACAGATGCAGCCAGAACTGCCGAGTATGTCCAACATTTTCTGCTTTTATTTCAGAATTCTAGAACTACAGTGTAACTATGGCATGGACAAAGTTAGCAACAACCAGCAGCCTCTATAAGGTCTGCAGAAGCACTTTATGCTTCTCAAACATGTTTGGACATGGCCTTTCAAATGTCCCTCCACTGTATGTTCCAGTAAGTTTTTTTAAGCGTTATTAAGCTCCCCCACAACCACCTGCAAAACGAGCACTGCAGTATTTTGTTTTCATAAGAATTGTAATCAATCAGGAATTTTACCACTTTTAAGAATCCAGTACTATCAAATTCTACTTCATCTTTGTGAACAGCAGCAAAATGTCTTTCCAATATTTTGTGAATGAATGAGGAGTAAGTAATATATAGGGCAATAAACAAAGCAGGTTCCATAGGAAACTGTTGATCAATGTTGCAGAAAATAAACTATTTTAGATTCTATTAAGTAGACCCTGTTAAGTATTATTTTACTGTCATTCATTCCCCTTAAAGTTCAGAATTATGTTGGCCTCAAGTTAAAAGTTAGCTAAAACTAAGGAATCACTTAGATATGCTGCAGGCAATAGCAAAATGTTTTTAAGATAGAATATAATGAAAATCATAAATATCAACTAACTTTGTGAAGACCACAATTTCTACTGATAACTTACACAAGGGCCAATCAAGAATGTTGCAAAATGGTGCACTAGAATTCCCCAAGACAGTGATGTATGCATTTAATCATTCCATTGTGGATAGTGAACAAGCACTTCACCACAGGTAGAGTAGCAAATACATAACCAATTTTTCTATTTTAATAGGCTCTTTTTAGTTATTGTAAACAAGTTAGAATAGCCCTACCCGAACAATGTTTTCTTGACACCTTTTGCTGGAAAGCAGCAGAAGAAGCAGAACTAGCATGTTCCTCTTCTCAATGAGGAAGATTTCAGTGGGGCAGGCCTTAGATAGAAACCCCCTTCTGCTGAAAATGATAACTGAAAGTAAAGAAGTCTGCAAATTGGCCATATTTTGTGTACCATTGACTTAAAGCAACAAAGAATTAATTTCAAAGTTTGCAAAGTTATAAAACATCAAAACTCATTCAAGTCATGTTGCTCTGGAGTGTGAGCTCTATTGAGTGAATACTAAGTGCTATTTCAATATACTAGGCGTGTTCTGCTCGTTGGTTTCCAAGCTCCAGCACACCACAATCTCTAAATTATTCAAAAATCTATTACTTGTAACATGTGAGACTTGCATATCACCCACTATGTCCGTTGGCACCATATTTCCATGGCAGAGAAACGAAAATCCCTGTTTTTGTTCACAAATCCTGCTGTGGGCCCTTCCCACCAAAGTCCTTCAACTTTCCCCAGCCCCATAGTCCTCCATTTCTGGCTTTTTCTGCATCCACTTCTGGTGACAGAGCCTTCAGCTGTCTTGTTCTTACTCTCTGGAACTCCCTCTCTAAACATAGGAACTAGGAGCAAGAGAAGGCCATTCAGTCCCTCGAGTATGCTCTGCCATTCAACTACATCATGACTGATCTTCTATCTCAACACCATTTTCTCGCACTATCCCTTTATCCTTTAATATCTTTAATATATAGAAATCTAACAATCTCTATCATGAACGTACTCAATGATTGAGTCTTTACAGCCCTCTGGGGTAGAGAATTCCAAAGATTCACCACCCTTATTGAAGAAATTCTTCCTCATCTCAGTCCTAAATGGTCTACCTCTTATTCTGAGATGGTGTCCCCTGGTTCTAGACACCGCTGCCAGGGTCATCTACACCGTCAAGCCCTGTAAGAGTTTTGTATGCTTCAATGAGATCACCTCTCATTCTTCAAAATTCGAGAGAATACAGGCCCAGTCTCCTCAATCTCTCCTCATAGAACAAACCTGCCATTCCAGGAATCAACCTTCCTTGCATTCTCTCAATGACAAGTACACCCTTCCTTATGCAAGGACACCAAACTGTGCACAATACCCCAGGTGCAGTCAAAGGTCTATGCAATTGCAGCAACACTTCTTTACTCCTGTACTCAAATCCTCTTGTAATAAAGGCCAACATATAATTTGCCTTCTTAATTGCTTGCTGCACCTGCATGTTAGCTTTCAGTGACTGGTGAACAAGGGCACCCAGATCCCTTTGGACATCAACACTGCCCCAATCTCTCACCATAAGACATAGGAGCAGAAGTAGGCCATTCAGCCCATTGAGTCTGCTCCGCCATTCAATGGATTATCAAATCGTGGCTGATCTGATAATCCTCAATTCCACTTTCCTGCCTTTTCCCCATAACCATAATAATAATAATAATAATAAGGGAATCAAGATTCCCTTACTGATTAAAAATCTGTCTATCTCAGCCTTGAATATACTTAACGACCCAGCCTCTACAGCCCCCTACAGTAAAGAATTCCGCAGATTCACTACCCTCTGAGAGAAGGAATTCCTCCTCATCTTGGTTTTAAATGTGTGCCCCCTTATCCTGAGATTATACCCTCTGGTCCTAGATTCTTCAACAAGGGGAAACAACCTCTCAGCATCTACCCTGTCAAGCCCCCTAAGAATCTTATATGTTTCAATAAGGTCACCCCTCATTCTTCTAAACTCCAAGGAGTACAGGCCCAACCTACTCAACCTCTCCTCATAAGGAAATCCCTCCACACCTGGGATCAACCTAGTGAACCTTCTCTGGACTGCCTCCAGGGCCAGTATATCTTTCCTTAGATAAGGGGTCCAAAACTGTTCATGGTATTCTAGGTGTGGTCTAACTATTGCCTCATATAGTTTTAGCAAGACTTTCCTATTTTTATTCTCTATTCCCTTTGAAATAAAGGCCAACATTCCATTTCCCTTCCTTATTACCTGCTGAACTTGTACGCTGGCTTGTGATTCATGCACAAAGACCCCCAAATCCCTCTGTGCTGCAGTTTTCTGCAGTGTTTCTCCATTTAAATAATATTCAGCTCCTCCATTCTTCCTGCCAAAGTGCATAACCTCACATTTTCCCACATTATATTCCATCTGACAAGTTTTTGCCCACTCACTTAACCTGTCTATATCCCTCTGTAGACTCTGTGTCGTCCTCACCACTTGCCTTCCTACATATTTTTGTGTCATCCACAAACTTGGCGATAATACGTTCACTTCCCTCATCCAAGTCATTCATATATATTATAAATAATTGTGGCCCCAACACTGATCCCTGTGGCACTCCACTAGTTACAGGTTGCCATCCTGAAAATGCCCCCCTTATCCCAACACACTGTCTTCTATTAGTTAGCCAATCCTCTATCCATGCTAATATACTACCCCCAACACCATGGACTCTTATCTGCAGTACCTTATCAAACACCTTTTGGAAATCCAAATATATTACATCTACTGGTTCCCCTTTATCTATCCTGCTTGTTACCATTTCAGAAATATTCTAAACTCAGATTTTTCCACTTAATACAATCTGTCATGCTCCTGCCCACTCACTTAACCCGTCTAACCCTTGAAGCCTCTTTGCATCCTCCTCACAACTCACATTCCCACCTAGTTTTGTGCCACCAGCAAACTTGGAAATTTTAGATTTGGTCCCCACATCCAAATCATTTACATAGATTGTGAACAGCTGGGCCCCAAGCACTGATCCTTGCAGTATCCCACCAGTCACAGCCTACCAACCTGAGAATGACCCGTTTATTCCTACTTTGTTTTCTACGCATTAACCAATTCTCAATCCATATCAGTATATTGTCCTCCCAAACCCATGTGCTCTAATTTTGCCTACTAACTTCTTGTGTGGGACCTTATCAAAAGCTTCCTGGAAGCCCCAATACACTACATCCACTGGATCGATTCTGTTAGGTACATGCTCAAGTAACTCCAACAGATTTGCCAAACATGATTTCCCTTTCATAAATCAATGTTGACTATGCCCAATCCTGCCATTGTTTTCTAAGTGTTCAGTTATCACAGTCTTTATAATAGATTCTAGCATTTTCCCTTACTACTGATGTAAGGCTAACAGGTCTGTAGTTCCCGTTTTCTCTCTCCCTCCTTTCTTAAATAGTGGAGTTTTATTTGCTACCTTCCAATCTGCAGGAACCATTCCAGAATCTGTAGAATTTTGGAACAGACCACCAATGTATCCACCATCTCTACAGCCACCACTTTCATAACTCTGGGTTGTAGATCATCAAGTCCAGGGGATTTATCAACTTTCAGTCCCAATAATTTCTCCAGTATTATTTTTTTACCAACACTAATTTCTTTCAGTTCCTCATTCTCACTATCCCTTGGTCCTTTGGTATTTCTGGGAGGTTTTTTGTATTTTCCTTCGTGAAGACAGACCGAAAGTCTTTGTTTAGTTTTCTCCCATTTCCTTATTCCCCATTTTAATTTCTCCTGTCTCTACCAGTAGTAGGCCTAGATTCGTCTCTGTTAATCTTTTTCTTTTTACGTACCTATAGAAGCTTTCACACTTCCTTTTTATGTCTCTCGTAGTTTACTTTTGCACTCTATTTCCTCTTTCTTTCTCAGTCTCTTGGTCCTCCTTTACCGAATCCTAAAATGCTCTCTATTCTCAGGCTTACTACATTTTTTGGCAATTTTATAAGCCTCTGCCTTTGATCTAATATTATTGTTAACTTCTCTTGGTAGCCATGGTTGGACTACCTTTCCTGCTGGGTTTTTATACCTCAAAAGGAATATAAATTTTTGTATAACATGTATTAATTCTTTAAATACCAGCCATTGCCTGTCTAGCATTATACATTTTAATGTAGTTTCCCAAACTACCACAGCCAATTTGCCCTCATACCATCATAGTTTCCATCATTTAGACTAAAAAGATCTAAAGATTGAAAAACATCACTTTCAAACTTAATGTAAAGTTCTACCATATTACAGTCACTCTTCTTTAGAGATGCCTTTATAATGAGATTAATTAGCCCTTTATCATTGCACAATATTAGATCCAAAATAGCCCGTTCTCTAGTTGGTTCCTCAACACATTGTTCTAGAAAACCATCTCATATACATTCCAGGAATTTGTCCTCCGCAGCATATTAGGTTTACCCAGTCTATGTGTAGATTGAAGTCCCCCATGATTACTACATTACCTTTGTTACATGCACCTCTAACTTCCCGATGTACACCATGCTCTACTTTACCACTACTGTTTTGTGGCCCATAAATAACTACTAATGTTTGCTGCCCCTTGCTGTTTCTTAGCTCCACCCAAAGTCATTCTACATCTTGATATTCCGATTGAAGATCCTCTCTCAATAATGTACTGATCTCATCCTTTATTAACAGCGCTAGCCCACCTCCTTTTCCTTTTTGTCTATCCTTTCTAAATGTCGAATGCCATTGAATATTCAGTTCCCAGCTTTGGCCACCCTGCAGTCACGTCTCCATAATGGCAGTTAGTTCATATCTGTTTACTTCCATTTGTGCCGTCAATTCATCTGCCTTGTTTCGAATGCTGTGTGCATTCAAATAGAGTGCCTTTAATTCTGCCTTTTTATTATTTCCTCAAGTTCTAGCCTTATCTGCTGGTGCACTCTTATGTTTGTATGCTCTGTCCCTTCTTGCCACACGCTGATTATCAATTCCCTTATTGCTACCTTGCTCCCTTACCTTGTCCTCTCTCTGTAATTCACTTGATCCCTTGCCCCCGTTATTTAGTTTAAAACCCCTCTCTACCACCCTAGTGATACTACTCACCAGGACAGTGATCCCAGCACAGTTCAGGTGAAGGCCATCCCAGCGGTACAGCTCCCACTTTCCCCAGTACTGGTGCCAGTGCCCCATGAATCAAAACCAGTTTCTCCCACACCAATCTTGGAGCCACACATTCAACTCCCCAACACAAATTAAAAGGACCCAACATCTCTGCCATCCAAATAATGGGGCATAGACTATTGGGGAGAAAGTTGATCCAACTCAACTTTGAAGAGCTTTGCCTCTCTGCACTTTGATTGGTAAAGAACAAAGCAGGAATGCTGAATTGAAGAGCATGTATACGTAAGGTCTTTAACTCACCAGCACCGTACTACATTCTTTTCACATTGATGAACCACATTGCATGCATAGATAAAATTGGATACAAGTGCTCAATTTTTTTTTATGTCAAAATAGCATGAAGGGGGGGATTTAGTAAGCTAAATACTATTTTCATAGAATCACTGATAATAGAGCACAAAATGAAGCCATTCAGTCCTTTGCACTTGTAGCTATCTAGCATCTAGCACTCTTTCTTTTCAAATACCTATCCAATTATGTAAATATTTTATATTGCCTCCAATTCAAATAGCCAATTACATAAAGAAAGAAATGTCCCAAAGATCTTGTGAAAAAAAGTCTTCCAATTCTCCCTTTCATGCTAATCTTCTGTCTATGCCCCCTTCTTACCGATTCCCCAACAAACAGAAATCATTTTCAATGCTGACCCTCAGAAAACAAAATGAATTTTGAGAGCCTCTCTTAGTTCTTCCTGTAACTTTCTCTGTTCTAGTGAGAAAAAAAAACATGATTGACACTTTCTTTACAACTGTAACCACTCATTCCAGTAAATCTTTGTAAAATTTTCATGACTCTTCACATGGTGAGTATCTAGAACTGCTTGCAATAAACTAAACAGTAACAAATGTGTTGCGCAAATTTATCACTTCCCTGCTTTTATCTTCAATAACTATGTAAAACCCAGAATGCTATTTGCCTTTTTATGGCCAATTTAATGTTTTCAGACATTTGCATAAAATGTTCAGTATACTATTATAGAATACAGTGATCTACAGTACTCAGACAAAAATTAAGGGAAAAAATTGAAGGGAAAAACTTTTACCCTGTAACTATCTTCAGTGGTCTTCCATTCTCAGTTCCCTTTCCTAGGCGCCTCACTCTCATTGCTTTCTCTGCATCTTTGGGCTCATCTCCAACTCCCATTTCTCACTCCCTTCCACTTTGTGCAACTTTTTCCTTGAGTTCTGCATGTGTGTTAGTTTGTCTTTCCCCTATACCTACTTCCTTCACTCTGTACAGCTTTCTTCCCACCTACCCCTCCTCCCACTCCCTTACACCTGGTACTCCAAGCTTCTCAATTTTTTTCACTCTCTCCATTTCATATTTTCTCATTTGCATTTCATCTACCATTGGATCAGACGTTTCTCTCTTTCAGGAGTGTGAGCAACCAAGATATGTTGCACTTTATGTTATACATGTGAAGGGGTTGCAGGTCGGAACATTTAGGGAAGCGGGACAAAGGTTTAACAAGCCTGCATCTACACACTGCCTTTCACACCCTCGTGCCCTTGTGATGGCCCAAAGTGCTTCAGATCCAAAATGGAAGACTTTCAGCTGCGGTTTCTTGTTATATAGGTAATTTTCACACATCAAGATCTTATAAACACCAAGTGAATAAATAGTCATATAATATGCTTTTGGTAGCGTTGATTGAGGGAGGAATGTTGACCAGGGTGTTAGTAGAAGTCTCTATTGTTAAAACAGTGCATGAGATCTTTTACGTCCACCTGAGCATGCACAATTCATTTGAAAAGACACCACCTGACAATGCAGCACTCCTTTAGTACTGTACTGCACTAAAACGTCACCCTGCAGCATGTGCTCAAGTCCTGGAGTGAAGGTCTGGCAGCTGTTAACTTTAAAATAATGCAGATTAAATCACTGGAGCACATTAATTACTACTGGTTGCCACTAAGTTCCATATGATGGCTAGTCCATTTTATTATGGCAGAGAGTTCATCTTTTCCAGCAGGAAAGATTTCAGACAGTGGGGCTGCTGCACAAGCTCCTGAATAATTTAGTTATAACAGGACCAAAGAGCGAGACTTAGTCTGGCATGAAAACAGCAGCCTTCTAGTTTAATATAAAACAAAAGCAAAATATTGTGGATGCTGGAAATCTGAAATAAAAACAGAAAATGCTGGAAAAACTCAGGTCTGGCAGCATCTGTGGAGAGAGAAACAAGAGTTAAAGTTTCAGGTCAGGGACCTTTCTTCAGAACTGAAGGGAGGTTCGAGTATAATAGATTTTAAGCAAGTGAAAGAGGGAAAGGGGTAGAAAGAATAAAAAGGGAGTTCTATGATAAGGAGATTAATTATCAGAAGATTTCATTGTACAAAAGGCAAAGGGAGTGGTAACGGTTGTGATTTTAAAGAAAATTCACCCAAAAGTGCATGTGAATGGCAGAATAATGAACAAATGCACCTGAAAGCAAAAACATGAAAAACAAGATGGTTGTGTGTGCGCACGTGCGTTGGGGGGGGGGAGACAGAGTTTACAGTCTGAAATTGTTCAACTCAATATTGAGTCCAGAAGGCTGTAAAGTGCCTAATCGAAAGATAGGTGCTGTTCCTCGAGCTTGCCTTGAGCTTTACTGGAACACTGCAGCAGGCTGAGGATGGCGATGTCAGTGTGAGAGCAAGGTGGAGAATTAGAATGGCAAAGCCACCAGAAGCTCAAGGTCATGCGTGCAGGCTGAAGGGAGGTGTTCCACAAAGAAGTCACCCAATCTACGTTTGGTCTGCCTAATGTAAAGGAGACCACGCTGTGAGCAGTAAATACAGTATATCAAGTTGAAAGAAGTACACATAAACCGCTGCTTCACCCAGAAGCTGAGTTTGCTGCCTTTGTACGGTGAGGAGGAAGGAGGTAAAAGGGTAGGTGTTACATTTCCTGCATTTTGCATGGGAAGGTGCCGTGGAAGGGGAAATGAGGTGTTGGGGATTATTGAGGTGCCTTCTAATTTCCATAGGATGAAAACTGAGGTAGAGGATGTTTAGAGTCATAGAAATAACAACATAAAAAGACTAATAAACTTTGTTAGCAACCCAGTAAACCTCAGCCTCAAATCACTCAAAAGGCAGGACTGTGCAAAATAAATTTAGTACATTTTATATTCTAGACATGTGTTAGACATGTTTGCAAACTTGTGGGGAACAGGAAGAAGATGCTAGTATCCTAACTCAAGTATAATTTCAGCTACCATCATGAGATTGATGGTGATACACTAAAGAAAACTATCCCAGTATGTTGAGAAGCAGCATAGTTCTCAGCTCGGTGAATAGATTAGGAATATTGGCCTCTGTATTGCAGTAGGAGGCCAGAGTTGAAATCATAGATTTGAACTGGCATTTGCAGAGGGCATGTTTCCCTGGCATGACCAAGTTGCCTGGGAGAACGAGGGGGAGATCAGCAGCAGGATTCCTTTCTGCACTCCCAAGTGAGTTCCTGTGGCATTGATGGCATTTATGCAAAGTTTGACATGCAGACAAAAACACAGCAGAGGAAAAAAAAATGATTGGAAAAAAATGTAGCACAACTTAAAGAACTGCAGCTTTTGCTTCAGCCTGTAATTAGTGGTTAATGGTAACGGATTTGAAGTTCTGCAGACACTGACTCATTAATAAATCATTGTGATCAAAACGAGCATTCAGACAATGTGTTTTTTTTTTAAGTTCAGCAACACACCCAAAATCCGTCTTTAACTTTAAAAACCATAAAATGAAAGCTTTTCAAATTTTCGATGGGAATCAACAATTTAGGGCAATTATAAACCATCACAAATACATAGTCAACGTCTGATTCTAATCAGAGAAAGAGGTGGTAAAAGGAGAGCAGGAGGGGGTGCAAGGGATGGAAGCGAGAGAGAGTCACAGAGAGGGGAGGAGGCGAGATGGAGAGAGAGAGAGACACGGGGAGAAGGAGGAAAAAGAGAGACACGGGGAGAAGGAGGAAAGAGAGAAAGAGAGAGAGACAGGGAGAAGAGGGAGAGAGAGAGAGATACGGACAGGCACGGGGAGAAAGGGGAGAGAGAGAGAGATGGGGAGAAGGGAGAGAGAGAGGGGAAGAGAGAGAGAAACAGTGAAGAAGGAGGTGAGAGAGATGCGCAGAGAAGGGAGAGAGAAAGAGAGAGACGGGGAGAAAGGAGGGAGAGAGAAAGGGGAGAGAGAGAGGTAGAGAGAGACAGAAAGAGAGACAAGGGGGTAAAGGAGAGAGATAGACAGGGAGAGAAGGGGGAGAGAGAGAGAGACGGGGAGATGGTGGAGAAAGAGACAGAGACAGAGGGAGAGGGAGAGAGAGAGAGAGAGACGGGTTAGAAGGTAGAGAGAGAGAGACATGGGTGGAAAAGGGATACAGAGATGGGTGGAGGGGGGAGAAGAGAGAGAGACAGAGAGAGAGACACACACGGGGAGAAGGGAGAGAGAGACGGGGAGAAGGGAAGGAGAGAGAGACGGGGGAGAAGGTAGAGAGAGAGAGACGGGAAGAAGGGAGAGAGGGGGAGAAAAAGAGAGACGGGGAGAAGTGAGAGAGAGAGAGAGATGGGGGAGAAGAGAGAGACACACACACGGGGAGAAGGGAGAGAGAGAGATAGGGGAGAAGGGGGAGAGAGGGAGAGACACAGGGGAGGTGGGAGAGGGAGAGAGGGGGAGAGACAGGGAGAAGTGGGGAGAGAGAGAGTGAGAGAGTCGGGGAGAAGTGAGAGAGAGGGAGACTAGGTAGAAGGGGAGAGAGAGAGAGACGGAGACGGGGAGAAGGGAGAGAGAAAGATGGGTGGAGAATGAGAGAGAGAGAGAGAAAGAGAGAGACGGACAGGGGCAGGGGAGAAGAGAGACGGGGGGAGGGCGAGAGACGGGGGGAGGGCGAGAGATGGGGGGAGGGCGAGAGACGGGGGAGGGCGAGAGACGGGGGAGGGCGAGAGACGGGGGGAGGGCGAGAGACGGGGGAAGGGCGAGAGACGGGGGAAGGGCGAGAGACGGGGAAGGGCGAGAGACGGGGGAAGGGCGAGAGACGGGAGAGGGGCGAGAGACGGGGAGGGGCGAGAGACGGGGGAGGGGCGAGAGAGAGAGACGGGGGAAGGGCGAGAGAGAGAGAGGCAGGAAGTGAGAGGGGGGTACAGATGGGGGGGGAAGCAAGAGGTAGGGAACAGATGGGGGAAGCGAGGGTGGACAGACTGGGTGGAGCGAAAGAGAGGCAGACAGACAGGCAGACAACCACTGTATCAGCGCTGCATGGAGAGTTCCTAGATTTAATGACTGTTCAAGTCACTGGGGTGTGACTTGAACCCACAACCTTCTGACTCAGAGGTGACTGAGTCATGACTGACAATGTATTGATATACTGCATCACCTAGTTTACCACCCGGAAATCTTTATCTCTTCAGGTTAATAAAGTGATAAAACACTAATTTGTTTAAATGCAAGGTCTTGATAATGTAATTTCTCAGTATCACCCACTCCTAAGTCAATTTTAGGAGGTTCTCAAAACATATTTCTGTACCAGTAAATTTAGGGCTAATTTTATAAAACAAAGCAGGCATGAAATTTTTCCCACCAATTTTACTAAGTCAGTGTAAGTAATAAAGAGATTGGAAATTACATTGCCTTTTTCAAATATATTAAAAATCGACAGAAGGAACTTAGCATGTTTCCAAAAATCAGGAGCAGCCATAACAAAGCTTATTGTGGGCTGCCTTCAATTGAAAGTTAGTGTCAAAAAATGTCATTAGTGTCTCGAGCATCTGCAACAGATGGAGAGCAGTTATTATAATTGTGTAATAATTAACTACTGTGTTCACAGTTGATTTGTTTGCACTTATTTTAATACAGATGTTCAAACACAAAAGCTGCTTTCTACTCAATTTAGCATCTCATGTTTTAAAAGGAAACAAAATGGAGGAAGTCAGTTTTAAATAAATTTTGAATAAATAAACTAGAAACTCAATTTACCCAAATTCCTGTCTGTACTGTTCCATGTCTTGACAGAAACCCAAAAATCTGTAGAACAATTTTATGCCTTGTAAGCTCCTTGTTTTGTTAAACGATGTACAACCTCCATACAACCCAGAGGATCATACAGCGCCAGGCTCTCAATACCCTTTGTCTTCCAACCAATCAGATGGCAAATTGGCTGCTGAGGACAAGGGGTATTGCCCAGTAACAGCCTCACGTTTCCTGCCAGTAACTCAGGCACAGGCATGGCATGCCAATATACCAACTTATTTAATTATATTGGCTGAAACTCAATAAATATGATACATCAGTTAGTTAATCTTTTAAAAAGAGCACTGATTACTGGGACAAAAACAAGAATTGCTGGAAAAACTCAGCAGGTCTGACAGCATCTGTGGAGAGGAAGACAGTTAATGTTTCGATTACTGTGCCAGTCCCCAGGGTTGAGATCGCCACCAAAATATAAAGGCCAGCACACAACTATTGAAGCAAGCAGCACCCTCTACAACAAAAAACACACTTGCACAACACATGGATGTGCATTATGTATCTGCAATACATATGTCATTTGATGCACATTACAGGCTCTGCATACAACTAAAGCATCACCACGTATTCCAGCAGAGAAGGGACAGATTAACATCAATGGGAGCAAACCAACCCAGAAACACTCCTCAAAAAGCTGGCACAGCCATCTTGTGAATCCCTGTCTGGCTGTACTGCCCACAGTGCCCATCGTGGGACCTGTTGCATGTTATATTTCCATAAAAATAACACTATTATGCAGTCAATGTACCCCCTGTAAATTCTATGTTTAGAATACATACCTCTACTGTATCGGTGTGAAAAATCTGTGTGCAACTTTCCTCTTGCAAGACTGGACCAAACGCATGCTGTCTGAGTTTATGCAGTTAACATCGGAGTTCCAGAGACAAGATTGCTATTTTTTCCACTCTCTGTTCAGAAAATCACTCATGCTATCTCCCATGTTCTGATATACATCAATTTAAATTTTGCAAGCGATGTTTTTTAGAGTCTCATGCTGTATGGACATGAGTTTCTAAAATTCTAAAGTTCCTTAAGAACATTTGAAAGACATCAGGTGATTTTCGAATTTTGTTTTTGTTAATCCCTGTTGGGCTACAGACGAGCTTCTTCTATTAGCCACTGTGACTCTGTATTTAAGGAGACAAGATTCAGCCAGGATTCTTGTTCCACTACAAGACAGCTCCTGCCGGTAGTCCAAAGGCTTGCATATTGAACAAAGGATTAAACTTTGTTGTGCTTTGTCTAAAGCTGAAAAGTGTGTTGCCACTCTTTGTCAAAGCTGACACATGAATAATGGCCACTTGGATGAGGGTTCATGAAGCCTCTAGCACTCATGGAAATTTACCCAAACAAGAAATCACCATCTTCAAGAAAGGCAGGGAACAATGAGACAAAAAAAGGTTGAAAAAGAAAAAGGCTCCCGATTCCAAGATGGGAGCAATGGATTCTGATGAAAGATCATCAACCCGAAATGTTAACTCGGTTTCTCTCTCCAGATGCTGTCTGACCTGCTGAGTATTTCCAACATTGTTTGCTTTAATTGTAGAAGAACTGGATGGTTCCCAGAATAACCGAGCTTGTTTTTCACTGGTCAAACTAGAATTCAAAGCACCATCGGGGTCAGGTAATATGCATAAGCTGCTCACTATCTGCACCGCTTCAAGTCACTACCTTGTAAATCACTTCCCATCCGTTACAATACAGTACTGAAAGCATTTTGGTCATTGCACATAACTGATTTAAAAAGATTATCCAGGAAAGCAGAAATCTTTTAAGGTTAGCTGATTTGAATACTTAAGATACCCCAAACATTGAAAAAAGGTCCTAAGTTAGTTGAAATCAATATTTTTCGTTAACAGTAGAACTCAAATGTGCCAAATTAACAGAAAGGGGTTAACAGCAGCATGCCTTACTAGAAGACACAAAGATGTGAAAAGGACGATGGAAAAATTCGGAAATGGGCTTTGCCTAAGCTGTTCCAAATTTTGTCATGAAATTGTCGATTTCATTGTGCAAAAACAATTTATAAATGTAGCACCATCATTACTGCGCGAGCTAAATTTACCAGGAGTAATTTACCTCCACTTAGAGTCAGCTTTAATCACTCTATGATCACATGTACACCATCTGCAAAAGCAGTTTTTTTTTTAAATGGTGAAAAATCCCTGCCACAACGAACTCTTCTTGGAACAGACACGAGCAACTGGATTTACTATTCACATCAGTGAACACTGGGGTAGAAAGGGGGGTGGGTGGGGAAGGAAATGGGGATAAAAAACAAAGAACTGCAGATTTGAGTCAAACAAAAACTGAAGTGGTGGAAATGTTGCATACTATGTTTCTATAAAAATAACACCACTATGCTGTCAATGTACCTCCTGTAAATTCCATATTTAGAATATATGCCACCTTTGTATTGGTGTGAAAACCAGTGTACAAATTTCCTCTTGCCAGGTTTTGTGGCGAGAGTAAACATAGTTGATGTTTCCAGCATGAACACTTTGCCACACCCAAAATGTTAGCCCATCTGTTCTCTTTAAAGATGCTACATGACCTGTTGAGTTTGTCCAGCATTTTCTGGTGTACAATATAGATGCCGACCATAACCTAGACTATCACATCAGCTGCAAGTGATGGTGGCTCTCTCACTCTATGGAATTACAATTATTCACAAAACTGAAAGTTTACCTTTGAAAGGATTTCTATCTTTTTTTTAACAAAACAATGATACAGGTAGGCTCTCTCAATATATTTACTTAGTGAGCGACTGTTTCACAGATCCAAGTTAGCTCTTTGCTGACATAATTAATCTTAGTCAACATGGCAGCAAGGGCACTACAATTAGACTTTGCACCTGTTACAAACATTGGACTTGATAAAAACGGTTATGTTTTAAAATGTCTCCTTTAATATAATGTGAAATAGAACGTTCTGGATAAGGGGATGATGATCATACCAACTGTGCTTGGATACAGGCCCATGTGATCTGGTTGTCACAGGGAAAGAAACCCAAATTGAAGTTTATTGAAATCAAGTGACAGTTTTCACATCTTGAAGCAAAAGTGGGATGGTTGCTTTTTGGACACAGAGGCACAAAGAGAGAGAGACAAAGGATTTACTGCTGTGTGGGGAAGCAGCAGCTACTGCTGTGAAGAGCAAGGGGTAATTATTTGTGTGTTAACAACTAAACAGAATGCTTATTAAAGTTGGGCTGTTTGAAAGGAGAGGAATGGGACTGACGGGACTTTTGGAGGTTTAATGAAAAGGAAGTCACCGAGGTGGGCCTGGCTGGTGGAAGTCTGTTCTGGAATACTCCGGCAGGGTGGAACGATTTTCAATAGACGTCAGAGAAGTAAGCTTGCTGGAAGCAGTAGGTGCTTTGGAATTTAATCTTGTATTGCTACAAGAAATGCAGTGTATGGCAAAAGGAGTTGAAAAAACAATCCTGTTCAATTAATTAGTTAATGCGGAAGTACCTTTCCATTAGTTTGGTGTATTAGTTGTCTGTTAAGTAATTGTTAGTCTGTGTTGATTTTAGTTTATTTGTTCCAATAAAGATCTTAAAATGTGAAATCTTGTCCTGTGCTTCTTTCCATCAAATTAATCTTCTCGAACAAAAAAGTTTTTGGTCTTTACAGGGATCATACAGCACCTCAGAATAGAGGGGACAAAATCTGCTGACACTGGTAAAGAATCATACATGTGTAGTCAGTCATTCTGTTACAATAGAACGAATGGCGCCTATGGAACCATATCCCAACAGAAATTAAACACCTTCAAGACAGGAGGAATCTGGAAGAAATATTTTTTTAAACATAGCTGGAAAGAAAATTTATAACAGAAATTACTTCCCCTAGGGCTTCCTTCAATGTAAAAACCTCAATCTAAATTGTGTGTTATAACTCTACATCACTCAAAATCCTTTGCCAGATTTCTTCTGACTTTGTGTACTAATCTGGGTTGGATATTTCAATCTACACAGGAAAAATAATGAAGTTGACTGCTCTGCAGGGAATTTGGTTGGGAGTCCACTGCCAGTAAAAGATATAATGTTTCCAAAACAGAATCTGCAAATAAGACAATTTCTTGTGCCAAAATGAGATCAGAAACTTAAATGAGTAGATTTTCATTGCCATTATTAAAGGGGCTGCCAGGCCTGTTTATATTTGGTTACAATGGGAATTAGAATAACGCAAATCAAATTAATTTTATCAGTTACACTCCATTTTGTTCCAACAGACTTGTACACATGCATCATGCATTAATGTCCTTACTCGCACTAAGTCCTGTCCATTTCTTACCTATATTCATTTAACTGTACCAGAACCAAGTTAGGCAATCCCTAATTTTAAAATCTCTCCACGGCCTTGCCCCTTCCTATCTCTGTAATCTCCTCCAGTCCCACACTCCTCCAAGATATCTGCGCTCCTGTAATTCCAGCTTTGAGCATCCCCAATTTTCATTGCTCCACCATTGTCAGCTGTACCTTCAGCTGCCTAGGCCCTAAGCTTTGGAATTAACTTCCTAAACCTCTCTGTCTCTCTTTCCTCTTTAAAATCTACCTCTTTGACTCAGGCTTTAGTCATCTCCCCTAATCACACCTTGTAGCAAATTTTGCTTTATAGTCTTCCTGCGATGCACCTTCAGGTGTTTTATTCTGTTAAAGGTGCTATGCAAGTACAAATTGTTGTTGTTTTAAGCACACCAACAGTGGCATATATGGATCCAGAATTAGACCAAATAAATTTGCCTGGTTTCAACTTGCATTGAAATTGATTGTATAAACTTAGGTAAAGAAATTATGCTTTAAAAAAAACTCCAGCATAATTAGAACAAGTAAATTCACACTGTTGATTTGTTTTTCACAAGTCTAAATATATTTTGCATAAATGGCAAATTAAAATTCAAAACAAGGGGAACATTTTGACCTATGTTCCTGAATTGAATGTCAGAAAAAATGTATAATGGTGTAACCCAATCATTATCAACTTTTAATGTCATTGTGTTACCTCAAACAGATCCTCAGGTAGTTAACATCCTAACTTAGCTTGAAGAGGATAAAGCATTTAAAGGTGGTAATAGGAAAGATATTGGTATTTTTACTCAAAGATGTAATAGAAAACCCATCTAGAAAACAATATATACTAAGCAAGTCAGTATGCATTTCAAAAGGGATAGCAAATTGGTTGCAAAACTGTCAAAAGTAGTGTAAAGTTAATGGTAGCTACACAAACTGGCAGAAGGTGGAAAGGTCCCTTCCACTGGGATCATTGCTGGGGCCATTCCCATCACTATTTACAACAATGAATTGTACTTTGAAATTGGAAGTAGATCACCAAAATTTGCAGATGACTCCAAATTCGTGGATACGGTCAACACAGATGAGGCCTGTGACAAAATGTAAGACAAGAAACAAACCTGCAGAATAGGCATTAAATTGGCAAATGAATTTCAATAATGCAAAGTTGAAATGGTACATTTCGGCAGGCGGAAGGAGGAGGCCACCTACTCCTTTGAAAATCAAAATCTAAATGGGGTAGAAGCACAAAGGGATATGGGGGGTACAGACTCAAATTAAAAGTAGCAACGTAAGTTTAGATAGACATGTCAAGTGCAAAAAATGCAATTGAGCTAATTTCCAGAGCAACAGAATTCTAAAGCAGAGATATGATGTTGAACTTATCTGGAATCTTGGTTAGACTGCACTTGGAGTACTGTGCCCAGTTCTAATCTGCATATTATAAAAATGTATAGAAGCACTGGAGAAAGTACAAAAATGATACACAAGGATCATATCGGAACTGAGAAGGTACAACTATCATGAAAGACTGAAGTGGCAGGGGTTCTTTTCTCTTGAAAAGAGACAACCTGATGGAGGTCTTTAAAATTACAAAGGGATTTGGTAGGATAGAGAAGATGTTTCCACTTGTGTGCAGGTCCATAACTAAGGGCCCTATTAGATAACTACTAATAAACACAACAAAGTATTCAGAAGTAGTTTCTTTACCCAGAAAGTGGTGAGAAAATAGAAACCACTATTACATGGGGTGGCTGAAACGATTGGACACACTTAAGAAACTAGATAAGAGGGAGAAAGGAGTAGTTATATGTTGACAGGATAACGTTTAGTAAGGTGGAAGGAGGCTGTTTATTATATACACAATCATATACTCATTGAGCTGAATTGCCTGTCTCTGTGCTGTAAAATTTAAGTAATTCTGTCTAGCACCCAGATGACAATTTCACTTAATTCAGGCTGTTGCACATTACAACGCTAACTTCACAAATTAACTGCAGAACTACATATATCCTTTGAACCAAGGTCACAGTAGAAGCAGTGGGAGGCTGCTTTCTTAGCTTTTTCCAGTGGAAGTCTTACTTAGGAAAGAGAAGATTAGACTAAACACCACATCATGATTTGTTCAGCTGATCTCAGACAGATGAACTATAAACTACAATTTAATTTGCTTGACATCCAACTTCTCCAGGACATAATTAATGCATTTATCTACCATTTGACTTGATAGCAATGTTTCTCCTCACACACACACACATCCCATCTATTACTTACAGTACCATTATTGCACATTCTCCACCCCTGCAACATACTAAAATGCAATAAAGTGCACCAAAAGACGCAGGCTAAACTGAACAAAAACTTTGTAGAAACAAACATAAAAGTGGCCCCAATCTCCTCAATGCTGATTATGATCTATTATACTTTCCCAGCTTCAAGTCAAGACATCAAATCAGATCAAGATATTTTTGTTCCAGTGTTTTTATACTTCAGAACATATTACTACAACTACATTTTTTTAAAGTCTACAAGATAATGGTTGAGAATCTATTAGAACTTGTATTTATTCAGGTGCAGGAAGAGATCTCGACACATTTTACAAATAGAAAAAGGAATAGGATAAATATCGAGTATAGGGAAAAAGATTTAAAAAACTGAAGATGCTAACACAGGAATTCAAGTTACAATTGAAATGAAATTTACTTATGATGACGATAAAAGTGAGGAAACTGGGTAGAGTTCCAGAGAGGAGCATAATGGCTGCATAAAGCAGAATCAATGGAGGAGCTGAGGTAATGGGAGAGAAGACATGTGGAGGGTGGCACAAGGATGAAGTCAGAGCAGCACAATGGCTGCACTAACAAATCAGATTTCTATAAGGTCAGTATTTTTAAATAGTAATATGAGATAACTAAAATGATAAGCCCTCAATCCATTATGTGGCCTATTATTTTAAACTGTTTTTACTTGACAGTTGAACTTCCTGAAGAGCTCCAAACACATTTAATTGATGACACAATAAATGCTACTGTTATCATCCTGGTACATGAACAGTGGTTTAAATATTGAGATTGGGAATGCATTGAATAAGGCTGCCTCGCTCTGGATAAGTTCACAGGATCATGGCCGGTTCATTTCAATGAAATTGAAGTAATCTTCAAATATCAGTTTCTCACATGGCAAAGGCAACTTTATAGCATGAAGAAGGAAGCAATAACCTGTATATGTCACAAGGTTAAAGACATTACACTGAATTACTTCTCCAAACAGTTATTTTAATTACAGATAGTTCAAATCAAGCTTCTGCACGGAATAAGGTCTAATTCACTTTCATTTTAGAATAACTTACCAAAATAAACAGCAATTATCATCCATTTTAAAACAGCTTAGTTCTTATAACGACACCCATTAAATTCATACAAAATTAGCAAAAGAAATGTGCAAATCTGGGGACCAGAAGAGTACACTGTCCCATTTGGCCAAAGTCCACTTTGTACTTCAGTACTATGCAACACTGCAACTATTTATCTCACTAGTTTAACATTTTAAGAGGTAAAACACATTTTCTTCCTTGTGCACAAAAGCTTCAGTTTTTCAGTAGAAACTAGCTTCCCTTAATGCAAACACACACTTTACTTAATCATACAGGTTTTATACATTTGCTTTAATATAGAGCAGAATTCTGAATAGTTATATCCTATTTACAGTAAGCATCAGCACGTTCCTACTTTGCATACCAGAAAACAGAACAGGATATTCCTTAAACTATTGATGTAGCGATTCTTTTTTTTTAAAATGCTCCATTTTAATCAAGTTAACCTGAAAAATACATTAAAATGCATTATGTAAATTAATGGAGACCTTCAGTTGAGATATTGGTAATGAACTGACATTTATACATTGGGCAAGCTTCATCAATATGAGCAAAGACAGTTTTACTCTTGAAGTGCAGCCAGCTGTAGATGACTGGTTCATCCTCAGTTGCAGTACTTTCATGTAAACCACCAACGTATAAATGGAAAGCATTGTAAATGCATAAATAATGGAAATATGTATTATAATGTTTTTATAGGTTAACTAATTGGAATGAGCATTACAGGCTTCAGTTTATGACATCCAGTGTAATTAAAAAGAGAGCCAATCTTCTGCTTTTAGAATTTCAGTCTCTCTGCTGACAGGTTCATTGGGCAGAGGCATTTGTGATGCCATCCATGTATTTTCCTGCTTTACACAGTTGAGCACCTACAACCACACATTTAATCAATCAGGAAGATCCCAGCTTTAATCAGGTCTGTCCCAGACAGCTGGGATAGCAGCGGGGCGATACAATTACCAATAGCCTCAGTATCTCTGGAAGAGAGAGAGTGAGAGAGAAAAGCTGAAGAGGAGGAGAATTATTTGAGTGCAGGGAAGGTTTTAAAGTTTTACTAAAGAAGGTGACCTATATCCAGGCTTTCCATAAAACAGCCTGAATATGAAGCTTTTTTCCAAATCATAATATTAGCCAGTAATGGTTAATCCAGCCAACTTCAAACAGTCATGGTAAACCAAGACAATATTAGAAATGTTCCACTGAGATCAACTCTACCTATCCAAGAGACCTGGGATGTCTCAGCATTAATAGATCATGACAATTAATAGCAGCAATGTTTAAATATATAAAACAAAAAAATTGGTCCAAATAGTTTAAACAGTCAATTTCTCAATATTTCAAATATTTAATCACTTTCAGAAATGAACATTTTTTTTAACACAAGGAAAAAGATATGAAGTAAGTTCCTGCTATATTTCCAACACCAAGATAAATAACCATTCTTTTTCCCGACTAGCGGTCAATTTGTGTCGAAATTTCCAAAAATTACTCTCTCGTTGACCATAAGAAATGACTATTTACACCACTTCCTCAAAAGCAGTACTGAACAAACAAACATCAACACAGACAAAACAGTAACTAAATCACATCGCAGGCAAGTGATAGATTTGTAAATCAATTTCTCATGATTTTAACAGTCCATAGAACATGTCCCTCGGTGCAGTAAGATTTCTCGTAATGAGGATTTGTTCTGCTTAAAGTCTATTAATTGTAGTGATAGATTTAAATTTTTCATTTTTTTTTAAAACAAATGAAATCAGTAATACCAAGCAGAGCTTACAGAAGCTTGCAAAGCTTACAGGAGCAACATCTATGCCTGAAATAATGAGCATGGACACATTAGCGTATGCACCTGAATTGTAATCTGGCTTTTGCAAATCTGCAATGTCTATAAAGTTCCTTCCCAGTGCTAGGGCTAACAGAGTTTACCAGTTTACATGGACACACCAAGACTGACATAAAATCCTTCCAATGATCCAATTTAAAAATACATCAATCCAGTCATCGAATCTTATAATGAAGTCAGATCTCTGCCACTTTCAGATTGAACACTCTAAAACATCTTTCCTACAGAAATCACATCAGACTATTTGAGACTCACTTTAAAAGCTGCTGGATTTAAACTTTTAATACAGGGCAGTGATGGTCACGTTGTGATGGACATGAAGAATTGCACAATAAGTCAGAAAGTGAAAAGCAATCTTTCTATAGTCTTATAACACCCAGACATCTGAAAAAAATGTGTTGAATTTAGTTTGTTAAAATCTGTGTTTTAATATTTAAAACAAAAGAGATTTAAAATACAATTTCTAGTGCTGCTTAGTTTGGCATAACTGATAACAACAAAAATGAAAATGAAATGCAGTTTAACTGAATCAGAATTGCAAAACCTCCTTCCTATAATAGCGCAGGCTTGAAAGCTAACTGCAATCTGGTAAAGCCCCATAATTTGAGGAGTTACCCTCCAGCCCCTCCCTCTAAAATACAACACTCTTTTTTGGTATTTCTTCCACGGTCACCTGCTAACGCTTTATTGGGATCCAAAATGTACAAATAAGTGCTACCAAAATTTCTGCAGGAATCAGCGGGAGCTGTGGCTGGCGCTTTAGTTTGTTAAGTCTACATATAAAATGAGTAACATGGAAAACAGATCAAACGGGATAAAAATCAAAATGACCCCAGAGCCCACTGTTAATTCCAGGGAAATTGCACTAAATTTCCTGACATGATTTTATTGAGAACACACAAAGTAAATGGGAAAAATTAACAGCAGCAGGAAAGATGATAATGGTTTACACTTGATGACTCAATCATTTTTTAAAATGCAAAGAAATTGAATTATCCAATTTGTTTAATTTATCTGACTTCTTTCAAAGTGGAAATTTAGTGCTAAACTTAAAAATAATTTAAATTAAATCACTTGAATTGAGAAATAGGCTTAATGCGTGAAAAATAAATGAATGCAAAGCACTCCGATGTATTCATTAACATTCTTTACTATGAAGGACTTTCCCTTAACAAGCTGCATTACCAAGAGCACACAAATCCAAAAGCAAAATATCATGAATGCTGGAAATGTGAAATAAAACCAGAAAATGCCAGGCAGCATCTGCAGAGAGAAAACCAGAGTCAATGGGCTGTAACTTCTGAGCTCCCCAGCGTCAGATTGCAGGGGTACCCCAAAGATGCACCGGGGAATCCCTCTCAGAACTTCACAGGTAAGCATTTGCACGGCAATTGCCCAGAAGTGCAAACTTGCCGTGGGCAACTGCCCTGCACTGTGAGCCATCCAAAAATGCGATTTAAAACTCCAACTGCGGATGGTTCCGACAGGGTTACACCAATAGTTACTTAAAAAAAAGTTAGAAGAATTAAAACCTCTTCTAACTTCTGAGCGACTATAGTAAAGGCCCAGACTAACGTCCCCACAGGACTCCTCCAACATCCCCAAACCCCCCCAGGGGGCTCCCCCACCCCTGGCTAACCAACCCCCATGGTATTCCCCAACCCATGAGAATCCCTCTACCTGCATGGGACTCCTCACAACCCCCCTTCCCCCGCAGGCCCAAATCTCACCCCTGACCCAACTGGAACTCCCACCCTGCTGGCCCAGTCCTCCCACATGACCTGACCCAAACCCACACCCCGCAGGCCCAACCTGACACCCCATCCACGCCCGAGGTCCGACCAGACCCCCAACCCCCAAATGCCTGATCACACCACCCCCACCAGAATGTCCAATGCCCCAACCACCCCTCGAATATCCAAGCCCCAACCCCTCCCGAATGTCCGACAGCCCCCTCCCCGCATGCCCCCTAAAGTCTGACCTTCCCAGCCCCAAAATGTCTGCACCCGCACCCCTGGAATACCCCAACCTACCCCCCCCACCATGTAAGACCTCCACAGCCCATCACCCCCCGAATGCCCGACCCCCCCACCAGGCTCCCCCACCTAGCCCTCCAACCCCTGAATGCCCGACTCCTCCAGACCCCACCTCCCCAAATGCCCAATGCCCCACCGCACCCCCCCACACAAATACCCAACGCCTCCCGAATGCTCGAATGGCCAAGTGCCCCCAGCCCCTCACCCACCCCCGCCCCCAGAATGCCCAAGCCCCCACCCCATGTCTGACATCCCCAGCCTGCCACCCGAAGTCCAACGCCCCCAGCCCCCTTCCTGGTGTCCAAACCACAACTGTCCAACGCCCCCATCCCACTCCCCACCGATGTCCAACACCCCCACCCTCCTCGGTGTCCAATTCCCCCGCCCCCTGATGTCCGACCCCCTCCCCCTATCTATACCCAACCTCCGATCCCCCCCACCGCCCCAAATCCTAACCTTAGATACTTACCTTTTCCCTTGCCTGTCAATTTCAATGGGGCCTTTAAACCTACCTGCTTTACGGCAGCTAGTGCCACAAAAACAGGGGGGTCTCCTCCTTCAATTCGACTCTGGACTGTGACACTGGGCTTCCAAGACAGCGGCGCTGCCTGGGTCTTGCCCAGTCTGAGTCAGAAGGTCGGACGAGACAGGCACAGAATAAATTTAGCATAGGTAAGTGGGCAATACAACACTGACTGCCACTCCGAGGAAGTCATCGACATGAAACATTGGGCTGTGTAAGATCATCAACCCAAAACGTTAACTTTGTTTCTCTATCCACAGGTGATGCCTGTTTGATGTGCTGAGTATTTCCAGCATTTTCTACTTTTATTGCATGCCAATCCAGTTTGTTTATTAAAAGACAGAAATACTTAAATTATTAAAAAATATGACCATGACTAAAACAGATTCTTTTCAAAAATCTCACATAGAAACCAATCTTCCTCATCTCAGGTGGATCTCTCAGAGGCTATGAGATCACCACACTGAAATTTTAAAAATTACAACCATTACAGCTCCAACTATCAATTCTGGCTTCTTGCACACTGCAATTTAAATGGCTCCAGCAACGGCAGCCGGGCCTTCAGCTACTGAGGCCCTAAGCTCTGGAAATCCCTCTCTAAATCTCCCTCTTGACCTGGACTGCTCTTTGAAAGAGTTAGTGCAGATTTGTAGGGTTGAATAGCCTGCTTCTGTGCTGTACTATTCAACTTCTCTCTCATCTGTTAAAACACACTTTAAAACCTAACCCTTTAAACAAGCTTTTAGTTATCTCTCACAATACCTCCTTATGCAATTTGGTGTCAATTTTGATTGCTTATGCTCCTGTAAAACATGTTTCACTATGTTTAAGCAAACCTATAAATGCAAGTAGTTGTTGTTAGGAACGCAGTGCATTGCATCCCAATAGCCTAATTGGTAAAGTGCTACCCTGTATTGAACTTCAGTAACCCATAAAGGTTAAAATATCCCTATTTGTTTGAGGGCTGAATACTAAATTCAAGATATTGGAAATGCATTCAAAAGAAGCTAACAGCATCACAATTCAGTTTTATTGAGTACTTTTGTAGCTTGTAAAAAATAAAATCACTGCAGAACATGAAGCTTGGTCATAAACTGAATTAATACTGAGCACCATATAGTCAAATTGATTCTGTTTTAATTAATGAAAGGGCTGCACAATAAAATTGATTGACTACAAAACATCTTACAAAGTCAAATCAACAAAAACACCAAGGGGAATTATGAAAATTACATTACTCCAAAATCACTCTAGATTCAGACTTTGCAGTTGTCTAACAAAGGGCAATGTCTAACAATGTTGTTAGTACTCTTCGAGTCAGAGTTATGGGCACATGTAGATAATCTGTAATGTGACTCCAGTCCATTCCCCTCTACACAACTAAATGTAAATGGAAGTTATGGGTTAATGCCACAACTGTTTATTGAAATATAATCACAGGTACAATTGACAAGCTGTTCAATCACGACTCAATTTTTTTCTTCCACATCCTTTCATCCCACAGTACTTTTCCCCCATGAGCTAAATGACAAAAATAGAATCAATAGTCATCATTTTCACAAGAGTACAGATGTTTTTCAGTGGATAAGGGAGAAGACGGAGTTGATGAACCACATGCAAAATGTACCTATATTTAAAACATGTTTTCTCTAGTAAATGCCACAAATATAGCAGCTTTCTTACTCATTGGTTAATTGCTTAGTGTGTTTATTTTTAACCTTCCACAAATACAGGAATGAGGAGGGCCAATGCTGCCCATCTAACTGAGAGCAAAGTTTTAATTAACAGACTGTAAACAGTCACTTGGCAGTGCAGAACTTGAATATTGCTGTAAAGAGAGGCATGTTATCAAAGCTTTTCATCCAACACATCAAGACAAATGCAAGAATATCAAATTCAAACATTTGCAACAATTTATACTACAGGAGAAAAGGGTTGGCAACTGGTTGGCAAGTTGATTCTGATTGGCCAAGGGGTTGCCTTGGGTAAAGCATGTAGTATAAATCTCCTGTAGTACAAATTGTTACGATTGTTTGAAATTTGGCACTCTTGTCTTTGTCCCACATAATAAAATTCATTCATGGGATGTGGACATCGCTGGCTAGGCTAGTATTTATTGCCCACACCTAACTGCCCTTGAGAAGGTGGTGGTGAGCTGCCTTTGTGAATCGCTGCAGTCCAGGTAGTGTAGGTATACCCACAGTGCTAAAAGGTAGGGAGTTCCTGGATTTCAACTCAACGACAGTGAAGGAACGGCGATATATTTCCAAGTCCAGATGGTTTGTGCCTTGGAGGGGAACTTCCAGATGGCGGTGTTCCCATGTGTTTGCTGCCCTTGTCCTAAATGGTAGCAGTCATGGGTTTGGAAGGTGCTGTCCAAGGAGCCTTGGTGAGTTTCTGCAGTGCATCTTGTAAATGGCACACACTGCTGTCACTGTGCATTGGCGGTGGAGAGAGTGAATGTTTATGGGTGTGGTGCCAATCAAGTGGACTGCTTTGTCTTGGGTAGTGTCAAGCTGCGAGTCTTGTTGGAGCTGCACTCATCCAGGCAAGTGGAGAGGATTCCATCACACTCCTGGCTTGTGCCTTGTAGATGGTGGACAGGCTTTGGAGAAACAGGAGATGAGTTACTCGCCACAGAGTCCCGAGCCTTTGACCTGCCCTTATAGCCACAGTATTTATATGGTTAGTCCAGTTCAGTTTCTGGTCAATGGCAACTCCCAGGATGTTAAGTGTGGGGGGGGTTCAGTGATGATAATGCCATTGAATATCAAAGGACGATGACTAGATTCTCTCTTGTTGGAGATGGTCATTGCTTGGCACTTGTGTGGTGCTAATGTTACTTGACACTTGTCAGTCGAAGCCTGGATATTGGTCAGGTCTTGCTGCGTTTGGACATGGACTGTTTCAGTATCTGAGTCGTCACAAATGGTGAACATTGTGCAATCATCAGTGAACATCCCCACTTCTGACCTTATGATGGAAGGAAGGTCATTGATGAAGCAGCTGAATATGGTCGGGCCTAGGACACTACCCTGAGGAACTCCTGCAGTGATGTCCTGGAGCTGAGATGATTGCTCTCCAACAACCACAATCATCTTCCTTTGTGCTAGGTATGACTCCAACCAGTGGAGAGTTTTCCCCGATTCTCACTGACTTCAGTTTTGCTAGGGCTCCTTGATGCCACACTCAGTCAAGGGCAGTCATCTCACTTCACTTTATATTCTGACGATATTAATTCTTCAGACTAAATTAAAATACTGGTCTTTTATCTAATGTGTTTGTTGGAGCTTGTTCTGCACAGAACTGCCTCTCAAATTTGCCTGCAAAACAGCACTGACTGGACTAAAAAGCTCTTCGCTGATTTAGAGAGAGTTTGGGGCCTAATGAAAGTGTAAAAGATGCTGCATCCATTCAAGTTATTTCTTTCCACCAGTGGCCCCAGATCTTTCCACCATAAAGGTCTGGAGTTTTCAGCTGTAATGGTGGCGAAACCAGTACCACTTATTGTCATGCAGGTGCAAAACTGATAGCAACTTCCGGCCTCCACGCATGTGTAGTTAAACACAGAAATCTGCACTCAGTTTGTAAACAGTTTCATAGATTTACTGGTACATCCTATAAAAACAGAAGCGACTTGAGTTCTACATTAAAAGTAGCATCCGATATAAATCACTTGTGAATTTTAGATGTTAATCAGAAGTTAGCTAATGCATCTCGCAGGTAATTTAATATGTGCTGACACATGAACTGGCTTGGGATAGTCTTCAAATTCACATCAGTAATGGGTCAGTGCAATCTCCTTGGTGCTAAGTATACATGAATCTTTTCATATTACCCATTTTGGGTTGATTCAGAGATGGCTGACCTCACTATGACTGTTGCAATGTGTCTTCAAAAGGTGAAAGAAGTGGGTAGTATCCATCCCTGCAGCAATGAACCATTCAACAGAACACAGTTTGCAATAGTGATTTTTCATTGCAAAATTTCAGGCTTATAAGTCATTATATGGAGATGCCAAGGAGGGGCCAGGCATTTTTTCAGATTTGATACAGACTCTGAAGTCTGTGGGTCCCACTCCAGAGACCTTTGCACAAAATCTAGGCTGACAATCCAGTGCAGTGCTAAGGGACTGTCAGAGATGCCATTTTTCAAATGAGACATGAAACTAACGTTCCATCTTCCCTCTAAGGTGGGTGTAAATGATCCCATGACATTATTCTGAGGAGCAGAGAAGTTTTCCCCTGTATCCTGGCTAATATTTATCCCCAACCAACGTCACTAAAAGATATGATCTGGTCAGGACCACATTTCTGTTTGAGAGACCTTGCTGTGCAAATTAGCTGCTGTGTTTCCTAACTCAGAGCAATGACTACACTTTATTAGCTGTAAAGCGTTTTGAGGCACCCTGAAGTTATGAAAGGTGCTATATAAATGAAAATTGTCTTTGTTTCTGCATGCACAGCCAGGCTTTGGTAAAGGTAGATGGGGAAGTCACTTTTTCTTAGCTAAATGACAGCCAAGAGAGATTTTGCAAGGGATGAAAGGGAAGAACTAATTTAAACTGGGAAGAAAATGAAAAATCTATTTATTTCTAATTTTAACAGTTTTAGAACAATAAATGATCAATAACTTCTCAAGGAATATTAGGAATGAGCAACAAATGCTGCCTTCGCCAGGGGGGGGGACACATCCCAGGAAAGAATAAAAAATATTCTCCCAGCCCTAAACATGCTATTCATGAGCTTATTTCTAAACTGTGTTTGCTTGTGGTTAAATATTACATTAGTGCTAGATAAGACTGATTTGTTTTTAATTCTGCAATTATAGTCAAATGTCAAAGCAGTGGTTCTTCCCAGTTTAAATGATTTCATTTATCATCATTGTCTTCTCTACTGCACAATTTCTGTAAAAGCAGTCCAGGATAGTATCATGCAGACAACCTGCTCTCATCCATTACGTTTCACTATGATGTACTTTCTCAGTCTGCTAAAGCTGTGATGTCCTATTTCTTAGAGACTGTCAGTAAAATTTTATTGTACACAGAAAATGATTTTACAACTCGAGGCTAGAACAATGCTATGGAGGTTCAAATAGCCATGGGTATCACTAAAATTTTAGCTTGTAATGTTTCTATTCAAAGCCACAATCCTAATGCCTGCAATCTCAACCAGTGAAAACTGACTTCTGTCACCCTTCTTTAAAAAAGTATTTGAGATATTTCCTTTTTAAAACTAAGCTTCTTACTCAGACAAAGACCCTTTCTTCATTTGATTTATTGTCACATATAAGAGATGGAACTCATTTAAATGTCACCATGGAACATTCTGTAACACTTTGCTTTAACTTTAATCTGCCTACTGGAAAACACCAAAGACATTCACATCAGATTCTTCTGCAGAGTTTAATACTTCTCTTTCAAGAACAAGTACTCTGAAGGTTTGCAGACCCTTGAACAAATGAAGAAAGGAGACACTGATGTTCTTAGATGTGCTTACATTTCAGCAAAACAAATTAGAATACTTCATTTAAACTGAAGCCTAAAATTTAAGAAGTTTATTGTGATGGCATGTTAGATAAAGCAATGCCTTTTGAAAAGTAGGCCATTGTTTATCCCTGCTATGTCACAAACAGCACTCTAATAAGACTTTTTTTTACATTATCTGACAGGAGTAACAGAAAATAGATCAGACACTGCACTGGAGAGACTATAAAAGCTTTTATTAAATAAAAATGGAGAGGTCAGTGCCTCATTGTGCCTTCTCATTTATAAATTCTATACAAAAATGTGTTGAAATGGCTAATGAAGTCCAATTTAGCATTTCAGAATGGCTACTGTTAACAAACTACAATTATAAAATTACAAAATTTAAATATACAGTAGCAAATGCAAAAGAAAAAGATATTGAATATATTTATAATTCCCCAAATAAGACTACATTACCGAAAGTTAGACAAATCCCACTTGCAAATTTTATTTATTTTTTTATTCTTTCAGAGGATGTGGGAATTGCTGGCTAAACCAGCATTTATTGCCCATCCCTAATTGCCCTTGAGAAGGTAATTGTGAGCTGACTTCTTGAACCGCTGCAGTCCACATGGTGTAGGTACACCCATGGTACTGTTAGGAAAGGAGTTCCAGGATTTTGACCCAGTGACAGTGAAGGAATGGCGATATAGTTCCAAGTCAGGATGCTGTGCGGCTTGGAGGGGCACTTGCAGGTGGTGGTGTTCCCATGCACCTGCTGCCCTTGTCCTTCTAAGTGATAGAGGTTGCAGGTTTGGAAGGTGCTGTCAAAGGAGCCTTGGTGAGTTGCTGCAGTGCATCTTTTAGATGGCATACACTGCTGCCACTGTGCATTGGTAGTGGAAGGAATGAATGTTGAAGGTGGTGAATGGGGTGCAAGTGGAGTGTATTCCATCATACCCTTGACTTGTGCCTTGTAGATGATGAACAGATTTGGGGGAGTCAGGAGGCAAGTTACTCTCTGCAGAATTCCCAGCCTCTGACCTGTTCTTGCAGCCACAGTATTTATATGGCTGGTCCAATTCAGTTTCTGGTCAATGGTAACCCTCAGGATGTTGATAGTGGGGGATTCAGCAATGGTCTGCATGTCAAGGGGAGGTGGTCATTGCCTGACACTTGTATGGCACAAATGTTACTTGCCACTTGTCAGCCCAAGCCTGAATGTTGTCCAGGTCTTGCTGCATATAGACACAGACTGCTTCAGTATCTGAGGAGTCGCAAATGTGCTGAACATTGTGCAATCAGCAGCAAACATTCCCACTTCTGACTTTATGATGGAGGAAGGTCATTGATGAGACAGTTGAAGATGGTTGGGCCTGAGGAACTCCTGCAGTGATGTCCTGGGACTGAGATGATTGACCTCCAACAACCAAACCCACTTCAAATTTAAGGGACACATACTTCATGGGAAAGCAGTAAGATTTTGCTTATTACACATTTTTCACAAATGCCTTTTGTTAATTCAATCCAAAAAAACATAATGAAGCCTAACACCCCAGATCACAAATGCACTTAGGTAAAATCCTGAAATGATCTCTCATCTGTGTGTTACATATAGGGGTTTACACAATGCATAATCTCAATGACTGCACGAAAATGGTGAAATATAGCAATGCCCACAAAATTAACCTTCTAAGCTTTAATCAAAATAAAATGTGAATTACTAATAATTTGTTTTAAAATTCTCCGTAGTCACTGTGCTGCAAAAGCACTTTACTTCCTTCTTCATGTGATCATTAAATCCAATCATTGGTTTGTTAAATGAGTGTGTATGATGTACAGTATGGGTGACAGTTTGCTTAAAAACATTACATCACTTTCGGCATTAGTTAAAATAACCTTGACAGACAAACCAAAAAAGGAAAATACATTTCAGCCCAGAATGGTATATTTTCCAGCAGGAACCTTATCTGTAGATGGCATTAAATTGTTCTGTTTCTCTTGCTGTGTAACTCTAGATTTTTCAAAATAAAAACACATGATTAATCATCATGTTACTTCAGAATCATATATTAAACGTATATATACTGCAGCGGCTACTGCCCAAGGCAAGCCATAAGCAACAGTGACTTAATTATTTAAAACAGCAATTGTTGTCAATATTGTATGAATATAGTCATGAAATATCTGCAAATTTTGTTATTTACACCATGACAGATGTGTGAAGTGTTTAATTTCTCTATGATTTAAATAGACTCCAAGTTATAAATTACAAAATGTCAAAGTAGTCATCAACTGATAAAGATAGTTTAAAAGAGGTGGGCATTGAGTTGTACAATTAAAGACAAAGGCTAATTTACCAGCTATTATCCACTTTACAAAGTCATTAATTAAGGGCGCAGCAAGTGTCTCAAGGCTAACTGAAGCAGGAGTTTATCAGTTCATTGAATTGTGAGATTGTGGGTCAGTTTTGGTGTTGCAATATACCTACCCAAGTTCAGAAAAACTATTGGGAGACAGATGAAGAAAAAATCTAAATGCAGGGGAATGGACAGGGATCAACTGAAAGTATTCAAGGGGGAAAAATAAATAGAAAAAAGTGAGAAGAGACAGTGCAGATCTTATTTTAAAAAACCTGACAAAATCTCACTCACGGCAAGAGTGTAATTCATACCCCTTTTACAGCAAACTGACACTCGATTACCAAAGCCAATCTTCTATGGAGAGCTTGAGACTGGGATGCACTCTCATGGCGGTCAAAGGAAGCACTACAAGGACAAACATACAAACATACAAACAAGAAGCAGGAATAGACCATTCAGCCCCACGAGCCTGCTCCGCCATTTAATAAGATCATGGCTGATCTGATAGTAACCTGAAATCGGCATCCTGCCTACCCTCGATAAACTAACACTCCCTTGCTTACTAAGAATCCATCCACCTCTGCCTCGAAAATATTTAAAGGCTCTGCTTCCACCACCTTTTCAGGAAGAGAGTTCCAAAGACTCTCAATCCTCCAACTGAAAATATTTCATCTCACCTCCGTTTTAAATAGGCAACACCTTATTTTTAAACAGTGACCCCTAATTCTAGATTCTCCCACAAGAGACGTCCTTTCCACAGCCATCCTGTCAAGACTCCTCAGGGTCTTATATGTTTCAACCAAGACACTCTGAAGGCTTCACTTAAGATTTCTGACATCAACTTCAAGTCCTGGGAAAAGCTCACTGCGCCTGACGCAAACAAATAAAAAAGTGTGGCCTCCTTCGAAATCAAGCACATATCAGAGGCAGAAAGAAATCGCAAGGACAGCAAATCCCAAGACAGCAACTTGTTCAAAACTCTAATGTCTGCAGTATCCTGTCCTATTTGCAGCAGAACCTTCGAAGTGCAGATCGGCCTTAGCAGTCACCTCCCAATGGGACGCAACCAAACACCCCAGATGATGAACATGGTCACCTTCACCTTGAAGGATGAACGAGAAAGACGGCAAACAGTAGCAAAACCAATTTTTTGTGAATTTTGTATTCATCCTTGTGAAGAATGTTAAGACTTTCTATTTCCTGCATCCAGTACCAAGTACCACTAGCATAATTAGCTGAGGCACACCTACTTCTCTGTGCCAATATGACGGCGTTTCACTCACTGGCCAGCACAGTGCTTCTCCAGCGAGAAAAGCAGAATGCTTCTGTAATTTAAACATGGATGCGACACCTTAGTCGAGAGATAACATACCAGCATATGCAGAATATGAATAATTTTTATTTACACACCCAGAGAAGGAAAATCATAGAATGATAAAGCACAAAAGGAGGCTATTCATCCCAATATGCCCATGGCAGCTCTTTGATAGAGCCATTAGTCCTGCTCCCCTGCTCTTTCCTCATAGCCCTGTAATCTCTTTTCCTCCCAATTCTCTCTTGAAATGTTGTTATTGAATCTGCTCCTAACACCTTTCAGGTGGTGCATTCCAGATTACAATGTTCAAGGAAACACAAGAACGAACAAGTACCAGCACTGGGAGAATAAAAGGGTTGTAAAGGCAACCATAGATGTATTATTCGTGAGATTTACTGCCTTAAGCAACGTATCTGATTTGTTCATTGTGGGCACATGCTCCAGTTTTTTTGTTTGTTCATTGTCTGTGAACAAACCATTGACTATTGTTGGGGGAAAAAAACAGATTACTAGAAGTATTCAGTTTCTTATGGCTACTATTTACAGTCTAACAAAGATGGGAGAAAAGAAACATGTCTCCATAAAGCCAGTCAGTCAGTTCCATGCCCAGCTGGAACCAGAACCATTCCAGGACAAGCCTGGCCACTACTCCAGCCACAACCCTATGTCTTAATGTTCTTTACAGGCTTCAGTCCATAGCTGTCACTTGATCCCTGCCGTGGGCCTTCCTTTCTGGGGTTCCACTCAAACAACTGTGACCTTATCCTCCCACACACTTCTTGTTCAGGGGACTAAGTGGTATTCAAAGCCTTTTATGAACAGGAGAGTCTGAGGCAACCTGCAAAGCACTTCCACTTACTACCAGGCTTCCATTCTCTGCCCAAAAGGAATGCAATGAATGGTGGACCAGAAATGGGCTGTTTATGTACATACCAACCATTGATGAAACTTGTGGAGACCAAAAAAAGGTATCACTTAAACAATTAACCATTAGAAAGTGTTTTTTTTTTAATTGTACACCTCAGTATTATAAGTTGCTCATTGGTTAAAAGAAAATAGCCACTGAGAAATAGCCAGGAAGACAAAATCACCAATGTTCACAACACCCTGAAATATTACCTGACCCTCCTATTTGATACCAAAAACACAAGGAAGCCTTTTAAATCACCACCAAGTGTTTTTAGTGCACATTATGGAAAACCACTTCAAGGTGTGTTTCTTTAAAAGCAAAACAAATCAGAACTACAGAATCAAAGATCTGTCATCAGAATCTCGCACCTTCCCCCCCACCCCCCCTCCCAGGAAAACACCTGGGAATTTAAAATGCAAAATAATATTAACGTTTGTGTGTGCTGATTGAGGCAACTCAAAAGGATGCTGACTAAAAATTAAATGTGACGTGTATTCCCAAGGCAACAGTGCACCTCAGGTTTCATTCAAAAAGTGGGTGTGGAAATGAACACACCACAGCCAATTCCGTTATTTTCCTTACAAATAATTTATATATTAGCTCCACAAAATACTGCAGATGCTGGAAATCTGAAATATAAAACATAACATGCTGGAAACACAGGGTTAATGATTCAGTTTAAAAAAAAGCAAAATACTGCAGATGCTGGAAATCTGGAAAAACTCAGCAAGTCTGACAGCATCTGTGGAGAGAGAAACAGAGTTAATGTTTCAACCCCGTATGACTCTTCCTCTTGTACACATTCTTGAAAATATCAACTTAAGTATTGACACTATATTTTCCAACATGAGCCAGGACGTCACAACATTGCATTTGCTCATTCTTATTAAAACTACCAAAATATCACCATGCTCTTTATGCTCAAACCTTACCCAAATACATTATAGAACAGAGCGATGGGAAATCCAAACAGGACTGAAGTTTATAAAATACTGTACAGTTTAAATTTTAATAAAGTTCATATGGATATTTTCGGATATGCTGAGGCTTAACAACCCTAGTCAGTGAGTGTTCTTTTGTCCCTGTTCCTGGTACTGCCATCATATATTTACAGCCATTTTCTTTAATGACATCAAGGATGGTTCTGTTCACCGCTGAATTCCTGGAAGTGATCTGTATTTGTCAGGTTGCAGAAGAGAAGCTGCCAGCACAGATATTTATTTTAATATTTCAAAGTTATGATGGGGTGGGAGGAGGGTGGAGAAGAGATAAAGAGGAAACCATTTACTTCCAGTTTTGATAGTCAAAAATCTATACCAGCCCAGCCAACAGACATTTTATTTTATTCAATATAAACAGCTAAATAAAAGAACATTCGCTGCCTACATAGGTCATTTTCTCCTCTCCTGGCAACAAACTGAATCCCTCTGTTTCTCCTTTCTTTATCTGTCCATTTTCTCTTGAATTCTACATGCAGGCAAACATTCTATAACCTCTTGAATAGGGAGCTTGAGATGAAATTACATTTGACTTTTGGCTTCCTTAGTTTATAATCACATTGCCAGTTCCTACTAGGTAATTTTAATTTCTAGAATTAAATTTATATTGGATGGGAAAAGTTACATTTTTTTTTAACATAAAATGAGAAAAATTAGGCAAATTTATGCATAGTACTACAGGTATCAATATTTATATTTCAACACAAGCGTAGCATCAGCACAAGGTTTCTGCCGCAATGCTAACTAGTCTGAATCGCCTTTGAAAATATCAGTGCAACTGTTCAGTACAAGAGTTAGTACACTGATCAACATCTTCATTTACATTAGAGCTAGAATTATCAGGAGAAAAAATATGAATTTTGATTAATAGACACTTGTTAGACCCTGGCTTTAAGGCAGATTGAGGAGGTATCCTACTGTTACAATTTCTCCAATTTTTGCATGGGGTACAGAATGCTTTCTCGGTGAAACAGCATTCCACAAGCTTATGACTAGAAACTAAATCAGTTCCTTATTTGGAGTTTGATCACAAATTATACATATATTTGATAAACAAGCAGTCTAATTTACACAAAGAGAAAAAAATCATTGGCACTAGACCCATCACCCCCTTCCTGATCCTCCCCAGAACTTAATTATCTGTCATAAAGATGAATGAATACCATCTTAGACCTGTTGTCTACGATGCTTCAGGCTGACATTTCCTGCCTAACTGCATTAATATGATAATAAGTCAGCATTGAGAGAGCTCTGGGACTCATTTTATAAAAATTTCAAACTTAATCTAATTATTTACATGAACAAGAAAAAAAACATTTGTAATAGATTCCAGTATATAGAACAATTGAGCCCATCTCATATTCCTCTAGCCTCATCCCAGCTCTGCTGAAGTCCTTCCACTGTATGCCCTCTGGAAATAACAGTCAAGTTGCAAAGTAGTCTCCTTAGCCTCCAACATTCAGGTACTGGAGAAGTCATTGAGTGTTTTAGAATTAAATTTGTATCATCACTTTTATTACATTTTGTAATTAGTGCTGTTCCGCTCTGAACAGAAGTACAATTTCAAGCATTTCAATCAGTTTTTAAATCTTATCTTGCTCATGGAATCTCATACCCGATAGTTCAAGTAGCTAAGTTACGTCAGTGTGAAATTGGAAGCTAGCAAACACAATAGAACATTATACTTTACCTAAAAGCAGCTAGTGGTCTCACTGTAAATCCTTATAGCTTCATATGACAAATGACATGTTTGGCACACATACAGTAAGAAATAAATCACTGAATACAGCAATTTTCATTAAGTTAGGGGGCCATCGATAAAGTACATAAAAAGGGTGGAAGGGCTTGAAAAAAATCATGAAAGTGCCGCCAAGAAGAAGGAGAAAAGGTTGGCCAAGTGTAAGGCCACTGCCTTAAAATCAAAACTGTCCCGCCATTACAAAAACACACTAAGTGTGGTTTTTAAATCATGAAAGCTGTTGTTTTTTTATCCAAGTCGGTTTTACTAGTCTTTGAGAGGCTGAGAAGAAAAAAAAACACTTCACCTACACTTAATAGGACACATTGGTATTACTTTTTTTTTTAGATACATATATGAACATTTCAATTTAACCTTTATTTACACATAACTACATCAGTTGGAAACATTCAACCCAATTGGTATTTAATATAGTTCAACATATTCCTTTCCTAACAGCACTGTGGGTGTACCTACGACTGCTGTGGTTCAGAACCGCAAGGGCAATGAGGGATGGGCAACAAATGCTGGCTTTGCCAGCGATGTCAACATCCCATGAAATAATTTAATTTTAAAATCAGGGCAAGAACAATAAACCTTCACTATTTCTGCAATTAGTTTATCTTATATATTACATTCCTACAAATCTTACCAACCCAATTAACCATTAACTGTAATATGAAAACCTTAACACCTCCAATCAAATATCTACTCCCGAAAGCTATTTTGGGTCATGTTCCCATGAAGAAATTTGTTGATGTAATGCTTCTGCTAATCAAGGCAAGTTCTACATATATTAACTCAACGTTAAGATTCCGTTGGGAAAAAAATGTTGGACAAAATTGCGGATATTTGGAACAAAGACAAAAATGAAATCAAAACTTGCCAGCAAAATAATGGGGCAACTCATGGCCTTCATCACTACTTGTGTACAACTTCAGGCAAACAGCATGTACAGTTAAAAACTAATACCCAGAAGTTGCTGTCCAAGTTGTTACATTGCTTCGTCAATTTCATGAACATGTCTGCTTCACCACTGACACACTGAATGTCGTGAAGTTGCTTTATTTGCATGGTAGATACAAACTAAACGTGACACATATTTAAGACTATAATTAGAAGAACATGTACCCTTTTAATGACATGATAATTGTTAATAACTGACAAGTTAATTACAAGAGCGGAGTCTCATTTCTTCAGGCTTTCAATGTATCAGAGAAATAGTAAAAGGTCAAACTGTACATTTTCTTACATTTCCTTTGTTTTCTTTTCTCTCTCTTAATCCAAATCGTTCCTTCTCTTCTCTTATTTGTTTTCCGTACCTAATCTGATACTGAATGCACCCCCTGTAATTTACCCTTCAACTCAGTCCTTCGCCTGTTTATTTCTTAATCCAAATCTCATTAGATAAGAAGATATCTCATTGGCTTCCCTGTTCACTCAAGTCCCAAATGCTGTTTCCCTGGCTGCGCTATAATTAGCTTGGAATTTCAGCAACTTTGCAGGAAAAGCTATTTTGAGCTGAAGGATGCAGAGGTGTCTAATTCATGACAGATGCCATCAGATGCCCTGCTACAGCCAAGTCTAGCCCTCTACATTAGATTGGCTACATGGTGCGTGTTGAATTAAAAACTCCCAAATACCTGTATTATTCCTATAGGCGGTGCTGCAATAAGTTTTGTTCAATGTTAGAGGTGTTATGCTATAGGGCATATAAAGTCTTTTTTCAAATAGTGAACATTATTCTAAGATTGTCCAATTTGGTCACTGTGTTCGCAAAAATCACTCAAAAGGCTTTGCACAGTCACCTACTTCCACCATTTTCCCCTCAGTAGCTGAATTTAACATCCAAAATAGGAGTAGGGTCAAAAAAATTACATGTCACAATAACATGATTAAATTAACTACTGGTTGATGCATCTGTTAATGATCTTAATGAAAATTTTTCCTTCAAAGAGTCAGTCTCTTTCAAAAACATCAAATCGGACTTGATATTTTGACCAGAGCAGTGACTACGTGAACTGAATTGGACTCTTCATTCTGAGCATGTGCAGTGTGCCTAATTTCCCAGGGGTTGTATCCACACTATCCAGTCCACAACACTGAGGGAATATTTTTCTTTAGCTTCTAGAACCTTCTATTCATCTGGTTTCCCTCAATGAATTTTGGGCAAACAAATAGAAAAATTTTAGGTAATGTTCAAAAAAATACAAGAATAGTTGAGCAAGGATTGAGCAAAAGTAGAGCTTATAAGTGTCCATTGTAATTTTAATTTTGTGTTCCATGAACACAAACTATAGAGGAGAGGAGCCAGTTTAATATTAATGTTAACGCAATTTTCAAGCATACCCCATCAACAGATTTTTGTAGATATTGGTCAATAGCTCTTGTACCCATGAGACAGATGCTACGAAATAGAGGGATAAAACATGTAAAAGATATAGAGAGAGGCAGTCGAGCAGTTTCCTAATTTGATTAATTTTTTTCTAATGTTAAAATTTGAATGCAAATAGACAGGATATAAGGGGAAGAGAAACTATCTGAGAGTGAAGGAGCCTCTGGTCCCTCATCAGCGGTCCTGCAAATGCCATGTGATGCGAGTGATACTGCAGCAATGGGAGACAAACAATACAGAGGTCGAGCTGGTAGCTGAACAGGGAAGCAGTGGAGATCATCACAGAAGTGAGGATATGGTAGAGTAACATGGTAGTGGGGAGAGAAGCTATGATGGGGTGAGGGCATATCAGTGGGGAAACACATGATTTGGGATTGGAATACACCAAGGGCCACAATTTCCAGGAAATACTGCCTCAAATGCAATCCACGGATATTAGTGGCTCCTTCCCCAGCAAACCATAAACTCACTACCTCCAACCAAAGTGAAAGAGAAGCAAAGAGTTAAGGGGAAGAAAAGAAGCAGAAGACATGACGGACAGAAACTGCAACACAGAAAGCAGATACAGTTAAAAGAGAGATCATAATTTCACCCATACCGTGCATGCTACTAGTTGTAATTAAAATTATATTTTACCATTGGTTTAAGGTTCCTTTTGAAATGGTGATTGCTGACAAGATAGTAGCTTCTACTGGGGGAAGGGAAAGAATGCTCAATAGTGCACATTGAGGACGGTACAGATATTAGAATTTTCAACTAAAGTCCTTTACAAATGAGAAGCAGAAGCATTCTACACAGTATGTTTTTGAAATGAAGAAACAGCAATACTGAATCCCAAAAGCAAAAATCAAACAAGCTATTAGCACAGCCACGAAAATCAGGAATCTGAAAGTTAAGATTGTGTAAACCACTCAAGCTACCTTTTGAGCCGATGTTCTCAGCCTAACCATACCACGTAAACCTTTTGCCAAAAGGTTTCCTCTTTACAGATGCTGACTAATCTGCTCTGCATTTGCAGTTTTTTTAATTCCAAATCTCCAGCATGTGCAGTCTTGTTTCTTTTGCCATTGAACTGAATATACAAAATCATTCCTCTCCCTTGCCTTGCACCTACACACTGTGAATGCACAGCACAATCCCAGCCACTAGCGTAACATGAAGTGAACCAGTCAAAATGCAGAAAAATAGTTCCCACCTTGAGATTTTGTATGGCATCATGAGACAGGAGATTCACAATAGACATATATACTATCTTGGGGATGTAAAAATAATTTAACAGTAGACAACTCTAAAGCAGGCAATGTAATAGATCCCAGCACTATGATTGGAAAGGATCTTCACTGTAAAATCAGACCAAGAGGACAATGGGTACCTTACCCTTTACGTGAATTATGATCAAAATTTTGCAATCTTCAGGAATAAACCACTGTCACTTTCCTTTCACGATATGAAATATAAGAAGCCTGGCAAATATAGCTAACAGATTTGAAAAGAAATAACCCACATGAAGTGTGAATTATATGACCTTCTCTAAAATATTACTTTACTCACCACTCAAGAAAATCTGTTAATTCACCGACCACTGCATCACTCTAATTATTGGATAATTCTCCCTAGTATGACATCAAAACTTCATGCTTCCCCACAAGTTAAATTCTATATTAAAGTCAATATACAAGATGGTACTAATTCTAAGAAATCTTCTAACATCCAATGTTTTTTTCCAAATCCCTTAACTACTATTGCTATGCACTATTCAACGAGAAACTATTGTAAGCACGCACCAGCAACACAACACAGTTAAGCACTGCAGAGAACATGTTAGAATCAACTTCTCTTATTTCAAATGGACAATAAACACTTAACATTAGCACCATTGACAATAAAGTTATCCAGATCTTTACAGAATAAAACTAAATTGGGATCCAACCCGAACACTTATTTATTTAGGTAGGCAACATCTTTCTTCACTCACACTTTGCTAGATATTGGTTCAGTATCTCTCAAAACATGCAATCCACCATTTGAAACATCTTTACTCCATGCGCACACATCAGGCTTAATAGTCACTGGGGTATGGAAACAAGCTACAGTACTGGCTAAGATATTATTTTCCTGGCCAAAAATGTCTCCACCAGTTAATATTTCTAATCCATAACTCAGAGAAGATAAAGGGAGCTTACTACAAAAACATGACTTGTATTTGCATATATAAGTAGAACTCAACTTCCAAAATAGTTTCAGTATTGCTGAAAAAAGACATTTTGTCTAAGCTTTTCGTCTTACACTCATCAGGACACTCGCAAGGATACCAAGTGTCCTGATGAGTGGAAGACAAAAAGCTTAGATATGTCTCTTTTTTCAGCAGTACTCAAGTTCTATACTACCAAAATAACTTCAATATAGTATTTATAAACAAAGTATTTTAATTAAGGTGCAATTGTTATCTTTTGCTCTATTATGTCAAGCATTTACACGCGACAATTCTTGCTCCTTCACAATGTAGTAGAGAGAAAGTGTTACTTTCTAGCTTAATATTGGGTTCAAGAAACCTTTCCACTATGATTATATCACTGTTCTAATGCTGAGGTCTTGCCAGGGTATACACTGATTTAACTACAAGAACTGTAACAACTAAGCAGATAAGTGGCAGCTCCATGAAGTTTTGTAAAGCAAATCAATGCACAAGCAAACGTGGCAATCCACCTGTGTCTGAGTAGCGCATGATAAGCAGTAAGTGTTTCCAACTGACCATTTTGAGTGCTGAAAATAGTCACTGGGGTTTCAGTAAAGCAAACATTTCACACGTCCACCATTTCACATAGATATACAGGGAGGGTTTTCTCTCACTTGGATTTCAGTGAAATGCAACTGTGGATATGAGAATTTTTTGTGAAATTGTGAAAAAAAAAGCATCCAGCATTACAATTACAGGCTTTGTCCTTTCAACCTGGGTTGTGTGGAGGATGCATTTTGAGCCACATAATGCAAGGATGAAGTATTGGTAGTGGGAGCAATTTTCAAGGCGAATCACTACAAGTTGGGGACTAGAGATAAATTTTGATGGATGGAACTACTTTATCCCCTCAAGAGCCTTTATGTTTTATCCATATTATCACATTAAAATTCATTGGTTTAATTTTCCCTACAGCTTACTGATAACATACAAATGCATCTTTTCAGTGTTGGTCACTGTTCTCTCACGTATTGAAAATTATTGTATCTATTGAAGTCGATTAGGTAATACAGAAAAAATGTTCCATCAAGATTTGATCTAACTTTAGAAAAACAGAAAACCAGCCAAGATAACAGATTTTAAACATTATTGAACAACTCTTTACAGACAATATTATCATTTAAGTGCCTTAATACAAATATAGAGGACACATTTCGGTCACCAACTCCAATCCTACATTCCAAAAACTCTCCTGTGCTCTCCATGGTGGTGCAGTGTATTCCCTCAACCCAATCCCAAATCCACCAGTGACAGGGAATTCACCCATCTTTACACACCTTTAACGCTTTAGAATTTATCGTCTTAAATCACTCCCCAGCTTCAAAACACACACTTTTCTGACCCCCGTCCTACAATTCCACCCCCCTCCTCCCCCTTCCCCCTTCCTCCACAATGTCCCCAATCCCCTGGAAAACAGAAGTGTTTCATCAGGTGGGAAGAAAAAAAAAACAGTACAAGTTGTCATCACCTTCCACAACACAACTGCTGCTTGGCTCTAAAGACACAATAAATGGTGCACCCACGCACCAGCATTTTCAGTGAAAAAAGAAGTTGCAGTGATTATCTGCGGCCGCTTTAAATAGCTGCTTTTGAACTCCACTGCGCCGAGAGTACACATGTTTAACATGACTGTCCTCAAGAACAGATTTCCAGCTATGATAACCGAATGGGGAATGGAGGGGGGGGGGGGGCAGCAAACTTACAAACAGAAGGGGGGTTAGCGAAGCAGAAACCCAATAAATTAAGGGCTGGTATTTATGATGTTAGTGAAACTCATAAATGGGGAGAAGCAACTTTCAATGATATTAATTGGGTTGTTTTTAATCAGACAATGAAGTGCTGCCCATTGTACAAAGGGGAAAGAGGGGGGTGGGTGGATATTAAAATCAGGCTCTCTTACCTCCTGGTACTGGGAGTCCTCGGGTTGGAACTCGCTGCTGACCGTCTCTAGCTGGATGTTGATGTGGGGGAGACGGTGAAGGAGGTTCACCCACCAGGGAGGGGAATAATTAACCGCCGCCGCCATCGGGCCCGATGGATCCCACAAGCCGAGTCTGGCCGGGGGGGGGGGGGGTGGGGGCTTCACTCCATCCCCCGGATTCGCCCCCTCCCCAAGCTTTTTCACCAGCCGGATCGATAAATAAACCCTCCTCTCTCCCAACGATGACGATATGTCCGAGCTCCGGGAGAGGGGATCTCTCTCTCTCTCTCAGTCAGACCCCCGTCCTCACCTCCCCGGCGCAGCCCTCCCGCCCCCAATTCCCTGGGGAGGGGATACGCCCGCCGAAAATTCCCGAGTCTCGAGGATTCTCCACCACCACCACCACCACGGAGCGGCCCGGACCGACCCAACACCCGCACCACAAACAAGAAAAGAATTTCCCGGCCGGCGCTCAGCCGCTCACTTCCCCAGCCCCACTTTCCTCTCGTGGATTGGGCACCAGTTCGCACCCCCTCCCCCCCCCCCCCGCCAACCTCAGCCGGCAAAGGCCCCGCCTCCCCGCCCGTCAAACAGGCTTGAGTGCTGACTGTCAATCAGAACGAGCCCCGCCCCCCCCTCAGCGCTATCAATCAGAAACTGAGCCCAGCCCCCGCATCTGTCAATCAGACTGAGCCCCGTCCCCACCGCGGTTAATCAGAGACCGTGCCCCGCCCCGCCCCGCCGCGATCAATCAAAGACCGAGGCCCGCCCCCACCGCGATCAATCAGAGACAGAGGCCCGGCCCCAACGATATCAATCAGACAGAGCCCCGCCCACCGCGCTCAATCATAAACTGAGCCCGCCCCCACCGCTATCAGTGAAAGATCCCCGTCCCCCGCTGCTATCAATCAGAGACAAAACCCCGCCCCCGCCACGGCCAATCAGTGACTGGGTCCCGCAACCTCCTCAATCAGACTGAGCCCCACAACTGGCAATCAGACTGAACCCCTTCTGTCAATCAGAGGCTGAGCCTCGCCCCCACCGCTATCAATCAGGAACTGAGCCCCGCCCCCGCTACGGTCAATCTGAAACTTAGTCCCGCCCCCTCTTATCAATCAGAAACTTAGCCCCTCAACTGTCAATCAAGACTGAGCCCCACCCCACCTATCAATCAGACTGAGAACACACCCACCCCACTTCTCAATCAGAGACTGAGCTCCACCTCCTGCCAGTAGAGGGGGAGCATGTGGCCTGGTGGAAACTTCATTGGACTAGCAATCCAAAGACTCAGGCTAATGTTATGGGAGCAGGGTCCAAATCTCACTGCAACAGCTGGTGGAATTCAAATTCAGTTAATAAATCTGGAATTTAAAACATTGCTAAGTAATGGTGGCCATTGAAACCATTGTCAATTGTTACCCTTTAGGGAAGGAAAGCTGCTGTTCATATCTGTTCTGACCAACATGTGACTCCAGACCCTAAATTCCCTCTGAAATGGCCTAGCAAGTCACTTGGTTGTATCAAACCGCTACAATGTCTAAAAGGAATGAAATCGGACAGATCATCCAGCATCTACCTAGATGTCGGAAACGACAACAGCAAACTCAGCCCTTTCAACCCTGCACTAGTCCTCCTTACTAACACCTGAGGCCTTGTGCCAAAATTGGGAGAGCTGTCTCACAGATAACAACCTGACATAGTCATACACACCCAGACACCACCATCATCACCCCTGTGTATGTCCTGTCCCACCGGCAGGACAGGCTGAGCAGAGGTGACGGCACAGTGGTATACACAGTGGCAGTTGCGTGAGAGTCCTCAACATTGACTCTGGACCCCATGAAGTCTCATGACATCAGATCAATCATTGGCAAGGAAACCTCCTGCTGGGTACAACCTACCATTTCCTCCACAGCTGATGAATAACTGCTTCATCATGTGAATCAGTACTCCACCATGTTGAATGCCACTTGGAGGAAGCACTGAGGGTGGCAAGGGCACAGAATGTACTCTGGGTGGGGGCTTCAATGTTCATCACCAAGAGTAGTTCAGTAGCATCACTACTGACTGAGCTGACCAAGTCCTAAAGGACATAGCTGGTAGACTGTTTCTGCAGCAGGTGGTGGGGGAACCAACAAGAGGGAACCTAATCCTCACCAATCTACCTGTCACAGATGCATCTGTCCATGGCAATATTGGTAGGAGTGACCACCGCACAGTCCTTGTGGAGCAGCACCAGGCATATCTAAAGATAAGGTGTCAACCTGGTCATCCCACAACACTGGACTACTTGTGTGCCAAACAGCATAAGCAGCATACAATTGACATTGCCATGACTCACTGGGGATAGTGCGCTATAATATCAAGCTCCACTGTTCCCCCAGCTGCAACAAATGTGAAAAAATTTGATCAACCAAACTAATTGTTTAATTTAGGTTAACAGAATATGAGCACCAGGTTTGTATGCTTAATAAGTAAATAACTGTTTATTAAATAACTTGTCTTTAACCAGTGTCAAAAGAAAGAAATCTTAACTGCTAATTTCTAACTTTATCCCTTAACTCTACCCCTTCTTAAATCCCTATACACACACACAAGACATAAGACACACAAAAACATGAATTTTAAGGATGGGATAGAACAGTGCAATAGCCTCAATTCCGGAATGCAGGATTTGATGGGTTGATTTTGATTGATGTCTTTCAAATTCCTTTCATTCTTTGTTGATGACACGAGGTGGTCTTCCAACAATTTCAGTCTTTAGTTCACTGGTTGAGCACTTGCCTTTCAATGTCTCTAATGGTGATTTTCCCCTTTTCCTCTTGACAGAGGTTTTCAGAGACAGAGCAGGTTTTAGGGATATGAGAAGAAAAAAATCTAGCTATTATTGTAGGATTACTGGAATCTTACACACGCAGGAGAGAAAGGTTTTAGGTCTTTTTCCTTTTAGGCTAGGAGCTATTCTGCTGCACTGCTCTCACACAAACCCTGGTCACCTGGTCAGGAGCCAATTAAAATGTTGTTGCCAGGCAGTTCCCCATCAGACCAGACTCCTCCTCAGCACCATCCTGTCTTTCATGGCACATGTTCCAAGGCAGCAACATTGTATATATCCCTCACGCTGTTTCAGTAGACATGTCTTTCAAACATCAGCCATTGTAATTTTAGTCAACAGAAATAAAAAGATAGGTTCACAACCATCGGATCAGATCTCAGCTCTGCAGTCCTGCCACATCTAGTCATGAATGGTGGCGGATAATTAAATGACTAACTGGAGGAGGAGGCAGGTATGCCTATCCTCAATGATGGACAAGCCCTGCTCATTAGTGCAAAAGACAAGGCTGAAGCATTTGCAACCGTCTTCAGCCAGAAGTGCTGAGTGGATTACCTATCTCGGCCTCCTCCTAAGGTCACTAGCTTCACAGATGCCAGTCTTCAGCCAATTTGATTCACTCCATCTGATTTCAAGACAAGGATACTGCAAAGGCTATGGGCCCTGACAACATTCCGGCAATAGAAATGAAGATTTGTGCTCCAGAACTAGCTGCACCCCTAGCCAAGCTGTTCCGCTGTGTACAGCTACATTTACCCAACAATATGGAAAATTTCCCAGACATGTCTTGTGCACAAAAAGCAGGACAAATCCAACCCAGCCAATTACTGCCCCATCAGTCTACTCTCGATCATCAGTAAAGTAATGGAAGGGGTCATCGACAGTACTATCAAGTGACACTAACTCAGAAATAACCTGCTAACTGATGCTCAGTTTGGTTTCCATCAGGGCCACTCAGCTCCTAACCACATTACAGCCTTGGTACAAACATGGACAAAAGAGCTGCCCTCCAGAGGTGGGGTGAGAATGGCTGCCCTTGACATCAAGGCAGCATCTGACTGAGTGTGGCATCAAGGAGCCCTAGAAAAACTGGAGTCAATGGGGATCAGGGGAACAACTCTCCACTGGTTGGAGTCATACCTAGCACAAAGGACGATGGTGTGGTAGTTGGAGGTTAATCACCTAAGTCCCAGAGCATCACTGCAGGAGTTCCTTAGGGTAGTGTCCTAGGCCCAGCCATCTTCAGTTGCTTCATCAAAGACCTTCCCTCCATCATAACGTCAGAAGTGGGGGTGTTCACTGATGATTGCACAATGTTCAGCACCATTCACGACTCCTCAGACACTGAAGCATTCCATGTCCAAATGTAGCAAGACCTGGGCAACATTCAGGCGTGGGCTGATAAATGGAAAATTACATTTGTGCCACACAAGTGTCAGACAATGACCATCTCCTGTCAAGCTCCTTAATTGTTGTTGGAGCTGCACTCATCTAGGCAAGTGGAGAGTATTCCATCGATGTCTACCAGCATTACTTTCTATTCCCTTTTCCCTCATATGCTTATTTAGTTTCTCCTTAAATGCTTCAACACTATTAACCTCAACCACAACTCTTTAGGTTGACAAATTTCTCCTGAATTCCCTATTGGTGATTATCAAATTAATGGCCTCTATTTATGCTCTTCCCCTCAAGAGGAAACATTCTCTCTGTATACACTCTATCAAAACCTTTTGTCATTTTAAAGACTTTTATTAGGTCACCCCTCAACCTTTTCTTTTAAAAAAAAAGCCCCAACCTGTTCATCCTCTCCTTGACAGACATCCTCCAACATTTTTTGCATCATTGTTGTAAATATATTTTGCACCCTCTACACAGTGCCTCTATTGTATCATCTCTTAATCCTTGTATTATTGTCCTGGACCCTGAAATTAGCACCTAATTGATCCTAGTGTAATTTCATTGCAGTGTACCATGTTAATGGTGAAAGGTACATAGAGGTGAACCATGGGGCTGGAGGACTGCTGAAACCAGTGTTATTTCTATTTAGGTGTGTTATTGGTCTCAGCAATGCTTATTGGACTTATTGACAATTGTGCTATGTCTTTCTCAGTTTCAATTATAAAGGATGTTGCAAAGCAGTGTTGGCCTAGGATGCATTGTTATAGTATCAAATATCATCAGAGAGTCACAGAGTAATTATGGCACAGCAGAAGGCCATTTGGCCCATTGAGTCCACCCAATTTCACATACAATACGAAAGCAAAATACTGCAGATGCTGGAAATGCAAAATAAAAACAGGAAATGTTGGAACCACTCAGCGGGTCAGGCAGCATCTGTGGAGAGAAACAGAGAGGCAGTTAACGATTCAGGTCGATGGTGGCCCTTCCTCAGAAGGCTGTTGTGTCAATGTTGACTGCCATTTCTCTTGCAGGAAAGCCCACCTTGAAGAAGTTCTGTTCTTCCCTCCGACATGAATTACCTTTACCTTTTCTACCTTATTCACCTTCATTGCTTTCTCGGGTTTGATCAGCTATCTACAAAAAAAACCCCTTCCACAGCCACATCCCCTTCCTTAGCAATTATTTCCGGCTCCAACTTAAACCACGCGTCCTGATGAAGGATGATCATCGACCCAAAACATTAACCCTGTTTCTCACCAATTTCACACCCATTTTGGTAGGTAATCCTGGTTTGAAACACTCCATGCTAAGAAATTAAACAACTTCATTTATCTATTTCTATATCAATCTGTATCTATATAAAAAGGATGAGCCTACATCTAGCACATGTCTGTCATGTCAAAAAATATATAACTTTAATTTTCTGACCAAGTGCAAGAACTGGGAGTTTATAAGCAGTAGCTAAAACTCTCAATGCAAACAACCTCAGGATGTGCTATTTAAACCATTTCCTGATGGGGAAATGCCTGTATAGTGCCCTTAATGAGACATCTCAGGTTCAACTCTTTCCCTCTCAACAGGTGAATAAGACCATAAGACATAGGAGCAGAAATTAGGCTATTCGGCCCATCGAGTCTGCTCCGCCATTCAATCATGGCTGATAAGTTTCTCAACCCCATTCTCCCGCCTTCTCCCCGTAACCTTTGATCCCCTTACCAATCAAGAACCTATCGATCTCGGTCTTAAATAAACTCAGTGACCTGGCCTCCACAGCCTTCTGTGGCAATGAATTCCATAGATTCACCACTCTCTGGCTAAAGAAGTTTATCCTCATCTCTGTTCTAAAAGGCCTTCCCTTTTCTCTGAGGCTGTGCCCTCGGGTCCTAGTCTCTCCTACTAATGGAAACATCTTCCCCACGTCCACTCTATCCAGGCCTTTCAGTATTCTGTAAGTTTCAAACAAATTCCCCTTCATCCTTTTAAACTCCATTGAGTATAGACCCAGAGTCCTCAAACGTTCCTCATATGTTAAGCCTTTCATTCCTGGGATCATTCTCGTGAACCTCCTCTGAACCCTCTCCAGGGCCAGCACATCCTTCCTGAGATACAGGGCCCAAAATTGCTCACAATATTCTAAATGTGGTCTGACCAGAGCCTTATAAAGCCTCAGCAGAACATCCCTGCTTTTATATTCTAGTCCTCTCAAAATAAATGCCAATATCGCATTTGCCTTCCTAACTACCGACTCAACCTGCAAGTTAACCTTAAGAGAATCCTAGAGTAGGACTCCCAAGTCCCTTTGCATTCCAGATTTCTGAATTCTCTCCACATTTAGAAAATAGTCTATGCCCCTATTCTTCCATTGTTGTATTCCATCTGCCACTTCTTTGCCCATTCTCCTAACCTGTCTAAATCCTTCTGCAGCCTCCCCGCCTCCTATTATTATATTATTATATATTACATATATAATTATTATATATTATATTATTATTAATAATATTATATTATTATTGTATTATTACAGCTCCAATCCCCAGACTACCTGTGTGCAAAGCCACAGCAGGAGACTGGCTAGAACGTGGATTGGTTTGCGATCTGCATCTCTCATTATGATCATAATTCTCACTGCTGTAGTGACACGTTCCCAATGTTGATCGTTTCTGTCGTTCTCCAAACCGGATACATCACGAGCTTTCCTCACCGACTTTCTTTTGATTTGTACTGGTAATCGCTAATTCACTGTAGAGAACAGTCGCTCAAACAGAAGGGTTGAAAGAGAGTGTAAGAAATTGGGGTCTTTAATATAAAGGTATTTTCTGCATAATATAAAACCCCCTAAAAAGCTTTGTAAATAGGCAACAATTTTTAAACAGCCTTTGGAAACGGGCAAGGTCATTTAGTTCAGGCTGCCATGTTGACATTCCTAAGCTGTTAGGATGGCATCCTGTGTACCCCCTTATCTATGCAATTGTTTAAAAAGGACCAGGATATGACCCTCAGCATTATGTAAATTAAAAAGATGACCTCGTGCGGATGGCGAACAGGATGGGCGTGGTAACCACCCTGACATTTGGAGTAGCTGTCCTGTATCCATTGGCCAGAATAGTTAGATGGATGTAGATAGATGATTGACACTGGCCCCACAAAAGCGGGTATATATATTGGTGTTATACCGGTGGTAGGGAGCTGAGGTGCTGGTGAGGTGGCATTGCTCGTTGGGCAGCAGCCTTCTTCGGATAGAAGATAGACAAGAGGAGGAGGAGGAAGATTGAGGGAAAAGTTTCCTAACACTTTGACTAGAGAACAGTACACTGTTATCACAAGCTACTGAGATCAACATTCTCTGTGCCAACCGTCCGCATGTCCTCCAAGATCAGTAAACTGCTCTCAACTGCTACAGGTCGTATACTTTTTTCTGCCTAGTTAGTTAATATATCATATCTAAACTGCTGTTTCTTAATAAACTTGATAAACTATCTTAAAATTACTTATGACTAGTCAACAGCCTATTTAGGTATCTGTGGGCCAGAGTCCAGAAATCTAACAAGAGGGCGATTTTTACGGTTAGGCATATCCACACAATCTAAGGCAACAGGGATTCTTTTTTCAAAAAAAGTAATTCAACAGGATCAATAAGGTATAAAAACGGAAAATGTTGAAAAAGCTCAGCAGGTTTTGCAGCAGCTGTGGAGAGAGAAGCCAAGTTAACAATTCAGGTTGGTGAGCCTTCATCAGAACTGGAAAAAGTTAGAGATGTAACACTGAAATGAAAGCAAAATACAGAGCTTCTGGAGATCTGAAATAAAAAGAGAAAGTGCTGGAAAAACTCAGCAGGTCTGGCAGCATCTGTCGAGAGAGAAACAGAGTTAATGTTTCGAGTCGGTATGACTCTCTCCACAGGTGGTACCAGATCTGCTGAGTTTTTCCAGCACTTTCTCTTTTTATTAGAGACGTAACAGGTTTTAAGCAAGTACGTAGGCAGGGAAAGCAGGGAGAGGGGGAAAGAGGGCAAGGGAGGGTCTGTGATAGGGCAGGAGGAAGGAGAGATTAATGACAAAAGAGATGATGATGCAAGGTAAAAGTGGGTGGTAATGGAACAGGTAAAGAAGCAAAAGGTGTGTCCAGGGGAGGTGTAAATGGGAATAGCAGAATCATTACCAATAGCTGCCATCTGTAAAAATGGGGGAAAATGTTATGATCTGAAATGGTTGTAGTCAAGGTTGAGTTCAGAAGGCTGTAAAGTGCCTCATCGAAAAATGAGGTGCTGTTCCTTGAGATTTCGCTGAGCTTCATTGGATCAGTGTAGGAGGCCGAGGACAGAGAGGCCAGATTGGAAATGAGGCAAAGAATTCAAATGACAGGTGACCGGAAGCTCAGGTTCACGCTTGAATGGAGTTCCACAAAGCGGTCATCCAGTCTGCTTTTGGACTCTCCAGTGCTGAGGGCACCACCTGCAAGCAGCAAATACAGCAGACTAAATTGAGACAAGTACAAGCAAATCACTGTTTCACCTGGAAGGAGTGTTTGGGGCTTGGAATTGTAGGAAGGACGAAGGTAAAATGGCAGATGTTGCAACACCTGCGCTTGCGTGGGAAGTTGTCATGGGTAGGTGAGGGGCTGTTGAGGGTGATTGAGGAGTGGACCAGGGTGTCAGGAGGGAGTCGTCCCATCAGAATTCTGAAAGGGAAGGCGGGAACATATATTTGATGATGCCATCTGGCTGGAGATGGTGGAAATATCAGAGGATGATCTATTGAATGTGGAGTCTGGGAGAGAGGGAAGGAGGGGAAGGAGTGAGTGCGGTGAATGCAACAGACACAGTCAAGGGCTCTGTCAACCACAGTGGAGGGCAAATCCTTCATTAAAGAAAAAGAAAAATATATCAGAAGCGCTGGTATGAAATATTGCATCATCAAAACAGATGCAACAGAGTCAGAGAAACTGGGAAAACAGATTTGGAGCTTTTACAGGAAGCAGGGTGTGAGGAAGTGTGCTTGAGGTTACTGTAGGAGTCAGTAGGCTTATACTGAATATTGACTGACAGCCTATCGCCAGAGACCGAACCAGTGAAGTCGTTGAAGGGAAATGAAGATCTGGAGATAGACCATATGACGGTGAGGAAATTATGGAATTTGGAAGCAATGTTGGTGGAATTTTCCAGTTCAGAGTGAGAGCAGGAAATGGCACCAATATAGTCATCAATATACCAGACAAAGAGGTGAGGGAGGGGGCCTGAGTAGGACTGGAACAAGAGATATTCTGCATATTCAGCAAAAGGATAGGCATAGCTAGGACCCTTTTATTTAGACGAAGTGATTGGAGTTAAAGTTATTCAATATGAGATCAAGTTTGTCCAGGTGGAAGAGGGTGGTGGAGAATGGGGTCTGGTTGGGACTCCTTTCAAGGAAGAAGCAGAGGGCTCTCAGAATTTGGGGGATGGAGGTATAGAGGGATTGGGCTTCCATGGTGAAAAAGAGATGTCAGGCCGGGAAACTGGAAACTAGCAGAAGACATTGGAAGACTCATTGATGTAGATGGGAAGACACTAGACAACTAGGTGAAAATAATAGAGCCAACATAGGAAGAAAGCAACTCTGTGGGGCAAGAACAGGCTGAAACAATGGGTCCACCAGGGCAGTCTAACTTGTGGATCTTGAGAAGGAGATAGAAACAGGGTGTGCATGATTGAGGGGCCATGAGGTTGGAGGCTGTGAAGGGATGGTCTCCAGGGGGGATGAGGTCAGTGGCAGCCTTTGAAACAATAACTTAATGTTCGTTGTTGGGTTCGTGGTCAGGGTGCTGGTGCGGGGTGGGAGGGGGGGTGGGGGGTGGGGTGGCGGAGAGGAAGTAACATAGAGTTGAAACTCCACTAGGTAGACATAGGTTCAGCCCACAACAACAGCAAAATTCCTTGTCAGCAGATTTAATGACAATGTTGCAGTTGGACCTGAGAGAAGTGGGTGCTGCAAATTCAGAGGGAGATAGGTTGGAGTGAGGGGAGGAAGGAGAAATGAAGATGGTCAATGTCCTGCAGTTCTCAACAAAAAGACCTTGAGAGGGTAAGAGGCAAGTGGGAAGGGTTCAGATGGAAGGATTCTGAAGGCAGAAGGAAGAGTCTGCTCGTCAAAGGACGTGGAGGAGAAGTTGACAAATTAAGAGCTCAGTGTTGTGCCAACCTGAAATTCATTGAGATGGGGGGTGTAAAGGGATGAAGCTGAGGCCTTTGCTGAAAAATAATCTGGTAGTAGACATAAACAAGATGAATGAGAATCCCTCAGAAAAACATTAATGGTTGCTTGAAAACATTTATGACAATAATTATAATACAGTGGAGGTAATAAATAAGAAATTAACTGCAATTGAAAAAATGTAAAAGTAAAAGAAGAATTAAAATGTAAATTACTACTCCAAAAACAGCATCAATTAATTTAAATAAAGAGAATCACTGCTTCTGTGTGTAAAATTATACAATGCAATGACAGCTGTATCCATGTACAATGATTGCCTGACAGCAGAATTCACAATAAATGTCCAGCTAGGGCTGTTACATTGTGAACACTACTGTGGGTATTTTGACAGATAAATCTGATGTAAAGCCTGCAGACTACTAATGCTTTCCTGGGGAAAGGACAAACAACAGCTGCTGTTCACACTTAGCACACTGCTCCTGATCATGGACTAGTCAGGCTTTATCTGAAACACGTGAGAGCGAATTAAAATCCAACATCAGTTAAGAAAAATAAAATTAGAGTTATCCCCAAGGCAATCATACACAAAGAGCAGCACTTTTTTTTTATTTCTCTGGGATGTTGCGTATTAATATCAGATCAAGTCACGTTCCTCTTGATTCAAATCAAGCACTGGAAATTGCAGACCTTTAATATGTCTACAAATTGTTATATCTTGCTTTATGAAGGGTTCTTCTGTTTCCCTTTTCTAGTCTTAAGGGACTCCTTAACACCTGCCTCTTTCACCTCTTTGTTTGTGGAGCCTTCTCCACCAGTTTGTACATTCATGATTGAATGTAGCAGGACTGCAGAGCTTTGATCTGATCGGTTAGTTGTGGGATCACTTGGCTCTGTCTATCACTTGTTTCTTCCGCTGTTTAGCATGCATGTAATCCTGTGATGTTGCTTCACTGTGTTGGCATCTCTTTTTCAGGTGCTCCTGGCAAGCTTTTATGCACTCCTCATTGAACCAGGGTTAGTCCACTGGTTTGATGGTAACAGTATGAATGGCCAGGCCATGAGGTTACAGATTGTGGTTGAATACAATCCTGCTGCTGCTGATGGCCCACTGCTCCTCATTGATGCCCAGTTTTGAGCCGCTAGATCTGTTCTGAATTAGCACATTGGTAGCTTCATACAACACAGTGGAGGGTGTCCTCAGTGTGAAGATGGGGCTTCATATGTACAAGGACTGTGATGGTCATTCCTAACAATGCTCTTGTGGACCAATCCATCTGTAGAGGTAAGTTGGGGAATGGTGCAGAAGAGGAACAGAAGACAGTGGGAAAGAAGACTAGACTTTACAGAAATGGGAATGTGGGAGTAGGAAAACCTTTCTTAATGGCCTGACAGATGAAGAAGTGTAAAATCCTGTGAGAAGGCTGAGAAAAGAGTGGGGTGCCATGAGGTAATAGGAAGCAGAGTGTTCTAAGAATTTGGAAGATATTGAGGCACAATTTTTTGGAGAAAGGTGAGAGAGGAGAGGAGATGCTTAGTGCAGGGGAAGAGGTTAAATTTTGGCCTTAATAAGCCTTTTAATTGTCGGCAGGCGTGCTGCTGACTACGGTGCGCGCCCACCGAATGAAATATCGCAGGATGTTCGCCCGACGTCATCAGACGTAATTTTACACTCGGCCAGGTCGTACACGCGCACACCCGCCGAGCGTAATTTTCTGCCCATAGCGTAGTTATTCTAGAATAATAAAACCATGAAATATTATTAATAATCAAACTGCAAAAAATAAGTATAATTTCAGTTCAGTTAAAATTAGTAAACATATGACCCACTGAGATGGAAGAAATTTGAATTTGAGCAAATCGGCAGGAAGAAATTTAATATGTGGGCCAATTACCTGAAAGTAATTTGCATAGAATTTGCTGCAAGGTAGCATAACAGAGGAAGTGCTCTGATGAAGTGTTAGACCGGGGCCAGAATTTTACGCTTCCCACCGGCGAGTTTTTAGGTGGGGGTTGGGGAGAGTGTGAAATTGAAGGGACGGGATTCCCTCTGGGTTCCTGCCAGCCCCTACCACACAGCGATTTTACCCTGGGGCAGACAAGGCCTTTGACAGGAAGCCCATTCTTGCCCCAACTGAGGTCCTTAAGTGGCCACATAAGGGTGTTTCTTAGCCAGCCTCAATTTTTAGACTGGTGGGAGGATTAAACTTCCATGGGGGAAGCCTGGTAAAAGAGCTAAGTTATATCTCGGGCAGGAAGTGGGTGGAGGGAGGGTGCCTCTTTTCTGAAGTCAGGCCCTCCCCCCGCTTAAGGAACGGTGGCCTCCAGACCACCCTTCCCTACCCTGGCCTCTCCCCCAAGACGCCAATCACCCCCTTCGTGCCCCCCCCAACCCCCAGGTTATTCCCTACCCTCCCCACCCTGGGATCCCTTGAACTTATCTGGGCCTCTGGGGCCCGGATTTAGGCTCCGATATCCTGCTACATTCCTTCTTCTGTTCACTGCAGCGCTGTTGCTGCAGGGACTGGAGGGACTAGACTTCCTCCTGAGTGAGGGGTGGAAGTCCTGCCTACAGTCACTTAATGCTCATTCAAGCGTGAAATGATTGCGGGACACTCGGAGTCGACAGGGTTGTGCCCTCCTACCGACTCTTCGGATGGTGGAAAGCAAGACCCTGCCTTATTAAAAATTCAGTCCCAGAAGTGTGATGGACCAGAAGAATGGAAAATCTGGAAGTCTGAATTTATATCATACTGTATCACTTCGAAAGATCTCAAAATCCTTCACAAAATAAATTACTTTTAAATTGTAATGACTTACGTTACTTTAAAAAGTGTGATAACTGTGATGTGGTACTTCTCTGTCATTGAATCTATTTGATGAATAAATGGAAATGTTTTTGACATCCCTTTCCATATGGAAGATTTTTTTTTGAAATTGTCAAGAAGCAGTAGATTAGATACATTTTAAGCACACATCAGAAATGGAAGATCTTTGAGAAATTGTTCTGCATTATGAATAATGTCTCCAACATAATATTGTCAATTTAGGAGTGAATCAAATAACATGGTATCTCCTCCAGAGTGCAAAGAAAGAAATGAAAACCTCTTGTCTCTATAAACGTGTTTATTGTGTACATAAGGTAAGTAGCATACAGCAGAAATATATACTCAGAACTGCAGAAGTGCTTAGAAAATGTTAATAAGGATTACACTCAAATTAAGGTTCTTTTAATTGTTATGTTTGAAACATAGAGAATAGAAGCAGGAGGAGGTAATTCCGCTCAACAAGCCTGCTCCACTATTCAATATGATCAAGGCTGATACTCCTCTCTCAACATCATACTCCTGCTCTCTCTCTATACCTCTTTACACCTTTAGTATCTGAAATCTATCTATTTCCTTCTTAAATATATTCATTGACTTGGCTTCCACAACCCTCTGTGATAGAGAATTCCACAAGTTCACCACTCTCTGAGTGAAGAGTTTTTCCTCATCTCAGTCCTAAATGGTCTACCTCATATGCTGAGACTGTGACCCTTTGTTCTAGGCTCCCCCAGCCAGAGGAAACATCATCCCTGCATCCAGTCTGACCAGCCATGTCAGAATTTTATATGTTTCAATGAGATACCCCCTCAGTCTTCTAAACTTCAGTGAATACAGGGCCAGTCGACCCAATCTCTCATCATACGACAATCCTTCCATCCCAGGAATCAGTCTGGTGAACATTCGCTGCACTTCCTCTATGGCAAGTATATCCTTTCTTAGGTAAGGAGACCAAAACTACATACAATACTCCAGGTGTGGTCTCACCATGTCCCTGTACAGTTGCAGTAAGACATCCTTGCTCCTGTACTCAAGCTCTTGCAATGAAGGCCAACAAACCATTTGCCTTCTTAACTGCTTGCTGCACCTGCATGCTTGCTTTCAGTGATTGGTGTACAAGGACACCCATGTCTCTTTATACATTGACAGTTCCCAATCTACACCATTTAAATAATACTCTGCCATTCTGTTTTTCCTACCAAAGTGGATAACTTCACATTTATCCACATTATACTGCATTTGCCATGTATGTGCCCACTTACTCAACCTGTCCAAATCGCCTTGAAGCCTCTTAGCATCCTCCTCAGCACTCGCATTCCCACCAGCAAAATTGGAAATATTACATTTGGTTCCCTCATCCAAATCATTGATATATGTTGTGAATAGCTGGGGCCTAAACACTGATCCCTGCGGTACCCCAATAGTCGCCACCTGCCACTCCGAGAAAGACCGATTCAATCCTATTCTGTTTCCTGTCTGCTAACCAATTCTCAATCCATGCCAATATATTACCCCCAATCCCATGTGCTTTAATTTTGCACACTAACGTCTTATGTGGGACTTTATCAAAAGCTTTCTGAAAATCCAAATACACCACATCCACTGGTTCTCCCTTATCTATTCTGCTAGTTATGTCTTCAAAAAACTCCAGTAGGTTTATCAAACATGATTTCCCTTTCATAAATCCATGCTGACTTTGTCTAATCTTATTGATATTTCTAAGTGACCTGTTATCACATCCTTTATAATAGAGTCTAGCATCTTCTCTACTACTGATGTTAGGCTAACCAGTCTGTAATCCCCTGTTTTCTCCCTCCCTCCTTTTTTAAATAGTGGGGCTACATTTGTCACCCCCCCAATCTGCAGAGACAGTTCCAGAATCTATAGGATTTTGAAAGATGACAACCAACGCATCCATTATATCCATGGCCCTTTCCTTTAGTAGCCTATGAAGTCTATGATAATTTTCAAATGTTTTAAACCATGCTGAAAAACAAATTCCCTGCATGAGTTTTTGTGCATATCCGTGACAATGGTTGGATGGATGAGGATGGAGTGAAGCTGTGGACTGATAATGTGTGGAATAGGCGTCCCAGTGGCCAAAGCAAAGAACACAGATTATTGGTGTGGTATATCTTCAGACCCCATAGAACCAATGAGATGAAGAGGTGCCTGCGAAGAAATTATGTCCACATTGCAGTTATACTAGGGGGTCTAACATCCATAGTTTAGTCTTTGAATGTGTGCCTCAACAAGCCATTCAAGGATAATGTTCGCGCCAAATGGAATAGGTGGGTGGTTGCTGGAGAAAAAACCTTTACAAAGAGTGGAAATATATGCACTGCTCCCCTTGATGTTTTGTGTGGTTTCGTCATCAAATCATGGGATGCTATTAATGCACAAAGTGTCATCAGATCATTCAAAAAAATGCAGAATAACCAATTCAATGGACAGAGAGAAATCTGATTTGTTGTGGAGGGATGATTCTGAAACTAAAAGTGCTAAATCTAATCCAGAGTGGGTTTGTTATGATGATGCTGTAGCCAAAGTGACTCAGAAGGAATTCAATGAACTCTTTGCATCAGATGCCAAAGACAATGAATTTGACGGTTTTTAAAACATTTTGAATATACTCAATGATTAAAAATCCACATATCTCTGGGGTCGAGAATTAAAGATTTCCTTGTAGAATTAATTCATTCAAACAAACATATCATATTGGTTTAATTTGAATTACCAGTGTTACATTTTCTTTCACCTTTCAAGATAGTGATCACCTACACTAACCCCGACAGTTCACATTTTATACTTGGCACATAAATCGACCTCTGTTTTTAGAAGGACTTATCAAGGCTTCAAAGCTTCACTTATACATTGTGATTTATAGTACTTTCCCTAACAGGAGTGAAAAGAAAGTTCACTGGATTGGTTCCTGGATTGTTTTATGAGGAGAGATTGAATAGACTAGGCCTAAATTCCTTGAAATTTAGAAGAATGAGATGTGGTCTTATTTTTAAGGGGCTTGAGTTTAGATGCTGAGAAAATATTTCCTCCGGCTGGGGAATCTAGAACACAGGGTCACAGTCTCAGAGTAAGGGGTTGGCCATTGAGGACTGAGATGGTAAGAAATTTCTTCACTCAAAGGATTGTCAATCTTTGGAATTCTCGACCCCTGAGCTATGTGGATTTTTAATCGTTGAGTATATTCAAGCCAGAGATCGATAGATTTGTGGGTATTAAGGGAGCGAAGGAATAAGGGGATGGTGGGGAAGGTGGATTTGAGATAGAAGTTCAAGTCTGATCTTACCGAATAATGAGCAGGTTCGAAGGGCCAAATGGCCTACTGCAGCCCCTATTTCTTACGTCCTTATGTTTAGGCTAACATACAGGTTAACATACAGGTAATGTACCGATTAACATACAAGAGATGTACTGGAGAGAGACATTTGAACCATAATCCTGTACCTTTTGGAGAGGAGTGGAAAAAGTTGACAAAAAGGAAGCACTAATTTTATAAAAGTCTTCCAAGTCACATACAATTTTAGGCTATATAGACACCATCACTTATACCATCCCCATTTAACCAGGGCATCCATCTCTATCAGGCAGAGAGCAATGGCCATTTGCCGTTACCACAGGCAATGATTACAAATGTACCTTTGAAATCATCAACTTGTCCGGTCAGTTCAAGTAGCTGTTCTCACCTTGTTAAAGTGCAATTTCTTTACAATCCCGGTTATTCCCGTATTTCCTGTCACAAATTCCAGGTTCTGCTTTCCAGTCAGGTTTAAATTTGGTTCTTCCAACATTACGAACTTTTCTGCTGCCCAAACCGGTTTTGATAGCAAATGTCAAATCATGTTTCAGAATTGGGTCATTAAGTTGTGAATGTCTTAACCTTCCAGGCTTCAAGCATAGACATTGGTTTGTGGAATTCCCTTCAGTGTGTAGCACTGCCTTGATAGATTCCTGCTTTTAATGTAAAAAAGTGTCATTTTCTTAGCGACCCGGCTCAGTAATTTTTTGAAAGAAATCGATTGTTTCATATCAGGAGATGAAAGGTAAACTTCAAGAATAATGCTTAAAATAGAACCAGTAAGACAATGGCATTAATAGTAAATAAAAACAGAAAATGCTGGAAAAACTCAGCAGGTCTGGCAGCATCCGTGGAGAGAGAAACAGAGTTAATGTTTCGAGTCTGTATGACTCTTCCTCAGAGATAATGACAAGACAATGACATGACAGGGCAGGACAAGACAATGGCATTTATGGAATCAAAAAGCTTGTTATAGTGAAATAAACTTTTTACTGTACACAATAACCACCATCTTCATTGTCTAGTCTATATCCTAAAGAAAGACAGACTTGCATTTATATAGATTCATTAATTTAGGACGTCCCAAAGTGCTTTATAGCCAATGAAGCACTTTGGAAGTGTAGTTACTGTTGTAATGTAGGAAATGTGACAGCCAATTTGCACACAGCAAGCTCTCTCACAAACAGCAATGTGATAATAACACAATAATCTTTTTTTGTTATGTTGATTAAGGGATAAATAGTGGCCAGGACACCGGAGATATCTCCCCTGCTCTCCTTTAAATCCCAGTACCCTGGAATCATTATCTCCAATGAGAGGGCAGATGGGACCTTGGTTTAAGGTTTCATTTGAATGATGGCACATCTGATAGTGTACTGCACTAGTAGCAGTTTGGATTTCTGTGCTCAAGTCCTGGATGAGGAGTTGAATTCGCAAACTTCTGACCCAGGGAGAGTGCTACCAACTGAGCCACGGTTGCCACAAAACTGTCACAAAATTCTCCCCAGAAGTGCAATTTTCATCTACTGTTGCAGATTTCTTGTTGCCCTGTTCCATGTTGCCCATCGCCTCCAGCATGTGGTCCCTTAGGTGATAAACACCGGCCACTGTGTTTAGCAGTAAATAGCGTTGGCACTGACATTCCGCTATGTAAGTGTGGGGAAGGGGTAGATTGCACTTTCACAGGAAACTGTAGTTCACTTTTTCCAATAGCTGTGAGTACATTACCTTTGCATTAAAACAGAACTTGCAGTTCATTTTGGCATCACCTTCCCTCGGCACACAAATCGCTCCCCTGATCAATTCCAATCAACATTAACCAATTACCTTATGTCACTGCACAGATTTCCATCTCTCCAGCCCCCCATCTTTCAATAGTCAGAATGCTTAATTGCATTCAAATTCATTTTTAAGCTATGTGAATCATTGATTTCTGTCTACCAGGCAGAGTTACGGTTATAAAATTCAAACTCGCATTTGATGGAAATTAGAACTTGTAAAGCACAAATACACATTTATTTTCAGTGCCTTTCAGTGTAGATTATAAAGTGCTTGGGAAAAGGGATGCTGAACTGAAAGGACTGCATAAATAATGTCCTTTTAATCTTCAGACAAGATTGGTAGGACGCAATGTCAGTGGATTTAATTTACTGCAGTAATCTTATATGAAGCCAGAAAAGCAGATAGCCCTCTACCAATCTATTGCTTGCTCTGCATGTTAATAATACTTAATGCAATATGATACCTCCCTTTTCTAAACTGAACATCAGTGTTTTTTTTTGGTGAAATATTTTCTTCTGCAGAGCAAAATGAAGTTACAGTTAAATAAATGTCCAGCCTCAGTTTTCAGTTTTTGTAGGCCAGTTTTAGTCCTGAGTTCCAGTGCACAATCTACTTGGGGTGATGGTGAGGAAGCTTTTTGGGTTCAATTTTAACTCCCCGCCCTCCCCCCAATTGGGCAGAAACTAGGCGGTGAGGGGCAGTTAAAATCGAATACTAACAAACTCTTTCACACCCCAATCTGACTGACTGCAATTTTAATTTGCTGACAATGAAAACACCTGCCCCAAGCCTGCAGATCCTCATTAAATGTTCAGGCCAAGATCTGAAGATGGTATCGTGGTATAATCTGCCAAATTAACCCAAGGCCCGAGCTAACAGACCAAGCCTGCCAGGAGCTAGATCAGGAGCCACAAGAGGCCAGGCAAGGTAAGTTTTCAATATAAAACAAAATCTTCTTATTGGGTTCTCTGAGTCTGACAAGGAAACCTTAGGCCTCTATTGCCTTCAATGCCCTTCCCCTCCCACCTGTTCATGATCAGCTCTGGGCCCCCTCGCCCCTACTCACCATTTACCGACTACCAGAAATTACTCCAGCGGCTGACTCCTGCCACCCACTGTCCTGTTCCTGCTTGCTGGCCAGGCAGTATCAGACAAAGTCTAAATATTGAAATGAAGCCCTAGAACTAAAACCTCTCACTTGCCCCAGCACCTAGAAAGCACTGATCCTGCCCTGACTTATTGGTCACAATGAAAAATAAGAGTTGACAAAGAGAACGTCCTCATATCCTAAAAGAATGAAGGGTAGGTAGGGAGAAACTTCCCATTGGCGGTAGGGATGAAAACCAAAGGATACCGATTGAAGGTGAATGGGATTGGTGACATGAGGAAAAACTTTTTTACGAGCGGGTGGTTAGGATCTGAAATGCACTAACTGAAAGTGTGGTGGAGGCAGATTCAATCATGGCTTTCAAAAGTAAAGTGGATAATTACCTGAAGAGAAAAAGTTTGTGGGTCTGTGTAGTAATTATGGGACAGGATTTTCTCTTCAGCGCGTGGGGGTGGGCCCCACACGCCAACGCGTAAAATGATGCGCGGTGACGTCGGGCGTACGTCCCGACATCACCGTGCATCATTCCGATCTGTCATTCAGCAGCCGCGTACCGGAGGCGGTTGCGCGGCCGCCGAACTGTCAAAGGCCTGTTAAGACCATTAATAAACCAATTAACCAAATTAACAGGGCTGCCCGACCCAACCTTAAGGTTGGCGGGCAGGCAAAGAGCCCAGGCGGCCTTCGCATTTCTCATGAAACCTCATCCAAGGGCAGGATGAGGTTTCATGAGGGGTTTATTAAATTAATAAATATTTTTCAAACATTTCATAAACATGTCCCAGCTCATGTGACGCTGTCATGTGAGGCGACATGTGGAAATGATTTTTACTTTTCTTTATTTTGAAGATTCAAATTGAACTTAATCTTCCTGAGGCAGCTCCGTGCCTCAGGGAGATTTCTGCACGCGCAAAAGAGTGTAGGCCACGGCTCTCCCTCCTCCCCCCGCCCACACAGGTAGCGTGAGCGCTACCGGTTGCACGTCACGCTGGGCGGGCCTTAATTGGCCCTGCCACGTAAAATGGCAGCACATAGCCAATCGTGGACGGTGATCGGCTCCACGCCCGCCCACTCCCGAATGGCCCGCCCAACAGGCAGAAGATTCAGCCCATGGTTTTATTTAGTGTGTAATGTACCGTTAAGAATAATACTTGTTGGGCAAAATCACATGATCTGTATTAACCAATAGGAAAGTAGCATGGGTTACCTCAGCAGTCAGTGTAGAGGTAAAGTTGGAGTTGAAAGCACATATGTAGTTGCTGCTGAGTATATTGTAAATAAACTTAATGTTTTCACCCAAGAAGTATCTGCTGATCAACTCTATCATTAATAACACAACTCGGCCAGCCTACAACAGTCTGCGGGGAAAAAGCAGGGGATCGGGGTTTAGCTGAGTTGCTATTGCAGAGAGCCAACACAGACACAACAGGCTGAATGGCCTCCTTCAGTGTTGTAACCATTTGATGATTCTATGAACTGTTTTTAAGCCAGATAAAGTGTGGTTCAGATGCTATCCCTAAACTACAATGTACTTGGCATCTGTATTGTAAACTCAGAAAAACTCTCCTTGTTGCAACGATATGACATTTTTGTGATTCATATTCCATTTCAATTACTATAAAACTGACTCATCTTCCGAGGAAACTGGTCTAAGTGTGACCCTGGATTCTGAGCCATCGGAGGCCATCTTACATTAAGCCTACATCAGACACAAACCCAAGTACAAGAGAAGGACAATACCCAGAATCTTATTTACTCTGGAACTTGATGCTATAATCTTGCCTTGCTGTAAAGATCCACTGATGAAGCTGTTTTCTATTGATTGCCAGCTTGCAGCAGGGACTGGTCCAGAGCTTCCATGTAATTTTTGTTTGCGCCCACTCACCCACCACTGCATACATTACATATGTAAATGTCAGAAACTGCAGGCGTCGATTATTTAAAAAGGCAGTTTGAGCTCAGGCCATGTGGATAACAGTTGGCATAGGCAGCACAGCCTACAGATTAGAACATGCAAATAAAATCCACCCCCAGCTTATACTGTCGTACATCTGATTTGGCACAGAATGAAACATACCCAGCATTTAATGTCATATTCAGAATCCTTCACAAAATGTATCAGACTGGAGAAGGAGGTGGTGAGGTGTTAAAGCAAGCTAATGCCAGCTGTAATCTTCCTCAAGCCAGACACTAGCATTGAGAAAGTCACAGCCACAAAGTGTTCACACTAACACAAATAACTCACGCCCCATGTATGAGATTCTGGAATTCCAATAGCAGCTGTTCGCAAAGTACAGCAGCAAACAGTTTCTTGTGTGGCCCAGTCAGGTATCTTTCGCCACAACTGTTAAATTTATGCAAAAACGGTTTTTCAGCACAGATTCTGCTGCTTATTAAATACTAACATTGGACAACATATCTGGACTAGGGTTGCCAACTGTGATTAAATGTATTCCTGGAGGTTTCTTCACATGACTTGTCCCCCTTCCCCAGCCATTAGTCGGCCAACACATCCATCCTTGTGACGGCCTTCCTGCGCCAATTGGAAAGCAAAAAGATTCATTACCCAATTGGATGATGCTTGACTGTCAACCAAACAATCTTTTTTTCTCCTGTTTTCAATATTTTTATATCTGGTGAAGAGAAATGTTCAAAGAAATTGACAAAAAATACAATATTTTTTACAATCCTTATGATGTTTCTCCACAGCAGTGTCCTGGGAGATTTATTTTCAATTCCAAGAGACTCCAGGCTAATCCTGGAGGGCTGGCAACCTGAACCTGGACAGCTTGGAGTAGATTGAAAAGTAATAAAGAGAAGGTGCTGGGGCCACTAGATTTGGCCTCAATCCTGGAGCAGGGAGGAGAAATGCAACCAAGGTTTCTGCTGTTGGAAAAGTCACATGTATAGACATCGGGCAAGGATATGATGAAGCAGCATGAAGACATCTTTAGGAACCAAAGGGAGATAAAATGGCAGTCAACCAAGTGTGCAATCAGAAAAGCAAAATACTCCAAATGTGGAGGTTTGAAATGTAAACAGGAAATGCTAGAAACATTCAGCAGGTCAAGTGGTCCCAGTGCAGAAAGGAAATAACAGTCAGGTTAGCGTTTCCAGTAGATGACCTCTTGTTGAACCGTAATATGTTATAGATAAACAACTTTTAAGGAGGAACAGCACTGTAGGCCAGAAAGTTGTATTGAGTGGCTAGGAATAGAGTTGGAGCAGGAGGTGGATCGAATGGAGGGTATTTTGGACATGATGGGTGAGAAACACAAAAAGGTTTTTATCGATGGTTACAGTAGGTGGGAGATGGTGGGGGCAGGTGGGGGTGGAATTTGGGGATCTTGAGGAAAGGAAGAGAGCAGCAAAGGCAATGGTCCAGATGGTCTTGAATGTGGAGTCAAAGAAACCTATGGATTCCTTTCATTTAATGTTTGAGGTGAGGTTAGAGGCATTTGGCCATGGAGAAAATGAAGCTGGATTTTTTTTTCCCCTAAGGTAGGATCCTGGAGGTTTTTCGTTCCAGAGAGTGACACTAAATGTGACCATGCTACACCTAGCAACTGATGATGTCAGCTGTGCACCATATACAATTGGACTAACATTCCTATGTTTTGAGAGAGTGGAGTTGGGAAATATATCAGGAGTGATAGGCAGTAATCATTTGAAAAGAGATGTGAGGAAGCAGTTAAGAATGTCAACAATACCAGAGGTAGGTCAAGTACGAGACAGTTGAAGGTTTGTGAAGAAGTTAGTGAGGGAGAATTTGAGAGAGTTTTTCCATGGGCATTTGGAGAGAATAGTAGGTTTGAAGGAGGGTAGGAGCATATGGGTAGTTAAGGAGACAAGGAATTCAGTCGGGGACTTCAGTTTAAAAAGGGTGCGGAAAGCGGAGGGGATTTCAGTTTGAAAAGGGTGCAGTCAGGGAAAAAGCAAAAAAGCAACTGTGACGTCACATGAAGCTAATAAGTTGATTGGCCGGTAAGTGCTCAGCCTAAGGGACAGTGTGTGAGAAACCAGCTTAGGACAGGCGAGTTCAGGTAGATCTATTAATAAAAAGAATTAAAACTTTAAAATAATAAACCAAAATTTGAAAACTTTAAAATTAAAGGCAAACTATAAAGATAAAGAAAGCAATAAAAAGAAAATAATTGAAACAAACATCTAAAACACATACCTTATAGTTAAGAAGCATATAACCTTTAGCTGCCAGTGGTACTAGCATTCAATAAGCACAGTAAATTGTAGCATACATAGGAAGAAAGTAATTAAAGTAAATTAACTAAATAACATAAGTTAGAATGGCGGGACAGGAGTTATGTTGTAGCTGTGGGGTTTGGGAACTTTTGGATGTCTAGGTGATCCATGGCAAACACATCTGCAGGAAGTGTAAGCAGCTTGAGGAATTCCGGATCAGGATTATTGATCTGGAAGCCGAAACGCAGGCACTGATCAACATAAGGGAGGGGGAGAAATACCCGGATACTTCATCTGTTTTGGTCAGTAGTGAGGGACAGGAGGATGTGACTGTCAGTGAGGCAGGTAATGGGACTGAGCAGACAGTAGGGGAGGAGCCTCAGGCTTTGCAATTGTCAAACAGGTTTGAGGTGCTCACAACCTGTGTGAGTGAAAGCGAAATCTGCAAGGTGGATAAGCTGGCTGGCTTTGGCACTGGGGTACAGGAAGACATTCAAGCAGGGGGAGCAAAAAGGAATATAGTGGTAGTAGGGGATAGTACAGTGAGGGGGATTGACACTGTTCTCTGCAGCAAAGAGCAAGAGTCCAGATTGCCTGCCCAGTTATATTATGTTGCCTGCCCAGTGCCAGGGTTCGGGACATCTGCTCAGGGCTGGAGAGGAAATTTCAGTGAACGGGAGGGGGTAGGATCCAGTTGTTGTGGTCAATGTAGGTACCAATGACTTAGGTAGAACTAGGAAAGAGGTTCTGCAAAGTCAGTATGAGGAGCTAGGTACCAAATTAAGAATCAGAACCTCAAAAATAATAATCTCTGGATTATTACCCGAGCCATGTGCAAATTGCCATAGGGCAAATAAGCTGAAAGAGATGAATGTGTGGCTCAAAGACCGGTGTGGGAGGTTTTGGTTTTGGGGGGGGCACTGGCATCAGTACTGGGGAAAGTGGGGGCTGTGCCGTTGGGACGGTTTACACCTGAACAATGCTGGGACGAGTGTCCTCGCAAATCACATAACTAGGGAAGTAGAGAGGGCTTTAAACTAAACAAGAGGGGTGAGGAATCAAGCTTGGTTAGAGGTAACAATTCAAGGCGTAGAATCAAGACAGGAGAGCAAAATAGTAAATATGAGAAATGAGGGTCAGAGAATGGCAGGAAGGGCCAGAGAGAAAAAAACCTAAGAATACATCATCAGTCAAGACTAGATGTTACAAAGGTAACAAAAAGACAAAACTGAAATCTCACTATCTGAATGCACGTAGCATTCATAACAAAGTAAATGAGTTGATGGTCCATATTGAAGTAAATAAATACGATCTGATAGCAATTACAGAGACGTGGCTGCAGGATGACAATGATTGGGTCCTTAACATTGAAGGGTACTTGACATTCAAGAAGAATAGGAAGCTAGGTAAAGGTGGAGGGGTAGCACTGTTAATCAAAGAGAGCATTGGTGCAATAGTCAGAGATGACCTTGGTTAGGGGGATCAGGATGTAGAATCGGTTTGGGTGGAGATGAGGAACAGTGGGAGAAAAAAGTCATTCGTGGGAGTCGTCTACAGGCCCCCTAACAGTAGCCACAGTGTAGGACAAAGTATTCAAGAGAATATATTGTGTGCTTCTGATAAAGGGACGGCAATAATCATGGGTGATTTTAATCTACACATAAAGTGGAAAAATCAGATTGGCAGTAATAGCCTGGATGAGGAATTCTTTGAGTGCTTTCGAGATAGTTTCTTAGAGCAGCATGTTCTGGAACCAACCAGAGAGCAGGTTATATTAGGTTTGGTATTGTAATGTGACAGGATTAATTAATAACCTCAGAGTAAAGGCACCCCTAGGTGACAGTGACCACAATATGATTGAATTTTACATCCAATTTGAAAGGGAGAAGTGTGGGTCTAAGACTAGTATCTTACACTGAAATAAGGACAACTATGTGGGGATGAAAGCTGAGCTAGCTGAAGTGAACTGGGAAACTAGACTAGAGGATAGATCAATAGAGAAGCAGTGGCAGACATTCAAGGGGATATTTCAGAGTATTCAGGATAAGTACATTCCTACTGTAAAGAAAGTTTCTAAGGGAAGGGCCCACTATCTGTGGTTAACTAGAGATGTTAAGAAAAGCATCAAATTTAAGGAAAAAGTATACAACTCTGCAAAGATGAGTGGCAGGACAGATGATTGGACAGAATATAAAGAACAGTAGAGAATGACTAAAAGGTTAATCAGGAGAAAGAAATTAAGAGTATGAGCAGAAGCTAGCTAGAAATGCAAAAACGGATAGCAAGAGTTTCTACAGGTACTTAAAAAGGAAAAGAGTAAGTGAAGTGAGTGTTGGTCCTCTAGAGAATGACAGTGGGCAGTTAACAGTAGATAACAAGGAAATGGCGAAAGAAATGAACAAATATTTTGCTTCTGTGTTCACTATAGAGGATACAAAATTCCAGTAATAGCTGCAAATCAGGAGGTGAATGGGAGAAAGGAAGTTGGTGAAATTGAAATCACTAGGGAAACGGTACTGAGCAAATTGATGGAGCTGCAGGCTGGCAAGTCTCCGGGTCCCGATGGACTACATCCTAGGGTCTTAAAAGAGGTGGCCAATGAGGTGGTTGCTGGTGTTAATTTTCCAAAATTCGCTAGATGCTGGAAAGGTTCCATCAGATTGGAAAGTAGCAAATATAACCCCTATTCAAGAAGAGAGGGAGGCAGAAAACAGGAAACTACAGGCCAATTAGCTTGATGTCTGTCGTGGGAAGTTATTGGAATCGATCATTAAGGAGGTTATAGCTGGGCACTTGGAAGAGCTCAAGGAAATTGGGAAGAGTCAGCATGGTTTTGTGAAAGGAAAGTCACGTTTAACCAATATATTGGAGTTTTTGAAGGTGTAATGTGCGCAGTGGATAAAGGGGAGCCGGTAGACGTACTGTACTTGGATTTCCAGAAGGCATTTGATAAGGTGCCATATCAAAGATTATTATGGAAAATAGTGGTAACATATTAGCATGGATAGAAGATTGGCTGGCTGGCAGAAAGCAGTGAGTGTATATAAATGGGTCTTTTTCTGATTGGCAGGATGTGACAAATGGTGTCCCACAGGAGTCTGTACTGGGACCTCAACTTTTTACGATTTACATCAATGACTTAGATGAGGGGAGTGAAGACATGGTAGCTAAATTTGCAGATGACACAAAGATAGGTAGGAGAGTATGTTGTGAAGAGGACATGAGGTTGCAGACGGATATGGATAGGTTGAGTGAGTGGGCAAAGATCTGGCAAATGGAGTTTAATATGGGAAAATGTGAAGTTGTTCACTTTGGCAGGAAGAACAAAAAAGCAGAGTACTACTTAAATGGAAAATGGCTGCATAATTCTGAGGTGCAGAGGGATCCAGGTATTTTGGTACGAGTCACAAAAAGTTAGTATGCAGGTACAGCAAGTAATTAAGAAGGCTAATGGAATGCTACCCTTTATTACGAGAGGGATTGACATAAAAGTAAGGATGTTATGCTTCAGTTATACAGGGCATTGGTGAGACCGCACCTCGAATACTGTGTGCAGTTTTGGTCTCCTTATTTAAGGAAGGATGTAAATACATTGGAGGCGATTCAGAGGAAGTTTACTAGATTGATACCTGGAATGAGTGGGTTGTCTTATGAGGAAATGTTGGACAGACTGGGTTTATTTTCTCTGGAGTTTAGAAGAGTGAGGGGTCATTTGATTGAAGTATACAAGATCCTGAACCCCTTGACAAGGTGGACGTTAAAAGGATGTTTCCTCTTGTGGGTGAGTCCAGAACTAAGGGGCACTGTTTTAAAATTAGGAGTCGCCCTTTTAGGACAGAGATGAGGAGAAATCTTTTCTCTCAGAGGGTTTTGGAACTTTGGAACTCTCTGACTCAGAAGGTGGTGGGGGCGGTGTCATTGCATATTTTTAAGGCAGAGGTAGATAGATTCTTGTTAGGCAAGGGAATCAAAGGTTATCGGGGTCAGATGGAAATGTGGAAATCAAAACACAGGAAGGTCAACCATGACATTATTGAATGGTGGAGCAGGCTTGAGGGGCAGAATGGTCTATTCCTGTTCCTATTTCTTATGCTCTTAGGAAGTGGTGAGAGATTGCTTTCTCGGCAATTAATAACTTCAAGGCAATGAGGCCATAAGAACTGGTGAAATCAAATGATGACTGAAGATAAGTAAGTTTATAGGAAGGGTGGAATTAAAGAAAGAGGGTGGTGACATCTGAGGAGAGGTCTACAGGAGATGAGGTATAGGTTGAAACCACTAAAGATGAGAAGTTGCTCAGTATGATGCTAAGGGGAAAGGGGGAAGGTCACCTCAGTGTTGGGTTTGGGATTGGGTAGTTAATCATGAAAATTTTAAGTGAGAGGTGTGAGGGAGGGAAACACTTAAGTTCCTCAAATTTAGAGAACATATCAGGGAAGTAAGGAGAGAAGTCTAGATTGAATTTGGAGAAAAGGCAATGCTGCTGGAAGGTGCCATGAACAGAGTGCCGATGGAAAGTGAGGCTGAACGGGGTGGCTTCTGTAGGGGGTCATTGAGGTGTGTTTTTTCAATGCAAGGATGTCAATAAAATCATCAATAATGAATATAAGGGGACTTGCTCAGGAGTGAGTGAAGATTATGGAGGTATTGTATAAAGAGGAACAAATTTGCAAGGAAATTAGAGACGTGTAAAAAAAGATAGAATACTGTTGTAAAGAGAGATATGTTGCTGAAGCTTTTTGCCTTGCACTCATCAGGACAAACTAAAGAATGCCAGATTTCAAATGATCACAACAATTTATACTACAGGGGAAAAGGATGCTGATTGGTTGGCTAGTCAACTTCGATTGGCTGAGGTGTTGCCACGGAGAAAGCAACTACATAGTAGCTAAAATGGGGGATTTTAATTATGCTAAAATAGACTGAGATAGTAATAGTGTGAAGGGCAAAGAGAGGGAAGAGTTTCTGAAGTGAGTTCGAGATAATTTTACTACATGGGTGTGTTTCCAGCCCAATGAGAAAGGAGACTTTGTTGGATCTGGTTTAGTTTAACTATGGAAAAGGACAAGGAGCAAACTAGAGTAAAAATAGGGGCTAACAAGGGGAGGGCCAATTTCAGTAGGACAAGAACAAATCTAGCCCAGGTAAATTGGAATCAAAGACTGGCACACAAAACTATAATGAAACAATGGGCTGTCTTCAAAGAGGAGGTGGTTCAGGTATCACTGAGGTACATTCCCATGAGGAGAAAAGTGGGACAAATAGAGCCAGAGCTCCTTAGATGAAGAAGGAGATAGAGAATTAGGTGAAGCAGAAAAAGGGTGTGTATGACAGATGTGAAGTTGATAATAAAAGCGAGGACCAGGCTGAATATAGAAAGCTTAGAGGGGAAGTGAAAAAACTAATAAGGGAAGCAAAGAGAGAGTGTGAGATGAGCTGGCAGTTGACATAAAAGGGAATCAAAGTCTTCTATAGGCATATAAATAGTAAAAGAGTGGTAAATAGAGGAGTGGAGCTGATTAGGGATGAATAAAAGGGGATTTAAGCATGAAGTCAGAGGGCATGGCTGCAGTACTAAATGAGTGATTAGCAATTGTCTACCAAAGTCATAGTGAAAGTGGAGTAGTTGAGAGACTGGATGGGCTAAAAATTGATAACAAGGAGGTCTTAGAAAGGCTAGCTGCACTTAAAGTTAATAAGCCGCCAAGACAGAACGAGAAGTATCCGAGGTACTAAGGGAAGTAAGGGTAGAAAATTGTGGAAGCTTTGGCTTCCAAACCTCCTTAGATCCAGGGATGGTGCCAGAGGACCGAAGAATTGCAAATGTTACACCCCTTGTTCAAAAAAGGGTGTGAGGATAATGTACACAATGACTCCCATCCTCATTCTCTTCTCTATATTCTAGAGAATTTCTTTGTGGTTGATTTTGTGCAACATGGACAGATGCCCGGCAAACAATTCTAAGAGATGTGAATACTACATGAATAACCTGCCATTCTCTAGAAAAGCATGATGCATTAAAATGCTTCTAATTGGTATTGCTTAAAACTGCTTTAGAGTGAAGAATCTTTCACTTAACACTCATTGGTTTAGAAAAATACGAATGAAGCTTATAAGAGATTATTCACTCAAATGGCAATCTCCAATATTAACTGCTTTTAAAGTTTGTCATTTACATAATTGAGTTTACCATCCGTCAGCACCACAGGGTACTGCTAAGTTGGAGATATGTACAAGTTGGAGCTTTTTAAATACTGACTGTGTTAATGGGGCCCTAACATGCATGGTACCATTCTGTAAAATTTGTATGCAGCTGTCAGTTATCCATGCCTGTCTATCAGGTCGTGAAACTGACACCGTAGTGCTATTTACAAGTTGATTTTGCAGTCACATATAAGAGGATCCAGTTCAGAGAATTGATTGAGTATCTCCAATTACCTTCTGGGATAATACAGATAAGAAATTACAAAACTTAGAAGATATAACACACATGCTGATGATTGTTTTATACAGATTTTTAATTACGTAATTTTACATTTGTGATAAAGAAATTTACAAAATATTTTGTAGGTAGTCATATGATACAACAATGCAGATTCTGAAAGCTGTCAATGGCCTCCCTTACTCAATGGGCTATAAGCTTAATTCAGTTCTTATATCAGAGTTCCGCAGTTGCCAAAGGAATTGCACCTTTGTTGGCTTAAAGGCTACATTCACTCCTTATGTAATCCACATTTGTAGACTGTATACAAGTCCATAGGTTGTATACTTTTAACCTGGCCAGCTACTTGGCAGCAGTAATATTACCGGAATTCAATTGCACTATGCATTGTATAGCACAATAACCATTTTCTTTATATACCTCTGATTTTTTTGCAAGGGAAACAAAAAATGCATCAAATATTCATTCCTTTGGAGCTTTGTGGTACAGTTATAGAAGATCATGAAGGTAATGCTCCTTTGAACAAGGTAATGTTCTTTTCAGGTTTATTCTCAATCCTTTTGTCTTATCTCACAAGTCAGCCAATTATACTCTCCAAATGTTTCCTACTTGTGGTTATTTCTTGTATTTGCCGTCTGCTCGGATGTGTGGGTTCACGCCAGTCATTCTCTGGCTCCTTAAAGCCAAGTTATTTCCTTTTTTGAAGTTTCCAACATGTGCTCGGAGCTGCTGTGTGTTGGCACCGTCACCTGGGCCTGTGTCAGTGATAAGGAGAAAAGGAACTCATTCATATGCACACTTTTATCCACGCAGCCACTTGGAAAAGCTGGAGTAATACCTCAGAGGTGGCCCTGAAGAATGTGTTTATTTTTGAGTGTGTGAAACATTGAGGCTATTTAAAAAGAAAATACCACACACATGATTTGGTAAACTGGCCTTTGATTGCCTACTAATCTGGCTGCCATCACTTCAGCATTTCTGATGGGGGAGGTGGGGGGGTGGGTGGGTTTGTGATGCTTTGTTGCTGAAGTTTCAGCATCACCCCATGTGCTGGTCACTGAAACCAATGGGCAGCAGGGTACTATAAGCCAAGGCACTGCTTCTGTTCTCCACGATCAAGAAACCAGCCACTTTGTGGTGAGTTGTGAAAAGACTTTGAACATGAAGTTTGCCTTGGCGGCATCGTACAGTGGGCAGTATTGCATTGGGCGCTTGTTACTAAAGTCAGTGGAACTGAAAATGATGCTATATTACTTGCTTTATATTACTGATCAAGGTAATTTTCAACCTTTATATATTCTTAAAATTTAAACAGTGAATGTTTTATTAAATACTCAATAATTAGGCCATTTTTATAGAATCCCCCCTTCAATATTCTTTTTTCCAATTGTGAATGTGCATTGAATACAGTAATAGCATCATGTTCATTTACAACTGTTGTATTTTCATTAATTCTGTGTAGCTTTTTGCCAATAGCAGTTATTCACTCAGCTTTAAAAATAGAATATTTTCCAGTTTTCTCAGACTGTAGAAGGCTGAGAAATCCTCTGCAGTTATACACTCCTTGCCACCTTCCATTTTACAAGTTATTCATAAAGTGATACATTAAGCCTCCAGAAAGAGGTCTACAGGCCTTATACCAATGCCACCCCACAGCTGGGTGCTTGTATGAATGCAGGGGTCAGGGGTGTTGCTTTCTTTCCAAGAAAATGCTCTGCCTCGACTTAACCCCTACCTCAGAGGACCTAGCAGGGAACTCACTCTCAAAACAAAATCTCTAGCCCCACATTTTATTGCATCAAGGCATTGCACTACCAGATCACTTACTCCACGAACTGAATTCTCAAAGTGAGCGTTGGGAACTAAATGCCCGGATGCATCTTGGGTCCGGACCGCTGTGCTTTAACTGTGTCACTCGTGCAATGCTATTTTTAAATACTGATTCTCTAATTGGGCAGGATAGAAGCTCTCTCAAAGGAGGGAGCTGCCTACATGGCACCAGCAGCATAGGCAGGCTGCAGCCATGTTGGGGCCTGCTGCTGCCTTGCTGAAGGAGGCAGCTCCTCAAAAGGCCAGCAGCATAAAGGGATGAAATGGAGGGTGACTGGGCAAAACTGAGCTACTGCACACTTTCCAGAGCAAGATACCCAGGGTCCCAATATTTTTAAGCATTAAAAAATAAACTTTTCCTTTGTTCTGCAGCAAACCAGACAGCTGTACGCCAATGTGCACCAGTCTGTGTGGGTTTGTCAAAGTTTTCTTTGAAAATAACAGTCCCGACCTCCCCAGCCTGTTAACAAGCACCTAAAGGTGCTCAATGGGCCGTTGATTGGAAGTGAGCAGGTTTCCCATTCCCTGTTCCCTGGCCTCACTTCAAAAACTGCAGACCATTCTGGGGGTGTTGGGACCCAGAACGACCTCCTGGATCCTGCATGGGGTCCCGATCCCGCTGGCAATTGAAAATCTGGCTCCATGGCCAGGATTCCCTGGCACCTCCTGCCGCCAGGATCTTCTGGTCCTGCCAAAACTCAATAGGCTTTTGGCTGGCCTGCCGCATCCCTCGCGGTGGGTCCCATCACAGTGGGGCCGGAAAATCCCAGCCCACGTCTCTTTCACATTTTCACATACTCGGTAAACATTCCTCACTTGACTAAAGGCTTTCGTGGAGTTGCTTTGACAAACACCTCGGATAGATCACCTGGTTGACCATTTATATAATCGTAGCAGCTTTTAATACATGCTATAAAGCTCGTTACAATAGCAATTTATTTGACTTTATCAATGGCATTAAGTAACTATTAAATGAATAATTTTATGAACGGAATTCTAACAAAAACAAATCACAAAATAATACTTTAAGGAAATACCAATACAGAGTAGCTGTACTTAAGGGAATGAGCCTGAAAGAGCGAATGAGACTTCTAATCCCTCTATGTTGAACATGCCTCCTTACCCTCCTCCCTCCTCCGTCCCCCGACTAGGCTAATTTCCATTTTTAGGTGGAATGCGGATATGAGCTTGGCACTACGCATCTTCACATTGATGCTGGTTCTATGAGCTGACAGCATGAGGTGCATCTCTAGGGCTGATCCTGATCATTTTCTCTCAACCACACACAAAGCACAGTACTATTATGATGGGCCGTGCTTACGGTCCTATCTGGGAACAGCAGAAACACGTTCACTTGTGGCAGGTTTCCTGTTCTGCCTGGAAAGCCAAAGTCCCATCACAGCAGCTGCTGTGTCACCTCGGCTAAGCGGCTGCAAACTAAAATGGTTCGATTGTTCACGTGACAAGTGTACACAGCAGAAAAGCCACTGTTAAAATAGACAAATCGAATCAGAACATATGGAGCTAAAACATTCAAGTCATGAATTTTGCTTTTATTTCGGAAGTTGTGACACTTACAGTCACCAAGCCTGAATAATTTATTTCCATTTAACCTCCAGTTACCCTCTGCTGCATTGATCCAAAGTCTATGACAAACCAGGTAATAAAAATGAGTACAGTAACCAAAGATCATTAATAACACTCCAGCCATTTTGTGGTCTTTCATTTTCTGCACCAGCTCCCTTGCTTTATATTTAATCTGATCAATATTTCAGCTTTAAATCTGCTGCAACCTAAACATTAATCTAACTTTTTGGAGTCATAAAAGATTCATGGCTGTCAGTTGCCATTTAGCTGCTTTATAGGTTATCCTGTGTCTGTGTCCCATGAAAATCTCATTAACTATAGGAAGGAAATTGCAATACGCTTTTTCTTTAAGAAGTCGCTTGAATACACACAGCTAGCAGGATATTTCTGAGCAAATCCTGATATACTTCAATAGATATGGCACAGAAAATAGGCCAAACTGAAACTCAGCCCTAATTAATGAGTCAGCAACCAGAACTGTCTTAAAATGAGGAATAACATGTATTTTCTTTGGTGTACCAGCTAACTTTCCAATAAATTTCATGTTTACTACATATATTTAACCAACTTATAATACCAAAAATGAGCTATTTCAGTCATCCGGTCCACAAGACACCAAGAAGCTAAAAGTCCATGGCCAGGATTTTCTGGCCCTGTCATGGCAGGGGACCCACCATGCGGGTTTTGGTAGTGCAGCCAAAAGTCCACTGACTTTCGGCGAGACCGGACGATCACTGATGCGGGTGAGGCTGCAAAATCCCGCCCAATGAGGGTTAAATTGGTTAAGGGGATCACACTTCAGGATTAACCAGTGCTCATTGAGTGGGATGCTGCAGCCAGGATGGCAACTTTGCGCTCCCTGCTCATTAGAATGATGAGACGAGAGTTTACACCCCAAGGAAACTAATATTGAATTAGGGACAGGGTGTCAGAAAAATTAACGGAAACAAAATAACTGTCATGAAGAAAATAATGTCACTAAAGAGTGACCAGTTGGCCAGGACCAGATGGTTTCTATCCCAGGGTTTTAAAGGAAATAGGTGAGCACGTTGCCGCTGCCCTAAATATAAGCTTCGAAAGTTCTCTCAATTCGAGAACCGTTCCATTTGATTAGAAAATTGCACATGTCACTCCACTACGTAACAAAGGTAAGAGAGGAAAACCAGGGAATTACAGACCAGTCGGTTTAATGTTTGTTTTTGGAAAATTACTAGAGTTTATAACTAAGAATAGAGTTACTGAACACTTTGAAAATTTTCAGCTAATCAGAGAGAGCCAACATGGAATTGTAAAGGGTAGGTAATGACTGGTGAACCTGATTGAATTTGAATTTTTGAATTGGATTTTTGAAGAGGTGACAGAAGTAGTGGACAGAGGAATATCTACGGATATTATTGATATTGACTTGCAGAAGGCATTGATAAAGTCCCCCAAACCTGTTAGCTTAAGTTGAGTCTCATGGAATTGAAGGCAAATTATTGACCCGGACAGGAAATTAACTGAGTGGCAGGTGTTACAACCAGGTGAGAAGGGGTGAACTGGCTCCCCTCTATTCAACCTCCTCAGATGGTCACAACAAAGTTTCTTTTCCAATATGTATTTTCCAAATCAGAATATATTTAACTATTTAAGCTGTGAGCAATAAGGAGCCAATCGTGAGTCAAAGAAAGAGCAAATTTATTAACCATTAAACCTGCAAAAAATAATAAGAATCACAAACACACACGCACACACACGCATGCACGCGCGCACACACGCACACACACGCTTGCGCACACACGCACACAAACACCAGAAATAAGGGGAGTTAGATTTTAAAAAAGGTAAAAACATATACAGTTAAGTGTCCTTTGATTGTCCTTGAGGCGTAGATTTTAAACATTGCAGCCGATTTGGGTTAGCTGGTTTCTTGGACGCGGTCAGATATAGAACATGTTGCAATTATTACGAAATCTCGGTTCACCGGCAGGTTTCTGGTAGAGTTGGCTTTTCAAACTGGGCAACACGCTTATTCCAAAAGAGAGAGAGGGAAAGAGAGAGCTGCCTTGATGCTAGATTAATTGTTAATTTTAAATCTGAGATTGGCAGATTTATGTTATCCAAAGATATTCAGGGATGTGGGGCAAAAGCAGATATATGTCAGCGATGATCTCACTGAATGGTGGAACCGACTCGAAGAGCCAAATGGCCTCCTCCTGTTCCTCTGTTCCCATGGAAGTGAAATAGATCCACACCTGCAGGGTGAAACTGGCTCATAACAAATCAGCAGCCGGTTTTCCATCAGGTCAGATTTATTTTCCATTGATTTGTAAAATATTGCCAAGATTTTTAATTTCAAACCAAATAGAAGTGACAGTGAGACTAAGGAATGAGCCTCGTTCTGTGAACTTCAGTGGAAATAGTGGGTGTGATGAAAAATCAGTTTCCAATTCATGACGAGTCCTTTTAACGCTATTGGCATTGACCACTTTCACTCCCGGTTGTTCTTAGATGTTCAGAATATCTATTGTAGTTGAAGTCTTCCTTCCATTTTAATCATTAGCCTGTGTGGGGAAGCCATTGTGGTTTTCCCATCAGGTGAAGTTAGCAGGAAGAGGAGCCAATGCAAGAATAGGCCCATAAAAGTATGTTTTTGTCAACTTCTTTTTGACTTGTTGAGCCAGAAGGAGCTCCTCTAGGCCCACAAGGAAAACTGAGGCCTTGCATACCCATTCCCCCTTTCCAATCACCAGAATATCTGGAAATACCTTCCCTGCAACTTACCTGAGTTCTAGGGCACAACTTTGACCGCCCTGCCCTGCCACACATCCTGGCCAATGATCCCCAACCACCTTTCATACCACTTTCATCTGCCGGCCAGCTGCTGCCTGCTACCAGTTTCAGGAGGGCACCTGGGAAAGACCAGGAGGTTAAAATTGCCTAGGCCTTATGTTCTTGAGGTCAAGGAGTTCAACATTCGCCTTGCCTGCTGACCACCTGATTCCTGCTCCAGGTTAAAATTGGGCCTTTAGGATCTGTTCCCTAGCAGTGTGCAATCTCTCATTGGTAAGCACAAAATTCAAGAACAATTCTTATAGTAACATTTTTTGAATCTGTTATCTGCAGTGTGACCACCCAGCATCTATGTTAGTTGGCTTTATTGTTTGTTGTCCTTCCCCTGTGGTGTCTTCTCACTACTGGATTATACATGTAGCTTGACATTACTTACAGGTTGGTGCTCCAGTCAAACTACATTGCCATTTGAAGATGATCATAAATATTCATACCAAGTTGTGCCAGAATGCATGTGGGGCAAAATTGGACTTGATAGTGCATGATATCTGGGTCCTAGGAGCACTATTAAGCTTTCAAAATGGTGGCCATGATATGCCCACATTTCTGTTTCACCTAAGATCTTTGAGGAACACTTCCCTTACCTCCATTTAAGCCAGGAGCAGTGTATGTGTGCATGTACTTTATGAAGGAGGTGCTCACAGAACTCTTGGAACCAATCCTCCAGCGTCAGAGCAGGGTGAGGATGGCACCGCCAATGGCTGTGAAGTTGAATGTGGCTCTGAATTTCTTTGCTGCAGGATCCTTCCAGACTGGAGCAGATGACATGTGTAACATCTCTCAGTTTGGCATCCACTGCTGCAACAGGGAGGTGACAGAGGCTCTTTGTACTAGGATAAGGGAGCTCATTGTGTTCTCTCTGACCAGAGAGAAGCAGATAGATTGTGATGTGATTTTACCAGGATGGTACAGAGTGCGCACACATGACTTTACAGGCACCACATCTTATCGCCGTAAAGGTTACCCGTCGCTGATGCGTGGTTGATGTGCAATCACACCCAGTGAGTGCCCATTTGCTGGCAGCAACCATGAGGGTTTCATTCTGTGCCAGTCTGCTGTTCCATCAATCTTTCAGTCACCATGCCTAACCATAAGGTGGCTGCTGGGTGACAGAGGCTATCTGCTCTACTCTGGCTCATGACCAATGTACTTTCTCATTTCTTTTTGTATTGCATAAACAATTCGTTTAAGTGGGAGGCCCCTTTAATTTTTTTTGCGTGGCCACATTCGCAGGATAGCTTAAAGGCGCTGACTGCAGCGGTTCAAGAAGGCAGCTCACCACCACCTTCTCAAGGGCAACTAGGAATGGGCAATAAATGCTGGCCCAGCCAGCGACGCCCACATCCCGTGAATGAATTTAAAAAAAACTTGTGCACAGTCTGCGCAGCTTAGAGGGAAGATTGCTCATGGATTCCCTCCACACCACAACCACTTGTGGCCAGTATGTGTATAACAAGACCCATGCTGCCATCCGAAACATCGTCAAGTAGACAATTCAGGTGCTGAAGCAACGGGCCTACTGCCTGGAACCTCTCTGGAACTGGCAGTGTGAGCTAGCTGTGAGATGTGAGTTTGAGACTTGCAGCAGTGCCATGTACATGATTGGGAGGTGAGGCAATGAATGCTGGGTTTGAATTGTGTTTGATAGAGACAGTGGGAGGTGAGTGAGGTGGGTCATGAATGGAGTAGGATCTGAGGCTAGTGGTTCGGTTGTAAGGATATGGCATTTGAATTTGCATCCACTGACCTTAGCCACTCTTGTGAGGTCATTGAACTTTTTGTGGCACTGCCTCCAGGTTCGCTGAGCTAGACTACTGGCATTAACTGCAATGACTATCTGCTTGCTTCTGTCTGGAGGGCCTCCTGGCTCCCTCCTCCTTGTCCTCCTGCACTTCAGAGGGGAACATTGTGGCAGGCTTTCTGGATTGTTGCAGTATTTTCATTCCTCTTTCTGCTCAGAAGCTCTTCCAGAACAATTTTGCTCTCGTCTTTAAGAGATGTAGAATGGCTTTAAGTAATGGCAGTTTCTCATGAACTTAGGCCCCTTGCTTTGGCATGCAGTCAACTCATCAGTGCCTTTAACGCCGGGCATACGTCTCTCATTACAATTACCAGGTGGCATGATGTTTGCATGCTGCTGTATTTCATTGACTGGGCTTGGTTAACTGGGCATGACGATCCCTGCACCTGCTTTTGGGGGGTAATTGAATCTTTAGCCTGATGTTTCCACTTGTAGGAGGAGTGCAAAACTAGGGGTCATAAATATAAAATAGTCACTAATAAATCGTTAAGGAATTCAGGAGAAACTTCTTTATCCAGAGAGTGGTTAGAAAATGGAACTTGCTACCACAGAGAATAAACTGAGGAAAATAGCATGGATGCCTTTAAACTAGATAAGTACACGAGGGAGAAAATAATTGAAGGATATTCTGAAAGGGTGAAATGAAGTAGGGTGGGAGGAGGCTCCTGTGGAGTACAAACAGCAGCACTGACCCATAGGGCTAACTGGCCAGTTTACGTGCTGTACATTTTATGTCATTCTACTGTTTGGTTCTGCTGAAGGTCGTCTTATCTTGACCACATTGCATGATTTCAGTAACCTAGACTATTAGAGTCATAAACACAGCATTAAAATCCTGTCTTCACTGGACCAGGAGTTTAACAAGGCATTGAAACATTTAGGAAAGATAAAATATACAAGGCAGAGTGATAAAAAGGGGCAGTCTATTCCCTGGAGTACATTGAAGGAGGCTGAGTACAATGTGCCTAACAACTCACAGGGTATTTGTTTGAATTTTATAGGTATGTCTGGATTGCCCCACTAGTAGTATATCTGCTTTTTGCTGGTTTGAGGTGAATCCATCCATTTCAGAGCAGTGCCCAATTGCGAATCCATTTCCCACATCATCAGCTTTTCTATTTCTTTTGAGCATAACTGTATACTTAGTACCAAATTGTGGCCAATTTTACATTGTGTTCTTGTGTCCTTTGGTGAAGTGACTGACGTCAATCAAAACAGTCCCAATGGGGCACCAAAGGATTCATTTATTCCCATCATCTTTCCTGAACTGGAATTGAAAAGCGAAAGATCATGGCCTCACTGAGTTACTATTTAAAGAGTTACTATTTAAAACTATTTTTCAGCAAAGAGATTTTTCCTTAGAAGCACACAGTACCTGGATTAAGGCTAAAATCTGAGGGCCTCTTTGCCAGCAGGTTTCCCACCTGATTAGCAAGCTTGGACGCAACAGGTAGTGAACATGTCAGAGGAGGTGGCAGCCCAGGAATAGACGGGGATCCTGCTACTGTTGTAGCCTGGGGGGGTATTCAGCTTCCAATTGTTGGGGGGGTGGGAAAGGGGGGCACAATCATGGGTGGAAGTGGCGGGGAATTGAGGGGTTGTCAGCAATTCTGAAAGGGTGGGTAGTTCCAATTCTGAGGAAGAACATGATTAGCTTTCAACTGCACTCAAAGGAGCACTTCAGCTCCTCCTGGCCCACAAGCAGTGCTGGAAAGGCACTTACTTCCTCCACACATCATGTTTGCCTACCATTGCACAGTAACTTTTACATCATTTTCTCCCGACGATTTGTTGTGCAATGCTATTTACTCTCCATAATTAATCAACAAATTGAGTAAGAAATCAATTTAGTGGGACTGGGGGCTTGGATGAACGAGGACACTGCCCTTTCATTTCTGCAACTAGTTAGAATTCTCACTCTAGCGGCCCCCTGAAGTGAGGAGGACGCTTGCCATGGAGTATAGCCTGGGGCAAGAGTTTGTGTGTAAAGTCTTTCAATGTGTGGAAGTTGTTGCACTGCAGATACCACATAGTTCTGACTGACCAGGGCACTCTCCTGCTCTTATCTCCTGCCATAGATGCATTGAAAGGATTTACAGGTTGGTAACCAACCAGCTTGGCCACGCTATGAACACACCTTCCTAGCTATCAAGTCCTGGAGTGGGACTTGAATCCAGAACCTCTAGCTCAAGGCCTCTCTCATGGTTGGGATCCATTGCATACCTATGGGAGGAGTGTCAATCCAAGGAAACTCCTGGCCTAAGAGTATTACCTGAAATGGGTTTGGGCAGTCTCAAACTAACTCCCAGTAACATGGACCTAGAAAACTTCAATACATTTGACACTAACTGGTAGTAAAATGGAAGTTTCAGTAAGGTCATGGAAAAACAAGTGTCACACTGTGTTGCAGTAGGTGCTGCTCAGAAGTTGCCACTGGAGCATTTTGTTATGGCAGAGTATGGAGAGCTTCATTCGGCAGCTGGATGTGATACATCTATCTTGAGAATGCTAACCTGAAAAAGGGAAAGGGTTCCTTTTCCAGCAGAATCCCCCTGGATAAGCAGAAAAACTCACCAATTGTTAATTTTTAAAATATATTCGTTCATTGGGTGTGGGCATCATTGACTAGGCCAACATTTATTGTCCATCCCTAATTGCCCTTGAGAAGGTGGTGGTGAACTGCCTTCTTGAACTGCTGCAGTCCATTTGGTGTAGGTACATCCACAGTGCTGTTAGGAAGGGAGTTCCAGCATTTTGACCTAACGACAGTGAAGCAACGGCGATATATTTCCAAACCAAGATGTTGAGTGACTTGGAGGGGAACTTGCAGCTGGTGGTGTTCCCATCTATCTTGCTGCCCTTATCCTTCTAGATGGTAAAGGTCTTGGGTTTGGCAGATGCTTTTGAAGAAGCCCTGGTGAGTTCCTGCAGTGCATTCATTACTCACTGTTACTACTGTGTGTCGGTGGTGGAGGGAGTGAATGTTTGTGGATGGGGTGCCAATCAAGTGGGCTGCTTTGTCCTGGGTGGTGTTGAGCTTCTTGAGTGTTGTTAAAGCTACACTCATCCAGGCAAATGGAGAGTATTGCATCACACTCCTAACTTGTGCCTTGTCGATGGTAGACAAGCTTTGGGGAGTCAGGAGGTGAGATACTCACTGCAGAATTCTCAGCCTCTGACCTGCTTTTGCACCCAAAGTATTTATATGGCTGGTCCAGTTCAGATTCTGGGCTATTATGCAAAAGGGACTAGTGTACAGCTACTATATGGAAGGTTGGGTTTTGACTGGTGTGCCTGAATATAACGGTTACATATAGTGACACTACGGGCGGAATCGTCCCAGGTTTGCACTAAGTGTGGCAGTGGGCAGGTAGAACGATGTTTTACCCACCAGCCGTGATGGTGGGTTTTCACACCGTATTGTCCCAAACATTATTTATGCATTCCCAGGAAACACGCCCTTTCCATGGCGGGCAGGTTCCGATTCACCTGCCACTCCATCACCTCGTCGCTTCATCACGCCAGGCGCCACATTTAAAGTACAGCTGCACTCAGTGTTTCCAGCCCAGGACTGCAGCAAAGGAGACATGTCCCCAAAAGACAAGAAGACTGCAGCCCTCGAGTGCCTTTTGGACACCGTGGAGGCCTGCTGTGATGTCCTCTAACCCTGCTTTGGCCGCAGGAGGGGCAGCTACATTACCACTCCAGCTTGATAGGTGATGGCAGTGGTGATCAGAGCCAAAGCTGCACAGAAGAGGTTGGCCATCCAATGCAGATAGAGGATGAATGATCTCATCCATGCAGCCCAGGTATAGTAACCATCTCATCACTCTAAACTCACGCACTTAAGCCCATCACACATTCACTGGCATCTCACTCACTGCCAGCTCAGGGGACATCACCACTCACTCTCTCACACACACCCTCACATCTCCATCTGGCCTCATCTCCTCTGGAGACTGCCTCTTCAGCCCTCTCCATCTTAAGGCTACTTGCACAGATCAACATGTTTCCCCCCCAACCCCCCGACCCCACACACTTTCCTTGCCTGAGGCCCTCCTCCCCCTTTGCCGTGCAAGCCCTAGCCCTGCAGCGATTGAAAAGCCCAGCCACATTATGGCTGATCTGGTAGCCCGCCAGGTGCACATCGCTTATGTGCTGTTGTGAAACACGTCAGTGTGTTTTCCCACTGACGTGGGCAGTCGATCCAGTGGGGCAGTGGGGGGGTGGGGTGGGGGGGGGTTTGAGTCTGGCGGGCAGGCCTAATGCTGATGTATTACAATGAGGTTCCCGACATCTGATGGTGGAGAACGTGGCCCACCATCAGTGGGCTGAGCGGACGACCATGAACTGGTTTTGCACTGTCGTGAAACTGATCGCACCATATTGTCCACTCAGGCAACCAAACACGCCCGATGCCAGAGGGAATGGGAAATCCCGGCCTACAAGTGACAGCCAGAACGGAGATGATTGAGTAATTGCCCCATTAATTACACCTAAGTGACCAAAGTGCTCTAAGTGACTGGGATTGATTTTATGTACATATTTTATATTATGTAATTATCCTCTGCATAGTATATTATACAGGAAAAATAATCCTGCTTTACCAGGCTTCTGCTGTAGTTTTTGATCATTAGTTTTGTTTGCTGTAGCTTGTGGAGATTCTGTTTAAATAGACTCAGTTTTCTAACATAGATTCGGTTTGCTGTAGCTGTCCTGCCCACCTCCAACTCCTTGGCTGACACATTAGTGTCAATATCCACTTCATAATATAACTTGCTTCATAGAAACATAGAAATTTATAGCAAGGAAGGAGGTCATTTGGCCAATCATGTCTGTGCAGAATGAAAAGAGCGATTGAGCTTAATTCTTCTTTCCATCTCTCGGACCATAGCCTTGTAGGTTAAGTTATTTCAAGTGCATATCTAAGTGGTTTTTAAAGGCAATGAGAGTTTCTATCTCTACAGTCTTTCCTGAGATCCAGACTCCTACCACCGTCTGGGCCAACAAATTCCTCCTCATCTCCCCTCTAACCATCCTACCACAATTACTTCAGCTTTAACTCCATTTTCCTGCCCGCTCTGCATGTACCTTAGCTTTTGATCTCTTAGGGAATTAAGGGATATGGGGAACAAGTGGGAAAGCAGAGTTGAAGTCCAAGATCAACCATTATTGTACTGAATGGCGGAGCAGGCTTGATGAGCTGTGTGGTCTACTCCTGCTCCTATCTCTTATGCTCTTACGTTCTAACTTTAAATCTACACCTCATGGTTATTGACCTCTCTGCTGAAGGGAAATGGATTCTTCCTATTCACTCTATCTAGGCCCCTATGATTTTATACACCTCAGTTAAATCTTCCTGAGTTTCCTATGTTCCAGAGAAAACAACCCCAACCTATCCAATCTTTCCTAATAGCTAAAACTTTCTCTTCCTGGCAACATCCTTGTAAACCTCCCCGTGCCCTCTCATCTTTCCTGTAATGCAGCAACCAGAACTGTATGTAGTACCCCAGCTGTGGCCTAACTAGTGTTTTATACATAACCCCACTGCTCTTATATTCTAAGCTTTGGATAATAAAGCAAAATATCCTATATGCCTTCTTGATCACCTTTACTACCTGTCCTGTTATCTTCGGGGATCTGTGGACATGCACTCCCAGGTTCGTCTGTTCCTCTACACTTCTCAGTATCCATTTATTGTCTATTCCTTTGCATCCCAAATGCATTAACTCGCACTCTTTGTATTGAGCTCTGACATCTTTGGTCACCTGACCAGTCCATTAATAACTTCCTGAAGTCTACAGCTTTCTTCTTCACTGCCAATCACACAACCAACTTTTGTATCACCTGCAAACTTATTAATCACAATGTTAAAAAGTCTAAATCATTGATATATACCATGAAAAGCTAGGGGCCTAGTCCTGATCTCTGCAGAACCCCACTGGAAACAGCCTTCCAGTCACAAAGACATCCATTGACCATTAATCTTTCCTATTTGCCACTGAGCCATTTTGGATCTAACTTGCCACTTTTCTTAGGTCCCATGGAATCTTACTTTCCTGGCCAGTCTGCCATCCAACTTTGTCCAAAAGCCTTGTGAAAATCCATGCGGAATACAAATGAACTACTTTCATCAATGCTCCATGTTACCTCCTCAAAAAAGTTAATCAGGTTAGGCAAACATGGCCTTCCCTTAACAAGTCTGTGCTGACTATCCTTGATTAATCTGTACGTTTCTAAATGACAATATCTACTGTTCCTCAGAATTTTTCCAATAATTTGCCCACCACCGAGGTTAGGTTGATGGCCTGTAATTACTCAGTCCATCCCTTCATCCCTTTTCAAACAATGCTGCAACTTGGCAGTCCAAAAGTCCTCCAGCGCCACACCTGTAGCCAGAGAGGATTGGAAATTGATGGTCAGAGCCTCTGCTATCTCCTCTCTTGCTTCTTTAAATAGGCTGGGATATATTTCATCCAGGTCTGGTGATCTAACCACTTTCAAGGCTGCTAAATACATTAATATTTAAGGATTACAGAACTTGAGTATTGCTGAACAAAGAGACATGCTGTCGAAGCTTTTCATCTTGCACTCATCAGGTCAAGAATGCCAATTGTGAAGGAAACAACAATTTATACTGCATGAGATGAGAATTCTGATTAGTGGCAAGTGGACTTGCTAAGCAACGCTGATTGTGCTAAAAATTACACTGACAACCAATTTAAGATTATCAGTCACGCTCGCAATGTGGCTCACTTATGTGTGCTAGAAGCTATATATATTCACACATAGGGCCCTGTCCTTTGCAGACAGAAGAAGCATTTCCACATATTACACTTTTTTCAACTAAACAAAAGCTTGGGGGACAGCCATTCCCTGATTCATTCAAGGCAATGCCTTGACCAATCAGAGTGGATCTGCCTGATTTGAATTTAAACAAAAGCTTGGCAGTTAAATGTTCCCTTGTGCATTCTCCATAGCAATGCCTCTACCAATCAGAGTCCACTTGCCAACCAATCAGCACTCTCTTCTTGTACAGTATAAATTGTTGTTCCCTTTACAATTGGTATCCTGATGAGTGCAAGATGAAAAGTTTTGACAGCATGTCTCTTTTTTCAACAATACTCAAGTTCTGTATGACCAAACAACGACCTTCATATTTCTTCTTTCACTATGTTTATCCCATCGAATATTGCACACACTTCTTAACTGCAATGTCTGCATTGTCCTCCTCTTTTGTAAAGACAGGACAAAGTATTCATTAAAAACCATGCCCATATCTTCCATCTCCATAGACAAGTTACCTTTTTGGTCCCTAATCAGCCATTCTCTTTCCTTAATTATCCTCTTACCCTTTATGTATTTATAAAAGATTTTGGGTACTCTTAATTTTACTCAACAATATTTATTCCTGCCTTCTCCAGCTTTTCCTAATTCCCTTTTTAGTTTCACCCCTGTATTTCCTATACAGTCTAAGCTTTCAGCAGTATTGAGCTCTCTCTGACATAAACTCCTCTTTTTTGCCTTTCCTACTCCGTATGTTCTTGAACATCCAAAGGAGTCTAGATTTGGGAGTTCCACCCTTATTCTTTGGGAACATAATGGTTCTGAACTCTCTCTGTCTCCTCTGGTCTGTTACTGATTAGCCTTCAAGTCGTTGTTTCTAGCCTACTTTTGCCAAATCGCATTTGCCTTTCCCCAATTGAAAACTTTTATGCTTGATCTACCTTTGTTCTTTTCCATAACAATGCTAAAATCTAACTGAAATATGATCACTACCACCAGAATGTCCCCCCACCGATAACCTTTCCACCTGCCCAGCTTCATTTCTTAAAACGAAAAGCAGAACTGCCTCCTCTCTTGTTGGGCTTGCTATGTACTAGAATGCAATGGATAGTGAGTACTTAAAAATAGATCAAAAACCAAAGGTCAGTGAGGGAAAGTCATTCTGTACTTTGGGTATTCTGTCATTGTGTAGGAACATTAATATCTGACCTCTAGCTCGCTTGTGCAAGATCAGCCCCTTGTTCCCCTCTGCGTTTCTCTGGTGAATGGTACTTGGTGTGGTATTACCCACTTCTATCTTCTGTAACTGGCTCTCACCTGTGAAGTAGCAAAAGTCATTGGTAGATTGACCGTAACTTTAGACATGAGAAATTTATCCATATTAACATCTGTATTTTCTTTATTTAATCCATGGTGGAGAGAGCATGTCGACAATCCTTCTGTTTTAGATTTCTTCAGGCTTCCTATAGGGACTATGCCTGCTCCTCAGGTGGGAAGGCAGCAAAGTCTGGCTCTCACTTGTATCAACTCTTTGTCGGTAGGACAAAGCTTACTTCTCAGCATGAGGTGCTCTGCTGTCTTAGTTAAGAATGAGGAAAATGAAGCAAGGTTGGGCTTTCAACTCTTAGATTTTTAGCTGGTAGTTCAGTTCTCTACATTGGATATTGCCATCCCTCAGAACACTGGAGGTGGGGAATGAGCACTAGTAGCAAAGGAGCACAGGAAAGGAGAATATTCAAAAGTAATTTTAAGTATTCCTCTCCCTGACTCACTATGGTACACTTCCACAACCACCGTCCAGCACCTTGTTCATGCCTAGACAATGACTATCAGCAGATGGGTCACCTGTAAAGAACATCTCAGCAGAGCTAGATTCTGTCCTTGGTGAACATGAACACATGCACATTACCAGTAGGAGTGTCCTGAGAGGCATCAGGCGCAGCAACCCTATCCACCTCAACCCAAGGATGCTAAGGTTTAGATTAGCTAATTTAGCCCATATTCAGGATTAATTTCGGGACCAGGTTACCTACTCACTGGTTTACCTCTCAGTGAACCCTGTATTTTTTTAGCTTGTCAGCATATTTTAACACAAGGGCTTTTTAACAGTATTTAGAATGACAATCAGAAAATTCTTTAAAAATAAAGCTGATACAGTTTTTTTACTCCATGTTTTATAATTGTGAAATCTTATTGTGAGCCCCTTGGCTTCCTGAACTGTTAAACTGAGTGTAATTTTAAAAAAGGAACGGACAACTGCATTGTCCATCTTAAACTGGAGGTGGATTGAATCAGAAAGATGATCACCTGAATGATAGTTGAGTGGGAATTTGATCTTCGTCGCAGGAGGCACGTTAGCACTTGGCAGGTTGGCAATCGATGCTGGTATGACCTTTGGCTGCAGATTTAGGTTGGAACTCTGGAAGAGGCTTGGAGCAACAGATAACCTGTGGTCAGAAATACTCTTGAGATTATGAGGCCGTGAGGGGTTTGTTCTGAGTTTAGGAAGCTGAGGGAGAAAAGAGACAGATTTTTAGACTGAAATGCTATGCCAACTAGAAGGACATAAATTAGAAACATAGGAGCAGGAGTAGGCCATTCGGCCCCTTGAGCTTGCTCCACCATTCAATAAGATCATGGCTGATCTTCTACCTCAATGCCATTTTCCTGCACTACAGTATTGCCATATCCCTTAATACCTTTAATATCTAGAATTAAAGAAAAACACTAGAGCTATGAGAATAAGGACCATGGGGATGGAATTGGGCATGGCCAGAAATGTAAAACAAGCGGTATTACACTGATTGCAGGAGGTTTTGTATTTACCTGTTACATATACTCCACCTGCTATTCAGTTCTGCTGACTTGAATAGAACAGAGTACCAGGAATTGTTAATGTCTTGTCAAATTAAATTGTTAAAGTTTGTTAATTACATTGTTAATGTTAAGAGAAACAGATGATTGGTATTTGAGCACATATAAATAGGGGATAGCTGGGACACTGGGTTGTGCGGGAGGGAAGCTGTGAGGCAGACCAAGTCAATAACCTCCCAATAAAAAGCTCTGGGTCTTGGTTTTAGTGTTTCAAAACCGGCAACCTCAGGAGTGAGTCGGTGCCAGATTTCGGACCTTGCCAGTTTCGGATCGGGCGGTTCAGGTTGAGCAGTTCTGATGGGATCAGGTCAATGGTCACTTGGACCACTCAGGGCATAGGAAAAGACAAGCACGCAAAGCCAATAACTGGTCAGCACGCCAATGCAGCACCTAACCAAACAAACCAGTAAGTTATTTCACTCATTCAATAATAATAAAAATTCATGCATCACAGCTTAAAATAATGTCCAATTTTTGAACATTGCCGGCTTTCAGATAGCCAGGTTTAACACACTGTACCTGTAGTTTGTGATGTGCAGATTGCAAAGCAGGGGAAATCATCATTTCACTGGAGTTAAGAAAAGGGTTTCATAAGTTGGTACTGATTATAATTAGAACTGGATCTCATGAATTTGGATCAGTTGACTACACCCTTGCCTCTCAGTCAACAGGTTACAGGTTTCAAGCCTCGCCCACAGATGCAGCACTAAAGGACTGATGGTGTGTTGTCTTTCAAATGAGATTTGAATGGAGGGGCTATCTGTCTTTTTGGTTGGCTGTTAAATATCGCATGATAGTATTAGGAAAAGTAGGAAGTCACTGACATATGCAGAAAGAAGATTAAAGCTGGGAAAAGTTCATCAAGCCCAACCTGTCCTGACATGGTGCAGCACTATCCACTATCAATGCAAGCTACTTAGTCACACAATCACATGTAGGAGAGGCAAGAACTCAGAGGGAAAAAATTAAGGCTGGAAGGAAAAACTGAGGAAAACAAAAACAAAAATTGATGGAAAAGCTCAGCAGATCTGACAGCATCTGTGGTGAGGAAGATAGAGTTAACATTTTGAGTCCGTATGACTCTTCTTCAGAACTCTGAGGAGTTCCTCTCCCATCCATTCTTAATTAGCACTTTTCTTAGATAATATCACCACCTTCAACACCTCTTTGATCCTTTTGTCTGTGACCTCTTTTGATTATCTGCTCCTATCACTGCTTGCTTGTCCCTACAACCACCTCCCCCCCTCAACTTCTCTCTCCCCCCGCCCACCTTAAACCAGCTTATATTTCACCCCTCTCCTAACTACACTCAGTTCTGTTGAAGGATCATGAGGACTCGAAACGTCAACTCTTCTCTTCTCCACCGATGCTGCCAGACCTGCTGAGTTTTTCCAGGTAATTCTGTTTTTGTTTTGGATTTCCAGCATCTGCAGTAGTTTTTTGTTTTTACCTCTCCTAATCCTGTAAATCAAATTACCCAGTGCCCTTTTGAAAGGCTGCAGGCTACCTGTCCTCACCGTACACTTCAGTAATCTGATGTAGGGAACAATGATTTTCTGTGAAAAGAGGCATTTCTGAACATCTAACTCACTTTTTACCTATGTGTTTTATATGTACGCCTCCTAATTCTCCCATCCCTATCCAGCCCAATTGGCTTCTCCAATTGAAAATGACCAATTCTGACAAAGTGTTCACAGCTGAGTATTTTCAGCATTTTCTGTTCTTCTTTCACATTTCCAGCATTTGCAGATTTTGGTTTGAACAGAATTTAACCATTTTCTCACTTTGAAAAGCTCAATCGTATCTCCTCTCGGCTTTCATTTCACTGTTGAAAATATTTCCAATGCATTTTGTCTGTCCTTAAAATTAAGAGCCTAAAGACTGGGTATCATTTTAATCATCCTCCTCTGCACTTTTTCCAGAACCTAGCTAAATTCTGCCATGCATGAGGGTCAAAGCTGGACATATTACTCCATTGCAATAATTACCAACACCTTAACAGACTAAGTATAGAATTTGTAACTTTATATTCCACCGTTGTAACATTATCTAAAACTCTATTTGCTTTCCCAATGGCCTCATCGTACTGCATGAATAGTTTATGACCCCAAGTTCCGACTGTAACTTTGTTCCATTGCATACACAGGCCTGCAATTCCCCTGACATCAATGTCTAATACAACACTTACATGCACAGAAGGCATCTGCCACACACATTCCATTCCCCAAAATTATCCAAAATCAGCCTATTTAATTGTTCCAAGTTCCAAATTCCCAGGCATATTTTTGTACTATCTGTAAAATTGTGAATGTTTCCACTTATGCTCTCATCCAATTGTTAATGATCTGCAGTTCCAGCACAAGGGCCTGGAGGATTCCACTTGTGACATGGGCCCCAGTGGGCTTACTCCCATTAGTTATGGCCCAGGATCTACAGAATTACAACCAATTTCCTACTTTCCAAAACATATATCCAGCAATCCCACAAGGAAAGGTTTTCTGGGACACTGAAGTGCCTAATGTCCACTTCACTGCCTCCATCCACAAACTTGGCCAATTCCTCAAAGAAATCAATCAGGTTAGTGAGGTATGAAGCCATACTGGGATTTTCTAATAAATGCCAGCCGCTCCACCTGGTCATAAATCACATCCCTTCCTGCATCTGTCCTACTGTCTCTCCATGTACTGTCCTCGTCGACCAAGGGTTGCTAATCATAGCTTATTTCATGATTTCACAATGGGCCAAGGCAAGGAGGTAGGCCTCAAGGACTACCTCAGCCAGCACAGGTATTAACCTCACACAGTAGGCGATATGTTGCACCACACTCTAGCAATCTAAGCTCTCTCTATCTGGTCTACAGTGAACAACAAACCTATCAGGCCTTTAATTGTTGGGATCTGATTTATTCTCCTTAAATATTGGGACCACAACTCTTCCCTCAAGTTTATTAAATACATAAGCCAATGATATTTATTTCCTTCAGTACTCTGAGTTCTCCTGGCAAACATCCTCTCCTCAACCAGTACCACCTAAAAGAAAGCAATGGCCTGTTCATTTATCTCATTGCTGTTTATGGAACATTACTCGATTAGCTCCTGCGCTTTACCTACATAATAAAATCACCTGGCTAAAATGTGATTTATTGTATGGCATGCATTTTGATATTTTGGTAAAATGTTAAGTCATATTATATTTGCATTTCTTTGGGAGATTTAAATTCACCAGAATTTTTTCCCCCCATTTACTGTATGATAATCATCAAGTTCAGGACAAATGATGCCAAAACCTTTCATTAAATATTTCTTATATCTAGCAGCCTTACCCCCTGAGAGCTCACTTCAAATGATCTGGATTGTTTCTTCCTTGTGTTTCTTTCAGTGGAATCTTCCCTTTGTTCTGCCTTTTTCAGTCCTTTCATTTTGGTGCAAGGCTCACGTGGGGATGGGGGAGGGGGACTGCTGAATTCTTGCTTGTTCCGAAAGGCATTCACTCCCATCTCAGCTGCGAGGCTATCAAAGTTGACTACAGATTTCACCTCAATGTTTAATGCGTTTTTGTTTGCGTCTGCTTGACCCTGATTCCCCTCATTTTCCTCAACTGGGTGAGTGGACAGGATGTTCCTTTCCTTTTCTCTCATGGGTACCAATGCCGAGTCTGCTACATTGGCTCGAGACCGGCGTTTTGCTGCTATGACGGAGATGCTCTTTGTGCCCGTGACAATCTCTTGCAGCTTGCCTGGACTCTGCTGCCTGTTCACAGTGTAGAATTCTGATTTGCTGCTACTTGCTTCGGATGGTGTGTTGGACTGTCGACTGCGGCTCCGTTCCTTCAAGCTGATCAGACTCTGTTTCTGTCAAGGACAAACAAACAAAACACAGAAGATAAAATTCACTCAGAAGTGACATTTTTACTCACGTTAGACTGGAAGAATCGTTGTTCAATGAACTGTGAAAGAGGCTCCTAAAACTCTATACACTCTCTACTGCTTACAGACAGGGACCCTGATTTATATTAATACATGAAAACTCCTCGCCATCAATTATGTGAGCATCTTGTATTAGTGATAGCTCCAGATTAAGGATGGCACTGCTGACTGCAAACAAAACCATAATTTATTGAACTAGATTGAGTCAGACACTTATCTCAAGCTTATTCAATAGAATCTGAGGAGCAGAACCTAGGCTGAAAGATGTGCCTGCAACACAAAATATGTTGCCTAATTGATAAAATCATAATGCTCTGGGAAGCCACTCACAATAAAACCTTGCCATATGTATAAATTGTCATGAAGATGTGCTTTATGCCAAATAATGATTTTTAATCCACTGGCTGGAAATATGAATTGAACATTTAAAAACAGACTTTTTTCAAAACAGAGACTAAAGTGATTTGAATTCAGAGCCCAAATGGCCAATACCAATTTGCATTACTCTATGTTCCACATTCCAATTCATTGGAGTAGAGTCAGTCCGTCTGCTAAACCCATTAATGACAATGACTTCAGTGGAGTGTGAAGGACCCACTTCTCCTGTCTCATTCGCAAGGCATTTATGGCAATCACCTGAGGTATTCAATTGTTGGAGTTGGACCTTTAACCACTTGGAAAATGGGACCCTTGCTAAGTTAGCTTCCAGACATGAGCTAATCAAGTCACCTTTGGAATACATGAGCAATGCCTTTTTTTGAGTTATCTGGCAGTTGGAGAAGGAAGGTCACATGACAAGCAAACCCTTTGCATGTTGTAAGTCCATGTTTTCTCAGCAGAACTGAGGACAAGCAGTTTAAGGAGAAAACCTAAGTAGGGTCCCCACAACCCACCTGCTTGGATAACCTTAAGGCCAGAAAAATTTAGCAGGGTTAGGAGTGGCCAGGCCTCTCACTACACGAGAGATGCATCCTGATACTGTGTGAGGAGAAAATCTGGGCTCTGATTTTCCTCTGTACCGTAACTGTCTGTTCTGCTATCAATTTTGCTTCTGATAGAAGTTTTCCTGAATATTGCCAAAATACCAACCCTTTCCAGTCTGGATGCCACGTGACCCTGGGATTCAATGCTGGGACTATCTGGTTTTGAAGCAATCATTCCCTGCATTGCATGAGTGAATTGACAGTGGCACAAGAACATTCTTTCCTCTGACAGTCACAACAGTTTGCTGACTGTGACCACCCAGGGACACCCTCCTGCAGACTGAGATTTCGTAAAAGAATCCAAGCCAAATATACAGTCTCCCAAAGAACAATCAACTCAGCCGTCTACACCTTTAATTCAGAAGCATCGAGACCATCAAACTTAGCCTGAAGCTAGCCAAGTCACCAAACTACAGGCTGTATATTCTTTTTAATGAATTCTAATTTGACCAACCTATCCTTCCCCACTCTGTAGCCTGTGTTTGTGTGTAAGTGAACTGCGCCTGTATGGCTAGGATTTTATTGATGGCGGGCGGGCTGGATGGGAATGGGTGCGGAGCCGATCGCCACCCATGATCGGCTGCCTGCTGCCATTTTACGCAGGCGGACCAATTAAGGCCCGTCCAGTGTAACACACGCCCGGTCAGCGCTACCTATGCGGGTGGGGGGAGGAGGGAGAGTCGGGGTCCTGTGCTGTGTCGTGCATGTGGGCAAAAGAGCGCAGCAACCTCCTGAGGCACTGAGCTGCCTCGGAAAGATTGAATCGATTATAAAACATTTTAATAAATGAAGTAAAAATTTATTTAAACATGCCCCCTCATGTGACAGTGTCACATGAACTGGGACATGTTTGTGAAGCTGAGAAAGTTTATTTATTTATTTTATGAAAGCTTCAGGAAACCTCATCCCGCCTGTGGATGTGGGAAAATGTGAAATTGTCCATTTTGGCAGGAAGGATAAAAGAGAAGTATATTATATAAATGGTGAGAGTTTGCAGAGCTCTGAGATGCAGAAGGATCTGGGTGTCCTGGTGCATGAATCACAAAAAGATAGTATGCAGGTACAACAAGTAATTAGCAAAGCTCATTGAATTTTATTGTTTATTGTGAAGGGAATTGAATACAAAAATAGAGAGGTTATGGTTCAGCTATACAGGACATTAGTGAGACCACACCTGGAGTACTGTGTACAGTATTGGTCTCCTTATTCAAGGAGAGATATAAATGCATTGGAAGCAGTTCAGAGAAGGTTTACTAGATTAATACCTGGAATAGGCAGGTTGTCTTATGAGGAAAGGCTGGACAGGCTAGGCTTGTATCCGTTGGAGTTTAGAAGAGTAAGAGGCAACTTGATTGAAACACATAAGATCCTGAGGGGTCTTGGCAGGGTGGATGTGGAGAGGATATTTCCTCTTCTTGCAGAATCTAGAACTCGGGGTCACTATTTAAAAATAACGGGTCGGCTATTTAAGACAGAGATGAGGAGAAATGTTTTTCTCTCAGAGGGCCTTGGGTCTTTGGAATTCATTTCCTCAAAAGTCAATGGAAGTTGAGTCTTTGGGCATAAAATAGTGCTCGATGATGTTGGGCGAGTGTTCCGATGTCATCGCGCACTTGCGCGATACTTCAGTCGGCGGGCACGCACGAGAGTCAGCAGCGCGCCTGCCAGCAATTAAGCGGCCTATTAAGACCCTTAATCAATTAGTTTGAACAGATTTTTCGCTGCCTGTCCAACCTTATGCTTGGCGGGCGGGCGAATCGGCCAGGCGGCCTTTTGATTTTTTTAGCAAACCTCATCCATGGGCGAGATGGGGTTTCCACAGTTAAATAAAAAAATAAAGATACATTTTTGGGCAGAATTTTTATTCTGTCCATGTTATTGTGAGTGAGTCCCATGTTGGGACATCTCTTCAGATTTTAAAAATCTTTATTTCTGATTTTAAAATCGTTCAGCTCCCTGAGGCAGCTCCCAGGCTCCAGGGAGCTTTCAGTGCATGCTCCCCTGCGCATGCACAGACTTTTGCACTCACCCTCCTCCTGCCCCCACCCCGGCAGCGCTGAGCTTCTCAGCGTGTCTTTCATGCTGGGTGGCCGTTAATTGGCCAGCCAGTGTGAAATCACAGTCACGGGCGGCGGGCCATTTCCCGGCCGCTCCTGGGCCCACCCGACAACCTGAAAATCCTGCCCTTTGAATATTTTTAAGGCAGGGGTAGATAGATTCTTGATAAGCAAGGTGGGTGGGTGAAAGGTTATTGGGGGGGGGGGGGGGGGGGGGGGTAGGTGGGAATACGGAGATGAGGTTATAATCAGATCGGACGATCTTCTTAAAGAGGCTCGAGGGGCCGAGTGGCCTACTCCTGCTCCTAATTCGTATGTTCGTATACCTATCACTGTGTAGTATTGAACTTCTGAGCTGCTGGTTAATTTGTTTTAATTTTGTTGAAAAGTTTTAAACTTCTTATCTAGGCCGATGCAATCAAATGAATTGTGGTAGATTGCATCAGTTATGTTCCCTTTAAACTTTGATTCTGCCCTGTCTCCGCATCACCCACACCCTGTCCTTTCATCTCTCCACCTTTTCTCCACTTTACCCAGAACCTATTATTTCTCCAACTTGCCAATGGCCTAGTTTGCCTCCACTTTGCCGGAACCTATCTTTCCCCACCTCCTTCATGCCCTGCCTCCACCTTCCCAGTGCCCTGTGTTCCTCCTGCCCCTGCAATATAATTCTGTGATGTCTTTCTATTCTTGAAGCACAGTGTTGTCTCTATCACCCCCCCATGCCACCTCCATCTGACTCTAGGAGAAAGTGCAGCTGTCAACTGTCTAATAGGATAACAGAAAGGAAAATTGGAGGGAAAAGCAGAAATAGTAAAAAGGATTAAACCTTTTCTTTAAAATTATCTGCAGATAAAACAAACAAGTCTGCTGAAAACTCACCTTAACAATGCAATTCATGTCAAATGCATAATGGTGTTAACAGTGCCTTAATTACTTGAATTATTTACAAGTTTCACTGCAGAGAAAGTTTATTAGAAAATAATAGCAGGTTCTTTCTTGCCGAAGCTGAGCTAACAATGCCTCAATTAGTCTTCAGCTTGTGAGAAGGGGCCACGTGCTAATATATTGTGCACCGATAACATCTCTGCACATAAAGGCAAGTCCTTGAATAGGAGTGAAACAAGTGAGACGTTGTAGGATATTCTCTGACCAGCACACTCTTCTCATGCAAACACATGAGCAAATGATGTCCATCTGTACACGTTCAGGTGATTCTAAGCAGATTAACTCGTATGGTTGAAAAAAAATGGGCTGAGGGAATTTATGAGTGAGTTAAATATTTAGGTGAGAATAGCGCAAGTTGGAAAATACACCCCTTGATAAGTTCTCCTGCTCCTGTGCCAGACATGCATTCGATTGTCTGGGTGCAGTGAATAAAGTTCCTGCAAAGATACCCATCTCTATTTTCTGTGTATTCATTCAAATGGATATAAATTTGGCGGGAAAACTGTGTCACATACATGGGGGAAAATTTTCCCCCTCTTTGGGGGGGAAGTGCAGGAGCGGGCGTGCCTCCAATCGGCGCCCCCGATTGGGGCTGCACCGCCATTTTACGTGGGCGGGCCAATTAAGGCCCGCCCAGCGTGAAGTCCACTAGGAAGCGCTATGCGCTCCCTGTGCAGGCGGGGGGGATTCCTTCAGCCGGGTGTGAGCTCATTCGCGCATGCGTGCGGAAGAGCGCACTGATCTCCCTGAGGCTAAGTGCTGCCTCAGGGAGATCCAGCTCCGAATTAAAATTTGCAAAACAAATGATAGAAAAATTTCCCTGACATGTTCCCTCATGTGACACTGTCACATGAGTTGGGACATGTCCATAACTTTTATCGAAACCTTTACTAAAAATTCAAATAACCTTATGAAGCCTCATCCCACCCGTGGATGAGGTTTCATGCTTTTTCTGAAGCCCGCCAGGGTCCCCGGCCTGCCCTCCAACCTTAAGGTTGGACGGGCAGGTCCATTAATGACTTTAATTAGTTTATCAATGGCCTCAATAGGTCGTTGACAGGTTGGTGGGTGCACAGCTGATTCGGCTGCGCCCCCGCCGACTTGAAAATGGAAGTGATGCGGGGTGACAGCGGGAGTTCCGCCCCGCCCCACTCACGACCGGAAGATCCTGCCCATGAAATACTCCCCAGCTGGTTTTCTTCTATTCACTGTTCCCAGGAGATCCAATAGGTCACGAACAGGAAAATCTGCTTCCCCGTATCATAAAAGCAAGAGGGGTAATACGAAGATCCAAAGCGCACAGTGAGAAACGATGCTTGTGGGGAGTGCAGCTTGGAAACTCATGGCTGGGATTTTCTCGTCTCACCCGCTGCAGGACCAGAAATTCCTGCCCAAAGTTAATGGACCTTTGGCTGGTCCATCAAATTTTCCATCCCGCCCGCAATGATGCCCATTGTGGGTGGACTGGAAAATCCCGGCCACAGACTGCGTGCCCGCAATTTTCCATGATGCATTCCTTGTGGAACCCACTCCCGCTGGGAGTGCGAGAATGTGGAATGTCCCAAATAAGAGGCGTCAATGTTTTTGAGGCTTCAGTCTAACCTTGGTGAATGGTGCAGTGAACACTTAAGCACCTAAAAGTGACTTAAGAGATCAGGAAATGTTAAAAAATCATTTTTGCAAACTGAACAAATGAACCAGCTGCATAGGATGCGAGGCAAACCTGCTTGACCCTTTGTTTGTGCCGCGTTGTCCGATCTCAGCTGGGGGTAGTTCTAGAGCACTATTATTGACCTGTGTTACTAGGCTACAGAGCGAAAAAGCAAACCTCCTGAACCCAACCCAGGGATCCCTGTGTGCCCATCAGTGGAGGACAGAATCAGGTTTGCCTTTGCAATTGTTTGAAAAGCTGCTGATATCTTATGTTCAGGCTCAGACACGAAGATTAGAAAGGTACCAGAGAGGGAGCTGCTGGAGATAGTGAAACAGCGAGGCAGGCGACTTTTCCCAGATTCTTTAGCTGTGGAAATGCTGTGGAGGTAATGTTCCCTCTAAGCTGCGCTGGTGTGTGGCCATGCAGCAATGTGGAGCATAATACATGGGGAACAAACAGGCCGAACACATTCAACATTCTCTTTACGATGCACACAGGCATGACTGCGTGACAGTCTTAAAGAAACCACACAATACAACAAGCTGGATGTGCACAGGACACATACATTTGAAGGAGATAAAGGCAAAATACTCCGGGTGCTGGAAATCTGAAACAAAAACAAAAAATGCTGGAAAATCTCAGCAGGTCTGACAGCATCTGTGGAGAGAAAGACAGAGTTAACATTTCGAGTCCGTATGACTCTTCTTCAGAGCTCTGAAGAAGAGTCATACGGGATCGAAACGTTAACTCTGTCTTTCTCTCCACATTTGACGGAGCATTGTTCTGAGGTGGCCAAGATGGGATCTTGATCTGCAGCATTGGTTTGGGACATGGTGGCATAGTGGTAATGTCACTGGACTTGCTAATGCTTGGGGAACATGGGTGCAAACCCCACGACAGCAGCCGGTGGGATTTTAATTCAGTTAATAAATCTGGAATTGAAAGCTAGTCTCAGTAATGGTGAACAAGCCATCATTGATTGTGGCCCTTTAGGGAAGTATCCCGGCTGTCTTTACCCAGTCTGCCCTACATGTGACTCCAGACCCACAGCAATGTGATTGACTCTTAACTGCCTAGTTAAGTTCAGATGAGTGCACAGTTCAAGGACAATTAGGGATGGGCAACAAATGCAGGTCTTGCCAGTGACACCCACATCCCATGAAAGAATAAAGAAAAAAATAGCTTAGTGCAAGACGCCATCTTAGTGGGGAAGTTGAAGCGCGTGCTGGGAATAATTGTCAAGGGGTTGGTTGCTACTTAAATTGCCTTAAAGGTGGCATTTTGGTGGATAGCACTTGAACTAACACCGAAATAAAAACAGAAAATGCTGTGAATACTCAGCAGGTCAGGCAGCATCTGCTGAGAGAGAGGACAACATTTCAGGTCTGTGACCTTTCATTAGACCCGAAACGTTAACTCTGTTTCTCTCTCCACAGATGCTGCCTGATCTGCTGAGTGTTTCCAGCATTTTCTGTTTACATTTCAGATTTCCAGTATCTGCAGTATTTTGCTCTTGAGCTAACGCTGTCTCCTGACAGCGACAGATTGATTGGGAGCAAACAGATTGCTGAGGAATTTGAACGCTACTTAAATGTATATCGCTGTCCACTTGGTGAAGGCTCAAAGAGAACTTTAGAAACACATAGGGAGATTACTACCATTATAATGTTGGACACATATGTAGGCTGAATGGCCTACTCCTGCTCCTATGTATGAGTAGATGGAATAGAAGGAGGAAATGCTGGAAACACACAGCAGTTCAAGTAGTATCTGGGAGAGAGAAACAGACTCAAATGACCTGAATCTTAGCCCAGAGGCTCATTCCATGTGGGTGGGCTGTTTAGAGAACAGGAATCCCAGAAGTCCAGATTTCCCAATCATCCTGCAAACCCCAGCGAGCCTGATTAACAGACTGGAGGCGTGGCAGACAGGAAACCCTATAGCGCAAGCTGCAGCCAAAAGAGGAGGTAGTGCTTGTGAGATGGTGGGGGAGATTGTAGAGAGGAGAGGGCTCCAATCCTGGGGGGATTGATCGCGTGATGAAGAATGGTCCTTTGATGGTGTTGATGGTGTTGGGGGGTGCCAGGGGGGGGATCCAATTGCAGAGTGGGGGTTTTATGGTGGTCAGTGGGAGTAAAAGGTGACAGGGAGGCAGGGGTCAGAAGACGGTCTGAGGGAGCAGTTGATGGTCAGGATAAAGGTCTGCCAGTGGTTAGCTGGGGCAGTGGGGTGGATGGTGGTTTCTGATGGCGGTTGGAACTGAGGTGCAGTCTCAGGAACTTTACATACTTTTGGGACAGGATCTTTCCCCTGTTGTGGGGAAGTTGAAGTGCGGGCGCGCGGAGACACGCCTCCGAATGGTGCCCCTGATTGGGGGCACACCACCATTTTATGTGGGCAGGCCAATTAAGGCTCGTCCAGCGTGACGTCCACATGGAAGCGCTATGCATTTCCTGTGCAGGCGGGAGGGAATCCCTAAACCCAAGAGTGCGCTCTATCGCGCATGCACATGAAAGAGCGCACTCATCGCCCTGAGGATAAGAGCTGCCTCAGGGAGATCGGTTCTAATGTACAAATTATTAAAAATAGAAAACAAAATTCTCTGACATGTCCCCTCATGTGACACTGTCACATGAGTTGGGACATGCCCATAACTTTTTAAAAAACTTTAATTAAATTTTTTAAAACCTACATGAAACCTCATCCCGCCCATGGATGAGGTTTCATGCTTTTTCTAATTCCCGCCAGGGCTCCTGGCCTGCCCGCCAACCTTAAGCTTGGACGGGCTGGTCTATTCATTACTTAAATGACTCTGTCAATGGCCTCAATTGACCATTGACAGGTCGGCGGGTGCACAGCTGATTCTGCTGCGCCCCCGCCTTCCTGAAAATTTAAATGGGGCGTGATGATGTCGGGAGTTCTGCCTGCCCCGCCCCCCGCTCACCGACCGGGAAATCCTGCCCTTGAATTAGACAAAGGTCACAGCCACACAGGCCACCATTGTGAAGGGGGAAGCCCCTCCTCAGAGCAGTCAGCAGCCACTGTTGTGGCGAGGAAGGTTGGGGGGAGAGGCTTAAAGATAGCCTGGAGTATTGGTGCCAGGAGGCTGCCTTCAAGCAGCTGCAATACTGTGGATGCCAGAAGGGAACTGGAAAATTCCAGTGGGTTTCTGATCCATGGCCTTAATTGGCCTGTTAGTTAGTTAGCTTAATAAGCTGCCTACTCTCCACTTGCATTCTTCCCCTGATCACGCCTCCAACAAAATGGCTCAGGAGCAGGATGGTGCTGGCTAACTGCCCAGCCAGTGATGTGAAACTATGCACCCACCCACCTCCATTCCCACTCCCACACTGAGGCAAAAAGTCTGCACTAGATTCAGTCCAAGGCCAGGAAACTGACCAGACCAGATCAATGTTGGTTGTGGATCCTTCCTGATTTAAGGCATGTTTCACCTGACTCACATAAGTGATGTACTGAGGGAGTGCTGCACTGTTGGAAGCGCCATCTTTCAGATGAGATGTTAAACCGAGGCCCCATCCGCCTGCTCGGGCGGATGTGAAAGATCCCATGACACTATTTCGAAGAAGAGCAGGGGAGTTATCCCTGGTGTCCTGGCCAATATTCATCCCTCAAGCAACATCATGAAAAATCATATGACCTGGTCGCTGTGGTCCGAGGAGTGGGGGGGTGTTGGGTGGGGGGGGGGGGGGGAGTTGAGGGGTTGGTCATGTGGGTGCTGCTGGTGGTCGGGGGTGGGCGGGCAGTGGGCGCTTGGTGGGGGCAGGCTTGTGGTTGGGAGGTAATTGGGTGGTCAGGGCATAGTCAGGCATGGGGATTAGTTGGGAGGGGTAGGGGCTAATCGAGGGGTGGGAGGATCATCATTGGGTGGTCAGAGAGGGTTGGGTGATCAGGGAACAGTCAATGGGTTAGGAGGGCTGTCAAGAGGTGGGGTATAGTCAGAGTGGAGGGTTAGCTGGTGGGGTAGGGCGCTAGCTAGAGGTGGGAGGGTCATCAGGTGGTCAGGGAGGGTTGGGGTGGTCAGGGAGGCTCGGGGGATAGTCGGGGGGTCGGGAGGGTTGTCAGGGGGTGGGGTGTATTCGGGGGTGGGGTTTAGCTGGGGGGACACTAGTCAGGGATAGGAGAGTCATCGGGTGGTCAGGGGACGTCAGGGGTAGATGGGAGGTTGGGAAGATTGACGGGGGTGGGGCGGGGGGGAGTCCAGTGGGGGAGTCAATAGAATAGTTATGCAGGAGTTAGAACTGGTTTTAATCCAGTGACTTTACCTGGATAACTATTCTGCTAAGTAAGTAAGGATAATTGCCCAATGGAAGTTAAAAGTTCCCGAGCAATTCCCATGTAGACAGTACGTGGGGACTTCCGAGGCGTTCCCCAGCGCATTTTCCGGGGCACCTCTGGGGTACAAGCACCCAGAGAACGGAAGATCTAGGCCACAATCACGTTTCTGTTGTGTGAGCTTGCTGTGCACAAATTGGCTGCTGTGTTTCCTACACTGCAATAGTGACTACACTTCAAATGTACTTCATTTGCTGTGAAGAACTTTGAGATGTCCTGTCACTGTGGAAAGAATTAGATCAATGCAAGTTTTTCTTCCTTTCTTCTCACCCAGCACATTAAGTTCAAGTTCCCCCAGTTAATTCTGTTTCTCTCTTCACAGATGCTACCTGAGCACTTTAGACTTTCCAGAATTTTCTGTTTTTATTTCAGATTTCTAATATCGGCCATATTTTGCTTTCATCTTTATGATTAGATGGTCTCCTACTAACCTGCAGCAACAGTGGTCCAGCTAGACGGATGGGGGGCGGTGTTAGAGTTGACAATGGTTTCATGTACCGTGACTGTGCAGTGGCTTTAAACACCTTATTGGTATCACTGTAAAAAAACATGCGTTTAATATGTTACAGTTTTCATCATAAAACTGGAAGTATACACACCGTCACAGAATAAACTGGATGCATTCTGTCTTTTTTATGTTCAATTAAGTTACTTTTATCCAGCCTGCTAACTCCAGCCCTGGTTTCGCTCATACTCTATTTCATTGAAGGATTGATACGAATGAAGGGAAAAGACATGACCGTGTTTTCTTAAAGCAGAATCTCTCCTGTTTACACAGCCAGGAAGGTAATGCAGTGAAGGGAAGAAGTGTGGTCGCAAATGCGGGCTAAACCTAAATCTTTGAGCTGACTTGATAATGTGTGGAAGGTTCCAGAAAGTCCAGCCCGCCAATGTGAAGACTGCCTTGTTGGGCTGTACGGGGAGGCTGAGACTCCTTAAAGCTCTCACAATGTGGTGGATCTGACCTACATGTTGCAAGGTGCGCTGTAGTTCCTCTTTGCTGTCAGCAATATTCTGCAGTCCAGACACTGCAAGAACTCCCGCTAAGAGGGATTTTGATACCTCTGCCTTCACTAACGTTGCAATTGTTGACTTCATGGAATGTCCATCAGTCATAATCCTGTAAAGTAATTGCAACAGGAGTTTGAGCAGTATCCTTATCCTGGGAGGACAAAAGATTGGTCTGGAATCCCCAGGAATTTGAAGATCAATCTCCAGGACACTGCTGTGTGCAACCTTGGAGAAAAACCATTGGGACATTAAAACAAGATTGTTTTCTTTTGTCATTTTCTTACAACATTTCTCTTTACCAGATATAAAAATATTGAAAATGGGTGGAGAAGGCTGTTTGGCTGACAGTCAAGCATCATCCAATTGGGGTAATGAGTCTTTTTGCTTTCCAATTGGTGTGGGAAGGCCGTGCGTTACAATGGTGGATGTGTTGGCCAATGAATGGATGGGGGCAAGTCATGTGATGAAACCTCAGGAATACATTTAATCATAGTTTGCAACCCTAAACAGGAGTGATTGGTTTTGCACAACCTTTTTGCTCACTCATTTGGAAATATATGCAGATAAATTATGCAGAAGGTGACCGTGTGTAATCTGGGCTGCACCATCTGCAATTTGGGGGATAAACACACTTTGTGGCTTAAATTATTCAGTAAGAAATATAAACAGAATGAAGTGGAATACGGTTTGTGATTTTAAAATCTTAGCAGTATTCACTTTGATGGATTTGACAACAGCAATGTAAACTGGAACAAAAAAGCACAAAACATTGAAAGAGGAAAAAACAATCTAGACGTGGTAAAGGACCTCTAGTATGCATCAATTATCTTTTCAAAGATTGCAATCAAATTTCTATTCAAATAAACACAATAGAGAAGCTATTTCCCACCTCCCCACTGTAGGCTGCTTCGCTGTCTGGTTTATGTTCCTGTTGGTTTGAATAGAAATCATGACAATTATTATGGAAAAAAATTCCTGCATTGTTACCTGTCATGATCAGGGAGTATTGGAGGCAGTGAGTCCTTGACCCGGGCATGAAGCAGTTTTCTGTTCTCATGAACTGTCCTTGGCCTTATATCATCTTTGTTTCCATCCAGTGCCAACACATAATCTTCTAGGTTCAGCTGACGGGCAACGTTCAGAAGTGTGCGATCCTGTCGGATACACAATAAGGAAGTGCAGAACGTAACTGCAAGTATGTGTCTGCAATTTTATAAACCTCAGTGTCATTTAATCCAGGAAGCACAGAACGAGCACAGCCAGAAAACAGTCAGAGCCATCCTCTGTGCTATTGAGTGGAAAATGGGGTTTACAGATTCAGGTCTGTCTTGGGTTCAGTTGCATCAACTATTCTGTGAACTGAACATTTTGTGGTGACTGCCGCTGCCCATACCTACTTAAATCAACAGAGAGACCTAGAGGGCATAACGTATCTTTTTTTGTGATTGGGACTATTGCTAAGCCTTTCACATGTGTGTTTCTCCAATCTGTCTGAAAACAGCCATTACCAGAGGAGACAGGTCTTGGAAGCACTGAGTGGCTTTATTCCACAGTAAGGTGAAAGTCGACAGCCTTGATCAGAATCCCTCAGCTCAACTGGTACAACAACAACATGCATTCTTGTAGTATCCTTCATGTAGAAAAAGTTCCCAAGGTGCTTCGTAGTCATGCAGTCGACAGGAATCCAGACAAAGTGAAAGAAAGAGATATTAGGAGGGTGACTAAAAGCTTGGTCAAAAAGTTGGCTTTTCAGGAGGTGAAGAGGCCTAGGAAGGAATTTTCAGATGCTAAGGGCCTACACAGCTGAAGATATGGCTGTGAAAGATGGAGTGAAGGTATTTGAAATTAACAAAGTTGGAAGAATGCAGAGTTCTTGGTTTGTTGTAGGTCTAGAGTAGGTTCCAGAGTTAGGGAGGGCCCTATGAAGGGATTTGAACACAGGGTGACGTTTGAGCTACTGGGGGCCCCGAGAGAATGTGAGCCATGTGAGCGGGGTAATGGGTAAGTGGGGCTTGCTGCTGAATCGGATACAAGCAGCAGAGTTTTGGATGAGTGGAAGATTACTGAGGGTGGAGGACTGGAGACCAGCAAGGAGTGAGTTGGAATAGCCTGGAGAGAATGGGAAAGTCATGGATGAGGGTCAGATAGGCTGAAAAAATAAGAGTTGCATCAGAGAGAATTCAAAACTTAGACTTGCATGCTCTTTTATTGACACTTGGGATGTGGGAATCACTGGCAAGGCCAGCACTTATTGTCCATCCCCAATTGTCACTGAGAGGGTGGTGCTGAGCCATCTTTTTAAACTGCAGTCCATGTGATGTAGGTACATCCACGATGATTCTTACTTGACATTTTTTTTACAAACCTGATACAACTGAGTGGCTTGCTGGGCTTTTTATTTATTCTTTCATGGGATGTGGGCATTGCTGGCAAGGCTAGCATTTGTTGCCAATCCCTAATTGCCCTTGAACAGAGTGGCCATTTCAGAGGGCAGTTAAGAGTCAACCACATTGCTGTGAGTCTGGAGTCACATGTAGGGCAGGCCGGGTAAGGACGGCAGGTTTCCTTCCCTAAAGGGCATTATTACTATTAGTGCATTAGATGGGTTTTTGTGATAAAAAATGAGACTGGATTTCAATTTCATATTTTATTAATTGAATTTAAATTTCAACAGCTGCACTGGTGAGATTTGAACCCACCGATCCCCAAGCATTAGCCTGGGCCTCTGGATTACTAGTCCAGTGACATTGCCACTATGCCACGATCTCTGCCCCACCACCACGACCAGCACCCCTCACTGCCGGCTATTTCAGGGGGCAGTTCAGAGTTAACCACACTGATGTATAAGAATGAATTTGTGAATCAGACTGTTTTTTGTATGACGATCCAGTATCCATGGTCACCCTGACTGAAACTAGTGTTTTATTCAAGATTATTCAATTGAATTTAAATTTCCTTAGCTGTCAGGATGGGATTCGAGCTCACATCTCCAGAGTATTATTCAAGGCCTCAGAATTACTAGTCTAGCAACATGACCAATATGCTACTGCTCCCACAAGATAGATTAAATAAGTTGGGGCTGTCCTCCTCGGAGAAGAGAAGGTTGTGAGGAGATTTGATAGAGGTGTTTCAAAGTATGAGGGATTTGGACAGAGCAGATAGAGAGAAACTGTTCCCATTGGTGGAAGGGTCGAGAGCCAAAGGAATTTGCTAACTGAGAGTGTGGTGGAGGCAGATTCAATCGTGGCCTTTGAAAGAGAATTAGATAATTATCCAAAGAGAAAAATAATGCAGGGGTTCGAGGAAAAGGCAGGGGAATGGGACTAGCTGAGTTACTCTTGCAGGGAACTGGCACAGTCACAATGGGCTGAAAGGCCTCCTTTTGTGCTGTAACCATTCTATGATTAAACAGAATAACTCGCCTGCATCTTGTAGCATTATCCCACACCTGCATCATCCTATAGCTCAGGATAGAGCATCATCTCCCTGCAGTCTCCTTCTTTTCAACTATCCTGCAAGGACCTTGCTGTTTGACTGCCCTTTTTTCATGTCTCTGTTCTGTTATAAAAGTCTCTCACTCTGTGTCAAAATGCTGGCCCATCTTATCCTTCTCTCACAAGCTGCCAGAAATCAGAGCTTTCCAAAACAATGGTGTCTTTCCGAATACTCAGACAAGGCAATAAACCACTCATTGTTTAAACTCTGGGAAAAATAGCTTCCACTTAGCATATTAATGACCTTTCATCCTGGTGTGCTTTTTTAAAATTGTGAAAATATGTATTGTTAATAAAATGCCCAGCAATATGAGTAACTTCTTCTAAATACTTTCTGGAAATAAATGGTGAAAATAATCCAGAGATGTTTCCAATTCTAATTATGTTTTGGGGACCTGTTTCTGTTTATTATCACGTGTATAATCAACGGGGACTCTCAGTTTGGCTTAGCAAAGCTTCCTTTCCTTCTTTGTCATGTGTACATATGACAGAAACCATCATTTCTATTTTCGATAAAGCATAAGCTAAGACATTGAGCAGGTTCTGAAATAGCGTTAAATAAATTGCCTGGCGTGAATGAAGAGGGAGGGAAAAACATTTCTTGTATTATACACTGGAACATTGTTCATCCTCTGTAAAGATTCCCTTTGTTCACTATTACTGGTGAAATGATAAACATGCTCTAGAGCGACAGGAAGGAAATCATCTCAAATCTTAGTTACCCTAAGAATGAGATGGTGGACTCTTTTTTACATTGAAATCACTCCAGCGGTGCTAATTACCTAGAATTACATCGGCATTAGAGCACAGAAACAAGTCATTTGATCAGTATTTAAGCGCCACATGACCTTTCTCCCACCTTACTTCATACTAACCTTATCAGGATATCACAAAACATTACAAAGTATTTACAACATAGAGACAGGTTGTTTCATCCAGTAAGTCTTTGTTGGCGTTTATTCTCCGCATGAACATCCTCCCACTCTTCTTGATTGCATACCATGCCCTTGTATAATTAACTTGCCTCCAATTGATTGTGGAATACTGGGAAACATTAAGGCGAAATGGTCCCAGATTGGCAGCTCGCCAGGTGCACATCATGTATGTACAGTTGTGAATCACGTTGGCGCGCAATCACACTGACATGCCTGGATGATCCAACTTGGGGGGATGATTCCAGCGAGCAGGGCTTATAATAAGAGGTTAAAGCATTGAAATTAGATTCCCAGCGTGTGACAGTGGGAAGCGTGGCCCGCCATTTTTGGATGGAACGGACGATCGCAAACTAATTTCACAATAGTGTGTAACAGATTTTTGGCCTTCCTGTCATATTGTAACCCCCCAAACCCCACCCGCTATGACGCCCAACGCCAAGAGGGCTGGAAAATTCTGGCCTTAGTATCATTTTTTTAGGGCTATGAGAACATTTACTTAATCATTAGGCCCTAACTGGTCAAACAGAGAATTTGCTGTTGATTCCAACAGAACAATAGTTATATTACCCTCAATGTGTTGGAGGTGATGGAATGAAGGGTAATCAGGCTGTCTAGTGTCCCCTCCTCCATCTCTTGCCAATATATGGTGTAGAGACTGTGCAGTTGCTGTGGAATTTGGATGTTGTGATCTGGAAAAAAACAGAAGTAGCATCAACAGCTATTTACAGACAACAAATGCGCAAATACTACACAAACCTTGATTCAGATGAATTTCACTGTAGGAATCTCAGGACATTACATTTGAAGGACGGTCACAATATTATGTACCCAAGACAAATTCTGCCAGTGTTCAAAGAAATCTGAGAGATTAAATTAAGAGTCCACACATGAATTTTATATCATCAGTACACAAATAGCAAGTCCTTCTCCCATTACAAATCAATGAACAGGCTACAAAAGACTGTGGGCCAGCCAGGATGGGTGCCTTTCAGACAGCTCTTCTATCTTTATATTCCATTAATCTATCAAACAGTTATTTTTGTCTGCCCTGATCTTTGCAGTCTATCCACTCCCAGCTTGGTGTCAATTATCTGTGACCATGTTTCCAATTATATGCATTGTTCTTCTTGGAGAGGAGATCTGATGGAGGTTTTCAGAATCATAGGGGGCCTGGGCGGAGCAGAAGGCTGTTCCTGTTGGTGGGGGTGCTGAGGACTGGAGGGCACTGATTTGGGGTGATAGGGGAGGGAGGCAGCGCTGACATGAGGCAAGGCCAGTTTTACATAGTGAGAGATTAGGATCTGGAATGCACTACTGCCTAGGAGTATGGTGGAGGGAGATTCAATCGAAGCATTCAAAAGGGAATTGGATCATTACCTGAATCAAAAAAATTGTGGGACTATGGGAAAAGGCAGGAAAGTGGGACTGAGTTGCTCTTACAGGGAACTGGCATGGACATAATGGGCTGAATGGCCTCCTTTTGTGCTGTAAGCATTCTATGATTTTATGATTCAAACAACATACGAACAGAAGGAGGCGAATTCAGCCCCTTGAGCCTGTTGCACCATTCAGTTAGACCATGGCTGAACTGTACCTCAACTCCATTTACCCAAGTTTGATCCATTTCTCTTGATACCGTTATAAACTAAGGTATCAGCAGCTACAGATCAAGGTGTCTGTCTTGGCTCAGCACCAGCATTATTGCGTCCCACTCCAGAGACTTAAGTACAAAATGAAGGCTGATATTTGGGGTGCTGCCTTTTCGATAACACCTGAAACCCCAGGCCCCACCAGCCCTCGCAGTAAATGCAAAAGATCCCATGACATTATCCAAGGAAAAGCAGGGGAGTTCCCTTGGCCAAGGCTTATCATTCAACCAACATCTAAACCAGATCATTTGATTCATGGGGGCTTACTGTGTGCAAACTGGCTGCTGCCAATTTCCTACATCAGTGACTATACTTCAAAAGTATCTCATTGGCTGTAAAGCGATTGGGACATCCTGGGGTTGTGAAAGGTGCTATATAAATGCAAGACATTCTTTCATTCTTGTAATGCCTCATTCTCTGTCTTGAACATTTCAATTGTCCCAGCATCCACAACCTTTTGGGGGAAAAGAGTTCCTATTACCCTTTGTATGAAAAAATGTTTCTTCCTGTTTTAACTACAATTCCTCCTTTCTCTAGGTTCTCTCACAAGCAGAAATTTCTTTTATGCATCTGCTCTCTTTCATATCCTGTAACCTATGAAACACCTCAATTAGATCATCCCTCAACCTTCAAAGGAACACAAGATAAGTTTATATAACTTGTCTCATAACTTAATGCACATTCCCTGTGCTTCTTTCTGCCATTCATCATCTGTTGTATCTTTTCAAATTCAATTACTTACTTTTGATTGGCATCTTTTACTGGCTCTAGCTACTGCTGTAACACATTTCTGATGACTGCCATTAACCAATTTTGATGTGTTTAAAATAACTAGGCCAACGTATCACACAAAGATATTTCCTACGTGTGTGTTAAGCACTGAACTCGCAGCCTGATTTCATGCCGCCTATAACAAATGTCACTGTCCTAAGGCCCCTGTTTTAAAGCTTTACTGAATTGTAGCAATGAACTTTTGCCATTAATACCATTTTAGAAATCGAACAATTCTCAAAGAATGACCATTACTTCAGTCCATTGATTTCTACATGAGATTATGATAGCAAGATTCTCTGGTTCTCTATTAACCTTGTACAAACTTTAAATTTCGGATCAGGAGACCAAGCCCATGTGCAGGCTTATGTCCCATGACAATGCTGACTTGGTCACACAGCCAGTGCCATGTGGCAGCAGCTCCATAGTACAAAAGTAGGGAGGCAAGGAATCCTGCAGTGAGTAACTCACTTCCTGACTCCCCAAAGCCTGTCCACCATTTACAAGGCACTAGTCAGGAGTGTGATGGAACAGTTCCCACTTGCCTGAATGAGTGCAGCTCCCACAACACTCAAGAAGCTTGGCACCATCCAGGACTAAGCAGCCCGCTTGATTGGCACCCCTTCCACAAACATTCAATCCCTTTACCACTGAAGAACAGTGGCAGCAGTGTGTCCCATCTACAAGATGCACTGCAGAAACTCACAAACACTCCTTAGGCAGCACCTTCCAAACCTACGACCGCTACCATCTAGAAGGACAAGAGCAGCAGACATATGGGAACACCATCACCTGGAAGTTCCCCTCCAAGCCACTCACCATCCTGACTTAGAAATATATCGTCGTCCCTTCACTGTTGCTGGGTCAAAATCCTGGAACTTCCCCCCTAACAGGACTGAGGGTGTACCTACAGGGACTGCAGGGCTTCAAGAAGGCAGCTCACCACCACCTTCTCAAGGGCAATTAGGGGTGGGCAATAAATATTGGCTGAGCCAGCAACACCTACATTCCGTAAATGAATTTAAAAAAGGTTATGCTTCAGTTATATAGGACATCGGTGGAACCACATCTGGAATACTGTATATAGTAATGGTCTCCTTATTTAAGGAAGATTGTAAATTCATTGGAAGCAGTGCAGAGAAGATTTACTAGACCTATACCTGGAATGCGAGGATTGTCTTATGAGGAAAGGTTAGACAGGCTAGGCTTGTATCTGCCGGAGCTTAGAAGAGTAAGAGGCGACTTGATTTCAACCTTTAAGATCCTGAGGGGTCTTGACAGGGTGGATGTGGAGAGAATGTTTCCTCTTGTGAGAGAATCTAGAACTAGGGTCACCCATTTATGACAGAGATGAGGAGAATTTTTTTCTCTTAGAGTGTTGTGAGTCTTTGGAACTCTCTTCCTTAAAAGGTGGAAACAGAGCCTTTGAATGTTTTTATAACAGAGGTAGCTAGATTATTGATAAGCAAGGGAGTGAAAGATTATTGGGGGTAGGTGGGAATGTGGAGTTGAGATTACAATCAGATCAGCCATGATCTTATTAAGTGGTGGAGTAGGCTCGAGGGGCTTACTCCTGCTCCTAATTTGTATGTTCATATATTTATCTAATATGCATTCCTCTTTCCCAATCATCAGTCCAACTAGTCCTCTTCTCCTGTACACATTCATTACATTTCCCTTCTCTCCCCTTTGAAACATCCTGTTTCAACCTCTAACCTCAGCCAACTCTGTATGTCAATGGTGGCTCAGTTGGTGCCCTCGCCTCTGGTTTCAAATCCCACTCCAAGGTCTAAGCGCAAAAATCAAGGTTAATGCTCCAATGCAGTACTGAGGGAGTACTGCACAGTTGGAGATGTGGTCTTTTGGATGAGGTGATAAACCGAGGCCCCATCCCTGAACCAATATCCCAATATCACAAAAACAGATTATTTGGTTATTAGCACATGGCTGGTTGTGGGAGTTTGTTGTGCACAAATTGGCTGCTGCATTTCCTACACTGCAACAGTAACTATATTTCATTGGCTGTTAAGTGCTTTGACACATCCTGAGGATGTGAAAAGTGCCATATGCAAGTCTTTCTTTTCCTTTTTGCCAACATGTTGAAAATAAAACTTAAGTGATGATTGACTCATGCAGTACATTACATGTACTGTATAAAAACTAATGTGCATATATAGGTAACATAAATGCATATGTAATTTAACACTAAAGCGGCGATGAATCAGTGTGAAAATCGGGTATCTCAGGAGTCAATGCATGAGCCTGGATCAAGATGGAGCATCTCACCAGAAACTGGATCATGTTCTCTGCTCCCAGCAGCTCATATTATCCGTGTAGAGATTCTTCCTGTCTCTGTGCTTATCAGGTCAAGGACATCAGGCATGAACCTTGCTAATACAGTTGTTATTACCATTGATCTAACTTCCGAATCTAACATTCCTGTAGGGTCACACATGTAAACATTGCATGAATAGAATAAACACTAATCATCCTTGCCTTTGAAAAGGATGCAGACTGATCACATCAGACTGCATGTTTGAAGGAGAGTCAAATGTCTAGTCTTTTTTCGCTTTCCTCCTGATCTTTACAGATTCAGACACAATTCTATGTTTAGCTCTCAAACTATTAAAATAATGCATTAACATTCTGTTACAATTCCAAATTACAATATCCTGGAATTATTTAAATTGCTAAATACTCGGAAAGAAGTATTATTGTCCATTAATCTTGTACCTGAATCAGAAGTTATTGTAATTTGAATTTACAGTCCCTCGACTCTACCCATACAGCAGATTTACTTGAGTATATTTCTAAGTGACACTTGACTTAGGGTCAGTTAGAATTACTGGGTTTGATCTTAACTTGGCCAAATCAATGTGAACGAGGTACTAATGGCTTCAAGATGGTGTGAGTAAACTTAGTGCCCGATTAACACTGACGTTGCAGCTGCCAACATTTTTAAAGGGCCTACTGTTTGACACCCAAGGAGTTTGTTTGTTGGAGGTAGTTGGCCCTTTTAATATGGAAATTAATGTCCTATAACATGCACAAGATCTCGACTGCCATTTTGGTAGGCAACTGGTTACACAGCTTCATTTCATGGTTTGACCAGCTTTACAGTCAGTATTTTTTTTTATTCGTACATGGGATATGGGTGTCGCTGGCCAGGCCAGCATTTATTACCCATCCCTAGTTGCCCTAGTTCAGGGGGCATTTAAGAGTCAACCACATTGCTGGTCTGGCCTACATGTGACTCCAGGCCCACAGCAATGTGGTTGACTCTTAACTGCCCTCTGAAATAGTCTAGCAACCCCTCAGTTGTATCAAAAAGGAATGAAACCAGATGGATCACCCAGTATCGACTGAGGCACCAGGAATGACAATGGCAAGCCCACCCCTTTCGACCCTGCAAAGTCCTCCTCACGGAATCATACTTTATTGTGAAGTTGAATGTTTTAAAAAAAAATTTTGGGAATATGGTGGCATTCTATAAAGAAGACTGTATGTGTGTGTGTATGTGTGTGTCCATGGGTAATTAAACTGGGGGAAGGTTAGTAAAGACAGCTTGTCTATGGGAACTGAGAGATGAATGGTAAAGTAGCTAGATTCATGCATTTGTAAGGAAAGGCTATGGTGAAGTTGAATGTATGAGTAAACAGGTTGGGTTTTAAAATTTGCATTACTTGATTGGTAAGGGCTTGACTTTTCAGCTCTTAAATTTCAATGGGAGATTAAAGGACTTTTACAACTTAAAAGGTTTCATAAGTAAACAAGGGAAGGCTATTAAAGTTTATTATATTTATTATTAATAGTGGAGGCAATAGGAAGACATGAATGATTTTTATATTTTAGAAAAGTTGAGCTCAAAGAGGTGCTTAGGACAATGGAGTTTAGGATAAAATGGAAAAAAGATATTTAAGGAGATGTTTAGTTGAGTTGAGGTGGCTGTGTCCTGTGACCAGTTCTGTGCTGAGAAAAGTTATGAATTTGAAATAGCCATCCAGTTTCAAGCCAGAAAAGTCATTGTTTTCAAAAAGCAATCTGTTTCTGAACTCCCTTCAGATTTCCACAGCAGAGTGGAAGAGAGCGAGAAGTTATGTGGTATACTTTATTAAAGTTGCAGCAGTTGTTGCCTTGGGTAATATTACTGGATTTTTAAGGTTAAAACTCTATAAGGGAGCTGTTGCTGAGAAGTTTACTTGTGTGTTCTGACCAAGTGGATACTGTATTGGGGAGATGTTTTGTAAGACTGTTTAAACTGTGTAATTTTACACTTGTGTGTGTAAGTATTTTTCCTTCTTGTTAATAAATATTTAAATTTTAAAATCGTAAAAGTGTTACTGGCATTCTACGCTTCTGGGATCATTTTCAAAATACAAAAAAAAGGTTATGATCAGTAAGACAGGTTTCCCTCTGGAATTTGGCTTGCTCAGCAAATAACATCAGCTGCGGTTGTAACAGTTACAGAAAATGTCCCAGACACAACCACCACCTTCCCTGGATCTGTCCTGTCAGTGGGAGGGACATGTTGGTATACAGTTGGGGGGGAGTTGCCCTGGAAGTTCTCAACATCAACTCTAGACCCCATTAAGTCTGATGACGTCAGGTCAAACATAGGCAAGGAAACATCCTGCCGATTACCACCTACTGCTCCCCCTCAGCTGATGAATCAGTACTCCTCCAAAGTCGCAAGGGCACAGAATGTACTCTGGGTGGGGACTTCAATGCCTATCACAAAGAGTGGCTCAGTAGCACCACTACTGACCAAGCTGGCTGAGTCCAAAAGGACATAACTACTAGACTGGGTCTGCGGCAGGGGGTGAGGGAATCAACGAGAGGGAAAAACCTCCTTGACCTCGTCCTCACCAATCTTCCTGTTGCAAATACATCTCTCCATCACAGTTTTGGTGGGAGTGACCATTGCACAGTCCTTATGGAGACAAAGTTCCGTCTTCACATTGAAGATACCCTCCATTGTGTTGTGTGGCACTACCACCGTGCCAAATGGGATAGATTTCGAACAGATCTAGCAACTCAAAACTGGGCATCCATGAGGTGCTGTGAGCCATCCAATGCAGCAGAATTGTATACAACCACAATCTATAACCTCATGCCCTCCACTCTACCATTACCATCAAGCCGAGGGATTGGCCCTGATTCAATGAAGAGTACAGGAAGGCATGCCAGGAGCAACACCAGGCATACCTAAAAATAAGGCGTTAACTTGGTGAAGTTACAACACAGGACTACCTGCATGCCAAACAGCATACGCAGCATGTGATAGAGAGAGCTAAGCTACCCCGCAACCAATGGATCAGATCTAAGCTCTGTGGCCCTGCTACATCCAGTCATGAATGGTGGTGGACAATTAGACAACTCATTGGAGGAGGAGGCTCCACAAATATCCCCATCCTCAATGATGAGGGAGCCCAACACATCAGTGCAAAAGATAAGGCTGAATCATTGCAATAATATTCAGCCAGAAGTGACGAGAGTTGATGATCCATCTTGGCCTCCTCTTGAAGTCCACAGTCTTCAGCCAATTTAATTCACTCCACATGATATCAAGAAATGGTTGAAGGCACTGGATATTGCAAAGGCTATTGACCCTGACAACATTCCAGCAGTAGTACTGAAGACTTGTGCTTCAGAGCTAGCTGCAACCCCAGCCAAGCTGTTCCAGCACAGCTACAACACTGGCACATATGTGGCAATGTGAAAAACAGTCCAAGTATGTCCTGTACATAAAAAGGACAAATCCAAACTGGCCAATTACCGCCCCATCAGTCTACTCTCGATCATCAGCAAAGTGATGGAAGGGGTCTTCAACAGTGTTATCAAGCAGTACTTACTCAGAAACAACCTGATCATTGATGCTCAGTTTAGGGTTCCACCAGGGCCACTCAGCTCCTGATCCCATTACAGCCTTAATCCAAACAGGGACAAAAGAGCTGAGCTCCAGAGGTGAGGTGAGAGTGACTGCCCTTGACATCAAGGCAGCATTTGGCCAAGTGTGGCATCAAGGAGCCCTAGCAAAACTGGAGTCAATGGGAATCAGGGGGAAACTCTCCACTGCTTGGAGTCATGTCTAGCACAAAGGTAGATGGTTGTGGTTGTTGGAGGTCAATCATCTCAGTTCCAGAACATCGCTGCAGGCGTTCCTCAGGGCAGTGTCCTAGGCCCAACAATCTTCGGCTGTTTCTTCAATGACCTTCCTTCCATCAAAAGGTCAGGAGTGGGGATGTTCACTAATGTCAGGTAAAGACCATCACCAACAAGAGAGAATCCGACCATTTCCACCTGACATTCTATGGCATTACTATCAACATCCTGGGGGTTACCGTTGACCAGAAACTGAACTGGACCAGCCATATAAATACTGTGGCTACAAGAGCAGGTCAGAGGCTGGGAATTCTGTGGCTAGTAACTCACCTCCTGACTCTCCAAAGCCTGTCCACCATCTACAAGGCACAAGTCAGGAGTGTGATGGAATACTCCCCACTTGCCTGGGTGAATGCAGCTCCAACAACACTCAAGAAGCTTGACATCATCCAGGGCAAAGCAGCCCGCTTGATTGGCACACCATCCAATGCCTTGAAACATCCACCCTCTCCACTGCTGATACACAGTGGCAGCAGTGTGTACCATCTACAAGTTGCACTGTAGCAACTCACCAAGGGCCCTTCCAACCCTGTGACCTCTGCCACCTAGAAGGACAAGGGCAGCAGATAGATGGGAACACAACCACCTGGAAGTTCCCCTCCAAGCCATTCAACATACTGACTTGGAAATATATCGCCATTTCTTCACTGTCGCTGGGTCAAAATCCTGGAACTCCCTCCCTAACAGCACTGTGAGTGTACCTACACCACATGGATTGCAGTGGTTGAAGAAGGAAGCTCACCACCTCAAGGGCAATTAGGGATGGGCAATAAAAAAACTGCTGGCTTTTCAAGCAAGGCCCATGTCCCATGAGAGAATTTTTAAAAAATCCCTTATCTTATGACAAATTGCATTTACATAGTGCCTTTCGCATAATGAAACATTCTAAGCTGCCTCAGAGGAGTGTTATCGAACAAAACTCGGCACCAAGCAAATGGAGACATGAGGGCATGTAACCAAATGCTTGGTCAAAAATGTAGGTGTTATGGAATGTCTTACAGGGGGAAGAGATAAGAGTGCAGAGAGGCTGAGAGAGGGAATTCCAGATCCTAGGGCTTAGGCAGCTGAAGGCATGCCTGCCAATGATGGTGCAATTAGAGTTGGGGACGCTTAAGAGAGGCCTGAACTAGAGGCGCGCATAGCTCTCAGAGGATTGTAGGGCCGGAGGAGGTTTTATGAAATGCAAAGAGAAACCCTTCCCAATTTCTGTGCTGCTGGGTTCCAAATCAAAGTCAATTGGAAGGACAGCCCCTGTCACTTATGAGGACATGCTGGTGTCAACACATTGCACAGTGTCCAATATATCTGAAAGTCTATCAGCAGGGGCTTTTCAGTTCACACTCAGTCTGATCTTCATAGCTTTACAGAGGGTGGCTGCCAAATTAGCAGAAAATGGTGCAGATGGGAAATGAGGAGAAATTAGTTTACACAGAGAGTTATGATGATCTGGAATGCAATGTCTGAAGCAGATTCAATTATAACTTTTAAAAGGCAGTTGGAGAAACATTTGAAGGAGAAAAAAAGCAGGGCCATGGGGATAGAACTGGGGGGTGGGATGAATTAGATAGATTTTTTTTCACGGAGCCAGCACAGGCACAGTGGACTGAATGGCCTTCTTCTGTGCTTATGATTCTGTTTGAGATTCTTATTGTAAAGGCAAAGGCTGTTTAGTGTGATTACAGCATTAATGCTATTGAAAGGCAGATGGGTTAAAAAAACATTTATTTCTTAGAAGTGTTATGTTTTGCTTTTCCTAAAAACTTAAACCTTAGCTACAGAAACCAAATTATATCAAGTACATTGTTTGCTAATATTTTTCCATTCTTGCATCTGGGAGACTTTTAATTGCTAAGTAACTCAGAATATCAATAATAAAATATTTATGAGCGTCTGCTTTAAATACTGCAGTTGTCATCTTAATTTCACGCAAGGGAGGTTTAAACATTATTACAAATCACATCAAAAATTTCAGAACTGCAACTGTGGGACACATTTTTACAAACAAGGACTTCAAAAAATGTATAATTAGAGCCAATTAAGATCTATCAAATCGGCAAATTCAGAAAAGCAAAGAGCAAGGCATCGCCGAGGCTGCGAAGAGCAAGTACTAGTATTTATTATATAACGCCTTTCCAAACCTCAGGATGTCCCAGAGCACTTTACAGCCAATTTTACTTCTGAAGGGTACTCAATGTGGGAAACATGGCAGCCAGTTTACAGTGCAGCAAGACCCAACAGCACTGAGATAGTGACCAGATTGTCTGTTTTAGGCGTGTTAGGTGTGGAATATTGGCCACGAAACTAGGTTAAACTCCCCTGCTCTTCTTTGAAATACTGCCATTGAATCTTTTCCATCCAACTATGAGGACAGACAAGGCCACAGTTTAATGTCTCGAGTGAAAGACAACACCATCTGACAGTACAGCCCTCCATCCGTACTGCATGGGAGTATCAGCCTAGTGTTACGTGCTCAAGTCTCTGGAATGGGGTTTGACTTAGAGGCAAGAGTGCTACCCAATGAGCCACAGCTGGCACCTAATAATAAGTCAGCCTAAGGGCCTAAAAAGAAAGGTTTAAAAGAAGCTGTGGGAAAAGTAATTTAACCAAATAATAATTACTTAAAAAGGTAACATCAGACTTCTGTTAAAATTTCAACACTATAATTTACTCTTTTAATACAATCACTTCAAACTCTGCAGAATAATTTGTAATTGAGCAGTTTTCAGGCTTCTAAGATGATTTTATTTGAAGTTCTGCTGTCTCCAAACCTTGGCACTGTTCAAAGTGGCTTTCTTTTTAAACTGAACAAGTTAACTATTTATTTTCATGAAAGAGTTATCTAGTTGTTGCATGTTTCCCTCCAGAGATGTCAGTGCCATTGGACTGATGGGAAAGGCAGGGGGAGAAGGGCCAAACCAGCCCATAGATTCAACGAGGACTCCCTCAGAGCCCTCCTACATGTAGTCTCCGTCCGACGTGAGCAGCTGATGCCTACCCCAGTAAGAGGAGGAAGCTGAGCCAGACAGGTGCAGCATGGGAGGAGGTGGCCGAGAAGGACAGCAGTGTTGGGCTGTTCAGAAGGACTTGGTCCCAATGCCAGAAAAAGCTAAATGACCTAATGAGGATGGCCAGAGTGAGTAAGGCCTCAGTATGTGCTACAGGGCTCGCTCGCAAATGCAGGAAAGTCAGTTTGGTTGAATCTCAAAGGCAGAATGATTCAACAAGAACACAGCTTCTTCGACGAGGTCATTGTGCATTTAAGGCTTTGGTCCAATTGTAGGGTGGGTGGTTGGCAGGATGAGCATATAGCAGATAAGTACAGCGTCCATGCTGGCACACACTTAGCTAAAAATGGCTCGGCAGCATGCCATAAAATAATCTTAAACTATTAATGAGTGCACTCTTACGCATCTTTTCAAGAGAAGTGAGACCACAATGCCCATCTCTCTCAGTTGCTTTATAGCCCTGGGAGATGGCCAGGAACAAAACTTAGCAGAGCATTCAGCAGCTAAGAAAAGGCCTCCAACTCATATGATTTTAAAGTGGATAGTCCTCTCATTCAAATAAGCACTCCCAGAGGTAACAGATCTACTATCTGCTAAGCTGAGACTCAGGGATCAGCTGTAGCTTTTAAACCCATCCCAACAAGCTGCCCCTTAAAAACATGGCATGGCTTGAATCTGACTCTAAAGGCGTATTATATCGTTCACACAGTATTATGACAGTCAAGTGGGCCATTAACGACCTTAATTATTCTATTAATTGACATTTACATAACATGGGCGGGGTTCTAACTTTTAAGTCCGCCTGGTGGACATATTATACAAAACTGATGTGATGACATTGGGAGTGCCATCACGCCCAATGTCATCATGCCCAATAATACATCTCTAGACACAGGGAACGCTCCTAATTTGAGAGCGTATTGTTCTGCACAGGGGTGAATTTAATGCCCTCCTGCATTGTGGATTTGGTGGCGGGGAGCGTGGTGGGTGAAGATCCTGCCACCTTCCTGCCACTGCCCAATTAATTCTGTGGTGGGAAGGCCCATGGACAGCCTTTCCAGCCCATCGCCAATTGAAGCTCTTAAATGAGCAATGAGGAACTTAGAAACATAGGACTTGGGAGGAGGAGTAGACCATTTGGCCCTTCGAGCCTGCTCCGCCATTCAATAAGGTCATGGCTGATCCGATTGTGGCCTCAACTTCACTTTCCTGTCTACGCTCCATGACCCTGGACTCACTTGTCTATTAAGAACCTATCCAACTCAGCTGTGAATAAATTCAATGACCCAGCTCCGCTTCTTTCTGGGGAAGAAAATCCCACAGACTAAAGCCCTCTGCAAAAAAAAAATTCTCCTCAACTCTGTCTTAAATGGGAGACCCCTTATTTTTAAATGACATCCCCTAGTTCAAGTCTCCCCCATAACAGAAAAGATCCTCCCCCTATGCACCCTATCAAATCCCCTCAGAATCTAATATGTTTCAATAAGATCACTCACTCCGAATTCTTCTGAACTCTAATGGGTATAGGCCCAAACTGTTCAATAATTCATACCCACTTAAGGGTTTCATCCCTCCACCGCTGGTATTCACCCAGTAGCGGGCAGGAAACTGACCATACAAGGAGCCCAAAAAGCAAAACTTGGCATGTTTGCTTGCGGGTTTCTGGGGAGGGGGGGGTCCCTTGTTGTCAAACACTCAGTACCTGACAGAGGGATCTGCCAACAGGAAATGGGTATCCTTGCTGAAAGCCATGCTCCTGCCCTTGCTGCCAACACCCCTCGTTCCGCAACCTGCCCCCCTCCACCCAAATATCATCACAGATGCACTGCAGGAACTTACCAAGCCTCCTTAGACAGCACCTTCCAAACCCCAAACCACAACGATCTAGAAAGTCAAGGGCAGCAGATAGATGGGAACACCACCACTCGGAACTTCCCCTCCAAGGCACTCACCATCCTGACTTGGAAATATATCGCCGTTCCTTCACTGTCACTGGGTTAAAACCCTGGAACTCCCTCCCGAGCAGCACTGTGGATGTACCTACACCACACGGACTACAGTGGTTCAAGAAGGCAGCTCAACACCACCTTCTCAAGGGCAATTAGGAATGGGCAATATATGCTGGCCTAGCCAACGATGCCCACATCCCATTAGGAATCAAAAAAACAACCTGTGCCTGGGCCCCTCGGCAATCCAAGGCCTTGGGTAGGTGTTATACTGGCAACAGCCACCACCTCCCCGCTGGCATTGCCAAGCTGCTGAAGTCTCCCGGAGTCCTTGAACCTGGGGGAGGCCCAGTTAAATGTCTGATTGGCACTTAATTCGGTGGGCCTTCCTGAAAAGAGCCGATGTGGGGTTCTCACCGGCTATCCAGCCACTTGACTGTTCGGGCTGCGCTCTGGGAGTGGAAACGTGGAAGATACAGTATTTGGATAAACAATTTTTATTACTACTTTACAACTTTTTATCACTGCTTTATGTTTCAGGTAAATATTTCTATCGGCGGTGTTTCCTTATTGTTAGGCATTCTAACATCATTCTGTAATCCAGAAAATTCCAAACTCCAGAAATGATCCAAGCATTCAAACTTGGAGAGGTTACTGTGCATCAAAAAAACTGAAGATTCCACCTCCATCTCCATAACTCAAGTGGTTACAACAGCAACAAGCGTAACCAAAGAGATAAGGAGTGTCACAAACTCGAGACTCAGCTCTTGCTCTGTGCTGAAATCATTGATCTCAATTCGGATTGTAGCTAACGCCCTAAATTGGCCTCAGTATCCCTGGAGAAGGAAATGAGAAAAATTTGGCCATGCTTAGTGGTGTGAATGCACCACAATGATAACATATATCATAGCGATATTTGTACTAGGATGTGAACTTTACACAGCAGGAAACAACCACGCTAGTGAACCAACTTACAAATTACAAAGGCATGAATTGCACTAACATTTATTAGCCTTATTTGGCTATGTTTTATTGCTGCCAATAGATTTAACAGGAAGCAGCATAAATAATCTTTTCCAACTCTGTTGCGTAGGCTGGACTTTTTAGCATTGCATTTCATAACTGAGATATTCTGAATAGGTAATTAGGATTTATAATCATTGCATTTTCATGGAGAAAAATATGGTAATTTATAGGCTTCAAGTTACATGAACCAAACTATTTTCAGCATGAATTTATAACAAGAGCAGTTCCCAGAGGGTAAAGGAGTGCTACACGCGATAGAAAATTCCAGCAACTGAGTATATTCCTATATTCTGAAGATATCTAGACTTTAACATTCCCGTTTTCCTGCACATAAAACATATACAAAGGGAGTAAAGATGTTGGATTAGAAGTGAACGTTTGGTCAAATAGCCACATAAGATTTTGCAGATCTATCTACTTGTCTCATTACTTGCCGAACAGTCCAAGTAACTATTTTTCAGGCGTGAATATTTATAATGTGCCCCGTCAGTATATTAGACCGTGAGGGGACCATTGCACTTATGTCTGTTATGCCCCCTCAATGTGCAGTTTCAAAAGGAGTTGCCAGTTGGGATACCAACTCTAGGTGGATGTATTCCTGGAGGTTTCATCACATGTACCCTTGCCTCCGACTGCCCCACCCAGTCGATCAACTTTTCTTCTCTTTCTCTAATATTTTCATAATTAATAATCATGTGCTCAAAGAAAATGGAGAAAAAAAAAACCCTCTCTTTTTAGTGCCCCAAGACTGATTTGCAGCAGTGCCCTGGAGATTAACCTTGAATCTGGAGACTCCAGGCCAATCCTGGAGGGTTGGCAACCCTAGTTGCTGGTCAGCAATCAGGATCAGAAATCTTATCCAACCCTTTCCTTCCCAACCCAGGTGCTGAGGCAATTTGTGACTCTCTAGCAGAGTTCAGCTAACTGAGCACAGACCGGTATTAATGCTGGAACCTAACTGCTCTGCATCATTCAGGTAAACACAATGAACTCGCCAAACCACTGGTGACCTAGCAGGACTGAGGCCCGTTGGTGGAGATAGTCAGACGCCAAGTCAGGACACTGATAAAACAAAACTCTTAAATTAGAAACCAATTTATGCATGGGTGGTTTGATGGGGTCTCATGTCTGCAACTCCCGAGCTGTGAATTTGGGTACCCAACCTAATTTTCATGGGAGTTTACTAGAATGGGGAATTGGTCTCTTGGCTACCAGTGACTTGGGAGGAACATCCTTCATAGTTTGCGCCTGCGCAGTGCCCATTTTGTTGGGGCTGCCAACCAAACCAAGTTTGCTAGTCCTCTTATAGTTCAGAAACACACGGTGTCACTACTTGCTGACAGGATGGTGGCACTGCTGCTAACGAGAATCAACCAAGAAGTTCCATAACACCGGAGACAGTAACTTGGGGAGGAAGGAAGCAACACAAACTGAGGAGGGAGAGGGAGAAGAACAGAAACCAAAGGAGGAAGAGAGAGAGAAACTCAAATCGTAAAGGGAGAGAAACACAAATTGAGGGGGGAGAAAGAGAGAACACTAACTGAAAAAGGGAGAAAAGCATACACACAAAGCTTTGGATTTTTGCAGAGTTGTGGAGACTCCAAAGACCTTTAAAAATTGGCGGGCAGGACCCAGAAGTGGAAGTCCCGTCCCTGTTTCCAACAGATCCCATTTTCACCAGTAGGAAAAAGGGGCTGGGGCTCAGTGCTGAGTTCAAACAGACCCCATATCCTCTGTAGCAAGAGACTTAACCCACAGCATGGGAGTCTCAAATTTTTACAATAGACGTAAATGCTCTTGAAGGCTGGACAAAGGTCTGCAGAACTATCACGATGTCAAGTTATTTACATCCTCAGCTCTTTAAAAATGAAACAAAACAGAAAGCCCATGTCGGTGGGAGTTGAAAAAGCTCCGTTCTAGCAATTACAATAGCTGTTTGCTGACATTTTTCCAAAAATATAAGGAGATATCACGAGGTGCCTTTCATTATAACTGGAATGAAGTCCCACAGCATTGAAGTGGGCCTTTTAAACAGCCCACCTTGGCACCCGGCAGGCCCTGTGGCTGCCTCTGAACTTTCCTGGGTAGGCTGGCCCAACTCCAGCCTGCCCCCAATGCCCCACAGTGAAAATCCTGTCTTTCCTTGCACTTTCTCCCAAGGGCTGAGGGCCGAGCTGGGAATTTTCCAGACTCCGACAACCCATCTCGAGGATGAAAATCCAGTCCAAAGTTCCTTTTCAGAGAGCAGAACTTATTTGATGATTCTTATTTCGGTTGATATTGTAAAAACATCAGGAAAGTAGTTTTTATTTGAACATTACTTATCCCTAAATCCTCCTGTTCTTTTGTAGATTTATAAATTATGTTATTCATCTCACAATAAAACAAAAAGTCAATTATTTTATTTAGGCTCAGTGATGTTGAGACACTCAACTAAGGTAAATGTAATTTGCAAACAGTGGGTAGTATCACTGATCAATTTCTTGTGATTAGGCATCACATGAGCTGCATCACGTGATCAAACGCCATGTGATCAACTGTCACCTGATGAAATCTCCTGCAATATGTCAAACCAGACTTAGCAACCCAAAGCGAGTTCCCAAACTTTGTCTAAGAGGTCATCCACTTTGGATAAGGAGGATAGAACAGTGTATTTTCTAAATGGTGAGATGCTGGAACTGAGGAAGAGCAGAGTTATTTACCAGTCCAAGTAAATAAATCATGAAAAGCAAGTGGGCAGGAAGAAAAACATAATTTTTAATGCTAATGGAATGTTGTCCTTTGTCTTAAGGGGGTTGGAACACAAAGTGATGGAAGTTATATCATTTATGTAAAGCTCTGGTTAGACCCCATCTCCAATACTGCAATCAGCTCTTGGCACTGAACCTCAGGGACGATACATGGGCCTTGGGGAGAGCACAGCTTCAGCAGAATGATCCAGGGTTCAAAGGGTTAACTTTGGAGCACAGGTTACAGAGACTAAGGCCGGAATTTTCCGACCCTGTTAGCATCAGGTATCACGGGGACAATATGGCGAGAAAGCCAAAAATCAGTTTTATGCCATCATGAAACCAATTTGTGATCGTCCACTCCATAATGGTGGGCCGTGTTTCCCACAGCCGCTAGGTGGGAATGTAATTTTAATACATTGGCATTGAGTTATAAGCCCTGCTCACCAGAATCACTCCCCACGTCAAATTTACCGGCCACGTCGGCCTGACTTCAGGACGGCGTGCTTCACGACTGCCTTTAAAAGGTGTGTACCTGGCGACCTGTACTTCGAGGTGACCTCAGAGATGAGCGCACACAATCTTGCACAGCGCTCGCAAGCTTTGCCTGTTGGACATCAAGGAAGAGGCGCTGCGCATTCGCTGGGCGTACAGGGAAGTCGCTTTATCCCAGCTGGCTTTCAGTGTGGTGCCACGGCAAGGGCTCCAGTGCAGGTCAGGCCGGGGATTGTGAGGCGCAAGGCAGTGCACACTGAAGGAAATAGTCAAGCACATGCCGGAGGGGGTGGGGTGAAGGGGGTTGAGGGAAGTGGCCACGCACTTGGAAAAGCTTGTCAAAAGTGAAAATTCTTCCACAGCTGAGACCATTCAGCTGCAGCTCCACTGACAGGCTTGGAGTCGGGCCTCTGAAGCTTTTCTGCCCACTCAAGCAACGCAAAAGCATGAAAGTGCCACCAAGCAACAAGCAGTCAACTACATCAACCACAAGGGCTTCCACTCGCTGAATGTTCAGCTGGTATGCAACCACCACAAACACATGCTACTGCCCCTTGCAATGTCTTTATTAAGATTCGACCCAGTATCCATCATGGTTCAAGCTAACAGTGCAGCCTTGCAGTGTGGGTTAGGAGAATGAGAGCACAGCATGCAGTCCAGTCGGCAAAGCTGCCGCCAATCGGTCAGGTGGAGTGGGGCGGAGGTAGGTGGGATTTCAGGCAGCCACGCAGCGCACTAATCTCTGGCCACCCAAGTGATGGCCAGCATCCTCCTACATGTGTGAAGGGGACTTCAGCCTTAACCAAGAGGGGCTCTTAGTACAACTATGCTAACCCGCGCGTCTCTCTTGTTGATCCTGCAGGAACAGAACATCAGGATCATGGAGCCTGGTGATTTAGTAGTATGCCTCATGGCTTACAAGGACCAGAGAAGAAGAAGAAGAGAGCGGCAGAAGCGTCTGGCTCAGCAAAGGGAGGAGAAGCTTCCTCAAGATAAAGGAGCGTCAGGGCCTGCTGCGCACACAGCTGAAAATCCACAGCAAACCTTCGCTAATAGGTGCCTAGCAAGACCCAGGGTCTATAGACTGTGCCTGTCATTCCTGCAAATGACCGAGAACCAGTGTCACCGAAGACTGCGCATGTCTAGGGAACTGGTCAGTCACATCTGCAGTATTTGGCACCACAGGGACATGGAGCGAATCCACTGCCAGTGGCCGTGAAAGTGACTGTGGTGCTCAATTTTTATGCCAGTGGCTCCTTCCAGGTGACCTGTACAGGATCTCGCAAGCCTCCACCCACAAATGTATCCAGGAGGTCACAGACACCATCTTCACAAAGGCACAGAACTTTGTGCATTTCGCCCGGTATCAGGAAAGTGAGGAAGCAGGAGCTCTGGGATTTGCACAGATCTTGGGTTTTCCACAGGTGCAGGTTGCCATCAACTGCACTCACATAGTGCTCAGATCTCCTTGGTAACAAGCAGTCAACTACGTCAAGCGCAAAGGCTTCCAGTCGCTGAATGTTCAGCTGGTCTGCAACCACCACAAACGCATCCTACAGGTCTGTGTATGATTCCCAGGGAGCATCCTACATCCTTAAAAGGACTCAGCTCCCTGACATCCTCCAGGCCCCAGAGAGGCTGCAGGGTTGGCTCATCAGGGACGAGGCTACCCGCAGAGGATGTGGCTGAAGACGCCCGTGTGGTGGCCTCAGACTGCAGCAGAGCGATGGTATAATGAGCCTCATGCTGTGACCCAGACTTTAATGGGGCAAATGATAGCCATATTGAAAATGAGGTTCCAGTGCCTCAATAGGTCTGGTGGAGCACTACAATTCAGCTCACTGAGGGTCGCACATCATCATCGTTCCACAACCAGGCGCTGCAACCGGGGGAGGACCTGGCTGGGGAGGAGATGGAAGAGGAGAATATCGAAGGAGATGATGGTGATGAGGTCCTCGAAGTCAAGTATGCTAGCGATGAGGCCATCACACTAGCCAGACAAGGCAGGCACGCTCGGGGGCCCTCATAGCCGCAAGATTCGAGGAGGATGATGACGAGATGCAGTGAGGGCAGTCCTAACATCCTCACCTTGCATCTGTGAATGTTTGACTCCTGTGTGGCTGATGGCAGCACACGTACCCTCAGTGCTCAGGCTCTTGTCATGGAGACACAGCGGAGGCCCTAATAGTCGCTAGATTCCAGAAGGATGATGATGACATACAGTGAAGACACCCCATAGATCTTCACATAGTCTCTGTGAATGTCTGACTCCTGTCTGGCTGAGGGCAGCTCGCTTGCGCTCTGTGATCAGGGTCATATAATAGAGACGCAGCCATGAAACTTTAAATGCACCTGATCCTTTGTCAGCCTTCAGCACCTGAGCCCTTCAGGAGCACAGTGTCATTGGTCACAGATGCTGAAGAGATGGGGGCCAGCCCCACATTAAAGGTGCTGAGAGCACACAGAGAGAATGACGGAACTCTGTGACACCTGCCCATGACATTCTGGCAGCAATGACCAGCACCATCGAGGTGCAGGCATCAGTAATGTGTCCAGTGGGTATGAGGCCGGACCATCATTTTGCTCTGATGGTTACACACAGTACAAGGAAGAGGCCCTGGACTGAGACACCTGCCTTTATCTTGTGCAGGAACCAAGGTTTCACATCTGAGTGACATGAACACTGCTCATCATAACAAGGAGCCATACGTAGGGAGACATTCTTGGGAGTTTATTTACAATAGTGAACATTATGTACAAGTGATTAACACCCGTGCCCAGGCTGAGCAACTACATCTTCTTAACGGGAGGTGTCAGCTGTGGCTCAGTTCATAGCACCCTCGCCTTTGAATCAGAAGGTTGTGGGTTCATGTCCCACTCCCGGAAAGCAAGAACTGTGAATGTACCCGAAAGAGTTACAATCTGTGACTGTTGATAACTTGAAAGAGTTACATCTTCTTAACCTTCCTAACCCTGCTGCTATGTCTTGATTCTCCCAGACATCCACAGTGGAGGCGGAGGCAGCTTGCTGACTGCGATGCCCTGTCAGTTTTGACCTTGGCGGGCATCCTCTGGAGGGCTGAGGCCTGGAGGGCCCCGGCCTACTTTCAGGGCCCTGCTGTGTGGCAGTGGTACCCTCCTCGGGCTGTGGAGCTGGATCTGCTGGAGTCACAGGAAGTGGGGGTTTGGATGGTCCGGTCACTCCCAGAGCCACCTGGGTGGATGGCCCTGGGGTGTGCACCTTTTGATCCTCCTCTCTAGGGATGTTTGAGGGCCCCTGGCAGTCTCCTGAAGGAGAAGGGGAAGCTGGAATGAGATAATGAGATTAAGCTGCCCCGCATCCCTCTCATGTTGACACTGTTGGAGGCCAACTATGGCGTCAGCAATGGAGTTCAGACCATGCAGCAGTGCAGGACCAATGTCCTGGACCAAGGTTTCCAAGGCGGCCACCACTCTACCAGTGTTGACCTCGGTGCGTTGGCATGCCGGCGCTATCACCTCAGAGTGAAGGCGGACAGACTCCTCCATCATGCCTTTAAATCTGAGGAGTGCAGCGGATATCCCTTCCTTTGCAGCTCCAGCAACTGAGGTATGACTGAGTCCAGAGGCTCGTCATCTGACTCGGACTCAGCAGATTTCTGGCCTCCAGCAGTCCTCCGAGTGCCAGGGATCTGGGAAGTCCCTGCTGCCACCTGCTGTGGATCAGACAGTGCGATGTGCTCACCAGATTGTGATCCCAAGGCTACTCTAGAACTAGGTTCCACCGAGGTGTGTGTCTCTGCGCTGGTGAAGGGTGTTGGTGAGCGCTGTGATAGGACTTCAGTGAGAGTGTCATCAGATTCTTCTTCTGAGGTGTCTCCAGAACTTGAGTCGAGGACCTGACTCATGGACCCCCTCGGCTTCTTCACAGACGTGCCTGCGAAAGTAAGGAGAGGTAATTAGTCCATGGTAGAGGACTGTGGAACAGGGGGACTGACTCACAACATGGTTGTCTGATGGATATTGCACTGCTGGATCCTCACTTGGCTGAGCACCACTGACCGCACCGTCAGCACAGGAACGGTTCAGATCATTGCCGGCCAGCTGGAAGCTCTATTTTCAAAATCTGTGAGGACTTTGATTTCAGGCATTCCTCCACCAGTCTGTGACCTCTAACCTTTGTTGTGTGCCAACTTGTCCTGCATAAAGACGGATGGAGAGAGTGTAAGCAGGACGCCTGCCAGGCCAGATGATAATGATGCCTGGCATGTATGGGTGGTGGGTGGTGCCATAGACAGGATGAAGACATGATCCGCAGGGCAGATGATGGTGTGTGTGAGAGAGTGAATGGTGATGTCCCTTGAACTGGCAGTGAGTGAATCCCTGTGGATGTGTGATGGGTTTGTGAGCATGTGAGATAAGAGTGATGAGAAGAGTGACTTACCCTGGTGGAATGGAGGAGAACATTCATCCTCTTCGGCACTGGGTGGCTGTCCTCTTTTGCAAGGCATAGGCGCTGATCACCACTGCCACCACCTCCCATGCTGGATTGGTGACCTTGCTTGCTGGTCTTCACCCAGAGCATGAGTCGAGGACTTCACGGTGGGCTTCCTCTGCTTCCAGCAGGCACCCGGGGGAGGCGTCGCTAAATTTGGGGGCAGCATGTTTCCTCCCTTTGGCAGCCATGACTTTGCAGCAGCTTCCGATCCTTTAGGGGGTACTTGTTCTGTGCAGGGGTGCTCGGAGCACTGACAGCCTGAGGAGACGGCGAGGCGGGCAAATCAGAGTCTGCCCCGCCAGAGATCCCGCGTGTTTCCTGGGAATGCATTATTAATAAGACGGGACACACCAGAAATGGAATGATACAATGCAAAAACCCGCCATTGCGGCCAGAAGGTAAAACACCCTTTTTCCTGTCCACTACCGCACTTTGTGCAAATCTGGGACAATTCCTCCCTAGGCTTGTACTCCCAATGTGTAAAGAAGATTACACTCATTGAGGTTTTTAAGATGATTAAAGGAGTTGGTAAGGGTAGGAAAAGGGAATCCAGAACATTAGAGGTAGACCTTTCAACGGTGGTTTCATGAAGCACTTCTTTACACACAGGGTAGAGGAAATCTGGAACTCTGACCCCCATCCCCACCCACCCCCCAGCAAAAAAACCTATTGAGGCTGGTGGTGAGCCAAGTGAGGTAAATGGAGAATGGAGTTGAGATACAGATTAGCCATTGTCTAACTGAATGGTAGAACAGGTTAGAGCCGAATGGCCTACTCCTATTTCCCACATTTCAGAGATTGTAAAGCAATCGTAGGGTAAGTCACCCAGCCCACTCCACGTACCTTCTTGTGACCGAGTGCAAGCACAGCACAAGCTGAGCTCAAGAGTAACTCCAGTGAATGGAACACTTAATTTTAATGGCATGCAGTGGAAGTGTTACTGAATGAAACATTGTCCCACTTCTGGCTTTGCTTTCTGAATTGTCAATGTCACCTCAACCCTGTGAGAAGTTACTGCCCGGGAACACATTCTGCAGTTCCCTACTCTGTATTCTATATAAGTTCAAGGATACTGTACACTTTTCTGCTTTTCTTTTCAGGCTGAGGTGTCTGACAACAAAGACTCCTTTCACATGCTAAAGAATGACAGTGGAATTTATCAAACTGACGATACAGGGGAATAGAATTGTTTTAACATTTTCTTTTTAGCCATGTATTTGAGTAATATATCATTCCTGCCTCCACCCCCTCCCCCAATTTGATTCTGTCCTTTGGTCCATCTGCCTCAATATTTAAAGGAGAAAAAGGTAGGATTCCCATGCCACCACTAACGCCCAATGTGGGTGGCAGGGACCACCTTGGTGGGCAAAATGCTGTAGCAGGGTCCTAGCATCAAGTTACACTGCATAAGGGCAGCGGTATCAAACCAGATATATAAGGGTGATGTGGCTCAGATTAGTAAATGAGCAGGTCAGGATTTGAACCCTGTGTCAATCCACCCCAGCTTCACCGAGCTGGATATAAGGATCGAAATGCATTATAACATTCTAGCTGCCCGGCTGATCAGCTGTGTTTACTGTACCTTCTATCAGCTGCCGCTGTTGCTGTATAATCTCATCACAGAGGGCTCGGTGTTGCTCGTAATGCTGGATGACAAAGTCTTTCTGTTGCAGGGTGTTCTCTCTCCTCAGCAGAGTGGACTGGATCTCCGTATTCTCCACTTCCAGCTCATGAACTTTACAGAGCAAGCTCATGATCTCTTGCTGATCCTTGTTATTGAGCCACTTTGGTAGCAGGTCTTCGATCTTTGAGACTTTGGCCTTGGTGTCTCCCAACTTCTGTTCCAACTCGCACTAAGAAACAGGAAGGAAAACTAAACTTTTATTGACTTGGCTCTGAAACATGGATAACGTCCTAAAATAATGAGAAAGCGTATAAATGTATAACCTCCAATGACTTGATCATTAAAAACACAGGCACGCACATTCCTGGGAGCTCCACCACTATTTTGACATGGAATCCTTTGAATGGCTAAGCAGGGCAATATCTCTGTACTGAAATCTCAGAAGACGGTAGGGGTGAATTTTCACCTTCACTGTTTGGTTGGTAACCTGACAGAGTGAATCACCCCTCACATTGTAGAAACCACTGAGCCAAGGTGTCAGGAGGTTCTGGTTCAAGCCCCACTCTATTCCGCACTGACAGTGGTGCCATCTTCCACGTGAGAAGTTAAACCAGTTTGACCTGAAACATCCCATGCCCTATATGAAGATGAGCAGGAGCATTCGATTGTCCTGTCCAATATCTAGCCCTCAAAACACGCAAAATGGATTTAAAAACAGAAACACTCAGCAGGTCAGAAAACATGTTCTGTGCATAAGGTGCTGATAACAGAAGCTACATTTTACAGCTTGTTTCCATATCAGATTGAGAAAACCCAGGTTGATTTTAGCTAAAGTAGAAATGATAATAACAGTATTCTATACTCAGGTTTGATTTTGTACTATAGTTAGCAAAAGAGGAGATATAACCTTCAAACTCTTTGCAGTTCTGAATGCAAGACTCTTTTAGGAGGGTCTGCCTATTGGGATTTCCCTTATGTCAGGTGCTGCTGGTAGAATCTGCAGTAGTCATTCAGGACAATTTTCTGGTGCTTATGTCTGTACAACAGTAGCTGCTTTCTTCACTCATACTGCCAGATTTTCATTCTGTCTGCCTCAGGGCTGTAGCCAGCACCTCACACAAACATGCATGCACTTTGTCTCCTGGGAGAGCCTGAATTAACAGTTGCTGTCCTCTGCTGCTTCACTCTTTAATGACTGTCCTCGTGTCAGTTCCAGATACAACCTCTACATGATGTTGCTGCTTCACTCCAGGAGAAAATTTTGCATTGTAGCCTGCAAGTAGGACTTCTGGGTCCCGTGACCTGTTTCTGCTGGTAACCTTGGTCTTTATCTGGGGGCCAACTTGAGGTAGCATCAGCCGAAACCATCATGATCTGATATAGAAAAACTGTAACAGGGAGTAACCCCTCATCCCAGGAATGAGTCGAGTGAACCTTCTCTGAACTGCTTCTAACACAATTATATCTTTTATCTCCTTATTTGAAAAAAGATACAATTGCGTTAGAAACAGTTCAGAGAAGGTTCACTTGACTCATTCCTGGGATGAGGGGCTTATCCTCTGAAGAAAGGTTGAACCTGTACCCATTGAAGTTTAGAAGTATGAGAGGTGATCTTATTGAAACATATAAGATCCTGAGGGGATTTGACAGGGTGGATACTGGGAGGATGTTTCCGCGTGGGAGAGACTAGAACTAGGGGACATAGTTTAAATAAGAGGTCTGTCTCCCTTTTAAGATGGAGATGAGGAGAATTTTTTTCTCTCAGAGGGTGTATAGTCTGCGGACTTCTCTTCCCCAGAAAGCAGTGGAGGCTGGGTCATTGAATTTATTCAAGGCAGAGTTAGACAGATTTTTGATAGACAAGGGAGTCAAGGCTTATGGGGGGGCAGAGAGGAATGTGGAGTTGAGACCACAACCAGATCAGCCATGATCTTATTGAATGACGGAGCAGGTTCAAAGGGCTGAATGGCCGACTCCTGCTCCTAAGTAGGATCCTATGTTCCTATAACCTTTCTACTGTGAACACCATTTCCCACAAGCTGGTAAAGCAGCTGTGAGTACTGAGTATGTGGTGCCACCTTTCTCTGCAGAGATTCAGTGAGCACCAGTCACTGTGCTCTTGTCTTGTGGTTTTCAGGAAGTCTGGGAAGCCTGTGGATCACATTAAACTGAAAAAGAATCAGCCTCGGTATTGCTCTAATCAAGCAATTTACATATGTTAATTGCCAACCCCATCTCCTGAGGGGGCTGTGTCTGAACGGACTAGAGTGAAACTCATAAATCACTGGGCTGGAACAGGCATCCCCATGTGCTGTCAATTTTACCTGCTCACCCCCATTCCCACCCGCTCACCAGCCCATGCACTCCTCCATGTTAAAACTGCCCTCATAAAATATAGTAGCACCAAAGGAGACCATTCAGTCCACCGTGCCTTTGCTGACTCTCTGAACGAGCAATCCAATTAGTCCTATACCCCATTATTTTCCACACAGCCCAGTAAAAGCCCTCTTCAAGTACATGTCTAACTGACTTATGAACATTCCTACAGAAATTGCTTTCAACACCTTTTTAGGTTGTGCATTCCAGACCTTAACAACCCTCTGTGTGAAAACATTTCTCATTATTTCTCCCCTAATTCTTTTACCAATATATTAAATCTTCACCCTTTAGTTACTGGCTAGTTTGCCAGTGGAAACAGTTTCTTCCTACTTGTTCTCTCAAAATCCCTCATAATTATGAATTTCTTTATTAGATCTTCCTTTAACCTTGCCTGCGCTAAAGAGAATAATATAAAAACAGAAAATACCGGAAATACTCAGCAGGCCTGGCAGCATCTTTGCAGCGAGAAAGAGAGTTAATGTTTCGAGTCCAATATGGCTCTTTTTCAGGACTCAAGTTTGAGAACAATCCCAGCTTCTCAAATCTCTCCACCGAACTGAAGTGCCTCATCATTGATATCATCCTGGCAAACCCCCTCTGTACCCCCTCTAAGGCCTTGGCACCCTTTCGAAAACATGGTGCCCAGAACCGTACACAGTACTCCAGCTGAGGCCTAACCAAGCATGATCTCGTTATTTTGTATCCAATACTCCTATTTACACAACCAAGTACCTTATAGATTGTCTCAACTGCCTTATCAACTTGGCCTGCTGCCTTCAAATATTTGTGAATATGCACGCCAGATCCTTGTGCTCTTGCACGCCCCTCAACTTAGCACCATTTTGATGATAGTGCCTCTGCATACTATTTCTCCCATCACTTCACATTTATCCGCATTAAACGTGTCTGCCCATTTCACCAATCTGTCCACATCCTCCTAAAGTCTACAATACTGTTCACCATTTAATATGTTGCAACTTTCCTATCAACCGTAAACTTCAAAATTGTACTTTCCATACCCAAGTCAAGGTTATTTGCGTAAAACAAGAAAAGCAATGGTCCTAATAGTGATTGCTGGGGGAACGCACTGCACATTTCTCTCCAATTAGAAAATGTCCTTTAGCCAATCGTACATACCCAAGATGTTGCCTTCTCTTCAATAACCATATGCTTCTATTTTCTGTATTAGTCTGTTACATTGTACTTAAACTTCCACAAGGTATTTAATAAAGGTCCAGCTGAACAGTTACTTGTTAGCTGTGAGGGGTGTGTCTGGGTGAAACTCGGGAATGGATCAGAAATGGGAGGAGGAATAGAAACCAGAGGCTGCTTGTTCCAGGAGTCATTTTGGACCAGGAAGAGGACCAAGCAATGTGCTCCAGGGGTTAGTGGAGGGACCACTGCAGCTTCTAATTCACATGAAAAAACCTCAGATTCAGAAATTTGTACGTTACAACAGTGACTGCAGTTCATCGGCTGTAAAATGCTGTGGGACGTCCTGAGGTCACAAAAGGCACTATATCAATGCAAATCTTTCTTTCCTCTCAATGCAACTTGGTCAAATGTTCAGATGATTCCAAAGCAGGAATCAAAGGAGGCAGCTCAGAGGTGACAGGATGAAAGAAACAAAATATGTGTATCTGCAGGTAAATGACAAGTGAGATTTAATGGAGAGACAAATGTAAAGTACTGGACATAGGAAAGAGAAATGCATAAGGCCCTTGTTCAACACTTACACACAGTGACATGGCTGCTATCGGGATTAGACTAGTTTCCATTCATTCTGCAATACCAGTATCCATTTAAAACCTAAACTAAATGAATATTTTTCAATCACGGTGAATAGATTTCAAGGTTCTGTAAGTTTACAGACCACAGTGGTGTTTCAAACCCTAAAGCCCCAAGTCAATCAAAGTTCAACTTGTTGACTTATCTATGGCATAGACTGAACCATTTGCTATATACCTGCACCGTTTTTTTCATTCTTTCATGGGATGTGGGCATCGCTGGCTGGGCCAGCATTTTTTATTGCCCATCCCTAATTGCCTTCGAAGGTGGTGGGGAGCCACCTTCTTCAACTGCTGCAGTCCACGCTTCTTCCATGACTGGAAAAAAATAATATTCCTCCTCTTTTAAAGATATAAATAACAGGAGGAACAAATGAACACAGAATATCTTTGAAGACACATGAGGTTAAAGCTAGCTTTTTCCAATACTCCAACTTAACTATCTTTACATGAGGGTTCTCAGCACTTTTCCGTCGTTACCTTAAGGGCTGCAGTTTTTCTTTGTTCAGTTAGGAGCATGCCGAGTTCCTCCCGTGCCACAGCAACCTCCAGTGGTTCAGTCATATCCAAGTCATCTGCCATTCCCACTTCCCTCTCATCGCTGTCTTGCTCTTTATCAGTCTTCTCACTCCATTTCTCTTCCCACCACTTCTGAGCACGTTTTGCTTTCTCCCTTTCCCAACTGAAGAGAAAACACAACAATCTCAGCAAAAAAAAAAATCCATCAGCTTCCAATAACAACAGTAGAAATAAGGTACCTGAGAATCAGGTCACATTAAAAAGACAATGTACTGTTCACTAACCTATGCAGCCTGGACCTAAGCCAGTGGAGTACATTTAAAAATGAATTCCAGTCCTCTCTGCAACAGAATTCAGCTACCGTCATTTAACTCAAGATTATAGCACTTAATGAATATTCAATAGCTTTTGGAGTTGTATTTGATCAATAGTTGTCAGCAATCCTTGCCCCATGGGTCCTGTGTCAATGTGTATCGTGGATAATGGGATGAGTGTTTTGGCGCCTTTGGCCATCTTATTAGTGTTGCTATTTTTGCTGCAATATAATGTAAAACATTATTTTATACAACTGAGTTCACAATAGGTGAGCAAACGACTCTCTTTTCTGAGATAAAAGCAAAGAACTGCGGATGCTGGAAATCCAAAACAAAAACAGAAACAGAAATACCTGGAAAAACTCAGCAGGTCTGGCAGCATCGGTGGAGAAGAGCACAGTTGACATTTCGAGTCCTCATGACCCTTCAACAGAACTAAGTAAAAATAGGAAAGGGGTGAAATATAAGCTGGTTTAAGTTGGGGCGGGGGGGTTGTTGGGACAAGAAGCCAGTAATAGGTGGAGATAACCAAAAGATGTCACAGACAAAAGGACAAAAAGGTGTTGAAGGTGGTGATATTATCTAAAGGAATGTGCTAATTAAGAGTAGAAAGCAGGACAAACAAGATACAGATAGACCTAGTGGGGGTGGGGTGGGGGGAAGGAATACTAAAAAGGCTAAAAGGTAGAGATAAACAATGGGTGGAAATACATTTAAAAATAATGGAAATAGGTGGGAAAAGAAAAATCTATATAAATTATTGGAAAATACAAAAAGGAGGGGAAAGAAATGGAAAGGGGGTGGGGATGGAGGAGAGAGTTCAACAATTTTAGATCATGAACTATCTCCTCCATCCCCACCCCCTTTCCATTTCTTCCCCCTCCTTTTTGTATTTTCCAATAATTTATATAGATTTTTCTTTTCCTACCTATTTCCATTATTTTTAAATGTATTTCCACCCATTGTTTATCTCTACCTTTAGCCTTTTTAGTTATTCCTTCCCCCCACCCCAGTCCCACTAGGTCTATCTTGTTTGTCCTGCTTTCTACTCTTAATTAGCACATTCTTTTAGATAATATCACCACCTTCAACACCTCTTTATCCTTTTGTCTGTGACATCTTTTGGTTATCTCCACCTATTACTGACTTCTTGTCCCAACAACCACCCCCCCCCCCCCCCCCCCCACTTAAACCAGCTTATATTTCACCCCTTTCCTATTTTTACTTAGTTTTGTTGAAGGGTCATGAGGACTCGAAACGTCAACTGTGCTCTTCTCCGCCAATGCTGCCAGACCTGCTGAGTTTTTCCAGGTACTCTCTTTTCTGAGTTAGCAACAGCCCATTGAGCAGACAGTCAAAGTTACAATTTATATTCACATTAAAACAAACATCAATGGGAGGCAGAAGAATTTTTCAAGCAACATGATCTTGTCAATGCTATACTCAATGTCCATAATATATCTGTGCTCTCCTGCTATTGCCTCACTATAGTGCAATGATTTCATGTTCTGGAGTACCTACAAGACTGCAGTGAGGAATATGTTACATAGATAGCCAATCTGATGACAATTCAGGCAGCAGGAGTGGTTAATGAAGCTGTAATAGGCCTTAGGGTCAGATTCAGCTTTATTGGTAAGACCTGAGTGACTTGAAGCTTGGAGCATTACTCTGAATATCCATCGCACTATGTTTATATATTAATTATGAAGCAATTCCACAATCTGTTAAGACTGCTGCTGGTGTTCTGCATTCCCCCGATACCTTACTGGACACATGTTGAGCACCAACAGCTCCACTGAATAAACTATAACCATTCACATGCAAGATCACAGAGGAATACCCCATTCAGCCCCTTGAGCTCATTAAGCCATTCAATTAGATGAGGGCTGATACACATCTTCCCCCTATTTAGCTGCCTTGGTTCCATATCCTTTAATACCCTTGCCTGACAAAAATCTGTCAATCTCAGTTTTGGAATTTTCAACTGATCTAGCTTCAACAATTTTTTTTGACGGAGAGAGTTCTAGGTTTCCATTAGCCTTTGTGTGAAGAAATGCTTCCTGACAACATCTCCAAATATCCCAGCTCTAATCACATTCCAGTATTGTTCAAAAGTCACAATTGTACAGACAGTGGTGCCTTCAGAATCCCCTTGGAAACCAAACTGTTGAGGTGGCTGTGGTTGCATACGCATTGCCTCTTTACATTATAGTAGCAGTACTACCTCTGTTAACTGACATACAACCCTTTACCGTAAATCACCTGATAGCAGTAGCACCAAGATGTTCATTCAAAGGAGGCTCCCATATTTGAGAAGATTGCCAAAATTACTAAGTGACATGTATGTGCAAGGTTCACACACAAGTAGATGGATCAAAATCATATTGATAACTTCAGAACAGCTAGGTATACTCAAGTAGAGTGCATGTGCAGTTGGTACTGTATCTACCCAGTAGCATTAGTCAACAGGTTTGGCTGAAAGGATCAGGGTTATATTAAGTTCTATTGTATGGTCATTTAACCCCCCAAAAATGGGTGCTTCGGGTTGGTAGGAAGTTAAAAAGTTAAAATTTTCAATCCTAACCCAACCTATGATTTCTCTAGATGCACCCTCCCCCGCCCCCATCAGTGAAATTCACCCCCCTCCCACACATGACCCCCGATCCACAATCTCTCTCCTCTACACTCCTTTGACACAGGCCTACCTGCCCGACACTAAGTTAGCCAGCCTCTCAATCTGACTTGTGCTACCAGGAAGCAGTGTTCAAAAATGGTAATCAGGTCCTGCCGCTAAGATTTGGTAAGGCCCGAGGGAAATCCATAGAATGATAGAACAGTACAGCACAGAAGGAGGATATTCAGCCCATCAAGATTGTGTCTGCTCTGCCATGGAGCAATCCAGTAACTCCCATTCCCCCGCTTTTCCCCCAAACCCCTACAACCTTTTCCCCTACAAATATTTATACAATTCCCTTTGTGAAGCTACTATTGAATGTATATCTGCACCCTATCAGATAGTGCATTCCAAATCTTCATAACTTGTCATGCAAAAAGGTGTTTCTCATGTTGCCTGTGGTTCTATTGTCAATCACTTTAAATCTGTATCCTCAGGATATCGGCTCTTCAATCATAGAAAACACTTTCCCTTTATTGTCACTATCTAAACCCTTCATGATTGTAAGCATCCATATCAAATGTCCTCTTAGCCTTCTCTGCTCTAATAAGAACAATCCCAGCTTCTCCAGTCTGTCCATTAAAACTGTAATCCCGAATCCCTGGAACCCTTCTAGTAAATCTCTTCTGTACCCTCACCAAAACCTTCACATCCTTCCTAAAGTGTTGACAGAATTGAACACAGCAGGCCTTCAGGGTTGAACTAATTGCAAAGCAGAATACTGCGAATGCTGGAAATATGAAATATAAACAGAAAATGCTGGAAAAACTCAGCTGGTCTAGCAGCACCTGTGGAGAGAGAAACAGAGTTAACCTTTCTCGTTGAGGGCCTTTCTTCAGAGTATGAGATGTTTCTGATGAAAGGTCCTTGGCTTGAAACATTAAGGGCAGGATTTTCCGACCCTGCCCACCACTGGGATTGTCCGATCTCGCCAAAAGTCAATGGGCTTTTGACTGGGTCGCCACATAACCCGTGGTGGGTCCTGCCATAGCGGGGCTAGAAAATCCCGGCCTAACTCTCTCCCTCCACAGAAGCTGCCAGACCTGCTGAGTATTTCCAAAGTTTTCTTTCCACATTTGGGGTTGAACTAATGTTTAGTTCATAGGTTTAGCATAACATCCTGGCTTTTATACTCTATGCCTCTATTTATAAAGCCCAGGATCCAAAATGCTTTACTAACTGCTTTGATAACTGGTCCTGCCACTTTCAATGGATGTGTTCACAAGTACAACCCCGCCCCAGGCTCACTATTCTCATTTAAGATTGTACAATTTAGCTTGTACTTCTCTCTGCTTTCTTCCTACCAAAATGTGTCACCTCGCAATTTTCTGTGTTGAATTCGATCTGTCACGTGTCTGCCCATTCCGCCATTCTTATGTCCTTTTGAAGTCTATTTCCATATCTTTTGAGCAGTGGTGTTCTGCTTAGCATGGCTGGAGATCTGAAATTGTGCTTGTAAGTTGGGTGCTTGAGTGTACTCGGGAGTCCGGGGCAATGGAATCTCAGAAGGCAAGATAGAAACCGTGTGAGGTTGGCCATCGTTGAAGCCATCCGAGTGGGAGCGACTTTTGGAGAGAATTCCCAGGCGAGATCTTTGAAGGCGAAGATTGGAAACCCTCGTGAGAGAGATGGAGTTTCAGTGAGATTGGTTGGCTCACAGTGTGACTAACATCTGGGTGGGCTGTTGAGAAATCCATGGAATCTGTTTTGGTCGCTACTGCCATTTATTGTGCAGTGTGCTGTGTCCGACCACAGTTTGCCTGTTAATTCACGTGTACCTCATACTTACCCTGAATGTTAGAGTATAAGATAGATATTGTAAATTGTTTTATCTTTCTGACCTTGTACAGTAAAGTTTATTTTTGTTTGTTCAAAACCCGTGGAATCTTGTGGCTTTATTCTATTAGTAAGTGTCTTGAATCTCAAACTTTGTCTGCTTTAAACAAAACGTTATTGGTCCCTAACTGGATCTCACCCACAAGCTGGGGTCTGACCAAGGATCATAACAGGTGCAACATTTGTAATACTCCAGTCCTCTGGCACCACCTCTGTATCTAAGGAGGATTGGAAAATGGGGCCAGCAACTCCACAACTTCTGGTCTTACTTCACTCAGCAACCTAGGATGCACCTATCAAGCCAAATGACTTATGTAATTTAAGCACTACCAGCTTTCTAGCACCTCCTCTTGATCTATTTTTATCTTCTCCAGTATCCTAGCAACCTCCTTGTTTGCCATAGCTATGGCAAAGTCTTCTCCTCTTCCTTGGTAAATACCATTGCTAACTATTCTTTTAGTACCACAGATATGCCTTCTACCTCCACCAACAGATCGCCACTTTGGTCCCTAATCGACACCACTGCTCCTCTGACAATCCTTTTACTGTCAACATGTTCATAGGAGACTTTTGGATTCCCTTTTATGTTGGCCACTAGCCTATTCTCTTACTGTCCCTTTATTTCCTTTTTCACTTGTCCTATATACTTCTTTTATTCAGTCTGATTTTTCCTTGTATTATCAAGCTGGCATCTGTCATAAACCTCCTTTGTGCTGCTTCATTCTACTCTAACACCATTATCATCCTGGGAATTCTTGCGTTGGTCGCCCTTCCATTCCCACTTTATTGGAATCTACCCGATTTTATCTGAACCATCTCATCACAGAATCACAGAATTGCTTTGGTGCAGGAGGAAGCCATTTGGCCCATCATGTCTGCATGACTCTCTGAATGAGCAACTCACCTAGTACCATTCCCCCACCTTCTCCCCATAACACTGCACATTCTTCCTTTTCAGATAACAGTCTAATTCCCTTTTGAATGCTTCAGTTACACCCGCCTCCACCACACTCCCAGGCAGTGCATTCCAAACCCCAACCGCTCACTGCTGAACAAAGTTTCTCCTCATATCACTTTTGCTTCTTTTACTAATCACTTTAGGTCTGTGCCCTCTCGTTCTCGGTCCTTTCACGAGTGGGAACAGTTTCTCCCTATCTACTCTGTCCAGACCGCTCATGATTTTGAATACCTCTATCAAATCTCATCTCAGCTTTCTTTTCTCTAAGGAAAACAATCCTAACTTCTCCAATCTATTTTCATAACTGAAGTTCCTCATCCCTGTAACCACTCTTGTAAATCTTTTCTGAACTCTCTCCAATGCCTTCACATCTTTCCTAAAGTGCAGTGCCCAGAACTGGACGCAATATTCTAGCTAAGGCCAAATAAGTGACTTACACAAATTCAACATAAGCTTTTTGCTCTTGTAGTATATGCCACTACTAATAAAGCCCAGGATACTGTATGCTTTACTAACTGCTCTCTCAACCTCTCCTGCCACCTTCAAGGTGCATATCTACGCCCAGGCCCCTATGCTCCTGCACCCCATTTAGAATTGTAATCTTTATTTTATATTGTAAAGACCATCCATTGTTCCATTGCTGTTGGGTTTCCTGACTGTTAAACCTTCCCCCCAACAACACTCCGCCCTCCCCTGTCCACAGCTCCTCATGATTATCCAGGTCATTAACTTGGTTTCTCTCCCTACAAATGTTGCCTAGCTTGCTGGGGTGCTTCCACCATTTCCTTCATTCTTACTGCAGATATCCAACCTTAACAGCATTTGGCCTCTGCTTTATGTTATATTAAGGAACCGCTTCCAATTCCAGTACTTTGGATAATGTCACTGGGTTTGTTGAGAAGTCAGAAAGGAGGTAACAGAGGCTCTGACTACAGTTTTTTATTCTTCCTTAGACATGCACATTGTAGCAGGTTTAGCTGCATTTGTGACTCCTCAAATACTGAAGGAGTCCGTGTCCATATGCAGCAAAACCTGGACAACATTCAGGCTTTGGCTGACAAGCGGGAAGTAAAATTTGTGCGACACAAGTGCCAGGCAATGACCATCTCCAACAAGAGAGAGTCTAACCATCGCCCCTTGACATTCAGTGAGCATTATCATCACTGAATCCCCCACTATCAACATCCCGGGGGTTACCATTGACCAGAAACTGAACTGGACTAGTCATATAAATACTGTGGCTACAAGAGCAGGTCAGAGGCTAGGAATCCTGCAGTGAGTAACTCATCTCCTGACTCCCTAAAGCCTGTCCACCATATACAAAGCACAAGCCAGGAGTGTGATGCAATACTCTCCACTTGCCTAGATGAGTGCAACTCCAACAACACTCAAGAAGCATGACACCATCCAGAGCAAAGCAGCCCAATTGGTTGGCACTCCATCCACAAACATTCACTCCCTCCACCACCGACAGAGAGTGGCAGCAGTGTGTACCATCTACAAGATGTACTGCAGCAACTCAGCAATGGTCTTTTTACAACACCTTCCAAATCCATGATCTCTACCACCAAGAAGGCCAAGGACAGCAGATGCATGGGAACACCACCACCTGGAAGTTCCCCTCTTAGCTACACACCATCCTGACTTAGGAATATATCGCTGTTCCTTCACTGTCGCTGGTTCAAAATCCTGGAACTCCCTCCCTAACAGCACTGTGGGTGTACCTACACCACATGGACTGCAGTGGTTCAAGAAGGCAGCTCACCACCACCTTCTCAAGGGCAATTGGGGATGGGCAATAAATGCTGGCCTAGCCAGCAAAGCCCACATCCCATGAAAGAATAAAATAAGCTCAAGGGAAGTCATTGTAACACCCATGATCATGAAGGAAAAGAAAGTTAAATTGGATAACTGTAAATTAATATCAGTTATGGACAAAAAATTAATATTAGTGAGGGTGTTATAAAGAAATTGGTTTTGACAAATGTAATTGAGTTTTTAGAAAAAGTGACTGATGGGAAGAATAAAGAGAAGACAGTACTGGAGACTGCCTGTATTGCGGATCTTCACAAGCTGTGCAGTAAGACATGCAATGATATGAATGAACAGAGACACCTAGGGGTTTAAATACAATGTGCTAGAAACTGCACCATGAAAATTTTTCCCTCACATGGGGTGTGAAAGGGCACAGTTCACCAGCATGGCAAGTTTCAGGGGTCTTCAGATATTGAGCCTCTGGCCACATGTCAATGTTGCCAACCAAGTGCGAAGCATCCACAGGTGAAGAGCAGTTGGAGCTTGGACTGGTAATGCCATTGAAAGTCAAGGGGAGATGGTTAGATTCTCCCTTGTTGGATATGGTCATTGCCTGGCACTTGTGTTGTTGGGGATCAGTATGGAGGGGCAGAGATGTGGTGGGGTCGGGGTCGAGGAGCGGGCCCTGAGTCAGGGGTTGAGAAGGGGAGTGCGTCAGGGATTGGGGTCAGCATAGGGAATCGGGGGATGGGCAGTATCATGGATTGCTGGGCATACACAAAGTGATTAAAGCCAGATTCAGGCATGGGTAAAACATGCCTCATGCTTGCTACCCAATAAGGTGGGTGGTGCCACAAGGAAGGCATCTTTTAACGGACTCCTGGCGAAGGATTCGAAGAAAACAGAGGTACCAGACTATGGAGAGAGCAAAGTCAGCAAAGAGCCAGCGCTTCTATTCTGAACTTCTAAGCTTACTAAACCGTAAGCTTCTATGATTCTATAAGTGAGGGATTATTCATTCCCCCATCCCATTTGCAAGCTAAACAAAGTTCTCCTGCTATCACCAGCCTCTGCTCCTCCAATCTTCAATTCTTTCTCACAGATAATTTGTGCAACAATCAGAACATTCTAAAACAAGAATCTATGGTTTGTTTCATTGTAATTTATTTCTTTCAAGGTCGATTCCAAACAATGTATGTTATTTTACACATATTTATCGGTTCAGTTTGTTATTTAATACCATGATCTACAATGAAAATACTGAATACTACTTTTAATACTAATCAAAGCAGTGTTTTTTAAAAAAATATCTTCATTGGTTGATTTGAATCTTAGTGTTGAATCAAATCATGTACAACTTGCTGTATTTTACTTAACTTATGGAAAAAATAATTTTCTACATGGGCCTCAATTACACAACAACAACCTATATTTAAACTGCCTTTAACAAAATGGATCAAGGCTTTCACAGTTGTGGGTTGTACCCGAGCAGGTCAGGGTTGTAGGGCTGGGGGATGACACATGGATGGAGATTAGGACACATGGGAAGAGGTAGGTTTTAAGGAGACTTCTGAAGGAGAGCAGATCCAATACCCTCCAAGCTTCCCCTACCCCCACCCCTCAACAGCCATCAACATTCCCCGACCATCTCTTGCCTGCACCCCCCCGCCCACCCCACCCCCCCACCCCCCCACAATCTCCCTCCAGCATCCAATTGGCTCTAAAATAGAGATTTCACTTACCATTTTTCAACCAAGGACACTCTGAGTTGCTGCACTGCTGTTGTAGACTTTCAGGCAGCTCCGTTGTTTTCCGGTGGCTTTTCAAAAAAAGAAATAGGAAGCACGAAGCTGCCCGAAGGTTGGAAGCAGCAACCCAGCAACGAGTGATACTGAGCTGATACTGACAGACAGACTGGCTTTAAAAAAAAAGGGAACTCTTAGCCTGAAGGGTCCGATTTTTTTTAAAGTCGGTCTTTCAGGTCTCCAGTTCTGCCTCTGGCTGCTCAGGCTGGGGACAACAAGAAATTCCGTTTTGAGCAATGAGCCCAGACCACCCCTAGCCCCCAGGCCCCGTTGTTTACCCGCACCCAGCCCACTCCCCTCTCCTGAGCCTTGGGGGTGGAGATGTAGCAAGGCTATGAGGTGTGGGGAGGAAGATTCAGAGTGCGCCAGCTCTGTCATTGATGGGAAGTAAGGAGCAGAGCGTATATGAGATATAGGGCAGGTTTAAAATAAGAACTCCATTAAATGTCTCATTAATATTTTCATTCCTACTAATTACTGATAAAAAGATTTGTCTCTCAAGGAAAGAATCCTGCAGAATTCATGGCTTTTACTGGGGTAGAAATTTATCTTGGGCAGCAAAGCAACCTTGGACAGGATTTTGTGGATGGCTGGGGAGGGTAGCGGGAGCGGACCCGATTGCTGCTCGCAGTCAGGCCATTTTACGCGGGCGGGCCAATTAAGGCCCGGCCAGTGTCCTTCACGACTCCCGTGCATAGTGCGATAGGGTGGGCGGTGGCCGGTGCGCTCAGCCCGCTGGGTCCAATGGCGACCTGGTGGCCTGTACAAAGGGAGGCCTGTCAGCCTCGGAAAGGCTGCTCTCAATGGCTGGGCGAAGGGCTCTGCAGAGGGGCAATGGAGATTATGCAAGTCCGGAGGGTAGGCCATCGGGGCAGGCCAGGCCGGAGGGTAGGGCAGGCAACCAGTGTGCCCCTCATTTTTCCGATGACTGCCTTGCTGCACTCCTCGAGGAGGTGGCAGCACGGTGGGAGGTGTTGGTTCCCCTGGACAGGAGGAGGAGGAGGAGGAGGAGGAGGAGGAGGAGGAGGGCCCCCCCCCCCACATGACGAAACGTGCCTGGGAGGAAGTGGTGGGGGCGGTGAGCTCCCGTGATGTGGTGCGGCGTATCTGGATCCAGTGCCGCAAGCACTTCAATGACTTGTTGTGCTCCGGAAGGGTGAGGACAATGTTGGCATTGGTCGCTTAACCCAACAGGTCAGCTTTCACCCCTGCTGACACCCCCCTGCCCAACCCCAAGTCTGAGTGTAGTGACTGCATTGAATCATTGACGGCATGTGTCCTTTGCTGGGTGGGCCAGCAGATATTGCCCATGCTGAGGTCAGCCTGAGAGGGTGGTGAAGGGATGGGTTCTGCCCCCACAGCATGTGTTACATTGAGTCCCACATGACTGGTTTGGGGGCAACCTGGAGGAACTGTACCTAGGCGCAGTGCTTGAACTGCAAGACATGTCCAAGTCAGGGTGATGAGATGCTGGGGGGGGGAGCTTCAAGCTGGCGTGGCAACGAATCATCTGCTGTCCTCTGTGCTCCACGTGTTTGTGCCCCCTTGCTATGGAAGGCTAAACTGTGTGGTGCCTAATATGATGTAGGCAGCATGTGTCCAAGAGCGGGGTGGGGGGATGTGGAGCAGGCCTAGCACCTTTGTGTGAGTGTTCGGCAGCAGCGGGGTGAGGAGGCACTGGAGCCCTGATACGTCCCACTCTGGTTGGGGTGGGCCGTGCGCAAAGAGAGTTCATGTGCAATTTGCACTAATCAATGCTCATCTCTCATTTTCAGGAGAAGAATGCTCATAATGTGTCAGAGGGTGCGAGGACTGGCGGCAGCCAGGCGCAGTTAGCCATTCTCAGCTGGTTCGAGCAGGAGGCCCTGGATTTGGAGAGGCGCCATGCACCCAGGTCCAATGGTGTCGGTGAGGCTGGGGTGCCATGGCCAGGTATGTGTGCCCAGCAGTGAGGTCAGCATTGTTCTCCCAACAGCCATAGCAGTGCTGAATGTTAAATGATTTCATTTTGCAACATGGCTTGACCATTGCTTATGGAAGGATGAGTGCATAATGATCCGGGGGACAGGGATGCACTTTGTCATTGTCTTCACATTAACTGATCCAATGTCCTTGTTCTTCATTTCTGCATCAGCGGAGAACGGCTGGGAGGAGGAGCAGCAGAGGCCCCCTCTCACACCTGATGGCCCTGAAGTCTCACCAGTGTCACGCCATCTCTGCCAGGCAGGCACCAGCACAGCTACTAGCACCTTGGTGGGAGTTAGAACGTCATCTAATGTCCCGGGGCACAGTGGTGAGGGCACTTCACAGTCGCTGGAGGAGCTGGCAGAGACAGAGAGTGCCCATTGCGCCAGCAGTCAGAGGACTGCAGGGGACCAGGCACATGCTCAGTCGGTGCCTGATGATGTGCCTCTGGAGTCATCCATAATGCAGCAGGGGCAGGAAATGCGGCCGGGTGTGCGAGAGCATCTGGGGGAGATACATGAGGCTATGATTGGCTTGGTCTCCGTGGTGCAGGAGTCTATGTGGATGATCGCCGAAGCAATGAGCCACATGTCCGAGCGCAAAGCATCCTCCATGGAGAGAGTGGCAACTCTTGTGGAGAACCTCCTCCAGGAGACCCGCTAGGGGCTTCCTGGGGATGTGCTCTGACCAGCAAGCCCTCACATCGGCAATGACCTCAGCTGGTCAGTGCCAGTGTAGGACATGGTGTGGGCACCAAGTTTCCCAGCTCGGTGCCCATCCATCCACGGTGAGCAGGGAGGTCCGAAGCGACCTCACGTCGGCACAGCAGCTGCCTGTTGTCTCTGCGGGCACCTCTCAGGGCGCTCTGAATGAGGGCAGCAGCTCCTCCGCCCCTCTCCCAGTGACCGTGTCATCCAGTGAGGCTGCTACAACTGGGGAGATGCCAGCTGTGGATCTGGCAGCTCCCTCCCAGGCAGGACCAGCACAGGCTCCACAGGCCAGAGGACAACTGCCAAGGTCATCGAGACCAACAGGACAGCAGAGTCAGCAGCTGTCTCAGATGCCACTCCGAGCGATGGGGCAGCACCAAGACATAGCACCCGAAAACATAAACATAAGGCACCTTAGGCACACCATGGGTTTATCACTGGTGCTTTTGTGCTGGCCCGAGATGAAGTCTTTATCATTTCGTTTGATTTTGAACACCCTTGTCATTTTGTTTCATTAAGTTTCTTTGCCTGTGATATTAAGTTCAGACATGTGGCCATGGCTGAAGGTGACTCCTTTCTTCTGCATGTGAATGGTTTCCAAAAACGTTAGGAGTGCTTTGTGGGACATTCAGCTTTATTAACAAGGCCTTTAGCTACTATTCCTAACCTGGAAGATTTTGCACTCAGGTGTCGAGTATCGAGGCGGCAGCCCAGGCTTGTCCTGGTGATCCATCTGTGGTGTGCTAGCTGAAGGTTCATTGGATTAAAGCCTCCTGGGTGTCCCTGCCTCCCTGGAGTAGTCCCGGGTCAGTGTCTACCCCCTCAGCATTTCCCTGTGCGTGCTCATCCTCGGACTCACTGCTGGACTCATCGTGTGCAGCCACAGCCACTGTGTTTACATCTTCCTCGTCCACTGCATCCCCCCTTTCCAGCGTAAGATTGTGGAGAGTGCAGCATGCAACCACTATCACCAAGACACGATCTGGTGGGTACTGGAGTGCGCCCCCTGAGCGGTCCAGACATCAGAAGCGTATTTTGAGAAGACCGATAGTTCTCTCCACCACAGCCCTTGTGGTGCCGTGGCTCCTATTGTACTGCTGTTCAGCTTCTGTTCTTGGATGGCGCAGAGGCATCATGAGCCACCTTCTGAGGGGATAGCCCTTGTCACCCAGCAGCCATCCATCAAGCCGGGCTGGAGCACTGAAGAGCCTCGGCACCTGGGAGTGTCTGAGGATGTAGGTGTCGTGGGAGCTGCCTGGGTACCTTGCACAGGCTTGTAGAATCTGCATCCTGTGATCACACACTATCTGCACGTTCATGGAGTGGAAGCCCTTCCTGTTGACGAAGGCATCGGACTCACCTGCTGGTGCCTTGATGGCCACATGTGTACAGTCTATTGCACCCTGGACACGGGGGAAGCCAGCAATGGCCGCGAAGCCTCTGGCTCACTGTGCCTGGCTTACCTGATCCCAGCGGAAGTGGATGAAGGGCAATGCACGCCTGAACAGAGCGTCTGTGACCTGCTTGATACAAGTGCGGACAGCTGATTGGGATACACCACAAAGATCACCCACCGAGCCCTGGAAGGAGCCAGAGGCATAGAAGTTGAGGGCAGCTGTGACCTTTAGAGTCACTGGCATGGGGGTCCACCCACACAGTTCACAGAGATCTCTGATGATCCCTGAGGCCAATCATCTGACAGATATAGTTGACTGTCTCCCTTGAGAGATGGAGCCTCCTTCGGCACTGCACCTCAGACATATTGAGGTAGCTTTTTCGCTGCCTGTATACCCTGGCAGCAGGATAGTGATGTCTTCTGCGGCCCCTTCCACCTTGGACTACCTATCAGACCTGCACCCCTTGTGCCTGTGCCCCTCCTCCCAAAGGTGGCTCCCCTGGAGGCTGAATGTGGACTCCTGGCCTCCTCCCTCTTCTAGCCCTCCCTTCCTCCTCAGAGGAGGCACCTCCAGTGGAAAGTTCAGCTCCCACTCCCAGGCTACAGGAAGGCTTCCTGAAACCTGCAGGCCCAAAATAGATTCCTCATTGCAGAGTGCTGACCTGGAGGTTAAGAGTCCAGACAAAGCAGCTGTTGTGTGTTTTGAAGTATTGCAGACCACACAGGCAAGTTTCAATAACTTTGAGAGCACACTCGCAACCCCACTGACCCCTCTTATCCTGCCCGTGGATGAGGTTTATACAAACGTGTCCTACCCGCCTGCCTGTTGCACCCATGCGCCGACCCGAAGATCGCACGGGCCCTGAAAAATCAGCGTTGATTGGTGAGTCAAGGGCCCTAAATGGCCTGTTAATTAATGGCGCCGGCCCAACGAAATATCGCGATGACGCGCGGTGACGTCGGGACGCTTGCCCGACATCACCGCGCGTCATTTTACTTACGGACATGCGGGGCCCGTCCCCGCACCCCAATGGGAAAAGTCTGCCCATAAGCAGCACTACTTCAGCTACCATTTATGCAGATATTCAACTCCGCTGAAGTCAAGTAATATAACAAGCGGCCGATGTGATACCGCCTGTCTTGCATTAGCACACCAGAAGAATTTCCACCCTATCAACTGTAAACATGTTGTGTTGAAGGTAATGGCTGTACCACCTCTGATGTTCCTGCTGATTTGCAAGTAAAACCCAAGTGAATGACATTTCCACTAAAAAACAGATTCAGTGTTAGAACTGGAAATAATCAGCCAAGCAACAGCAAGAATAGTTGAAGAGAGTTAGCTACACTGTTCCTGAAAAGGACTGGACATCATGATCGGCATACATTGTAAAATGAGGGTTGTGCTGCTGTAACATTAACTACCTTTCTGACAGACAGCTTTCCCATACAGCTCAATGAATGCCTGGACTGCTGTGGAAATAATGTACTTCTAATTCACCTTCAGCATTGACAGCAAGATTATCCCAAAGAGCTTCCCATAGGTTTGAAACACAACCGAGCTTTCAGCTAAAAGCAAAAAAACTGCGGATGCTGGAAATCCAAAGCAAAACCAAAAATAAAAATACCTGGAAAAACTCAGCAGGTCTAACAGCATCTGCGGGGAGGAATACAGTTAATGTTTCGAGTCCGCATGACTCTTCAACAGAACAGCTTTCAGCTGATACTTAGTCACAAATTGTTCATTCAGCCCTAAGGTTGCTCAGTCACAAAAATAATCTAAATAAAAACGCGTCATTGTAGACCTGGTGCAAAGCTGGGTGCCATAGGTGGAATCTTAAAAGTACCTTAATAGTGATAGCCAGGAGGGCAAAACACTAAGCAGCAACAATAATGGACTATATAAAGGATGCAAACTCCACACCAGGGATTTCATCCAGCACTGGACAATTTGTGTATCCTAAAAAGAGGTATTGGCGGCCTTGGAATACAAGGACCTTTCTTGCCACTGGTCCTCCTTCAGATCCCACCAAAAGGAAAAAAAGCAGTAAAACATTTCTGAGCTGGTCTTGTATACCTTACAATGGAACTCCAGTATTACTGGTACCAGTATTACTAACTTTTACTGGGGTTTGAAAAGGGGTTCTCGAAGGTTATGGGAAAACCAGCATGACATATTTCTGATACAATATGTACATAGAAAAATCACTGAATCATACTACAAAGGGTATATTATTTATCCATGTCCTGCAAAGTTCAGTGCATTTGCAGAGGCTAGGAATCCTGCGTTGAGTAACTCACCTCCTGGCTCCCCAGAGTCTGTCCACCATCCACAAGGCACAAGTCAGGAGTGTGATGGAATACTCTCCACTTTCCTGGATGAGTGCAGCTCCAACAACACTCAAGAAGCTCGATACCATCCAGGACAAAGTAGCCCGCTTGATTGGCACCCCATCCAGCACCTTCAACATTCACTCCCTCCACCACTGGTGCACAGTGGCAGCAGTGTGTACCATCTACAAGATAGACTACAGGAATTCACCAAGGCTCCTTAGACAGCACCTTCCAAACCCACGACTGCTACCATCTGGAAGGACAAGGGCAGCAGACACATGGGAATACCACCAGCTGGAAGTTCCCCTCCAAGCCACACACCATCCTGACTTGGAAATATATCTCCATTCCTTCACTGACGCTGGGTCAAAATCCTGGATCTCCCTCCCTAACAGCACTGTGGACTGCAGTGGTTTAAGAAGGCAGCTCACCACCACCTTGTCAAGGGCAATTAGGAATGGGCAATAAATGCCTAGCCAGCTACGCCCACATCCCATAAATGAATTTTTAAAAAATTAACCAGCCATTACAATTCAAGTCCTTGTGATATTATTAAGGTGGAACTCACTCAGCTATGGTTAGTAAATGCCTGGAGATGTCAATATGAAGCTCCATGTTGGTGTTTTCTAGCTCCACGAGACTGCGACGGATCTCCATTTGTTGCCGAAAAGCTATCATCATTTGGTCCCTCAGTCGGTCCATCTCCCCTCGATTGTACTCCACTGAATGCTGCTGGACTTCAGCTGAAAGTACATTACAAAATTATGATTGTGAATGAGTTCACAGAGACAACTATTATTCTCTTTGGAGTTTTCCCAGTTTTTGTTTTTAAGCTGATTCAGTCTTCAGTCATGAAGACTGCCAAATGTTGGGGTAGCAGGATCCCCAAAGCAGGTCATTGGCACGACCAGTCTATACTCTGCCAACAAGCAACAGGGTTGCTGACAATGAAGGTCAGTCTTACTCGAGTGAATTTCTCGCCTTCAATGAATTGTTAGGCCAGCCAGCTTGAATCTAGGACTGGCAGAACACACTGACGCCAATGGAATTTTTTAAATTGCTAATTCTTTGGCTTGTCAGTTGTACATATGCTTTTCCTTGCTGCAGAGATGAATAATAGTCATTTGGTAGTGCAGAACTTAAGTTTTGCTGAAAAAAGAAATATGTTGAAACTTTTCATCTTGCACTCATCAGGACACTTGCAAGAATACAAAAATAAAGGTAAAATAACAATTTATACTGTATGAGAAGAGAGTGCTGATTGGTTGGCATTGGTAGAGGCATTGCCATAGAGAATGCACCAGTGATGGTGACTGACTGTTAACTGCCAAGCATTGTTTGAAATTTAAACCAGGCTGTACGTCCCAAAGACTGGCAGAGCATATCAAGCAGCATGTTTCAGCTGCTGTTTGCAACGGGCAAGGTACAGACCGTACCTAATCAGCCTGCGCTTGCAAAACCCAAAACACAGCTTCCAACATCAGATGTGATTCTGCGGTTGAGCAACATCAGCTAAATAATCCTCAGTGTGCTAAGAATTACACTGACAACCAATTTAAGATTAAGAGTTGAGCTCGCAGTGTGGTGCATTTGCATGTACTGGAAGCTGCATATGTTATTACACAGGGCCCTGTTCTTTGCACACAGAAAGAACATGCACACACATTGTGCCTGTTTCAGCTAAACAGAATAAGTGACAGCCCTTCGCTGACTCATTCCTCAGGGCAATGCCTTGTCCAATCAGGGTCCAACTGCCTGGTTTAGCTCCTTTACCAATCAGAGTCCACCTACCAACCAATGTCACTCTCTTCTCATACAGCATGAGTTATTATTTTCCCCTTATATTCGCATCCTTGCAAAGTGTCCTGATGAGCGCAAGATGAAAAGGTTCAACATGTCTCCTTTTTCAGCAATACTGAGATGAATAAATACAATTTCGGGGATGGAGAATGAAGAATTCCAAGGAAGGTCTTTCTCATGTCCAGACTGTGCAAACCACTGAACCCCAACCCAGTCACCCTCCATTTATATCGTGACTAAAAGTATTGAAATTACATTCGCGCGTACTCCAGAAAAATTACTTTATAATTTCCCGTGGGTGAAAAGCCAACAATTAAATCAAAATTTTTTATTTCCATCCCAAATATACCACGTTCCCTAACCCACCCTAATGTAAATCACAATGGATTAAGAGCTGCAATGCAGAATACAGCATCAAATGCAGAAAGTAGAATGGACTTTCTCCAGTTTCCAATTTCAAACGACTTGCTTATTTTTTTCTAATAATTTATAATTTTTTAAAAACTTATTTTTCTTTTCCTACTTATTTCTATTATTTTAAAATTTATTTCCATCCATTGTTTTATCTCCACCTTTTAGCCTATTTCAATCCCTTCCCCCCACCCCACCCCCACTAGGCCCATCGGTCACTTGCTCGTCCTGCTTTCCACCCTTAATGTCACCATTAGCACATTCCTTAGCTAATATCACGACCGTCAACGCCCCTTTGTCCTTTTGTCTATGACATCCTTGGCAGTCTCTTCTTTGCCTCCACCTATCACTGGCCCTCTATCCAGCTCTACCTGTCCCACCCCCCATAAACAGCTTATATTTCACCTCATTTCTATTTTTCTTTAGTTCTGATGAAGAGTCATATGGGCTCGAAACGTTAACTGTGTTCCTCTCCGCAGATGCTGTCAGACCTGCTGAGTTTTTCCAGCTATTTTTGTTTTTGCTTCAGATTTCCAGCATCCGCAGTATTTTGCTTTTTTCTTATTTTTAAAAAATTTATTTGGACCGTGATTCTAGATCATGCAGATCTCACATCTATTAGTTCTAATAATAATAGCCAGAGGCGAGGTGAAGAGATTTTTTTAATGCAGCAAGTTGCTAAGATCTGGAATGCACTGTCTGAAATGAAAACAGATTCAATAGCAACATTTAAAATAATATAATAAATATAAAATATTTAATAAATAATTGAAGTGCAGAAAATCGCAGGGCTATGTGGGGAAGAACGAGGGTGTGCGACTAATTCAACTGCTCTTTCAAAGAGCTTCCACATGCATAATGGGCTGAATGGCCTCCTTCTGTCCTATGTAATTCTATAAACCTCCGTCCATCGAAACAAATACTATACAATTAACGCTTTTTAAAATAAGTAAAGAAAATATGTATACACTTTTTAAGGAAGCAATCACAGGGCAGATTTTTCTTTCCATGTGTCTGTGTTCAGCAAAGAGGAGATAGAGACAGCGAGCCATTAGATCTGGTATCTGCTTCACTACACTACCCTGGGATTTCCTGCATCATAGTAACTGGGTCTGTGCTTGCAGCAGGTGAAAGCACAGTGTTAGCATGTCAGTGAGGTTGGAGGAGTTCCTTGGCCTTCCACACTTCCCCCTTGGTGCGACCATGGGACTACCAAATGGAGGGCGGTGGAGATCTTCAGCAATGGTAAGATGGTGAGAAAGTCTCAACATTGTCAGAAAACAATGCATCTGCTAGGCTGCTTGCACCTACTGCTCCTGTTCATGCCCCAACCCAAAGCTATCAGGGACAGACCTGTGCCAAGAGAGCACTTGGCTCAATCTACTGGGCCAGGACAATTGGAGGAACTCTTCTACTCACAAGCACAATGCCCCTCTCAAATGCTGTTCCTGTTGGACTCAGCTGGATATTGAAGCGGACCCCACCGTTCCCTCCACCCCCTCCCACACACACACTATCAACATCTTGGGGATGACCATTGATCAGAAACTTAATTGTACCAGCCACATAAATACTGTGGCTACAAGAGCAGGTCAGAGGCTAAAAATCCTGTGGTTAGTAAACCACCTTCTGGTTCCCCAAAGCTTGTCCACCATCTACAAGGCACAAGTCAGGAGTGTGATGGAATACTCTCCACTTGCCTGGATGAGTGCAGCTCCTACAACACTCAAGAAGCTTAACACCATCCAGGACAAAGCAGCCACTTGATTGGCACTCCACCTACCACCTTCAACATTCACTCCCTCCACCTCTGACACTCAATGGCAGCAGTGTGTATCATCTGCAAGAAACACTGCAGCAACTTGTCAAGTCTCGTTAGAAAGCACCTTGCAAACCCACGACCTTTATCACTTAGAAGGACAAGGTCAGCAGATGCAAGGGAACACCACCATCTGCAAGTGGACCTTTTTCATTTTGAATCGCTTAGGTGGTGTTAATTACTTAGAATTACATAGTCATCAGAGCACAGAAACAAGTTGTTTGGTCAGTATTTAGGCTCCACATGACCTTCCTCCCACCTTGCTTCATACTAGCGTTTTTACGATATCACAAAACCTTACAAAGTAGTTACAACACAGAGACAGGTTGTTCTGTCCAGTAAGTCTTTGGTGGCGTTTATTCTCCATATGAACCTCCTCCCATTCTTCTTGATTGGCACCCATCTGCCAACCTAAACATTCACCCCCTCCATCACCATCGCACAGTGTGTACCATCTACGAGATGCATGAAGCAACTCACCGAGGCTCCTTCAACAGCACCTTCCAAATCCATGCCCTCTACCATCTAGAAGGACAAAGGCAGCAGATGCATGGGAACATCACCACCTGCAAGTTCCCCTCTGAGCCACACACCATGCTGACTTGGAAATATATCACCGTTCCTTCACTGTCACTGGGTCAAAATCCTGGAACTCCCTCCCTAACAGCACAGTGGGTGTACCTACACCACTTGGACTGCATCGATTCAAGAAGGCAGCTCACCACCTCCTTTTCAAGGGAATTTAGGGATGGGCAATAAATGCTGGCCTAGCCAGCGGCTTCCACATCCCGCGAAAGAATAAATTTTTAAAAATTCAGCTCCCAATTTTTTCCAATGAATTTCTGCACTGTTCAGCACTGGGGTTTCAGCACCAGATAATGAAACAATTTTCCACATTGCTTGTTGGACATCAGATGCACATTCTTAAGCCAGGAATTGTTGGGGCCAAATGTAGCATAACATTCCGTTCATTCTACCCCAACAATATGTCACAATGTGTCTGTTACCAGTTTACATGTTTGTTTACCACATAGGGCAGCTATGAGTGAGACCAGCAAGTTAGTGTTAACTTGTGTCTAATTATGAGGTGGCTCGTGTTCAGAGTTTGTGGTCATGACAGGAACTGGACTTGGAATGCATGAATTCATGTCATGCCAACCCATCAGAGATATTCCTGTCCCATTGGATTTAAGCCCAAGACTGAGAGGTGAAAACTGCAAGATGCAGGAAAGGAAATGAAATAAAGTGTTGGTTGTAAAATCTTTATTCCTTATGGTTATGCTCTCCTGTGATTTGTTATAACAAAAACCTACTTGTACAATTTCATTAGTGCAATATAAACATTTTAAAATGATATGCTTCCATTATTTGAACCTTGCCAAACAATTTAGATTGAAAAATTATTGCAGTCTTAATCTGCCAGAACTAAATGTAATTTTAGTCCAATGCTTCTCTGAGTAGTCAATACTTAGGGACATAGGAGCAGGAGTAGGCCATTCAGCCCATCGGGTCTGATCAGCCAATCAATACGATCATGGCTGATCATCCATTTCGATGCCTTTTTCCCACACTATTCCCATATCCCTTTACATCTTTGGTATTTAAAAATCTGTCAGTCTCTGTTTTAAATGTAATCAATGACTGAGCTTCCTCAGCCCTCTGGGGAAGAGAATTCCAAAGATTCACAATCCTCCGAGTAAAAAAAAAACTCCTCATCTTGGTCCTAAATGGCTTCTCCCTTATATTGAAATTGTGTCCACTGGTTCTAGACTCCCCAACCAGGGGGAACATCTTACCTGCATCTACCCTGTCTATCCCTTTAAGTATTTTGTATGTTTCAATTATTCACCTCTCATTCTTCGAAACTCTGGACAATATAGGCCCAGTTTCCCCAATCTCTCTTCATTGGTCAGTCCCACCATCCCGGGAACAAGTCTAATGCACCTTCGTTGCACTCCTTCTATGGCAATAATATCCTTCCTAAGGTAAGGGGGCTAAAACTGTACACAGAACTCCAGGTGAGGTCTAACCAAGGTCCTATACAATTGAAGCAAGACTTTGCTACTCCTGTACTCAAATCCTCTTGAGACAAAGACTAACATTCCATTAACCTTCCTAATTGCCTGCTGCACCTGCATGTTAGCTTTCAGTCACTTATTGATGAGGACACCCAGGTCCCTTTGTACATCCACACTTTCTAATTCCTCACTATTTAAGAAATACTCTGTTCCTCCAACCAAAGTGGATAATCTCACATTTTTCCACATTATATTCCATCTGCCATGTTCTTGCCCATTCACTAAGCCTGTCCAAATCCTCTTGAAGCTGCTTTGCATTTTCCTCACAACACACATTCCTGCCTAGCTTTGTGTCATCCGTGAACTTGGAAATATAACATTTGGTCCCCACATCCAAACCATTGATATATTTGTGAACAGCTGGGGCCCAAGTGCTGATCTTTGTGGTACCCCACTTGTCACAGCCTGCCAACACAGGAATGACCCATTTATTCCTACAGAGATAAAAACAAAAAACTACTGCGGATGCTGGAAATCCAAAACAAAAACAGAATTACCTGGAAAAACTCAGCAGGTCTGGCAGCATCGGCGGAGAAGAAAAGAGTTGACGTTTCGAGTCCTTATGACCCTTCAACAGAACTGGGAATAATAGGAGAGGGGTGAAATATAAGCTGGTTTAAGGTGGGGGGGGGTGTGGGGAGAGAAGTTGAGGGGGGGTGGTTGTAGGGACAAGTTACCAGTGAAAGGAGCAGATAATCAAAAGATGTCACAGACAAAGGAACAAAGCAGTGTTGAAGGTGGTGATATTATCTAAACGAATGTGCTAATTAAGAATGGATGGCAGGACACTCAAGGTACAGCTCTAGTGGGGGTGGGGTGGAGAGACTGACAGGGCATTAAAGGTATAGATTTAAAAATAATGGAAATAGGTGGGAAAAGAAAAATCTATATAAATTATTGGAAAAAAACAAAAGGGAGGGGGAAGAAACGGAAAGGGGGTTGGGATGGAGGAGGGAGTTCAAGATCTAAAGTTGTTGAACTCAATATTCAGTCCGGAAGGCTGTGAAGTGCCTAGTTGGAAGATGAGGTGCTGTTCTTCCAGTTTGCGTTGAGCTTCACTGGAACAATGCAGCAAGCCAAGTACAGACATGTGGGCAAGAGAGCAGGGTGGAGTGTTGAAATGGCAAACGACAGGGAGGTCTGGGTCATGCTTGCGGACAGACCAAAGGTGTTCTGCAAAGCGGTCACCCAGTCTGCGTTTGGTCTCTCCAATGTAGAGGAAACCGCATCGGGAGCAACGAATGCAGTAGACTAAGTTGGGGGAAATGCAAGTGAAATGCTGCTTCACTTGAAAGGAGTGTTTGGGCCCTTGGACGGTGAGGAGAGAGGAAGTGAAGGGGCAGGTGTTGCATATTTTGCGTTTGCATGGGGAGGTGCCGTAGGTGGGGGTTGAGGAGTAGGGGGTGATGGAGGAGTGGACCAGGGTGTCACAGAGGGAACGATCCCTATGGAATGCCGCCAGGGGGGGTGAAGGGAAGATGTGTTGGTGGTGGCATCATGCTGGAGTTGGCGGAAATGGCAGAGGATGATCCTTTGAATGCGGAGACTGGTGGGGTGATAAGTGAGGACAAGGGGGACCCTATCATTGTTCTGGGAGGGAGGAGAAGGCGTGAGGGCGGATGCGTAGGAGATGGGCCGGACACGGTTGAGGGCCTTGTCAACTACCGTGGGTGGAAAACCTCGGTTAAGGAAGAAGGAGGACATGTCAGAGGAACTGTTTTTGAAAGTAGCATCATCAGAACAGATGCGAAGGAACTGAGAGAATGGGATGGAGTCCTTACAGGAAGTGGGGTTTGAGGAGCTGTAATCGAGGTAGCTGTGGGAGTCGGTAGGCTTGTAATGGATATTGGTGGACAGTCTATCACCAGAAATTGAGACAGAGAGGTCAAGGAAGGGAAGGGAAGTGTCAGAGATGGACCATGTGAAAATGATGGAGGGGTGGAGATTGGAAGCAAAATTAATCAATTTTTCCAGGTCCCGATGCATAAAGCATATAGTATCCTGGGCTTTATTAATAGGGGCATAGAGTACGAGAGCAAGAAGGTTATGCTGAAGTTACATAAGACACTCGTTAGACCTCAGCTGGCATATTGTGTACAGTTCTGGGAGCCACATTATAAGAACTATGTGAACACACTGGAGAGAATGCAGACGATGTTTACAAAAATGGTTCCAAGGATGAGGAACTTCAGCTATGAGGATAGATTGGGGAGGTTGGGACTGTTCTCCTTGGAGAGAAGGCGGCCATGAGAAGATTTGATAGAGATGTTCAAAATCATGAGGGGGCTGGGCAGAGTAGATAGGGAGAAGCTGTTCCTGCTCGTAAAAGGATCAACAACAAGAGGGCACAGATTTAAAGCGGTTTGCAAAAGAAGCAAATGTGACGTGAGATAAAACTTTATCACACAACGAGTGGTGCGGGTCTGGAATGCACTGCCTGGATGTGTGGTGGAGGCAGGTTCAATCGAGGCATTCAAGAGGGCATTAGATGATTATTTGAATAGAAACAAAGTGCAAGGGTATGGGGAAAAGGCAGGGCAATGGCACTAGGACATAATGCTCATTTGGAGAGCCGATGCAGGCACGATGGGCCGAATGGCCTTCTTCTGTGCCGTTAAAATTCTACGATTCTGTGAGCATCCTCAAAAATTCCAACAGGTTCATCAAACATGATTTCCCATTCATAAATCCCTGTCGACTATACCCAATCAGATCATTATTATCCAAGTGTCCATTTATCACATCCTTTATGATCGATTCCAGCATTTTCCCTATTACTGATATAAGGCTAACAGGTCTGTAGTTCCCTGTTTTCTCTCTCCGCCCTTCTTAAATTGGTGGGTGACACTTGATGCCTTCCTATCTGCAGGAACCAATTCAGAATCTACAGGGTTTTGGAAGGTGATCACCTATGCATCCACTATCTCCATAACTAACTCTTTCAACACTCTGGGATGTAGAATACCAGGTGCTGGGGACTTATTAACCTTCAGTCTCATTAATTTCTTCAATATACCTTCTTACTAAAACTAATTTCCTTCAATTCCTCATTCTCCCTAGTCCCTTGGATCTCTAAGTCTGGGAAATTTATTGTATCTTCCTCAGTGAAGACAGACACAAAGTAATCATTTAGCTTCTCTGCCATTTCCCTATTCCCCATTATAAATTCTCCTGTCTCTGCCTGCAATAGACCCACAGCCAAGCGTTTCCTTTTTACGTGCCTTTAGAAGCTTTTACTTTGCTAGTTTATATTCATATTCTATTCTCCCTTTCATTATCAATTTCTTGGTCCTCCTTTGCTGTATTCTAAAAACCTCCCAATCCTCAGGTTTACTACTATTTCTGGCAACTTTATAGGCCTTTTCTTTTAATCTTATACAATCCTTAACTTCCTTTTTTAGCCATGGTTGATTGACTTTTCTTTTTGGATTTTTTGCCTTGGAGGAATGTATAGTTGCTGTAAAGTATGCAATAATTCTTTAAAGACTGTCCATTGCCTATGTACCATCGTACATTTTAATGTATTTTCTCAATCCACCTCAGCCAATTTGCCCCTCATACCTTCACAATTCCCTCTGTTCAAATTTAACATCCTGGCTTCAGATTGAACTACCTCACTTTCAAGTACAATGACCCGTAACTTCCGCGCTCCCCAGCGGATTTGGATTTGGAGGGTACCCCAAAGTTGCGCTGGGGAGTCCCTTTGGCAAGTTCCCAGGCAAGGGTTTGCACGGCAATTGCCCAGAGACGCTAACTTCCTCTTTACAATTGCGCCACGTTAGGAACCACCTGAAAATGCGATTTAAGTCACAAACTTTGGATGGTTCCACCAGGGTTACACCAATAGTTACCCAGGTAAAGTTAGAAGAAGTAAACTCTCTTCTAGCCCCCCACCACCCTCCCCGACCTCAGAACCCCCGAGCCCCTCCCGATGTCCAACCACCCCCGAGCCCCACCACTGATGTCCGATCCTCCCCACAGCCCTCCTCCGATGTCTGACCCCCCCTTCCCCCTTCCCCATCCCCACATGACCTCCAAACACTCCCAACCCCCAAATTCCTTTTCACTTACCTTAGGCACTTACCTTCTCCCTGGCCTGTCAATTTCAATGGGACCTTTAGACTGACCTGCTTTACAGCAGCTAGTGCTGTAAAAAAGGGGCACGTCCTCCTTCAATTCACTACCTGGATCTCGCCTGGTCTGAGTTGGAAGGTCGGGCAAGATAGGCACAGAAGGAATTTGGCATCGGTAAGTGGGCACAGAGTGGCAATCTGATGCTGGTTGCCACTCCAACGAGGTTACAGCCCAAGGTAAAATTCTAGCATATTATAGTCACTCAACCCCTAAAGGTTTTTTTTACAAGAAGATTATTAATTAGCCCTTTATCGTTACACAATGCTAGATCTAAAATAGCCTGTTCTCTAGTCAGCTGATCAACATACTGCTCTGGAAAACCATCCCTAACACACTCCAGATACTCGTCCTCCGCTGCATTAGTGCTTATTAGGTTTACCTAGTCTATGTGCAGATTGAAGTCACCCATGATGGTCACCCTTAATGTTCATATTGGAAATTTCTAGTTTGCAAGCAATGAACCCCTGACACAATCTGGGGTTATAAAAAGCAAAATACTGCAGATGCTGGAAATCTGAAATAAAGCTAGAAAATGCTGGAAATACTCAGCAGATCAGACAGCATCTGTGGAGAGAGAAACAGAGTTAACATTTTGGGTCAACGATGACCCATCATCAGTTCGGATAAATGATCATCGATCCAAAATGTCCTGTTTCTCTCCACAGATGCTGCACAAGCTGGGTATTCACAAGTACTACAAGTGACAAATGCTGTCGCAACAGAATAATTATCCACCTCTAGTGGCAAAGTCATTGAGATTCAGTTGACTCTCTCTACGGTTGATCCAGTAATCTGACCTGTGAGTTTAGCAGCTTTCCACAACTCCAAGTTCTTACTGATAACCGATCAGCCAGACTGACTTACTGAGATGTAAGAAACTGCATCTTAACCCGCTGTCGGGAGATTGAAATTTTGCTCCCTGCCGAATTAAATCACCCCACACGCCATGTTTCCCACTCTTGTGGGCTCCATAAAAATCCCCCCATCCAGTTCCTTAAATACAGGAGCATGATACCATATAATGCACAATTATTCTGCCAGTTAAGTTCCTTTAGGCCACAAGGTTGAATTTCTATCATTGATGAGTCCTGAGATAGTGGTAATGTCACTGGACTAGTAATCCAGGGGCCCAGGGATATGGGTTCAAATCCCACCACAGTAGCTTGTAGAATTTAAATTCAATTAGTTAACTGAAAAAAAAATCTGGAATGAAAAAACTGAAATGAAACCATGTGGTGGTGATGGTGGCCACTGCTGGCATTAAAGTCAGCATTGGGGCCAGGATGGAGGGAAGTGTAGGGCCTGTTGTAGTAGGGATGATGGGGTGGAGGGGGCCTCTGAGAGAGGTGCTCTTCCACCCTACCGTCCCACTCCTGCCTGAGCAGGATAACCTGCTGGGCATCCCCCTGCTGGCCTCAAAATTGAGGTTGGGTTGGAAGTAGCCCTTAAATGGCCATTAATTGGTCATGTAAGGGACACAATTGGGTTGAGGGTGGGTGATAGGAATTTTAGTCATGAAATTTTACAGGCAAATCCTGAAACCCCATCCCTAACAGCACTGTGGGCATACCTACACCACATGGCCTGCAGTCATTCAAGAAAGCAGCTCACCACCACGTTCTCAAGGGCAATCAGGGATAGGAAATAAATGCTGGCCCAGCCAGCAATGCCCACATCCCATGAAAGAAATTTAAAAAGTGTCCAATCTATTGCTTTTCATAGGCCTTAAGTCCCATGGAGCTTAACAGTGCAAATGTAATGTTCAAATAAATTCCCATGAGCCTGTGTAGTTTGATTATGTTGACGTTTACAGACACCGTTCTTATTCACATGAATAGTCCCTTCCAATCCTCCAGGTCCACAAACTTGCAACAAATAGTTAACAAATATTAGCAGAAATGGTTGCCTTCTCTTCATGGGCTGGTTTATCTTGTTTTGGGGCCACAAGTGGCATAAAATCAGACATTCCTGCTCAAAAAAAAAATGTCTCTTAATTTCTCACACTTCCCAACCCACCTTGAATGTCCCTTATATTGGCCTTTTCAGATTTTCTCCGTTCTGGTCCTTGTTCATCAATCTTCAACTTCAGCCTCTCAATCTCTTTCCTCAGGTCAGCTATGATGTTGGTGTATTGCGTAATGTGGTACGAGATATTGAGCAGATTCCGTTTTACCTTAAAATGCAAAAAACTTCCCATTAACAACTTGTGAGATATAGAGGAACCACAACTGGGAATAGCCTGGAACAAAACGGCAGGTTGGTCAACATCTGTAAGAGAAGTTACGTTAGCTGGAACATGTTGTGCAGAATAACTTGCATCGTTGGGCAGAACAATGTGCACCAGCTAACATGATGGAAGTGAATAACAATGTAATTTGCTGAGTTTTATACTACCTGCTAGCAGTGACCAATCGTTGTGTCACCTCAACATTACCTAATCTTTTTCAGATGCTGTTAGCTTGTCTGTGAACTTCCAACATTTTCATTTTCGGTTTCAACATCAGGTTTCTTTTACCTCCAATGAAATAGCAAAGAAGCCTCATTCTGTTTGGGCTGGAATAAACTGGGTGATAACCTGTGCCCCTGCCCACTTTGGAGACTTAAACCCAACATCTAGCCTCACACTTTAATGCAGTATGGAATGCCCTCTTTCAGACTGAGGCCCTCTCTGCCCACTTAGGTAAACGGTAAAGATCCCATGACACTGCAGGACCGTTCTCCCCATGTATCGGCTACAACAGATTATCTGGTCATTATGTCACTGCTGTCTCTGGGAGCTTGCTATTTGCAAATTGGTTGCGGTTCCTTCTACATTCCAACAGCAATTACACTTCAAGAGTGGCCTTCGAGGTGTTCTCAGGTTAGGAAAGGTGCTATATAAATTCAAATCTCTTCTTTCTACATACTATTGATTAGAACTGTCTTGATTAAAATGGAATATTTTATAACTCCTCATATTTTCTTTGAAGAAAGGCAGTCATAAAATAATTACAGCAAAGGCTATGAGTCCTAACAACATCCCGACAGTGGTAATGCGGACTTGTGTACCAGAACTAGCCACACCCCTAGCCAAGCTATTCCTGTACAGCTACAACATCTACCTAACAATGCGGAAAATTGCCCAGGTATGCCCTGTACACAAAAACCAGGACAAATCCAATCCAGCCAATTACTGCCCCATCAGTCTATACTCAATCATCAGCAAAGTGATGGAAGGTCAACAGTGTTATCAAGCAGCACTTACTCAGCAATAACCTGCTCACTAACGCTCAGTTTGGGTTCCACCAGGGCCACTCAACTCCAGACCTCAATACAGCCTTAGTCCAAACATGAACAATAGAGCTGAACTCAACAGGTGAGGTGACAGTGTCTGCCCTTGACCTAAAGGCAGCATTCGACAGAGTGTGACATCAAGGAGCCCCAACAAAACTGAAGTCAATGGGGATTGGGGAAAAAACTCTCCACTGTCTTACTAGCACAAGGTAAGACAATTGTTTGATGCCAATGATCCCAGCCTCAGGACATTGCTACAGGAGTTCCTCAGGATAATGTCTTAGGCCCAACCATCTTCAGCTGCTTCATCAATGGCCTTCCCTCCATCATTAGGTCAGAAATAGGATCTTCATTGATGGTTGTACATTCTTCAGTGCCATACTGAAGCAGTCCATGCCTCAAGCAGCAAAACTGACAATATCCAGGCTTGAGTTGTTAAGTGGCAAGTGCCATTCGCACCAACCAATGCCAGGTAATGACCATCTCCAACAAGGGAGAATCCAACCTTCTTCCCTTCAGATTCAATGGCATTACCATCACTGAATCCCCCATCCTGGGGGTTACCACTGACCAGAAAATGTACTGGACTAGCCATATAAATACTGTAGCTACAAGAGAAGGTCAGAGGCTGGAAATTCTGTGGTGAATAACTCATCTCCTGACTCCCTAAAGCCCGTCCACTATCTACAAGGCACAAACCAAGAGTGTGATAGAATACTCTTCACTTACCTGGATGAGTGCAACTCCAACAATCCTCAAGGAGGTCAACACCATCGATGATAAAGTAGCCCGCTTGATTGGCACGCCATCCAGCAACCTTAAACATTCACTCCCTCTGCCACCGACCCACAGTGGCAGCCCTGAATCTACAAGATTCACTGAAGCAATCACCAAGGCCCCTTTGACACTATCTTCCTAACCCGTGACCTCTACCACATAGAAGGACAAGGGCATTTGATATATGGGAAAACCACCACTTGCAAGTTCCTCTCCAAGCCACACACCATCCTGACTTGGAATTACGTTCCCGTTCCTTCACTGTCTCTGGGTAAAAATCCTGGAACTCCCTTCCTGACAGCACTGTCGGTCTACCAGAAGGACTGCAGCAGTTCATGAAGGTGACTAAATATTGCCTTCTCAGGAGCAATTAGGAATGGGAAACAAATGCCTGCCTTGCCAGTGATGCTCAGGTCCTTTAGGCGAATTAAAGTACATGGGTGAATGTGTATTTTCAGAGATGTGAGATGTTATAATTGAGCTCTGTACTCTGGGGTACTGTGTACTTTCCTGAACTGGGGATTCTACTCTTGGTTGTTATCTAGTGACCTCTATTGAAAGTGTCTTTGTGTGGATGTTGGGTGTGTTTTGCAGTGACACGTTGTCGAATTAAGTAACCTTCCAATACTCATTTCTACAGTTACAAAGCAGAAATGATTACCTGAGTGATCTACCAGAGGGCTGTAGGCATCAATGAAGCACATTTGCAGGAGAGAGTAAAAACCATCAGCAGAGAAAGGGAGACAATCAGGGAGTGGTGGTCCTGGTGGTGCGGGATGGAGCGGATAGAGGGTGGAGAATCCACGCTGTGCCACCCTACTGAATGTTTTCCACCAAGATCTAGTGGTTTTTGAACTCTGTTCCCAAACAGCCTTTGACAATAAGAACAACTGAGGAACACATGTACACACGCCAACATCCTGCTTCAACAATATTTGAGAATTTGGTATTGTTCGGTCATGTATTACAAGAACTCCCATCCATGCATCTTCTATTTCCTGCCCTGTTTTCTCTCTTCATGAAAGGGAAGGAAAAGGGGTGGTGTAACTGCATTTAAATCCCTTTCAAATCAAACCATCAACCGTTGATATTATGACATCCATACCCTAGTTTTAATGTTCTTTGCACGGTCAGCATACATCAGGGTATTCCTTGACTCCTCAAAAGATGCACTGGCAGGGCTGATGTGAGCAATCATAACTGTTCTGCTATTTCCACCCAATGAGTCCTGTAAAAAAAAATCAAAGAAAATTAATGTTCGCTTAAAAACCCAGAGTTTAGATCTGTTGTGCTATTAATGATAGAGTTGATCTGCAGACATTTCTTGGGTGGAACATATGCTTTCAACTCCAACTCTATCTCTACACTGACTGCTGAGGTAGCCCAAGCGACTCTCCTATTGGGTACTACAGATCATGTGATCTTCCTTAACAAGTATTATTTTTAAAGGTACCTTGCACACTAAATAAAACCATAATTTCAACAAGATCTGAGGCTTGCTAAATTATGGGGGATAAATTTTGAATCAGCACCCCTGGCTTGATGGATTGGCAGCAGGGCAGATCAAGCAATCAGGTACAGAGGCAAAAGGCCTAATCCACACTCTTCCAGGTTTCTCAGTTAATTAAACTGAAGAGCCGTAGCTTGAAAGGCTACGCTTATTTTCATAGTTGACTCTATTTCCTTACCAGTAGATGCATTTTGCTAAGATGAATATAAATGAGAGAGGGGTTCCCCTGCCATCAGATGAGTAGGAGGCACCATAATACTGTAGGTAAAAGTACCCGAGAAAGTTTCTCTGGGTGAATAATTCTCATGAGTGTTTCCAGATTGACTTAACAAGGACACAAGTATCCAGAGAGAAGTCATTTTTAAATATGTAAGAACAGCTTGTGGTGCTCAGGCTGGAAGCAGAAAGGTACCTTTAGCAGCCGGGTCAGTTTGCTGTCTCTGTAGTTGATATACTGGGATCGATTTGCTCCCTTTTCACTCAGCGCATTGATACAGTTCCCCAGTGCCAACAGTGACCGGTTAATATGGGCTCCTTCCTTCATCCTTTTGCCCGTGTTCTGAGTCTGTTGGCAGAAAATAAATAATGAGATATCTCCGTGTCTGCCCTTTCCATGTCAATGTTTGCGTGGGAGGCTGCTCCACGAAATTCCCTGGCTGTCTCCGGCCAATCCACTCCCCCTCTACCCCCACCGATCCCCCATCCACCAGATGAGTAGGAGACGCCAACGTGTTTATCCATTTCCATCTGATTTTTATCCTCCCCACAACATGGTGTCCAATTCCTCCCTCATATTGGTTTTGTGCACAGGATCCCCCCTGATGTCCACTCCCATGATAGGCTATCCTGTCCTCAGGCAGTTTTCCCAGCACTGAGCCTGTTTAGGTCTCTTATTTCCAGCTTAGTCCTCGTCAGACCTCCAATCGCAACACCTCTTGCCTTTGCATGATCCTTAAACATGATTGTCCATTGGTTTCACCCTGCCTCAAAAGCATTGACTGCAAAGCAATACTCAAGGTTCAACTTGTTAATACTTAAAATTTCTACGCTGCTGTATACACTGCGATATTTGCTATCTTTTACTCTTTCTCTATTTGTATTTTTTCTTAGTTTATCTCTCCTTGGACATTGTAGCTTTTTCCATGCAATTCAAGAATTCCAATAACAAGAAAGATCAAGACAAAAGTGCCCACAATGGCTTTGATCAAGAGGAATAAGCAAGGCAGTATCAGATTAACAAGTCAATTAAAACAATAGCTTCATTCATTTTTTGTGTTGCTCATTCCCCTCGACATCCCTGTTTCCCATGGCCACACATATCCGGGGGCAGGATCTTTCAGTCGGCGTGTGGGGGCAGGGCCCAACACGCTGACGCGTAAAATGATGCGCAAAGACGTTGGACGTGTGTCCCGACATCTTCGCGAGGTTTCATTCGGCGGGCGCGCGCCGGAGTCAGCTGCGCGCCTGCCGGTATTTAAACAGCCTATTAAGGTTATTAAGGAAGTAATAAATGCAATTGTTAATGCTGCCCGTCCAACCTTCAGGTAGGCGGGCAGACGAAAAGGCCAAGCGGCCTTCATGTTTTTTAGGAAACATCACCCACGAGTGGGAGGAGGTTTCCTAAAGCTTTTATTAAATAAATAAAAGAATTTTCCGTGACATAACAACATGTCCCATCTCATGCGACACAGTCACATGAGGGGTCATGTTCAATTAAATTTTTTCTCTGTTTATTTAATTATTTCAATATCGGTTCGATCACCCTGAGGCAGCTCCGTGCCTCAGGGAGATTGAAGCGCTCTTTTGCGCACATGCGTACATCCTCCCCCTGCCCGCACAGATAGCGCTGAGCGCTACAGCTCGCGTCTTACGCTGGCCGGGCCTTAATTGGCCCGCCCACATAAAATGGCTGCGCGGAGCCGATCGCAGGAGGTGATCAGCTCTGCGATCACCCCCACCCGCTCCCGCCGAGCCTGCCCACTGACTGAAAAATTCAGGCCCACAGGTTGGTTTTCCTGTTCCCAATCCTCCAACAATATCACTTCAAACCAGCCATGAGGAGTGGAGGACAGCAAATTTAGTTTAGTAAATTGGCCTAGGAGATCAAATCTCTTCCTTCTCGTCTCCTCCTGTCGCCTTCCCCGCCACCAGGCTCCCTTTCGCTGTTAAGCTAGAGAAGAAATATCGGAAATACAAGAAAGCAACTAAATGGACACATGCTGAGGGGTTTGTGCATCTTGAATAATTTAGCAAAACATTTTTCCAAATTATGGCAAATTCTTTAGTAAAAATATTTGAATAACCCTCCTCCTCTAGGTACCATGCCCTCAGAGGGCATTGGTGACCACGGACTTCCATTGGATTGGTCCATGATTATTCTTGGCAAAGTACTGCAGTGGTTTGCTGTTACCTTCTGCAACATGGCTGACCAGGAAACTCTCCTGCTCTTACCATCTGCCACATTGGAAGCATTCATAGTCTGAGAATCAACTTGATTTGCCACATTATGCGTATGGCTATTTAGTCCTGGAGTGGGACTTGAACTCAAAGCTTCTGGCCCAGAGGTAGGGGGCACTGTGCCACTGTGCCACAAGACCTCCATTGGAACAGTATGGTTACAAAAGGACAAATTGAGATACCCAAGGAAGTCATAGACACTGGTGGGATTCATGATTACCTGAGATGCTCTTTCGGATCCAGCAAGGTCAATCAGAAAGAGGCGACCAACTCGTATCTCCTCTGAAATGTTTTTCAGCCGACTCTTTTGTTTCACAGTAACCTGCAACACTGCATGAGAACGGGATGAGGTTTTGTTGGCAGCTGTTGGCTCTTGCGTCCGTTGTCTGTTTCCTTTTGTAAGCAACTGCATGATCTGAGGATTACATAAGAAGCAATTAATTGCAATCGGGCCTAAACCTGCAGCACATGTCTTGAGGTAAATCTTTTCGTCACCTCCTTGGCGGTAAATTGGCAGCATGGATCTCCCACCCATTGATTTCAGTAGGATGGAAATTGAATGGATGAGTGATATAAATAACGAGATATCTCCGTGTCTGCCCTTTCCATCTCAATGTTTGCGAGGGAAGCTGCTCCATGCCGTTCCCTGACTGTCTCTGGCCAATCCACTCCCCGCTCCCCCTCCCCCTCCACCTCCACCTCCAGCCCCCATCCACCAGATGAGTAGGAGACGTCATCATGTTTATCCATTTCCATCTGATTTTTATCCTCCCCACAACATGGTGTCCAATTCCTCCCTCATATTGGTTTTGTGCACAGGATCCCCCCTGGTGTCCACTCCCATGATAGGCTATCCTGTCCTCAGGCAGTTTTCCCAGCACTGAGCCTGTTTAGGTCTCTTATTTCCAGCTTAGTCCTCATCAGACCTCCGATTGCAACACCTCTTGCCTTTGCATGATCCTTAAACATTATTGCCAATTGGCTTCACCCTGCCTCAAATACATTGACTGCAAAGCAATACTCAAGGTTCAGCTTGTTAATACTTAAAATTTCTACGCTGCTGCATACACCTGCCAGTTTACTATTCAGGCAGAAAAGGTGAAGTTTACCCCATTGTTGCACAGGGGTAAAACATTTGACTTGTCAAGGTTAACGGTCTAGTATATGGCTGGGTTATGGCCAACTGAAACAGGGCTTTAGACATTAACCACACCAATGTCCACAGTAAGATTTGGACTCAGAGGAGTAACGAGAACTAAAGGAGAGGATGCATACAATGAAACAACCGGTTAAACAGCAACGCCATGGTTGTATTTATATAGCACCTGTCATGTAAAAAGTCCCAAAGTGCTTCACTGTGGCATAAGTAAATAAATGGATGGCATAATCAGTCATTAGTAAAAGGACAAGGATGGCTATTTTTAATTTTCTCTTTCAATGCTGGTAGCTATGACTAGGTTGCATTTGCCAGTTCCTAAATGATAAGGTGTTGGTGAACCCTCTTCATGAAGCAATTGTATTACAACTGATTGGTTTGTCGGGACTGGAGTCACATATAGGCTAGTCCGTCACCTGGGTTGGGGTAGTAGGTTCCCTTCCCTGAAAGACATTCAGGAACCATTTTCTTTTGACAATCCAACCATTTTCACGGTCATTTTATCTGATGTCTGGCCACAAATTACTAAATTTATTGAATTCACATCTTGTCAAAAAGGCTTGCCATATCAGTCTATAACCACTGTACAAACCATATCTGCACCCTACAAAAATCAGCAATTTTTTTGTAATTATGTTATTTTTGTATTCATTTTTTCTAAAGGAATCCAGAAATATTATTTTTATCTCAAGTCCCCGCCCCCCAATCCTCTCCTGAAGTGGATGGTTACTGTACTGGACTAGGAACCCAGAGGATGTGAGCTCAAATTCTGCCATAGGACACTGTGAAACCAAACTCAATAAATGTAGTCATTTGTGGCCTGGTACTGGAAAAATAACTATGAAAGTTGCCAGACTGTCATAAAATCCAACTGTTTCACTAAGGGTCTCCAAGGAATGGAACCTGCCACTTCCATCTGCTTGGGCCTACTGTTATGACCAGGTGAGAAGGGGTAAACTGGCTCCCCTCTATTCAACCTCCTCGGTTGGTCACAGCAAGGGTTTGAGTTTCTTTTTCATGAGTATATGCCCTTTCCAAATCAGAATATATTTTAACTATTTAAGCTGTGAGCAATAAAGAGCCAATCAAACAAGGTTTTCTTGAGTCAAAGAAAGAACAAATTTACTAACCACAAAGGTGTTGCAATTATTACGAGATCTCAGTTTACTGGTGGGTTTCTGGTAAAGTTGGCTTCTCGAACCAGCTGACACACTTATTCCAAAAGAGAGAGAGGGAGAGAGAGCAGCTCTCAGCTTGTTTCCTCTGCTGAAGACTTTCTAGACACTGTCTGTGTCACTTGCAATCTGTCTCGAGTGGCTGGGCAGCCTTGCCTTGAAATACTTCACCCATTGTGTATTTCCAACAGGTTTTTCTGCATGTCTGTCTGTGATAGCCATTGTTTCAATATCCAGTACTTTGCATTTTTAATGGGCAGAATTTTCTGTGCCCGCTAGCATCGGGCATGTTTGATGGCATGAGCGGACAATATGGCAAAAAGGCCAAAATTGGTTTCACGACATCATGAAACCAGTTTGCAATTGTCCGCTCTGCTTGTCAATGGCGGGCTGCGTTTCCTGCCATTGGACATTGGGAACCTCATTGTAATACATCTGCATATCATTATAAATCCAACTCGCTGGAATCATCCCCCCCATGCTGGATCATCCGAGCACATCAGCGTGATTGCACACCAATGTGTTTCACAACTGAACATCAGTGGCGTGCACCTGGTGAGCTGCATATTGCTCAGGACTTTGAGGTTTGTTTGCCTACTCTGCTTCGGGCAGCACTTGTGGTCATCAGCACCAGGCTTCACAGGCAGCACCACATCATATTTAGGGGGGCTTATGGGCAGGTCTCTACTTATGAGACCAGCCGTAAGGTGGGGGTGGCATTTCAATGGCTGGTCTCAGTGGCAGGGCTGTGGCTTGCTGAGGGGGAGATGTGGCCTCAGGCAAGGGACGAGAGTGCAGAGCTAGGGCATTACTGGGGAAAGAAGGTATCCCAGGGTATATGTGAGGGCACATGTTGATATGTGCAAGTGGCCTCAAGAGGGTGAGGGATGAGGAGGCAGTCTCCAGAGGAAAACCAAAACAGAATTACCTGGAAAAACTCAGCAGGTCTGGCAGCATCGGTGGAGAAGAAATCAGTTAACGTTTCGAGTCTTCATGACCCTTCGGCAGAACTGAGTATAGTTAGGAGAAAGGTGAAATATAAGCTGGTCTAAGGTGGGGGGGGCGGGGGGAGAGAGAAGTTGAGGGTGGGATGATTGTGGAGATAAGCAAGCAGTGATAGGAGCAGATAATCAAAAGATGTCACAGACAAAAGGATCAAAGAGGTGTTGAAGGTGGTGATATTATCTAAGAAAAGTGCTAATTAAGAATGGAAGGCAGGAACTCAAGGTACAGCTCTAGTGGGGATGGGGTGGAAAGACTAACAAAGTTTTAGTTTTAGATTTAAAAATAATGGAAATAGGTGGGAAAAGAAGAATCTATATAAATTATTGAAAAAAAAAGGGAGGGGGAGTTTAAGATCTAAAGTTGTTGAATTCAATATTCAGCTCGGAAGGCTGAATATTGAATTCAACAACTTTAGATCTTAGACTCCCTCCCCCCATCCCCACCCCGTTTCTTCCCCCTCCCTTTTGTTTTTTTCAATAATTTATATAGATTTTTCTTTTCCCACCTATTTCCATTATTTTTAAATCTACAACTAATACCTTGTCAGTCTTTCCACCCCACCCCCACTAGAGCTGTACCTTGAGTGTCCTGCCATCCATTCTTAATTAGCACATTTTCTTAGACAATATCACCACCTTCAACACCTCTTTGATCCTTTTGTCTGTGACATCTTTTAATTATCTGCTCCTATCACTGCTTGCTTATCTCCACAATCATCCCACCCTCAACTTCTCTCCCCCGCCCCCCCCCACCTTAGACCAGCTTATATTTCACCTTTCTCCTAACTATACTCAGTTCTGCCGAAGGGTCATGGAGACTCGAAACGTTAACTGATTTCTTCTCCACCGATGCTGCCAGACCTGCTGAGTTTTTCCAGGTAATTCTGTTTTTGTTTTGGATTTCCAGCATCCGCAGTAGCTTTTAGCTTTTTGTTTTAGTCTCCAGAGGAGATGAGGCCTGATGGAGATGTGAGGGTGTGTGTGAGAGAGTGAGTGGTGATGTCCCTTGAGCTGGCAGTGAGTGAGATGCCAGTGAATGTGTGCTGGACTTGTGAGTGTGTGAGTTTAGAGTTTAGAGTTTAGATGAGATGGTTGCCTTACTCTGGAGGCACAGATGAGATCATTCATCCTCTTTCTGCACTGGATGGCGAACCTCTTCTTTGCAGCATTGAATATGACCACCTCTACCACCGCCTCCCAAGCCAGATTGGGGATACCGATGGGCCTCCTGCAGCCAGAGCCGGGGTAGAGGACATCGCGGCAGGCTCCAGCAGTGTCCAGAAGGGATCCCAGGGATGCATCAATCAATCGGGGGGGGCTGCACTCTTCTTGGCTTTTGGGGTCATATCTTCACCAGTGCCCTACTAGGCTGGAAGCACTGAGAGGTGTGCGTGCGGCTGCACTTTAAATATGACGCCTAGGGTGAGGAAACGGCGAGGTGACAGTGCGACGGGCAAATTGGAGGCTGCCTGCAAGCGAAACGGCATGTTTCCCGGGAATGCATAATTAATGAGGCAGGGTTTGGGACGATACGGCATGAAAGGCCGCCATTGCGACCGGCGAGTAAAACGTCCTTTTACCCACCTGCTACCACGCTTAGTGCAAATCTGGGGCAATTCCGCCCAATGTCTCTTCCTTAGACAGTTACGTGTTTCGATGGGCGTCTGGATTATGGGAAATATCTCTCTCTTTGCACTCCCTGTATGAAGGAAGATGATTTGCAGCTTCCCCTTGGAATGTTGCCTTGCATTTTTAAGCAGTTTGCTCTGTCTCAGTTCAAATTGCAAAGTTTTCAGTCATTTGAAAGCTGAAAAATCGTATTTTCAAAAATAAAGGGGCATAGCCTTGTAACACTACATGTGACTCGAGTCCCACTATTACATGGTTAGTGCCTAAAGCCTTCAGGTAGCCAAGAATGGACAAAAGAACAAATAAGAAATTAAGCTGACGGCATTTGTAGGGCTTCAGTTCCATGGGAATCTGCAATCCTTCACTACCTCAGGGAAATGGGCATTCTTCACTTATGCTGAGATGGTGAATAAAAGCGCACTATTTGACCATGGAGGGTCATCACAGCTGAGCACAACCTGTCATCAGAAGCAGTGCAACTCAAATGACTCTTAACTGCTCTCTGAAATGATCTAGTAAGCCACTCAGGGATGGGCAACAAATGCTGGCTTTGCCTACATCCCAGGAAAGAATGAAGAAAAAAATTCACTCAACATGCATTCACTCAACATGCATTCACTCACTGACTCAGCAGCCCCTCTTCCCAAAACCACCACCCCCACTCACTCACCAGCCCTTCTCCCCTTCCCATCTTTTGGTCTAGTTTCTGGTGCCTGTGAAGCAAGTCACTATCCTTGGGTAAGGAGCCTGTACAGCAGGCACACGGGGGCAGAAACACAGTCAAGCTTGAAGCCACCGCTCACCTTCCTGGCTCAGGCCGCATGGCCTGTACTCTCAGTCAGTCTTTGCCACCTTCTAACTGCACCAAATCGGCACAGAAACATGCCAGGCCCTCTCAAACCCGCCACTAGAAGTGTTTTCTGAAATTAAAGAACACTTTGGGCTTATTGTCCACCCCATGCTGTTTGTTGGAATCGATGTAGTGAGTCCCGAGTTGTGCCACCTGAGCCTCCGGATTGGGCCATCTCCTCTCCACACTCACCATTGCTGCTCGGAGGAGGGGCAGCCTCACAACCACAAATGAGACCTCAGTGACCAGTTAGGGGGTCGCGACCCACAGTTTGGTAACCCCTGTTTTAAGCAGATCAGCATGGGACTACCATATAACAGAATAAGCCTCAACTGAGAAACATACTAGTTCAGTACAAGCTGAACTCACCAGAATCACACACTAACCATCATAAAGAGAGAAAATCAAAGTACATGTCCCGAGGCACAATCTATTTTTTACTATGAGATATATTAGGGGATAATTTTATCAATTCCAGTAGGTTCAAAACCGCAACAATATCACAAGGGCTGTGTCTCTTAATATTAACAAGACGTTTTGCTGGAAAGAGAATTATTCTGTACAAGCAGTCCTTCCAGTTTAATCTTCTCGAACCCAAAGGCCTATTGAAGTTGCTGCAAACCTACAGAGGTGGGCATTCTCCTTACCCCCTTCCCAGCTCTACTTCAGCACCACCTCTCACGACCCTTCACCATATCTCTAAGCTGTCACAATGTTCATCTGACATCCAGTGCTGGATGAGCAGAAATTTCCTCCAAATAAATATCGGGAAGACCATAGCCATTCTCTTTGGCCCCTAGAACATGCTCCGTTCCCTAGCCAGTGACTCCATCCCTCTCCCTGGCCACTGTCTGAAACTGAACTAGACTGTTCGGAGTTGTATTTGACCCCAAAATGAGTTTTTGAACTCATGTCGTCACCGAATCACACTGTCTGACTCTTGTCGCACCTCAGCTCATCTGCTGTTGAAACCCTTCTTTTATGTCTAGACTTGACTATTTCAACACAGTCCTGATTGGACTCCCATCTTCTACCCTGCTCCCCTCCCACCCAACAATAAACTAAGCCCATCCAAATCTTTGCTGCCTGTATCCTAACTCACACTATGTCATTTACCCATCATCCCTCTGCTTGCCCAATTACAATGGCTTCCGGTCCAGCTTCATCTCAAGTTTAAAATTCTCATCCTTGTCTTCAAATCCCTCCATGGTCTCACTCCTCCCTATCTCTGTAACCTCCATCAGCCCCACAACCCTCTGAGGTACCTACACTTCTCCAACCCTGGCCTCCTGCACATCTTGATTTGAATTGCTGCAGCTATGGCGGCCATGTTTTCAGGTGCCAATGACCAGTCTCTGGAATTCACTCCCGAGATCTCTCTGCCTCTCTTTCCTCCTTCAGGATTCTCCTTAAAACCTATTTCTTTGACCATGTTTTTTCTCATCTGCCCTAATATCTCCTGTGTGGTTCAGTGTCAGATTTTGTTTGATAATACTCCTGCTTGCCTTGGGACAATTCCCTATATTAAAGATCAATAGCTGTTGTTAATTTAGGGCTATACCTCCATAGTATTACAGGTTGAGAATTCTGTGATTCCAGCTATCTGGATCCCACCCTTGGAGTCTTCTCGCAAATCTAGAAACCCTGAGGAAGGGTTCAAGAGATCACGGATCATCTCATTGTAAATCTGAAACAAAAAAAAATGAGGAAAACGTATTATTTATTACCAATGTTCTTCACTTTTACTAACTAAACATTCTTAACATCATATCATTCTTCTCCATTGACATCATCACCGTATTTTGAGATAAGTGAATGGATTAAACTTTAAATTTAATTCTCAAGCTCCACAGATCCCCCAGGACTGAGCCATAAAAAGCCAGATCTTTTCAGGCTTGATCCCCAGTATGTGCTCAGTCAGGTGACAACAGAAGACCTGCAGCTGGCCTCTGTATCACTGGTCTGGGGAATGTAAAATCAGCCTGGGTTCCCTTGCTGGTTGTTATCCAGCAATAGTTTAACACTGTATGTATGCAGACATCAGATAGGGACCAGGACTATTTCCTCCTCCCCCACACTCTATTTAATTAACTTTCCAACACTCACTGTCTAATTAAAATGCAAAAACAAAAATAAACTATTTAAAATACACTTACAAGCTTTGAAATTAAACATATGTTTGCAAGAATACTGTAATCAGCTAGGCAGTAAAAATATGCTGAACTGATAACATTGAACCAAAAAGCCCCGCTCACATAATCCAAACATGCTAAAAAACGGAATGTTTTTTTTAGCTTTTATGTCCTGATCATATTTGATTTCTGCTTGCGATATTATTAACATTCTTGATGAGCTAAACATTTGGACCTCGAGGTTTTGCTTGGGCCAATCCATGATTGGCGCAAATTGTGCTCAAAATTACAATTGCTTTAGAAGTGTCTCTTATTGCTTATGTTTTCATTCACATTCAGTGCCATAAATAAAATCTTCCCTGAACCGGTGACATCAGGCAGCACTTTTTGAACCTCATGAATACTTAATCTGCTTTCAGCACTAAATGAGCAGTGCATTATTAAGAGAGTGCTGAATTGTTGGAAGTGCTGTTCTTCAGATAAGATTTTAACTCAGGCCTGTTCAAGTGAATACAAAATACCCCATTCATCAAAGAAAAGCAGGGAGTACCTCCATTCACTCATCAACCAACAACATCAAAACAATATCTGTTCATTTATGTATTGAATGTTCATGGGATCTTGTTGTGTGCAATGGACCGCTGCAACAACCTAAACAATGATGTCTGCCTTCCAGACCATTTCATTAATGGTGAAGTGCTTGAAGCCTGTGGGGGTGATAAAGGTGCTATGCAAACACCAGTTCTTTTTTTCTGGTCTCTGATTAGGGTGTTGAAGTTAGGAGGACTAAAGCTATCGGGTACCAGACATTTGCTGATATTATTCTAAAGGACATTTAATGACAGCAGCACTCCAAAAGATAACTTTCCTGTCGTTTCCAATATACTTTCCAACTTTCTCTCCTTTGCTGAAAGCACTGACTGATGCTGGAATACTGGTCAGTGGTGCCACTGCCCCCAGCCACCTGGTTAGTATTCTTCATGTGTGATCCCAAACAGCACGTTATACCTGGGGGCATTTCTCCACAAAAATATACTTGATTTGTAAACTAGATGAGATATATATATATATATATATATATATATATATAACATTATAAAACATTTCAACTTGAAAATTACAGAAATTGCAATAGAATTCAACATGTCTCCATTACAGCATGTTCCACCCTGAGGTGCCTCAATACAATTGTAATACTTTTAATATTTACAATATACATTCCATGTCTGGCATGTAGCCTGAGGGCAAAATATTTCAAATTGTAGATTACAGAAAGTGCAATAGAATTCAACTTGTCTCCATACAGCATGTTCCACTCTGAGCTGCTTCAATACAAATTTAATATCTACTCCTTATTAGGCATATAGCCTAATTGATAGCAGAGGGGTTCTACACAGTTTCTAGCCCCTCTGTGTATTATGGCTGAAAGGCCTTAGACAGTGTCCTTTCAACCACCTAGCTTTAGTGCATCCCTCAACACGTTGTCCTGGACCTTGAATTGTGCCAGTCTGCATAATACCTGGGAGCAATAGAGTCAATCCTGATCTTGTAAAGGTCAGGCATCCACAGATTCCAGCAGGAACACAACACCCATGGTCTCAGAGATGTTCAGTACAAATGCAGGTACAGCTCAACACTGCCCTATGGGACCTGTGTGCTTTGCCTGGCTCAGTCCCACACATGGTAATATAGGTTGGTAATTAGCCTTTGTCCACAAGGGGCTGTAGGCATCTTTCTCTATTAGTTATATAGCTTGAGGGGCACCAGTTCACATCAAGCATGGTGCAGGTGAGGAGATAGGTCCCGAGTCTACCTCAGCTGGAACAGGAATTGAACCAGCAGCATGGGCATTATTCTGAACCACATGCCAGCCACCTAGCCAACTGAGCTAACTGGTTCCTTATTTGGTAGCATATAGACATTTAATAACAGCATCACTAGAGTCCCCCAGGTTTCTGGTTAAGTAAGTTTGGGTTTACCTCCAAGTAAGACATAGAGACATTATAATCCATGTTTTCGCTTGTAGCTTCAATTGCCTTGAAGAGATCATTCAGAGTTTGGACATAGATTCCAGGCTTACAGTCCATCCCCAGCATTGTGTAAGTCTTACCAGCTCCTGTAAGAAATAAAATGCTTGTGGTAAATCTCCATATTTCAATGGTAATGCACTTGCCTGTGGACCAGATGGTAAATTGCTATTGCCTCAATTACATTACTATTTGTATCAATTATGGTTTTGAAGGGAATGATTACAGCAAGTGGAAAAATATTCACACTGAATGGAGAAACTGCTATGAGATAGATTTTCATATGTACTGCAAAACAGGGCTGAACATTTTTTTTCTGTTTGTGGTCTTTGCTTTATATATCATTAGAAAATGTCACACAGCTAAAGGTGGCAAAAGTCTAAAAATGTATTAGTTCCCAATGATATTTATCACTTTAATCAGTGCGTGTGTATAAAAGCAACATGTTATTTAGGGGGATTGGGGGAGGGGATTCACCTCTATGTTTTTGTTACCAAATGCCAACCAATCAATTTGGCTCATGGGTTCGAATGGTAAAGAGGATGAGGCACGCTCAAAGTGTGCAAGTTAAACATCTTCAAAAGAAAATAAAGAACAAACAAAGAACAAAGAAAAGTACAGCACAGGAACAGGCCCTTCAGCCCTCCAAGCCTGCGCCAATCATATTGCCCATCAACTAAAACATTTTGCACTTCCGGGGTCCGTATCCCTCTATTCCCATCCTATTCATGTATTTGTCAAGCTGCCTCTTAAACACCACTATCGCACCTGCTTCCACCACCTCCTCTGGCAGCGAATTCCAGACACTCACTACCCTCTACGTAAAAAACTTGCCCCGCACATCTCCTTTATAGTTTTCTCCTCTCACCTTAAATCTATGTCCCCTAGTAATTGACTCTTCCACCCTGGGAAAAAGCTTCTGACTATCTACTCTGTCCATGCCACTCATAATTTTGTAAACTTCTATCAAGTCGCCCCTCAACGTCCGTCGCTCTAGTAAGAACAATCCGAGTTTCTCCAACCTCTCCTCATAGCTAATAACCTCCAGACCAGGCAGCATCCTGGTAAACCTCCTCTACACCCTCTCCAACGCCTCCATATCCTGCTGGTAATGTGGCGACCAGAATTGCATGCAATATTCCAAGTGTGGCCTAACCAAGGTTCTATACAGCTGCAGCATGACTTCCCAGCTTTTATACTCAATACCCCTGCCAATGAAGGCAAGCATGCCATTTGCCTTCCTGACTGCCTCATTCACCCGCGTTGCCACTTTCAGTGACCTGTGGACCTGTACACACAGATCCATCTGCCTGTCGATGCACTTAAGGGTTCTGCCATTTACTGTATAATTCCTGCCTGTATTAGACCTTCCAAAATGCATTACCTCTCATTTGTCCGGATTAAATGCCATCTGCCATTTCTACGCCCAAGTCTCCAACCGATGTATATCCCGTTGTATCCTTTGACAATCCTCTTCACGGTCTGCAACTCCTCCAACCTTAGTGTCTTCTGCAAACTTACTAATTAGCCCAGTTACATTTTCCTCCAAACCATTTATGTATACTACAAACAGCAAAGGTCCCAGCACTGATCCCTGCAGAACTCCACTAGTCACAGCTCTCCATTCAGAAAAGCTCCCTTCCACTACTACCCTCTGTCTTCTATGACCAAGCCAATTCCGTATCCATCTTGCCCGTGCGACTTTACCTTCTGTACCAGTCTGCCATGAGGGACCTTGTCAAAGGTCTTACTGAAATCCATGTATATAACATCCACTGCCCTTCCATCGTCGATCATCTTTGTCACTTCCTCGAAAAACTCGTTCAAGTTAGTGAGACACGACCTCCCCTTCACAAATCCATCATAAAGAAGCACACCAGCCAGCTGATGGGCTGATGCAACTGGGATCATCCAAGGCTGACAAGAAGGACTCAGTGGCATAAGAATTCAGTGTTTGGTTACTTTACCAGCTAGTAACAAGGACAAATTCCTGGTTAAGCTGGCTATAAATCTGCAGTCAACAGTTGGCATGAATTTATTGAGGAGAACTGCCTTCTGATTGATATCTCTCTGAGAAGCCATGACCTCCAAGGTCAGTAAACCCTGTGGCGTGGTTATCTATGAGTCAGTTGTAGATGCCTTTTGTGATGCCCCTAGTCTCCTAGCTTCCATCCTAATTTTTTTTATTCATTCATGGGCTGTGGGCATCGCTGGCTACGTCAGCATTTATTGCCGATCCCTAATATCCCTTGAGAAGATGGTGGTGAGCTGCCTTTCCTCCATATCCTCCTCTTTATAATGTAGGAATAAAGAACTCCATTCTTTACCCCTCCAAAAATAGCAGTTGTACTCACATTAAATTCTGGAAGCATTGGGAAATAAAATGCTTAATATGCAAAAGACTCCAAAAATCATAGTCCCATGCATGTGTGTTTTGGCTATGTCTTAAAATAAATTGTCCACACTACCTGTAGGTCCATATGCAAACACTGTAGCATTATATCCAGAAATGACACCGCTAATCAGGTCCTTAGTGGTGGCCAGGTAAACATCCTCCTAAAACAACAATAAATACAATCCAGAAAAGAGTTTTAATTAAATCTGCAGTAATACGGAGATCAGTCTTTATGCTCATGCAGTATTAATGGCTCTGGGAATTTTTAGAATGTATTAATATTGTTCTTATCCTCATTAAGGTTACAGTTATAGTATACCAGTAACAAAGGGGTCACCCTTTGAAGTATATGGTTTCTAAATGCAGGTTTGAATACAAACAGTTATTTTAGATGTCTTCCTGTAAGAGTGAACAATTTAATTGTGGCCATCAAAATGAGGAATGGTAGTTATGATAACCAGGATGTCACAGATAACACAAGACTTGCCATCATGTCTCCTCTCTGGCTACCCAGTGACATCCTTCCATTCAGGTCTTTCAATACACCATTCAGTACATGGTTCCACCATCTCAGCCTCAACCTTATTGTGATCTTTTCATACACTCCATCTTCCTTGTTCCAAAATCATCCTGTGTATTCTTCTGTCAAAATGTAACTGTGCAGAGTGTTGATTGGATCTCAGTCTTATGCATATATCCATTGAGACTTCACTCTCTCTTTCCCAGAGGGGCTCCCTAGTATATCCAGGAACACAATAAGCTGAACATCAACTTTCCATGGGCAAAGGTTATGTCCAGAGTGTAAGGAAAAGGTTAGAAACATGAAGGAGGGATGAAGAAAGCAAGCATTAATAGAGAAGGGGTGTAAGTGATAGACACCTTTAAATCTACTGAGGGATGGCAGTGCTGAAGAGTGGAAAATGATTCACCTGGGCACTCTGTATCAGCACCAAGCCTCCCAGGGACCAATATTAGCAGTCGTTACTTCAGCTGCTTAGGCACCAAGCTTTAGAATTCCCTCTTGAAATCTCTCTGCTCCTCCCTGCCTCTCTCTCTCTCTCTCTCTCCCTCCCCTTTAAGACTCTCCTATGACCACACTTTTGCTTATCCTAACGTCTCCTTATGTGGCTCAGTGTCAAATTTTCTTTGAAAACGCTCCTGTGGAAGCGACTTGAAACACTTTACTACATTAAATAAATGTAAGATGTTGTTGTTACACTACAGACAGATAAGTATAAAGTTAAACTCAAGATCTACATATCAATTTTACAGGATCACTTTAAAATGCACCAATCTGATTTTTTGAACTATGAAAAGCCTTAAACTATCACTTCAGCTAGGAATTAGGCTCAGACTAGGATAGGTTTCAAAACTAAAATCATTTGTCTCGCGCTTGTTGAGGTCTGGTGTAGATTCCTAAGGAGGCCCCAGGAATAAATGGACGAACCCAGTTAACTGCCCTATCTTCAATGTTAAGGATAGTAAAATAGCTTCCAGCAGCACCAACTAGACAATCCAGTTTTTGATTGACACTCAAATCTGGGTTACTTAATGGAGATCTGTACAGTCCTGAAGCAATTCATCCCAGGGAGCAAGAAGAATTATGAGGGTCAAGCTCCAATAGCAAAAACAAATGTCCTTTTAGGCTCCTGAAGGAGCAAGGTTGATAAAAGTTAATGGAGGAGGCTGCAGCTTCGATTGTTCTACTTTCTTACCTTCAGGAAAAAACACATTAAGCCTATACAGCAAAGCACGTTAAGAAGGTAATAGGCTGGCAACAAATATAAACATAAACTTTATTGGGGTTAGGCGAAGCAGTGAATTCAAGTGTTGTCCTGTGGTTAGATTCCAGTTAGATTAATTAAAGTCTTCTGTCTCTGATAGACGTCTGGGTCCATAGGGAAAGAAGTTTGGGCATCAGTCCAAGCTGCAACATCAGACTAGCAGTGCTAGAACTAATTGGCAGTCTACCTTTGAGAGGCCAGAAAGATGTCTGGTGTGAACATTCAGAATATTGCACTGGCACAGCAGGAGGTTGGAATAAAGATGTATTGCTGCAGTGTGAAAGAACATATACAATGTATTGAAATTATGCTATATCTGACAAAAGGTGGAAACTGTAAAACATATCAAAACAACCACCCCACCCTCAACTTCTCTCTCCCCCCGCCCCCCACCTTAAACCAGCTTATATTTCACCTCTCTCCTAACTATACTTCAGTTCTGTTGAAGGTTCATGTGGACCCGAAACATCAGCTCTTTTCTTCTCCACCGATGCTGCCAGACCTGCTGAGTTTTTCCAGGTAATTCTGTTTTTGTTCAAAATATTGTGGCACTGATATCCCTTAGTGTGAACACAAATTGCTTTCAGCACCAAATTGTAATCACCTTTAATATGCTCACAAATATTATAGGAACAATAAATGTATAAAAAGTCGATGCAACGAAGGGTCATCTTTTGCAAAAGGGTTGTAATGTAACAGACCAAGCTCTATTGCATCAAGCCCTTTCCTTAAGAACCATGACACTTTGGTGACACATGCACAGAATTATTTTCTACTAAGTGAGTCTCTACCTGGGTGGAAGTGTGATCAAACACCACATCAAACATAAATGTTCGCTCACGGGACCTATTAGCTCGCAAGATGTCATCTGGATCTTCCGTTGGATCCATCAAAACGACCATCTGCACAAAACAAAATCCAGAAAAGAATAGTAAATAGGTAGTCGGGAAAGTCATCAGATGAATGCAGCTTCAGAAATACTGTAAAACAGCAGGGATGAAGAAGAGTTAGTATAAACAGAAATGTCTAAAGCAGGCATTAGAAAGGACAGCTTTGATTGAGGAGATAGCTTCAATGCATGTATGATGGGCTGACGGCCTCCTCCTGCAGTGGAATTTCTGTGATGCTGTAGAGGGTTGCTTTTTTCCGATTGTGTGGAGCCTTGCCCAATACCCACGGGGAGGTAGAATCATAAGCAGCCTGCACACAATTGTCCAACATGCATGCATACCTATGAAGCAAGGTTGCTGCCAGTAAGATTGGTTGCTAGGCATCAACCATCGGACTAGTGTAATAGCAACAAGGCACAAAAAGCAAGGAATGAAAAGATTACTAAAGACTTATTAAAAATACTATTAAATTTACTGGATTCAAAATGCATTCCTTTAGCAATCTTCCAACTTGTGAGATGATGGCTGGCATCTTGGTGGTCAACTCTCTGTTAAACATCGGCTGGTGTAGCACAGGAGTCCCACTCTGGCATGGCAGTCTCTGCCACATTTGTTGCAGGTGAAGACGGTGGGCTGAGTTTTCCATGCCAGCTGGCATTGGGCGTGTTTGGCGGTGTGAGCGGAGAATATGGCAAGAAGGCCAGAAATCGGTTTTGCAAGGTTGTGAAACCAGTCTGCGATTGTCCACTCAACCCGTCGATGGTGGGATGCGTTTCCCGCTATTGGACGTCGGGACCCTCATTGTAATACATCTGCATGTCATTATAAGACCAGGCCGCCGGAATCATCCCCCCCACGCTAGATCGTCCACCCACGTCAGCAGGAAAACACGCTGGTGCGGAACATGTCTTGACAAGTGTGACTTGCACAAGTCAGGACTTACCACCAGGGCCTTGGTCACATCGTGGACATCCGAGCAGCGGAAGATGCTGGAGCCCAACAGCAATGGAACACTAGAGGAATGTCCATGGCATGCTGGGTGGAAGGTGGAAAGTCACCGTTGAGGGTCTGCTCACAACGGATGATGGTTGAAGGGGTGGAGAGGAAGGTCCAGCTGTGTTTGGGGTGGGAGATGTACGGGGGTGCAGGAGAGGAAAGTCTAAGATCGACTGGGAGAGAAAGAGGTGTCAGGGGAGGGTGTGAGGTTGGGAGGGGGAGAATAAAACTGTCAAGTGGATTGAGGTTTGGAGGGCTAATGAAGGTGTTGGGGGATCAGATTGGGAGGGGAGGAACAACGATGTCGGAGATGTGAGGTTGGAAGGGGGGAATGAAGGCGTCGGGTGGGGTGAGGTTGGGAGGAGGTAATACCGATGTTGCGGGGGAGTTTGGGAGGTGGGGAGGGAGTATGGGGGAGGAGGGGTTAACAGGGCAGAAGATAGCAACTGGGGGCTAGGTGTAAGGGGGGTGTAAGGTGTAAGGGGAGGTGCTCAGAGGGGGGAGGAAGTGTGGCGAGGGGAGGGAGTCCAGAGGCAGGAAGGAGTGCGGAGAGGGGTGGGAGTAAGGATGGAGGAAGAAGTAAGGCTGGAAGAAGTAAGGATGTCTGAAGAAATCAGGAAGGGGGAAGAACTAAGTGGAGGGGTGATGAGGTCCGGGGGTGGGGTAAAGACCAAGGGAGGATGGGGGGGACTCGTGGGGGCGGAAGAGTTCCAGGGAGGGAAGGGGTTCTGGGAGGAAAGGAATTCTGGAGCGGGGGATGGCTCCAAGGGGGGAAGGGGTCTAGAGGGGGTTAATGTTCAGGTGAACATGCAAGGGAGGGCTGTGATGAGTCCATGTCTGCCTCCTGGGGAGTGAATTGAGGGTGGGCGTGGTACGAGGGAATGGTGAGAATGACTGAGGGTAGAGTGAGGCAGTAGGATGGGAGGGTGAGGGTTCAAGGGTAGCGGTAGAAGGGATGGCGAGGGTGGCGTTGGGTACTTCGAGGCAGAACTGGATCCTGGGGGTGAGAAGGATGAGGTTGGAGAGGTTAATGTGGATGGGGGTGGGATTTTCGGGAAAGGAGGGAATGTGCATGTTCACCTGGGCATCCCCGAAAGAAAAGGATTCTGGCTGATAGATCACGGATGGGAGGTGATGCCTGGGGGCTCAACAGTGATGGGGGAAAGGAAAAGGGTGACTGGGGAAGGTAAAGGATGGAGGAACGAATGAAATACTGTATCACCACCATGCTGTCTAAATTGAATGTGAGACAAGAGTCGTGGCGGGCAAGATCAGGTGCTGCATGGGAGTGAGATCAGTGGGTGGAGATGCAGGTCAGCTCAGACAGACACCTGAAAGCAAACCCCAGCAGGCAGCACTCAAAATATTCAGGATATTGAGGTGAGTGTGATAGGATCCGTGTGTGTGGGAGAGTGCTTGCACTAGGCTCTGAAAGGCCCTGCCATACGCACACACTTCTCCCTCCAGAATCACTCGTTGGCCAGCTGCTCCCTCTGCAGTGACAGAGGAGGAGGTTGAGGGGCTCACAGGCAAAGAGGACTCGGAGGGAGTGGACAGCTGCTGAGATTCCTGAGTGAATGGCCCAGGGGTGTCCAGCTGCTGCTCCTCCTCCCTTTGGGTGCCCAAGGGCCCCGGCCTGACTCCTTGAGGGGAAGGAGCACCTGAATGTACATCTAGATGCCCCGTTTCCCTCTCGTGTTGCCACTGCAGGAACTCACCCATAGCTCCCGCGATGGAGTGTAGGTCTGGGCACATCTCCGCATTCTGCTGGATCAGGGTCTCTATGGCGTTTGCCAAACTCCCCATGGAAACCTCCATATGCACACGTGTGGGCACCACTTCATCAGAGAGCAGGCAGACGCACTCCTCTGACTCGCGAGCCATTCTGCTGAGGGCTCCCAACAGCTCTGTGTGATGTTCTCCCGCCTTCTGCTGACTCTCCACGATGAGTAGGGAGGCCGAATCCAGAGACTCGTCATCTGACTCGGACCTCACAGGTGCCTCTTCCCCAGCAGTCCTCCGAGTGCCGGGGAGCGCAGCCGCACTCTGCTGATGTGAGCAGGTTTCTCCTGCAGGAAAACAGATGGAGAGAGTGTGAGCAGGACACGTGGCACTGCGTGGAATGTTTGTGTGTGAGCGGGATAAGGATGTGAGCTCCAGGGGATATGAGCCTGATGGAGATGTGAGGGAGTGTGTGAGAGTTAGTGGTGTTGTCCCTTGAGGTGTGAGATCCCTGTGGGTGTGTGATGGGTTTGTGAGTGTGTGAGTTGAGAGTGATGAGAAGAGTGACTTACCCTGGCAGAACGGATGAGACCATTCATCCTGTAGCGGCACTGGGGGCTGTCCTCTTTTGCAGGGCATTGGCGCTGACCACCATTGCCACCGCCCCCCCCATGCTGGGCTGGTGATGCTGCTGCCCCGTCCTGTGGCCAGAGCGGGGGTGGTGGTGTAGATGACATCACGGCAGGTATCCACAGTGTCCAAAAGGCACTTGAGTGACGTGTCACTAAACTGGTGGGCTGCAGTCTTTTTGCCTTTTGGGTCATCCTGTCTTCTGTGCAGCAGTCCTGGGCTGGAAGCACTGAGAGGTGTGCACGCGGTTGCACTTTAAATGTGGTGCCTGATGTGATGAAGAAGCAAGGTGACTGTGTGGCGGGCGAATGAGAACGCTCCTGCCATGGAAACGGCATGTTTCCCGGGAATGCATAATTAATGGGGCGGGTTTGGGATGATACGGCATGAGGAGCCATCATTGCCGCCAACAGTTAAAACGCTGGCCGGGATTTTCCATGCCTGCCGGTGTTGGGCGCGTTCGGTGGTGTGAGCGGACAATATGGCAAGAAGGTCAAAAATCGGTTTCATGACGTCATGAAAGCAGTTTGCAATTGTCCACTCCGCCCACTGTTGGCAGGCCGTGTTCCCCGCCATCAGATATTGGACATCGGGAATGTCATTGCATATCATCATAAGGACAGCCGGCCAAACTCATCCCGACCCTCCTCCCCCGGATTATCCACCCACGTCGGCGGGAAAACATGCCAATATGTTTCACAACACCATATATAAGGCGTGCACTTGGCGGGGGCTGCACTTCATTCGGGGCTTCAAGGTTTGTTTGCCCATCTTGCTCTGGTCAGCACTCGCAGTCATCAGCGCCAGGCTTCACAGACAGCACCACATCACTTTTAGGAGGGTTCAATGCAGGTCTCTGTCTACCAGGTCAGCCGTATGTGGGTGGCTTTTCAATGGCTGCAGGGCAAGGTCTTGCTTGGGGAAGGGGGAGAAGTGGCCTCAGGCAAGGGAAGAGGTTGCAGGGTGAGGGCTGTACTGGAGATGGTGGGTAACCCAGGGTGTGAGTGGGGGACACATATTGATTTGTGCAAGTGGCCTCAAGAGGATGTGGGCTGAGGAGGCAGTTTCCATAGGAGTTAAGGCCATATTGACATGTGAGGGTATGTGTGTGAGAATGGGTGGCGATGTCCCTTGAGCTGGCAGTGAGTGAAGTGCCAGCGAACGTGTGATGGGCTTGAGAGTATGAGTTTAGAGTGATGAGATGGTTGGCATACCCTGGCTGCACAGATGAGATTATTCATCCCCTATCTGCTTTGGATGGCCAACCTCTTCTGTGCAGCATTGGCACTGATCATCACTGCCATCACCTACCAAGCTGGAGTGGTAACGTCACTGCCCCTCCTGCGGCCACAGCAGAGGTAGAGGACATCACAGCAGCCTCCACAGGGTCCTAAAGGCACTGGAGAGCTGCAGTCTTCTTGCCTTTCAGGGCCATGTCTTTTTTGCTGCTGTCCTGGGCTGGAAGCACCGAGAACGACTGTATTTTAAATGTGGTGCCTGGCGTGATGAAGCGACACTCAGACAAATTGGAGCCCGCCCACCATCGAAACAGCGGGTAACCCGGGAATGCACAATTAATGCGGCGGGCTTGGGGTGATACGGCGTGAAAAGCTGCCATTGCGGCCGGTGGGTAAAACTAAGTGCCAATCTGGGATGGTTCTGCCCGTTGTTTTTCCCATCCGTAACCGTACTTAGTGAAAATCTGGGACGATTCTGCCCAGTGGGTTAAGAAGGTGCAGAACTCACGAGCCTCTGTTTTCGCAAATGAATTTTTAAATTAATGAACATACTTTTATTTTGAAGATACGGGCATTGATTCGGAGGTAGTTCAATTACGTTCATTTGTTTGCAGCAATGACTCATGCCCATTTTACTTGAATCTTAAAAAGGCTAGTTTACATATATGAACACCGATTTTAACTCAGGACAGGAGTCCAGGCTGGGACGGATGACAATCTGCCTAGTCCCCCAAAAGTGAAGTCGGGAGATTTTAATTCCCGGGCCTGACTAAAATTTCCCAACACTGACTCCCGCCTGAAGCCAGCAGGAACGGCATCAACACCAGTGACCAAAATTCATGGAGTCAGGCTGCCAGTGAAGACCCACAGAAATGGTCCCCGATGAGATAAGCAAGGGTTATTGAGGGAATTTTGGAAAGGGAGATTGTGGGATGGGGAGACATTCAGGGTTGGGAAGGCCCAAGGTATCCTCATGGATCCAGAATGCTCCTTCTAACACACAATAAGCCTTTAAAGATGAAAAGAGTTAGACTTGCCTGGGCCTTCTGTAGGCCAAGACCCTGCCTGCACCCAGCTTTTGATGTGGGTTTGAAACCGTGTAGTCTGTAGTCAGATCCTGCATTAAAACATCTTCTCTGATATTCTGTGATTTTTTTTTAAGAATATAAACATATTGACCTTCCAAGATGACCTAGCATAATCTCGACTTAATTGAAATATTCTTGTAGCCGACACTTACAGTTGACCCGTCAATAAAACACAATCATACATTAAAAGCTTGAGGGCATATTTTAATTTAGTTGTTCAGATTTGTGTTCTGACAGATGTTAAATACAATTTGATATGCAATGCTTCTTTTATGATGCATTACCTTTCGAGTCTGAAAGGGTGAAATTAACATTAACATTTAAATTTTAAACATTCACTCCCTCCGCCACTGACGCACAGTAGCAGCAGTGTGTACCATCTACAAGATGCACTGCAGCCACTCAACATGGCTCCTTCGACAGCACCTTCCAACCAGTGACCTCTACCACCTAGAAGGACAAGAGCAGCAGATGCATGGGAACACCACCACCTGCAACCTCCCCTCAAAGTCATACACCATCCTGACTTGGAAATATATTACCGTTCCTTCACTGTTGCCAGGTCAAAATCCCTCCCTAACAGCACTGTGGGTGTACCTACACCACATGGACTGCAGCAGTTCAAGAAGGTGGCTCACCAACACCTGCTCAAGGGCAATTAGGAATGGGGAACGAATGCTGGACTAACCAACGACGCCCACATCCTGCAAAATAATAAATTGGACATGGAAGGGAAGGCAAAATGCATTAGCTGACCATTATACGACTTGATTTGATTGATGTGTGAAACATTCAAGATTTACCCTCCTGGCTTGAAAGTGATTCAATTTGGGTCTTAGAACTGTATAAAAGCCAGGATATGTCATCACTTTGCCTGAAAAGGTTTGGATTATTCTGCCTTAAAGCTGTAGTTAATGGGTTAATCGATAGTTATGCTCAATATTTACTTATGTTGGAGTCAACAGAACTGAACATGGGACAGAACGCATCACAGGTGACTGATACGTGTCTTCACTCTTAGCCAATTTCACCACCCAAATCTCAGCAGTCAAGGTTACAACCAACCTGTTTGATCAGACTTTAAGTCATCCCTTCTATAATATCTCCTTTTTGGCTTGATATTGCCTTCACTCCTGTCATTATAAACCCCGTGATGACAAAGAAACCAAAAGAATCAAATTCACCAAATGACCATGAGAAAATCAATGAACAAGATTTCACTTTTAGGCTTTTACTTTAACAATCAAGCCAAAATCAACATAAATCAAGTGCGAGTTAATGGGCAAAGGGGAGTCCATATTATACAGAAAACAGCAGATACAATCAAGCATTTACTCAGCAGTGCATTCAGCATACGTGGTGCAAATTTCGACCAGAAAGTCCTTCAAAGTTCTGAATATTCCCTGGTAGAATTCTAACTCATTTTCTTTGAGGATTTAGTCTGATCCCTAGCCGACAGCAGCACCCATCCAACCTGAGTTCCACAGATGTGGTCTTCAACAAAATGGTGCACATCTGCAGAACTTCCTCAACTCTGCTTATGATGGCCTAGATGGCATGGATCCACCAGTGTTCCCTTCAAGTAACAAAAACAGCTGCAGCAAATGTGTATTTTTCTAGTTCCTGCTCCTGGATCCAGCCTCCGTCTTCTTCAGCCTGCCTGCACTGCACCACTGGGCTCTGAGCTCGAAAGGCTTTGTGTCTTTTATCTGGTTTCAACTAGTATCAATTTCCCCAGAAACCTGAAGTTTTCGTTTCAGTCTCAGTTTTAGTTTTCCTGGACACCTAAAGGTTCAGTTTTCCTTTCAGTTAGCTGAAGTTTCTGTTTCAGTTGTAGTTAGGGTCTGTCTCAAAAAATACAAGCTTTGAAACCATAGATGCTATGGCAGAGTGAAGCGTCTTGGTGTGTTTTCCTATGTTAAAGTCGCTATACAAATGGGCACTTTTTTGTTGTGGAATCTTGGTACCAGTAAATGCTAATCACTCTCATCAATAATAAATCCTATTCACAGGGTAATGACACGTTTTAAAACACATGTTGTTGGCTAACCTGCGATTCCTGGTAGTTACACCGAGGTTTGAGTGGCATACAAATACAGAATAAAAACAAACATAAACACGGCAATGGGATAAACTTGATGCAATCTTTGGCACATGCATCATTTATAAACATGATCATTTTAGACATCATTATTTCGAATGAAATGTGTTGGTTTCCTTTGAAGCAACATTTAGATGAGGGAATTACTAAATTATTTGATTTGATTGATATGTGAAACATTCAAGATTTACCCCTGGCTTGAAAATGATTCAATTTGGGTCTTAGAACTGTGTAAAAGCTAGAATATGTCATCATTTTGCCTGAAAAGGTTTGGATTATTCTGCCTTAAAGCTGTAGTTAATGGGTTAATAGAAGTTATGCTAATGAGCTAGTATGATGTATATCTTGTTGTAACAGTGACATCAGCAGTCATGTGCTAGAGACTCCGTGGAGCAGATGGAACAGTCTACTCATGAGAGGCATACCTACTCTGTAACCTATCTTGTATATTGTGTAATAAAGCAGCTTGAAGTAACCCCCCTGAGTCAGACCAGAGCGACTCGAGATAAGATAGGCCACACAACCAACATATGAAGCCAAAGCTGCTACAGTAATATTGACAGGATCACAGTTAACAATGAATGTAAACAAAAACAACAATGTTTTGACCTGGTAAAGTAATGAATTCCCATCCTCAGCAGATAGTCACCCCTTCTCAAGCTGTTGTGTCAGATCCTCATTGCCCTGTCTCCCTCAGTTACTTCATCTGACTAAACTCAAAACCAAGTGGGCTATGGAGGATGAGTGACATGCCTGAGGAAAAATCCCATTAGGAAAGATTATTTCAACTATTGTGTTCCCTCAACACTTGACTAGTCTCAGGGTTGCCTTTATTATGAAATGCAATCTCTTTCTCTGTCCCTCTTTTTTCTGGCTTCTGCCTCTTTGTGGTGCCTTTGATCAGACGTTACAGATATAGATGCAATAACTTAGGTATCTTAATAGTATTCAACATTTTTATCGTGTATTTTGCATTCACTAGATTACACAGTTTTTATATTACTCTCTATATTGTAATGTATAGCATTCATTTAAACTTGTTCCCTCTGTTTATATTTTTCATTGCAAAGACTGGCTGTCTTCCTCTCTAAGGGTTGGACCTTACGGTGACCAACTGCGATTAAATGTATTCCTAGAGTATCATCACATGCCCCCATGCTCCAGCCATTAGTCAGCCAACACATCCATCCTTGTGATGCACTCCCTTCCTACACCAATCGGAAAGCATAAAGACTCATTACCCAGTTGGATGATGCTTGATTGTCAGTTAAACAACCGTTTTTCTCCCCCATTTTCAATATATTTAGATCTGGTAAAGAGAAATGTTCAAAGGAAATGTCAAAAAAACAATCTTTTTAAATGTCCCGAAGATTTTTCACCAGCAGGGTCCTGAAGGTTCCGGGCCAATCCTGGAGGGTTGGCAACCCTAAAAGCTGCAGTGGCTTGGCAGCTTTTGAAACAGTTCCCGAGCCACTCTACAGATTCATGACAGCAGGACAATATGTTGCCTGTCTGCCCTCTAGCCGAGGAATGATGCATGGAACAGGAGCATCTTACAAGGGAAGATAATATCTTGTATTGAGAAGCCTAAACCCATAACTTAGCTCCAGTCGTTCCTTTAAACATTATTATGCATGGAGCATCAAACAACCACTTAGAGCATTACACAATAAAAAATTAAACAAGATGTTGTTCAGTCACTGAGGACAAGCTGAACAATACAATAAAAGTAGATGATTTTATATTTGGACAAATGTAATACTGCTTCATAAATTACCTTTAGGAAACCTCCCATTTATAATTCATTGCCTTAACTACTTCCGTATATGATTACTTTCAACAGCAAATAGTAAAAGGAGGGCAAGTTTAAACATGTTAGAAACAGTGTAATTGAACACCCATTATCCAATGAACACAATCAGTGACATTCAGTAAAATGCTTTTAGTTAGAAGCCAAAGAGACTATTGGTTGCATTAAAAGCTAAGAGGAACAATGGTGAATGGAACCGTAATGCATTGAAATCTAGAAAAAAACATAAGGCGTTCATTAACTTTAACCAAATGCTTTCTGTTTTTGGCTGTAATCACCAACCCCATTAAAGTTTAGATGGATTTCAAATCACAAAATATTCAAATACTTTTTGAATTACTGAAATCCATTATTCCGAATCTAGTTTGTCAGCAACACACTTACAAAGTCTAAAGCATGACTTAAACAAATAGTCAAGGACAACATTTTGGTTTTCAAGGAGATTAGATAAGAGGTTAAAAGCAGTAACACAAATTTGTGTGCAGGTCATCGTGACTCAAACTGAATGAAGCCTCATGAAAAAAGAATTGGAGGTGCACTTTGAGCTGTCGTATTCATTTAATAGTGAGATGCTTTCATAGACTTTTAGAGCACAGAGAGATAGTTTCATCAGTTCCATATCTCTTGAACAGTGATCTCACTTAGTTCTTTCTTCTTTCCCCATAATCTTTCAAATTATACTTTTTTCAAACATTTCTTCTCTTGCCTTTTACCAGCTAGGATAGATTCCATTACCACCATTGCTTTCAATAGGGCAGTGCCAGTCCAAACAACCCTCATCCAAAACTCTGCTGCCCATGGCCTAACTCAGAATAAAGCCATCAGCCCTGTGCTCACTGACATATATTGATTTCCAGTCCAGCCACACCTCAATTTTAAAATTCTCATTCTCATTTTTAAATCACTCTATGGTCTTGCCACCCACCCCTCCCCCCCCCCCCCCCCACCTCCACCCCCCCACTTCCCACTTCCTCCTGTCCTACATCCCTTTGGGTTGTCTGCATTTCTCGATTTTCGTCTCCAACGCATCACCAGTTTTAATTGTGCCTCCATTGTCATGCCTTCAGCTCTCAAAGCTCTGGAATTCCCTTCCTAAACTTCCTCACTCCTCCAGCTGTCTTCCCTCCTTTAAAACACTCCTCAAAACCTACCTCTATACCTCCTTATGCAATTTGGTGTCAGGTTTTGCTTGATACCACTCCTGTGAAGTGCCTGGGACATTCTGCCAGATTCAAGTTGCTATGGAAGGTCTTGTGGTGCAGTGGGTAGTATCCCTACTTCTGAGCCAGAAACTCTGGGTTCAAGTCCCACTCCAGGGCTTGATGGTCCAGGGAAGGTGAGTTCATAATGCAACCTAACAGGTTGAGTATCAACTTCTAAATCTTTCTAACGCATGCCAATGGCAGGTGGGAAGAGTGGGAGAGATTCCTGGTCAGCCATGTAATGGAAAGAAAATTGGAGCCTCTACCATCACTATTCATAGTTCTAGACTATAACATACATGTAAAAGTCCCTGAGTGAACTGCGACACACCACCACAAAAGTGCTATATAAAAAAAAATTGTTGTTATATTTCTAAATAGCTCCAACTCACACAAACATTCCCAATTCATACTCAACTAACTGGCACAGGCTATTTTACTCCAATTTCTTTTGTGAAAATGATTTACAGCACAAATTGTATATATGCTTTGCCTTTTTTAACGGTATCTATATTGTACAATACTGTGGCTGTCAAACTGTCCAAATAACCCAAAGGTGACCTCTAGACTAAGCCTGCTGAGAAATGTTGTGCAGCTGATAAATACTTGCAATTATATTGTTGCCTTATCACATCCCCCCAGAAATGCCCTAAAGCATTTCACACACAATGAATGGCTTTGCATTGTCACGTTAATGTACTCTGGATAAGATAACCCTATCAAGCCCATATGCACTCAGCCTATCCTTCAGCCGATTCCAATCCATAAAGCAGCCCTGCCTTTCCCTACCTCCCGGGAATGGCAAAATAAGAACAGACATTTATGAGTTCTCTGTGAAAAATAGTGTTAGTTTGGTTCAATGAAAGCACTCTCATCTCTCACTGAGAATGTTGTAGGTTTGGGTCCTTCTAGGACAGGGGTCTACAACTTACAGCTCCGTGTGTCTCTTTAACATCTCATTTCTGGTTCCCAACCTTTCCCAGTTGGATCGCACTAACACAAAAAATTGCTAAAAAAACAAGTTAAGTCAAGTAAAGAGCCATATTTTTTATTGTCGGGGTAAAAACCTAATCATTATGCTGCTTTTTACAATTTCAAATGATTATTTTAACGTGCTCTGCTCTAAATAAAACTGTTCAAGTGATTTAACTACCATGGTTACCAATAATGCCTTTGGTTTACAGGTTTTATGGTTGTCACTGTTATTGTTTCTAATACGCTGAAATGATAAATTATTCTGAACATGCTATTAGAAGTTTTCATTTATTATGAGAATCCATAGCCAAAAAAATTCATGCATTTATTATTATATATGCAAATTATGCAAACTTTACAAGGCAGTCAAGGGTTATGGGGGACAGGCAAAGATGTGGGGTTAAGGTAATGGTCAGATTAGCCATGATCTCATTGAATGGAGGAGCAGGCTCAATGGGCTGAATGGCCTACTCTTGTTTCTATTTCTTATGATGTCACGCATTCTACCAGTGACACTTAGCAGTTTGCCAAGTATTCAGTTTAGAAAAGCCAAATTTTCACCTTGTTGTTCACAATAGTTTTTATTTTAGGCATTTTTTTTATAAGAGGTCTTCAGGTAAAAGATTTACCGGCCTGGGTCCAATTAGGATTAGGATAACATTTCAGTGCCGTACTGAGGGACTGCTTCATTGTGAGATGTGCCATTTTTTGAATATGTCACTTATCCCAGCAACACTTCACATGGGATTTGAGATGCTTTTGAATGTCCTGAGGTCATAAAAAGTCTGATAGAAATACTAGCTGTTTCTTTCTCCAACCTCTTGTGAGTGATCAGGAAATATTGGGAGGTCCTTCTTTTTCTCCAAGTACATTCAAGCTCTTCTTAAAAATTCTTTTTATTGGGATTTGGATGTTGCTGGCAAGGCCAGCATTTGTTGCCCATCCCTAGAGATTATCGCATGATCCCAAACTAATGAACAAGCGCAGGGCTAAGTGAGTGTGCAGGCCAGTGACTCCACAACCCAGAGAGAAAAGCTAATCCTGCATGGTCTGATGTATGTATGATGGCTGCGTTTGTTGCCAACGACGTGCATGAGCAGTTCTAGTATTTTACTCCATTACGTCCTTGCGAGCGACAGAGTAGGTAGCGGCCGGGAACAAAGTTGGTGCTGCTCGTATCATCAGGGCTGTGATTTAGGCAATGTCCTTTAATTTCTAATTGAAGCTGATTAGCTGGAGTGCCTGTCACTCACGGAGAGGGAGTCGATTTTCCAGGTCGGGGCCCCAGTCGGATTCGGGCCTTGGGCAATTAGTTTGGTCCAAGTGGGAGTCAGATGGAGGAATTACAGAGGATGGGGGATTGAAGGGGTGAGGGAAAGGAGGGGGAGGATGGTGTATATGCATGGTTATATCATTGACACATGCGCAGTGGGTACAGGCAGGCTGGGCGCAGCGGAGTGACATCATTGGACAGGTTGGTGCACATGTCCAGATGGGTATCGACAGCCATCTTGCACAGCCATCTTGTATTGGTAAGAGACAGAGTAATGTAATGTTACACTGTCACTTGCAATGGGAAAATAAGTTGCCTTCAAATGGATATTTCTTTTGTGGAAGGAGGACCAAGCTAAAGAACTCTTCCAGCTTCTTCGAAGAGTGTTGTGGAATTCTTGACATCCACGCAACGCAATGGAACAGGCAGACAGAAGCTCCATTTAACATCTTAGCTGAAGAACAGCATTTCTGACAACAGAACTAGCATCGTCTCAGCACAGCACTGAATTAGAGGGCTGCTTCACAGCAGGGTGCACAAGTTAGCCAGTCTTGGACCTGCAGTTTCTGTTTTTTCATATTCATTTTAATAGACAGAAAATTACAGGCTTTCCTGACTTGTTCTGTGGGAACAGTGACTTGTACCAAGGACAGCCAATTGCTAATGTATCCCTTATCTGCTTCAGTGGGGCTAACCTCTGACTTTCATTCTCAGACACAGGAGTGCTATCAAATGAGCCACACTGACACTGTAAGGCCCTCTAATTCCCTTTAATATTGTCAGGCATTAAGAGTTCTTACACTTCAGTTGCTGCCAAAATATTTTATCATTTAGACACTTACGTTTTTAATTTTAAAATGATTAAATTTATAAAGCAACATTTTGCAAAAGCATCGCAAAATGTTTGTAAGAGGTTAGTGGATTTGGAGAACCTGTGAATAAAACACGGCGTGGCTGTGAATCCCAACCAGTTATTTACATATATTGCTGAAAAAAGAGACTTGTATTTGTCAAAGCTTTTTGCCTTGCACTCATCAGGACAATTCGCAAGAATACCAAATGTAAAGGGAACAACAATTTATACTATATGAGAAGAGAGTGCTGATTAGTTGGCAATCTCTTCCCATATTGTATAAATGGTATTCTTGTGAATTGTCCTGATGAGTGCAAGGTGAAAAGCTTTGACTTTTTCAGCAACACTCAAGTTATGTACTATCAAACAACTATTTACATTTACTGAGTCATTTCTTACTTTTTTGGACAGGGGAGATGAGGAAGAGAAATAGGAGTTTAAAAAAAAACAGTTCATGGTTGCAATATCAGATTCAATGGCCACTTTGTCTGAGTATAAACTCTCAACTCTCTAATCAGATGAAAGTTCACAATCCACCCCAAATATCCACAATTCTGGCCATGTTTCAGGACTTAATCAAAAAATAATCAACTGTAATTTGGAATGACAGCAAATTGTTTTAACCCCAGTAGAGTATTTCTCAAATTACTGAGTGATTTACAATGACCTACAAATTCACTAATGATGCAGATCATTCAGAGACCCCTTTTGTTTCTTAGCTCATCTCACTGGCAATAAACAATAGATATGCTGCGTCAGGACTGCCATAACATTGCAGTTCAGTTGTGGATGCAATGCCCTTATCCTAGTCCAAATTAGAATTACCTGATGTGGAGTGACAGCAAGACTTAGTTAACCCAGGTTCTGTTCTTTTGCGCTATGCCAAATTAGATGATTTAAGCCAGGGTAGGAGATGATGCACAACAGTCAACCTCAACATCTCCAATTTAGGGAGGGGGAATCTTTTATTTAGTTCACGCTGCTGTTAGACATGTATATATAAATATATATACGACTTCAGGTCTAATGTGATAGTGCTGATGGACTAAGAATCTGCCAATATGAATTAGCTAGGCTCACACATGAAGGATCTCCACCTCGATATGGTTCCATCCACAACCATTCCCCAGCTTGAGGAGAAGAGAACAGGCGTGTGGAGAAATTGGGGAGCAAATGAGGGAGGGGGAAATGGTTTGACCCAATAATTTGTGTTGTCTAAGTTGGTGGTACTTATCACCTCCAATCATCCTGAGTTTATGGTAAAAATAAGTACAGGTTTAATAGTCTTGTGTAGATGTTGGGATAAGTTTTACTGGGGCCGGGGGGGGTGGGGGTGGAGGTGGAGCTGTGGCGAGGAATAGGATTGTTGTTGCTGCACTAACTGATGCTCAACAAGACTGCCCCACAGCAATAACACACTGCAGCTGGCCTTAAGCAGGTCAGTGGAAGTCCCACCCTCCAGTTATGCCAGCCAATCTGATTGCCTGGCAGCTCTAGCAGTCCAGCAGTGTCAGGGCTCAGTAGCGGGTGCTGCTGGGACTGCAAGGAGGTCCACAGAGAAGGTCGATGGATTCCAAACTAATGGAAGACTCAGGTTCTTAGGGGGGAAAGGATCAAGGAGCCTAGGGAGGGAGGTGAGGAGGGTTGGGGGGTGGGGGTGGGGTGGGGGAATGGATTTTCAAGGTCAGGAACAAAGTTTTGGTGGTGGGGGGGGGTGCCCGATGCCCACAGGGCATCCCTCAAAAGATGCAGCCCCTTTCTTCCTGCCTTTTCTACAAAGTTATTTCAAAAATGGCCTTCTGAATCTCACCCGCAAGCCCACGCCAAGCATTTTATGGTGTGGGCAGCGTGTTACTCTGATCAATTGGCTTGTAAACCAGCTCAATTGGCCAGTAGTTATTCACTTAAAAATGGCAAGGGAGCTGCCGATTTTGACACCCACCTGCCTACCATACAATGGGGGCCGAGTTGTGGGTTGGCAGGGAGGCAGTGGGCTAGCCATCCGTCATAGTTTCCATGTCTCCCCCACCCCCCCACCAGCTCACTGAAAACATGCCTGGTGGCGGTGGGGGGAGCAGGGCCAGAACCCCCCCAGCCCATAGTGTTTGCTTACTTCAGAACCAGCCAGTCGGTCCACTAACATTTTTTAAGTTCTGTTTTGGGATGTAGCATTGTTGGCAAGGCTACTTTTTTATGCCTTTATACATGTATAAGTGGACACATTGAAATTAATGAATTGTTGCAATTTCAAAAATATATAAAGTGAATATTTGTAACTTATTTAGAAGCAAAGACAATTTTTAATGCAGCTTCTTCAGTCTACATCTGTAAAACTACCAAATTATCTGCCAATTGAAAGAAGTTGTTTTCAACCTTCCAATGTGAAGGGTAAAACCCATTCGAAGATAAATGTATATAAAGCTTAGCTATGTTGCTCATGTTAAAACTTAGACTAACTTTATAAAAATAGCTTAGTATATGTAGACCTTCGGTCATTACATGTATGATAAATTGTCTCAGTAACTTTCTCCAACCCTTCGAGATATCTGCGTAGCCCCAAACCTAGCCACTTGCACATCGCCAATTTTAAACACTCCAGCTGTGCCTTCAGCTACCTTGAACCTAACTCTGCAAACCTCTCCCTAAACATCTCCATGTCTCTTTTCTCTTTTAAAGACAGTCCTTTAAACCACCTAAAAAAATCTCCTTGATAAAAGCAAAATACTGCGGATTCTGGAAATCTGAAATAAAAACAGAAAATGCTGGAAAACTCAGCAGGTCTGGCAGCATCCGTGGAGAGAGAAACAGAGCTAATGTTTTGACCCTTCTTCAGAGCTGGACTTGAAACATTAACTCTGTTTCTCTCTCCACAGATGTTGTGGGTCTGGAGACACATATAGGCCAGACCAGATTTCTTCAATGGCTTCACAGTCACCATTAACAATTTCACAGTCACCATTAACAAGGGTAGCTTTCAATTCCAGATGTATTAATTGAGCTCAAAATCCACTAGCTGCCATGGTGGGATTTGAACCCATGTCCCCAGAGCATTCATCTAGGCCTCTGGATTACCAGGCTAGTGACATTACCATTACGCTACCATCTCCCTCTTATACTAGAATGGGCCTCCTTCAAGTATTCTTCAGAACGCATTCAAAAAATGCTGCTCTATCAAAAACGGAAAATGGTTAAATTGAGGACTGCTGTGAATTGGAAGACATTTCCTTAGCAATAAAAAACACAAATGTCTATTTTTCTATTTACTGTCTCACGTCTGATTAAATGGCTTTTCTTTGAAGTCATTCACTTTGGTTTTTCAGCACAGTTTACCATGATTTTTCAGGATGATTTGGTAAGTTCAACAGACCTGAATCTATATTAATTTCCATCAGTGACTGCGGCCAACTAAAGCACAAAGTGGGTTTTGATTCCTAAGGCTCCTTTGTCGGGGAGTTCTCATCGTGAGGGCTGATCAGCTCCAAGCACTGCAGGGCAGACCTCAGAATTCACCAAGCCAAAGGGAGAAAATGAAGAACTGACCCCTTTACTGTTTCCTGATGGTTTGCACTGCAGCTTTTAACCCCAGTCCCCAATGCCTTTTGACATGTTAACGCCCTCTGATAAAACTGAACTCTCGTTATCATGCTGCCTGCAGTCCTGCTGCTAAAACCTTTAAACCCCTCCCACAAGCTGCTAGTGGCTGAGGGAAATCTTTCGAAGAGTCACGTTGCTAGGACACATTGCAAAGAGAGCTTTTCGGACCTTGCTCAAGCTCGGAGCAGCTCATTCCTCAAGCACGTGCTCAAGGTTGGTGGTATCTGTGTGTTAGCAACAGCACAATAAAAGTTGAAGTAACAGGTATTTCATCACTTGAACAACAGCAAGTTAAAATTGATAGCAAAGCCTGTGAAAGTTTTACCAGACGAAAAATTGGTTTTCCTCTTTATGATACTCATACCCCTATTGGATGAACACCACCATCCACCCACCCCACCCATTCTAATCTGGGTAATTCTACTTCATTGATCATCCAAACCTGTTGTTTAATGAAGGAAGCAAATCACCTTCATGCAACATTTATTTCTTTATCATGTGAAACTTTGGACAGACCCAAATATGGGATTTTAAATAGGCTCCAGTTAGTTATGTCCATAAATCGTTCATTTACTTTTCTAAGGAGAAGTGGTGCACAGATATACGATAAAAAGACAGCGGCAATTTTCAAGGGCGGGTGGCCAACTTTTGCTGCCTGGACAGTCTGTTCTTCAGCTGCCAGATCAAGTTTGTTTAGCCAGTATCTCAGGATTTTTAAATCATTCATACCAGTTTTCTGTTTTGAAGACCACGACAGAACTGATTTTCTTTGATAACTTTGTTCACTTGAGTGGTAAAATTTAATATGATGGTTATAGTTCTTCACAAAGAAATTCCAGATGTATGATGTTTACTCTATCTGCCCAATACAGTCATATATATATATATATATGTATACAAAACTGATTGATATCATAATTGTATGCGAGATTGAGTAGGACTGCTTTGACCTGGGATGTCTAAAACTTAAAAGTAAAATACTGCAGATGCTGGAAATCTGAAATGAAAACTGAAATTGCTGGAAATACTCTCTGCTGGTGAGAGAAACAGAGGGCAGAATCACCCCAGATTTCCAGAGTATGGTAGTTGGTGGGAAATAAGTTGTTTTACCTGCCGGCCACAATGGCGGCTTTTTGCGCTAAATCGTCCCATTCCCGGCATCCATAATGGATTCACAGGAAACACTGTGATGGGTGGGCTCAGGTTTGCCCGCTATGCCGTGACCTCAGTGCTTCCTCGCTCCAGGTGCCTTATTTAAAGCGCGCCAGGGCGCAGCCAACTTCATGTCTACAGACCAGGACTGCTCCAGGCAACAGGTGGCCCCGAAAGCCAGGCAGCCCCCAAACTGGGGGCGCCTGCTGGACGCAGTGGTAGGCCACCGCAATATCCTTTACCCCAGGTTTAGCCACAGGAGGTCCACCAGAGTCACCAATCAGGCCTGGGAGGTCGTGGCAGCAGCGGTCAGCACCACTGGAGCACAGAGGAGGTCAGCCATCCAGTGCAGGAAGAGGATGAATGCTCTCATTCGTTCTGCCAGGATAAGTCAACCATCTCATCACTCTCAGCTCACACACTCACAAACCCATCACACATCCACAGGGATCTCACACCTCAAGGGACTAACTTTCACACGCCCTCACATCTTCATCAGACTTATATCCTCTGGAGCTCATGTCCTCATCCTGTCCATGGCTCCACTTACCACACAAACATTCCACACAGTGCCATGTGTCCTGCTCACACTCTTTCCATCTGTTTCCATGTAGGAGAAGCTGGCTCACAACAGCAGGGAGAGGGTCCCAGACCGGGGGTGGGGTGGCCCACATCAGGCCCCTCACTCACTTTGAGGAGCGTACCATTGCGCTGACTGGTGAGGATGTGGATCGTGCCTGTGGCGCCGATGAAGTCAGCGGTGAACACCCACATGAGGATCCTGCACCACGTCATCCCTCTCTCAACACAACTGTGAGTGCTCTCTCTCTCTCCTGCTTTTGACTCTGCTGCCATGCACTAATTATCTCTAATTTGGTTCACAGGGAGCTCTGCCAAGCGACTGATATCCTCTGCCAGCCAGTTCCCCCAGCTCCATCCAGGTCCTCACCTCCAGCCAAGAAGATGTCCCCTCCATTGAAGAGCTAGAAATAAACAGCCTGGAAGACCCGTCACAGCGCTTACACACACCCTGCACCAGCGCAGAGACACACACCTTGGTGGAACCTAGATCTAGAGCAGGCTCAGGTTCACAGTCTGGTGGTCACCGCACGGACACGTGTCCACAACAGGAGGAGGCAGGTTCAGCCGAGCTCCCCAGCACTTGGAGGACTGTTGGGGAAGAGGCACCTGTGAGGTCCGAGTCAGATGACAAACCTCTGGGTTTGGCCTCCCAACTCATCGTGGAGGGTCAGCAGAAGGCAGGGGAACATCACACAGAGCTGTTGGAAACCCACAGCAGAGTGGCTCGCGAGTCCAAGGAGTGTGTCTGCCTGCTCTCTGATGAAGTGATGCTCAGATGTGCGTGTATGGAGTTCTCCATGGGAAGGATGGCGGACGCCATGAAGACCCTGATCCAGTAGAATGCGGAGATGTGCGCAGACCTCCACTCCATCGCTGTAGCCATGGGTGAGCTCCTGCAGTGGCAATGTGAGGGGGAAACGGGGCACCTCGGTGTCCCCCCAGATGCTCCTTCCTCTCAAGGGATCAGGCTGGGGCCCTTGGGCACCTGAAGGGAGGAGGAGCGGCAGCTGGAAACCCCTGGGTCATCCACTCAGGAATCTCAGATGCTGTCCACTCCCTCCGAGTCAATTTTGCCTGTGACCCCCTCAGGCTCATCCTCTGTCATCACAGAGGGAGCAGCTGGCCCACAGGGGGACAGCCAAAGCAAGCCGGGGCCTTCAGAGCCTCAATTCACCAAAGGACATACACCAAAGTTATCAGAGGCAACAGGGGCAACCATTGCACTGGCTGTCTTCACCCCTGCTGTGGATGTCAGGGCAGCACCTAGAAGAAGTGGTTGGGCTAGAAAAGTTAAAAATTCTGATCACAAGTAGTTGCATGGGTGAACACATTTTGTCACTTTATAATGTGAAAATATATTCACTTTCACTGAATAATGTGTAATGTTGTCTTTCAGCTTCATTTACAGGCTTCACGAGCCCTCTCCCTGTATCCCCCATGCCCCCATCCCCACTAGCAGTTCAACTGCATCCAGCAGATCCACTAGTGATTCTGGAGAGAGACATGCGTGTGTGGCAGAGCCTTTCAGAGCCTTGTGCAAGCACTCTCCCATGCATGTGCAGCCTTCCTCCATCACATTCATCTTACTCTCCCGAGCATTTTCAATGCTGCCTGCAGGGGTTCTCTTTCAGTTGTCCATCTGAGCTGACCTGCATCTCCACCCACCCACTGATCTCACTCCCATGCAGCACCTGTGCCCGTCCAACATGAGGCTCCGCTTACTTTTGATTTCAACAATGATGGTCATAGTAAAGTTTTTGGTCAGCTCCCCTATCCTTTCCCCTCCCCCGGTCACCCATGCCCTTTCCCCCATCACTGTTGACCCCCCTGGCATCACCTTCTACCTCCCCACCGTCACCTACCAACCCAAACCCTTGTCTTTCCAGGATGTCCAGGTGAATGTGCACATTCCCCACCTTCCTGAGAATCCCACCCTCATCCACATTGACCTCCCCGACTTTCTCTTCCCACTCCTCCGAGTCCCCACCAACCACCTACACCATGCCTTCTACCACTACTGACGCATCCTCATCCTCCCATCCTTCTGGCTCACTCTGCCCCCTCTCATACTCTCCATCCCCTCCTACCATGCCCAGCCTCAGTTTGCTCTCCAGGAGGCAGTCATTGACTCCACAGACCCCGCCCTTGCACGTTCACCTGGACATTCCCCACCCCTTACTCCCTCCTCCACCCTTAGTCCCTCCTCACCCCGGACCCTTCCCACGTCCAAACTCCCTCCTGCCCTAGACACCTTCCCATCTCTGAACTCCCTCCTCCCCCAGACACCTTCCTCCCTCCGGACACCTTCCCTCCTCCAAAATCCTTCCCTCCTCCAAAATCCTACCCTCCTCCAGACCAAATGGCCAAGACCGTGATGTTCCAAAGCAAACCTTAAGCATCAACGGAGACCTCCCACCTTCCATCAGCTGCTTCACAGTGGAGCCACGTCCATGAGAATCCACCCAGCATGCAATGGACATGTTCCTCCAGGGTCCGGTAGATGTCGGGCTCCAGCATCTTCTGCTCCTCGGATGTCCACGATGTGCACGAGGCCCTAATGGTAAGTCCTGACTTCTGCACGTCACACTTGTCCAGATGTGTTCTGGGCCTGCGTGTTTTCCCGCCGGCATAACGATAAATCTGGCATTGGGAGATGATTCCGATCGGGCCTCACTTTGCACCCCATTAGCGGGATCCAAAGCAGGTTCACGCCGGCCTCCAGTGGGATTGGTGTTCTGCCACAGCAGACACCATCGGATATGATATCACACACCGGCGGGAAATCAGTCTTTGGCTTTCTTGCCATACTATCCCCTGCCTGCCATGATGCCTGATGCCAACGGGGCTGGAAAATTCCGGCCAGAGTTCATGTTTCGTGTTGAACATGACTCTTCTTCAGGAATGAAGGTTTTGAAGATGCTTCCAGGCTTGCTGAGTATTTCCAGCACTTTCTGTTTTTATGTCAGTGCTTCCGGTTTTCCATTTTCCTATGTCTTCCGCTCGCTGCTCACCAATCTGTTTCCATATTTGCAGAAATAGGAAGGATGGACCTGAAGCATCCATGTTATGCTCATCAAAGACTGAGTTTAGGATATCAAGAAAAAAAGAGATTATGGGGGTAGCTTTAACTTGCAGAAACACAAGGTACAGTTGGGTGGGTTGGTGTGGGGGGGAGGGGGTGGATTAAAACTGGCAAAAAAACAAGTTTGTCAGAAATTTGGCTCTAATCCACCAAATTCCACGTCCCATTCCAGCGCTTTAGGTTTGCTGCAAGCAGCCCTTTGGTGTGCGGTGAGTTGTCAAGTGGCACTTGTTAGTCACTCGATTAGAGTAGTATTGACAGGGGTTCTGCAAATGAACCATGGATTTCCCAGGCTTCCTGGAACCTGCCAGTGAAAGCAAGGCAAGGACACAGTAGCAAATGAGGGGACTAAAGCAAGCTCAGGGAAAAATCCCATCCCAGCCAGTTCTCAGGACTTGTTTCAGCACCCTTCCCACTACGCAAACGAGGAGCAGGAGGAGGAGGATGAGGGAGAAGGAGAGGCAGGTAATTGCTGCCCAGTGCTGTGTTTAATCGTTCTGTGTTTGGTTATGTGGGTCTGTTATGAAAGTACGAATTAGGAGTAGGCCATTCAGCTCCTCAAGTCCACTCCCACCATTTAATCAGATCTTGCTGATCTGACTGTGGCCTGAAATCCACATCCCCACCTACCCCTGATACCCTTTGACTCCCTTGTCAGTCAAGAATTTATCTACCTCAGCCTTAAAAATATCCAATGGCCTGCCTTCACCAATCTTTGGATGTTATGTTCCTCCTCTGTCGGGTTGCTTTGCTCAGTGAGCACAGTTGCACGCCTATATACTGGTGAGTGAGTTGGTAAACAAGATACTGCAGATGCAGTGACCAATGTAAGATGAAGCACGTGCTGTTTATTAACACAAGTCACAGAGCACTAACACATGTGTGCTTCTCCAACCAGGCCCTATTCTAAACTACTGATTAACATTGTAGCCCACGCTACACAGCAATTGGGCAATACAGTCACATAGCCAAAGTGCTCCCATTATCTTAAAGGTGTACTGCACCTCAGATTACCACACTGGGGAAGAGAGTTCCAAAGATTCACAACCCTCAGAGAAAAAAATTCTCTCTGTTGACTATTGATGCTCACTGCACTTGCTTGTTAAGCCTGGGTGTGGACTCAGAGAAAAGTAAACAAACTGCAGAAAGAGCTGGAAGGCAGAGCTGAAGCATGGAGTCGACATTTTAAAGCACTGTCAATAAAACCTGTTACACACCTGGAAACTCATTTCGTCTCTGCATAGATCTAAGATATAAAATGCACAATAAATTGTAAAGAAGTGGTTGAGAAAAACTTTGATCACGCAGAACCACAACCTCAAATTCATAGATCTTAGCTTAGTAATTGGAGAGCTTTGTATCTCAAAGATTGTTTCTGTACTTAGGGTAAACTAACAAGCTGAACTTCAAGAAATAACTTGATGTACATATGTTTGTTATTTAGGATGTTTTAGTTTAAAATAATGCATTTGGCTTTACAAGGAGAAAAAGATGTAGTATTCAATTGTTCTATCCTTGGTTATGTGTGTCTGTTGACTATTGATGCTTACTTTGCTTGACTGGTTAAGCCTGGGTGTGGACTCAGAGAAAAGTAAACAAATAATCAACAAAGCTAGAAGCATGGAGTAGACAATTTTAAGCACTGTCAATAAAACCTATTACATAGGTAACAGAGAAACTAGTGTCACCTCTGCATAGATGCAAATTTAAAATGTACAGCACCCGGGATGCCCTCATTATTCTGAGGTTCACTTCGGTTCCATTGGTGCACCCGTATGACAACCACATGCAGAAACCACTTTTGACACCCCCCCAACCCCAACACCCCCCCCCACCCCCCACCCCGCCGCCAGCACCCCCCCCGCATTATCATTAACACAAGGCAGTCCTGAAACAACCAAGCCTCCCTTTTATACTCCCCCACAACATTTCTCCATGTCAATTTGTATTTTTCTGTTCATCACGCAACTGAAAAGAATACTTATGCAAAAAGCAAAATTCTACAGAAACAGAGGTCACCGACCTGAAACTTTAACTTTCTTTCTCTCTCCACCGATGCTGCCAGGCCTGCTGAGTATTTCCAGCATTGTCTATTTTTATCCTAGAAAAGGACACTAGGCAGCCAGCAGCCTAGAATGGGCAAGGTGGGGAACTGGGGCAAAACCATTATATTTACATGGCTCACATATAACACAGAAAGTTAGCATTCTAACAATGTATAACACTCACGTCTGCATATCCCTGTACAACTACAAGTCTTTACTCTTCCTTTACCTACAACTCATACAGGCAAAGACTCTCTGGCTTCAGCATGGGAAGGGACAAGCTGCTCCATTTCCTGCTCTGCTCAGAGGCTTTTGGCTGACATCCCCTGGGTTTTGAAGCGCGTGAGGGAAGGACTCATTCATCAGGATGCGAGGCAGCATTTGGAGGAGTGGGGGTTGGGGGCAACAGCTGACAGGTGAAAGTGTTTTGAACCGCATCCCAGTTTCCATGTCCTCTTTCACCATCAACCCTTTGATGGCCCAACCACACTTCCCTCCCAGCAGTGAGCTGTGGATCATTTTGCACCAGGTCAATGGGTCAATTAATGGCCAAGACGAGGATATCATTTATCCTGTTTATTCATGGTGTGCAAGCCATTGGTGAAGGCACGTATGCACTCGTTTGATTGCTGCATTTGATACTGCCTGCAGCTGGCCACTCTTTCCATGGACAAAGACATAATCAGAAAGGCCTGCAACATCATGCTATCCATGTTTGAGAGGGACTCCTTCAATCTGCGCACAGTGTGGTTGGAACACCTGTCAGTACATCACACAGTCTCTCCTGCTGCTCCAAAGGTATCCAGTTTATCAACGACCATTCCCAGCCCCACCATCCCGAGGTTCAGCATCTGTGTATAGCTGAGTAGAGCTTGGAGAATCCTGCACCTTCCAGTGCAGAGTCTCCACTGCCATCTCTGTCTCCACGATCTGCTCTCACCTGCTTGTCACCAGGTAAAAAAGCAATTCTCTACCTCATCGGTCCCACCGAAGTGTGAGTGTGTTAACGCATGTTCTGCACGAGTCTTGTAACCAGAGGGCATGGTCTCCTCTGAGGAGTGGTCATGATGTAGAAACTGGATCAACTCCTGCAGGATATGTGAAGGACCTGGGGGAGATAAAAGACTGAATGAATTCTGCTCAATGTTATCATTGGCTGTTGGCATCACGTCAGCATGAGTGGATGTTGTAAACCACGTGGCTGTATGTTATTCAATTCTGTCATCAGGCAGCTGGGAGACCCCCATCTCCCCATCTCAGATGACAGGGCATGCCAAGACTCTGTTGATTTTCAGCACTTGCTCCTCTGCAATTTTTCATTGTGAGTTGGCTGAAGGGCTGGCTTTGATTCTTTCCTTCTCCCTCATGTGTTGAATAAGGCAGAGAGTTGGGTTTTTCACTTGGGGCATCACACCTCATTACAGCCTTGGTTCAAACATGGACCAAAAAGCTGAACTCCCGAGGTGAGGTGAAAGTGACTGCCCTTGACATCATGGCAGCATTTGGCCAAGTGTGGCATTAAGGAGCTCTAGCAAAACCAGAGTCAATGCTGGTTGGAGTCATACCTAGCACAAAGGAAGATGGTTGTGGTTGTTGGAAGTCAATCGTCTCAGCTCCAGGACATCACTGCAGGAGTTCCTCAGTGTAGTGTCCTCGGCCCAACCATCTTCAGCTGCTGCATCAATGACCTTCCTTCCATCATAAGGTCAGAAGTGGGGATGTTCGCTGATGATTGCACAATGTTCAGCACCATTCGTGACTCCTCAGATACTGAAGCAGTCCATGTCCAAATGCAGCAAGACTCAGATAATATCCAGACTTGGGCTGACAGTTGACAAGTAACATTCACACCACAGAAGTGCCAGGCAATGATCACCTTCAACAAGAGAGAATCCAACTATTGCCCCTTGACATTCAATGACATTACCATTGCTGAATCCCCCAGTATCAACATCCTGGGAGTTAACATTGACCAGAAACTGAACTGGACTAGCCATATAAATATTGTGGCTACAAGAGCAGGTCAGAGGCTGGGAATCCAATGGGAATAACTCACCTCCTGACTCCCCAAAGCCTGTCCACTATCTACAAGGTACAAGTCAGCAGTCTGATGAAATAATCTTCACTTCCCTGGATGAGTGCAGCTCCAACAACGCTCAAGAAGCTTGACACCATCTAGAACAAAGCAGCCCACTTGATTGGCACCCCATCCACAAACATTCACTCCCATCACCGCTGACGCACAGTGGCAGCAGTGTGTACCAGCCACAAGATGCACTGCAGCAACTCACCAAGGCTCTTCAGATAGCATCTTCCAAACCCATGACCGCTACCAGCTAGAAGGATAAGGGCAGCAGATAGATGGGAAAAATCACCACCTGGAATTTCGCCTCCAATCCACACAACATCCTGACTTGGAAATATATCGCTATTTCTTCACTGTTGCTGGGTCAAAATCCTGGAACTCCTTCCTTAACAGCATTGTGGGTGTACCTACACCACATGGACTGCAGCGGTTCGAGAAGGCAGCTCACCACCACCTTCTCAAGGGCAATTAGGGATGGGTAATAAATGCTGGCTTAGCCAGCGACACCCACATCCCGTAAATGAATAAAAAGAAACTCACAATTGTGCGTGGGCAGGAGGTGGAAGAGGGACAGCACTGGAGACACCACACTGGTGGGCACAGGACACTCCAAACTCTGCTTAGCTAGATGCAGTGCTGCACTTTGGGTCCATTGGTGAACAAGATGCTTTTGAAACAGCAGCAGAGAATGTGCGTTCTACAAAGGTTGTTCCAGCCATACTGTCCACCCTTGCAGAGAGACTGGAAGAGTCCCCAAGCATGAGTGGGGTGATGTCACAGGCCTTTGCAATGATGACTTTGTCAATGCAATCTGGCCAACATTTGCAGCAACAACCCCTGCTAAATCCAGGAACTCACCTCAACATCTCCCAAAACACTCCAGAGTACTACCGGACACTTGACAATAGCTAAAGGTTTTCAAAAGCAACTTATCTGTAAGTTGGGTGCCTGCTCCTTTAAATAGCACTGATGCAGGGCCCATCTTGCAGCTCAGCACTTTATCTATGCAGAGTGATGGCAAATTCATTCAATGAACTTGCATGTCCAAATGTGGGAGTCCAGTGATACAACAGTTGATAAGGTTATGTGGCACCAGGATTGTGCAGAACCAGTTGCTTTGGCACATGCAGTGGGTACCTGGGCAAGAACCCTTCTGATGAAGTTGTCAAAAAGGGCTGGAAGCTGCAGTGCACCCCAGCAAAAGCGGACTAGACTTCCGCAGTGCCGTATCGAAAAGTACCCAGGTAGATTAGGTACAACTGAATGACAGGTGATCTTGGGACTCTCCAGCCAGCATTATCAATTGGTCTCCTACGACATAGTTCACAGACAAAATAAATCATCTTCCTCTCTATTCTGCTTATTTCCTGCTAATTCATCCTGTCCATCTTCCTCTCACATTTTCCCTTTTCTCCATATCTCTGTTTGGGGCTTTTTCTCAGTCATTCTCTCTCCCTCTTTGCCACTCCTCCTAGTCTCCTCACTCTCCTGTGCACCTCCCATTGTCTGAAAGCTCAAACACTCACTTTTTCTGCATGTCTCTCTCTACATCTCATATTCCGTACATACTCTCTCACAGTTAAATCATGAGTTATAATCCCATCTCAGGTCATTTCATACGTCGCCCTGAAGTGTGTAAGCACTCTCTTCCTGTCACTGCTGCAACCAAAATGCAGACCTCGCTCCCCAGTAGTCAAAGCGAAGATTATTGCGGGTAAAATCCAGGCCTGGGTGAGTGTGGCACAGCCTGGGCTGGGAAGGAATGAGTTCCTATCGGTACCCGTGTGGATCAGCCAGCAAGGTGGAGCAGGAACAATGAAGTTGAGATACTTGGCTATCAAGGCGTCAACGACAAGAGCAGAGGGGTTGGTACCTGGTAATCAAATGTCCAGTAACTCATCAATTCAACCATAAATTGACATACATTTTCTTAAAATACGACTATGCTACTGAAAAATCAACACATTGGCAGCCTAATTTACAATGGGAAGGCAAGAGTGCCTAGTTTGCAGGCTTCTCTACGTCATTCATCATTATTTCTGTTATGATTATTCAACCATAAGAGCAATTTCAATGGAATAAAGTGAACAGCATCGGTCGTCTTTTTATCCCAAGTGGAAAGGCTTCAATTGTACACCAAAATTGCTAAACAGGACAGTTGTTTCTACGTGCAGATATTAATCTTTGGCTTTTAAATTATGTAAGTGCTGAGAAGTAAAGAACTCAATACGAAAAGCAAACATTGAGACCACAAGGACCCCTATGTTATTTTATTAAAACATCATATAAATTATTCTGCACTCTACAAAAAGGCAGAATATGACCCAGCCAAAATAACTTACATCTTGGTTTATGAGTCATTAAGTTGGTCCCAGGGGTTGTCCCTACAAATCAGTTAATCTGCAATCTGCATGCACAGTCAATTATTTCTGCCTCAGGAGTCAGGACAATTGGGACAAACTCGCTCTTTGTTTTGGTGATGCTACTGTAGGCACAGAGTAAACCAAGGCTGCATACACGGGGGTAGCTCCATGTACTGAAAAAACTATTAGTTAAGGCAGATTCATGGGAAGGAAGAGAAATAGTACCTCAGGCTTTTAACTTCTAATGTCTAAGCGTTTAAAGCAGGAAAGGAGACAATTACAAGATATGCATTTTGTTGGTAAGTGTTATAAAACATATTTCCAATGGTGCTGAAGAGGCCATTGTGGCTTTTGGCCCAAACTGCACAACTGTCATAATTAAAAATGTAGCTCTGCTTGGAACATTGCCATGTTCATCCTTCCCAGTAATCTCTCCACTGCTTTCTTTCTACAGCACGAAGTTTGGGCAGTTGTGATTAAACTTGGGGCCAATTTTTGTAACAGTGATGGTGATGATAGTGCAGGCTGAGACAGCTGGGCGGTGCTGACAATTATTTTGATTATGTTCATATAAAAACCACATCTTTTCTTACTTCAAATCCCACTTCAGGACTTGATGGCCATGGAAGGTATACGCATAATGTGGCCAAACAGATTATCAGCCTGTAAATCCTTCCAATACGGCAGGTGATAAGAGCGGGAAAGTTTCTTGGTCAGCTGTACTGCAGAAGGTAATGGCAAACCACTGCAGTAGGTAATGGCAAACCACTGCAGTACTTTGCTAAGCATAATCCTGGAACAATTCAACGGAAGTCCATGGTTGCCAATGCCCTCTTAGGACCTGATATCTGGAGGAGGAGGATCTTTTCTTATAAGAGACATACAGATCCAGGCATTAATGTGTAGTTTGGTTCATATCATCTCATCACCATTGTCCTGTTCAGATATTTAAATATTTTATATTTGTTTTTATTAGGATGTATAGTTAGATGGACATAGTGGGTCAAATGGCCTTCCCCCCATGCTATAAATTTCTAAAACTTGTATATATACGGAACACAGGTCTGTCACAAGCAAATAGGAAACAGAAGGTGATGAGAAACTGATCTGAATTGACCAATATAAATTTTTACATGTCACATAACTCAAATTTACCTAATGTGAGGGCTTTTCCATCTGTTGATTGTAATACACAAAAAAACTACATTTGCCACAACGTTATATTTAAGCCATTGAATTAATTTTTCCCTGAATTTGGATGACTAAGCTAGGTGAAATTAGTTGTGAACAAATATGCGTTCTTTTGGGGTCAAAAATCAAACAAATGAGTTGAAATTGCGCTTATGGTATTAGAATAAACATTAAAGAAAAGCTAATATGTTAACTCATTTATACTGCACAGTGTGATTTCAACCCTAAGCGTTCATTTACCACGCCTAATCGCTGGCAGGCAACCAAAAATAAACACAGCACATTCAATGCAAGGGCAGGCAGTGAGCTGAATCAAAAGCCAGGAATATATTCTTTGTAAAGGGCCGGGACACGCAGTCTGCACGTGGTGCAGTGAAGAGAATGGCAGCATCTTTCAGTATTGTTTGGCGTGAAGCCAAGTTTGAGTTTTATTGGGTTTAACATAAATTATGGATTTTATACTTCAGGGAGTTGTACACCAGTTTTCATCGTGTCGAATCCAGCAATTATAAGGCCTAATTATAATGCCATTTATCTAGGTCCCACAAACAGGTTCCAACAATTTACTTGGTGTTACAGAACCAGGGAAGTCTCAATAGCAGCAGTTCCAGTGTTCACATGGACTTTTAATATAGTAAAGCTGAATTAATGTGGGGATTGAAGCCCATGTAAGATGGTGCTCTCTAAATAAAAGGAACTTGTATTTACAGTATCACATCACACCCTCAGGATGTCTCAAAGTGTTTAACCATCAATTCATTACATTTTGAATTCACTGCAGGCAAACACTGCAGTAAATTTCCGTGAATAAGATCCCAAAAAGAGTAAAAGAATGAACAATCACGTAATCTGTTTTTGGCGGTGTTAGGCGAGAAGGAACTTGTTTTCGGTCTTTCATGGGATGTTGGTGTTGCTGGGAAGGGCAGCATTTAATGCCCATTCCTAATTGCTCTTGAGAAGGTGGTGGTGTGCTGCCTTCTTGAACCGCTGCAGTCCAAATGTGCCCTTCTCTTCTTCAAATAGCGCCAATGGTTTCCTTTTACATGTCCTCCTAAGTGTCCCACCTGAAGGCTAACGCCTCTGACAAAGTAGGAGTCTAAGGACTTGAACCCACAACCTCTTAACTCAACGTTGAGCCAAGCTGACACATGAAATACATTAAATGAAGGTACAGGTGAAATGGCAAAGGATTAGAATTCTTGAGGTCTACTTACATAGCTTGTAATTGGAATGTAAGGAACAAATATTCCTTCATTTCAGAGGTGCCATTACAAAAATACTGCTGATACTTGTGCTGAGCTTATTACAATGTATGAAATTGACAGCTTCCCCAATTATATAATGAACAAGGGTATAGAGCATTGCTGGGTTAAGTCGTACGGAGTAGAAAGCCCCAGGTTGCATCATTAGCTTATGGTGGGTTAATTGATCTTAACTGGACTACCAGTAGTAGACCACACACTTATTGCTGATTTTACACAGGCAAAGGTCAACCCAGCAAGCACACTTGAGCAGTAAATCACCAGATCTCAAAATGCCTCACTTTGGTTTGTTCAAAGTGAACACAAAGAATTTAGGCTGGATTTTAATTTTATGATGCACTGGGAGTGGGACAAGTATGGGGGATCGACAGCTCAAGTAGCACATCCGATGGATCCAGTGCACTTGCTGAGGGAGAGGCACAACAGTGCATAAGGATGAGGTTGATTATCAATGATTTTTTTTTGTTCATGGGTTGTGGGTGTCATAGGCTAGGCCAGTATTTATTGCCCTTGAGAAGGTGGTGGTACACTGCCTTCTTGAACCGCTGCTCATTGGAGGAAGTCCAGCGAAGGTTCACTAGGTTGATCCCGGGTATGGAGGGATTTTCTTATGAGGAGAGGTTGAGTAGGTTGGGCCTGTACTCATTGGAGTTCAGAAGAATGAGGGGCAACATTATTGAAACATATAAGATTCTAAGGGGGCTTGACAGGGTAGATGCTGAGAGGTTGTTTCCCCTTGTGGAGGGTCTAGGACCAGAGGACATAATCTCAGAGTAAGGGGTCATCCATTTAAGACAGAGATGAGGAGGAATTTCTTCTCTCAGAGAGTAGTGAATCTGTGGAATTCTTTACCGTAGAGGGCTGTAGAGACTGGGTTGTTAAGTATATTCAAGGCTGAGATAGACAGATTTTTAATCAGTAAGAGAATCAAGGGTTATGGGGAAAAGGCAGGAAAGTGGAATTGAGGATTATCAGGTCAGCCATGATCTCATGAAATGGCAGAGCAGACACGATGAGCCGAATAGCCTATTTCTGCTCCCACGTCTTATGGTCCTTTGCCGTCCATATATTGTAGGAACACCCACAGTGCTGGTAGGGAGGGAGTTCCAGGACTTTGCATTCCTTTTAGACTTCGTAGCCATTTGATATATTGAGTGGCTTGCTAGGCCATTTCAGAGGGCATTTAAGAGTCAACCACGCTGCTTCAACCACAACAGTGGGCAGACATATAGACACGTGAGGAGGTGCATGAAGAGGGATAGATCCAACCTGCAAGGTAAATTGGTGTGAGGGGTGATGTGTGGGAATCAACTTGAGAAGGCAGAGTAACAAGTTTGGGGTCACACACTCATTCATTGTCGGTGACTGTGCCATTTTCTCACCTTTCCTGCCTTTCTTAGGCCATGGAACTGTTTCCGATATTGTATCTGGGTGGGAGGCACCACGCTTCTGATCTCCTCTGCAGCCTCCGACCACACCTTCTTAGTTGTCTCCTTCCTCCTATCGCCATGGAACATTACATCCTTCCGGGTGCTCACACCACCCACAAAGTAAGACATCCAGGGAGATGTCGCTATCTTTGGCCATTTTCACCCTATTTTCCCCACATCCTCGCCTTTGGCTCCTGACACAAAACGCCATCAAATTGCATACTTGGGGGTGTCCCTTTAAACACTGGAGTTGAACTCGTGCCATGTGAGTCGTCATCATGCCCGATGATGCTAATTGGTCAGGAAAGCCAGGAATAATATGGCAATGTAGTATCTGATTTAAAAAGTCACCGACAGATGCGCTGCACTGAATTCTGGGTTTCCCACACACTACCGGACCCCCACCCACAATAGTTCCCACCGCGTCCCGAACTTAAACTCCAGCCCTCTGCACTGAGTTGCCTTCTAGATCTGGAGAAAAAGGGGAGAAGAGCAGAGAGGCAAAGGCTACCAACTGGCCCTGTGCAGATTTTATCCAATAAAATAGTCATTAACATTGATACCAGTGCGGTTAACTAATGAAAGCAATGGGAAATAAATAATTCAGCCCTCTTCAATTAATTAATTGACAGCGCTGGGCTATTGAATATGTTTTTAAAAGATAGAATTCATACACAACATTTACACTCTCCACAGTATCAGCTTTGTAAGCAGTTCATTAGGAAGAAGCTCAGCCTATAGATGCAGTGATAGTATCTTTTTAAACTCCTAGCTATTTATGATAGAAAGGTACTTTTTGCTTCTTAACTTTCTATGAAGCTAGCTATATTTGCATAGTGATGATGGTTTTCTTATGATCTATTGAAAAAGTTGATAATTTTTACTGAAATTTGTGATTACAATTAGTTGCTAAAATAAAAGCAAAATACTGCAGATGCTGGAAATCTGAAATAAAGACAGAAAATGCTGGAAAAACTCAGCGGGTCTGGCAGCATCTGTGGAGAGAGAAACAAAGTTAACAGTTCCAGTCCGTATGACTTTTCTTCAGAGCTGAAGGGAGGTAGAAATATGATGGGTTTTACACAGTTGAAGAGAGGGGGTGGAGCAGAGAAGGTCAGGGATAGGTGGGAGCTCGGGACAGATTTGACAAAGGTGTTATCGACACAAGACAAAGGGATTGTTAATGGTAGCGTTAAAAGCCGAGGCTGGGATTTTCCGTGCCCGCTGGCGTTGGGTGTGTTCGGTGGCATGAGCAGACAATATGGCGCAGTCGGTTTCACAACGCTGTGAAACGAACTCGTGATCGTTCGCTCAGCCTGCAAATGGCGGGCTGTGGTCTCCGCCATCGGACATCGGGAAGCTCATTGTAATACATCAGCATATCATTATTAGACCTGCCCGCCAGAATCATTCCTCCCCCTGCTCCGCTGGATCGTTTGCCCACATCGGTGGGAAAGCACGCCGGTGTAGAAGACGTCTTGACAACTGTGACGTGCAGAAGTCGGGGCTTAGCCTCCAGGGCTTTGCTCACATCACAGATATCCGAGGAGCAGAAGATGCTGGAGCCCAACAGCAACGGCACACTGGAGGAGCATCCATGGCATGCGGGGTGGATTCTCATGGACTTGGCTGTGCCGCGAAGCAGTGCATGGAAGTTCGATAGTCACTGTTGATGCTCACAACAGATGATGGTCGGGGGGTTGGGGGGGGGAAATGGCTAGGATTGGCTGGGGGAGGAAGAGGAGTCAGGGGTGAGGTTTGGAGGGGGGCATGAAGGTGTCAGGATGGGGGGATGTTGGGAGGGGGCAAAGGAAGGTGGCAGGATGGGGTGAGTTTGGGGGGGTGATGAAGGTGTGAGTATGGGGGAAGGTTGGGAGGGGCGAATGAAGGTGTCAGGATGAGGGAGGTTAGGAGGAAGGGTAGGGAGAACGGGGAGAGAAGTGGGTTACAGGGGAATAACTGGGGAGGTATGTGGACTGTGCAAGGGAAGGAGTGCAGAGGGGGCAGGGTGTCTGAGTGGAAGGAAGGGGTACGGAGAGGGGAGGGAGTAAGGGTTGAGGTAGAAGTAAGAGTGGAAGGAGGAGTCAGGAAGGATATAGGAGTAAGGTTGGAGGATGAAATGAGGCTGGAGGAGGAAGTTAGGTAGGAGGAAGGGTGGAGGAAGAGGTAAGGGTGGAGGAAGAAATAAGGGTGCAGGAAGAAGTAAGGGTGGAGGAAGGAGTCAGGAAGTGGGAGAGGCTAAGCAGGAGCGGGCAGGGGGACTCCAGGAGGGTGGGGGAAGGAATGGATTCCTGGGGGGAGGAAGGGGTTCCGGCGGGGGAAGGGGTGCTGAGGGGAGTAGGGGTTCCGGTGGGGGAAGGCGTGCGGAGTGGGGTAGTGGGTTCCAGTGTTTGAGGGAAAGGGGTTCCAGGGAGGGAAGGAGTTCTGGGAGGAAAGGGATGCAGAGGGTTGGGGGGGGGGGGGGGGGATGGGGTGTGCAGGCGAACATGCATGGGAGGGGTCTGATGGGTTCTTGTCTGCCTCCTTGGGAGCAAACTGAGGTATGGAGGAAGGGTGAGAATGACCGAGGGCAGGGTGAGGCGGGAGGGTGGGAAGGTTGAGTTCGATGGTAGCGATAGGAGTGACGGCGAGGGTGGTTGTTGGGGGCAGACATGGACCCTGGGGGTGGGAAGGAGGAGGTCGGGGAGGTGAATGTGGATGAGGGTGGGATTTTCAAGAAGGAAGGGAATGTACACGTTCACCTGGGCATCCCCAGGTTGTGGCTGGTAGGTAACAGAAGGGAAGTGGACGGTGATGCCAGGGGATTCACCTGTGATGGGTAAGAGGAAATGGGTGACTGAGGGAGGGTAAAGGATGGGGGAGCAAAAGTAAAAATGAATTAACACCCTTGCTGTCCAAATCAAAAGTGAAATGAGAATCGTGGTGGGCGAGATCAGGTGCTGCATGGGAGTGTGATCATTGGGTGGGTGGAGATGCAGGTCAGCTCAGATGGACAACTGAAAGTGAACCCCAGCAGGCAGCATTGAAAATGCTCGGGATGTTGAGGTGAATGTGATATGGGAAGGATCCGTGTGGGTGGGAGAGTACTTGCACGAGGCTCTGAAAGGCTCTGCCACGCACACACACTTCTCCCTCCAGAATCACTCATTGGGCAGCTGCTCCCTCTGCGGTGATGGGTTTTCCAGGCTGCTTATTTCCACCTCTTGACTGGAGGAGGTGTCCTCTTGGCTGGAGGTGAGGACGTGGATGGAGCTGATGGACTGCCTGACTGAGGGTGTCGGTCACTAGGCAGAGCTCCCTGTGAACCAAAGTAGAGATAATTAGTGCATGGCAGCAGAGTCAAAAGCAGGAGAGAGAGCACTCACAGTTGTGTTGAGAGAGGGATGATGTGGTGCAGGATCCTCAGGTGGGTGTTCGCCGTCAACCTCACCGTCACCGCAGGCACGGTCCACATGCTCACCAGTCAGCGCGATGGCACACTCCTCAATGTGAGTGAGGGGCCTAATGTGAGCCACTCCAACCCCGGTCTGGGACCCTCTCCCTACTGATATAAGCCAGCTTCTCCTGCATGAAAACAGATGGAGAGAGTGTGAGCAGGAGACATGACACTGCGTGGAATGTTTGTGTGGTGACCGAAAACATGGACAGGATGAGGATGTGAGCTCGAGAGGGTATGAGTCTGATGGAGATGTGAGGGTGTGTGAGAGTTAGTGGTGTTGTCCCTTGAGGTGTGAGATCCCTATGGGTGTGCGATGGGTTTGTGAGTGTGAGAGTTGAGAGTGATGAGAAGAGTGACTTACCCTGGCAGAACAGATGAGACCATTCATCCTGTAGCAGCAGTGGGTGGCTGTCCTCTTTTGCAGAGCATTGGCGCTGACCATCACCTCTCAAGCCTGGGTTGGTCACACCACTGCCCATCCTGTGGCCAGAGCGGGGATAGAGGACATCGCGGCAGGCCTCCACGCCTCTCCAAAAGGCGTTCCAGTGAGGCATCATTAAACCTGGGGGCTGCAGTCTTTTTGCCTTTCATGGACATCTTCCCTGCAGTAATTGTGACCTGGAAGCACTGAGATGTGTGCATGCGGCAGGCGCCTGGCATGATGAAGTGGTGAGGTGATGGAAGGTGGGTGAATGAGAGCCCGCCCGCCATGGAAATGGTGTGTTTCCTGGGAATGCATAAATAATGTGGCAGGATTGGGACGATATGGTATAAAAACCTGCCATCGCTGCCGGCTATCACACTTAGGGCAGAACCATCCCAGATTTGCACTAAGGCAGGTGTTAATAGTAGCCTAAAGAACAGGTAACAAAATATATTAAAAGCAGAACAAGGGACAGAGCTCTCTGAAAGCAAAACATGAGAACAAGCTACAAACTGGTCCTGCGGGGGCGGTGAGTTGGGTAATTAGTTCCCTTGATCTTGAAATATGTAGATAATTTAAACGTGATCTCATTTGCTCCATCCAGGAGTACTTTATGAGAAGTTGCTTCACATTAGGCCCCTGTCCAAGCTACTGCTTGAATCAGAAATACAAGTTCAGAAGTATGAATCCTCAAATGGTTCAACAATGTTTCTATGCAATGCACCAGTCAGTTGGACAGCACTGCACCGTGTGGAAACCTTTACGTAGAATAACGCCTTTGACCACAAGTCCATCAGGCAGAGGTCCACACATACCATCCTCGAGGCCCTGCGGGAAAAGGAGATGGTGGACCCTGTCGGATGGTTCCCAGAGCAGACTGATAAAAGTCATTTGACAGAATGCCTCTTCGCCAAAACTTTCAAACAAGCACCAAGCTGTAGCTTGGCTGGTGGTAAAAAGGGCCTTCCCCTTCATATCCAGATCCTTCCTGCACGCTCAGAGTCTCACCCCCTCCACGTGCTGCCATCAAGGTGGCTGTGATGGGGAGGAACCAATGTCCACCCACTTCTTGAATGTGCCTTTGCAAAGCAGGTCTGGAAAGAGATGCAGTGCTTCATCCTGGGCAGTTCCGTAAAGTAGGACTCTGTGCTCTACTGTGTTCCCGAAACTTGTTGGTCTTCATAAGAACATAAGAAATAGGAGCAGGAGTATCCTGCCCCTCAAGATCATGGCTGCTCTGCCCCAGGCCTCAGCTCTTCTTTCGTGCCAGCTCCTCATAGCCCTCAACTCCCCCATATTTCAAAAAATCTATCTACCTCCTTATTAAATACTTTCAGTGAGCTAGCCTCCACAACTCTTTGGGGTAGAGATTTCCAGACATTCACAACCGAAAAGATATTCCTTCGCATCTCAGTTTTAAATGAATGTCCCCTTATTCTGTAACTATGCGCCCTGGTTTGAGATTCCCCCACTAGTGGAAACGTCTCGACATCTATCCCGTCAAGCCCCCTCTGAATCTTGTACGTTTCAATAAGATCACCCCTCATTCTTCTAAAATCTAATTTTTAAAAAATTCATTCACAGGGTGTGGGCTTCGCTGGCTGGGCCAGCATTTATTGCCCATCCCTAGTTGCCCTTGAGAAGGTGGTGGTGAGCTGCCTTCTTGAACTGCTGCAGCCCATGTGGTGTAGGTACACCTACAGTGCTGTTAGGGAGAGAGTTCCAGGATTTTGACACAGCGACAGTGAAGGAATGGCGATATATTTCCAAGTCAGGATGGTGAATGATTTGGAGGGGAACTTCCAGGTGGTGGTGTTCCCATGTACCTGCTGCCTTTGTCCTTCTAGATGGTAGTGGTTGTGGGTTTGGAAGGTGCTGTCTAAGGAGCCTTCGTGAATTCCTAATGAATAAAGGCCTAACTTGTTTAGCCGTTCTTGATAAATCAACCCCTTCATCCCAGGAAACAGCCTAATGAATCTCTTTTGAACTGCCTCCAATGCCAGTATATCCTTTCTTAAATTCGGGGACCAAAACTGTACACAATACTCCAGGTGCAGCCTCACCAACACCCTGTAGAGTTGTAACAAGGCTTCCCTATTTTTAAACTCCAACTCCCTAGCAATACAGGCCAAAATTCCATTTGCCTTCTTAATTACTTGCTGCACCTGCATGCTAACTTTTTGTGTTTCATGCACAAGAACACCCAGATCCCTCTGTGCTGCACTTTTTTGGAGTCTCTCTCCATTTAAATAATACTCTGCCTTTTAATTCTTCCTACCACAGTGCATGACCTCACACTTTCCTACATTAAACTCCATCTGCCAAGTTTTTGCCCACTCACTTAACCTATCTATATCCCCTTGCAGATTCCTTATGTCCTCATCATAACATGCCCTCCTACCTATTTTTGTAACATCAGCAAATTTGGATATATTACATTCTGCCCCCTCCTCCAAGTCATTAATATAGATAGTAAATAATTGAGACCCTAGGACTGATCCTTGTGGCACTCCACTAGTTACGTCTTTCCAACCTGAAAAAGGCCCATTAATCCCAACTCTGTCTTATGTGTGTTAACCAATCCTCAATCCATGCTAATACATTACCCCCAATACTGTGAGCTCCTATCTTGTGCAATAACCTTTTATGTGGCATCTTATCGAATGTCTTCTGGAAATTCAAATACACTACATCTACCGGTTCCCCTTTATCAACTCAGCTTGTTATATCCTCAAAGAACTCTAGCAAATTTGTCAAACATGGGGCAGAATTTTTCTGTCAGCGTGCGGGGGGGCAGGACCCGCATGCCGACGCATAAAATGATGGGGGGGTGACATCGGGTGGAACCTGCATCATTTACATTTTCAGGTCGGCCTATTAAGGCCATCAAGAAACTAATTCAGCTTATTAATGGTTGGCGGGCAGGCCGGGAGCCCAGGCGGGCTTGTGAAAAAAACATGAAACCTCATCCACTAACGGGATGAGACTTCATGAGTGTTTTTACATTTTAATGAAAGGTTGCAATAAAAGTTATGGGCATGTCCCAACTCATGTGACAGTGTCACATGAGGGGACATGGCAGGGAACATTTTAAAGCTCCTTTATTAAAAGTTTCAAAATGGCGCTGATCTCCCTGAGGCAGTACTTAGCGCGCGCGAAAGAGCGCACTCTCGGCTCGGGGAACCCCCTCCCCCCTCAACCCGCACAGGGAGTGCATAGCGCTCCCTGGTGGATGTCATGCTGGGCGGGCCAAGGCGGCTCTCCCTTGATTGGGGCCGTCGATTGGAAGCCCGCCTGCTCGCGCCTGCTCCCGCTCTTCCCCCTCAACAGGGAGAAAATTTTTCCCCTGATTTCCCTTTCACAAAACCATGTTGACTCTGCTTGATTGCGTCAAACTTTTTTAAATGTCCTATTTCTTCCTTAATATCGGGCTCTAGCATTTTCCCAAGGTCAGATGTTAGGCTGACTGGCTTATAGTTTCCTGCTTTTTGTCTCCCTCCCTTCTTGAACAGGGGCATCACATTAGTGATTTTCCAATCCGCTGGGACTCTCCCAGAATCCAGTGAGTTCTGGAATATTTTGACCAATGCCTCCACTATCTCTGCAGCCACTTCCTTTAAAACTCTTGGATACAGGCCATCAGGTCCTGGCGACTTGTCTGCCTTTAGTCCCATTAGTTTGTCAAATATTTTGTCCCTTGTGATAGAAACTGTTAAAAGATGTTTCCTTCCATTAGCTCCTTGCTTATCTGATATCTTTGGGATGTTTATTGTGTCCTCCACCGTGAAGACCGATGCAAAATAATGATTTAAATTATCTGCCATTTCCCTGTTCCCCGTTATCAATTCTCCAGTCACATCCTCCAAGGGTCCCACACTCACTTTAGCTACTCCCATTCTTTTTGTATACCCGTAGAAGCTCTTGCTGTTTGTTTTTATATTTCTTGCCAATTTACTTTCATAATCAATTTTCTCCCTCTTTATTAGCTTTTTAGTCATCCGCTGCTGGTTCCTAAAAAATTCCCAATCCTCTGGCCTCCCACTAATTTCCACCGCTTTGTATGCCTTAGTTTTTCATTGGATGCTCTGCTTGACCACCTTTGTTAACCACGGGTGGTTCATCCTTCTCATCGAGTCCTTCTTTTTGAATGGGATAAATTTTTGCTGATCGTTATGAATATCTGCTTAAATGTCTGCCACTGATCTTCCCCTTTGTCTATTTTCCCAGCCCGCTTTAGACAACTCTTTCTTCATACTTCTGTAATTGCCCTAATTTAAGCTGAGGACACTGGTTTGAGACCCAAGATGCTTGCCCTCAAACTGAATTGGAAATTCTACCATGTTGTGATCACTACCCCTTAGAGGATTCTTAACAACGAGATCTCTTATTAATCCTACCTCATTACACATTACTAGATCTAAAATAGCCTGTTCCCAGGTAGGTTCTGCAATGTATTGCTCTAAGAAACAATCCCTGATGCACTCTACAAATCCTACATACTACAGCTGCAATACATTGCCTGCCCAGCCATCTCTATTCTATTTAATTAATTAATTTGGATGTTAAATATTTAAAAGTGAATTTCTTAACTGTATTCTTCAGCTGTAATAATGTCTCCTGATTTAAACCACTTAGCCAATCTAAAGAGACATGAAAGAGATACCTACCAATCACCTACCCGTTTTCCTTCGACATCACACTTCGGCTCTGACAGGTAGAAACAGGTCCTCCTCTCGCCCTCTCTTCTAGGTGCTGCTGACTGCCTGTCCTAGGGTCCTCCTCTCACACTCTCCTCTAGGTGCTGCTGAATGCCTGTCCTAGGGTCCTCCTCTCGCACTCTCCTCTAGGTGCTGCTGAATGCCTGTCCTACACTCTCCTCTAGATGCTGCTGACTGCCTGTCCTAGGGTCCTCCTCTCACACTCTCCTATAGGTGCTGCTGAATGCCTGTACCAGGGTCCTCCTCTTGCACTCACCTTCAAGTGCAAAGAGCTGTTGACAGCCAAGTGTTGCATACTGGCACTTTCCAAGGTTCAGGATACCATGCTGAGGGATACACTAAATCTTGAGGCAGCTGCCTCAAATTTTCAACACACCTTTTCAAATGTTAAGACTAAATTATATACTTTGTAAAAACAATGTAATCTGCTCTTTGCTGGCTTTATTTAACCAGCAAACATGTTGATCTTCTTTCTCCTTCTGGATGTAAAAACAAAATTCAAAATCTTTGTGCTTTCAGTTGGGAAAAGGACACCAGCTCTTCCCTTCAGGGTCTTAGTTACTCCATTGGAAAAGCTATATGGGACAGGTAGTGGGGGGAGCTTTAACATGTTCAACAGGTTAAAAATGTTATGAAAACTCACAAATAAAGTTGGCATCAGCAGCATATTTATGATTCAAATCAACTTTATCAAATAGGGCAAGATTTTGTGCTCTCAGTAATTGGCTTTCCTGTTACCTGATCATCCACTTTGTGCGCTTTGATGGAGGCTCCTTCATCAAGTTCCGATTCATTGATGGGGCGGATTCGAAGGGCCACCTGCAAATATACAAGTAGATTGTACTATTCACATATTTATCTTGCATGGTTAGATCTCTATGCAGCGTCTATATGTAATTCTATATAGTTTTAGGGGAGGTGAATGCAATTTTCTATAGATTAGCTTTTGTACAAGTACGCAAATCTGGCTTCACTAGTAACAGGGGAAGGGTATCACACATATGGGCTGCAATTTTTCAGATCCTTTGGAATGGGCTGGGAGGTGGGAAGACTGGAAAAATGGCTTGGGAAGGTGCTGTGCCCAATTCCTTTCTGCTGCCATGCCATTTTGCCAATGGCAGGAAAGTTGACAGGTCTGCCAGCCACCCAGGGCACAATTGTGCCACTCAAGTAGCCAATTAAGGACCACTTCCATACTGTGCGGTCATTTTACGCAGGTTGGGAAGGCCAGTGGTGCTGTGGGGTGGTCTCCTTTTTGGGTACTCTTTGGCCTACACAGGAGCCCCCTAGTGACAATGTTGGCTCTCATGGCAAGAGTGCCACCTGTCCTTATCAACTCCTGCCCCCATCCCTCCTCCCACATCGCCAGAACCTGACTGACTGGCCCCACCATCCCCAGACTCTGCTTACCTGTCTTAAGGTTGCACAACCATTGATGCACCCTCATCTTTCCAGTGCAAGCCCAGCAATGGCCACCGCTAGCAGTGGCACTGCTGAGGCTGTTGAGCTGCCGGCCCTCGGGTTGGCTGGTAGCACTTGGGGCAGGCCACTGTCCTCAATCTGCTGGCAAAGTGCAGCCCCAGGTCCCACTGGCTAAAGTGGATTGGCCCCTGATTTTGGTCCTAGCAGCAGGACTTCTGCCACCAAAGGAAAATTCCAGTCATGGGTTTCATACTGTAGACTGTGACAAATACTGCAATTGTCTAAAAATAAAACTATTCAGTGTATTGTGGGACTACAGGATGACAACCCTCAAATATTCTGAATATTGTAATTATAGATCTTGCTGAACAATTACTAAATCAAACCAAATATTAAATAAGAAGCGAAAAACTTAGCAAGCACTAACACATAACAAAAACCTCCTGGTTGCTGATCATATTTACCCATCAGCACACTGTTCCCTTGATATCTAATTACCGAAGTGTATCACAGTGATATAGCTAAAACAACAATTTGAAGCTCGCTATATTCGGCTATCCCTTGATTTGAGGATGACGTCAACTCAGGGTCACGGGTTTCTGCCATGGGTCTTCATGTAGCTGGACAGGCCGATTCTCGACCCACAGATCTTTCAGTACATCTTTGATCCGGAGTGCAGGATTTGCTTCCTTCTCTTTTCTTCTCTGCCGCTGCTCTGCTTCATCATTAACACGGTGGGACTCAAAGCGTGATGCAGCTTGATGGACAAGTTGTCGCCATTCTGAACGATCGGCAGCAAGCTCCTCCCATTAACATCAATGCTGCTGAGCTGCAAGGAGAGCTTAAGAGTGTCTTTAAAGCGTTTGCTTTGTCCTCCCGGAATGTTGGCTACCGTTGAACGCTAAAAGTTGAGAAAACAGGATTTGGCAGGGGAGATGGTTTATGGTCATCCAGACAGAGCATCCAGTCTGCCAAAGTTAATTTTGCGGGAGTTTTGCCTGAATGCTTGTGGCGCAGGCTTCAAGGAGGACACTAGTGTTTGTTCAATGATCCTCCCATTGAATCCAGAGGATGTGGCAGAGGCATTGCTGATGGAATTCCTCTAATGCTCTTATGTGTCACTGATACACAGTCCAGGTCTCCCTGCAGTACAGAAATGTGGCGATGACAATTGCTCTGTCTGCGAGGACTTCCAATGACTTGCAGAGGTCTTTGTTGTCAAATGCTCTCTGCCAAAGTTTGTAGAAGGCTGAGCTGGCACAGCTGATCCAGTGTCCTCTCCTGCTGAGATAGGTGCCAAGGTTTTGGGAGTCTCTCCTTCAACATATATGGGAGGTGGAATACTTGGCTGACCAGGCGTGGGTTGATATTTGAGTTGAGTATAAAAAGACTGGCAGCTAGCACAAAAGGGAATCCCAAAGTCTTCTACAGGCATTTAAAATGGTGGTAAAAGGAGGAGTAGGGCCTATCAGGGACCAAAAAGGGGATTTATTCATGGGGGCAGAAGGCACAGCTGAGATACTAAGTGAATACTTTGCATTGGCCTTTATGAAGGAAGAAGATGGTACCCAAGGCCATGGTAGAAGGTGAGGTAATTCAGACACTAGATAGGTTTAAAATTGATAAGGAGATATTGGATAGGTTACCTGTGCTTAAAGTTGCTAAGGCACCGGGAGATGCATCCAAGGATTCTGAGGAAAGTGAGAGTGGAAATTGCGGAGGCGTTGGCCTTCATTTTTCAGTCTTCCTTGGGCTCAGGGATGGTCCCAGAGGACTGGAGAACTGCAAACGTTATATCCTTGTTCAAAAAAGGATGTAAAGAAAGCCCAGCAACTACAGGCCAGTCGGTTTAACTTCAGCAGTGGGGAAACTTCTAAGAACAATAATCCAGGACAAAATTAATAGGCATATGGACAAATGTGGGTTAATTAAGGCAAGCCAGCATGGATTTCTTAAGGGAAAATCATGTTTAACTGGCTTGCTGGTAGTATCTGAAGAGGTAATCGAGAGGGCTGATGAGGGCAATGTTGTTGATGTGGTGTATATGGACTTCCAAAAGACGTTTGATCTAGTGCTACACAACAGACTCGTGAACAAAGTTATAGCTCATGGAATAAAAGGTACAGTGGCAACATGGCTACGGAATTGGTTGAGTGACAGGAAACAGAGTAATGGTTAATGAATGTTTCCTGTGCTGGAAGAAGGTTTGTAGTGGAGATTCCCAGGGGTCAGCATTGGGACCCTTGCTTTTCCTGATATATAGGAATGACCTAGACCTTGGTGACCAGAGCATAATTTCAAAGTTTGTGGATGATACAAAACTCAGAAGCATTGTAAATTGTGAGGAGGATAGTATAGAACTTCAAAGGGGCATAGACAAGTTGGTGGAGTGGGCAGGCAGGTGGCAGATGAAGTTCAATGCAGAGAAATGTGAAGTGATTCATTTTGGTAGGAAGAACATGGAGTGACAATGTAAAATAAAGGGTATAATTCTAAAGGAGGTGCAGAAGCAGAGGGACCTAGTTGTATATGTGCATAAATCATTGAAGGTGGCAGGATAGGTTGAGAGCAGTTAATAAAGCGTACAGCATCCTGGGCTTTATTAATAGGGGCATAGAGTACAAGAGCAAGGAGCTTATGTTGAAATTGTATAAGTCACTAGTTCTGCCTCAGCTGGAGTACTGCATCCAGTTCTGGGCACTACACTTAAGGAAGGATGTGAAGGAATTAGAGAGAGTGCAGAAAAGATTCACAAGAATGGTTCCAAGGATAAGGAACTTCAATTATGAAGGTAGATTGGAGAAGTTAGGGCTGTTTTCCCAAAGGGAAAAGGCTGAGAGGAGATTTGATAGAGATGTTCAAAATCATGGGTCTGGGCAGAGTTGATAGGGAGAAACTTCCCATTCATGAAAGGGTCAGAAATGAGAGGGCACAGATTTAAAGTGATTAGTAAAAGAAGCAAAAGTGATATGAGGAGAAACTTTCTTACACAGCTAGTGTTTAGGGTTTGGAATGCACTGCATGAGAGTGTGGTGGAGGCAGGATCAATTGAAGTATTCAATAGGGAATTAGGCTGTTATCGGAAAAGGAAGAATGGGCAGGGTTACGGGGAGAAGACAGGGAATGGCACTAGGTGAATTACTCATTTGGAAAGACGGTGCAGACATAATGGGTCAAATGGCCTCCTTCTGCACTGTGACAATTTTGTGATTCTGAGTTTTGTTTTTGCAACTTTCCAGGTCAGGCCAAGTTTCTTGTATGCAGAATTGAAGTGATCGAGAGTGGCTTGTAAATCTGGTGCAGCGTGGCAAACAACACACATATATACATACACACACGTTTCTTAACTTTACCTATTTATTATCCCTAATCAAAGCATTGTCCTTTGCCTCTTCCTCTTTAACCCTAATATTGCAAAGCATCCCTCTTACAGCGCTGTGATTTTCTTTTGCCTTTTTTCTCTTAGTTCCTATAGTCACTGAGTCAGGGGCTCACTTTCATTGCTATTTGTGATGAATTAGGTGTTTTAGTCCATGTAAGGCTAAACTTGGCTGAGTCTTGGTTGAGCAAACAATGGCCCAAAACCTCCCCTGTGGGATTAAACCAGTGGCCGAGAGAAGAGGTACATCAGTATTGAGTAGATTCCTACCCAGTTCCTTAACCCACTCCATTGCCCAGTTCCCAATGGAAAGTGTACAAAACATTTTAATAATGCACAAATTAGCTGCAATCATTCTAGATACAGTGTATGGCAGTGAACCTTCACCACTGATGTGCCCACGTGGAACTTCTGAATGTATTCCTACACTATGGCCAGGTGGGCTCGGCGGGAGTGGGCAGGGGCTGTCACGGAGCCAACCACCACTTGCGATCGACTCCACACCGTGATTTCAATTAAGGCCCGCCCTGCGTGGATCGCGAGTGGTAGCACTGAGCACTATCTGTGTGCGCGGGGGGAGGGGGAGGGAGAGTCAGCTCCAGCACTCTTCCACGCATGCGCAGAGCTGCCTCAGGGAGATTGAAGCGCTTTTTAAAAAATTAATTAATTAATTAAAAATTGAATGAAACATGTCCCCTCATGTGACTGTGTCACATGAGCTGGGACATGTTTTTATTTTTCAAAGAAAGTTTTCATTTCATTTATAAAAATTTTAGGGAACCTCATCCTGCTCGTGGATGAGGTTTCCTAAAAAACCTAAAGGCCACTTGGCCTTTTTGCCTACCCGTCAACTGTGAGGTTGGATGGGTAGCGTAAAATTCAGGTTAATTAGCTGGTTAATAGCCTTAAAAGGCCTTTCAATTATCGGCGGGCACGTAGCCAACGCCCGACGTCATCGTGCGCCATTTAACGCCCGCACGCCAAATGAAAAATTCTGCCCTATGAGTTCCTGATCTCACTACACTGTTCTGGGGGAAGAACAAAGCACAGGATAAATGGAAATTTAAAGGGCCGGCCATCCCTTGGACACTTGAGGACAGCATAGAGGCAGGGGAGGGCATTTCTGACCAGTTTTCATGGTCATCATGCAGGATAAGAGGGGAGCCAAGAGAACAGGGGCAAAATAGATCACAAAGAGGAACTCTTGCCCTCAGTAAAATAAAGAGTGTAGAATCTCAGTTGACTAAATAGCATTAGAATGAGACTTTTTTGTAATGGAATATTTTGGAGGAGTGGTGTTTTAGACATAAGATTGAGGCCCACAGCACTACTGTGTTGACCATTCCTGTTTCATACTTCAGCTGATTGTAGTTTAGTAACATAAAACCGATCGTGACAAATATTTGACTGGAAACTGCAGGAAAATTCATTTAATTCTTCATTGATATTGTAGCCCTCAACACACAAATGCACCAGGTGTTTAGATCTAGCAAACAAGCCAAATTTAACAACAACTTACATTTATATAATGTAGTAACATGTTTCAAGGTGTTTCGCAGGACTGTAATTTGACAAAAATTGGCACAGAGCCAATAAGGGAGACATTTGGACAAGTAATCAGTGGTCAAAGTGGTAGGTTTTAAACAGCATTTTTAAGGAGGAGAGAGAGGTGGAGAGACAAAGAGTAAAGAGAGCTCTAGACAAATGGAGGCACGATTTCTAATGGTGGATTGAAGGAAGCATGGGAGGAATGCAGTGTTGGAGGAGCATAGAATTCTTGGAGGGTTGTAGGATTGGAGAAGGTTACAGAGATAGGGAGAGGCAAGGCCAAGGATGGATTTAAACACAATGTTACGTTAAATTGGTGAATTAGAAGCCAACAATAGGTCAGCAATTACAGGGGTGATGGGTGAATGGGACTAGAGGCAGCAAAGTTTTGGATGAGCTCAACTTTATCGAGGTGCAAGATAGGAAGCTGGCCAGGAGAGCATCGGAATAATCGAGTGCAGAATTAACAAAAGCATGGTTGACAGTTTCAACAGGAAATGAGCTGAGAAAGGGTTAGAAGTGGATGATACTACAGGAGGCGTGGATGTTTTCCGTCTTGAAAATGGGGGGAATTTTTTTTATTCCGTCTTACATTGCTGGCCAGGCCAACATTTATTGCCTATTCCTAATTTCCCTTGAATCACTGCAGTCTATGTGGTATAGGTACCCTCATGGTAATTCGATTCAACTCAGTGGTTTGCTAAGCCATTTCGGAGTCATCTACATTGCTGTGGGTCTGTAGTCATGTGTTGGCCAGACCAGCTAAGGATGGCAGATTTCCTCCCCCAAAGGGTATTAGTGAATCAGATGGGTTTTTAATGACAATCCAATAGTTTCAAGATCATTATTAATGAGACTAGCATTTTATTCTAGATGTATTAACTAATTGAATTTAAGTTTGCAGCTGCCATGGCAGAATCTGAACTGTCTTATTAGGACCATTAGCTTGGGCCTCGTGGTTACAAGTCCAGTAGCATTACCACTCTGCTGAAGATGGGTTTGGGAGTTCAGTTCAAAGTTAAATAGAATGCTGAGCTTTCAGAATGAGGACAAATCAGTACTTTCATTTTACAAGACAACCTAATGAGCAGTGTGGAGTGCTTCCTTTCCCTACAGAATAGATATTATACAATATTGCTCTCAATATTCTCTCACACATTCCAGCATACCATGTAAAGGTTGCTGTTTTGAACTGAAGCACCTTATTTGACATAAACCAAAGGTACTGGCCATATACCACACGGCTCACTTTGTGTATAATTGAGAACACAAACTGACTGACTGAACTTGTTCTATGTTCAGCAAAATCCTACCTTTATTTTTTCAGAAAGATTCATACTGCATATTTGGTTCTATATTTCTTCCATACTTAAAAACATTTTAAAAAATAATGGAATTAGAACTTCAGCACTCTGTGACCCAATCTTGATTGTGATGTCATTAATATGTTCGATTTTCTTTCCTTAGGATATTTTATTATTGGGGGCTGGTCCATGTGGCTCCCCAACTAAGAAGGTGTAGAGAGAGCCTGCTGCTGGCACACTTGTCCTAACTATAACAAGTGAATAACAAAGTGACCCAAGATGACCTGCTCTCCATCTTCCCTCTTCCCCACAGAGAAATAATTGAGATCAGGAACGGAACAGGATTGGGGTCGTGGTGGCGGTCGTGGTGGGGGTGGGTGGGGCGGGGGAGCCAAACATGCCAACTCCCCCACCTTCCTACCATGGTACAACGTGTCAGCAGCATTCTAAAGCATGGCACCAGCACATTGGCATTACTGGCATTAATTCTGAGCTTTAACTAGCACAGCGTGAAACATTTTCATTCCCACATGAACAAACAGAAGCTTTTGATTCAGTTTGGCATTTGGTTGCATCACAATCGCTTGCTTCCTACCTATTGTGACATTTATTCTTTTTACTTCTTTTAATTTTAAACATCTCCTCACCGATCTGTTTACATAATACAGCAATCCAAAACAACATTCTAAGGCACAACAACCTAAATTATCAATATTATAGATAGAATTGGGGCCTAAGAGGAGTTTGAACTTAGGAAGACTTGTATTTATATAACACCTTTCACTGCCTCAGGGCACCCCAGAGTGCATCACAGTCTATAAAGGACAGTCACTGTCATATTATACAAAATGTTGCTGCCAATTTGTGCACAACAGTGTCCACAAGCAGCTGAATGAAAGGATAATTTGTTTTTGTTAGAGATTTGAGGGATAAATATTATCCAGGATAGGGGAGAACTCCTCTGCTCTTCTCTTGAAATATTGCTATTGCATCATTACATTCACCTGAGAGCGCAGACCGGCCTCAACTTAATGTCTCATCCAAAATGACAACACCTTCAACACCTGCCACGCTGGAACATCAGTCTGGATTATATATTCGAGTCTCTGGTGGGGGCCTTGAACGGAGAACCTACGGCTAAGAGGCAAGAGTGCTACTGACCCACAACTGACATGATCATCACATTTCACAGGGCCCTAATTAGTGTCAAAAATGTGCCACAGAAATTATGAATGTTGGACCACACTCACAAACGCAATTAAAGTGCTAAAGCAGCACTTCTGGTACAGAGTTCTGTTCGTTCACTGCATTTAAAAAAAAATGATCATTCAAGTATCAATGTTTTAAATTGTCAATAATTCAAATTCTACTTATGGAAATCCTTTCACATTTATGTTTAATTAAAGGAACTGAGACGAACCCAACTCCAAAAATGCAAAGGAACTCTTCTCTTTGTCCCTTGCCGGAAGGAGAGCTAACAAGTCCTTCAAGATTAATGCAAATATTAGAATAGGCAATAAAACTTCTCATTAAACTGCTGGACTCCAACTTTGATTATGAACCAGTTATCAAATTATAGTCTAAATATGAGATTTCAAAATTTAACTGCAGTATGAAGCTTAAAATCAAACCCAGTGCATTTGCTGAGAACACAATGACCCATAACAGGAACACAGCCTCATAAGTTATTTAGTAAACGTCCTTTATGACAAGGAGAGCAACATTGGTTCTTTTAAAATAAGTAGTGCTTCAATGTTCTGGCATCAGATATTTCATATGCAACATTAGCCATTAACTGGTGAAAAGCTTGGAACAGTGGAGGTCTAAAAGGACTTAGGGGTCCATTAACACTAAAATATAATGGATCAGCTCCAAAAATTTATCAAAAAGGTTAATGGAATTTTAGCCATTATATTCTCAGGGTTAGGGTATCAAAAGGAAGTGTTGCTACAGCTATACTAAGCCCTGGATAGACCATATGTGGAGTACAATCACAGTTCTGGGTACTACACGTTAGGGAGGATATAGTGGCCTTGGAAAGAGTGCAATGCAGATTCACCAGATTGTTACCAGGGCTCCAAAGGTTAGATTATCGAGAGATTTGGTATTCTCTGGAATAAGGTTAAAGGATGATTTGAAGCTCTAAGGATTTTGTAAGATCTTGATCTGGTAGATATGAGAAACCTTTCCTTCTGGTGGGGGAGTCTCCGACAAGAGGACAAACCTTAAAATCAGAGACAGACCACAAGAGGGAAGTTAGGGAACATTTCTGCTTGTAAAGGTGGCAGAAGCATGGAACTCTCTCCCACAAAAAGCTCAGTTGATAATTTTAAACTTAGGATTGATAGCTTTTTCTTGGACAAGGGTATCACAAAGGGTATAGAGACAAAGTAGGGGGGTGGAGTTAAGAAAAAGCCATTGAATGGTGGAACAGGTTTAAGGGGTTTAATGGCCTCATCCACCTTCTAACTCCCCATTTTTTCAGATGAAGGAAATTTCAGTTTTTATATACACTAATGAAACTTTAATTCTAAAACCATGCTTTCTCTAGATAATTAAGACAATACACAGGGTTTGAGATTAATTCAGAGGGGAGATTGTGGGTGGTGTGGGCTGCTTTTACGTCTCAAAACACGGCAGAATAATTTTCCCCGCAGGGCCTACTAAATTTAACAGACGGACGTGATTAGCATTGTTTGTCTCCACCTTGGTCCATTGGGGAGATGGTGGCACAGTGGTAATGTCATTGGACTTGTAATCCAGAGGCCCATAGTTGCCTTGAGAAGGTGACGGTGAGCTGCCTTCTTGAACCGCTGCAGTCCATGTGGTGTAGGTACACCCACAGTGCTGTTAGGGAGGGAGTTCCAGGATTTTGATCCAGTGGCAGTGAAGGAACAGCGATATATTTCCAAGTCAGGATGGTGTGTGGTTTGGAGGGGAACTTCCAGGTGGTGGTGTTCCCACGTATCTGCTGCCCTTGTCCTTCTAGATGGTAGTGATCGTGGGTTTGGAAGGTGCTGCCTAAGGAGCCTTGGTGTGTTTCTGCAGTGCATCTTGTAGTTGGTACACACTGCTGCTACTGTGCATCAGTGGTGGAGGAAGTGAATGTTTGTGGATGGGGGTCACTGGTGGTAGTGATTGGTGTCAAATGGTGGATAGACCTCACCGAGGAGCAGAAAAGCCAGTCTTGTGAAATTTTGGGGGCCTTGAAGACCCACTTTGAACCCTCTACTGATATTATTTATGTTGGCTGCATGTTAAAACGCCAGGGTTCAAGTAGAGGGGGAGATATTGATCAGTATGTGACTGCACTGAGCCATCTAGCTGAATCTTGAGAGTTTGGACAGCTGAAGGATGATCTGATCAAAGATAGGATTGTCTTAAAATAAGCGTCCTTAGACAGCCCCTTTCAAACCCACGACCACTACCATCTAGAAGGACAAGGGCAGCAGACACTTGAGAACACCTCCACCTGGAAGTTCCCCTCCAAGTCACTCACCATCCTGATTTGGAAATATAGTGCATTTCCTCCACTGTCGCTGGGTCAAAATCCCTGAACTCCCTTCCTAACAGCACTGAGGGTGCACCTACACCACAGGGACTGCAACGGTTCAAGAATGCAGCTCACCACCACCTTCTCAAGGGCAACTAGGGATGGGCAATAAGGGATGGACAATAAATGCTGGCCCAGCCAGTGACGCCCACATCTCATGAATAAATAAAAAAGAGATGCTCCCATGAGAACACATCTTCTGAGAGAAGAGGAACTTACTGTTAAGAAAGCTATTGGTATGTGCAGAAGCTCTGAGGTGGTTAAGTCACCAGCTGAAGAGTATTGATGGGAGAACCGGCAAGGCTTTGCACTGTGCTGAGAGGCAGCCCAGGCCTACCAAGCGCAAGGCAATGGAGAAAAGGATGGACTGTTTAAAGAATGGTCAGCAGAAAGATCAAGGCCAGAATACTGGATGTAAATATTGTGAAGGATGCCACACAAAAGAAAAAGAAGCCATTTTTACACATCATTTGGGACGGCCGGGTAGAGGGAGAGAGGAATTGAAAAGGCCGAGGCAGGGCATGGGGAAATCAGAGACCAAAAGCAAGATTGGATGCCAGAGCAAGGGGGAGAACAGAAGCCAGACAGGAGCTCAGAGACCAGAGGAAAGATCGGAAGCAAGGATCAGAGGAGATCAGAAGAGACAGGTTGGAGAAATTGGAAAGGTTAAAGTTAAAGTTTGGCATTGGGGAAGTGGGGATGCCCTATTGCAAAAACTTGGCAGGTATACTGCATCCAGCAGGTAAACATAAAGGCTCTTACCTCCTGAATCCAGCTGTCCTTGTCTCCCTTTAATCACCGCGTTTCCCAAGGCCTGAGAAACTCAGCCAGCAAGGGTTAAATTTAAAAAGGTGCAAGGCATGCAGCCTCATTATAATATTTAAAGTGCCAGCCAATCTCTTAGGACAGGTGGGTTGCTCACCTCCTGTGCTGCCTCTGTTAAAACCAGAAGAGGGCAGGCTGTGGGCGGGAATCAGATTTTTACCATCCCATCAGACACAAATCTACCAATTTTTGGGGATTAAAATACCTCCCTTGGTTTCTATTTCAACTTCTAACCCTAGAAATAATTCTTCAGCACCACAACTCTGTATAACAATGCTTTTCTTGTTCACAGCAACAACTTATATTTACATAGAACCTTTAACACAATGACCCAAGGTGCTTCACAGGAGCATTATAAAACAAAGTATGACACCAAGTCACGAAGGAGATATTAGGTCAGATGACCAAATACTTGGTCAAAGAGGTAGGTTTTATAAATCTTAATGGAGGAAAGAGAGGTAGAGGGGCAGAGAGGCATAGGGACAGTATTCTAGATCTTGGCACTTGGGCAATTGAAGGCATAGACACCAATGGTGCAGCAATAATGATTTGGAACGCACAAGAGGATAGAATTATGATCTAAATTTCTTGCATTTAATCATGCATCTGTGTATTTTCATTCCAGACTTCAATACTGGAATCAATCTATATCCTGTAATAATTTTAAACACCACTATATTGCCCCATATCTGTTGCATGCTAATTTAAAAAAAGCTCAACTTATCCAAATCTTTGTTGAGATTTGCATTTCCTTTTTGCCAGCCTAGTAACTCTATGTTATATTCTCACCAACGTCTCAACTTCCTCCTTATAGTGTGGAGTCCAATACTGCACACAGCTCTCCAATTCAGGAATTCTTAACCTTTTTGCTGCTAAAGTTCTCACCTTCCCATGTTGTGAAAGCTTCACAACCCTCTGGAATACAAAAGAAGTATCTTTTCTGTATAAAAATTAGTTATACAATTAAACATATTATTATTATTTTAAACAAAAACAGAATTGCCTGGAAAAACTCAGCAGGTCTGGCAGCATCGGTGGAGAAGAAATCAGTTAACGTTTTGAGTCCTCATGACCCTTCGGCAGAACAGAACAGTAGCTTTTAGCATTTTGTTTTTATTATTATTATTATTTTAGTTCTACTTACAACTTGACTGCTATCCTCCAGTCTCTCCCCTTCTTGGGTTGAGATTCTTTCTTTTCTTCACACCCCGATTGTCCAGAGAGAATTTACATAATTATCTTACCAATTTTCAAGTTCTTTGTACCTTAAGCAAGCATTGTTTTTTTAATTCACATATTGTATAAATACAACACTGGACACCATTCTAACTTCCAGTGGTACAGCAGACAGTGACTCAATTACAACTTTCCCACTTGTAAACTTCACTCATGGAATTACAAATACAAGGCATACATATGCACCAGTATTATATCTGTATAGAGCGGCATTAATTTTATATAATTCAGTTGCACAGCATGTGTAACAAGCCCTGTTGTGACTTATGTTTTTCCCACACAAGTGGTGCAATGCATGCACTCATTCTAAAGAAATACAAACACTTTTCCAAATTTGGGATTTTCTTGCAATGGCAGGAACCATCCAGCACAGGCCCAGCATTTGTCAGTTGCAACTTTACAAAGACCAGAAAAAATTTACAAACAAGGACAAGACTTGTTAACTGTCCCATCCATCTCCCTCCCTCCAGTGGCATCAGTCAAGAGATGTTCTCCAATGAGATTAAATCAGAGCTGGTACCTCTTAGTGTGGATAAAGAGAAAGAGAGGAATTGAGAGAGAGAGAAAAGGTCAAGCTGGTCTGTGTGTGAAGCAGAGGAGTCACCTGCCTTTTGGATGCAGCATGTGGAGGGAGACACTGGAGGGAGGGAGATGGGTGGGACAGTTAACAAGTCTTGTCCTTGTTTGTAAATTTTTTCTGGTCTTTGTAAAGTGTTTGTTCATGGGATGTGAGCATCACTGGCTAGGCCAACATTTATTGCCCATCTTTAACTGCCCTCAAGAAGGTGGTGATGAGCTGCCTTCTTGAACTGCCGCAATCCATGTGGTGTTAGGGAGGGAATTCCGAGATTTTGACCCAGTGACAGTGAAGGAACGGCGATATACTTCCAAGTCAGGATGGTGAGTGATTTGGAGGAGAACTTCCAGGTGGTGGTGTTCCCATGTATCTGTTGCCTTTGTCCTTCTAGATGGTAGCACTTGTGGGTTTGGAAGGTGCTGCCTAAGGAGCCTTGGTGAGTTCCTGCAGTGCACCTTGAAGGTGGTACACACTGCTGCTACTGTGCGTCGGTGGTGCAGGGAGTGAATGTTTGTGGATGGGGTGCCAATCAAGTGGAATGCTTTGTCCTGGATGGTGTCCAGCTTCTTGAGTGTTGTTGCAGCTACACTCATCCAGGCAAGTGGGGAATATTCCATCACACTCCTGATTTGTGCCTTGTAGATGGTGGACAGGCTTTGGGGAGTCAGGATGTGAGTTGCTCGCCGCAGGATTCCTAGCCTTTGACCTGCTCTTGTAGCCACAGTATTTATATGGCTGGTTCAGTTCAGTTTCTGGTCAATATTAACTCACAGGATGTTGATAGTGGGGGATTCAGCAATGGTAATGCCATTGAATGTCAAGGGGTGATGGTTAGATTCTCTCTTGTTGAAGATGGTCATTGCCTGGCACTTGTGTGGAACGAATATTACTTGCCACTTGTCACCCAAGCCTGGATATTGTCCAGATCTTGCTGCATTTGGACATGGACTGCTTCTGTTATGATATGGCAGGTGGAATTTGCGGGGCTGACCAAATCCCAAAGGGAAACTTTGTCAGGTTATTGGGCAATTTGTATTTATTATGAGAAGATATGTGTACTGAAGTCAGGAGTTAAGATTCCACTACCACTTTTGGAGATTTTAAATATTAAGTTAAGATATTTATTAACAAAAGAAAGGAAAATTTAAACACACAAGATTACATTTGCCCAGTTAAATTTTGTCTCATAACATTTCCCAAATTATTTCTACTTAGCTAGACTCACAAATAAACACCCTTATCCAGGCAACTGTCTGTATAGATTCTTAATCTATAAAACATACAGTAATACTACTCCAAGGCACCCACTGTTGCTGTAAGGGAAGTATCTCACAAGCTTCTCTCTCCCTCTCACTCAATAATGGAAATCCAAGGTTTGTAAGAAAACCTTGCTTTCTGGGACAACCAGGCACTTCTCTGGGGTGGCTAGAGGCTTCTTCCTTCACAGGTCTATCTTCAAGATCACATGGCCACACACACACCTCACACAGCTTTCAATCTTTCCTTAAATACATTTCTTCCCCTTCACTTTTATCTATTGTTTTTAACGGTCTTTTGAAAGTTACCTTTCCCAGAATCTAAAATCTTTCTTGTTGTCTTTGTGGCTACGACTTTTGGGAAAAATAAACTTAATAACTTTGCTTCTTTTATTTATGATTGCCAGTTGTAAAACTTCCTTTGATTTCTCTTTAAAATTCACCAGTTAAATATTCAACTTCTCAATCGTCTCCTAATGCAAATTCCTATTCATGTTGTATTTACTGATATCTCATTTTAGATTGTCCATTTCCACTTCAAAAATGCTTGCTTAACACCCAACCTTTTGATGATTTAAACCTTGCAGTCTGACTGTCTTTAGTTTAATTAATTAGTCACACACACATTCACACAGCCCCCACAAGCCTGCTTTACAGTATCCTACAGTAATATTGAAAAAAAAATATTTTCTTTACACTTCAGAATCTGAGGAGTCGCGAATGGTGCTGAACATTGTGCAATCATCAGCGAACATCCCCACTTCTGACTTTATGATGGAAGGAAGGTCATTGATGAAGCAGCTGAAGATGATTGGGCTTGGACAGGACCCTGATGAACTCCTGCAGTGCTGTCCTGGAACTGAGATGATTGACCTCCAACAACCACAATCATCTTCCTTTTGTAATGACATGGCAGGTGATGTGTGCCAAGGCAGATCAAATCCACAAGGGAAACTTGGCCACGCTATCATAACGGTTTTGCAATTTGTATTTATTACAAGAAGATTTGGGCAACGAATTCAAAAGTAATGAGTCCACCAACACCTTTAGGCACTTTAAAAACTAAATTAAAACATGTATTCACAAAAGCAAAGAATTCAAGCACACACATGAGATTACAGTTACTTAATACTATAACAAATCCCCAAATTCCCAATTAACCTGACATCCTCTTTAAGGCAACAGTCCAAAATAGATTTTAGATTTAAATAGCAAGCCAGCACATTTACCACAACACCCACTCAGCAGTGGGATTCAAAAAGCTTTTCTCCAACTTTAGTTACTGGACACAGGAGACTTTTACAAACATGGCTGGAGGGGTCCCAAAGCTGTTTTACACACTCCTTTTAGTTCTCATATGGCCCCAAAACATCACCTTCCTTCCTTCTTTATATATGTTTTTCTCTCTTTAATCTGAAAATTCCATTGTTCTATATATCCTTGGAAATATACTTTTCCAATAATATAAAAAAATCTTTAATCTTGCCAATATGGTCAGTACTTATTGGGAAAAATAAACACAATAACCTTGTCCTATTTATCTGGTTAGTTGTAAACATTGTACAATTCCTTTGAAACTCAAACGACTCCTTCACTTATCTAAAAAAAATGCAAATTTCCTTCACACCATACAGGGGAAGGCCTCATCCATGCTTACTCATTAGCATTTCAAATGCCTTTTACCCCTAACTTCTTTTCCAGTTTGCAGACTAACTCTAATCTAATTAAACCTGTCCTGAACATATAATAATTCTTATAATATAATTGTGATTTATTGTAAAGGTAGGTTAATAGTGGGGTTTGGATAGTGTCTCTATAGGGCAGAATTTTCCATTTGGCTCAACACACGTGCGTCCCAACGTCATTGCGAAGTTGCGCAATATTTAGTTCGGTGGGTGTGCGCCGGAGTCGGCTGCGTGCCCGCCGATAATTGAAAAGCCTATTAAGGCCATTGACCAGGTCATTAACCTGAATTTTACGCTGCCTGTCCAACCTTACGGTTGGCGGGCAGGCAAAAAGGCCAAGCGGCCTTTACGTTTTTTATGAAACCTCATCCACAAGTGGAGTGAGGTTCCCTAAAGCTTTTACAAATTAAATACTGTTTTTGAAAAATAAAAACATGCCCCATCTCATGTGACACACTCACACGAGGGGACGTGTTTCATTACATTTTTATTGTATTTATTTATTTTTAAAGCATTTCAAGGGAGTGAAGCGAGAGAGTGCTGGACACAATTCTCCCCCCTCCCCCCACCCCCCACCCGCATAGGTAGCGGGGGGAGGGGGGGGGAGGAGAGCCTTAACTGACCTGCCCGCATGAAATTGCGGTGCAGAGCCAATCGCAGGCGGCAGTCAGCCCCACGACCACCCCCACCCGCTCCCGCCGAGCCTGCCCGACGAAGGGAAAATCCTGGCCTGTGTGTGTGTCTGTGGGGCTGTAATTGAATTGGAGACAGCAGGTCTGGAGGCTTTGACGCATCAAGAAACAAACTAGGTTTAAAACGCTAAATACGTAAACATGGCTGAAGTTTTAGAATGAGGGGTGTAAGAAAAATTTGCATTTTTAGATAAATTAGGTTAGTGTAAGTTTCAAAGATATGGTAAGATGTTACGCCTAGTCAGAAGAAGCTAAGCCAAGCAGTGCGTTTATTTTTCCCAAAGGTTACTGATAAAATAAGTACCATGAAAGATTTATATTATGAGAAAAGTAAAGTTTCAAAAACATATGGAAACAATGGAATTTACATTATAAAGGGAGAAACTTGTACGAAGGAGATGAAGTCATGTGTCAGAAGGGAGAAGGCATTCTAAGATCTAAACAAGTGTGAAAAGCCTCCAGCCTCTGTGCATCAAGTTGCTGTCTACAGGAACCGAAGCTGAGAAAACTCACTTTGAATGCTGAAACAAAAACAAAAAATGCTGTAAAAACTCAACAGCATCTGTGGAGAGAAAGACAGAGTTAACGCTTCGAGTCCGTATGGACTCAAGTCAAACAGACTCGAAACGTTAACTCTGTCTTTCTCTCCGCAGATGCTGTTAGACCTGCTGAGTTTTTCTAGCATTTTCTGTTTTTGTGTCAGATTTCCAGTATTTTGCTTTTATCACTTTGAATTCTCCTATCTCAGGTATTGTGCTGCTTTGCCTGGGTCGGTTTAAATCTATTTGTTTTTCTGTTGCCTTAACGGGGGTGTAACTGGGAGCCAGATTAATTAGGGGTTTTAGGAGTTATTATAGTAGTAATTTGCAGACCTATGTATGTGCTTGAAATCTTTTCTTTTGTTAATAAATGTTGAATTTAGTTTTCTAAAAACCTCTGAAATTGTGGTAGTCTTCTTATTCTGAATTCAGGGCTGCGTCTCAAAATAAAATACAAATTGCAAAACAGTCATGACCATGTGATCAAGTTTCCCTCATGGGTTTGATCCACCTGGCACACATCATATGCCACGTCACAACAAATCACACATGCAGGACCATCTATACTCACACACACAATAAACCACAATAACATTATGAAAATTATTATAGTTTTGTGACTCTTTGTGCTAGGTATGACTCTATTATCTCATTAATATCTTGTAATTTTTTTGGTGGACCCCTTGACACCTTCTTAAGACGACCTCCTGGTTGAGAACACCTGTTCCAACTGAGGTTTTCCTCGCTTTTCCTATTTTATGGAGGTGCTACCCTCAATGTCCTGGACTGTACTTCCAAATCCCTATATTCTTTCACAGCATTGATCTTACTTCAATTTAGACTATAATTAGTGCTGTTAATAATTTTCTGATCAACACGTGTTATGCCACACTTACTTATGTTGAACTGCATCTGCCACATTTTTAGCCAATTCCATCTTTACAATACACCTTTGCAGCTTATTTTAGTGTTCTGAAAAATTAACTATACTCATAGCTTATTGTCTGCAAGCTTCGACACAGCACCCCCGAGGCCTCTCCACATCAGTGATATATACAGTGAACACTGTGGGACACTATTATCCACTTTCAACCACTCTGGGAAAACTGCCTTTAACACTGTCTTTCTGTTTTCCCTCTTCTAACCAATTTTAACAATTAATACATGAAAAATAATGATTATGTACTATCAGCAAGTAAGGTTCTTCAAGCACTCAAAATTGTCATTTCTATTCTGTACAATCTTGCATGTAGACAAACAGCCCAAAGTGCATCATAGAGGAATAATGCAAAAAATGACACTTGGTATTACAGAACTTGAGTATTTCTGAAAAAGAGATGCTGTCTAAGCTTTTCATCTTGCACTCATCAGGACAGATGCAAGGATGCTGAATTTTAAAGGGAGCAACAATTTATACTGAGAGAGAAAAGGTGTAGATTGGTTGAAACATTGCTATGGAGAATGCATCAGGGAACTATTGTTCCCCCATGCTTTCGTTTGATTCAAAAAAGGCTCAATGCCTGTACATGTTCTTGTTCCTCTGGGCAAAGTACGTTTTTTAAGTAATAATCAGTAAAATGGATGCTGAGGCAATATGAAGATGGGTGAGAAAAAGCTTTGGTAAAGAATTAGATATTTAAGGGGGAATTGAAAAGAGGAAATGGGATGCAGAGGTAGAGGGGTTTAGGCAGTGAATACCAGTATGAGGCCAAAGCAGGCACTAATGGTGAAGTGAATGGAGGGGAATTCACAATGGGCCAGTCAGGATACTGAAACGTTAGACAGTAGTATAGCTGGGCTGGAAGAAGTTACAGGCATAGGAAGGAGGCCATGGAGGGGTTTAAACAGCAGGGTCAAAATTTTATACCTGTGCTGTTTAGGGATCAGGAACAAAACAATGGGAGTTTGGCTGCTTTACCACCACAAGTACAATTTAATTTCAGAACCAGCTAGACTAGTGGCAAAAAACCATCAGTTAAGCTGTTAGGCGCAGGTTTGTTGCTGTTGCCCGCACGTGTCTTAACCACAGCCACTGCTTTGTAGGCCAACAAAGACAAAGGTAATGCGTAAAAGGGCTTGGTACAAGATAGCATACAGATAGCAGATATGTTGATAAATACAAGTTAGGAAATCAGCATTTGAAAACACAATTAAGAGCATGCAGTCAATTATACTGTTTATAATTTCCATTCTTTTGACATTAGACTGGGCTGTGGGCTGGAGATACAATACTGTGCCCTAAAAATGACACCAGTATCAATACAGACATTTCTGAATTGAAATTCCACACTGACGTGGGGCACTGCTCCATGGGGTATTAGTTCCAGTCTGACAACCTGACAAGAGAAATAGAAAACAGATGCCCCAGATGGTGGTGGTGGTTTGGGGGTTGGGGGTTGGCAGGAAGTGGCCACAGATAACATAGATACAGAGAAAATCTCTTAACATTGTACAAATAAGACATTTTAATTTCATAAAAATGTATTTGTTGTTCATGTAGAACTAGTTAGGTTGAGTTTAGGTCAAACGATGAACAATGGAGACAGTAAGTGGTTGTATTCTGTTAAGGACACAGCCATTATGTTAGTGGTGATATATTCAGTCTTAGTTAAGCAGCGGCTGTGGTTAAGACATGTGCGGGCAACAGCAACAAACCTGCGCCTAACAGCTTAACTGATGGTTTTTTTTACCACTAGTCTAGCTAGTTCCGAGATTAAATTGTACTTGCGGTGGTAAAGCAGCTAAACTCCCATTGTTTTGCCAAAGCTACACTGACTGAGCCATCTGCTGGGGGGTTCTGAGAACATATTGGAACAAAGCTCTCCTCAATTTTCAATACCCACTGGGGAGAGGCACCTTGTCTCTTTCTGGCATCTCCCTATAGTGCAGCTGGGTATAATAAACCGATGGCCTGGAAAATTAATGTGTGTCCTCCCTCATCTTGGCATCACTCCTTAGCTCTGAAGAGTCAAACGGGCTCAATGCGTTAACTGTTTCTCTCTCCACAGATGCTGCCAGACCTGCTAAGTTCTTCCAGCATTTCCTGTTTTTATTTCAGATTTCCAGCATCCACAATATTTTGCTTTTACTATTGTCACTCCTTAGTGTTTCAGGCCATTGTGTCTTTCAATGCCAAAGCAGTGCAAGCTTGAAATAAGCAATGAATCAAACAAAGCTATGCGTGTGCATAACAATGAAACTGATAATGAAGACTGAGCTCAAGATTATAATCTATATTCTTACTTCAGACCTCTTATTTAAAATATACTAAGGGCACCATGTCAAGACTACAGTTTAGAAACGTACTCTCAAAAAGCAGTTAATGAGAACTTTAAACCCAACAACAGATCCCAGAACTTTATGCCGACAAAAGAAGTCCTTTTTATTAAATCTGTGAGGAAGTATAAGTCTTAGAACTGTGGTGTGTTCCGAATGCCCATCATGTCCACTGAAAGTTGCAAATGAAATTCAATGTTCAAAGTTGTGACCATTAGCCAAGTATGCAAGCTGGTCTTGGAGGGGGTGCTGTGCCCCTGCACATGTAGCATTTCAGTCACAAAATAAGTTGACAGACACAAAGTGGCTTTAAAGCACTGCAATGATGTTGCATGAAACGTTAAGTTAAATGTTCAGAAGGGAAGTATTTTTGGTAGGTAAGTTAGCATTAGTCCAATGGTCTTCCTAATCCTTGACTATATTTTGAGCAGTAAGCCATATTTGCATTTGTTAAAAATGCCAAGCTTGAAATCTCATTTAATGCAATAGCTTTCTTGACAGAATTTCTGATAACTTAAAATGCTATGTACACACTGAATTTTGTGAAAATAAAGAATGGAAAGTCGTGGGCAAGCTATCCAATCAAGGACTCTAACACACTTATTTAATGTAACTAATTTAACTCAAAATGAAATAAAAACATACACAAAAATGTATTTGACAGACATGAAGCAGTGACGGAGTGAATACTGCAATGTTAATATTTGTATCAATTGAAATTCTTCTGACACTGCTCAAGTAGCCTAATACCACATACCGGTAAAGCTTTTCACAAACTAATCACAAACAATACATGAACTATTCGGAAGCTTTCTTCTTTATCTTTATTTATCTTAATCAAGATAAAGAAGAAGTGTGCTTATGACAGGTGTGAGGTAGAAAATAAAATTGAGAACTAAGAGGAATACAGAAGGTTCAGAGGGGGAGGTGGGGGGAAAAGCATATTAGAGAAGCGAAGAGGAATTATGAGAAAAGACTGGCAGCCAACATAAAGGAGAATCCCAAAGTCTTCTATGGGCATATAAATAGTAAAAGGGTGGTAAAGAGGAGGGCCGATTAGGGACCTGAAAGGGAATTTACACATGGACAAAAGGGGCCATGGCTGAGGTATTAAATGAATACATTGCATCCGTCTTTACCAAGGAGGTAGATGCTATCCAGGCCATGGTGACAAACGAGGAAACTCTGTCACTAGAAGGGCTCAAAATTGATAAGGAGGAAGTGTCGAATACATTGTCGGCACTTACTGACAAGGTACTGGGACCGGATGAGATGCAACCAAGGATATTGAAGGAATGAGAGTAGAAATTTCAGGGGCACTGGCCATAATCTTTCAGTCTTCCCTAGACTCAGAGGAGGTGCCAGAGGACTGGAGAATTGCAAACATTATACCTTTGATCAAAAAAGGTTGTGAGGATAAGTCCAGCAATTACAGACCAGTCAGTTTAACTTCAGTGGCGGGCAAGATTCTAAAAACAATTATTTGGGATAGACTTAGAAGTCACATGGGAAAATATGGGTTGATAAGGATGAGCCAGCATGGATTTCTAAAGGGGAAATCGTGTTTAATTAAATTGCTGGAGCTTTTGAAGAAGTAACGGAAAAGGTCGATGAAGGAAATGCTGTTGATATAGTGTATCTTTCAAAAGGCATTTGACACAGTGCCACACAACAGACTTGTGAGAAAAGTTATTGCTCCTGGAATGAAAGGGACAGTAGCAACATGGATACAAAATTGGCTGAAAAAATAGGAAGCAGAGAGTAATGGTCAATGGATATTTTTCGGGCTGGAGGAAGGTTTGTAGTGGAGTTCCCTAGAGGTCAGTATTGGGACCTTTGTCTTTCCTGATATATATTAATGATCTAGATCTTGGCATGCATATGGACGATTTCAAATTTTGCGGATGATACGGGGCTTGGGAGTGTTGCAAGGAGGACAGTGTGGAACTTCAAGAGGACATAGAGAAGTTGGCGGAGTGGGCAGAGGGGTGGCAGATGAAGTTCAATGTGGAGAAGTGTGAGGTGATGCATTTTGGTAGGAAGAACATGGACAGATAATAAGATAAGGGGCGAAATTTTGATGGGTGTGCAGGAGCAGAAAGACTTGGGTGTATATGCGCATAGATCATTGAAAGTGGCAGGACAGGTAGAGAGAGCAGTTAATAAAGCATATAGTATCCTGGGTTTTATTAATAGAGGCATAGAGTACAAGAGCAGGGAGGTTATGCTGAATTTATATAAGACACTCGTTAGACCTCAGCTGGCATATTGTATACAGTTCTGGGAGCCACATTATAAGAACGATGTGAACACATTGGAGAGAATGCAGAAGATGTTTACAAAAATGGTTCCAAGGATGAGGAACTTCAGCTATGAGGATAGATTGGGACTGTTCTCCTTGGAGAGAAGGCGGCCAAGAGGAGATTTGATAGAGATGTCCAAAATCATGAGGGGGCTGGGCAGAGTAGATAGGGAGAAGCTGTCCCTGCTCGTAAATGGATCAAGAACAAGAGGGCACAAATTTAAAGTGATATGTAAAAGAAGCAAATGTGATGTGAGATAAAACTTTTTTTACACGAGTAGTTCAGATCTGGAATGCACTGCCTGGAAGTGTGGTGGAGGCAGGTTCGATCGAGGCATTCAAGAGAGCATTAGATGGTTATTTGAATGGAAACAATGTGCAGGGTTATGGGGAAAAGGCAGGGCAATGGCACTAGGTCATAATGCTCATTTGGAGAGCCAGTGCAGACACAATGGGCCGAATGGCCTCCTTCTTTGCCATTAAAATTCTGTGAACTGAATTTGTAGAATGCAGCATGCACAGTCCATTCTTTTGCTTCTGTTTTCATCAACAATTCTCTCTCCTGCTAAAGATACAGACTCATTTGGGTGCAACAATCATTCTCCAATACACTACCTAAGCAACCATTAATCGTGAGAGAGCCTCACAGTGTCAGCTGGCTAATTGACAAGAAGGTCTATCACAGCTGAGTCTCAACCTGCTCTTTACACGACGTTCACACGTGCATTCTCGCCAGAGGTCACTGGATGGTAGCAGCAGGGACACTGGCTTAAGAACCCTTCCCCTAGCCCAGCGGTTCTCAAAGTGTGGTCCAGGAGACCACTGGTGGTCTGCTAGAAGCTTCATGCTTCACTGGAACGAGGGCACACAATTTAAAAATAAGGGGTCTCCCATTTGAGGCAGATAAGAATTTTTTTCTCTCAGAGGGTCGTGAATCTTTGGAATTCAAAGATTCAAGGGTCATTGAATATTTTTAAGGCAGAGGTAGATAGATCCTTGACTAACAAGGGAGTCAAGGGTGTTATGAAGGGTGGGCAGAATGTGGAGTTGAGGCCACAAGTAGATCAGTCATGATTTTATTAAAATGGCAGAGCAGGCTCATGGGGCTGAATGGCCAACTCCTAATTCGTATGTTTGCATGCAAGGGTCCTTGAGGTGGTCCGTGAGCTGGTCGAAAATGCAATTCACTGATGTGCAACGCCAAAGCCTTGTCCCTCCACTCATGCGATGTCATACAACCAGACCAACTCCCACATGCGTGGCACAAGTCATCATAGGCATGAGCAACACCAATGTAGCTTTATAAGCAAGGTTTATGGTACTGTTCATTTTGTTTGATTAATACCTCTCTTACATTGCTACTAGTTTCTCAGGAGAAGATTATTGTGATGATTTTATAACATTAGAATGTTTCAGATAAACACATTCTCTTGTAGCATTAATGTTTACAGTATGAAAATGTCTATACCTTTGTTTCTGGCACGAATTAATAATTTGCCAATGATATTTAATAAAAACAATGCACATACATTTATTAAATAGTGAAAAAGCAGTAATAACTTTTTCCAGAAATATAGACGCAATAGCCAGTCAAGACCAGTAAATGCTCCACAGGCTCTTATGCTCTGCCAGTGGGCCACGGATGAAGGAATTTGAGCAATACAGCCCTAGCCTCACCCAGAGATACTGTTAAACTACAACAGCACTACTCTATCCCAGTTGAGCTCAGCTACCTCAGTCGTTGAGGGTTTTTGAACCTGTGACCTTCATGGTCGGCTTACATCAGATCCACTTGATTATGGAGGCTGGCAAAACCAGTTAAATTTCATGGGAAAGTGTGTTGCAAAGCAAAAATTAAGCAAAGCTCCAGGGCACCTGCCTAACCTTTACATCCTAGATTGTCAGCCTTTGTTGGCATGTCCCATGGGTCCCAGCAGTTCTGGGAATCATGTTTCACTCAGCACTGTATGATCTCTGCCTGCATGCACTTATTCTGCTAAACTCCCATTCCCTTCCTATCACGAAGATCAAGTTAACCTTGACTCTGACTCCAAATCCCAAGTTTTGCTTCAGGCTTTAGTTTGGCAGGAATATGCCAACGAGTTAGACCCTGGTAAATCCATGAAATCTCAGGCTAGTCTCTAACTTTAAATTGTAACAGTTTGTCCTGACTATATGGGGAAGAAACACTCTAGTAGCAAGACCGAGGTCTCGCTATCCATCCCCCACAAGATATTATTCACCCACCGTGAGCTGGTGACAAATCCTCGACTCTCCTCCCAGTTCCTTCATGACTGCGGAGATTCTGCCCCCCTCAATATCCAGCTGATATCTTCCATTCCTTGCGCCCAGGATTTTACTCTCGGGACTTATCCGCTTCTGGTTGTAAATTTTACCGTGAATGCGGAAACGTTTTGTCCCAGTTACTTATCAATTGTTTGATGTTCAGCGGCAGGATTCTTGTTACCAGAAAGCCTTTGAGCGACGCTCATACGTCCTGAACGGCGGCGTCAGCCCAATAAACCGTGCAGCAATTCTTAAAACACCAATGCAAAACATGATTCCGTTAAAAGTAAGAGTAGCAGCTTCAATCGATTTGAAGCGACATTAAAACTCGGGAAGTAATTACCGAGTAAAAGCAACTGTCGAGCCAGAGCAATAGAAACCCAGGAAACAGTTAATGAACCATCACTGTTTATAATGAAGGCGGAGCAACTACTTATAGAGTAACTAAGTTACAGGATACACAGAGTGCTTAGCAAGATGAAATAGAGCAAAAAGCTGGGATTTTCAGTGGCTATTGAAGGGTGCGGTAGAAACTAGGGAGGCAAAGTGGTTTGAGACAAAACTCCAAAGAACAGAACGCAGCGGGCGAGACATAGGAAATGTTTCCCTTTGTTGGGAACCAAAACTCGGGATCATCAATCTAAAGTAGTCGCTAATAAATGATAGGGAATTCAGCAACTTCTTACCCAGAGAGTGGTGAGGATGTGGAACTTGCTATTGCATGGAGGAATTGAGGTGAATAGCATAGATGCATTTAAGAAACTAAGTAAATGGAAAAAAAAGTTATGTTAGAAGCAGGGTCCGAGGAGGCCCTTGTGATACATATAGCATAGACCAGTTTGACTGAAAGGTCAGTTTACGTGCTGTAAATGCTATGTAATGCTGGTGAAAGGATCTCCATTAGTCCCATGGCAGGAGCAGTAGTCCACCATTATGGGATGTGCAGGATTAAGGGGTTGGTGAGCATTTCATAGGCCCTGGAGGGATTGGAAAATCAAGACACGGAAAATCTTGGAAGGCAATTTGCTTGGCAAAAGCAGAACTAATTTTTTTTTGGCACAATATTTTTGTTACCAAAATATTTTTTCAAAGAACTCAACTTAAATAGTTGACCATGACTTCTCTGCCATCAATTACCATATCAATTTAGGTGTTTTCATTATCTTCTGTGCTAAAATGCCTCATAATCCAAAACAGATGTTAGCTTCACTGACCTGTACACTTTCCTGAGATATGCTGTGGCGATTTTTAAAGGTTGATGTTAGATGTTATTTTCTTGTCCTCATGCATTACTCCTTTTACAAATGATTCAATTGTGCCAACTCAGACTTACTTTACCATCTCATTGTTGAGTAATATTAGCTTCAGTAGTACCCATGCTCACCTGGGTTTCTTCAGTCAGTTCTTTCATGTAACAATCACATTTGCACTCTACTTGGCTACCTTCATGGAATTTTCAACCTAACCTCGGTTGTCCTAGAGCAACATCTTCCTGTATACTCATTACTTCACTATTGAACTCTTGGTCTATTCCCTCCTCCTAGCCTGGTCAATAGCAGACACGAATAGGTGGTTCAAATTGCAGATAGAATACTGCAGATGCTGGAAATCTGAAACAGGAAAAGCTGGAAACAGTTAGTAAAGCAATATCTGTGGAGGAAGGAAAGTAGGGTTAATGGTTCAAGTGTTTAACCTTTTGTCTGAATCATATAGTTTCCTTTTCATGTTTTTATTCATATCCAGTTTCTATATTATCCAAACCCAGCCTAGATAAGGCTAATTAAATTTTAAAGAAATTAAAACGCCTCGATCTTACTCATTTTTCCATTCAAAATCCTTATCCCTGTAGGCTTAACCAACCAGCGCTATAATTAAACATAGTCTTTGCACTAGCTATATCACAGCCTTCCCCTCTAGCAAGGGCATGTAGGTCTCCCATTTTAGCATCCATTTTCCCACTCTTTTAGACTGATGTGTTTATTTATTGATCTTTGTTGTCAGTATACATCTAGATCTCATGCTTAATATCAAAGAGGCAGCATGCAAATAAGGCGAGGAGCAAATATGGATCATACCAGAGGTCACTGTGGGAAGAGGAATTGCTGACATTAGGACAGCTAAGCTCGGCTACAGGATTGACTATGGGGAGGACTGGAACGATCAGCCATGTCAGAGGCTAGAGAGAACTAGAGCAGAACAAGGAATATCAGATCAAACCATCATGTAACCGTGAAAAACAAAGATCATTTGAAAATCTGAAAGAGATGCAAAACTAGCAACATTGATTTACCCACTGTACATGATTCTACAGTTGTGGCTACAGTAGTTGAATACATTTGCTGATACAGTATTATTTGAATAACATATACAAGCCAATGACACCAATTTATTCTGGATGATATGGTAATGCTTGACTTTTCATGGGTCACTCCAGGTTCGGTTCTCACAAAAACCTTGTTCATTCTTGGTATCCCTGCTCTATACAGTACAGGTAGCTGTAGTACAAACATGCCTAGTTTTTCTATAACATAAAAATCAGTGTCACAGCTGAATTCAGCTAAGTGACAGGATCCAATCAAGGAAACAGCTCAAACTAATATGGAACACAGGTATTTAACACACAACTTTTCAGATACCACACACAAGTGAGTCAAGGGTTATGGGAGGCAGGCAGGAAAATGAAGTTAAGGCCACAATCAGCCATGATCTTATTGAATGACGGAGCAGCCCTGAGGGGCTAAATGGCCTACTTCTATTTCTTATGATCTATAAATACTTGTCATATTTATAATAAATAAAAAATAGCAAAGCCAAAAAGTCCACAGCATCTTCACAATTATGGGGTTCTGTTCTTTACTGAGTATTCAAGAATGCAAGTCTTGAAAGGGAGCCTGTGATAATATTGATGGATTCCCAAGGACTCCCTGTCCTAACTCAGAAAATTGCCAACTAAGCAAATGAAAAACAGTGCTATTATAGCAGAAAATGTTTTTATTGGTAAATACACATACACAGCAACAAGAATAATGTGCTGGTAAGTCAACAATACAGAAAATGTAAATACAGAATTGGAGACACTGTGCTTGCAGCTCCATAGACAAAAATCTAATGTTAAATGTGGATAAATCTGATTTGCCCACTTCCCATTACTCAAAATATAGAATTTACTAGTGGGGAATGACTTACATTTAATATATTGGGGAATATGTACACACAAGGTTTAAGAAAATATTCTTAATGCACCGTGTTTAAAAATAATGTAGGACAAGGGGCATTTACTATATTAATGGCGAAATTTGATTAGAAGGCTAGTAAGCAAGATTTCGTTCTTCCAAGAGTTTAGCTTTTGCACTGTAGTGGGAGTTTTTTTCTCTTCCCCACCCCCCCCACCCCCCCAACCCCCAACCCCCACCCCCAATCCACTGAAATGTTAATTCACAGAAAATCTGACCAGTGATATTTCATTCTTTCTCCTCCCTTTTGAATTTTGTGTACGTCCAGGTGATGGATGTCAGCACTCAGGAGTGGAATGCTTCCCCGTTTTTCATCCAATGTTAGCATCAGTCAAGATGACATATAACATTACTTGCAGTTGAGCAATGGCAGATTGCTTTTCCCCAGCAATGCTCATTAACCCCTGAAAATCTGAAAGGAGTGCCCAGTGGCTGTTTTTCAGAACAGATTCTCTAAGCAAGGCCAATCTGTACTCAATTATGGGCAGTTTTGTACGTAGACTTATGCCTATCAGGAACTGGGCTGACACTCCAATTCATTTTATTTTAGGGCCTTCACTATCACTGTCGAAGAGAGACATTCATCTGCTTGCCCTGGCTGGATTCATATTCAAGCCTAGAAGGTAAAATAAAATCAGTGTGCCATCACTGCTTCTCACTTTGAGATCCCATTGCACTATACAAAGAGCATGGAAGTTCTCTCTGATAATTTTTATCCCTCAGCAAAAAAGCAGATTATCTGGTCATTATCACATTGCTGTCCGCAAATTGGTTATTACATTTCCTACATTGCAAGAACAAACTTCATTAGCTGTAAAGCATGTCGCGACACTGAGGTCACATGCAAGTTTTTCCTTACACCTCTATCCTCAGATTTTAGGATTTCCAGACCACCATCTTCTAACCACACTATATTTGAATACAAATGACCTCAAACAACACAGTTCATATGATTTCCATTACAATCTTTGCAAGTTTTTTCAATTTAAAAATATTTAGCTTTAATCCAAAATACAAATATAGTTAGCTATTTCTCACCATTATGAAACATGCTACAATTTAACAATAAGACGCTGAACATATATGAAACATGTTTGGCCAACTAAATAACCTGTTGTCATAGGGTACTGAAGAACAACACTGAGTAGAGTCAAGCTAAGCAGCTGTTACCTTTTTGAAACAACAGAGAATGAATAGAACAAAATCTTTTTGGAAGGCACTTCCACTTCATGGAAAACTTACGGGATCAACAGTAGGACTGATTATTTGATGCTACATGCAGTGTAGCAATTAGCAGGGATTTTCGCTTTTACTGATTGTGTCGATAATTCTCAGGTTTTTGCATTAATCCGGATCATTTCAGATTTAAAACCATTTTTAAAAATCTCTAAACAAGAAACGTGTATGTCTGTAGTTCCCCAACATTTTTCTCATGCCTTGTGAGAGCTGGATCTCCACAACTTTTTCATTTGCACTTAGCAGTGTCTAATGTTGTCTCCTGCATTTTCATCATCTCCAGTATACCAATAAAAATGTCAAATCCTCCTCCCAAACACCCACTTTCAGCCAAGATTTTTTTTTTAAAACAACTTCAAAGCTCCTGTTCATTTTCAGGAGAAAAAAAAAGTTGAAAGTGAGGTACTAAAATAACAGAGAAAAAATTGAAACATCTAAAAAATATCTGTTGCTTCAGCCAATGTTTTAGAAACATGAATAAATTTGCCTCCTCCTTCCCCAAGCTCCATGAAAGTCTCTACACACAGTTTGGGGACTTGATTGTTGAAAAGGGAGCATAGGTGCAAGGTATGCATCATTCAGAGCATGTTTAATTTGTATATCAGCAACATATAAGGTGATTTATCATTTTGATTAGATTTGTATAAAAGAGTTATATTAGATTATTACACACAAAAAAAAACAAACAAAACAGAGTGCCTTAATATATCATATGGTAGGGAGATAAGGTTTGAGAAATTAATTAAATTAAAGTGAAAAAAAAACTCATTGCAGCAGGCTAAGTTTTAAATTCAAAAATCACCTGAAGTCTACACTACTCATTTTTATAAAATTCAGTAAAATCTCAAGTTTAATACTGTTGCCCCAAAGGGATTTATTAACTAATTTTACAAAGTGACAGTCTGAAGGCCAATCAATAATTGGATTTGAGTTGCCCAGTCAAGAGTGCACTGCCGTAGCGAGGTTTAAATGTTCGACTACAACACCCTCATTTTAGAAACCGCACAGCAGCAATTTCCTAGTATCAGAATTATAAATGCAGCATTTTAGGATATTCTGCCAGCTCTATTTATACGTTCATAAATGAACATGTGTCCAAAGTTTAGTGTAATGCAAAGAAAATATTGTGTGATGCGATACAGCAGACTCCTGGAATGGAAAATTACTCTACCAACAGTCACAGGCCCTGCTCCAATGGTCTTGAGACACCATCATGCTAAACCAGAGATGGTGCTGAAAATGCATGAAAGTCAACAATGTACTCAACCCGTTTTCTTTGGATTAATGAAGTATTTAAAACAATAATCAATACACAGGCACAACATCAATGTTACTAAGCTTTATTTTATCCCATTAGAAGTCAAATATAACCTGAATGGAGGAGGATACAGTCCACTGTAGTGCTGTAATTGCACACTAAAATATGTATTAACCCTTATTGTATTCTCAATATTCCTCCATACAAAATGCTGTGTTAATTTACCATGGATGTAAAAATAGCCCATGGCTACAGGAAACTTTGAGTGCCTCAGTAATAATATACTTACACAACCACAGACAGCATCCACAGTGATTAGTGACAGTAGCACAAAGTAAACTGCAGAGCTGCTGCTAATTAGTGAAACGTATTCACAATTATTAAAAGTGAAGGCAGTGTCTTTATCACCACTGCAGAACTGATATAGTAAAAGGCACTGTGATGATTTTTGCAAGAGTGGAGCGCATTCAACTTCCAAAATGTAGAGGTCAAGTTCCAGGTGACGAAAGAGAAATCAGCTTCAACTGATGATATGGTGGCACTAAGGAAAAGAAATAGAAAAACAAATGTTTACATATGCAGATATAAAATTTGATTTAACAAATCCATCTACTTGCTAACCTTTATAATCTGCACATCTAAACATCAATATTTAACTCCAAATCCAGGGTTCAGATTTTTAAGGTGGGGCTAATATTTGTAGCCAACCTTCAGCCCTACAGAAACAATATGTACTCTAGGAGAGGTGACAGGTCAATTCTTCCTGATGTCTACAGTCCAATTCTTTTATGTGGTTTAAAGCTGGGGTGGGGGAACTGAAGTTTGATAAATCACTCAAGTTACATTATGTCAGAAATGACGGAGAGAAAAGGACAACTGAATTCACTAGGACGTAAAACTAAAAAGTTAAATATCTACTGTTTCTACAATAGAACTTTGACAAATTGAAGTTGCTTCTGCTAATATATAGACGCACTTTTTGTCATGCCAAGGTGGCAAGATATGGATTTGTTTCTAAATTCCACCAACAATAAATTCCCAACCTTGAACCAGCCATTGTAGCGGTCTTGCCTGACACCAGAAACTTCAGCACAAAATCCAGTCTGACACCCCACTGTGGCATTGAGGAAATGCTGCACTGTCAGAGGTACTGCCTTTCAGACAAAACATTAAAAAAGGTCCATTTTGCCCTCCCAGATGGACATAAAAGATCCATGCCACTATTTTGAAGAACATGAGAAGTTTCTCTGTTTACCAGGCCAATAATTATTCTCAATCAACCTCTGTAAAAAGTGATCTGGTAGTTTTCTCGTGGTTTCTGGGATCTTGCAAATCGGTTGCTGTGTTTCCTATGATACAACAGTGATTACAGTTCAAAAGTACTTCCTTGATTGTAAAATACTTTGGGACCTAAGTTGTGAATGATACTATTATAAATTGAAGTATTTCTTATTAAAAATTCACAATTTACATTAACAAAAGAATAACTCAATTATAATTTATGCTGGAAATATGTTAGGAAGTACAACTGCTTTCAATAAGTTATTGAAATGCGCAGGATTAAATTTTGCAATTATAAAACTTTATTTGAATAATAGTACAGAAGTGTTCAAAGACATTATTCAGGCTTTGAAGTATGCTTTTTCCCCAGATAAAATAAATTGTGCTCCAAATTCTGTGCTTAATAAGGTCTAGTTGGTCGTGGCTATTTTTTTTTTTTTTGCAGATTATGTCTCTCTGCTGTGATAATACAGTAGCCTTACCTGTACGTTATATGACTACTCCTGATCTCCAACAGGGATAATTTCTTCTGTGACGAAAAATTCAACGGTCTCTTCCTCCCAATCGTCAACATTACTGTCCAGCTCATCTGTGTCCACACCTGTGAGGTGATGAGCAGGAATTTTCAATTGCAAGTACATGCACTTTCTCAAAATAATATATGAACACCACAGGAGCAGATTTTTTTTCTCATTTGATATATTTTTGCATTCATCTACATGTTATTGCTGAGAAACAAACATTTCCCCATTTAGACACGCAGCATGAAGCATTCCAAGTCAAAAAATGGCACAGGCGTTTGCCATAAAGTTTTTTCTATTTTGTTCAACCCATATAAATGAGAGACAGCCTCATTTTCTACTGCACCAATCTTGCATTTCTATTCAATCCCAAATTAGACTATCACATTACAGACTGCAGTGGGCTACAGGGAACTAAGTAAAAGCTGCACACACCATCTAGGATTGTTAGTCAGAGCAAAGTAACCTTAGTCTCATCAATAAAATATTGGGTGGGACTCTGGTCCAAGAAATACAAGTGCTCCACAGCCATTGCACAACCCAGATCCTGATTCATTCCTGCTGACCCATCTCCAATCTATGATCTTATTTCCACTGAGAAGTGTAGTTTTTATAATATAAAGTATAAAACCCAGATTGCGTCGATAATTCTCAGGTTTTGGCAGTAGTCCAGATCAGTTCAGATTTAAAACCATCATTTTTTTAAATCTCTAACCAAGAAATGCGCTAATGTCTTGCAGTTCCCCAACATTTTTCTCGTGCCTTATGAAAATTGGATCTCCATATCTTTTTTCAACACAGTGCATTAACACAATCAACAATTTTCTACATAGGGAAGGGGCAAATTTCCACAATATATTTTACTCTACAATACAAGGATGGATGCTTTTCAAGACACTTATATTCAAAAAGGGCACTGCTCCCCTTTTTAAGGAAGATCAATGGAAAACTAAATTACATTGGAGGTCACATGATCTTATTGTCATTAAATAGAAGGTTTTTTTTTTGAAAACTAAGCTTAATCAGGTCAACAGCAGAAAAAAGGATACTGAGGAGATCTGTACAGGTAGTCTGACCTTGGAGTTCCAAATCCTTCAATACTTAGAATCTTTGATTTCATTAAGTCCATGAAAATACTTTAGTCCATGGCAGATTAGTTGACCCAGCGTATAAGACAGCCCTATTTTTCAGCGCCAAAATGCATGTTTAGGTCTATACTTAGGATCTAAGTCAACAACCCCCACCCCATTTTTCAGCTCAGTTATAAACGTTTAGGGTTATACTCGCCCTATAAGTTGATGCTTGGGATCAAGCAGGTGCGCAAGAGTTTAGGGCATGTCGACACAGAGCAGACCGTGCATGACATCACAAGCAGAAACGGCATCAACACTAGCAGTTCACATTTTATACTCAGCGTATAAGTCAACCCCTTGGTTTTGGAAGGATTTGCCAAAGCTTCAAAAGCCGACTTATACGCCACGATCTACGGTAGTTCTTGTGACTGCACGGTTAAACTGCTAAAAAAGAAAATGAAACACTCATTTATCACCTCCTCGGAGTTCCAGACGTTGGGGTTTCTGTTCTGCGTAAATCTGAGTGGCCTTCTCACGATATTTATGGAATTCTTCCATCATCTTGCGTCGCTTATCTACCAATTCCTTAAAAGATTAATGAAGGCTATTACACATTTTTTTTTTAAAAACACAAATTAACGAACACACAAGAATTAGGAGTAAGCCATTTGGCCCCTCGATCCTGCTCCACCATTCAATAAGATCACGGCTGATCTGATTGTCTGCCCCCTTAACCCTTGACTCCCCTGTCGATCAAAAATATAACTGAAGCCTTGAACATATTCAGTGGCCCAGCCTCCCCTGCTCTCTGAGGAAGACAATTCCACAGACTAACAACCCTCAAGAGAAAAAAAATTCTCATCTCAGTCATAAATGGGAGACCTTTAATTTTTAAACTGTGTCCTAATCCTAGACTCCCCTACAAGGGGAAAAATCCTCTCAGCATCCACCCTGTCAAGTCCCCTCATGATCTTATATGTTTCAATGCGATCACCTTTCATTCTTCTAAACTCTAGGCCCAACCTGCTCAACATTTTTTCAAAGCTAACCCCATCATCCCAGGAAGCAGTCAAGTGAACATTCTCTGAACTGCTTCTAATGTAATTACATCCTTTCTTAAATAAGGAGACTAAAACTGTACAGAGTACCACTGTAAAAACACTTCCCTACTTTTATACTCAATTCTCCTTGCGATAAATGCTAACATTCTATTTGCATTCCTAATCCCATGCTGTACATGATACTAACTTTGTGATTCATGTACCAAGACTTCCAGATCCCTCTGTACTGTACAGTTCTGCGGTCTCTCTCCATTTAAATAATATACTGCTTTTCTATTCTTCCTGCCAAAGTGGAAAAGTTCACATTTTTCCACATTATTTTCCATCTGCCCAATTTTGGACCACTCATTTAATCGACCTATACCCCTTTGTAGAATCTATGTCCTCTTGACAGCTTACTTCACTACCTTTGTGTCATCAACAAATTTAGCAACCATACATTCTGCTTCATCATGAGTCATTGATATAGGTTGTAAACAGTTGAGGCCCCAGCACTGATACATGTTGTACTCCACTTGTTACAGCTTGCCAACCTGAAAAAGACCCATTTATACCTACTCTCTGCTTCCCGTTAGCTAATATGTTACCTACTACACCATGAGCTCTTATTTGTGTGGCACCTTATCGATTGCCTTTTGGAAATCCAAGTACATCACATCTAAAAGGTTCCCCTTTATCCATCGCGCTTGTTACTTCCTCAAAGAACTCTAATAAATTAGTCAACTAGTCAAACATGATTTCCATTTCACAAAACCATGTCAGCTATGCCTGATTATATTGATTTTCTAATGTCCTTCTATTACCTCCTTAAATTGATCTAAAGGGGTGAATGAAGGGGGTATTTATTGAAAGAAAGACAAAAAGAAAATGGGGGGATGAATATAAATTTCAAATTTTCAGTTACCACGTTACAGCCAAGACACCGAGGAATTTGCATTTTAACAAAATGCCCAGAGGTAACTGAGTGCTAGAAGTAGAACAGATGATAACGATTTCAGGTGCTCATTACACATCTTCAAGTGGAAAGTGGGGATATATAATGGTTGGCTGAGTTGATACAACCTGTACACACACTCACCCAAAGCTAATATTACCTGTCATTTACTGAAAGGCAATTGAGCATTCTGATGCTTTACTCACCCTTAAACAGAAGGTAGATTTTTTAAAATTCAGTTTATGTAGAGAAGCTAATCAATTAAATAATTCTTAATCAATTTACTAATTCCCTTTTGGACAGAAAGTTGAAGACAACCTGTGTTTGATGACAATTTTGAGAGTTACGAGCTACCCATTCCTACTCCATTAACAAACTCAAGACATTATAAATGGTGCACTGTAGCTCAAGTCATATTAGGTTCCCACAGAATGAAAATCCTGAAGTTGGCCAAGGGAAGAGGATGGGGTTAAATAATTATTAGGACACAGGTTCCTGTGAAATTAGCTTATTTTCTTGAAAATTGTATGTCCTGCCAGTACACTTCTACATTTTCACTTTTGGATTTGTGACTTGTTAGTTTTTACTACAAAACATTAACTACTTACCTTGGAGGCCTTGGACTGACTCAAACGATCTTTCTGTTCAAAGATTTTTGAGTATTTCTTATAATCTTTTTTGATTTGCTAGAAAAAAAATGTATATACATTAACCAAGGTAGATGAAAACTATGCAAATGTAAATTTTAATTTGGTGAGTTTGATAACAGCTATACAAAATTATCTCACTGGCCCAGAAACATCTAACTTACCTGTACACTGAAAACGATGTTGTAAAAGTAATAAAACACCCAGGATCCTTAATTATAAACACATTTATTACAGTTGGCAAAGAGTAGCTATTGAACAGCCACATTTAGGTGGGTACAATCTCAATTCCCAGCTTATGTTAAATTAATGAGATCAGTCAGACTGTCTCAATGTGATGGACTAAAGTTCCTACACCTGATCGCTAATCTGTGACAACATAACAAAAATTGCTTATGGACATCGGGTGGGTACAAAATCAAGCTCAGTAACGATGCAATATTTAAATAACCTTCCAGCACTGATTAGGCTTATGGATGAAGAATGACCACTTAGTCGCAATTCCAGAGGGTGGTCTACAGAAGTTGAGTCCCATCCTGGAAAGAATGGGTCTCCTCAGGGAAGGAGTAGGAGAGAAAGTTGGCAAAATTAATGTGTTTATAAATTACTCTGAACAGCAAACTAAGTGGCACAGAAAGAGTGATTGTCTGGATTTAATTAAGATCTGCAGGTCAAAGTGTTAAATGGTTTTAGTTAGAAGTGTCTTTTAGTAAAAATAAAATATAAGCAGAAAAACAGAACAGGAGAACAGCAGATGTGTTTTAGACAGGATAAGAAATGAAGCAGGCAAGCCAGTAGAACAAAGAACAAGGCCAGGGAGTGAGTGAGTGTTGAAGTCAGGAGGAACAGACTCCTGCACAATCAGCAAGATATGGGGCAGAATTTTCCCCTGTTGGGGCCGGGGGGTGGAGAGAAGAGTTTAGGAGCGGGTGCTTGGAGGCGTGCCGCCATTTTACGTGGGCTGGCCAATTAAGGCCCGCCCAGCGTGACGTCTACAAGGAAGTGCTGTGCACTCCCTGTGTGGGCTGGGGTTGTGAGGGTGATTCCCTAAGCCAAGAGTGCACTTTTTCACGCATGTGCGTGAAAAAGCGCACTCATCTCCCTGAGGCTAAGTGCTGCCCCAGGGAGATCAGCTCCTGTCTGAAAAAAATTTAAAAACAGAAATAAATTTCCCTGACATGTCCCCTCATGTGACACTGTCACGAGTTGGGACATGTCCATCATTTTCATTAACAATTTTATTAAAAATTTAAAAACCTATGTGAAACCTCATCCCGCCCGTGGATGAGGTTTCATGCTTTTTCTTAAGCCCGACAGGGCTCCCGGCCTGCCCGCCAACCTTAAGGTTGGACGGGCAGGTCCACAAATTACTTTAACTACTTTGTCTATGGCTTTAATTGGCCATTGACAGGTCAGCTGGTGCATAGCGGATTCTGCTGAGCCCCCGCCGACCCGAAAATTGAAATGAGGCAGGTGATGTTGGGAATTCCACCTGACGTCATCCCGTGTCATTTTATGCGTCAGCGAGTGGGCCCCACACCCCCGACCAGGAAATCCTGGCCATGATGTTCTTGTGAGGATGAGAACAATGTCCAGCATCTGTACCCATGGGGAATAAGTAACCAAAGCCGAAGGCATCTATTGAGTATGTGATTGTGAATTGACAAGATTAGAATATGAGTATGTGACTAACTGTGTATAAAAAAGGTGATTTCGCTGTAATCTGTAGAGCTCGGCCTTGGACTGTCCAAAGCTGTCTCTGCCTGCGAACGCTTGAATAATTAAAGATCGTGGCCTGTACCCTGGTGGTTTTTAAGATGAACTACAACACAGGCATGCAAAATATAGCACAACAGTATTCAAATTGAGTATCACAGTACACAAATATACCAAATTCAATTGTGAACTAAGGCAACATGTGTGCAAGATATTTGTATTTTCATGGTTTCAACATTTGTCAGAGGAGTACATCTTTGGAGTTTCAAAACACAATCATTGGGCCTTCAATAAATATAATTTCTAAGCGAGCTGTATAAGTATACAATATATTAACAAAGACTACACTCGGAGGGAGTTAAGTACATCTATTAATGAATCATTGCTAACCTTGGTTTTGCTTGATTGTACAGGAAAATTCTAATTTCTAAAATTTTTTTCCTTCACCTTGTCCATCAATGTTCACTCTGTCTAATGTTATTTTCCCATATGCTTGTAACAAGAATAAACATCTCAAAAAATTGGTGACGGCTAGAGTGTGGAAAAGACTTTGAAAAAATTGCTGGGATACTATTAGGGCAAGAAATACATGCATGTTGCAAACCTAGCTCAATTAAAATACATCTAAATGTGTACTCAAGTCAGTGCCTCAAATGATACACAAGAGAGTCTTAACGGACTTAAAGGCATCTGAGGTGATTGCTGTAGTTTTATTTTATGGCAGTACTCGGGTTTCTGAGCCTAACTTGTACAGTGCTATAGTATTAAGCAGCTTTGTAGATTTTCTTGACAGTCTAATTTTCTTAGATGCAAAGCATTTTATGAAATTTCTCCAAATTAATTTTTCAGGACTCTTTCCCAACCCCCACTGCTCCAGAATTGATGCTATGAAACATGGCTATTTCAAAAGGTTCTTAAGTTTGCCAAATAAGACATTTATCAACTATAGTCAGATTTTGTACAAATAAGCACTGGTTACACACCTTAAGCTGATCTTGTGAGAGCAAGGTTGCAGGTCTGGGTCTCCACAACAATTGGCAGAAACGATCCTTGGTGTTCTTCTGTAAGAGACGTCCTTGGAACGTCCACATCCAGTATGCATTATCCACCTAACATACATATCCAAAATATTATAAAAGCATACAGAAGCATGCTTGCACTACGTGCCGTAGAATAATACCTTCGTCTTGGTACCAACTATCTCAGATATATTTTCTCCAATCTTTCCTACAGCACCCGATGCAAGGGCAGGTGGCTGAATTGCAGCCTGGCCTTTGCTGATGCAACTTTCAAGCTGTACACTAAGTGGTGAGAAAATAGCAAAGGGGCATCAGCTTCCTGCTCCCATCTCCATTTTGCAGGGCAACATTTGTCCTTCCTCACTGCAGCACTCTCAGGATCTCAAACCCCATTACTTTATGGGGTGAATACAGCGAGACTCCAGTGCCAGCTTGAATACAAGCTTTTGCATCACCTCCCAGAAGACAGGATGCATTGTAGAAAAATGATTAAAGTATCAACCACTGTTTAGACTGCAATCCTGGAATAAACAAATTCCAAAATTTATGACTGGAAATGTAATAAATTCAAAGAGTTTAGACTGGTTGTTCTGTTCTTCCCAGTTTTCAGGAGAGATTTGGAATCCTGACATTTATGAGACAAGTACATTAACCTTACCTTGTGACTCCACCACGATACTGAAGTTATTACATATCGTCCTGTTGGGTCCCATTCAACATCAGAAGCCATATAATGCTCAGCTACATTCATCAGTGTGCAATCTGACGTGTCGTAAAATGCTAAAGCACCATTCATGCTGCAAATTCAGAACATTTTACATTAAAACAAGATACTTGTTAACAGTAGAAACTGTTACTGAATTTACAAGTGTTCCATATTCATTGTCACACATTTAAACTAGTGCTTTCCTACGAGTGACCACACTTCAAAAGTATTCCATTGACTATAAAGCAATTTGTGATGCCAAGGTCGTGAAAGGAGCTATATAATTGCAAAGTCTTCTTTCTTGAGAAAAGAACGTCAACTTGGACTATCAGTACTCATTACCATAAGCTATTTTAAAAATTTGTCGACGTGAACCTTGTCGGGCTTTGTAAGTGAACAATGCAAATCAGAATAGAGTGTGCTGCAGGAGTACACGACTAGTGAATCGCTATAGGGGTAGGGAAACAAAATTAGGAGAACTTTTTCCAACAGTTTTCTTCACTGGTTAAACCATTCTGTGAAGGTAACTACTACGCAACCCCCAAAAATCAGCCACCAGGTACTGGTACATTGTTCTCTCAAGAAAACTGGTGGAAGGTCCTTTTTGTAATAAACCATTCTGAATTACATTAATCTTAATTTTTGTCTATTCTATATTGTCAGATCAGCCTCATTAAATCAGTATTTTTACCCTCATGAGTAATTCAGGAAAAGTACATATGCATCATATCTGACAAAATGTTGTACAATTCAAAATGTTTATCACTTGCTTTGGTCATCTCCTCCCACCACCCACCAGGAACAGCATACCTGACTGATTGGAATGCCTCATTAATCACTACACCACTACTCACCTCCTTAGACCAGCCAATGCCACAAATTGTCCTTGTGGACTCCAAAAGATACTATTAGCTTGCTGCTTATCGAACATTTCTACAAAAGGAAAAGAGAGAAAGTTAATTTTAGCCACCACAGATTGAAGTAACTATTAATTTATTATCCTGACAAATCTTACTTTCATTCTTCCGTAACACATACCTGCAGCAATAATTAAAATACCTACCTACCTGCAAGTAGCTAACACATAACTGGTAGCATTATGCAACAGTTAAGAACAAATGCCAACTGTGCTATTGTACTACAAACACAGAGTCAGTAGTATACAGATTTTCAGCACTTAAAAAGAGCAACTGATTGTGCATATGTTGCCATGCTTCAACATATAAAGGTTACCATACATGTTCCTATGTGGTTAAACAAAGTACTTCGCTTTTCCTTATGAGTAGTTGTTGTTCTTCATGGAAAAGCAGCATTTGTATAGACAAAAGAAAAAGGTTTCAGAGCAAATTTCAATCTTTGGCAATATTTTCCAGCGGCGATCGAACATGCAAATTAGGAGCAGGAGTAGGCCACTCGGCCCCTGCAGCCTACTCTGCCATTAAATAAGATCATGGCTGATCTGGTTTTAACCTCATATTCCTGCCTACCCCCAATAACATTTCACCCCCTTGTTTATCAAGAATCTATCTACCTCTGCCTTAAAGGTATTCAAGAACTCTGCCTTAAAGGTATTCAAGAACTCTGCCTCAACCATCTTTTTAGGAAGAGAATTCCAAAGTCTCACAACCCTTCAAGAGAAAAATCTTTTTCTCATCTCTGTCTTAAGTGGGCAACTCCTTTTTTGAAACAGTGATCTCGAATTCTACATTTTCCCACAAAAGGAAACATCCTTTCCACATTCAGCCTGTCAAGTCCCCTCAGGGTCTTAAATGTTTCAATCAAGTCGCCTCTTACTCTTCTAAACTCCAGCGGGTACAAGGCTAGCCTGCCCAGCCTTTCCTCATAAGACAACCTGTCCATTCCAGGTATGTGTCTAGTAAACCTTCTCTGAACTGCTTCTAATGCATTTACATTTTTCCTTTAATAAGGAGACCAATACAGAACTCCACTTGTGGTCTTACCAATGCCCTGTATAACTGAATAATAACCTCCATTCTCTAGTATTCAGGTCCCTTTGCAATAAACAAAAGCATTCTATGAGCTTTGGTAATTACTTGCTGCATCTGCATTCTAACCTTTTGTGACTCATGTACTAGGATACCCAGATCCCTCTGCATCTCAGAGCTCTGCAATCTCTCACTATTTAGATAATATGGCTCAATTTTTATTTGTCTGCCAAAACGAACCTCGCATTTTCCTATATTATACTCCATATCCCAGATCTTTGCCCACTCACCAAACCTATCTATATCCGTTTGCATCCTCCTTATGTCCTCTTCACAACTTACTTTGCTACCTATCTTTGTGTCACCAGCAAATTTAGCAACCATACCATTGGTCCCTTCACCCAAATCATTTATATAAACTGCAAAGAGTTGAGGCCCCAGCACTGATACCTCTGACACACCACTCGTCACATCCTGTCAACCAGAAAATGAACCATTTATGCCTATTCTGTTTCCTGTTAGGTAGCCAATCTTCTGTCTATGCCAATATGTTAATACTTACACCATAAGCTTTTATTTTCTTCAATAATCTTTGATGAGGCGCCTGGTCAAACCTTCTGAAAATCAAAGTACATTACATCCACCAGTTCCCCTTTATCTACAGTACCTGTTACATTTTAAAAGAACTCCAATAAACTGGTCAAACATGATTTCTCTTTCACAAAGTCATGTTGCCTCTACCTGATTACCTTGAATTTATCTAAGTGCCCTGTTAAAACGTCTTTAATAATAACTTCTAATACTTTCCCTATGATAGATGTTAAGCTGACTGGCCTATAGTTTCCTGTTTTCTGTCTCCTTCCCTTTTTGAATAAAAGGAGTTACATTAGCTATTTTCTAATCTAATGGAATCTTCCCCAAATCTAGTGAATTTTGGAAAATTAAAACCAACACATTAACTATCTCACTAGCCACTTCTTTTAAGAGCCTAGGATGGAATCCTTCAGGAGCCTGGGACTCGTCAGCCCACAAATCCAACAATTTGCCAAGTGCCACTTGCCTGGTGATTGTAATTTTCTTGAGTTTCTCCCTCCCTTTCAATTCCTCATTTACAGCTGTTTCTGGGATATTAGGCGAATCCTCTATAGTGAAGATCAATGCAAAATACCTATTCAATTCATCTGCCATCTCCTCATTTTTCATTATTAATTCCCCAGACTTACTTTCTATAGGACCCAAACTCACTTTGTAAACTCTTTTTTAAACATCCAAACTATCTGTCTTTATTTTTCTAGCTAGCTTTCTCTGGTACTCTGCTTCCCTCCTTATTAATCTTATGCTTTTCTTTGCTGATATTTATATTCTGTCCAATCTTCTGACCTGCCAGCCACCGTTGCACAATTATATGTTTTTTCTCTAAGTTTGGCACTATCATTAACATTTTTAGTTAACCACAGATGGTAGATCGTCCCCTTGGAATTTCTCTCTCTTGTTGGAATGTATATTCTGAGTATTCTGAAATATCCCCTTAAACGTCTGCCACTGCATCTCTATTAACTATCCCTTAACCTAAGTTACCAGTTCACTTTCACTAGCTCTGCTTTCATGCCCATGTAATTGCCCTATTGAAGTTTAAAATACTAGTCTTAGACCTAGTCTTCTCTCCCTCAAACAATGTAAAATTCAATCATATTATGACTACTGCCTTCAATATGAGGTCGTTAATTAATCCAAACTCATTGTACAATACCAGGTCTAGTATAGCCTGCTCCCTGGTTGGCTCCAGGATGTGCTAATCTAAGAAATTATCCCGAAAACATTCTATGAATTCATCATCTATGCTACCTTTGCCCATCTGGTTGTTCCAGTCTATATGTAGGTTAAAATCCCTCATGATAATCGCCATACCTCTCTGACAGGCTCTTACTATTTCTTCTTTTATACCCTATTCTACCATGTGATTACTGTTAGGGGGCCTGTACACCACTTCCACAAGCAACTTCTTGCCTTTATCATTTCTCATCTCGACCCAAACCGCTTTAATTAATCGTCATTAATTAACAGAGCCACACCACCATCTTTTCCTAACTTCCCGTCCTTCCTAAAAGTCACATACCCTTCAATGTTCAGATCCCAATCTATCCCATCCTGTAGCCATGTCTCTATAAAGGCTATTAGATCCTTCTTATTTATCTCCATTTGTACTATCAGTTCATTTGTTTTGTGTCGAACGCAACATGCATTCAGATACAGAGCCTTAAGTTTTGAACTTTTATTATTTTTGTGAACTCTAGCCTTATCTATTGATTGTATTTTTCTTATGGCAAATTAACTGAGCATGACTGAATAATGGGTGAAGGAAGTAGTTAAAGAAGCGGATCACAGCCCCAAACTTAACGATATTGACTTTGTAAGGAAGACATGCTTTTTTAAAAAGAAAAGGCATATAAGCGAAAGCTGGCTAAGAATTTAAAGTAACCACTTTCTGGAAAATTCCTATGTGGATTATACTTGACCGACTAATCCAGAGAGGCCCTGGAATGTTGCATCTAAAAAGGCATCAGGGGCCACTTCAGAGAGATACTTGAAAAGGATGCAATGCAAAAGACTGAACTTTAATCTCCTGTAGTTGCGGAGACAATGGAGACTGGTTACCACATCTCCGCAGAAACCATCTCCTGTTGAGTGTTATCTTAGAATGTGGAAGTGGTCTGAGTTGAAAAAAAGCATATTCTGGGCAAAAGACATGTTTGTTTTTTCCCTTCCAGGAATACACAAGAAAAATGGTTAAAAAGCCAACTGCAAACCTGATCGGTGTATTCTAGCTCTGATGTGCTAGTGTGTGCTGTGAAGATCACAGCAGAACAGCAACTAGGCATCCCTGCAGTTTGCAGTTAAATGTCTCCCTCTGTTGCTGGAGGCAAATCACAAGTCAGCAAAGCCAGTTAAGAAGGAAACAGGGCAATGCCTTCAGCTAACCCGCAGAACCAAGTGTTTCCAAACCAACCGCCAAGGTTAGCTTAACTGGAATCACCCAATTTAACTGCTGTAACATTTCGCCATATACTCCTCACAGACAAGTCACAGATTGATCCTTATGTCTTTTTAACTTTTCATTTTGGACTCAACTCCTCATTTCTGACCTGTGTGGGTGTTGTGTATTTATTATTTTTTTCTCGGGTTTTAGTAACTAATAAACTTACTCTTTGATCAAGAAAGCTTGGTTAAAGTGGCTCCTTCTAGAACAAATACATTTGGACTGGGAAAAGGTATCCATAAGGGAAGGGATCCTTTATAATTTAACCTTGTTGCGACTAACCGAGCAGGTTGAATAAAGGGGAGCCAGCTCATTCCTCCTCATCTGGGAGCATAACAAAACTGGGGTCCCGTTAGGGAAGATAACAATTTGGTTATCTCATCCGGGACCATAACAAATTGGGGGACCTCGTCCAGGGACCGGTCATAATTTCTATATCGCCTTTCATGACCACTAGTCACCTCAAAGCACTTTACAGCCAATGAAGCACTTTAAGTGTACTCAATGTTGTAATGTAGGAAAATTGGCAGTAAATTTGCACACAGCAAGCTTCTACAAACAAGGATGTGATAATGATGAGATAATCTGTTTTTGTGATGGTGATAAATATTGGCAAGGACAATGGGGACAACTCTGCTCTCTGAAATAGTGTTAAGGGATCCTTTACGTCCACCTGAGGTCGTAGACGGGGTCTCAATTTATTGGCTCAACTGAAAGACAGTAACTGCGACACTGCAGCAATCCTTCAACAGTAGAGTGTCAGCCTTAACTTTGGGCTCAGGTCCTGGATTGGGACTTGAACCCACAACCCTCTGACTCAAGTTACGATTAGTTACACAAAGAAATACCAGGAACAGATTCCACTGTTCAAAATAAATTGAATTTAAGACTGCATATTGTTTAACCTCTCAATGTCAAATTCTTATTACATTGAATAAGTAGATGCAAAACAAATTTAGGCTTGCGACCATATAGTAAGTTAAATGCAATATTTGGAAAATGCCAGAGTTTTTTTAAAACTGCAAATATTTTTCTAAATAATAAAAATTATATCTTCGTCTCTAGTTCCATGCCTGTCTAATCTGGGTAGCACTAATACAATTCCATACCTCCACCACCCTCCTGTATCATCAATAAGCAGACATGGATGAGCACCAGAGTACATCTGGTTGAAAAGACTTGAACTTGTATAACGCTTTACCATATTTCAAATACTTCACAATGAACTATGTGCATTTCTGAAGGTATTGAATTTAAAAGTAGAGGAGTTATGTTAATCATGTATAGAACCTGTGAACACTTGTGCACAGCTATAGTTCCCACATTATATAAAGGATATAGAGGCACTGGAGAAAACACAAAAAAGAGTCACAAGGATAATACTAGAACTAAAAGGATAGACGTATCAGGAAAGGCTGATCAGGCATGCAGTGACTAACAGGAATGCATTTAATTAATATGGAATGTCCGACATTAATAGAAACACAATCACTGCAAATATGCTAAGAGGATTTATGTGGGAAGCAAACTTGAATGATAGAAATAGATAATGTTGAGTGGATTTGAGTTGTTCTGTTTCAGAAGTCAGATGAGGCTATGTTTGAGGAACTTTCATTGAGATTAGTTTAAAGTCTTTGTGGATTTCAGATGATTCTGAGCCATGATTTTTGCTATTGTCCACTAATAATCATTTGTGTCACCACATAATGCAATTCATATTCAGGTTTTACTGCCGTGTGACACTGGCAAGCAGGTGACAGAGTTTTATTTTCTTTAGGGGAAGGCTGCGGGGTGACCTGATGGAGATCTTTCAGATTATGAAAGAGTGTAATAGGGTGGATGCAGAGAAGACGTTTCTTGCTGGGGAGACCAAAGCAAGGTCTCATAAGATAATCACCAATAAATCTAATCAGGAATTACTTACTGATGAGTTCAATTTTGCCATTATTCTTCACATGGTAGAAGGATACTGATATTCTGGGTGTCTCTCCATGTAACACAGCAAATTTACTTCCATTTGGCTCCCAAGCAAAAGCAATAATACCCTCTGAAATACACAAGAAAAACACACATCGGTAAAAAGATAAATTACTTAACTAAAATCCACTAATGATTGCTTAATTCTTCAAAACATAACCAGGCATGTAATTTTTTATCCACTTCTAAGCACTAAGCAACCATCCCTGCCTTACCCAAATAATTATAAATAGATTTTGACAAGTGTTAGTGTACAGCCTACATCTGTTAATTCATAACTTCTCTGCTCTCCAACCTCTTGGCCAAATTCAAAATCATCCAATAGCTTGAAATAAGCTATTTTGATGAAGCAGCTCAGGTTATTTTTGCACAACTGCAATTTGATACAGATAATTCAATTTTAGCAACTTTATCAGAGGATTGGAGAGTGGCATATGTGACACCCCTATTCAAGAAAGGATGCAAGGGCATTGCTTGTAACTACAAGCTAGTCAGTTTAGCATCAATGGTGGGTAAAGCTTTAGAAATGATAATTTGGGATAGAAAGTAAACAAGCACTTGGAGAGGTTTGAGTTAATTAAGGAGAGCCAGCATGGATTTGTAAAAGACAGACTGTGCTTGGCTAATCAAACTGAATTTTTTTGATGAAGTAACAGAGAAGGTTGATGAAGGAAATGCGATGGATTTTGTCTATATGAATTTTGATAAAGTATCACATAAAAGGATGGTTAACAAAATTGAGACTCTTGGAATAGCGGGGCCACTGTCAGCTGGGATAAAAAATTGGCTTATTGATAGGAAACAGCAAGGGCAATTAGGGATAGGCAATAAATGCTGGCTTAGCTAGCGACATTCACATCCCATGGTCTTGAGTGCAAAAGCAGGGAAGTAATGCTGAGCCTGTATAAAACTGGTTAGGTCACAACTAGAGTATTGTACTCAGTTCTGGGCACCACAAGGTCCTCGAGAATGAGAAGAGCAGATTTACCACAATGATTACAGGGAAGAGGGATTTTAGATACAATGTTGGATTGGAGAATCTGGAGTTGTTCTACTTGCAAGGAAGATTGAGGGGAAATTTGATAGAGCTGCACAAGATTATGACAGGTTTAGGTGAGATAGACAATAAAAAGCTGTTCCCATTGGCTGATGGCACAAGGACGAGGGGGCACAGATTTAGGATGTGAAAGAACGTCTTTTTACAGGGGGCATGATAAAGGCCTGGAACACTGCGTTTGGGGTGGTAGAGTTGGAGACGATGATTTCAAAGACAAATTGGATGGGCATTTGAGGGAAATAAACTTACAGGGCTAAAAGGATAGAACAGGGGAATGGGGCTGATTGGATTGCTCTACAGACTGTCAGCAAGGGCTCAATGGGTTGAATGGCTCCTTCAGTGTCAAAATGACTAAAAGTAGGCTATATTTACATTTTTTAGATGCTCGAGTTATTAACAGGTTTTAAAAGTTTCATTTCAAATTGTAGACAATACTTTTAACTGCCCTCTTTAACCTGTAACAAAACAATTATCTCTCCTGGAAAAAGGCTCTGCAACTTTAAATTTAATGCCATTGGCTTTTCCAACTACACAACTCTACCCAAAAAGGGTGATCGTTTTAAATGCCTCACGGAGAATGCAATCAGTTACACCTGATGAAGTATAGGTGAAGTCATCTGTAAATACAGAGATCCCCAACAATGCTATTTCGATATGCATTTGATCTATATTAAAATGGCATCTACACCTTAGAGTGACTTACAACAATTAACTTTGCTATACTGGAGCTGAGGTTCAAGAAATTAAACAGGACAATATTCTAATCCACTGCTTCTTCCAAATCACTGGTTAATCCAAGGATAACAGGAGAAACTTTTACAATATTTGCATCTTCATAAGCAGTGTAAGATATTAAGCATTCTGGAGACTAGTGTACTAAGTCAAGACAACTGCTCAAAAAGGGGAGGGATAAACCTGGCATTTACAAGCGAGTCAGCCACAAGTCGGTGGTGGGGAAACTTTTAGAGACAATAATCTAGAAAAAATGATTTGGCACTTGTAAAGGTATGTGTTAACAAATGAAAGCCAGCACAGAATTGTTACGGGCAAATCATGTATTACAAACTTGGTTGAGTTCTTTGATGAAGTAATGGGGAAGGTTGATGAGAGTCACTAAAGTCATTTGATATAGTGCCACAAAGTGAACTGGTTGTGTGGATATGCAACTGGCTAAGGGGTAAAAAAACAGACATTGTGAGCAGTTTTCCAGACTGGAGGCAAATGTGAGGTTGTCGTGTTGGGACTGCTGCCCTTTCGATATATTTAGTGACTTAGACTCGGGTATTCAAGGCATAATTTCAACATTTGCAGATGACATGAAACTCAGAAACACAGTAAACAGTGAGGAAAATAGTAACAACCTCCAGGAGGACACAGGCTGATAAAATTTATCTTGCGTGTGGCTTCCCAATTTAACAAGAGAGCTGTGTGAAGTGATGCATTTTGGTAGGAAAAATTAGGAGAGGCAATTTAAACTAATTGTAAAATTTGAGAGGGAGTACAGTAATAGAATGACCAGGAGGTTTATTATGTACTCACAGAATCTTTGTAGATGGCAGAGCAAGTTGAGAAGGCTATTAAAAAGGCATAGGGATTCTTGACTTTATAAATAGAGGCAGGTAATACAAAGGTAAGAAAGTTATACTGAACCTCCATAAACACTGATTAGGCCCTAACTGGAATATTGTTGCTAAGTTCGGACACCACACTTTAGGATGTCATGGCCTTAGTGAAGGTGCAGTGAACATTAACTAGAATGGTAACAGGTGTGAAAGACTTCAGTTTCACGGAGAGATTAGAGAAACTTCGGCTATTCTCCATAGAACAAGATTTGATAGAGTAAATAAGGAGAAACTGTTTCCAGTTGCAGAATACTTAAAGTAATTGGCGAAAGAGCCAAAGGCAACACAGGAACTTTTTATTTTATGCAGTGAACTGTTGCGATGTGGAACGCACTGGCTGAAAGGATGGTGGAAGCCTCTTTAGTAACGTTCAAAAGAAAATTGGACAGGTATGTGGAAGGGTGAAATTTTGCAGGGTTATGGGGAAAGAGCAGGGCAGTGTGATGAATTAGATTGTTTTCTTAAAGAGCCAGCACAGGCTGGATGAGCCACCTCCTACACTGTATCATTCAATGAACTCATTTTCAAATTATGGATTATCAAAACATGTTCTCAAATTCCCCGAGAAACTATCAAGAAAAAAAACTCAATCAGAAACTCTGCGTATCACATGAAATTCTACAAAAATATCTTAATTGGGGCTTTTGCTCCACCTGTGAGAACATAAGTGAGGCCAATGGCCAATTTGAGACAACCCACCTTTCATTTCCACAACATCCACAGGAACCTGCTTTTCCCTCATTCTGAAGATTTCAAAGTTAGTCACAAGACCCTGTAGAGGGAAAGCTTACTAAACATTATACAGGCAATTGACTTCAGGTCAGAATGTTAACAAGAACAATTACTGATAATCTCTGGGTAGAAGAATTGAAATCATAAATCTCAATGGTGCAAAACACTTACAGAAAAAGCATCTGATATATATGAATGTGAGCTCTACATTTAAAATGTATACATACAGAGATGCACCAGATATGAAATGGCAGCCTACATAATTTAATTAAATTTCACGTTTGTTATCCATCGAATGGGAAACTAATGCAATTGTATGAAAACTTATTGGTGAATGAGTTTCAGAATGAACAATTCTTGAACTAGGTAAGGCTAAGTGAACATTTGGCTACCATAAAGTAATATCGCAAATCAGTACAAGTTGCTGCAAAGTGATCAGATACAAGTTTACCACCGACTGGAAGCATCTACAATATTGCAAAATTAAATCAAGTAATTATGAACCTTGAACTTCAGAAAGAAAGGGGCAACTCAGGAAATAGTCACTATAAGTGCTCTTCACTTATACTGTGTGTCATCCTTTCCCACCTGGACCACAGAAAGTTTACAGCACATTCGGCCATGGTTGGTTCTTTGAAAGAGTAACGCAACACTGATCTGACTGGTCTGACTGTCTACACTCCCCATATTTCCTTTACTAATATATTTACCTAATTTTCCTTTAAGTGTAGTCTCTGCCGCAAACATTCTGTGGCAAGGCATTCCAAGCTCCAATAATCTACTACGCAAAGACATTTCTCCTAACCTCTCACTTCACTCTGAATGACAATCTTAATTTGGTCATCCTTTGTCACCAACGCTCCAGGAAACAGCCTTTTCTAAATCATTCATCAAAATGCTTCATAAATGTAAAAAACTTACAAAAGGTTCTCACTCCAGATGTTCTTACAAAGAGGTAAAAAAATTCAGTAAAGTCCCGCTGTTTGCGAGGGTTCCATTCCTGTGAAATCTCACGAAGGGTGAAATCCCAAACTGCAAACATGTGCATACACAGAGATGGCAGTGTGCGCTTTCTACAACAAACCGCGTTCTTTACGGCCTCTGAATTCAGTGTTTTGTTAGCCTTTCGAGACCAACATGTGTTTGAGTGAGAAGTTCAGCATTTTAAATCGCGGATGAGTGAAGCTTTGGAGCCGCAAACCGCGATCAGGTATATAAACACATTTGCATGGGAAAACAAATTTGCGATAGAGGGAGTCACAAAAGGCAGGAGTTAACTGTACTGTATGAAACAAGTAATATGACATAGAATTCCTTTCTTGGGTGTTTCCTTAGTTGTGTCAGCCATTACCTATGGATCAAACACATACCTGTATACCCTTCAGAGTTCTATCTACTTTCACACACAAGTAATCTCCATTTTTCTGCCAGTGTAATTTACAGTCCACCACGTTGAACAGATTGCGCACTCTTATTTCTTGTCGTGTCGGAAACTGCATTAGAGTGACTCTGGCTGGAATATCTTTGTCCTCTGGCACCCAGAATGCAATAACATTATCACCGGGAGACCACGAGAAATCCCTAGCGAATAAACAGATAATCTAATCAAATACAGGCCATTTCCCTCTTTGCAAATTTGAAAATTATGGTATGCAGCTCAAATGCCTGCAAGGAGGCTTATGGTGGGAGAACAACACAGGTCGAATTTCTGAGAGCGGAGGGCGAGAGAGAGGGGGCGGGGGGAGAGTGCCAAGCGAGAGCACGAGAGAGAGAGGCAGAGAGAGAGAGAGAGAGGGAGAGAGAGAGAGAGAGAGAGAGAGAGAGAGAGAGAGAGAGAGAGAGAGAGAGAGAGAGAGAGAGAGAGAGAGGGAGAGAGAGGGGTCAGGGAAAGAGAGAGAGAGAGAGGGGTAAAGAAAGAGAGAGAAGGAGATTTCATGAGATAGAAGTGCATTACACCAAATGGATCTAATAGATAATATGGAAGAGGTATTAGTGCAGGTCTGGAAGTAGAATGTTCACTGTTATACATAACAAAAACAAGCACTGGCCAGAACACAGAAAAGAATTTTAAAAAATTATACATAAAGTAGAATGTTCAAAACTAACATTTTAAATGTAACTACAAGGTCAATAGACCTTGGAAATTTATTATACAGTACATGTACTTACTTTATTCCACTAATCTTCAGACTCTTCTTATCCAACAGTCCCATTGACTGAAAATGTAAAAAAGTTTGGTAGTGTTAGCTCAATTGTGCAGCAAGGCTGTCGGTTTAAAGGAAAGAACTCCCAAACTTCAAATCAACTAAAATCACACTTCTATTTTTGCCCAGTTTTTAAACACTATCCCATTCAATTGTGTGTATTTTGATTTCTTCATTATACCCTGCCCCCTTCCCACCAATTTTCTCCCTTGTTTGCTTGAGCTGGAGTTTCATGGATGCCAGGCAATCTATAGTTCTTCATCTGAGAGGTCAATCTTCATGAATTTAGATAGCAAATCCTGGCAGTTTTGAGGGAGACCAACAATCTGATCACATTGTTCAAACAGAGCTCTGCCGAGTAGGGACATTGGTTTAACCGAGTAAAGCCACCACTGTCACTTCTACCTCCGTCATAAATAAAATATTATACAAATCTGCAGGTCCATCCATCTTTCTTTCTCTAACGAGTTTACCAAAATTTCCCAGCAGATACAGCCAGAACCAAATATTCCAGTTGTTTTCAGCTATTACCTAAGCCTCAAACTAGATTTTAAAATGAATATTAAGCAGATCTTCCTCTTTAAAAAATTAATACATTTCCTAAAGTCCGATGATTTGGGGGAAATTTACAAAACGTTCCTCTGCACATCTCCCTTCATCTCGAGTACTACCCGAAACTAGTTTTCACACTTTGTTGCTGCCTGTATGCTGGCAGCTTTTCCATTTTTTCTGCTAAAGTTTTAGATCTGGTCATAATCTCTTTCATTTTTCCTGATGACTCTGATTTCCACAACTACCTTCTTGACTAACCCCTCCCCCCGCACCACACTTGCTCATGCTTCCAAGGTCGCTTATGTTCAAATCCCGCATTTTTACTGTTGACAAACTTTTCAAACTGTTAGAACAATCTGTTCACTTTATGTCGAATCATTTTATATAGCTTATGGTGTTATTTCCTGGAAGCCTTAAAAACAGTTAAAGATTCTAGCACTTAACAGAAATACTCACAGGCGTTTCATAAATACTAAGTGTGTCTTGTGTCATTCGTGCAAAAAACTTCCCATCATGGCTCCATCTGTTGAAGAAGAATCATTTAAAATGCTTTCATGTTCTCTTTATGGTTCAATTTTCCACAAACCAGTCTTCAATATTAAATATACCACTAGGGCTGAGCAACATTCTTAAAATTCCATACTTCAAATATCAAATTTGCTGCAAAAAAATCAGATTACATTGGAAATACTGTATTATGCATTAGTCACAGTGAGGCAAGATGCAAGGCTCAATGCTGACTTTGCAAGAAGCTTGTTGGTACTGTGTAATGGTAATGAAGAGAAAGGAAAGAGAGGAGGACTATGCAGCGAAGTAATGTTAAAAGATTGGTCTTGATGTGTGGGAGCACTAGGAAGTCACTGCCAGGTTTGGTAACAAGGAAACAGAAGGAAAATTGGGTTGTTGGGTGTACTTGTATTGAGAAAAGGGCTGTGAGTTCAATTAAGAAAAAAATTGAATGATTAAAAGTTGTTGCATCTGAGGGCAGGTCAGTAGTGGCAAGTGTGGAGAACCTTGGGTGGCACGGCAGCAGAAAACATGCACTCTCGGGAGGGGGGTAAAGCAGAGATGGAGAAATTCTCCCAAAGTTTAATGAAAAAAAATCCAAGTGGTTTCTCCAGCAGTTAACTAGAAAAGTTTAATTATTTAAATGGGAACTGATGGGATAGCAGGGGTGTTAATTGTATATCAATTTTTTTTTAATTATATGCATGTAGAGGGTATTAATTGCGGTTTCATTTGAGCATAGAAAAAGAGACACTTGCAGAAACTGGTGTGGCTGAGTCAGGAGGTATATGTTTGTAATGTTTCACTTTGTAAATAAATCGAAGACTGGATAAAGACCAACTTTCCAGATTAGTATAGAGGGAACCAAGCTAGCTAGCTAGGAAAGTTCAACTCCACGTGAAACAGAGAAGATAGCAGTTAAGAGTGTACAAAAGCAAATATAGATAGGTATCAGTTAAGAAAAGATTGCAGACATGTGGCAAAAATAGTGTGACCAAAAGTAGTAACATCAGGGTGATAAAATAAGAATTATGCACATACACAAGTCCTTTAATATGTAAACAGCAAACTATTACACAAGCTGGCTTTCATCAATAATCAATGAAACACCTTTTTGGTACAAGAAGGCAAACTCTTCATTTGAACTTTCCAGATCGCACTCACTTGAATATAGGCCAATGAGCTGAGCTCTCACAATGAAATCCTCGTTTCTTCTGGCCTGTTAACACATCCCAAATGATGATAGCTTGAGGATCATCTTTAGTGTCCATTAAAGGGCTAAATGACACCATGTATCTGTGAAATAGCAAATAATACAAATTGGCTGTGTTCACAAATTTTTTTTTGTCATATCTATCTCACAGAATTGGTTTCACAATATATGAAGTTGCTGGTGTTAGCACCAGCAGCACAAACAACTACACAAGGCCAGAAGCAAACTTCAAAGGCACTGAAGTCAAAGATAAAGAAAAAAAGTGAAAGGAAGGGAGGGGAGAAAATGAATAGGCTAATATTTGATATGAAACTTTCATCATTTGGGCACGGGTTTGAAATCCAGCTCAAATGGGGATGAAACTTGCTGTCTGCTGATCCTACATGAACTAGGTTTAGGCAGCCTCAATCCAATTCTTTTTAAGCACCAGCATGAAACTGACCCCAATGTGCCACTCAACTGGAAATCTCACTCACATCTGGGATGCCTAATATGGCAAACAAACTAGTGCCTCGTGGCATATGCTTGACAAAAGCATTTTGCTGGGCAGAGCTTGCACTGTATCTGCACATGTTCAAGGTGGACACTGGGTACTAGAAACCGTTCTGATGCTCATCATTACCATTCCTCAGAAAAAACATCCTCAGAACATCACATAGAGCCTATAAAAAGTCAAACTTTTGCAGATTAATTTAATGCACCACTGCTGATGACAGAAGAAAAAATAGATTATTTTCCCGAATGCCGCATCACATATAGCTGGTATATGCAGAAAGATGACACGACTAGCTGCCACTCTATTAGGTCCCACCAATTCTCACAATACTCATGTTGCACATTAATATTTAAGTGAAAATTAAACAAATAATGAAAATGCAAAAGCAAGATACTGCAGAAGCTGAAAATCTGAAATATAGATAGGAAATGTTGGAAATACACAACACGTCTGGCAGCATCTTGAGAGAAACAAATTGTTCTAACAAAAGGTCACCAACTCGCAGCATTAAACATTAACTCTATAATCCACATAAAGAGAAGACTCACCAGCTTGGGGAATATAGCCTGTTTAACCTAGGGCGAACTGCTTGGGTAGGTTATTGTAAAATATTTCATAGTTCAGCATTTTCAGAATACAGTAAAGCTAAAATACTTCTTTTGTGATGGCAAGGTTAAGGAAAATATATTGGAGACTTTTAGCCCAGTATCTAATGAAAGTAGATACCTTTCACATGGAGAGAAATCGATTAGCTGGACACCTGCGTGGCTAAAACGCTGAATCTGCTTGAACTTCTCCCCACCCCAAAGAGCAATACCACGCTGATGGAACGTTGCTAAGTAAGTGCCTTTGGGGGACCAACGAACATATGTCTCTGTCCAACGCTGTCAACAAAAAGAAAACACGTTTACAATCCTAGTTTGAACTTTGCTGAACCTAGCTCAGCAAACAGCCAACTAAGGAACTCCACCAAATACGCTCATTTTCCTCAGTTAAAAAATAAGAATAAATGTGGCTGCTGCAAGACTGATCTTCACAAAGATCAACTGTACTGAGATACGTAGCAGCACACCCCCCCCCAAAATCCACTGCTTCCTGTTGCACAATGCTGCAGTTCTGATTTAAGGCCTATAACAAATAATTTTAGTATTTTCCAAAAACACGGTTCAGAAAACTTTTTTTGCTACAAGAACCAAATTACTGAGCACCTGTGGAATCACTTACAGCTCATTAACAACGAGCCATTAATGTATGGGGAATAAATAATTTGTACATTTATTTCTGTTGACACACAGGAATTTATAGGTTAGCCTTATATCAACACTTCTCTGTTTTAGATTTAAAATTGCCTAGAAGAGCAAATAGCTTTGGAACAGTTAACAACTCCCAAACAAAGCAACCATATTAGAAATTATTCAGCCATACGGCAGCAAAACATTACAGGGGATATTAATAAACCGTAACATTTTCCATAAAAGGCAGCTTACGAATTGTTAGACAAAAAGACCAAGGTCCATTTAATTCACCTTCTACCATGCTGATAGTGGCACGATAGAATAGATAATGGAGATGTTCACTAATCACAACAATCCATCTTTATAAATCACTCTACAACATACCCAGACATTTGAGAGAAAATCAGTGGAGAGTGCTTTGGGGAACCATGCTATATTACCATATGCCATTTCCAAATTACTCATAAGCTGTATCCTGAGATGTTAAGAAATCTATTCTATTTGCATTTGAATGATTTAATACTAACTGTTTCCACCTAGGGTTCCTGTTCATCCAGAGCACAGGGCATCCAATCCAAAATTACTTTGCTTAGTACAGTGAAAGGAAAATGTAGTCTATCTTTTAAGTTGAGTCAAAGGTCATTCTTTGTGTATGAGTCAGAATGGTAAGTGCTGGCAGTTTATTTCACAATACGTTACCATTGAGCCTAATCTTGCCCTTGATCAACTTCCACACATACACTCCAGGTGGGGCTAAAAGATGGTGATCAGGAGTGTGACAATAGCTGGTTTTCCCTTTCCTAAGCCAAACCTGTAGCACAACAGTCAACCTGACCAAGATTAGACAACTCAGCAAATTCAAATCAAACCTAGGACCTTCTAGTCTTGCTATGCACAACAGGAAGGAACTTTTCCCCTTGGTGGAGGGATTAATGACCAGGGGGGCATAGGTTTAAGGTAAGGGGCAGGAGGCTTAGAGGGGATGTGAGGAATAAACTTTTTCACCCTGATGGTGGTGGGAATCTGGAACTGGGAAGGGTGGTCGAGGCAGATACCCTCATAACATTTAAGAAGTATTTGGATGTGCACTTGCGATGCCATGGCATACAAGACTACGGGCCTAGTGCTGGAAAATGGGATTAGAATAGCTAAGTACTTGTTTGACTGGCGCAGATTCGAAGGGCCAAAGGGCCTTTTTCTGTGCTGTCGACCTCTATGACTCTATATATTGCTTTGACCAAGAGTCAATAAGGAATTTGTTTGAACATCCATTTTACCAAGATTATATTCAAACAAAAACACACCATAAGTAATCTCCACACAAAGGGATTAGAGTACAAGAATAAGGAAGTCTTCTGAAATTATATGGGGTTTTTCTAAGACAACACCTGAAGTTGTGTGTGGTCTCCATATCCAAGGAAAGATATATTTGCCTGGGAAGCCATACAGCAAAGGTTCACTAGATTGGTTCTTGGATGGCAAGGGTTGGCCTATGATGATAGGCTGAGTAACTTGGGTCTATATTCTCTGGAGGTTAGTAGAATGAGAGGTGATCTCAATGAAACATATAAAGATTCTGACGGGGCTTGATAGGGTGGTCATTCAGATGTAGTTTCCAGTCTGGGGAATCTAGAACATGGAGGCACAGTTGCAGGATAAGGGGCCGATCATTTAGGGCTGAGATGAGGAGAAATTTCTTCACTCAAAGGGCCGCAAATCTTTTTAATTCTCTACCCCAAATGGTCGTGGATGCTCCGTTGAATATATTTAAGGCTGAGATAGACAAGTTTTGATTTCTCAGGGAACAAAGGAATATGGGGAGTGATAGGAAAGTGGAATTGAGGCCAAAGATCAGCCATGATTGCACTGAATGATGAAGCAGGCTCAATGGGCTGAATGGTCTATTCCTGCTCCTATTTCCTATGTTCTTAATTTGCTTTTTACAGGTTTATTCCTCCAAGACTTTTCTCAGGCAGCAGTCCAAGTCCAGTGAAGAGTTAAAATATAGATAAATACTTACTGCACGTTCTTCAATGACAACAGGTTCCTTTATGTCATTCCATAAAATAGCCGTTCTATCTCCAGACTCATAGATAATGCTGCACTGATCTCGACAGTCTGGATCCTCTAACCAGTATCGAAGATTCCCCTATAACACATACAAGAGTGTTATGAACTTGGCATTAACTTTTATCAGTTAGAGAGAAAGAACCTGTCAAATGGAATGGGATGCCGGAAAAAGGAAATATTTCCTTCATTACAGTCCTTCCTGCTCACAGCAGGCACATTGGTGTCAACGTAATTTGCCCTCTATGTGCAGTGGCCGGTGTAAATAAAAAATGTTTAAATAGCAGAGGGTATCATCAAATTCCATCTGTGTACTTTGTGCTCTGAGTAAATGACCCTGTAATGATCCAAGCAGGTGGGAGAGGGAAGATTCACTTATGGTGCTGGAGAACTGAAGGGGATTGAAGTATGCACTGGCACTTTAGCTGGTACAAGTAGCGTGAAGTAGTTTGGCATATTTAATATAGTTTAAGTAGCATTTTTGTAACTGACACGCATAATAATAGCAAATGGTCAGCATAATTTGCCCAATACAGGCAGCCGCCCAGATAACTGTTGGATTATATTTCTGCTGCTAATACGTAAAAGCAATTATACAACACATTCAGCACGGGCCTGGACCCGCTTGGTTTGGTTTGGATTTAGATATCAAGTCCCAGACACATAACACTGTCTAATAGGAAAGGGCCAACAAGTTGAATATTGGGATATAGATACTGAACTTCAGACAAAAGTAATGTTACAATGAATTTGAAAATAAAGTAAGTGATATGGAAACCAGTGGTCATCTAAGGTTTATTTCATATTTTACCGTGACTTACAAAATCTTTGAACGGTTGTTTCGGTGGAATTTCCCAATCATCACTGATGGTCATGTATCTGGCAAGAAAATACAAAGTCAACTGAATCAAGTTGTAAGGATACTTTGTACAATATTAAATGCTGCTAAGCAATGTTTTAGCAACTAGCAGGATAAAACTTTGTTTTAAAAAAATTGATTAAGCAATATCAGAAAATTTACTTCAGTGTGTTTATCATTGCATCCCTTTGCCCCTCCGCTCTGCCTCAACCTCTTGCATGGGAATGGATCCCTAAGCCTCAGTAGCCCTCGGTTTGTGGGATCCAAATTAAATGCATCACAGTTTGAATGCTTTTACTCCCAATATAAATAATGAAGTTGATTTAAACACCATAATTTAACACTTACTTATCAAAATCAGTGAAGAGGTTGACACGAAAAGTATGTTGTTTGTCTAACTTGTATCCATCCGCATTTTTCACAGCATCCACAGCACATGCTGGTGAACTGTATTCCAAGAAAATGTACCTAAAAACAAAGTTGTGAACATTAAGGTGTTACCACAAAGTTTATTCATTACAGTTAAGTGTAAAATCTTTGAATGTCTACTTCTTGGTTAGATAAAAGCCTACAACATCAGTTCTTTTGAATATGCTGACTTGAAGTCTAAATACTCTGGCCAGGCTGAAAACTTTGTTCGTACAGAGTTCAATCTGTGTGTAGAAGTCTGTTCCTTTTATTTATTCAAGCATTTATCATTGGGATAATGTCAAATCCCCATGGCAAAGGATGGTATTATGGTCCACTGCACGGAATATCAAATCCATTTTAACCTGAGTTGCTGTATTAACATATTTGCAGAAAGAACTCTATATGTGACAAAACGCTTACATTTCACAATTTCTTGTACTTTACGAAGACTCCTCAGCAATTCTTTGATTGTGCATGATTAATACTAATTTGATTTTAAAAATCTCATCCTTGTTTGCAAATCCTTCCATGGCCTCACTACTCACTATCTTTCACTATTCCAGCCCTACCACGCCCTGGAGATAACTGCACTCCCTCAATTCTGGCCTCTTGCACATGCCTGATTTTATAAGTTCCACCATCATGATTGCACCTTTAACTGCCTAGGCCCTAAGTTCTGGAATCCCCTCCCCAAACCTCTCTGCTTCTCTTTCCTCCTTCAGGTGCTCATTAAATTCACTTCTTTTACCAAGCAGTTGTTCTTTATGTGGCTTGGTATAAAATTTTGTTTGATAACACTCCTGTGAAGCACTTTGGGACATCTTACTATGTCAAAGGTGCTATATAAACATAAATTGCTGTTGCCTCATAGTACTGTTACAGTAGAAAAGGTTGGCTTTGTAACGGTACATTGCAATACAAAGAAAGTCTGAAAGATTGCCAGATTTAATTACTTTGGAAAAAACACTGCTGTTACATACAATCTCATAATACATTAGTTACTATTATGTTGAACCAGATCACAGTACATAATCACACATTAACAGAAATACAGCTAATGTGGTTTGCGATACAATGAAGAAATTTACATTAAATCAAATCTTTATTTTAAACATACCCTTTTGTCTTTCCATCTGCTTCTGGGTAAAACTCATTTGTGATTTTCCCAAACTTGGAAAAGATCTTCTGGATGACATTTCGGAGTTTCTCTAGTCGATCTGGTCCAACTTGTGGTACATTATCCACGACAATGACAGAGTCTATGCCATCAGCTTCTTGAGGCTGGTCCTTTAAAATATCACCCAGCAGTTCTACAAGAAAAAAAGCACAACTTAAAATTAATGCGGCAGCATTTGATTTTTTCCCCCCACTACATAAATTGTGGGCAGAATGCAGGGTGCTCCATTGCATTCTGTAATACAGTGGTCAATTTTTTTTTGTCACCTGCAAAGTGCCACTGAATGTTTCACTATGTCAAAGACACTAAGAATGTAAATTGCAGCTTGACACAAGTTATTCCTTATGATTTCCTACACAGCAGCCTGCATCCTAATGGTACAGCCAAGGTCACAATGCAAAATGAATGCCAATTTAGCCAATCTGATAGGAGACACAGGTGCAATATTAAGCAAACTCACTGTACATTACACCACATAAACTGCAAGGTAGGCAGGAACATACAAGTGTTCATAAACTGCAAGCAACAAAGTGAATAATCTCGACTTCCAGGAAAGAAATAAAAATGGCTCATGGTAGTGACTATGGAACATTGCTACCATACAACTGCAGCATTAAGATATCTGACCAGGCCTTTTCATCTTATTTGCTGTCTGTTGGTGTAATCCTCTGGGAGAGGAAAAGAGATTCAAAACTAAAATATAGGGAAAACTTCTCCCCAGCTTCCTTCAGGTGATCAAAACCAGACTAGGAAACGACACTGACCATGATCATGTATAAATTTCACTAAGAGTCAACAAATAAGGAGCATGCAAATATATCCAATACTACATAAAAGTTGATATAATATGCTTTGGGTATGGCATTATGTTTTCAATTTTATATGAGTGCAAACTCCTTAAAAATGCACATTTTGGAAACAGTTAACAGTATGGAAGTATTCTGATATTTTAGTTCCATAACATTCAGCAAAGGACCAGAGAACATGAATACAACATACCTAGCTAGCAAAAGCTTGCACTGTTGTTTCAACTTGATGCTGAATTGTGCAGTAGTCAGGACTTCAGGAGATGGGAATAGATTGTGTCTGCATTTAGATAGGTTGGGGAAGTTAGCCGAAGGCTGTCAGATGTTTTTCAACACAGGTGTGAGCACTTGTACAGATATGTGCAACAGAACACAGATATAGAGTATGGCATAAGTGGATGCACATTAAAGTGACAAAGACGCACTTGGGAGCAATGACCATTCCCAGAAGGTTCAAGCAATGTCTGGAGGTTGCTGCCAGGCATAAAGGACGCTCGGCAACATTGCTTAAACTATTCAATAGAAAACTAGCACAGCAATAATGGGGTTAGGCAAGGCTCTGGTGAGACCTCACTGAGTATGGTGTACAATTTTGGTTTCCCCCAACCTTGAGTTCATTGCAGATCCTCAGAAGGTACAGAGTAAGGCAACATGAATGAGCCACAACCTAAGTGCTTTGAACTATGAAAACAAACTTCATTCCTTGGGTTTGGATTTACTGGAGATGTGCGGAGGGAACGGTTCAGAAGAGAGCCAGGATGACACCCAGATTAAAGAACCTTACTCAGATAGGCTTAGAGAGCTGAACCTCTTTACATTAGAACAGCATAGACTCAGAGGCAACCTGATTGAGATATGGAACATAATGAAATAGCTGGATTACATGCCTGATGATAGATTATTTCTGCTTGACAGATTGGGTCAGGTCCGTGCAATGCATTTAAACTACTCAAGAATAGGAATAGACTGATGTTAGAAATTTATTTTTGAAACCTTCAGCATACATTTCCATACACATCAGCATGCTACAAAAAAAAAAGGGAGCTGGATTGGTTCTTGGCTGGGGTAAAGATCACATCTTATAAAAGACAAATGATTCAATGAGTAACATGAGCATGGTTAAAGTGGTCTCCTGGACTGGTTTCAATCACCTGAGGGAGCGGAGTGAAATTTCACAGATTTTTCCCGTTTTTAGTTTTGGGGTTTTGTTCTTTTTATTTTTGCCTCTCCCAGGATGTTACATGGTTGCTGGGAGTTTTCACATGTCTCATAAATGATGCTTCAGGCATCATGAATGTGGGGGCATCTAGTCTTTTCCTGCCCATCATTTTCTTGTTCAAAAGACCTGGTCAATGTATTTAAAAGAAAGAATATCAACAACATGCAAATAAGCAAGCAGATTGCTTGAAGTAATAGGGTTAGGTAGAATTGAGGGGCATTGATTTTAATGGGAAAGAATGGAGTGAGGTGGGTCTTCATAAATTTTATTATTCACTTCAGAGCTGGCAGTACTTCAAGATTTTTGATGAGTTTTGTCATGACAGCAGGTTGGAAATAAACTGGCTTGTGGTCTCCTGTGATTGGAGGGGAATTTTTGATAGGATGAATTGACACAGTTTCTCTCTGCTTGTTCCTGGAGGGAAAGAATGATGAGTACACAGGATGAGTCCAGTAAAAAAAAGCATTTATGAGCTGAATGTACATGTCCTAGGTACATGTTATATTGTACTTCGATTGCCAGAAGGCATTTGATAAAGTGCTACATCAAAGGTTATTGCAGAAAATAAAAGCTTATGGTGTAGGGGCTAACATATTGACATGGATAGAAGATTGGCTAGCTAACAAGCAGCAGAGAGTTGGCATAAGTGGGTCTTTTTCTGGTTGGCAGGATGTGACAAGTTGTGTACCACAGGGATCAGTGCTGGGACCTCAACTATTTACAATTTATATAAACGTCTTGGATGAAGGGACCGATTAAATGGTTGCTAAATTTGCTGACGACACAAAGATAGGTAGGAAAGTAAATTGTGAAGAGGACGTAAGGAGGCTACAAAGTGACATAGATAGGTTAAATGAGTGGGCAAAGGTCTGGCAAATGGAATATAATGTGGGCAAATGTGAAATCGTTCATTTTGACAGGAAGAATAAAAAAAACATCACCTAAACGGTGAGAGATTGCAGAGCTGAGATATAGAGGGATCTGGGTGTCTTACTGCATGAATCACAAAGGGTTAGTACAGCAGGTAATTAGGAAAGCTAATAGAATGTTATCATTTATTGTGAGAGGAATTGATTATAGAAGTAGGGAGGTTTTGCTTCAGTTGTACAGGGCATTGGTAAGACCACATCTGGAGTATTGTGTACAGTACTGGTCTCCTTTCATCCAGAAAGATGTAAGTGTGTTAGAAGCAGTTCAGAGAAGGTTCACTAGACTAATAACAGGAATAGGTGGGTTGTCTTATGAGGAAAGGCTGGACAGGTTAGGTTTCCACTGGAATTTAGGATAGTAAGAGGCGACTGAATTGAAACGTTTAAGATCCTGAGGGGTCTTGACAGGGTGGATGTGGAGAGGATGTTTCCAGAGGGAGAATCTAGAACTAGAAGTCACTGTTTAAAAATAAGGGGTTGCTCATTTAAGACAGAGGTGAGAAGAAATTTTTTCTCAGAAGGTTGAGTGTCTCTTTGGAACTCTCTTCCTCAAAAGGCGGTGGAAGCAGAGTCTTTGAATATTTTTAAGGCAGATTTAGATAGATTCTTGATTAACAAGAGGGTGAAAGGTTATCAGGGATAGGCAGGAATGTCGGGTTCAGGTCACATTCAGATCAGCCACAATCTTATTGAATGGCAGAGCAGGCCCAAAGGGCCGACTAGCCTACTTCTGCTCCTAATTCGTATGTTGCGCGTTATCTTCCATGACATCGCTCACGGGTATGCCCTAGGCATGGGGCTAAGGGGCACAGTGCATCTTCTTTGGTGGGAAACGGGTACTGAGACCTGAACGCAGGTCCGCCCGGACTCAAGATTAGTGGAAGGACTCCACATAATCCAACAACAGAACCAGAACACCTACGTGATCTGTCAGAAATTAAATTTAATGCTAAAGCTGGACATGGATAGGGCACATGCGCAGAGACTTGGTAAGTGCTGGCACAAAAGGTCCAACTGTATAAGTTAACCTGCGGGAAAGGAAAATGTCTGGAGTTCCATGGTGCTTTTCCAAATTAAACTACAAGGACACATTCAATGTTCCATCTAACTTCCCATCGCTGTGCAAGGCCTGTTTGTTACACAGGGCGGTCCCTTTAAGATTGCCCGCGACACCATATGTGCATATCATAAAAGGACCACTTCTTGTTTGCCGCTTGCTTGCCCCTGGATGATAAATTTCTGGACTGCTGCAAGGTTGTGCACCTCAGAAGCAGCACTGGGCAGATGGTCATGAACCATCATGAAACAGCAAAACAAAAATTTAAGTGTCCCCTTTTTAGAGGGGTATAACTAATAGAGAACTTAAACAAAAACAAAGGAAATAGATCTTATTTATTTTATTTACCCTATCTGTGTTGCCCACCAACTGCGGAAGGTCTGAAATGAACTGGCAGATACCAGGTGCACCCTCTCCAGGTCCACCTGGGCGTGAACTAGATCGTGGAAGAGAGGCAGGCAGGCAGGCAGCCAGAGCAATCACCCCTACAGGCTGTGCCCAACCTAAACCTGTAGGTGGCCATCTTAGCCAGGCCCAGGAGTAGATTCACAAGGTCTAACTTAACTGTCTCCCTCTGCACCAGGTGATATAAGATCAGAACTTGGGAATAAAGTGGGGCCAGAAGTTGAGGAGCATCCTCTTCAAATTATGCAGACTGCGATTTCACATTGTGAAACAAGGATTCAGACTGCAGAAGTTACAGATGCCATGGGAGGGGAAAACTTTGTTTGGAGATACAACAGGGCGAGAAATATTTTACAGGTGTATATAAATAAGTTTTGTGAATTAATACATTTTAGACTTATTTTTAAATACTACATATTCTCAGATTATTGCCAAAGCAAGGTGGCAATTGAAGGTATTTTGTGCAATTCATTGGTTTCCCTGCTCCTTGTTGCTAGCTACTCATACAAGGAACACAAGGTTAACATGCAGGTACAGCAAGCAATTAGGAAGGCAAATGGCATGTTGGCCTTTATTGCAAGAGGATCAGAGTGTAAGAACAAGACAGTCTTGCTGTAATGCTATGGGATTTTAGTGAGACCACACCTGGACTGCTATTCAGTTTTGGTCTCTTCATCTAAGGAAGGGTATACATGTGTTGGTGATGATACAGCAAACATTCACTAGACTGGCTCCTAGGATGAGTGCTGTCCTGATAGGCTAAGTAAATTGGGCTAATACTTCCTAGAGTTTAGAATGAGAGCTTGGAAACTTGTCATAATGAATAGCTCACACCTACAACTCTTGTGGCACACAAAATAATTGTTGGCTAAAAAGCTAAAGAATTACAATTTAGTAGGTTGCCCAAAACTAGCAAGCTTTTGATTGAACATCGGTTTTTTTTTTGGGGGGGGGGGGGGGCGGTGTGCTGACGTTGGGTGGGGACAGTCTCAGGATAATGGGCGAGGGGAGAGGAATGAGATGATGAGAAATCTCTTCACTCAAATGGTTGTGAACCTTTAAAATTCTCCACCCCAGAAGGCTGTGGATGCTCTGTAGTTGAATTATATTTAACGCTGGGATAAAGAGGTCTTTGATCCATCAAGGAATATGGGGAGTGGGTGGGCAAATGGAATTGCAGCAGATCAGCAATGATTATATTGAATGACAGAACAGGCTCGAGGGCATATGGCCCACTCCTGCTCCTATTGCTTATGCTCTTATTTGTCTGTAGCCACTAGTTAATTCTTCTAAACTGGTAGTTTGCATGAACGTACAAAGAGGGAACTACCCTCAACTTCAACCCTAATGCCAGCATCTTAAAACTAATCCATCTCACATTTCATGTTTTCCAAGGTGACATTTATAAGTTAATAATTTCTCAGAGCATCTAGGCTGATGTTTTACTGCAGCACTGAGGAAGGCAATGTCTTTCAGATGAGACGCTAAATCAAGGTTTCGTCTGCCCTCACAGGTGGATGTAAAAGATCCCATGGCATTATTCAAAAATGAGCTGGGAATTCACCCACTTTCTTGGCCAACATTTATCCATTAACCAACACCACGTGGTCATTTATCTAATTAGCCGCTTGTTGGACTTAGTAGCACAAATTGGCTGCCACATTTGCTCATTAATGACTGCACTTTATTGGCTATAAAGTGTATTGGGCACCCGAGACACAGTAAAAATGCTGTACAAATGCAAATATTTAATCTTTATTATCTAATAGCTATTTACAGGATTGTCACAGTTAAGTTCCTGAAAGCAGGTTATTGAGCCATATTATATACATCACAGGGGAAAACAACCATACAAAAAGCAACCACAATATTATCATGCTTCCAACTGCAATCTTATTTGGTTAAACCCTCCCAAGAAAGCTTATGTTCAAATTGGATCGATCAATTTCGGTAAACTCACCATATTAAACTGTAAGAATTATAGATAAGGCTTCATTGACATTTTACATTTAATAATACTAACATAAGTACCATGTTTATTGGACCATAAGATGCACTTTCTTTCTGGGAAAAGGTCACCCAAAATTGCCATCGTCTTATGATCTGAACGTTACTCACAAATATTTCCTTTTAAAATCTTGGTGCATCTTACAGTCTGATAAATATCATAGGATAATATTGCATAAACGTGAGCAACAGAAACCATCATCTGAACTGGCAATCTTCTCCACCCCTTTCAAGTAGCTCCTCAATAAGGTCCACTTCAGATTGCACAGGCTGATGGGATCCAAGGGTGGAGCTCAGGAAGCCAATGAGGAGATATTGGACAAATTGAGCATGGAGAAAGGTGACATTTTGGATGAGTTATCACCAGTGGTGGTAACAAGGTAAAGATAAGGACAGATGATGTGGAAGTGGTCCTTGCGATGTACAAGATATAACCACAGTTTAAGATTAACCAGGACATCAAAGAACACACTGCTTGATTCAACAGAACTTGAGCAATTGAGAGGAGATGGAGGCAGAAAGGAGAGCATTACTTTTAAGTCGAGAACATACGAAATAGAAGTAGGCCATTCGGCCCCTTGAGCTTGCTCTGCCATTCAATAAGATCATGGCTGATCTGTGTGTTTCGAATTTCACATTCCCATCTACTTCCAATAACCTTTGAAACCCTTCCCCAATAAGAAATTATGTACCTCTGCCTTAAAAATATTCAATGACCCCGCCTCCACTGCCTTCTGAGACAAGAGTTCCAAAGTTGCAGAACCTTCTGAGAAAGTATTTCTCCTCATCTCTGACCTAAAAGAGCAACCCCTAATTTTAAAACAGCGTTCCCTTGCTCTGGAATCACCCACAAGAGGAAACATCCTTTCCATGCCCACCTTGTCAATACCATTCAGGATCTTATATGCTTCAATTAAGTCATCCCTCACTCTTCCAAACTCCAGGAAACAAGCCCAATCTGTCTAACCTTTCCTCATAAGACAACCCGCTCCTTCTGCGCATAAATCTAGTAAATCTCCTTTGAACTGCCTCCAATGCACTTACATCCTTCCTTAATTAAGGAGGCCAAAACTGCACATATGTGAAATATGGTCTCGCCAATGCCTGCATAACTGAAGCATAACGTCTTTATCTTTATGTTCAATTCCTCTCGTAATAAAGGACAGCATTCAATTAGCCTTCTTAATTATTTGCTGTACCTGCATACTAACTTTGACTCATGCGTTAGAACACCTAGATCGCTATGCACCTTGGAATTCTGCAGTCATTCTCCATTTAAGTAATACTCTGCTTTTTTATTCTTCCCGCCAAAGTGAACAGCTTCACATTTTCCTACATTATACTCCATCTGCCAGATTTTTTGCCCACTCACTCAACCTATCTATATTCGCCTTATGTCCTCTTCACAACATACTTTCCTACCTATCTTTGTGCCATCTGCAAATTTAGCTACCATGCCTTCACTCCCCTCATCTAAGTCATTGATATAAATTGTAAAAAGTTGAGGCCTCTGCAGGGCTCCACTCATCACATCGTGCCAATCAGAACATGACCCATTTATGCATACTCTCTGCTTTCTGCCAGCCAATCTTTATCCATGCTAATATGTTACCCACTACACTATGTGCTTTTATTTTCCATAATAATTTTTGATGTGGCACATTATCAAATGCCTTCTGGAAATCCAAGTACAACAATCTACAGCCTCCCCTTTATTCATAGCGCATGTTACTCCTTCAAAGAACTCCAATAAATTGGTTAAACTACACTTCCCTTTCACAAAACCATGCTGACTCTTCCCGATTACTTTTGAGTTTTTCCAAGTGCCCAGCTATAACCTCCTTAATGATTGATTCTACGACAGACATCAAGCTAACTGGCCTATAATTTGCTGTTTTCTGCCCCCCTCCCTTCTTGAATAGAGGGGTTATATTTGCTACTTTACATTGTGATGGAACCTTTGCAGAATCTAGCAAATTTTGTAAAATTAACACCAACTCATCTACTAACTCATTAGCCACCTCTTTTAAGACAAACAGAACAGTATGGGTCTTTGCAATACTCATTTGGAGACATCTAGGCTCACCCATGAATTGACATTGGATAAGCCACTTGAAAATACAGATGTGGCCATGGACTCGAGAGCACTGAATGCTGCCAGCATGCACAGTGTCAACAAGTGTTAATGAGACAGAAAAAAAGGGCTAAAAGTCATAGTCAGGCAGAAATCATTGCCGCAGATGTGCTTGTTACACAGTGGCAAGAAGTATGGAACTAAGCTATGGCTGTACATATGGAGGTCAACCACATAACAGAGGCAGCAGATGAGAGAAGAGTTGTAAACCGCAGAAGGATAAAGGAAACAAGGAGGGGTAACACACAAGAGTTGCAGTCAAAGATTACACAAACAACTTTTACCAGGGTAGTCTCCCTGACATAGGCTGTCAGACTGAATGGGAAACAAAGTGACTCAAGGGATACAAGTATTCTATCCTTAGAAGCATATGCCTTGAAGACAGGAGTTGCTAGATTTTCTTGGGACACCACAAAAGAACATGTCATGTGTTATCACACAAATATTTATACTTGTGCATAAGCAAAATACTGAAGGTGCTGGAAGTCTGAAATAAAAGACCCACATTTATATGGCGCTTTTCATGACCACCAGACACCTCAAAGCACTTCACAGCCAATGAAATTGAAGAGTAGTTACCATTGCAACATAGGAAACACAGCAGCCAACTTGTGCACAACAAACTCCCACAAACAGCAATGTGATAATGACTGTGATAATGTTGTGATGGTGATTGAGGGATACATATTGGCCAGGGCACTGGGGATAACTCCCCTGCTCTTCTTTGAAATAGTGCCAGGAATCTTTTGCACCCTTCCGTGAAGGCAGATGGGACCTCGATTTAAAGTTTCGTCCAAAAGATGGCACCTGCAACAAAGTAGCACTCCCTCAGTACCGCACTGGCACTCCCTCAGTACCGCACTGGAGTATCAGCTTGATATTTGTGCTCAAGCCCTGGAATGGACTTGAACTCTGAACCTTTTGACTCAAAGGGCAAGTGTGCTACAAACTGAGCCACAGCTGATGTTCTGATGAAAAATCATCGACCTGAAATGTTAACTCTGCTTCTCTTTCCACAGATGCTGCCTGACCTTCTGAGTATTTCTAGCATTTTCGGTTTTCATTTTTGCTCGTGCATTGTCCCATAGCATACTCATCCGCTATATAGAATACCACAACAACCAAATATTCATCTCCAATTAATGTTTCTGGTCAGGTCATTCATCATCCTGAATTATTAGCTGATTCTATATAAAGTACCTGCAGTACTACCTGAAACATGAATACGTCTTTCATCTTGCACAATCAGACTTACTGTAGATTTCAAATATTTAGTTTTATTTGATTTTCTACTCTTACATTATCTCAAACAAGGCAAGTCATCTTACAACTGTTCACTCATGACAAAACCACATTTTTAAAGTTTCATAGCAAAATTTTGCACAATAAAACCAAATCAACCATTTATTTCACATGTGCTGTGCCTTCACCTGAGTTTAAATGGATCCGATATGCCATTGCTCCACCCCCAAAACAGATGTTGTGTAATAACATTTAAAGTGAAATGACATATTTCAAAATTGTGCCTTTGCCACACTGTAATTCACACAATGACAACTGAGGGTATACAGTGCTTCACTGCATTCAAATTGTAACTAGGACGTACACTTATAATAGAAGTCAATTGAAGGTTAGTGATTTGAAATGAATTAAATCATATTTTCAACAAACTGGTAGAAGTGTCTTCCCTGGCATAAATGAGAAATATAATTGTAACCCTCACTTAATAATGTATCAGGCATCCATTAACTAACACTGCCCTGTGCATGTTGTTATTTAAAAAAAATTAAGCATGTTTTATGCTAGAGCAATAAAAGCTCTCTAATTTATGGTAGTAATAATAGTTGTCAATCTGGAATAACGATCCCTAAATCTGTGTGGCGCAGATCAGCCAGTCCAGTGTCAGGGCAGCCTGTGTCCGCTACCCCTGGTTCCCAAAAGCCGGCTCCAGGCCCAGGCTAGGCCTCAGGCTCCAATCACTCCCAAACGCACATGGACTCAGGGTCTGAAACGCCGCCGCCGGCTCTTCCTCCCCTGCGCCAACCTCATGGAACCCAAACCCTTAATTTCAATATTTTCCCTTTACCCTCATCAGAGATATCGTCCTCGAAGTCCTCAGGGTCGCTGAAGCCTTCCTCCGGCTCCTCCAACTCTGCCACCTCATCCTCAGCCTCCCGGGCCTCCCCGTCGCTCGTCTCCTTCATTCTCCTCTCGCTCGGCGGCCGGAAAAAGAAAGAGCGAGCGAGCCGGGCGCGCACCACGGGGGGAGCGGGGTGCGTGCGCGGGCCCGAGCCCGGGAGGGCAGAGCGTGCGCGGGCCCGAGCCCGGGAGGGAAGGGAAGGGTAGGGAAGGGCGTGCGCGCTCGCGGCCCGGCCTGTTCTAAATCATCTGGAGGGGTGAAGCCGTTCACTTGTAGCCAGAATGTGGGGAGAAATGAAGATTGTTAAACTATGATTCCTTTCAAATATAGATTATTAATCTGCAAGTAGCTTCAGGCTGAAAATTGATGCGGTTGTTCATGGTTTGCTCTGGAACATTCCGCCGCCTCCCCTCTTTGGGTGAGTTTTAGTCTAGTCGGAGGGGGTGCTCCGGTTGTCAGATGAGGGAGATGGCGATGAGCCTGCTCTGTTACTGAGCCCGTTGACACGCTCTCCGCTTCAGACAGATTATTACCTAAAGGTTATTTTTTTTAAAAGCATAAAAACACCAGCCGTTATATGGCAGTAGTTGTTGTGGCGCAGCGGGCAGGCTGCAGATCGCGGTTCCCCCAGCTCTGATAGTGGGTCTGGGCACCTCCAGATAATGTCAATAGCTTAATCTTGTTTTACTTTGTAACGTACTTTATTAACATGGAATGATCTAGATTGAGCGGAAATAGGCTATTAAGCCCAACTAGTCTGTGCCAGTGTTTATGCTCCACATCAGCTTCCATCTCACCCCACCAGTATATTTTTTCTATTCCTTTCTCCCTCATGGGCAAAACTAATTTACCTTTAAATGCATCTATGCAAATCACCTCAAGTACTCCTTTAGATTAGTTCCCCATTCTACCCACTCGCTAGGTAAAGAAGTTAATTCCAAGTTCCTTATTAGATTTCTTAGCATCTAATATTTATACCCCCCAGGAGTGAACGCATCTTTACCAAACTTGCTGTTCAGTTGGGTAGCCTTTGAAACCCAGAACCTTTCTTTTGATGAAAAGCTATCAACCTGAAACGTTAACTCTTTCTCCCTTCACAGATGTTGCCTGAGCTTCTGAGTATTTTGAGCATTTTCTGTTTATATTTCAGATCTCCAGCATCTGCATATTTTGCCTTTCACTTTCTTTAATCTGCTTGTTTTCAAAGGAGAAGTGCTAATTAACTCTTCCAGTGGGTCAAGTGCTAATTAACTCTTCCAATGGGACAGACACCCCAGCCATCAAAGTAATACATTTTCGATTACATCTGCAACTATTATTCTTAGCTCCTATTTTGTATTTTATAGAATAGTAATTGCATACCTGTCTTATAGAGTCTGACTTACTAATGTTCCATTTTAAAACTGTGACAAAAGCATCTCTGCACACTTGGAACAAAAATATTCTGAAACCATAGAAGTCTTAGTGTTGCCTTCATCTATGTGCGAGGGCTGAATTTGGTGCTGAGACGGGCCTTAGCCCACATCTGGCGTGTTACAAAACCATATTGTTCCACTTCTAAGATATTGGCAACTTGCATTCATATTTCACCCCACACCCCATAGAAATCGTGTTCCCTATCTTTGAGTGTTAATGTTCTTCATCTTCAAATTTTGCATTGAAAGTCTCATTCCGCCCTATCTGAGGTCTGTTCTCCAGAAATATACTGGGGTCTGCACCCTCTGTTGCTCTGACTCTGGGTTATGATTTACCTCATGTGTCCTCGTGTTTCTGTCCACTGCTTAAAAACAATTCACCTTGCTATCTTACTCACTTTTTTCAAAATTCTGTAGTAAAACCAATCTGGATGGGACTGGAATTTTGGTCTCTTCATTCCCTCCTCCAAATCGCTTCCCTTTTACTTCTCATTGCCTAGCTGTTCAGCTTGGAAAGTACATGGATAAGCTTTGCCTATACTAAGAACATTAGTTTAATGTCAACTTTGCATTGCTATGTGCTTTGTTATGCCTGTGTTATATACTTTGTACACATTTTGAAAGCTCTGAAATTTAAAAGGAAGACCCATCTTTTCTGCTGAAAATTCTAAGAGAATGCTTGCATTTCTCCCAATTAATTGGCAGTACCACCTTTGGTTTGCCATTGAAACAATTGTCTACAAATGTCTTCTATTTGGCTGCAGGCATATTCGATTCTTAAATGTACTCCACCAATAGTCCCCACCATTTCATCTATTTTATTTGCAATTGAACAATAAATGTAAGATATATAAAAAAAAACAGAATATGCTGGAAATACTCTACAGGTCGAGGGAAGCAGAGTTAACAACCTTTCAGGTCGATGACCCTTTGTCAGAACTGATTCATCGACCTGAAATGTTAAATCTATTTCTCTCCCCACAGTTGCTGCCAAATCCAGCTCTTTCTTTTTATTCCAAATTTTTATTTCAAATTTCCAGCATCCACAATATTTTGCACTTTTATTAATGAATACATGTTGTTGTAACCAAAAGTTGATATCTAACTTGTTGATTGTCTGGAATATGTATTTACATATCGAAGTAAAGTGACGTGAAGAAATCACCATAATTATTTAAAAATATGTAAATAGCTTACAATTATCGATTAAATGGTATTTGGTGAACTGTCTTTGAATCACAGAATTGTTACAGCACAGAAGGAGGCCATTCGGCCCATCATGTCTGTACCTGCTCTCTGAATGCGAAATGAACCTGGTGCCATTTGCCTGCCTTCTCTCTGTACCTGCACATTCTTTCTTTTCAGATAATAGTCCAATTCCCTCTTGAATGCCTTAATTAAACCTGCCTCCACCACTCTCTCAGGCAGTGCATTCCACACCTTAAACACCCAATGTTTGAAAAAGTTTCCCCTGTGTCTCCACTGCTTCTTTTGCCAATTACCTTAAACCTGTGCCCCCTCTTTCTCGATCCTTCCACCAGTGGGAACAGTTTTTCCCTATGTACTCTGTCCAGACCCCTCAAGATTTTGAATAAAATATGAACTTTTTAGAGAATGTAGCTACTGTAATATTCTGGAGTGTTATATGCTAAGTAGGTACTAGCTGGCAGTTGTAGCATATTTAAAGTTGTTAGTAATATTCTTGAGTAGGCAATTTTGAAAACCATAAAAAAAGCATGAGAATTTACATTTTGTTTTTTATTTCCTCAGAGAATTTATTATATAGTTGGAGAATGGAAAGCGAGTATGTGGAGCTCTTGCCCCGTGTTTGTGCAGTATTAGGAGACACCAGGCAGGCAGTTGTTGATGATACCTGTTTGGAGAAGCTGCTTGATTGTTTCCAGGCAATTACAAAAAACGGTAATTGTATAATCAGTTTTCTTAAACATCACTAACTCAACCAGCATTGAGTATGAAATAAATCTGATTTGTATAATTTTAATGCATTTCTTTCTACATATCAAGGTAAATTAGTACTGGAGAATGTTGCAGTTTGTGCTTTTAGGAGAGTTGTCATCTATTCTGCTGCAGTATTACTTCTTCTGCACTAATGAGATTTTCCCCCAATTCCCCACAACAGCCATCCTGTGGAATTCCCAAATGAGGTTTCCAAATTGTGATAGACATGCACCAACAATGAACTGGGTTGACTTTGCAAATTAATGCAAGTTCTGATTATTTTAAGTGAAAGATAGTTCTTAAGATCTGCTTCATCCATTCACTTTTAAGTAACATGTATGATTCTGAGTTGATAATCAGGATATTATTTCCAGACAAAAATGCTCACCGACATCTTTGGACTTCTGTTAAGGTGATCTGTTTGATTTACAGTTTCATCTGGCATTCTCATTCGTCTGCCTGGATGCCCTACTTTTGGTTTTCTAGGGAACATCCTTGGCATAATAAATTGTTACCACTAGACAGATGGCAGACTTCCCTGTTGGCACAATTAATTTAAAGTAGAGTAACTAACTCATAAGACTATGTCATGAGCTTGAACCTCAACCTGCACTGAGTCAGCAGATCACAGCTAGGATAGTGCTAAAATTGGCCTCAGATAGATGGTTAGGGATGAAGATAACTGGACAGTGTTCTGACTCCTGATCACTATCCAACAATCCCTGCTGGAAGATGCAATTATTGATGTGTGTGCACCGAATTGGTCTTGGCTAAGATGTCCCACTGATTAAATCACAGGCAGAAACTGTGAATATGACCCAGATACTGTGTCAGGGAGCAATTGTTGTCCTTGAGACTCAACCTTTGCAAGGAGTCAGGCGCCTTTAGGAGACTGTGGGGCAGGGGGGTGTGGTGATGAATATTGACACAGGCATTAAATGAAGACGCATTATAAACTATAGTAATAAAATTGGGCATTAAATCGATGGAAAATTTTCCTCACTTTTGCTTTTCTTTTCTGGGCTCCCCTAAGAAACGGAGTTGTATATTCTGCAGAGGATTCCATGCCTGACAAATATAATTGTAAATGTATCCAAGCAGAGGGACCTTAACCCTAGCATCCTCTCCTTCATTATGAAGCTGACTGGACTATTTGCAGCCTCAGAGGACTATTTCCATAAGTTGGAGGTAAGCAATTAGAAAATAATTAATTTTCAAGTTTTTAAGTTTTTTTATTTGATGAGGAATTGTTTGCTTGTGATCATTAAGTATGACTGCTAAATTATAGGGTAATGATTCACAGTTTCCATAGTTAAAATGTTATGGTCAGAAAAACTGCCTTTCTGTGCAAATGAAAAGAAAGAAATGCCAGGAAGATGCTTGAAATTCAAAGGAAAATAAAAAATGCTGAAGATACACAGCAGGTCTATTTAAATCTAAAAGGAGAAAGAGCTACACCCAAAAGTGTTGTTCTACTTAGCAAAGAGTGTGTTTCTTAAAATTTAACCCTTTTCTCCCCTCATTTCACATGCTGTCAGACCCGCTGAGTATTTCCAGCATTTTTGTTCTTTTTCGATTTTTAATATGTTGGACATCTTTAAATGTAATAAACACTCATATTTTGTGACAGTGAGCAATATGTGTAATGTTACTTAGAGCCTTGAGCACATGCAAAACTTTGCTGCCAGTTACCCTACTCGTACCAAGTCCTTTTCACCCATCTCCCCTGCACTCGCTGACCAACATAGGCACCCAGTTAAGCAATGCCTCAGTTTTTAAAATTCTTATCCTTGTTTTCAAATCCCTCCATGGCCTTGACCCTCTCTTGTCTCTGTAATTTCCTGCAACCCTGTAACCCTTAGAGATAACTGTATTTTTCCAATTCTGGTCTCTTGCACAAACCCGATTTTTAATTGCTGTACCATTGACAGCCGTGCTTCCAGCTGCCAAGGTCCTAAACTCTGGATATCCCTCCCTAAACCCCTCTGCCTCTCTACCTCTTTCCTCCTTTTAAGGTACTCTTTTGAAATGTTCCATTATGGCCAAGCTTTTGGTCATCTGCCCTAGTATCTCCCTATGTGACACGGTGCAAAACTTTGTTTGATAACGCTCCTGTGAAGCGTCTTAGGACCTTTTATAATGTTAACAGCACTATATAAATACAAGATGTTGCCGTATGCCAGCACAACAGATTGCTAATTCAGCATGCCATGAACCAGACATTGCATCAATGGCTTGTATGTGCTTTTTTAAAAATTTGGCTAAAGCCACAAGTCATGGTAGCTTTCACTAAAGCAGAACCTCCTTTGTGCTCTGTTCACCTGATGTTCTACTGTTTTGTGTTAACATAAAATTAAAGGAAGTCATGTTCAAATGTTGTTCTCCCAACCTGAGTTTCTCAAACCATGTTTTTTTGTAGTAGCGGGGGAGAAAGGGATGTTACTTTCAGAGTAACTACAGGATTAGGAAGTGATTTAGTCAGGTCCATAAACTAACATGTTGACACCAGCATCCAATTATAATTTTCTTGGTGGTGATTTTTATTTTTTAAATTTGCTGAAGAAAAATGAGCTGGAGGGAATTGAGGGATTGGTCTATGAAGTCATTGATTTTTGATTGTAGTTTACTCATCAAAAGTGATGCTACAATTTCAATGCCGTTGTTATTCCAGGATGATGGGATTATGAGCAGTCTGTTTGGAAATCCAGCAAGCCTTGAGACAGAAACTTGGGAGGAAGCAACTGTACGGTGTGGATGGCTCTTAGGGATTCAAAATATGCTGCAGCATGAAGCTGTGATTCAATTTCTCTGTAAATATGGTAATCACTTAATCTCGCTTAAATCTTTTTTTAAGTAGACAAATATGTTTTTCGCTAAAATATGCACACAATTTCTGTTGCAAATATCTATTGAGATCATCGAAAAATTTCAGGTGGATGCATAGCGGATAGTGAAATTCTAAAACTAACAGGAAAATATGGAGTAGTAATTCCTTGTGTTCTACCATATTATAACTGTATAGATTGAGGTGGTTGTCTTTGCATATTTCTGCCCACCTGCTGTGGAACCATAGAACCATAGAAAAGTGACAGCGCAAAAAGAGCTATTCAGCCCATCATATCTGTGCCGGTCAGAAAAAGATGAAAAAGGAGCCAGCCACTCATTTTAATCCCACGTTCCAGCACCTGGTCTGTAGGCTTGCAGGTTACAGCGCTTCAGATGCAGATCCAAGTACCTTTTAATTGAGTCGAGAGTTCAGCCTCAACCACTAATTTGGGCAGTGAACTCCAGACGCCCACCACCCTCTGCGTGAAAAGTTTTTTCCTCATGTCCCCACTAATCCTTCTACCAATCACCTTAAATCTGTGTCCCCTGGTAATTGACCCCTCAGTTAGGGGAAACAAGTCTTTACTGTCTACTATATCTAGGCCCCTCATATGTGCTTGTAACTTAGATTGTAAACCAATACTTATTTTGCCTTACACCACAAATTTATAATAGCTGCCTCTGAGTTTTCACAAAAATTAATTATTTGTGCTTTTGCCAGCATATGAACATATGAATTAGGAGCAGGAGTAAGCCACTTTTTAAAAGTTTGGATCAGGCCTGTGTCATGTTTATCTCACTGGAAGGGCTTCAAAAAATAGTTTTTTAAAGCCTTATTTGTTGGTCCTATTGAATTTGGCCTATTTTAAATTGTGGAACAGATTCCACATCATTGATGGCAGCAGATTAACAAAACTTGTACATGTACAGTAATGTGAAAGTGGCACATTACAACTTTTATGTCTGGTTGTGGGATTTTCCTTAAAGGTTGGAGAAAATCCATTCAGGATGGCAATGGGAAATTATATTCCTCCACTTTACAAGTGTACAGCACACTTGTCTATCTACAACCAGGAAAACACGATGCCTGCATTGGCACCTCCGCTTCAAGTTACTGGGCAAAACCACTGATTCAGGCTGTTCTTAGTACCTCCCAGGGCTGTAAAGTTTACCTCAGGTGCTTTCTAGTTCCAAATTTGGGGGTGTCACTAGTAGCATTACTATTAGGCAAATACATCACTAAATTTGCTGACCCATTCCATTTACACTAAAAGTTTTATATACCAGCAAGAGGCTACTCATAAATGTTCTTTGTATAAAATGATCTGTACTTTTAAGACTAGCATTTCTGTTTGAATTTCTACTTTATCAGAAAATTTGCTATATTGTCCTGTTTCTAATTTCAACAAAGGATTACATTTACTTTCTCTTTTTGCCAACAGACTGCATTGATGAGATTATACGGCTTCAGAAGGACCCGAGTATATTTGTGGCCTCGACAGCTAGTCAACTTTTAGCAAACATTTTGTCTTTCTCTTTACAATGCTCTGAACTTGCTACTTTGGGAAATGGCAGCAAAATCCAGTTAACTGATACAGTTACTGCTTTGCATTCTACGGATTGGTCAGATTGTGCCTGTGCAATTACTGGGCACATTGAAGATTTCCTGAGGTCTGATGTCACTTCCAACGTCCAACAGGCTCTGAAACTACTGTGCAAGGTTTCTGGAACCAGCCATCCAGCTGCCATAGTATCATTGTGGCCTAAGATAGAAGGAAGTATAAAGTTACTTTTAAAGGGTGACTTGAATGGAATTGGTCAATCCTTAGCAGAACTTTTCTTGAATGTATCCAGGTAATGTGGAAAAACTATTTAATATTTTAGCAACAAAACTAAATCTGATTGTGATTAACAGATTTGCTGCATTTTCTACCAGAACTAACAACAATTTGTATTTTATGTACTGCCTTTAATGTAGTAAAACGTCCCAAGCACTTCAGAGGAGCGTTATAGAACAAAATTTGACACTGAGCCACATGAGATGTTAGGGCAGATGAGCAAAATTGTGGTCAAAGAGGTAGGTTTTAAGGAGAATCTTGTAGGTGGAGAGAGACAGGTGGAGAGGCATGATGAATTTATTACATTCTAGTTGTGTTTTAGATGGAAAACCTGTGGAAGCAAATGTCTTATTCTTAAGGGGAAAAAAAAAATCTGCCTTCAGCTCTCTTGTGTGCTTAAGTGCATTTTCTTGGCAAGTTATGCAGCAATGTTGTCGCCTATATCCTGCTGTGATGCCACTTGGAGCTACTTGCATCACATTGTGTGTCATGTGGGAGGCTACAATTCTTGAGCATGAAAAGTAAAACACTAGTCAAGCAGTTGACAGTTAACCAAAAGTGTCTTTGTCTGCTGTTCAGAATACAATATTTTCTAAGTTTATTTTATAAATTAACCCAAGAGAATGCGCCATGAGAATGTTTGAGTGCCAGTAATAGCCATCTCACAGCACTGCTTATTGATAATATCTTAAGAGCAGGAAAGACCACTTTGGTTGATTAACAGCATTGGCTCAGGTGGTAGCACTTTCAACTCTGAGTCAGAAGGTTGTGGGTCCAAGTCCCATTCCAGACACTTGCATGCAAAACTCTAGGCTGATACTCCACTGTAGTACTGTGGGAGTGCTGCACTGTTTGAGGTACCATCCTTCAGATGAGTTAAACCAAAGCCTTCTCAAGTAAAAGATCCCATGGTTCTATTTTGAAGAGAAGCATGGGAGTTATCCTGAGTATCCTGGTGCTATATTAATATGCTATTTTATTAGTAATTTCACAATTGACGGCAGGAGAGCAGCCTAAGTAAAAGAATAAACAAAGAGAAGAAAATTACTCAACACCTTTTACAAATTAAAACCTTGTAACATATAATCTACTGTGAATTGACCATCATATTTGCAGAATGAAAAGTGAGTGGAGTGAAGCTTCACCATCTTGACTTTCCAAACTTTTAGTTTTGCTAATCAATTCCGAAAAACTGAAACTGCTACTTATTTGCAATAGCATTTATACCTTTGTACCCTGAGAGGTTGCTTTGTCATTGTCAATTGTGTGATCCAGATGAGGTAGAAAAATGGCTAACCAGACTTCCTACCCATGCCAGTTGGCATTGGCAATGTCCCTGGAGATGTCCGCAGCCTGGACGATCCCACAATCCTGATCGGGGATAAAGCCACAGATACTGATGGGAAAGTAAAAGAGGAGACAAATATCTATGACATGGTGATTGGCAGAAGGGCCCTTTGCTGATGTGTGGGATTTATTTTTTGTAAAAACTGTATGCTTTCATTTTATCCTGCAGAACAGTTCCCTGTGACATACTGGAGCCTAAAATCTGGGATTTACTAGGTCTCTTATTGAGATCACTGAATCAGGCCGAAGCATTGACATTAGCTTCAGGGATCCTAAAGCTCAAGAACTGGTATGGAAGTCTGAACATTTACTTCTGTTACAAATAAATGTATTGTAGAAGAAATCAGGTATTTACTGATCAGCGAAAATACAATGTGGTTGTACATTGGCAGCTACTATAGCTAGACCACATCCTTGAGCCCTATACCCAACTGAAAAATTACTTGCTAATAGGGTGAATTATCAACTTAAACTGATGCTTTTCTTTCAAAAAAAATGCAACAGGTATATGCTATTATATGGCTATTTTATTTAGAATATTGTACACTAGAAAGACAGCACCTGTAGTGCCCAGTTTTTCAGCTTGCGTCCAAAATGACATCCGTGCGACATGTACATAACTGGTGTGGGCCTTGCCGGACGCCATTTTGGTAAAAGCCAAACGAGAGACATCCTCTATCCAAGTCAGAAGCAGCTGTTAGTTCAATAGCATATGCAAATAAAGGATCTGACACCTGCTTCTGTTCGCTGTTGCAACCTTGTCTTGCACCTGAGACAGCCAGCGCAGTGCTGATTGCCTCCTGTAAAAACCAACACTAAGCAGCACAGAATGGCCAAAAAGCTTATTGATGACCCTAATGACCACTGCTCCATGTCTTGAAATCTCCGAGTTCCCGAGCTGACCCCAATCTCCTAGCCCTACCTCCAGCTGTCAGATCCACCCATCATTACTGCTGTTACCAGTTGAATTTTTGCGACAATCTGTACTGCTTCTAGGCAGAGGATTCGATTTTTCATCAAATTATTGAAATGGATTCAAAAACAAAATACTGCGGTACTAAGAATCATAAATAAGGACAGAAAATTCTGAAAATGCTCAGCAGGTCAGACAGTTTATGTAGAGAGAAGAACAAAGTTAGCATTTCAGGATGCTGTCCTTTCATCAACCCTTTTGTCATTTATCCTCTTCTGTCTTCTCCCCTTTCAGAGATCTTCCCAGTTGTTCTTCCCTCTACTCACCACTTTTTCTGCCTCCTGTTTAAAAAACAGCTATGTAAGGTCATTAATCTGAAACATTGGGCAGAATCTTCCATTCTCAGCAGGGGCCTTATTCACTACCTGAGAAAGCGACGAGACACCCATGCTGACTCTGAGGAGGAAGGCCTGCTATGCGTTCTGCCCGTCAGGCAGTTAAGTGGATGGTGGTGGGGCTTCCTCTAGCCTGAGGACCCCAGAAGACGACTCCCTGCCCGCCAAGAGCTGCCGGCCAATCAGAGCTGGGCAGCTCGTGCACTTGGCAGCACCACAGAGGAGGGTGCCAGAAGAACACCCCCACCCCAGACCTTGGAGTTCCGAGATCACAGAATGACTTTTGAAAAAGCTAAGTGCTTTGAGGGAGGCAGGGAGAGTCTCGCAGGGTGGGGGTCATGGGGAGAGAGGAAGTATGGGGGTCAGCAGCAGGGGTAAGGGGTGATTGTCAGCGGCCACCCCATGTCCATGCCCTCGATCATGCACAAATTAGTGCAGATCAAGGGAACCCCTATCCACCCCTCCAGCTGACATGCAGCCCACGCAGTTTTACCAGTTGTACAGGCTGCCTGTCGGCAAGCCAGCCTGGAGTGGAAGATCGCAGCAGAGGCGGGAAGAGGCCCTTAAGTGGTCGTTAATTGGCAACTTGAGGGCCTCAATTGCCTGAGGGCAGGCTTTGGGCCTTCCTGCTAATAACTTGCTTCCAGTGGAGGCAGGAAGGCCTCGGTATCTGACCCGATGCCAACCTGCTAAATTCTCAGGCTCACTTGCCTCCTTCCCCAGCTCTTGCAGGGGCAGAAGTTTCCAGCCATGAACTTTGTTTCTCTCTCCACAGATGCTGCTGACATGTTGCGTACTTCCATCATTTTCTATTTTTATTATTGAAATGTATAATTTATTTCAAAGGTTGAGCTTCAAGATATAGTACAATGTTCTCACAAATGAAGTTCAATAAAAAAACAATAAGCTGTGGGGAAAAGGCATGGTATTTCATTTTATGTTTTTTTTCCACATGTTGAGAGTGTACTGCTTTATAAAAATAGTCAATCCAGACATTAGAGTTAAATGTAAATTATATTGACTCATGCTGATGGCCTTTTAAAAGTGCAATTTTGTTCGAAATAGCTGATCTTGGGTGGTATGGAGCATGATTTTGATGTCACTGTTGTCTTGTTCTTGTTGGAGTAGAAAGTAGATGGGGTGGATGAGGAACAGAGTACTGAAAATCAGGTATTAAACCACTACACTCGAGAGGAAGAAGGCTATCTATTTAGTACCGTTGGAGTTGAGGAAAAGTGTAATTCCAGCTTTTAAGAGAAGTTGTTTCACCTTGATCTGATTTCCAACTAGCAAGCTATATCTGGGAGGAATCAGGAGAAAGTTGAAGTGTTGCTTTAAAAAGTGCCAGAATCTCTTTTTATGACCAACAGCAGGACTGGTGGTTTGTAGGGTGTGCTATGACTTCTGGACATAAGTCCCCAATCCTGTCCAGTATTTTATAAGACTCAATGGTCAAGTATAAGCTGCATCTGGGAATTATGTTGTATTAGAGTTGTGTACACAGTGACACAGTTGAATTTTGGGAGTAATAATCCAACAGTGTGACATGCACAGAGTGATGCTCGTGCACTTTAAGAGTCTGCTACGAGGTTAAATATCTTTCTGCTGGCAAGGTCGAGGAGATGATAGAAGTGAGAAATGTAGCTGAGCTCAAATCTGAGAAGAAGACCAGATGTGTTTGCAGAAAGCCATTTGGGGTTATTTTTAATAAGCAATGAGTGACCCAACAGGTGAGCATAATGTTCTTCTCCGCCCCGAGCCCCCAGAATTCTTTTTTTTATATATCCATAGGCCGGAATTTTACATGCCGTGATCAGACACACAGCCAACCCAAACTAGCACGAAATCGCGCAAGGAAACGTTGGGTGGGCGTCCCATCGTCATAGCAACGTCCCAACATCATAGCGACGTCGCACCATATCGCAGTTGGCGGGCGGATGCATAAGTCAGAAGTGCGCCTGCTGACCATCAAAGCTCCAACTAAAGCCCCATTTGACTGGGATTTTTAGTGGCCCGTGCGTTTTTGGCCCACGCACCAAGCGTAATCAGCCAGGCAGCCTATACGTTTTTGCATCATTCTTGATCCAGGGCAGGATAAAATGCGCAAAAGATGTTTGAAGGTTGAGGAGTTATGAGTACTGCTGTGAATTGTTTGTAGTTGCATTAGCGAGAGTTTGTGGCATTTTTTTGTGTGCAAATATCCTTTGAACAATACTGCAGCTCCCTGAGGCAGCTCCACAGCAGTTGTCAGCCTTCAGAGAGCTGGTTGTAAACTGCCCTCCAGCACCCTCACTTGTCTTCCTGCCTCCCCTTCGGCAGCACCGAGCCTCTCTCAGCGTGCAGTTAATTGGCCAGCCAGCGTGATATCGTGTGTCAGTTGCGATCGCAGCCGGAAGCACAAATCGCATCCGCTTCTGGGCCCGCTGATCACACGAGCACGATGAGCACAAAATTCAGGCCATAATGATAGTTGAAGCTGGTGAATAAATAATTGGAACATTGTAGTTGGTATATTGTGTGGTCTCTACTACTACTAAGTTGGAACCTCAGGGGATAAAAAATTGAGTGCTAGAATTGTACAGGTTCCCCATTCATAATTGATAGATTTCCTTAAGAGTGGTTTTTCACACACGTCTATGTTTGAGTGAATCAGGAAATTGTGATAATTTGTTAATGTTATGGACATATTTAATATACCACACTATACAATGAATTTGTGAAGCATACTATATGCAAAGCTTTAATTATATTGATAGATATGGAATTTGGTTCATGTTGACCACTTTTTATCAATATAATTTTTCAGAAATCTCACATTGAGTCTGGATTTAAAGGGAATCTAAATTTATTTAAACAAGAGATTTATGGAAATAATCTTGAGTTTTTAAGATTAATGAGTAGTGCACTATGTTTGAATACAGTATTGTTCTTTAGGGACCTGAATTTTATTTCAGCTTGGGAGAATAAATTGAGTATTTTCTCTTTATGAAGGCCATTCAAGCATATTGCCAAGCTAAATTACCTGAGGCAAATGATTTAAGTTAATTTATTGTGATCCATATTTATATATTAAAATTATTCTTTTTAGAAGGCTTAATAAATAAAATCAGCTCCATTATCAAGTGGTGGCTGCTTCCACTCCTTGCAGGGGATTTATTTCACTGAGGATGGCATTATTCTTATTTTACAACCAAACCAGAATTTTTATTTTGGCAATCTCAACCAATCCACTGTACCACAATATTCTCCCTCACACAAGCGCATGCAATCAGAATTTACTATCGCTTCACAAGAAACGCATACGTAAATAATATTCAGGCAGGTAAAAGGACATATTCAGATCGTGACAGTGTCACACTAGTGCTGGGGTAACTCCTGGAGAACATGTTTAGAATAAATATATGCCCATTGTGGACAGCAGTGGTGTTTGCAGGGGTAGATTCGTTGAAAGCATCATGCCTGAATAAAGATTACACTTGAAATATGACAACATCTTAAGTGGTCACTGTTTTGTAATCATGAAAGGTAAGGATTGATTTGAACACCAATGAAGATATTCTTATTCAAAATATGTTATTTCTTTCTCCAAACATTCATCAGGGAATCTTTTCGTGACTAAGCTGCCCCAAAAACAATGCCCTGTTGTAAAGAAATCCCATCAGTAAAATATGCCTTCCCATCAGGAGAATATGCTTTCCCATCAGGAGAATATCCCATCTGTTATGGACTTGATTTTCCAAACAGGTTTCTCATAAGAAACAGTGAACTTTATTTATAGGGCTTCAGCATCATTCACTTGCTTCCATCAAGAACCAAAACTAGACACAAACTCCACCCCGAAGGTTCCCCACGCTTCGGGCTGATTTGTCCTCACTGTCACATTGATCCTATACCGTACATAAGTCTTAAAGCTAGAGTCACTACATTCCTTAAAGCTAGAGTCACTACATTCCTTAAAGCTACATTCACTACATTCCTTAAAGCTAGTTACGACGTTCCTCCCCCTTTAATTTTTTTTACAATTTGTATTTACAAGAACAACTACATTCATGATATTACAAATATATACATGGGTTATGAAATTACAAGTTCAGTCTCTCAGGTGGTTTCCTGATCCAGGTGGAACATCGTAGTTCCACGACTTTAGAATCTCTTACTGAATCTTCATTTTCTGGAATCGCAGCAACATCAGGTACCTCCTTAGGCAGAGGCATTTCAGTGTTATCCACTCCGACAAAGACATCTGGTATGTCTATCCTTGGTTGATCAGCCACAACGGGGACCACAGGTTCTACAATGGCTACAAGTGGAACATCAGTTTGTTGGGATATCTCCCTTCTTCTCAAATGATCCATGTGTTTTCGGATGATCCAGCCCTCCACTTCTACGTGGTACAACAATGGTTCGGTCACCGAAACTATTACACCAGATAACCAATTTGATCCACTAGCAAAGTTTTGTACGAATACTGTTTCACTGACAGTAAATTCTGGCTGTGCAAACCCTGAGTCACTTATTGATTCCCTTGACTGTTCTCTACCTTCCCCTCCAAATTGGGAAGTACCAGGCGGCGCTTCATAAGTAATTCTGAAGGTGTTGAACCTTTAGTAGTGTGGGAAGTCATTTATCGTCTTTTATAAACTATCTTCCACCTTGTCTTCTGTCTATTACAGAGTTTAGTCTCGTCCTTCATTTTGACTTCGCATTCGGCCAGACTCCTCTCAGGCGGAATCTCAACTTGGTTCCATTCAGGGGTTGAGCTACCCATGGCTTCATCACCCACTTGCATTTTGGAAAGCTCCATAACTTTCCCTTCTAATGCCTCTTTTGTTTCACTCAGCTGATTCTTCAGCTCTTCTGTCTCCTTCTTGTAGCTTTGCTGCATCTTCTCTGCCAACTGGTTCTTCAGTTCAGTCGGAGTGACATTAAATTCATTCTGCTTCTCTTCGTAATTTTCCAGAGGCTTTGACCCAGAGGGATCCTTATAGTGTGTGAAGGCCTTTCAACAGATTTAAGACCTGTTTAAGACAGTCTTCATTTCCTCAGGTTGCTGAATGACTACACACTCCTTTTGCATCCTGTTACGGTCCTTGGACTCTCCAGGCTCATTCTGAAGCATATTGCCTTGTTCCTTTTCTAACTCAGGAACTCTACTGGCTTCCTTTTGAAATCTCACTGACCAATCAAGGTTAATTTACCTCAACCAATTATGACCTAGAAGGCTTGGTCCTTCGGCTTCCACTACAATCACAGGGAGCTGTGCTGTCTGGTGCTTGTAATAAACAGGCACAGCGGTAATACCTTTCACTTGTATGACTTCACCAGTATATGTTTTCAGTTTGGCTGAAGTCTGCTCCATATTCAGTTGCTGAATACTGTTGTTTAAATATTTGAATGTGTGCTCCCCCACTGCAATGGTTCTTGCACCGGTTTCCACTTCCATAATCAAAGGTTGTCCATTGACCTGCAGAGTAACAGTGATTGGCTCTGTTTTGCCTACTTTCACATTAAATAGAGAATTAATGGTTTTTTGTTCTTCCGCATTATGTACTTCGATCAGCTAAGTTTGCTGCCTGGAAGTCTGTCTCAATTTTGCTTTACATAGCTTCAGTATGTTCCCTCTTTTATGACAGTAATGGCACTCCACCTCTTTAAAACGGCAAGTTTGAGGGATATGGTTACTCCCACATCAGTAACAATTCATTTTCAGATTTGCTGCTGAGCTGTCCCCTGTATATTTTTAAAATTTTCGGGTAGTATGGACTGTCTCCCGCTTCGCTGCTGACTCTCTGATCTTCACGCCATGCCCGGCGGTCTGTTCCTGCCCCAACTGGAAAACGGTGCCATTTTGTACACTCTGTAAGGCCTGCGAATCCCGCTCAGCGCTTTCCATCACAAGCGCTATTTCCAATGCTGTTTTAAATTTGATATTTACTTCAGCTAATAACCGTGTTGAATGGCATCATGATGCACACCGCAGACCAAACGATCCCTTGACATATCGTTTAGCTGTTTGAACTTCGCTATGTATGTGCTATGGTCTCCCCCGGGGCTCTTACTCTCAAATTAAATTTGAACCTCTGCGTGATTACGGAGGGTTTGGGTTGAAAATGACCCTTTATGAGGTCTACCAATTTGCTGAAGGTCTTCGAATCAGGAGCGTTTGGAGCCATCAAACTACGGATTAAATTATGAGTTTTACTCCCACAGACACTTAGAATTACTTTCCATTTTTCCTCCACCGTTATTTTGTTTGCTTGGAAAAGGAAACTGAGACATTCTATATGATGACTGCAATCCCCTGTGGATGAGTCGAAGGGTCGATCCTGCCAAAAAGTGGCATACCTGATGAGTATATTTTCCATTTCTTCTGCTTAAAACAAGATACTCACATTCACTGGGTAAGGGACAGTGCCGGAACCAATTTATCCTCGTCACCAGTTGTTATAGACTTGATTTTCCAGACAGGTTTCTCATAAGAAACAGTGAACTTTATTTACAGGGCTTCAGCATCAGTTACCTGCTTCCATCAAGAACCACAACTCGACAAAAACTCCTCCCTTAAGAGTCCCCACGCTTAGGACTGATTTGTTCTCACTGTCACATGATACTACACAGTACAATCAGTCTTAAAACTACAGTCACTACATTCCTTAAAGCTACAGCTACTACATGCCTTAAAGCTACAGTTACTATACCATCTCATCAGGAAAAAATCCCATCTCATCAGGAAAAAATCCCATCCCATCAGGAAAATATCCCATCCCATCAGGAAAATATTCCTTTAATTGGTTCTAATCTACCTTTCAAAGAATTTGTATTCAATAGCACAACATTAAATTGAGACATTGTATGAATCGTAGGCATCCCCAGGGTTGCAATGTTATTGCCATTGTTGTTATAAAAAAGGTGTATTCCACTTAAAAGAGTGACGTATTTTCACTAAGCACCAGGAACATTTCAAGACTCCATGCCGCCTGAGTATATCTGTGACATTGTGAGATAATCTGGAGTCTTTCTTTAAATGCTTCTAGGCAACAGGCATTTGGAGCCTTTATTTATTGGTTCAACAATTCCTTTGATTGTATATTTTTTGTAGTCCGCAGTCACTGAAGATGCAGGCTGTAACAGCATTGTTCCAACCACTGAATTACATCATTTCTGTGACTTCTGTTCAACCCCAGGAGGATACAGGTGCGTTGTGTACATAATTATCCAGCAATCTTCATCTGCTGAATTTTTGCCTTCAATCTGTAGATTTTTAAAATTATTACATAAAGAGGAAAATATGATGGTGCTTGAAATGACTAAAACGCAATCACTCGTGCAGGGATTGTGAAAAGCCGGTATCTGGGCATAGGAACGATTTGAGGGAAGAATGATTTGTAATGTATATAAATGTTACAATGTTGTAATTGGCACTTACTGGGGAAAAATAGTATTTATTAAGTTCAATCTTTAGTGCAACATTTGAAAGATATACAGACTGATGAAAGCAGAAAAATGATCCTGGGTTTTACTGTGAGGAGGATTGAAATTTTTTTTTACGTAAAGTGATTACAAAGAGGAACTTTGCAATTGGGGTAGAACATTATGGGAGATGAATGAGCTGAAGAAATCCCTTTCCTCTTGCCCACCACCGTTTCCACCCCCAACACACTCAAACACTCTTCTCATAGTTTTCATACTGGTAGTTTTATTAATCTTTCCTCTCATTGTAGAGGTGTGCCATTTTGGGGTGCAGTCACATCAGATGTTAGCCATTTGGCTTGCTCCAATTGCAAACAGATTAGTGGCTTTTCTAGTCTAGACCTTGACCAGATATATAATGCAGAAATATTTCATGCTGATTGTCGGTTTTGCTTAAGGAATCATGGCATGCTAAATGTGATTGGATAGAATTTATGACAAAATATCTCTGACTGATGTCAACTGAAGAAATGCTTATTAGATCTCCTGATGCAATGGCCCCACAATTTTCAGGGGCACATATTCAGAGCAGGGGAGAATTATGGATGGGAAACCTGGAAGTACAGGCTTCCCAAATATTCCTCAGTTTATAGTTGCTGCAGGCTTTCCCGCTTAATAGGCAACCAACCTGATTGGCAGCCTACAGCAGACGAACGCAATTGAGAATAGAGGTAGTTGGCTGAATAAAAGATCATGGTGGGGATGAAAATTGTAATTGCAGGGTTGTTTGGTGGGTCAGGATGGTTGCTGAGAGGGTTAGAGTGTGGTGATGGAGAGCAAGATGGTAGTTTGTGATCATTGAATGAGATGGTGGCCTAAGAAGTATTTGAGCATGGTCAGAGGTCAAGATGGCAGGCAGAAGGGTTTTAAGCGTGAATAGGGGGTGGAGATAGTAGTCGCAGGTGGGTTTGAGCATGGTTCGGGGGTAAGGATGGTGGTCATGAGGGGTAGAGTGTAGTTGGATGGTGGGGGCAGACTAAATGGTCATCACAGATGGTCTGAGCTCGCAAGGGCATGCTGGTTGTTGCAGGGGATAGAGCATGGTCAGTGGAACGAGATGGTGGTCACAGGGTTAGTGTGTGGTCAAGGGGGGACGATGGTGGCCATGGGGACATAGATCGAATTCATGGTGGGTGAATAGTAGATGTGGGTAATTTAGGGCATTATCAGTGGAGCGAAGTGGTAGTCACCTTGGAATTGGTGATAGTGAAGAGGGTGAGGGGGAAGATCAGTGAAGGGGTCAAAGATCATTGTGAGGTCAAGGATCAGATAAATTGTAGGGAGGATAGCTTGTTGAACTGGTGGAGGCGGGGTGGGGGTGATGGCGATACTCCTGTTGCCCCAGCCTACAAGCAGTGTGGTAAAGGCATTCACCATATGGATCCTGCCCTGTTCTTTTTTTTTCACCTGCTAGGTTTCCTGAGACCAGGGAAACCTGACCAGCTTTCATTTACTAACATTCCTCCTGGGAGCAAATTGGTCACCCACATATGTTAAAACCAGAAGTGGGCAGATTCCGGTTTATGTTCTGGTTTGAAATTTTAACTTTCCACCTGACCCAAACCCGCTCATTTCTGGGGCTTAAAATTACCCCCAGTGTGTATCTTCAAAGAGGGAAAAATGTATTAAAACCACAAATATCTCCTCGGAGAGAGAGTTTTTCTAAGCCTTACTTTGATAGGGAGTAGTATCTTGTATTTAAAGTGCTCATCTCTTAGCTTTTCTTTTGAGGGTCAGGACAACATTTTCTTTAAATTTCTTGGAAGTTTTGCCTGTGTTTGTATGCCTCTTTTAAGAGATTAGACATGTAGTGAAGAGTCCAGGACTGCAACTTAAGCCCCAATTTTCACTCCCGAAGGGGATTTGCAGAGCTGGGGAAATTTTACAGCTCGCCACATCTGCCACAGGGGAAAAAAGAGCTCTGAATTGCGGGTTCTTTGTTCCGGAGGTGGGGCGGGGTGCAGGTGCATGCCAGAGTTGGGCCCATCAACCCCAGAAACAGTCCAGAAGCGGACATAGGCTGCCGAGTGCCAAAGTGGGCTGATTAAAAGGACTGCCTTGACCCCCTTGGACTTCATCCCAATTGTTTTATCCAATATTCGGGCCTCCAACTGTCATGTCCCCACCCATTCCACATTCTACATCCATGCCAACTGATGACCACCCACTCATCCCCCTGGCTTCTTATAGCCCCTATGCCAACTTAGGGCCAACTCATCATCCTGCACCCCCCCCCCCCCACTTACCCCCATTGCTAATTATAGCACCTATGCCAACTCATGTCCCCCACCCACCACCTTTTGCCCTTACACCCTCCATGCCAACTCACCCAGTATCTACCATAGGCAGACCTCAGAAACTGAGATGAAATTTTTAAAAAAGTTCTAAGTATCCATTACAGACTTCACTACATAAAAAACACTCTCATTGATAAAAGCCCATTTAATGCATTTAAATATCCTGAAGTACTCAATTCCTTATAAAAACAAAAATTTGTATTCATAACCCCACGTCAAAGACAGCCTTAATAACCTGTTTGAGCTGTCAATCAAACTGTGAACTTATAGCGCCCCACTGTGATAATGACAGGTTGTAGACGCAGCCAAGTAGTAATAATGCTATAATGATGGCCCTTAGGGTTATGTCAACAAACATCTATTGAAACTATAAGCACTGAATTTTTTCAACTGGGAGACACAGGCAGCCTTTTTTTTTATTTAAATGGCAAGGGGATTTAAATAACTTGACTGCTTGACAGCTCCACAGATGTTATACACCTTCTATGAGCACTTATGTCTCCACTTAAAAAAAAATCATAAATCTCACTGCAGAACAAGGCCCTCGTTCCAGCAAAAATACGGTCTGTTTGAACTTAGCACTGAGTTCAAATAGCCCTGCTGAGTTCGGGTTTCCCCCATGTATGAGTCATGTCCTGTCTCCGTTACTCTGCTGGCAAAATTAGGATCTGTTGGAAATGGGGGTGGGACTTCAGAATCCAGGATCCTGACGCCATTTTGGATAAGGCACAGACTCTCCACGAATCTGCGAAAGTTTAGGCCTTAGTTATTTGAAAAGATAGACTTGATAAGCAAAGTGTCTTTTGCTTTGTCCTTCTATTTTTTTATCATCCAGCAAGAATCTGGACAAAATCTTGATTAAGCAATCAATAGTGGAATATGGGTTTGGAGGGGAAGATAGTACTAAATCAGTGGGAGAATCCAATCAAAAGTTGACTTTTTTTGATAAATTTTAAGTGTTGTAATCCCATTGGGGAGGTCTTGTGGCACAGTGGTAGCATGCCTACCCCTGGGCCAGAAGCTCTGGGTTCAAGTCCCACTTCAGGACTTGATTGTCATGGATGATGCATTCAGAATGTGACCACACAGGTTGATTATCTGCCCGTAGCCCTTCCAATACACCCGATGGCAGGTGGTAAAAGTTTTCTGGTCAGCCATGCTGCAGAAGGCCACAGCAAACCACTGCAGTACTTTACAAGCATAGTCATGGACCAATCCAATGGATGTCCATGGTCACCAATGCCCTCTTAAGGCATAGTACCTGAAGGAGGAGGAGGAGTCATCCTATTAAAATATTCATTTCAAAAAAATGATCTGAATGTAATAGTGAGTTAACCCCCACTGATTTGAATGTAAAACCACTATTGCATACTATAAAACAGTACTGATTCTCTCAGTACAGTACTGGATAACATACTTTAAACTTATCTGTATAAGCAAGCAAATACTGAAAGTACATTATATTTACTACAGCCTTACTGGATGCACCTTCAAACTATAGAGTCGATATTGAACGCCAACTATCCAGGAAATCAGCATGTATCAGCTTGCTCTGTCAAACATTTTCACATCTCTTGGAATTCTTACAAATGGTAAGCAAATAAGGATATGTTAGGAATTCTACTACTGTTCCTTCGGCTCTGGAATCTGAATTGTAAACAGGAAAATAAATAAAAGATGTTATGGGTGTCAAAAAATCTTGCTCTATCCTTGGTTTTATACCTAGAAGCAGTTAATAAACAGTGTATATTGGTTATCTTAACCCGCAGAAAGTATTCCTTTTCCTCTACGGAAGCATGTGTTTGAGACCAAGAAAGAAAAGTTATTGAGGCTAAATATAAATTAATTCTATCATGCATCTTGTAAAATAAAGCTAAGATTGTTGATTTTCTTTGTCTTGTTTAGCCCTCTCAGAAAACAGAGTTGCCGTACCAAGCTTTGACTCACTCGGTGCTTACAGTCCTAAAGCTGTGCAATGGCACTGCTATTCCCACCACTTCAGCTGGCGTCAATGCTAGCAGACACCTGATTGGATGCATCAAAGTTCAGAAAGCAGGAATAGATGCTCTTGGTGCAATCCCTCAGTGGGCAGGTATGAAACAAAACAGAAGCAATAATAAAGCATTGAAGTTTTCTCAGTCTCTGATGTAACTATATCTGACTGTTTCAAGACCAATAGCAGCTCAGACTTCTTCCAGACAATACATTCTAGAGCTTAAAATGTACAACATGCCATATGAACCAAGAAAAACAAATTATCTTGTCTCTGAGGGACTAATCACTGCCAAATGTCTGTATACTAATGCCTTAATAGCAGAGTGGTTGTTTAGCATGCAAGAAAATGAATTAAAATGTTGAAGTGGATTTTTGTTTATGTTAGTAATATTTATCCTTGAATAAACACCTTCAGTGATTCACACCTTTGGTACAATTTATCAATCGTTCTAGGTTAACACTCTTGGACTTTAATAAATGCAAGGGTACACCACAGAATTAGATAAAATTTTGCCTTGGAGGCTTAATGACTTAAAATCTAGAATTTTCTCAGAAGTTATTGTTTAAAACGGGGTGAGTAACACTCAGAAAATGGAATTTATGTTTTTCCTTCCTGTCTTCAGTCACTATTTATTGCCTGTATTAGCTGCTGTCTGGTCAGGATTTTTGAACTTTGCCACCGAATAGTTTTGAATTATAAAAATGATTACACCAATATAGAGATTGGTTTAACTTGTTGAAATGAATGTTTTAATTTTAGGGGGGATCGAGGAAGTAAACAGTGCATTGAACCTTCTGCTTGATTATGTCAGAAACCCAGATACAGACAGTACTGTGAGTAATATATTTCTTTATTAAAATAGACCTTTTCATAATGTTTCAGTGTAGTTCTCTGCTGTTCATACACTTGATCCTTGATGGAACAGGACCACAGATGTTGCTGCAGCCAAGTGGCCATAAAGGCAATTGAACTAGACTTTTTTTTATTCTTTAATGGGATGTGAGTATTGTGGACATGATAAGCATTTATTGCCCATCTTTAATTGCCCTTGAGAAGGTAGTGGTTAGCCACCTCAAACTGCTGCAGTCCATCTGGTGTAGGTACACCCACAGTGCTGTTCGGAAGGGAGTTCCAAGATTTTGACCCAGCGATGATGAAAAATTGGTGATATAGTTCCAAATCAGGATGATGTGTGACTTGGAGGGGAACTTCCTGGTTAGCCATAACCGTGAGGTAGCCGCAGCGCAACAGTCTCCCCACGTTAAAAGACTCCATGCGAAAGCTCTTGCCACGGGCTCCATGGCAAGTGTCGTCCTCATTTTGAAGGACTGCTGAAGAGAGTGTGAGAGAGAGAGAGGTGGTAGAGGTCCAAATCCACTGCTCAAAATATACTTTGTACCACTTATGATTGAATCGAGTATCATATATAAAAACTCTGATATTTAATCAAATTTGTAACATTTAGGTTTTGAAGAAAACCCTCCAGGCTTTATTTTACTGGATGTTGCATTGTACTGAAGCTGTAGACTCTCGTGCACTTGAACCCAAGTTGAAAGAGTTTTTACATGGAGGTAGGAAACCAGTGTTGGCTATCTGCCAACTCTATATTCTATTCAATATATATTTAATTATTTTGTCATCCTACCTAAGCTTATTACCTCCACCGTCAAAGGAGGGTGTAGGTAGTGTTTTCACCCGTTAATCTGTGTGTCCGTAAACAAAATATCTCAAAAACTAATGGACAGATTGCAACGAAACTTCGTATACAGGATATGGCCCAAGGAAGAATTTGTTGGCTTTTGTTGAAGATGCAGATCTGGATCCTGCAATTTTCTAAAGGCCCTGTTCAGAACAGAACATAGGAAATAGGAGCAGGAGAAGACCATATGGCCCATATTAAGCCTGCTCCGCCATTTAATATGATCATGGCTAATCTTAGACTTAGACTTCAACTCCAGTTTCCCATGCACTCCCCATAACCCATGATTCCCTCAGAGACTAAAAATCTGTCTATGTCAACCTTAAATATGCTCAATGACAGCTCATTCACAACCTTCTGGGGTAGAGAATTCCAAAGATTCAGAAACCTTTGAGCGAAGAAGTTTCTCCTCATTTCAGTGCTAAATGCTCGGCCCCTTATCCTGAAAAATGCCCTCTTGTGCTATATTCCCCAGCCAGGGAAAACAACTTCTCAATATCTACCATGTTAAGCCCCTTCATTCTCTTCAATGCTCCAATGAGATCACCTCTCATTCTTCTAAACTCCAGAGAATATACACTCAATTTACTCAGTCTCCCATCATAGGACCAATCTAGTGAACCTTTGCTGTACTGCCTCCAATGCAATTATATTCTTCCTTGAATATGGAGACCAAAATTTGCACACAGTATGGTGTGGTCTCACCAAAGCCCCATAGGATTGTAGCAACTACTTTATTCTTGTACTCCAATCCCCTTGCAACAAAGACAAAATGCTATTTGCCTTCCTAATTGCTTGCTGTGCCTGTGTGACCATAAGACTATAAGATGTAGGAGCAAAAGTAGGCCATTTGGCCCATTGAGTCTGCTCCACCATTCAATGAGATCATATCTGATCTGATAATCCTCAACTCCACTTTCCTGCCTTTTCCCCATAACCCTTGATTCCCTTACTGATTAAAAATCTGTCTAACTCAGCCTTGAATATACTTAATGACCCAGCCTCTATAGCCCCCTGCGGTAAAGAATTCCACAGATTGACTACTCTCTGAGAGAAGAAATTCCTCCTAATCTGTTTTCAATCGGCGACCCCTTATTCTGAGATTATGCCCTCTTGTCCTAGACTCTCCCACAAGTGGAAACAACCTCTCAGCATCTACCCTATCAAGCCCCCTAAGAATCATATCTTTCAATAAGGTTGCCTCTCATTCTTCTAAACTCCAATGAGTACAGACCCAACCTCTCCTCCGCCAGTCACAATCCATCAACTTGAAAATACCCCATTTATCCCTACCCTCTGCTTCCTGACTGTCCATGCTAATGTAGCAACCCCAACTCCATGAGCTTCAAATGCCTTTTGGAAATCAAAGTATACTACATCTTATTTTTCCCTTTATCTACCTTAATAGTTACATCCTCAAAAAACTCTAACAAATTTGCCAAGCAAATTTTCCTTTCATAAAACCATGTTGACTTTGTCAGATCATACTATGATTTTCTAACTGTATTGCTAAGACTTCCTCAATAACAGATTCAGGCACTTTCCAACAACTGATATTGTGCTTACTAGCCTGTAGTTCCCTGCCTTCTCTCTCCCACCTTTCTTAATCATAGTGTTATATTTTCTAACTTCCAATCTGCTGGGACTATTCTAGAATCTAGGGAATTTTGAAAATGATAGCCAGCGTACCCACTATCTCTGCAGCTTTCTCTTTTAGAACCCAAGGATACAGGCCATCAGGTTCTGGGGATTTGTCAGATGTTAGTCCCTTGAGTTTCTCAATTATTTCTTCTCTGCTGATATTATTATTACCTTAATTTCCTCACTTTTATTAGCCCCTAGGTTATTTCTGGTATGTAACTTGTATCTTCTACTATGAAGATAGACACAAAATATTTGTTTAACGTCTCTGCTATTTCCTTATTCCTCATGATAATTTCTCCTGTGTCTGTTTCTAAGGGACCAATGTTTACTTCAGCTACTCTCTTCCTTTTTATATACTTTGTTAGGAAATAGAGATAGTTTAAGTAAGTTATATTTGCATTTTTAGAGTGTTAGGGATGAGTTTTAGCTTTAATATTTAAGTTTGATTTATATTTCTGTATCTGTGTGTTAAGAAAGGTTAAATTGAGTTTTAGTTTCACTTTAAAAAGGTGCCTGCATTTCTAATGAGGTTTTACAACTGTTGCAGCTAGGTTAAACAAACAAGAGTAGAAGAATTGGGCTGTTGCCTAGTAACAGGGATCCAGAGAGGCAGGTTCCTCCCATAGACACAAACAGAAAAGCTAGAAACAGCAGCTTGTTTTGGAAGCTGTTAGAGTTCAGCTGGTTTTGAAGATAACTGCCAGAGAAGCAGCCTCAAAGGGGCAGATAGCCAGCTCCAAGCTAAGGTTGGTTGAAAGTAGCTGCCTGAGAGAAACTGGAGGAAGAGGGACAGATGGACAGTCCCAAGCTAAGGAAAAGGTCCAAAAAAAATCCAGGGGAGTGGAACGGGGGAAAGTCCCAAGAAGACCTCCTAGTCAAAGGAAGGATAGGAACTTGGGAAAGGTCCTGTTAAGTGAAGTTAAGAGTGATGGGCAGAGAAAAAGGCTCCAAGCTTCAGATTTAAAGAGGCAAAAGCTGCAGGAAGTAGATGTAAAGCAAGAACAGCAGACTTGATGGGCCAAAGGGCCTCTTCTGCACTGTGTGATTCTGTAAAGACGCAAGAAGGACCAAAGAGACAACTGCAGGTCTGTAACTCTTTGCTATGAGCATGTGAAGCAGTGGTACTATTGACGGCTGATTCGGTGAGAGAGAGTGTGTGGAAGACAGCTTTAATGCATGTGGTGACCCAGGGAAGAGGAACATCAGAAGGAGAGTTCAAAACCCTGGAGGTGAACCCTTGCGGAAGGTGTCTGTGAGGAAGCATCGGTTTGGGAGAAGATTCCAAGGCGAGGTCCTGGAGAGTGAAGATTGGAAACCCTCGTGTGAAAGACGGAATTCAATGAGACTGGTTAGCTCATGGTGTGACAAGTGTCTTGGGGGGAGTTGATGGGAGATCCATAGCATCTGGTTGAGGTGGCATCTGTCACTTGGTTTCAGAGTGTGGTGTGTCTGACCATAGTGTGCCTATTGGTACGTGGACTGTGTACTTACTGGGGACATTAGAGTTTAAGATAGCTTTTGTAACCTGTGTTATCCTTACAAATCTGTATATATCTGTAAAGGTATAGTTATGGGTGAAGGAGTATTATAATATAGTTCATTTTTTCTTGTTGAATAAATGTTTTATTATTTTGTTAAAAGTTCCTCAACTGACTCCTGTGACTCTGTTCAGTAGCTACTCTCCATATATCTAAACAAACAATTAAAAGTTAGGATCTATCAAGCTGGGTTCCACTCTGGGATCAGGCTTGTCCAGGGGTAACCTCAGCTGGGATCATAACAACTTGTATAAGCTTTTACATGATGTTTTTATATTTCGGGTTAGTTTACTCTTTTTTTTCCTTTTTATCAACTTTTTGGTGGCCCTTTGCTGGTTTCTAAATCACTCTCAATCTTCAGACTTGCTCCTATTTTTGCAACGTTATAAGCCTCTTCTTTCAATCTAATACTATCCTTAACCTCCTTAATAAACAATGGATGGATCTTCCTCGCTGAGTTTTTGTTTTTCAGTGAAATGTATTTTTGTTGAACATTTTGAATTGTTTCTTTTACATTGGAGAGATAAAGAAAAGTCAATTTGCCCTTAGAATGTTATGGGTTGTTTTATTTGGAATGTTGTTGATTGTTTTAGAATGTTCTGGATTGTCTCAGCTGCTGTGGTGAAATTTATCACAGCTGTCAAAATGTGAGCAGAGATTTCAGAGCAGGTTGTTGGATATCGAGTGGCCTGAGGCCTCCTCAGTGAGATGGGAGCCCTTAATAAAAAGTTTTCTTTTAGCTTTGTGGTCACAGAGCATCAATCAGGCCAGGAAAAGCCTCAAGAAAGAGCTATGTAATTGTAATATCATTAACACATCACAGCAGAGGTATGTGTTCCACTGAGTGCCTTCTTCACTTGTTTCTAAATGAAATCAAAAACAAACTACAACATGTATTTTACACTTCCAATTTACGATTCTCATTTATAGGCCATCATTATAGTACTAACTATACTAGGGCTCGTTGGTTTATGCATATAGCGTTAACTCCTACTGAATATGCCTATCAATTTCCTATATTTGGCCATCTTTCAATGTAAACTGATTTTGAAACATTAGTGAAAAATATAAAAAGGCAATGTAATTTCAATTTTATTTAGCTGAATCCCTAGTAGTATGTTTCATAACCAGATCCATGTCTTGAGTTTGTAAAATGGAACTAACAGGTTCCCCAATGGCTATGGGCAAATGTGCAGTGTGCTTCAGTATAAGCCGTCCAACACAACGTCTGAGATTTGATTCTTAGTTTGTGTGTGTTCTTTAGTTAACTGATGTGAGCCAGGGCAGAATTTGTGATGCTAAAATTGACCCAAGAATCCCCAGACTAGGGTTCTTGTCCCTGATAGCTATATGTGATTCCTGCAAGGAAGGGCTTGTGTGGACATTAGGTGAGAACAGGGAAAGGCTTAATTATAGATGTCAAATAGCATGGTGACATACTTGAAGAATGGCTATTTGAAAAAGGATGGAAGAGCTCCTGGCTCCTGGGAAATGGTATCCCAGCAACATTTAGCTTCAGGACAAGGGAGAAGAAAATGGGTTTAAAAACAGCGAAGGATAGAAAAGTAGCTGGTGTTTAGGCATGATACTTAGTGCTACGCATTAAGACTAAGCTTATGTGAATACATGGCTATGCTTTCATTATAAGTCTAGTGAAATTGATTTACTCACTTTTCAGTTTACACAATACACACAAGGGCTAGGTTCTAGTGCAGTTGAAAGTACAATTTGAAGAACATATAACGAATCAGATTCCTCTCGCTCTTCCTCCTGACTGGTGGCAGATTATAATTTGCAGTGTGATACAACTGCATCACCAATGTAATTTGTTTTTTTAGGGGATGTTGGGATGCAGGACTTGCCTCAACATCATCTACAATGCATCAAATCAAAGCAGTATACAAGTGATAAATTGCCATTTTACAAATAAAATGTTTTCCAATTTTGCATGTTTAAAAAATGTACTTTTATTTTTGGCCACTCTGCACTGTTTCAGGGCATTTTATCTGAAATGAAACATAATTACAATACAGAACTGAGCTAGAAGCACATGTAAAGAGTAAATTTATTTCTCTAAAATCTTATAATCAAGTTTCATAATTTCCTCCTTGCTTTTTTTCGTTTATGGGATGTGAGTGTTGTTGGCAAGGCCAGTGTCTATTGCCTATTCTTAATTGCCTTTGAGAAGCTGGTGGTGAGACATCTTGAACTGCTGCAGTCCAGGTAGCGTACTTTTACCAACAGTGTTTTTAGAGAGGAAGCTGCAGAATATTAACCCAGTGACAATGAAGGAATGGTGATATATTTCAAAGTCAGGATGGCATGTGGCTTGGAGGGGAACTTGGAGATGATGGTGGTGTTTCCGTGCTCCTGCTGCCCTTGTTCTAGGTGGTAAAGGTTGTGAGTTTGTAAGTACTGTCGAAGGAGATTGGAGAGTTGCTGCACTGCATCTTGTAGATGGTACGTACTGCTTCTACAGTTTGCAGGTGGTGGAGGGAGTACAGCCCACTTGACTGGCACTCCAAACCACCATCTTAAATATTCACTCCCTCCACCACCTGCAAACTGTAGAAGCATACGTACCATCTACAAGATGAATGCAGCAACTCTCCAATCTCCTTCGACAGTACTTACAAACTCACAACCTTTACCATCTAGAACAAGGGCAGCAGGAGCACGGAAACACCACCATCATCTGCAAGTTCCCCTCCAAGCCACACGCTATCATTGCCTGGCATTGGGTGATACTTATTCAAAGCTTGGTTATTTTAAATACGTTGTCTCAATAACTCATCAGGTTGTGTTTTGAATTTCCAAAATGTGATGAGTTGCCTACTCCGATTATCCTTTGCGAGTCTAGTTAGACAAGATGCAGTCAGTAGATTGGGCATTATGTTTGTACTTGAGCATTAACTTGTCAGTGTTATTGAATTTTCACTGAAGGTAGTGAATTTCCCAAACAAATATTGGATACAGGCAATGCACCCAAAGGAACCTGCAGGCTACTAATGGGACCAACAACTGGAAAGTCCCAGCAGCTCAGTTCTTCCAGGAGTAGATGTTGTCTCTTTCCAAAATAAAACATAATTTGCACCCCAAACCCCATAGATCCTCCAGTTAGTCAGGCTCTATGGATAGGCAATAGGGTTTCCCAGCAACCAGAGATCCAGGAAAGCGACATGGCAGACCAGAATGCTTATCTCTTCATTTGTATTCCTATATTGGGCCTACACCTAATCCTGGCATAGCCTCACCTCTACCCCATCCCATTCTAAAAATCCTGAGTTAAAGGACACCCAGTCAAACAGGTTCACATCCCCTTTTCCTCTTTTTTGTGCCTGGAAAAATGTACTTTCCTAGAGGATCAGGAAAGTTGTCCCTGATGTCTTTAATTTTGTTGTTGGTTCCCATTGATTTGGGGCTAGCTAGCTACAATATTTGCAACATTTAGACATCCTTAAACATTGTGACACTAGAATTCATTACTATAGATCTGCTTACATCAATAAGAATATTTTTGTGTGCTGACAACTGTAAAAATATTCCTGTTGCTCTCTTGTACATGGAAGTGGCTAATGCAGTCTTTCTGCAAATAAGCATTTCCTCCAGCAAACCTTTCCTGGTATGCTTAGACTTCAGCCAGATCCAGAAGTTACCACTTTATTATTCACTGTTAAAAATATTTGGAGTGAAAATTCTATTGTTTTATTTCTAACTTTAAAACATCGCTGAATTTGCCTTACCAAAAATATTCAATTACTTAGCATTGTCATAGTTAACTGAAAAAGCTCATGGTTTTATGTATATAATTAACTAAAGTTGAGGATTCATATGGCATTTGATATTTTTTGAAAGATTAAAGTGGCATACTAATATAGAGCTGAGCATTTTCGGTTTAATTTCTCTCCCTCCACCCCCAGCCATTTTAATTTGGTATAGAACTGTTACTGCAGTGTTCAGAAAGTTCAGCTAGATTATATTAAAATTGGTGTGCTTTGTATTAGATGCATATCTGGATGGGTCTGGAGTTAATGCTGATCTCTATTACAATATCCTCAGACTTCATATCAGTAATGAAGAAGCGACTATTTGATGTTCATTGGGAGATTCGAGACTCCACACTCGAGTTCCTTGGTCAACTGTGCTTCCAGTTTAAAGGTATAAGCAGTTTCACTAATGGGGCATATTTTTAGGGAGGAGTAATATTAACCTAACAATATTTAACTATTTAATGGTAGAGCAGTCAGTTAGTATAGTAATCAAGTCCTAGGGGCTGGTTGATGAACTAATTGCTACTTGCATGACTAAGATGGTCTTCTTGGTGAGATCCTAACAAAATTGAAATTTGTCACCTGACTTCTCATCACATTTTAATGTAACATTTAAGAATGATTTGAGATTATCCACCTGGTGTAGTACACAATTTGTTCACCCAATTTCTCAATTATAAATTTATTTAGGTTAATGAAGTATAGCGGAACACTTGGAGTTCTAGTAAGCCAGAATGGACAAAATAATTGTTCATACTTAAAATACCATTACTAAGCTCTGCTCATTTATATCAAATTTACTGTAATTGGATTTCATTGTTGGCTTGTTACGTTTCTTTCAGAAGTTGAGAGTTTCTGTCAGTTAATTGGTTCCTGTGGAATTCCTCATCTTGTTTTGGAGCTGCTTTCAGATCCCGAAAGTTACGTTCGAGCAAGTGCCATTTCTGCCCTGGGAAAGATGAGCTATCTCTCTCCTAACTGGCAAATGTTACCAAATGATAACAGTGTCACAGCAGTGGAGGTGGGTCTTTTTTTTCTAATGCATTTTGCATTGGCCTTCATTTTAGTAGGATGTATAATTCCACTTCAGCTGTTCTTTGCCTATTACAAGGTGAAAAATACAGTCTTAATGTAACACCAAAATATATGCAAAACACTAAAATTGATTTTCCATCCAATTTTTAACCAGTTCTGAAGAACTTTGCCTCTTTTTTTCTCTTACTGATCTCACTGAGATTGTGAGCTAACTAAATGAGAAATTGAGAGGAAAACCTCCTTTTTATTCTACAGTATTGTGGATTAATGTGCTGTACCACCACTCTCTTAGAATGAATTTTAACGTTAGCAATTCAGGAATTATCTGCATCATATACAGTATTGTGCAACATATTTCACCTAAACCACAATATAGTAGATAGTTCTAAGATATCCGTTCCAATAGTTCATTTGCTACCAACTGATAAAAGATGGTTAATGATCTCTTCAAAGCAATTATTCACAAACACCAAATAATTAAAGAAATTAAAGTAATTCTGAGAACAGTTTTAAATTCTGATAGAACTGTTCACATAATTGGGAAGTAGATAATAGCAGGTATTCTATTCATTAAATGGCATTACTTGAAGCTTAGAATTTGCTTTTGCAGCAATATGTTGAAAAAAAACATTCCAATACAAATGCATTTTTATTTGCTGTTTTTAACTTGCCACTTGGGGCTGGTTTTGAGCCTTACTTTGTTTCTGAGGCTGAAACATTGGACAGAATTTTCAGTTTGGTGGTCGGCGGGTCTGGGATTGGCCAGGGAATAGACCACCGACTGCGATCTGCGATTTCACGCTGGCTGGCCAGTTAGCAGCCAACCAGCGTGAAAGGCGTGCTGAAATGCTCAGTGCTGCCAGAATGGGGTCAGGAGGAGGGCAGGCACTGACTTAAACGTGGGCACGGGGGACCATGGAATGAAAGCTCCCTGAAGGCAGAGAGCTGCCTCAGGGAGCTGAAGAATTTAAAAGCAATGAATAAAGATTTTAAAATGCAGAAAAAAATGTCCACATTTCATCAGAATCAGTCACCTGAGCATATAGATGGTAAAAATTCTGTCCAAACATTTTTATTGTTTTAAAATTAATATCAGAAACCTCATCCTGCCCTTGAATGAAGTTTCATCAAAAAGGCAAAGTCTACCTGGCCGATTCGCCCATCTGCCAACCGTAAGGTTGGACAGACCATGAAAAACCAGAGTTAATTTCAACTTTAATGGCCTTGATAGGCCTCTTAATTGTCGGTGGGTGCGCTTCCGCCTTTGCGCATGCCCGCCGACCGAAATATTGTGTGAGCGCGGAATGACGTCGGGACGCTCTCCTGACACCATCACATGCTATTTTACGCTTGAGCGAGTCGTGCGTTCACCCGCATGCCAAGCTAAAAATTCTGCCCATTATAATTGTTTGCTTGATATCTTCATCCACACGTCCCTCTGTTGCTCCCCTGAGTAATGATGGAAGCTGATGCAGAACAAACAAATGTGTTTTGGCATTCAGCTGCAGCGCAAAGTGTGCTCCTTCCGAAGTCCAGTCATGATGTGATTTAGAGACGAAAAAAATGATGCTGCACGGGGAGAGAGACTGCGAGGTTCTTAAGCAAATTGATATAGGGAGTGACAAGGTATTGGAGGTGTTGGCACTTAAAAGTGGACAAATCTCAAGGTCCGGATGATTTGTGTCCCAGATTGCTGAGGGAGGCAAGGGAGGAGATCGCAGGGGCTTTGACCCAAATTTTTAATTCCTCTCTGGCCATGGGGGAGGTGCCAGAGGACTGGCGAACAGCTAATTGGTTCCGCTATTTAAGAAGGGTTGTAGAGATAAGCCAGGGAACTACAGGCCAGTGAGTCTCACGTCAGTGGTAGGGAAACTATTGGAGAGAATTCTGAAGGAGAGAATCTATCTCCACTTGGAGAGGCAAGGTTTGATCAGGGATAGTCAGCATGGCTTTGTCAGAGGGAGGTCATGCCTAACAAATTTGATTGATTTTTTGTGGAGGTGACCAGGCGTGTAGATGAGGGTAGTGCAGTTGATGTAGTTTATATGGATTTCAGCAAAGCCTTTGACAAGGTCCCACATGGGAGACTTATAAAGAAGGCAAATGCCCATGGGATACAGGGTAATTTGATAAGGTGGATTCAAATTGGCTTAGTTGTAGGAGACAGAGGGTGATGACAGAAGGTTGCTTTAGTGACTGGAAGCTGGTGTCCAGTGGCGTACCACAGGGATCTGTGCTGAGTCCCCTATTATTTGTCATTTATATAAACGACATAGAAGACTATGTGAGGGGTAGGATTAATAAGTTTGCGGATGACACAAAGATTGGCCGGGTGGTTAAGAGTGAGGTTGAGTGTCTTGGGCTACAGGAAGATATAGACGGGATGGTCAAATGGGCAGATAAGTGGCAGATGGAATTTAACCCTGAAAAGTGTGAGGTGATACACTTTGGAAGGAGTAATTTGACAAGGAAGTATTCAATGAACGACATGACATTAGGAAGTTCTGAGTAACAAAGGGACCTTGGCGTGTGTGTCCATAGATCTCTGAAGGCGGAGGGGCACGTTAGTGGGGTAGTGAAAAAGGCATATGGGACACTTGCCTTTATCAGTCGAGGCGTAGATTACAAAAGTAGTGAGATCATGTTGGAGTTGTATAGAACCTTGGTGAGGCCACAGCTGGAGTACTGTGTGCAGTTCTGGTTGCCACATTATAGGAAGGATGTGATTGCAATGGAGGGGGTGAAGAGGAGATTCACCAGGATGTTGCCTGGGATGAAACATTTAAGTTATGAAGAGAGGTTGGATAGACTTGGGTTGTTTTCATTGGAACAGAGAAGATTGAGGGGCGACCTGATCGAGGTGTACAAGATTATGAGGGGCATGGACAGGGTGGATAGGGAGCAGCTGTTCCACTTAGTTGAAGGGTCAGTCACGAGGGGACATAAGTTCAAGGTGAGGGGCAGGAGGTTTAGTGGGGATGTGAGGAAAAGCTTTTTTACCCAGAGGGTGGTGACAGTCTGAAATGCACTGCCTGGGAGGGTGGTGGAGGTGGGTTGCCTCACATCCTTTAAAAAGTACCTGGATGAGCACTTGGTACGTCATAACATTCAAGGCCGTGGGCCAAGTGCTGGTAAATTGGGTTAGGTAGGTAGGTCAAGTGTTTCTCATGTGTTGGTGCAGACTCAATGGGCCGAAGGGCCTCTTCTGCACTGTGCGATTCTGTGATTTGCCAGTGGAATGAATACTTGATGATAAGGTCTTTTCAGACCATAATATTATTAGAGTATATTTGGTTTTAAGGCCTATAACCTAAAGCTAACCTTTGTTTAACTGAACACATTGGCAACTATTTCCTTCCTTAGGTAAGGATAGCAAAACTTTACATAATATTCCAGGTGTGGCCTCACCAAGGCTCCTTTCAATTGCAGCAAGACCTCTTTACTCTTGTACCCAAACCCTTTTGCAATAAAGGCCAACATACCATTTGCCTTTGTGATTGCTTGCTGCACCTGCATGTTAGCTTTCAGTGACTTATAAACAAGGACACCCAGGTCCCTTTGGACATCAACACTTCCCAATCTCTCAACATTTAAGAAATAGTCTGCATTTTTGTTTTTTCTACCAAAGTGGACAACTTCACATTTTTCCACATTGTATTCCATCTTCCATGTTCTTGCCCATTCACTTAGGCTTTCTAATCCCTTTGAAGCCTCTGTGCATCCATCTCACAAGTCACATTCCCACCTAGCTTTGTGTCATCAGCAAACTTGGAAATAATACATTTGGCCCCCACATCCAAATCATTGATATAAATTGAGAATAGCTAAGGCCCAAGCATTGACCTTTGCAATACCATATTAGTCACAGCCTGCCATCTTGAGAATGACATGTTGATCTCTGTTTTCTGTCCATTAAGCGATGCATGCCAGTATATTCACCCCGATCCCATGTGCTCTAATTTTGCTTACTAACCTCCTGTGTGGGACCTTATCGGAAGCCTCCTGAAAATCCAAATATACCACATCCACAGGTTCCCCCTTATCTATTCTGCTAGTTACATCCTCAAAAAACTCTTAACAAGTTTGTCAAATGTTTCCCTTTCATAAATCCATATTGACTCTGCCCAATCCTACCATCATTTTTTAAGTGTCCAGTTATCACATCCCTTTTTTATAGATTCTAACATTTTCGCTACTACTGATGTCAGGCTCACAGGTCTGGAGTTCCCCGTTTTCTCTCTCCCTTCTTTCTTAAATAGTGGAGTTACATTTGCGACCTCCCAATCTGCAGGAACCATTCCAGAATCCATAGAATTTTGGAAGATGAACACCAATGCGTCCAGTATCTTTCAAGCCACCTCTTTCAGTTCCATTACTTTCTCCAGTATACTTTTTTACTAATGCTAATTTTTTTCAGTTCCTCATTCTCACTCGTCCCTTGGTTCTCTAGTCTTCCTGAGAGGTATCTTCATATCTTCCTCCGTGAAGGTGGATACAAAGGCCAGGATTTTCTGGTCCTGTCTTGGTGGGACCTGCCGCGGGAGCTTCGGCGGCCCAGCCCCATTGAATATCGGAGAGACCAGTCAATCCCAGCAGCAGGCAGGGCCAGAAAATCCCGCCTAAAATATTTGTTTAGTTTCTCTGCTATTTTCGTATTCCACATTATAAATTCTCCTGTCTCTACCTGTACTGGGCCCACATTTGTCTTTGCTAATCTTTTCCTTTTTATACACCTATAGAAGGTTTTACAGTCCGTTTTTATATTTCTCACTAGTTTACTTTCCTATTCTATTTCCACTTTCTTTATCAGTTTCTTGGTCCTCCTTTGTTGAATTCTAAAATGCTCCCAATTCTCAGTCTTACTACTTTTTTGACAACCTTATAAGCCTCTGCCTTTGATCTAATACAATCTTTAACTTCTCTTGTTAGCCATGGTCAGATCACTTTTTCTGCTGGGTTTTTGTGCCTCAAAGAAATGTAACTTTTGTTGTAAACTGTGTATTAGTTCTTTAAATGCTAGCCATTGCCTCTCTGCCACCTTACCTTTTTATGTAGTTTCCCAATTTATTGCAGCCAACTTGCCCCTCATACCTTCATAGTTTCCTTTGTTTAGATTTAAGACCCTGAGTTCAGATTGAACAACATCACTTTCAAACTTAATGCAAAATTATACCATATTATGGTCACTATTCCCTAAAGGCTCCTTTACAATGAGATTGTTAATTAGCCGTTTCTCATTGATCCAGAATAGCCTGTTCTCTAATTGGTTCCTCTGTTCTGGAAAACCATCTCATATACATTCCTGGATTTTGTCCTCCATGGCATTAGTGCTAATTAGGCTTAGTCAGTCTATATGTAGATTGAAGACCCCCTATAATTACTCTGTTTACTCTTGTTACATGCACCTCTAATTTCCTGATTTATACAGTGCCCTACATTACCACTACTTTTTGGTGCCTATAAACAACTCCTACCAATATTTGCTGTCCTTTGCTGTTTCTTGGCTCCAGCCAAACTGATTCTATATCTTGATCTTTCGATCGAAGATCCTCTCTCAATAATGTACTGATGTCATCCTTTATTAACAGCGCTAGCCCACCTCCTTTTCCTTTTTGTCTATCCTTTCTAAATGTCAAATGCCATTGAATATTCAGTCCCCAGCCTTGGTCACCCTGCAGCTGCATCTCCGCAATGACAATTAGATCATACCTGTTTATTTCCATATGGGGAGGCAATGGCATAGTGGTATTGTCGCTGGACTAGTAATCCAGATACCCAGGGTAATGCCCTGGGGACCCAATTCAAATCCAGCCAATTCAATAAAAACGTGGAATTAAAAGTATAATGATGACCATGAAACCATTGCTCATTGTTGTAAAAACCCATTTGGTTCACTAATGTCCTTTAGGGAAGGAAACCTGCTGTCCTATATGTGATTCTAGACCTACAGCAATGTAATTGACTCTTAAATGCCCTCTGAAATGGCCTAGGAAGCCACTCAGTTGTATCAAACAGCTATACAAAGTCTCAAAAAAGAGATTCCTCCTCAAAAATGGAACGAAGCTTGACACTATCCAGGACAAAGCAGCAGAAACGGAACTGGACTAGCCATATAAATACTGTGGCTGCAAGAGCAGGTCAGAGGCTAGGAATCATGCGACGAGTAACTCACCTCCTGACTCCCCAAAGCCTGTCCACCATCTACAAGACACAAGTCAGGAGTGTGATGGAATACTCCCCTCTTGCCTGGATGAGTGCAACTCCCACAATACTGAAAAAGCTTGACCCCATCCAGGACAAAGCGGCCTGCTTGATTGGCGCCACATCCACAAACATTCACTCCCTCCACCACCGACACACAGTAGCAGCAGTGTGTATCATCTACAAGATGCACTGCAGGAATTCACCAAGGCTCATTATATAGCACCTTCCAAACCCACGACCAATACCTTCTAGAAGGCCAAGCACAGCAGATAGATGGGAGCACCACCACCTGGAAGTTCCCATCCAAGTCACTCACCACCCTGACTTGGAAATATATCACCGTTCCTTCACTATTGCTGGGTCAAAATCCTGGAACTCTCTTCCTAACAGCACTGTGGGCGTACCTACACCACATGGACTGTAGAGGTTCAAGAAGGCAGCTCACCACCACCTTCTCAAGGGCAACTAGGGATGGACAATAAATGCTGGCCCAGCCAGCGAAGCCCACATCCCGTGAATGAATTTTTAAAAATTGTGCCCTCAATTCATATACCCTGTTGCAAATGCTGTGTGCATTCAGATAGAGTGCTTTTAATTCTGTCTTTTTATTATTTTTGCAATCTCTAGTGTTATCTGCTGATGCACCATTAAGCTTGTGCGCTCTGTCCTTCCTGCCACACTCAGATTATCAATTCCCTTATCGCTACTGAGCTCCTTCCTGCCACACTCAGATTATCAATTCCCTTATTGCTACCGTGCTCTCTTGCCTTCTCTTCTCCCTTTAATTCATCACATCTTCCCTCCTTGACCTCTCACCCCCACTATTTAGTTTAAATCCCTCTCTACCGCCTTAGTTATATGACTTGAAGAACACTGGTCCTAGCGCGGTTCAGGTGAAGACTTTCCCAACAGTACAGGTCCCACTTTCCCCAGTACCGGTGCCAGTGCCCCATGAAACCCATTTCTCCGACACCAATCTTTAAGCCACGCATTCAACTCTCTGACCTTATTTACCTTATTCCAGTTTGTTTGTGGCTCAGATAATAATTCAGAGATGATTAACTTTAAGGCTCTGCTTTTTAATTTAGCCCCTAACTGCCCATACTTGCAAAGCAGAACCGCTTTCCTAGTCCTACCTTTGTCACCAGTACCAAAGTGGATTAACACCCCCCTGCCGCCAATGCACATGTCTTTCCAGCCCAGAGGAGATGTCCTGAGCCCTGGCACCTGGCAGACAACACAGCCTTCTGGACTCGTGCTCTCAGCTGCAGAGAACTGTGCCTATCCCCTGACTATACTGTCCCCTTGTACCATTACATTTCTATGAACTCTCCCCGTCGCTGGATTATGTTGGATGCTTCTTGTGATGGATGCTAACCTGTGTAATGAAGATGTTTTGTGCAGCAATTTTATTGTAAAAACTTAACCCGTTGCCTTAAAGTAAGTATTCTCCTTGTAGCTATATGTGCTCTGTAAAGCTTTTAGAAACCACTACTTCAGAGCTTCAATAATTTATTGTTTGAACTATGCATAGCTTTAAAAGTGCCAGACCAGAGAAATATAGTGTGCATTGCTAACAAAAGAAAACCAGCACTCTTATGACCACATGAATGGCTGAGCTATTTCACTTTAGCTAAATTGGAGCATACTTTGGAATGGCCAGATTTCTCTCCAGCACACCAGCAATAACTTGTACTTTTAGAACGTCTTTAATGTAATAAAATGTCCTAGTGTTATAATGCAAAAATTGACACCAAGCCACATAAGGAGATATTCAGGCAGATGTCCAAAAGCTTGGCCAAAGAGGTAGGTTTTTAAGGACTGACTTAAAAGAGGAAAGAGATGTAGAGGGATTTCAGGAAAGAGCTCCAGAACTTAAGGCTGTGGAAGCTGAAGGTGCAGCCACCAATAGTGGAGTGATTAAAATCTGTGATGCTCAAGATGCCAAAATTAAGAGGAATTCAGATATCTAGGATTGCAGGACTGAAAAAGATGACAGAGCTTTGGGAGTTGGGGGGCTGTGAGGCCAAGGAGAGATTTAGATCAGGTCTAGCGGTAACAAGAGCCTGGGTGAGGGTATCAGCAGCAGTTGAGCTGAGGCACAGACAGTCAAGCAATGTTATGGAGGTGGAAATAGGCAGTTTTAGTTGCATGGTCCAAGCTCAACCCTGAGTCAGATATGACACCAATGCTGCAAACTGTATGGTTCACCCTCATGGTTGCCAGGGAGAGGGAGTGAATGAATGGCTAGGGAACAGAGTATATAGCGAGGACCAAAGAAAATGGCTTCAGTCTTCCTAATACTTAATTGGAGGAAATTTCTGCGTATCCAGTACTAGATGTCAAACGAGCAGTCTGACAATTTGGAGACATTGGAGAGGCCTGGAGAGGTGGTGATGAGCTACAGCTGGGTGTCATGAGCATGCATGTGGAAACTGACATTGTGCTTTTGGATGTTGTTGCTGAGATGTAGATGAAAAATAGGAGAGGCCAAGGTTAGATCCTTGGGAGTACCAGAGCTAACCAAGTGGGAAGAGAAGCCATTGATGGTAATTCTCTGGATACAATTAGATAGATAAACCAGGCAAGTTCAGCCCCACCCAGCTGGACAATGGTTGAATGGCATTGAAGGAGGATGGTGTGGTCAACCTTGTCAAAAGTTGCAGTCAAGTTGAAAAGCACAAGGAGGAATAGATTACCTATGTCACAGTCACATAGAATGTCAGTTCTGACTTTGATGCTGTGGCAGGGGCAGAAACCTGATTGGAGGGATTCAAACATGGAGTTCCCAGAAATATGGGCACAGATTTGGGAGGTGACAACACATTCAAAATCCATGATGCACTCCTTACCCCAGCTGATTTTCTGATTTCACATTTTAAATATTTTTGATGGGCTCTCTGGCCTTGACCAGGGTGTCCATACAGTGTTGGGGGCCAGAGATTGGCTAAAGAGTTGAATTTCAGATTTTAAATTTTCCCCCTGCTTGTGCAGTTGATCATTTTGTTCAGATGCAATGTTTTTTTGAGATATTTAAAATGTAATTGGCTCTTGTACCATCCATACCAATGTTGGATGCCAGGAAGGAACTTGGAGCCCTGGCATCCAGCATTGCCATGGGAGAATTAATGGGAATTAACTTGCATGACATATTTCAGCCACTTATATTTTATTTCACTATTGCCCCATCACTGTTGATGGGATATCTCCCCACCCTTTAGGGAAAAAAAAACATTTGGAATCAATATGTTTTACTTTAGAGTATTATTCATTGTAATTCACAAAAGAAAAATGAAGGCTGTATTCACATGCGAATAAATTGTATTTTTTTCATTCATTCATGGGATGTGGACATTGCTGGCTAGGCGAGCATTTATTTGCCCATCCCTAATTGCCCCTGGGAAGGTGGTGGTGAGCTGCCTCCTTGAACCGCTGCAGTCCTTTAGATATTGTCTTTTATATATTAGATATATGCATCCTGGAGTATTTTTAGTTAGAGTAAAAGTGTGCTGCTTCTCATTTATATGAATCCCAATGTTGTGCTGATTGACACTAAGAACGTCAAGAACAAATAAATGTAATAAGTTGTTTTATTTTTACATTCTCTATTTTGCCTTCTAGGGCAATATTCTGTCCTATTTATTGGACGTTTTGAACAAGGATACAGAGGGTTTTCCCAGGAGAGCTGCAGTTAAAGTGCTTGCTGATTGGCTGAAAAATAGCCACATGCTTGGTTCATGTGAATTGGAAAATTTTGTCCCTGTTATTTTAAAAATAGGAAGCAATGATTTGGATTGGGAGGTCAAAGTTCATAGCCTGGAACTGGCAGAAGCTTTCATGGATCAGTCAGCTTCCAACTTATCCATAAGTCCATATGCAGCTGTGTTGTCAAATAACACTCATTCTACACAAGTGAAGGCCTTTCTGCAGACTCTCTGCGATGTAGGAATTTTTACTATCTTATTTCATGCTTTGTGGGACTGTGATAGACCAGTGGCTCAGAAAGCATGTGAGATCCTAATGAAGCTAAAAAAGATTGCTTCAGGTGCTGACAATGCAGAAGTTCACAACAAACCGAATGGACACAAACCAAACCGAGAAAGTTTTGGCAATTGGCTTTCCTACAGTAACTTAAATTTGCAAAATGTCAATGACGTCATAGAGGTTATGATAGCACTAGACTTGGAATTCCAACACCAACAGCTCATTCGCAGCAGTGATCACATTGAGAGCAGTCTCCGATCTCTACTACAAGACATACTGGCAGCCGCTGAAAATTCTGAAAATGATGGTGCAGACTGTTACTAATATGGTGGTTGTTGGCATGGGCTATAGTTCATTAATTTCAAATCAAATGAATGAGTCCGACAAAATCGTGGTACAAACTAAACTTTATTATAATGAAAGTGAAATCCAGGAGGTGAATATTCTAGCTTTGAGAACAAATGTATTTTATTATATTTGCATTAAAAATTAAATGGACAGCTTTTTCTGACCTTCTCTGGGGGTTGTAGTTTTTTACTTCTCTCCACACAAACTAAAATCAGCCAAATAAGCTAGCGTGTCTTGTCTGCCTGTACAAGATATCAGGGTAGAGTTTCAACTTTAGGTATAAATTGGGCTCTGAATCACGATAGTTTTCCAAAGTGAAATGTGTTATGGCACAGCTGATGGTAAATGCTGAGCTGCTCAAATCCCAAAGGGAAACTTGAAACAGCTGCCACTGTGATCGAGTAAATGAGTTTAAGCGGAAACTTGAACCATAATTTGTCAGGAAGATATAATCATTTTCATAATGTTATTGGACTATTATAGAGTAATAGTGGGGTCTGTGTCTATGTCTGTGTGTTTGTGTGTGTGTGTGTGAGTGAGACTGTGACTTAATTGAATTAAAGGCAGCTGGTCTGAAGGCTTTGATATAACAGAAGATAAGCTAGGTTTGAAATGCTAAGTAGGTAAACATAGAAGTAAAGGGAACATTTGCATTTGTAAATAAACCAGACTAGAAGGATTTCAAATGAGGGGGTGAAATGTTTCACCTAGCCAGGTGAAGTTAAGAAACAGTGTGTTTATTTTTCCCGAAGATTACTTGTAAAATTGGTACCATGATAGATTTTATTATTAGAGAGGTAAAAGTCCAAAGACATAGTGCTGCGCTCTTTCGCACGCATGCATGAAAGAACTCTGGTCCCGACTCTCCCTCCTCCCCCCTGCCCACGCAGGTAGCGCTGAGCACTACCGGCCAAGTATTACGCCGGGTGAGCGTTAATTGGCCCACCAGCATAAAATGGCGCAGCAGAGCCGATCACGGGTGGCGTCAGCTCTGCACCTGCTCCCTCTCAGCCTGCCTACCATAGGAAAAATCCTGGCCCTGGCTTCCATTTGCCACACTGAAACCCTTGCCACGTTTAATTGAGTTGCAGTCAAGATAGAGTTTCTCTGTATTGATGTGTGACTTACAAAATTTCATCTACCACACTGGTATCAGTGCAGATCTTGTTAAAGTAAATTAATTCAATTTATTTTCCAAACAGTACACGGTTTGTAAGCAATAAGCATGATTTTATTCAGGTATCAATTATTTGTCAGATTTTTTTTTGAAGTCCTGCCAAGTAATTCATCTCTTGATCTCTTAATGATATTCTGTTTTGTGCATTCAGTGTCTGTGTGGGTTTTTCCCATGGGCTGGATTTTACTGTTGGTGAGCGGGGCTGGGGGCGGGGCCCGCTCGCTGATGCGTAAAATGACGCGCGATGACGTCAGGCGGAACTCCCGATGTCACCGCACCCCATTTAAATTTTCAGGAAGGCAGGGTCGCAGCAAAATCACCAGCCCATCGACCCGTCAATGGCCAATTGAGGCCATTGACAGAGCAATTAAAGTAATTAGTGGACCTGCCTGTCCAACCTTATGGTTGGTGGGCAGGCCAGGAGCCCTGGCGCAAACTAGAAAAAACATGAAACCTCATCCACAGGCGGGATGAGGTTTCATGTAGGGTTTTAAAAATTTTAATAAAGTTTTTTTGGAAGTTATGAACATGTCCCAACTCATGACATTGTCACATGAGGGGACATGTTAGGGAAATTTTATTTTTCTATTTTGAGCTTTTTCACATTTAGAGCCGATCTCCCTGAGGCTGCATTTAGCCTCAGGGAGATGAGTGCGCTCTTTCGTGCGCATGCGTGAAAGAGCGCACTCTCGATTTTAGGAATCCACCCCGCCCGCACAGAATACATAGCATTTCCCTGCGGATGTCATGCTGGGCGGGCCTTAATTGGCCCGCCCATGTAAAATGGCGCTGCGCCTCCGATCGGGGGGCGCAGATCGGAAGCGCGCCCATACCTGCCCACCCATCAACTTTCTGCCCCCCGATGGGGGGAAAATTCAGCCCCATAAATTCCTAACTGAATTATGGAATCAAAGAATGATTACAGCACAGAAGGAGACCATTTGGCCCATCATGTCTGTGCCAGTTCTCTACAAGATCAACTCACCTAGTGCTTCAACCACCTTTATCCCGTTGCCCTGCAAATTTTCTCTCTCCAGATAATTATCCAATTTGCTTTGTAAGGTTTTGATTGAACCTGCCTGCACCACACACTCAGGCAGTGAATTTCAGATCCTAACCACATGCTCTGTAAAAAAAAGTAATGCCCTATAAAGGCCAGGCCATGGGTTAAATGAAGGCTGGTTACTACCCCAATGGTGCAAGAGAAAATTACTGGCTAACTGAAGAATTTTAAACAAGGAAATCATGCGTATGGAAGCAGTGAAAACAAGTGATATGGAGCAATGAGGGATAGGGAGGAGCGTAAGCAGGAAATATTTCAGAGCATGGAGATTGGGGTTTGGGTGAAATACAGTATGTGGGGCAAAAAGCTCCATTCAAGGTCAAACGGAACTGTAATGTTGCACACTAATAATTGTAACCTGACGAGTAAGCCAGAAGGTTGATGAAGTCTGTCAAGTATACATGGGTGCGAACAGAATCCAAAACATTTAGCAGGAGCTTTACCCTGCAAATGATCTTGTCAGTCCCATGCCTCACTTGAGAATGGTTGATATCTCCCTTTAGTTCAAAATATGACACCTGCCCACAATAACATTTTTGAAAGAGAGACAGATTACACAATAAGCGTATCTGAACGCTGGCCATGTATATAACTAGGTTTGTATTTACCAACATCATTTGGAATTTAAAATATATTATGCACAGTGATGTAGTTTCAAAACTGCTTGAGACATAATGTATTCTAAATGAATCAAGTTTTCATTTGCGCAGTAGATATTTAAAAATGTTGGCTGTAGGGCAGTTGAAAACAGAAGAACAACTTTCCAAGCAGATGCTTGGCCTGGACTTTAGCCTGAAAATGAATTCTGTGCTGGGTGGAGGTTGTTCTGAGGTCTGGATAACTGAAGAATGGTTTCCAAAATGTCCAAATGAATTTAACTGCAGGGCTATTTTAGATGTATTCCTGTGGGGTTCCTGCCTACCAGCAGCCTGATTGACAGACTAGAGGCCTGTCAGATGGGAAGCTTACTTCACAAGGCCGAAGCCTCTACATGAGCAGGTAGTTGTGTTGGGGAAGTTCACAGAGATCATGGGATAAGCTTGATCAGGAGGTGGCGTGGGGAGTGAGGGGGGTGGGGGGATGTTGGAAAGCAGACAGATTGTGAAGGTGGTGGGGTAGCAGTTACAGGGTATATTTGGCCTAAGTGAAGCAGTCTTTCACTTCCTAGCCTGCAAGCAGTGCTGTAAACGCACATCATTTGATTCAGCGCTTGTCACCTCCTTTAAACTGCCAAGTTTCCTGAGTGCCAGGAAATGCAGCCTTCCTTTCTCTTTTGGCTTTTCCCATGTTACATGGGGATTCATCACAATGCTGGTTGATCATCTTCATATCAACCATCATTTTTTGGATTTGGCGGATGGTTTTACACCCAGATGCCCTTCCTGCTCCTAACCCTCCCCATTTATCCAGCACTGATACACGCTGGCTTGCCTGCACCAGCGGCTGGGCTCTTTCATAGTCAACAAGTCCTGGATTGGGACTTGAGCCCGGGGCTTTCTGTCTTATAGACAGGAGAGCTACCCACTGAGCCACTCCAGCTCCCCCAGGAAATTTGACCACCCGTGGTTAAAAATAGAGTTACTGTTAAAATGAACCCTCACACTCATAACATTTAAATGATCAAGCTGCTTCCCTTGAGCCTGTTGGTGTCCTGCCTCTGTAAATACTAGATGTGGGCAGATTGAGTTCCTGTGCCAGATTTTTGTTGTCCTTTAACATCTCACACACCAACCAACCACTTTTTGAGTTCATCCTTTTGTCTTTCTTTTCAATCTACTGCTTCAGTTCAACCTGATTCAGTGCTAGCTCTGATTTTTAACATCCCTAGGGATAAAATTCTGTTTTTAATGAAAAATAGGAGAATGCCTGTTTATTGCTTATGCCACATGAATGAAATAATGGTTTTTGGAGATCTCACATTTCAAAACTGTATAGTCCTACAATTTTGATAATGGGGAGTAAGTTATAGAGAGCAACAGCCAAGCTATAATTTCTCACTAAAAAGGGAGCCTCACCCCCTCAAGCCTGGCTATATTTCAGCCACAACTCTGCTCGTATCCGGCTGTGTTCCAGCATGCTGATTTTTCAGGTTCATAAAATGTTTGTGTTTTTTATTCCCCCTGTGGAAGTAGAGAAATTTGATTTCATAGAATGTGCCTAGTCTTAGCAATTTGCTTGCCTACATAAAACAGCCAGTGCACCTCAAAAGTAGTACATTATCTGAAGCATTTTTGAGACATTTTGGGGTGGGAAGATGCTATGGAAGTGCAAATATTTGGAAAGGAGTGAGACTAGTTATTTGAATTCTGTATACAGATGCAAACTGCTGCTTTGAAAATTAGCAACGATCATAGCCTCAGCAAATGTAATGAAATAGCTGTTGCAATATGCAGAATGACTGCCTGCATTGTCTCCAAGTGTCAAAAGCAAAGGCAATATACTGATGTACTTGTCAGTAATCCCTGTTGGCTCCAACACAGCACTGCAGACTCTCCATTGTCAACTCAGCATGTGAACGAACAAGTGAACTTGTATTGCATTGGCGTTAATGGTGAATGTTGAGGGCATCACTGAAGAACAGGCTGGAAGGAGTTATTAAACCTGATGGTACGACAGTGCTGAACTAACACTAATAACATCAAGCTAGAGGGTTAAACATTTCAGCTGCATATGGTATTACTCGCTCCTCAAAGAGTCTTTTGACCTAAGTAATTCCTGAGAGCCAGTGCCCCTACTGATACAGCTTAAACAAAAATATTATTGTGCCAAGCTAATCATGATTCTTTCCAAGTGTTTATTTTTAATGTGGTTCTGGATGTGAAACTCATATGCTTAAACAAAATATGCTCTGGATAACAATAATCTATGCAATTTTGAATGGTATTTATGTGCACACATACATGTATATATAAAATCTATGTGTATATATCCATCTTAATAGCTCAAGTAGAAATTCATTAGGTTATGGAGCTAAGCCATTTACTTTTTAGTGGAGACATTTGTAAAACACAGTGTGTTAGTGTCAAGAAGCCGAATGAAGATTTATTAACTAGTGTTGTTCCCAGTTAGCTGCCTGATGAAGAAAATCCTGGGAACTGATACGGTTAATCAACATAAATGGAACATGTGTTTCTTTTCACATTTTAAGTAGCAGCTCATAATGCGGTCTGAGAGTTTTATTACTTTCAATCATGGTTTAAGGTTACTTTTGACCTCTGCAAGGCACTGCATCTGGGGAAAAGCATATATCTGAACAAGTTCATGTACTCAAGAGTCATGGAAATGAATAGGAAGCACTGCTCCTTTTCCTAAAGAAACACATTGCCTGTATCAAATTTGTGCTTAATGAGAGCTTGTTCTTGAATAAATTCCCAAAGATATTTTGGAAAAAAACCCCCAAAGATAATTATACAGTTTTTTAATTATAGTGATGGATTCCTTGCCAAAATCCATTATTTACAAGTTCAAAATCCTGAAATTTTGATCCTAAATAAGATACTTTGTGATTACCTAATGACTTTATTGTATTGTAAGTAAATTAATAAGTGGACCGAAAAGGTGGAGCACAGTATCATGTTGCAGGACTTGAGTTCATCTCTGAAGTTTCCATTGCCACAGCATTTCTGATATCAGCAGTTCTTCTGCATTGAGAGAAAATGCAGAGGCCTCCTGGTTAGTTTCAGTCACACTCACACATCCCAGCATCTTCTTTACTGTATTCAGCTAAGCATTTCTGCTAGATCGACAGTTTTATAAAGAGGTTCAGAAGACAGGCAGTCAATGCTTTCTGCCAACTGTAGCCACTTGTGAACAAGAGCCTAATGATCCACAGGGTTATTGTGGATAATTGCACTGATATAATGAAACTTTTGGCTCTGGGGTGGCAGTGGATTGTCACTTACTAGAAACACCTAGCTTTGGATACATCACTTCCAACCCCTCACCACCCACTTTTCCCCACCCACTTTCATCTCCACTTGTTTTGCAGCCCACTTTTGGAAACCCACGACCACCCCCGCACCACCCCCCACCCCCCCCCCCCTCCCCTGCAACCCCCGCCCCACCACATGCACATCTACACACACGCACGTGCCACACATGCACGTACACAAACACACACACATTACTTCAAACTGAACCTTTCAACTGCCAATTGCCTACACTTGGCCAACCATACTGCAGCTATTGAGCTGCTCAGCCTAACGCTCACCTCCACCTTTGGCAGCCTGGTTCCTATAAAACATTTATTCTCTGGCATAATGATAATTCTCCCAAGTACAGCCCCCATCTTTGCTCTTTCAAGTCCGAGGTGGATAGACTTCACAACTGTTACATAACTGGCTTCGCCATCAAGTACCACCTCTGCTAATCCACATCAAGTGTTTGTGGGTTTCATCACCCTCTGAAAACTATCAATTTACTCCCCATCCTGGAGAACAAAGGAAACCCTTTTATCTACTGCAGTCTTTTTAAACCCGCCCATTCCCCTCCATCTTCTCCTCTAATAACAAGTGAGGGCAGTTTATGAACTATTTTGTCACTGATTAAGACCATTTGCTCAGTTCCTCTGCTGCTTTCTCCCAGCTTTTTGTCCAACAATCCACCTTTCCCAGCCTACCCTCAACCCTAACCAACCCTAACCATGAATGCATGTCTCTCTCTCTTTTTCCCTGTTCCCCTTATTCCCTCCCCAAACGTAACTCCCATGAGACCCATTTGCCTCTCACCACGATCCTATTTCCACCATAGCTCCAATTTAAAATTTGTATGATTGTCTTTTGATCCATCCATCGCCTATTCCTATCTTCGTAATGTTCTCCAGGCCTACACACACTACTGACCATTCCATTCCTCTAACCTCTTGTACATCCTCCTGAGACAGAAATTATGGGCCCTGCTGCTTCTCCTGTTTCTGGGCCTCTTATTCCCCTCCACGCCACCACCCCCTCCCCCCACCACCTCCCTTCAATCATGCATGTTCTTTTCTCCCTTTGGAAGATTCACCAATCAATTCACCAAACAATCACAGAAAGGTCCCAGCAAAATGATAACGTCCATTGTTGGCATCTGGTTATAAACATCATCTGGTATATATGTGGCATGGGTCGTTAATATTAAGAGCAGGAACCATATAATGCAGTGCTAATTTGTGTGCACCCTATAGGTGATCCCACCGTGACTATTAAACAAATCAGAGAGTACAAATTTTATCTTAGCAGCATCACACGATATTGTTAATTCAACAGGAAAACACCCCATTAGTTATTTATAACACTGTGCAGATATTAACACTGATTTCGTTGACTGCTTCATTTAACATGTTTTGTACCATCATATGTACAATGTGACAGTAAATTCATATTTGAGGGAAAGAGTCAATACTTGCAACCCAGGTTCCAAGAAAACCTTTCAGGTCTTGTTTTATATATTTTGACTACCTATTCTGTATAGAAAAGAAAGACTGTCTCCATGCTGCAGCTTGCATTGTTTCATTGTTGGAGATTTGAACAAGGGAGAGAGGGAGGGATGGAGGGAGGAAGGAAGGGGAGGAGGAGAGGGCATGGTCCCATTCACTTGCTGCTGCCTGAACTCCATCCTCGTTCCCAGGGCAGGAGCAGTCAGTAAGGCCTTTCGCCACTTCATCTCTGCCCATCGACCCCACCCTGAGTGACTGATGTTGTGGAGCTGCATTGCTTGGCAGCACTGCCAGGGCTGAGACTGGAGCAGGACTGGTGAGACGGTGCTGAGAGCAGGTAAGAGTGAGAGACACAGAATCGACCATCTTCCCTAAAAAACAAAGAGAGGGAAGCCAGCCAGCCAGGCAGAGCCCTACCCTGCTTCCAGCCAAGGAGGGAGGGAACGAAGGAAGATTCACTGAGGATATTGTTGGATCCAGTGCCCTTGGTTTGTTGAGCCTAAAGGATCCGGGCTGCATGCTTGTTTCGGGGTGACTGAGTTGGTACAGAGACAGAGAACATCAGTAGATCATTGTTAAAACAAACACTTGCTGTTTATTTACAGAAGGAACCCAGCAGCTATGCTTGTGTGCTCACAACTCAAAACTCTGTCTTCACTCTTCAGTGTCTAACCCAAGATTTCTCCACAGAAGTAGCCTGCGCTACTCTGCTATTGGGTATTAAGATCATGTGATCTTACATTACCGCACTTGTCTTAAAGGTATATTACACATCAGATTACTACATCCCTCCCCCTTTATTAAGAAATACATTTTACATTTTACATTCTTAAAAAAAATCAAGTTATTTACATACATCAATAATTTACAAAGTCAGTTTTTCTGCGGGTTTCCTTATGTGTGTAGAATGTCTCAGCTCTACAGCTTCTGAAGTTTGGTTTGGAACCTCCTTTACTGTAGTCATCTGAGCATTTGGTTCTTCAATAGGTACCTGTAAATCTGTTTCTTCAACTCTTTCAGGTACAGATGGCCCTTCAGACATATTTGTACCCAGTTGAGTTCTTTCAACAGGAGATATTGATTCAGTCTTGAACACTGGTGGAATCATTTCTGGATATTTTGTTTCTCCTCTTCTTATATAATCCAGATCATTAGAGAATTAATACTGCTTGACCGCTTCCACAACCTATCATTATCACAGAAGGGGGCCTGTAACTTCACCATATCATTGACAGCTTCAAGTGCTTATAAAGAGATTAGCTGTCTTTGATATGGGGCAATTAATGCAAATGTTTTCATTTAGGATTAAGTACTTGCAGGAAATGATTGTTTTTAAGGGATGAAGTACTTGAAGGAAATGTTTGTTTTTTGAGGGATTAAGTATGTCTCCGTATTACTCAATCTTCAACTTTCACGTGGTAGGAAAGAGGTCCTATTACCGCGCTTATTTCACCAAACAACCATGTTGGTCCTTCTCTAAAACTTTTCACAAATACTTTCTCTCCCATGTTAAATGCCCTGTCATGACTGTGACAGTCATGTCCAATTTTCTGACCACCCTGCCTTCTTTCTACCTTTCTACCCCCCATGTTTGGCATAATTAGGCTCAGTCTCAATTGGAGACGACGCTTCATCAACAATTCCATAGGTGTGACACCTGTTGTCTTATGAGGGGTGGTTCTATAATGGAAAAGAAATCGTGCTAATTTAGTCACTATAGAACCTCCAGACAATTTCTTCATACTAGATTTGAATGTCTACGATAAGTAGAAACTTTGTTCCAATAAAAGGTCCCATATAGTCGACGTGTACTTGTACCCATGGCCTCCCTGGCCACTCCCAGGGGCGTAACAGAGCTGTCGCAAGATAATTTTTGTACTTGGTGACACTGCATACAACTTTCCAACAAGTTTTCTATTTCTCCATCCATTCCCGGCCACCACATATTGCTGTGTGCTATTACCTTCAACTGAGGGCGCTGGTGAGAACAGATCCAACAGAGGGCGCTGGTGAGAAGTGACCGAAGCATTCTGGGAGAAGTCACCACAGCCACCTCGACTCAGGAGGGAATCGAGAAGGACTCTTGCACTCAACAGGAGGAAGAGCATCCAACAGAGGGCGCTGGTGAGAAGTGACTGAAGCATTCTGGGAGAAGTCACCGCAGACACCGCGACTCATGAGGGAATTGAGGAGGACCCACTGTCAAAGAACGGAATAGCCCCAAACATTACATTCCTGTAGTGTTTCCATCCCTCCCTCCTCTTCAAACCTAAAAAAAAAGAGAGAAGAGGCAGTGCCTTCAGGAGTGCACCAGACCTGCGAGGGACACTCTTCTGAAAGCGGATTTTAAAGAAAAAGCAGCTGATTGGTGAGTAAATCCTGGGAGCAGACTTGGAGGGAGGAGCACCAGAGCGGTGAGTATAAATCAAGCCTAGCTCGGGGATTCGCGGCCTTGTCTCCAGGGAGCAGACTCAGAGGGAGGAGCACCGGAGCGGTGACCTTGGGGCACAGAGTAACTGAAGCCGAAACTGAAAAAGTGACATCACAGGAAAGCTGTGACCTGATTGGTTGGTAGGAAATCTGCACCAAATTTGAAAAACAAAACTGCAAAGCTAATTAATAAATTAATTATCTAAGTCAAGATGGCTGGGCAGGTGATGTGCTGTAGCTGTATGATGTGGGAGCTGGCAGATCCCATTGCGAGCCGCAGAGACCACATCTGCAGCAAGTGTTGGTTGCTGGAGGAACTCCGGCTCAGAATTGATGAGCTGGAGTTTGAGCTCCGGACGCTGTGGCACATCCAGGAGGGGGAGAATTAGCTGGACACTTTGTTTCAGGAGGCGGTCACACCCAGTAGATTAAGTACCTCAAGTTCGGTCAGTGGTCAGGGTCAGCAGGGTGTGACTGCAAGTGAGGCAGGTAGAGGGATCCTGTGTTCAGGAACAGAGGAGCCTCAGCTCTTGACCTTATCCAACAGGTACGAGGTACTTGCTCCCTGTGTGGATGGGGAACAGGGCTGTAGGGAGGATGAGCCAGCTGACCACGGCACCGTGGCACAGGAGGCCATTCAAGAGGGGGGAGCAAAAAGACAAGTGGTAGTTGTAGGGGATTCTATAATTAGGGGAATTGATAGCATCCTTTGTAAGCAGGATCGAGAGTCCCGCATGGCATGTTGCCTGCCCGGTGCCAGAGTGAGGGATATCTCTGACCGGCTTGAAAGGACATTGGAGAGGGAGTGGGAGGATCCAGTTGTTGTGGTCCACATCGGGACAAATAACATAGGTAAGACTAGGAAAGAGGACCTGTTTGGGGATTATCAGGAACTAGGAACTTAATTAAAGAATAGGTCCTCAAGGGTTATAATCTCCGGATTACTACCCGGGCCACGTGCAAATTGGCATAGGGACGCGGGAATATGGGAAGTAAACACGTGGCTAAAGGAGTGATGCGGGAAAGAGGGGTTCCATTTTGTGGGGCACTGGCATTAGTATTGGAACAGGAGGGATCTGTACCGTTGGGACGGTCTCCACCTGAACCGATCTGGGACCAATGTTCTAGCGAAAAGGGTAAATAGGGTGGTCAACAGGACTTTAAACTAGAAAGTGGGGGGGGAAGGGAAGGGTAAAACTCCAAGAAGTATGACTAATGGGAAACAAAGCAGCAGGTTAGCGTGTGAGGGTGTGGATTCAACTTCATGGAAAATTATGAAAAAACTGAAAAGAAAGGAGAGCCCAGGAGAGGCTATTAAAGTCCCCAGAACACAAAATAGGACAGAGTGTTTGGAAAGGGCTAGGAATCTAACTTCAGGGATGACAATGAGAAAGGGGACGGGAAATACAGGACTGAAGGTGTTGTATCTGAATGCATGCAGTATACGAAATAAGGTAAATGAGCTTGTGGCGCAGATTGAAATTGACAGGTATGATGTGGTGGGCATCACGGAGACATGGCTGCAAGGGGATCAGGACTGGGAGCTAAATATCCAAGGATATACATCCTATCGAAATGATAGGCAGGTTGGCAGAGGGGGTGGGGTTGCTTTGTTAGTAAGAAATGAAATTAAATCGATAGCAAGAAATGATGTAGAGCCAGATGATGTAGAATCTGTGTGAGTAGAGTTGAGGAACCGCAAAGGTAAAAAAACCATAATGGGAGTTATGTACAGGCCTCCGAACAGTAGTCAGGATGTGGGGCACAAGATACACCAGGAGCTAGAAAAGGCGTGTAAGAAAGGCAAGGTTACAGTGATCATGGGGGATTTCAATATGCAGGTAGACTGGGAAAATCAGATTGGTAGTGGATCCCAAGAAAAGGAATTTGTAGAATGTCTACGAGATGGCTTTTTGGAGCAGCTTGTGGTGGAGCCCACTAGGGAACAGGCAATTCTAGATTTAGTGATGTGTAATGAGGCAGATTTGATAAGGGAGCTTAAGGTGAAAGAACCCTTAGGAAGAAGTGACCATAATATGATAGAATTTACCCTGCAATTTGAGAGGAAAAAGCTGGAATCAGATGTAACGGTATTACAGTTGAATAAAGACAACTACAGAGGCATGAGGGAGGAGCTGGCCAGAATTGACTGGGAGATGAGCCTAGCAGGAAAGACAGTGGAACAGCAATGGCAGGAGTTTCTGGGAGTAATTTGGGAGACACAGCAAAAATTCATCCCTAGGAAGAAGAAGCATACTAAAGGGAGGACGAGGCAACCATGGCTGACAAGGGAAGTCAGAGACAGCATAAAAGCTAAAGAGAAAGCATACAATGCGGCGAAGAGCAGTGGGAAACCAATGGATTGGGAAGCCTACAAAGACCAACAGAGGACAACTAAAAAAGAAATAAGGAAGGAGAAGATTAAACATGAGGGTAAACTAGCCAGTAATATAAAAGAAGATTGCAAGAGTTTTTTTAGATATATAAAGGGTAAGAGAGAGGCAAAAGTGGACATTAAGCCGCTGGAAAATGATGCAGGAGAAGTAGTAGTGGGTAACAAAGAAATGGTGGAGGAACTGAATAGGTACTTTGCGTCAGTCTTCACGGTGGAAGACACGAGTAACATCCCCAAAGTTCAAGAAAGTCGGGGGGCAGAGATGAGTATGGTGGCCATTACCAAGGAGAAGGTGCTAGGAAAACTGAAAGGTCTGAAGGTGGATAAATCACCTGGACTAGATGGATTACACCCCAGAGTTCTGAAGGAGATAGCTGAAGAGATAGTCGAGGCATTAGCGGTGATCTTTCAGGAATCACTGGAGTTAGGGAGGGTCCCAGAGGACTGGAAAATCGCTAATGTAACCCCCTGTTTAAGAAGGGAGTGAGGCAAAAGACAGGAAATTACAGGCCAATTAGCTTGACTTCAGTCGTTGGTAAGATTTTAGAGTCCATTATTAAGGATGAGATTTCAGAATACTTGGAAGTGCATGATAAAATAGGGCAAAGTCAGCATGGTTTCATCAAGGGGAGGTCATGCCTGACAAATCTGTTAGAATTCTTTGAGGAGGTAACGAGTAGGTTAGACAAAGGAGAGCCAATGGATGTTATCCATTTGGACTTCCAGAAGGCCGTTGACAAGGTGCCGCACAGGAGGCTACTCAGTAAGATAAGAGCCCATGGTGTTAGAGGCAAGGTACTAGCATGGATAGAAGATTGGCTGTCTGGCAGGAGGCAGAGAGTGGAGATAAGGGGGTCCTTCTCAGGATGGCGGCCGGTGACTAGTGGAGTTCCGCAGGGGTCAGTCTTGGGACCACAACTTTTCACTTTATACATTAATGATCTAAATGAAGGAACTGAGGGCATCCTGGCTAAGTTTGCAGATGATACAAAGATAGGTGGAGGGACAGGTAGTATTGAGCAGGCACAGAGGCTGCATAAGGATTTGGACAGGTTAGGAGAATGGGCAAAGAAGTGGCAGATGGAATACAATGTGGGGAAGTGTGAGGTTATGCACTTTGGTAGGAAGAATAGAGGCATAGACTATTTTCTAAGTTGGGAGAGAATTCAGAAATCTGGAGTGCAAAGGGACTTGGGAGTCCTAGTCCAGGATTCTCTTAAGGTTAACTTGCAGGTTGAGTCGGTAGTTAGGAAGGCAAATGCAATGTTGGCATTTATTTCGAGAGGACTAGAATATAAAAGCAGGGATGTGCTGCTGAGGCTTCATAAGGCTCTGGTCAGACCACGTTTAGAATATGGTGAGCAGTTTTGAGCCCCGTATCTCAGGAAGGATGTGCTAGCCCTGGAGAGGGTCCAGAGGAGGTTCATGAAAACGATCCCAGGAATGAAAGGCTTAACATATGAGGAACGTGTGAGGACTCTGGATCTATACTCAATGGAGTTTAGAAGGATGAGGGGGGATCTGATTGAAACTTACAGAATACTGAAAGGCCTGGATAGAGTGGACGTGGGGAAGATGTTTCCATTAGTAGGAGAGACTAGGACCCGAGGGCACAGCCTCAGAGTAAAGGGAAGACCTTTTATAACAGAGATGAGGAGAAACTTTTTTAGCCAGGGAGTGGTGAATCTATGGAATTCATTGCCACAGAAGGCTGTGGAGGCCAGGTCATTGAGTGTATTTAAGACCGAGATAGATAGGTTCTTGATTGGTAAGGGGATCAAAGGTTACGGGGAGAAGACGGGAGAATGGGGTTGAGAAACTTATCAGCCATGATTGAATGGCGGAGCAGACTCGATGGGCCGAATGGCCTAATTTCTGCTCCTATGTCTTATGGTCTTATGGTCTTCATTTTGGAAATTTTGGGATGTGCACTCTGAAGTACAGGTAACAATGGCTTTCGTCCTTTTGGAGGAATAATCACTTGAACTCCCCACAATAAAATACCTTCTTGGCTGGCTAACTCGTATCTTCTCTGGAAATATCAGATTCTTGTTTTTGTGACCAACCATGAAGAACTTGATTCCTCACTTTGGATAAGACTGGGTCTCGATTTGTCCAATCTTTGATTTGTCTAGCACATACCAGTGCTGAGTCCAGGAAGTTCAATAACAAAACAAATTCCTGAGGAATTTGAACATCCTCTTCTTTTACCTGCAGGGTAAACAACTGAGTGCACCTGCATTTGCAACTTGACTTCCAGGCCTATGAAAGAAAGTATACTCATACACTACCAAGATCAATGGTATTATTTGTGCTTTTGTGTCTTCTTTCGATGGATGTTCTTCTATCTGACACTGACTTTATTCTCAGCCTTCTTTTCTACTTCCATATTGGCCAGGTTAATCTCAGATGTAAGCTCAACTTGAGTGCACTCCAGTGGTTGTGTTTTCCAGAATTTCATCATCCGTCTGCTTCTTAGAAAATTCTGCGGCTTTTGCCTCCAAAGCCTCTTTGGCTTCATGTAGATGATTTTTCAGCTCTTCCACCTCTTTTTTGCATTGGTGTACTGCTTCCTGGAAAATTAAGCATTGTTGTGTCTTCTCTGCCTACTCATCCTTCATTTTATTTAGAGGAGTGCAGAACTTTTCCTGTTTCTCTTCATACTTTTCCAGAGGTACACAGTTAGACAGGAGGGAAACTGGCAGTGTGTGAAGGTCTTTCGGCAGGTTTTCACTTTTCTTTTGGAATCTCTGTGATAAATCAAGGTTGATTTCCCTCAGCCAGTTTCATCCTAGTATGCTTGGTCCTCTGCCTGCTACCACCATCAAGGGTAATCTCAATATTCGACTTCGTAGTGTACTGTGACTTTGCATACACCCTTGATTTGTATGTCTTCTCCCATGTAAGTTTTTAATTGAGCATCAGTTTCTTCCAAATTTAGTTTAAGTTCTCCATCGCTCTGGCATTTAAAAGTATGCTCACCAATCACCATAGTGGCTGCTCAAGTATCCACCTCCATTCTGAAAGGCTTCTCATTCACTGTCATGGTTACATAACTAGGTTCCGTTCCTCCTACCTTTAAATTATATAATGTATAGATATCAGAATCTATTACTTTGAGCTTTTCAATGCTGTTTATCTCATTGGGTTTTTTCTTTTGTCTGAAAGTCTGCCTGATTCTATCTTTACAATATCTCATGAGGTGTCGATCTCAATGACAGAAAAACATCCAACCTTTTTAAACTGAGATTCATTACAAAGTTGTCTGCTTCCACCTCTGTTACTATGACACCATGTTTTTGCTGCTATGTTATTCCTTTTAATTTGTCTGTCAGCAGTGGCTGCTTCCCCCTTCTGAATAAAGCCTCGCACTTTTGCGCTCTTTTTGGTTGAAGGTCCCTCCCCAACATGGAGGACGCTGCCATTTTGCGCTCCTCAAATCACTTCTGAGTCTCGCACTGCACCTTCCATTGCCAGAGCGATTTCCAATGCCTTCTGATATCAAAATTTGTTTCAGCCATTAATCTCTTCTGAATCGCATTTTCATTTATATCGCACATCAAGCAGTCTCTAAGCATATCGTTGATGGATGTCCCAAACTCGCAATATTCAGTTAATTGCTTCAGACTTGCCACATAACAAGCTACTGTCTACCCGCAGCTCTATTTCTTGAGTTAAATTTAAACCGTTGCATCATCACCAAGGGCTTGGGCTGGTAATGATTCTTTACGAGGTTCACTAAGTCATCAAAACTTTTCGCGTCTGGGGCACTGGGCACCAACAGATTTTGAATTAACCCGTATGTTTTACTCCCACATGCTGACAGAAGGATAATGTGCCTCTTCCCCTCCTCCGCAATGTCGTTCTCCTGGAAGAAGAACGCGAGGCGTTCAAGACAGCGAGACCATTCGTCTGAGGTTGGATCAAATGGCTCTGCTCTTCCAAATTGCAGCATGCTCTGAGGGGATTACCTTGACGATCAGGAAGGACATTTTTCTTTACTTACAACTATTGTGTGAGGTACAACCCAATTTCAGTTCTTCCGATTTCCTTCTTTCTTTCTTGTTTTTTACCTCATTTTTACGTGTTTTTTTCGTACTTTTTACTCTCGTCGCCAGTTTGTTGGATCCAGTGCCCTTGGTTTGTTGGAGCTAAAGGATCCGGGCTGCACCTTTATTTTTGGGTGACTGAGTTGGTACAGAGACAGAGAATATCGGTAGATCATTGTTAGAATAAACACATGCTGTTTATTTACAGAAGGAACTCAGCAGCTACACTTGTGTGCTCACAACTCAAAACTCTGTCTTCATTATCAGTGTCTAACTCAAGACTCTCTCACAGATGTGGCCCGCCCTACTCTGCTATTGGGTATTAAGATCATGTGATCTTACATTACAACACTTATCTTAAAGGTATATTACACATCAAATTACTACAATATATAATATATGTAATACACAAACCCCTTCCCCCTCAATCATCTCAGCAAACTGCCTCTGGGTCTCCACTCCTTTGCTGTGCTTACTATCCTCCCCCCATCCCACTCCCCGCCACTGGGAGCAGAAGGCACCAGGATCTGCTCCCAGGAGCTGACCACTGGCTTGGGATTGGGTTCACACCCAGTGAGCCTCTCCTGCACTCTTTCGATCTAACACCAGCTTTTCCTCTCTTGTCTCTTTACCTTCCCACACCACCTCCCCTTCTCTCTCTCTCTCTCTCTCCCCCCCCCCTTTACCCTCTCCTCCCACTTACTTTTGTCTGATTCCTTCCTGTTTCTCTCAGGTCAGCCTCTCTTCTCTCTCTCTCTCTCTCTCTTTCTCTCTCTCACCTTTCATAAAAAATGCCAAGCTCACTCTTCAGCAGCATGGAGCAGAACCCCCACAGCAGTAGCGACAATAACAATGGAGGAGGAAGAGGAGAGACGTTGGATGACCAGAGAAAGCTACAGATCGTCCTGGGTCAGCTCTCACTGCTCAGCCTGGACAATGATTAGAACACCATTTATGACAATGAGCCCGGGACCCTAAGGGCATTGACCCTGGCATTTTGCACCTTGTGCACCCATTCTCCTGGGTCCTGCTGCTTTGCCCAACATAATTCCAGCAATAGTATTGAAGGCTTGTGATTCAGAACTAGCCACTCTGCTAGCCAATAAGGAAAATTGCCCAGTTATGTCCTGTCCAAAAAAAAGCATGGAATGTCAATTTCGGCCAATTACTGGCCCATCAATCAATCAATTCTCAATGACAAGTTAAGGGATGGAAGATTTTGTCAGCAGTACTGTCAAGCAACACTTGCACTTGAGGGAAATAATAATAGCAAGGCTACAAATATAGAGTGGGGAATATGACATGGATTGCTCTACAGAAAGCTAGCATAGACTTGATGGACCAAATGGCCCTCTTCTGTGCTATAAAGACGCTATGACTTGCTCGGCAACAAGCTGCTCACCAACGCTCAATTTGGGTTCAGCTAGGGCCTCCAGACCACACTACGGACTTAGTCCAAGCATGGACAAAAAAGCTGAACTCAATAGGTGAGGTGAGAGTGCCTGCCATTGACATCAAAGCAGCATTTGACTCAGTGTGTTATCAGGGAGCCCTAGCAAAACTGGAGTCAATGGGATTCAGGGGGAATATGGTTGGAGCCATACCTAGCACAATGGAAGATGGTTGCGGTTGTTGGAGGTCAATCATCTCAGTTCTAGGACATCACTGCAGGAGTTCCTCAGGATAATGTCCTCAGCCCAACCATCTTCAGCTGCTTCATCAATGAGCTTTCTTCCATCATAAGGCCAGAAGTGGGGATGTTTGCTGATGATTGCACAATGTTCAGCACCGGTCGCAACTCCTCAGATACTGAAGCAGTCCATGTCCAAATGCAGCAAGACCTGGACAATATCCAGGTTTGGGCTGATAAATGACAAGTGACGTTCATTGTGCTGTGCAAGTGCCAGGTAATGACCATCTCCAACAAGAGAGAATCTAACCATCGTCCCTTAACATTCAATGGCATTACCATCACTGAATCCCCCACTATCAACATCCTCGGGATTATCATTGACTAGAAACTGAACTGGACTAGCCATATAAATTCTGTGGCTACAAGACCAGGTCAGAGGCTGGGAACTCTGTGGTGAGTGACTCACCTCCTGACTTCCCAAAGCCTCTTTGCCATCTACAAGGGAGGAATATGATGAAATATTCTCCACTTGCCTGTGCATGAGTGCAGCTGCAACAATGCTCAAGAAGTTCGAGACCATCAAGGACAAAGCAGCCCGCCTGATTAGCACCACATCCACCACCTTCAACATTCACTCTCTCCAAATTTGGTGCAACATAGCTTCAGTTCATGCTATCTACACAATATAATGCATCAACCCACCAATATTTCCTACAATAGAGCCCTCAAAATCCACAACCTTATTCTTATTTTCAAATCCCTCCATGACCTCGGCCCTCACTATGTCTGTAACCTACTTCAACTTTACAAACCTTTGAGATTTCTCTGCTCTTCCAATTTGTTCTCTTACCCATCCCCACATTCAATCGTTATGCCATTGAGCAGCAGGCACACATGACCATTGCAGTCCATGTGGTGTAGGTGCACCTACAGGGCTGTTAGGGAGTTCCAGGATTTTGACCCAGCGACAGTGAAGGAACGGTGATATATTTCTAGTCACGATGGTCTGTGGCTTGGAGGGAACTTCCAAGTGGTGGTGTTCCTATCTATCTGCCCTTGCCCTTCTAAGTGGTAGTGGCTGTGGGTTTGAAAGGTGCTGTCTAAGGAGGCTTGGTGAGTTGCTGCAGTGCATCTTGTAGATGGTACACACTGCTGCCACTGTTCATCGGTGATGGAGGGGGTGAATGTTTGTGGATGTGGTGCCAATCAAGTGGGCTGATTTGTCCTGGTTGGTGTCCAGTTCTTCAGTGTTGTGGGAGCTGCACTCATCCAGGAAATTGGAGAGTATTCCATCACACTCCTAGCTTGTGCCTTGTAGATAGTGGATGGTCTTTGGGGAGTCAGGAGGTGAGTTATTCACCGCAGGATTCTTAGCCTCTGACCTGCTCTTGTAGCCACAGTATTTATATGGCTAGTCCAATTCAGTTTCTGGTCAATGATAACTCCCCCCAGGATGTTGATAGTGAGGGATTCAGCGATGGTAATGCCATTGAATGTTAAGGGGCGATGGTTAGATTCTCTCTTGTTGGAGATGGTCATTGCCTGACACTGGTGTTGCACGAGTGTTACTTGCTACTTGTCGGTTCAAGCCTAGATATTGTCCAGGTCTTGCTGTATATGAACATGGACTGCTTCAGTGTTTGAGGAGTCACGAATGGTGTTGAACATTGTGCAATCATCAGTGAACACCCCCACTTCTGATCTTGTGATGGAAGGAAGATCGTTGATGAAGCAGCTGAAGACAGTTGGGCCTAGGACACTACCCTGAGGAACTCCTGCAGTGATGTTCTGGGACTGAGATGATTGACCTCCAACAACCATCTTCCTTTGTGCTAGGTATGACTCCAACCATTTTCCTCCTGATTCCCATGGACTCCAGTTTTGCTAGGGTTCCTTGATGCCATAATCGGTCAAATGCTACCTTGATGTCACGGGCAGTCACTCTCACCTCACCCCTGGAGTTCAGCTCTTTTGTCCATGTTTGAACCAAGGCTGTAATGAAGTCAGGAGCTGTGTGGCCCTGGTGGAACCCAAACTGGGCGTCAGTGAGCAGGTTATTGCTAAGCAAGTGCCACTTGATAGCACTGTTGATGACCCCTTCCATCACTTTACTGATCATGGAGAGTAGACTGACAGGGCGGTAATTGGACAGGTTGGATTTGCCCTGCTCTTTGTGGACAGGACATACCTGGGCGGTTTTCCACAGAGCCGGATAGCTGCTAGTGTTGTAGCTTGAAACGCAGCCGCTCCTTTCTTTTTCAGGCCTATCTCGCCCAACCTTCCAACTCAGGTCTGAGAGATCTGTGTAGTGCAGCATGCTCCTGGGGCCTACAGTTGAGGGCAGCTCAGTCGCAGGTAAGTAAGCCATGGCCCTTTTTTATGGCACTAGCTGCTATAAACCAGATAAGTTTAAAAGTCCAGCCAAATTTAAAAGTCTTGATAAGCCAGAGCAAGGTAAATGCACAAGATAAGTGGGTAGGATTTCGAAAGGCCAGGCCTGGGAGTGGAGAGGGTCATGAGTTGGGTCGGACCTGGGGGGCAGAGTCAGGAATCAGGTTGGGCCTGGGGGTATAGAGTCAGGTCTGGCCTGGGGTCGGGGGAGTCGGGTCAGGCCTTGGGGGGGCGGAGAGTCAGTTTGGTCTGGGGTGGGGAGTGTCAGTCAGGAGTGGGTTCGGTCTGGGGGTGGGTGTCGGGAGTTGGGTCGAGCCTGAGGTGAAAGGGTAGTTGAGGGGTGTGTATTTGGGGCTGGGGAGCCCTGTGGGGGATCGGGGGCTTAGTTTGGGTGTAGTAATGGGGTGTGGGGGGAGTGTTGGTCAGAGGGTGGTAATGGAGAGAAGTGTCCCATGAGGGGGGTCGGGGGTGGCGGGGAGAGTCCCATGGGAGGACCGATGTGGGTCAGTACTATAGTTATCCAGAAGCTAGAAGTGGTTTCAATTCTTCTGTTTCTGGGTAACTATACCACTGACCCACCTGGACTCCACCACCCCACGGGACTCCCCCCACACAGGCCTGACCTGATTCCCCCCACTATTACAGTAATAGTCACGCAGAAGCTAGAAGTGATTTTAATTCTTCTGTTTCAGGGTACGCAGAAACATAGTTGGAACCATCCGAAGTTTGCGATTTAAATCATATTTCCAGATGGTTCCCAGTGTAGGGCAATTGCCCATCGGAAGTTTGAACTTTTCGGGTAATTGCCTTGCAATCCTTAGCTGGGAACTTCCGAGGTTGGGGGGTGGGGCGCTGGGGGGGTTCCCCAGCACATCTTTGAGGTATCTCCCAGATACACAAACCTGAAGCTCGGAAGTTATGGCCCCAGGATGTCAGGTATTGTAAGTTGACCACTTATCTGGAAAGTTCCAGTATGGATTGCACTGTAGACCTGACCTGACATGTTGCATGGAATTTCACACCTGGGGGATGTCCGGGTCCACTTTAAAAAAGGACTATTGAAAGGAAGGCATTAAAACTACAAAATTGTGCTGGACTTTATCAACTGTAATTCTGTCAAGGCAATGGGGAACTGTTAGCTAGCCCAGATATACACCCGACTGACCCCTCTGGAGAATGAAATAATCCCATCTCCCATTGCTGTCTTAAAATATGTATAAAGTTTCCAGATGAAACAGCAAACTGCGATTACTTGTTCTACAACATTGACGACAGCAGACATGGAAATTGAATCTCTTTGGAATATGCATCTACAGCAGGGTTTTAAGAACGGCAGGTTTTGTCAAGCCAGAGTCAGAGACCAGGATTTTCCAGCCTCGCCACGGGAGATTCGTCGGGACCGGACAATCCCAGTGATGGGCGGGGCCGGAAAATCCCATCCAGAGAGAAAAAGTCATCAGAGGAGTCTGGATGCACCCGCCCCCCAACCCCTCTCTCTCTCTCTCTCTCGCTCTCTCTCAAGTGAAGCAAAGATCTATCTCTTAATGGTCTACAAATCATTCACAGAGATAGTAGATATCCATTGGAAAGAAGCTCAGGGGAAGCTCTTCGATTTCTGGAGAAGACGGCTTAGGAATTAAAAATGGAAATTGACTCCAGCAAGTGCGACTACATGGACTTCAATTCAACTTCGGGATTCCATGAAGCTATTCCATAGGGAGCAGCTAACTTCAAACAACCACAATGTTTAACAATCTACTCCTCAAAGACAAGCAAAGGACTTCTAACTGTATATTCTCTTAAGTTTTAACTTTTATTTGGACTCTAACCTTCCTTACTTCTGATACCTGTGTGTGTGTGTGTGTGTGTGAGAGACGTGGCATCTTTTACTATTTTTTTCTTGGGTATAGTGGCTAATAAACTTGCTCTTTGACTCAAGAAAACCTTGTTGATTGGCACCTTATTGTTCACTGCATAGAAAGTAAAAAATACATTTGGATTAGGTAAAGGCATCCATCCACAGGGAAAAGAAATGTAAAAACATTTGTTGTAACTGACCGAGGAGGCTGAATAGACAGGAGCCAGTTCACACCTCCTCACCTGGTTGTAAAAACTATAACACTTTCTCACACTCTCACCCCCTCACTATAACACTTATACATCAGCATGCGTCACTGATAATGCTTTGGAGCCCTTAATTTAACACTTTCACACAACCTTCTATTATTCACTGTAACACTCTATATACTCTACCCTCATCATTGTAAATCTTTGATATCCAACGATAACTTAAATTTATATGGCACATTTAATGTAGTAAAACATCCCAAGGTGCTTAATAAAAGTCAATGAAAAGTATTTAGCCACAAAGAGAGATATCAAGTCAGATGACCAAAAGCTTGATCAAAGGAGCATATTAAAAGAAGAGACAGATAGGCAGAGAGGTTCAGGGACAAGAGAATATAAGGCCAAGGTAGCTGAAAGCACAGCCACCAATGTCAGGGCAAATGGATGTGGGGATTGGTAAGGGGCCAGAATTGGAAGAGTGAAGAGAGCTCAAAGGTTTGTAGAGTCGGAGGAGGTTACAGATATAGTGAGAGCCGAGGCCATGGAAGGGTTTGAAAACAAGAATGAAGTTTTTAAAGTTATGGGCCAGGATTTTCCATTCGTCGGGCGGGCTCGGAGAGAGCGGACGGGGGTGGTCATGGAGCCGACTGCTGCCCGTGATCAGCTCCACACAGCGATTTCACGCAGACAGGCCAATGAGGCCCGCCCAGTGTGGATCGCAAGTGGTAGCGCTACCTGTGTGGGCGGGGGGAGGAGGGAGAGCCGGGTCTAGTACTCTTTCGCGCGAAAGAGCACTTCAATCTATAAATACAGTAAAAATTCAATGAAACATATCCTCTCATGTGACTGTGTCACATGAGATGGGATGTGTTTTTATTTTTCAAAAGTAGTTTTGATTTAATTTGTAAAAGCTTTAGGAAGCCTCATCCCACTTGTGGATGAGGTTTCCGAAAAAACATAAAGGCCGCTTGGCCTTTTCACCTGCCCGCCAACCGTGAGGTTGGACGGGCAGCGAAAAATTTAGGTTAATTACCTGGTTAATGGCCTTAATAGGCCTTTCAGTTATCAGCGGGCATGCAGCCGACTCTGGCGCGCTGATGAAATATTGCACAACTTCGCAATGACGTCGGGGCGCATGCCCGATGTAATCGCGTGTCATTTAACGTTCCGGCATGTCAGGCACGTGCCCGCACGCCAAACGGAAAATTTTGCCCATGACCAGGAGCTAGTGAGGGTCAACAAGCACAGCAACACTCTGAAATACCCCACACTTATCACTAATCCCTCACTGTGTCACTCATATACTATGGAGACCTTGCTCTGCTGTATGCCACAACCCTCCTCTCCTGAAAGTGTTCTTTATTCTTTCCTGGATGGGGGCTATTGCTGGCAATGCCAGCTCATCCCTAATTTCCCTTGAACTGATTGGCTTGCTAGACCATTTCAGAGGGCAGTTATTGCTGTGGGTCTGGATGCCACATGTGGACCAAGTAAGCACAGCAAATTTCCTTTGCTAAAGGGCATTAATGAACTAGGTGGGTTTTTGATAGTAGTCATGAGGTTACCATCACTGATGAGTGACTTTATATTCCAGATTATTAATTGAATTTAAATTCCATCAGCTGCTGTGGTGGGATTTGAACCCATGTCCCCAGGGAATTAGCCCAGTGACATTACTGCTACACCACCATCTCCCCAAGACACTTCAGTAAGATACTGCTAGGAGCTGTGCCCTCAAAAAAATGAAAGCTGTGATGTAACAATTGACAATGGAGCACCTCAGCTGATATCACTGCGGTAATCTTTCAAATCTTATAAGGTTCCAGAGCATCACCATCTGAGAACATGGGCATTGTTTATTCCTTTTTCTTTCACTCATAATATCAGAAAGTATTGCTGATACAGTGTAGATAATTAATATATATGCTGCTTATTTCAGATTTCTCTATATAAAAGGCTTATAAAAGTTTGTTTTAAACAAACAGTGATACAAATCAAATATTATCCAAGGCTAATGGGATGTGTTTCATTTCATGCAGCTGGTGTCTCCAAGCACTGATGCTCCTTTTACTATGTAAATGGATGTTTACATCTTTAGAAAGGTATTCAGTACTGTCTTGTCTTTAATTTGTAATAAAAAGTTAATAAGAGCTAACAATGAAATAGCTACAGGCGTATCTATTGTGGAAGAAGAAACCTATTGGGATTATACAGTGGGTGGTAGTCAACAAAGCAAAATTATCTTATGTGGAATCTTGCCCCATTGACAGTGATGTGGCAGGGAGTTTTGGCTGATGTCTACAAGATGCTATGAAGCTATCTCCCTTCATATATAATACTCACAACTGTCCCCTCAACCTTGTTATCCCCTGTGGTCTCTCCAATCTTAGGATCTCTATCAACACCAGTGTTAGCTCTACCCCCATGTCCTTGTTTTCCAGAACACACTCATTCCTTTACTTTCCTTCACTTTTGATGAGCTGTACAAAAGTGTGCACAAAAGAACTTGCTGTCATCTTAAAGATCCTTGCTTGTGATTGGGAACTTGCTTCTCATGCTTATTCCGGTCCAGATTTTGTGGATTTCACAGAATCACAGAATTGTTACAGTGCAGAAGGAGGCCATTCGGCCCACCCTGTCTTCACCGACCCTCCAAATGAGCGTTGTGACCCAGTGCCATTCTCCTGCTTTTTCCCCGTAATCCTGCACATTGTTTACATTTAACTAATCATCTAATTCCCTATCTTTCCCTTTTGAGGGAATATACCTGGACTGTGCCCAAACCATTTCTTCTTTCAAGGCAGCCCATTGTTCAGCTACATTTTTTCCTGTCAACCTTTGGTTCCAGTCTATCCAGCCCAGCTCCGTTCTTGCCCCATTGAGGCTGGCTTTCCCCCAGTTAATTATCCTTACTCTGGATTGTCCATTGTCCTTTTCTACCGTCATCCTAAGCCTTATGATATAATGATCACTGTCTCCTAAATGTTCCCCCACAGACACTTGATTTACTTCGCCCACCTCATTTCCAAGTACCAAGTCTAGTAGTGCCTCCTCTCTTGTTGGACTGGACACATACTGCTGTTGAAAATTCTTCTGAACATGCTCTAGGAACTCTTGTCCCTCTCTGCTCTTTACAGTACCACTACCACTCCCTCACCCTCCGTTCACTGTCACTGGACCAAAATCCTGGAACTCCCTCCCTAATAGCACTGTGGGTATACCTACACCCCATGGACTGCAGCGGTTCAAGAAGGTGGCTCATCACCACCGTCTCAAGGGCAATTAGGGATGGGCTGGCCTAACTCATCCGTGAAAGAATTTTAAAAAGTAATGACGATTAAGCTGTCAGTGTTTGTCAACATTTCTCCTCTCAAATTGACAGCAACCTCTGGAGTCCACACATGTGCAGTTAAATGTGGAAATTCAGAATTTGCTGTCATTTACTCTACACTCTGCCTAGGCATTAACGTCCCCACATTCTGCAGCCAATTGGAAATCATTGAAAAGTTACACATTATTGAATGAGGTGTAACTGGATTTTAAACAGTGTACTAAGTTTATAATTACTTTCGAACAGCCTTGCTGTTCCTGAAAGAGTAATTTTATATTTGTGGAATGTCAAACATCTCCATTATTATAAGAAATTTTACATATTTTTAGAATAATATTTTTTGATGTTTGTTTATGATATTTTAGCTTCTACCTTTATGCCATGTGTATGTCCCAGTCATGTCTTTTGCTATGGGTGAAAATTTAAAATTTGAAAGTGATGTTTTGACTTCCTGGTTTGGTGTCTGTGAGAATAATTCAATTCGATTGGGTACTTGATGATGTCACAGTTCTTGGATGCCTGAAGGTTCACTTGACTTGGTTTTAGATTCAAATTGATGTTGGGAAAAGGAAAGTCCACACTACAGAGATTGCTAGATCTTTGTGGGCAGCTTTCTTCAAGGTCAGCAATGAGCACTGTTGGTTTGCCACTAATTGTGAAATCTAGTCCATTAATTTATCTAGAAATACATCCGTCACAGAGTGTCCACAAGACAGAAAACCAGCTGAACCAGTGGACAACATTGATGTTTTTATTAAGTCGATTGTGATACTGTATTCTCACATTTTTACACAATATAGTTTGAGGTGCATGGTAGGCATGGGCTCTGCATTGCAGGAATTTGCTCTGAATTTGAACACCTATTAAATCTTCCCCTAACCCTCTCTGTTCAAAGTAGAATAATTCCAGTTTCTTCAAGACTGAAGTTCCTTCTCCCTGGTATCATTCTGGTAAATCTGCAGTGCCTCGAAGGCCTTTCCATCTTTTCTAAAGTGTAGAGATCAAAATTGGACACAATACTCCAGCTGAAACCTAACCAGTGATTTATAAATGTTAATCATAACTCTTTTTTCTACTCTTTTCCTATATTAATAAAGCCAAAGTTCCCATTTGCATTTTTAACAGCCATTTTAATTTGTCCTGCCAACGTCAAAGATTTGTACACCCTCAGCTCTCTCTATTCTTGCACCCCTCTAGCATTGTACCTTGTCGTTTATATATTGCCTCTCCTCATTCTTCCTGCCAAAGTGCATCGGTTCACATTTTATATCAAATTTTATCCGTCATGCGTCTGATCATTTCGCCAAGTCTGTCGTGGTCCTCCTGAGTTTTGTGTTATTGGCGTACTTTTCAATTGTCCTTGCACTCCAAGTCCTCACCATTAACATTTATCAGAAAGACCATTGATCCTAACAACTAACATTATAAACTTCCCTCCAGTATGAATCAACATTTATTCCCCACTGCTGTCTTTCTCTGCTTAGAAGTGAAAAATGCAAACAAAAATTTCTATACCTGTGTTATCTGCCTGGTCTGCTGCAAATAACACAACTATGGTCCCCTGCTTGTTATTTTAACATTTCCATATTGGCAGATATTCCGTCGCGGCAGTGGTACAAAGAAGAGAAGCAAACAATCCATTACTCGACAATACAGGGCTGCCAAGATTCTCTGCTATTACTACAAAACATTTAGTGCCTGGGATCAAACAGGTGGTTCAGGAATTTGATGAGGGACTACAAGAGCTGGAAAAAGACTTGGAAGCACCCGGTAAGCAATTCTTCTTGGTAATATCAACAGATTATGTGATTTATTTTTAGACTGACTGTAGTGCAGTACCAAGGGAAGACTGCACTGCCACTGTCGGAGATATCATCTTTTGGATGAAATATTAAATTGAGACTGCATCTGCCCTCTCAGAGGGACATGAAAGGTCCCAAGGCACTTTTTGAAGAAGAGCAGTGGAGTTCTGTATGATACCTTAGCCAATATTTATCCCTCAACCAACATCACTGAAACAGATCATCTCATCATGATGTCATTGCTATTGTGGTATCTTGCTGTGTTCAAATAGTGAGCACAAATCTTAAAAGGGAATGTCATGCTGGACCAACCTTTTGAATTCTTTGAAGAAGTAATGGAAAGGGTAAACAAAAGTAATGCAGTAGATGTAATATATTTGGATTTTTAAAATGCCCTTGATAAGGTGCTGTATTGTAGACACTGTATTGTAGGTGCTATATTATGTCTAAGGTCGGAATATATGAAGTCAGAAAATGTGTAATGAAATGGACCACAAGCTACAAAACAGGAAACAGAGAGTAGGGATTAAAGGTAGTTACTCAGACTGGCAAGTGACACTCTACATCATAATGTGGGTGGTACTGTTTCCCCAGTCCCACCTTAACCCTTGCTAAACTGAACACCTGTATACTATGGTGATTCTAGACCCAACTTTAAGATGATATGGTGCCCATAATTTCCTAGAGCTTTTAAGGTGTGGATGACAGCATTGACTCCTTAGGGAGATACTGAATTATCTCATCACAAACAATACTTGGGGCAGGATTTTCAGCTCAGCGTGCAGGCACACACCCGACATGCCAGAGTGTGAAATAGCATGCGATCATGTCTGGTGAGCATCCCGACATCATCGTGCACTCGCGCGATATTTCGGTCGGCGGGCGTGCACGAGAGGTGGCAGCACGCCCTCTGACAATTAAGAGTCCTATTAAGGCCCTTAAGCTGGTAATTATGTTGAATTTTTCGCTGCATTGCATTTATTGCGAAGCCACACCCATGGGTGGGATGAGATTTCCAACAGTGAATAACAAAACAATAAAAATATCTTAAACTCATTTTCAATATGAAACATGTGGGGACATGTTTCCCTTATTTTTCAAATCTTTATATTTCATTTCTAAATCCTTCAGCTCCCTGAGGCAGCTCTGTGCCTTCATGGGGCTTTCAATGAGCGCACCCCCGCGCATACACAAAATTCAGCGCTCGCACTCCTTCCGCCCCCATCCGGGCAGTGCTGAGGCTCTCAGCGCGTGTTTCACACGGTCTGGTCGTTAATTGGCCAGCCAGCGTGAAATCGCCGTTGGGGCCCAATCGCGGACGCTGGTCTGTTTTGTGACCGCTCCCGGTCCCACCCACCGCGCCTGCCCGACGAACGGAAAATTCTCCCCTTGGATTTCAGTGGTCTCTACCTGTAGATCAGGTTAATCTGTTGTGGTACAGATTTGCTATTTTTTCCTGGTCAACTATAATACACATAGCTGTCTCCTTTACCTGGTGTTCTCAACTAATTATTGTATAAAACTCCTTACTAGATCCGAAAGAGCTATCTATGTAAAGTAGTCACTACCTGACAAAGAATGTTGAGTTATACTAAATGCAATTATACTAAATATGAAAGTACTCCTACGCTTGAGGTTGTGGGTGATTTTTTTTTTCTCTCTCAGGACCTTTAATTACCATCAATGCTAAGACTTTTCAGCTCGAACGAATTGGATTTAATCCTGTCTATAAGTGCTAAAAAAGACAATGTGCTATGATAACCTATCACTTTACCCTGTCAAAACAATGATGGATGTGTGTGTGTGGGAAAATGGAAAACAACATTTGCAGTCTCTGCTCTCAATTTGAACTCGAGAACTTTCACTGAGCGATAAAGCAATAAACACTGGAGATGAAATGACTCTGTAAATGGGGTCATAGGTCACCTTTACAGCAGATTATCAAGTTGAAAACGTTGAAGAAAAATTGCTAATTTTTTTTTGTTGTAACTATGATATGTTAGGAAATGCAGAGAAAACATGGGCATCAGTGTTTGACAGATTGGAAATCCTCCAATTCCCTATGCACTACAGCTGGATGATTGTGACCTACCTGAATAAAGTGAAGAGTAGTCCAGAATTACGGAAGGCTTATTACGAGGTTTGTATCATCTCTTCAGAGAATCATAGACATTTCAGCACAAGACGTCATTTGGCTGATGCTTGTTGTACCAGGGCTACCACTTTCTAGATGAATGAGCTAAGATGGGCCAAATGGCTTTCCTCACCCAGAATTATCTTGTGATTTTGTGGCTAGTGGAAATAATGCTTCGCTATTTGCTATTCCAATCCCCTTCAAAATTTTGAACACTTCTATTCGATTCCCCTTAACTTTCCTCCATTGAATACAGCCTTAGTTATTCATAGGGTTACCAACCCTCCAGGATTAATCTGGAGTCTCCAGGAATTGAACATCAATCTCCAGGACACTGCTGTGTGCAACCCTGGAGAAAAATCATTGGGACATTAAAAAGATAGGGGTTTTGTCACTTTCTGAACTTTTCTCTTTACCAGATATAAAAATATTGAAAATAGAGGGGAGGAGGGGGGCTGGGAGAGTTGTTTGGCTGATGGTCAAGCATCATCCAATTGGGTAACAAGTCTTCTTGCTTTCCAATTGGCGTAGGTAGGCAGTGTGTCACAAGGATGGATGTGTTGGCTGACTAATGGCTGGAGAGTGGGGGCAAGTCAGGTGATGAAATTCCAGGAATACATTTAATCACATTTGGCAACCTTAACTATTCATGTCTGACACACTGGGCTGCATGGTGGGACCACTGAATTTGCAGGCTCCTCTGCAGGCTCAAGTGCTTGAGCAACTGATTGACTGAATGGCAATGAGGCCTGACTGTAAAAGTTGGTGAAGTCTCTCCTGTGACCTAGGTTAGGGTCGCTCCGCTTGTTGTCTGTCCAAACCGAAAATCCATTTCCAATTGCTTTCAATTAAATGGCAATAAAATGTACCATCGTGGAACAAGTCTCAAACTTTAGCTTAGTAAAGATGAGATACCGTTTTCTTATGTATTAGAAAGCTTGGAACTTTCCTGCTCTGTTTAGCCTTAGTTTCACAGTGAGTGGGTGACTTACTAACTGGATCCTTTCTGAAGCCAAGAGTATAGAAATATCAATGACATCACCTCGTAGAAGTGAGGTGATGCATTTTGGTAGGAAGAACATGGCAGACAATATAAAATAAGGGGTGAAATTTTGAAGGGGTTGCAGGAGCAGGAGCACATACACTGGGTCTATATGTACATAGACCATAGAAGGTGGCAGGACACATGGAGAGAGCAGTTAATAAAGCATACAGTATCCTGGGCTTTATTAATAGGGGCATAGAGTACAAGAGCAAGGAGGTTATACTGAATTTATATAAAACACTCGTTAGACCTCAGCTGAAGTATTGTGTACGGTTCTGGGTGCCACATTATAGGAAGGATGTGAACACATTGGAAAGAGTGCAGAAGAGCTTTACAAGAATGGTTCCAGGGATGAGAAACTTCAGCTTTGGGGATAGACAGGAGAGGTTGGGACTATTCTCCTTGGAGAGAAGAAGGCTGAGAGGAGATTTGATAGAGATGTTCAAAATCATGAGGGGGCTGGACAGGGTAGATAGGGAGAAGCTGTTCTCATTCGTAAAAGGATCAAGAATGAAAGGGCACAGTTTTAAAGTGATTTGCAAATGAGGCAAATGTGACGTGAGAAAAAACTTTTTCACACAAGGAGTGGCTCGGATCTGATATGCACTGCCTGGAAGTGTGGTGGAGGCAGGTTCAATCGAGGCATTCAAGAGAGCATTAGATGATAAAAACAAAAAACAAAAAACTAAAAAACAAAAAACTACTGCGGATGCTGGAAATCCAAAACAAAAACAGAATTACCTGGAAAAACTCAGCAGGTCTGGCAGCATCGGTGGAGAAGAAAAGAGTTGACGTTTCGAGTCCAATGACCCTTCAGAAGGGTCATTGGACTCGAAACGTCAACTCTTTTCTTCTCCACCGAGCATTAGATGATTATTTGAATAGAAACAACGAGCAGGGGTATGGGGAAAAGGCATTGCATCGGCACCAGGTCATTTGGGAAGACAGTGTAGGCATGTTGGGCCGAAAGACCTCCTTTTGTACCGTTAAAATTCTGTGATTCATTAGCTATTCTCTCTTGGAATTATGAGTACCCGTGTTGCTTCTTAATGATATACAAAGGTTTTAAGTTATTTAATCTTCTTAATTCACTGAAGACCAAAAGAATTAGAGCTATATTGATCTGCCAGTGCCTTGTGTTTCAGGTAGCACCGCTGGTTGTAAGAGCAAATACTCGATTTTCTCAGAGTGTTACATTGTACAACGCTTACAAGGTGAATAAAAACAACATTCCTTTGAATAGGAACTCTGAATAATTCAAACCAAACTGCAGTCAAAAGTTCAACCCCAAGCTGCGACCATATTTCAAACTTGTTCACTATTACAGCACAGTTTTATTACTCGCAATATGCCACTGTGCCCGTGAAGGCTGGCATGTGGGCTCATTATTTTATGTCGAATTTATAATGGATCCAGTATTCCACAATTATTAGCTGCTCCACAATTTCTTCTGATTTGTGTTGGTAAGTACACAAAGTCTTTGAAATTTGGTAAAAACAAAAAACTACTGCGGATGCTGGAAATCCAAAACAAAAACAGAATTACCTGGAAAAACTCAGCAGGTCTGGCAGCATCGGCGGAGAAGAAAGGAAAAGAAACTCCTTTCTTCTCCGCCGATGCTGCCAGACCTGCTGAGTTTTTGCAGGTAATTCTGTCTTTGAAAGTTGGTGATAGTTGTCAAATAAGAAAGGAGTCAGTGAGGTTTTAAAGTCTTCTCTCACATACCGCAGCGCTTTATTACAGACTTTGAGATTGAAAAGAGTGTGCTGTTGGTTAAAAAAAAATTGAAGCCTCTACTTACGTCCGAAAACCTGAACGTAATGCATTGCGGTAATCCATGTTCTATGCTTTTAACGTTTCAAAGAATTATTGGCCTTTTACCTGGGTATGATGTTTTCACAATTCTGAGATAGGGGAGCCAATTTTTTCCCCAGAACGAACTGATGACCATTTACATACGTGTTCAGTAAAATGTAACTAGGTTAACGGTGTTGCTGTTTCTATAAAGCTAAACGCACAAAATCCAGTTATTCTCAGCTTCTATTTGTAATTATGTAACCATGACGACTAACCGCCATGTTCAGTACATCTAACAAAAAAAAATCACTCTAAATCACATGTTTATAATATTGCTGGAGAAAGTCGTCAAGAGAAAAAGTTTCAGCAAATCTTCACACGGCTTTCGACTGTACTGTTGGGTTCTGAGAAATGAAATTTTGATGACCCATGCATTGTCTCCTACAAGGAAGTTTTCAACAATCTAATTATGTTACAATAACATGTGCATTGGACTAGCTTGGTTGAGGTGATCTAGAAATAAGTATATTAGGAACAGTTCTTTCTGGAAGTGCAAATAGTTAAAGGGTTATTTGTTTAACCATATCCAGAGCTCCCCCTAAAGGCTTAGTTGCTAAGTGCATTTTCCATGTCTGAGCCATGTCAACAAGACATGTTCCAGACTGGACCGAGCCCAGCCTATTTTCAGTCAGCTGAACCCAGCAGAGATAGCAGTAGAGAACTGATCTCAGTGTGACTGGCCTAGGGAAGGGGAACAAGAATCCAGGGGCTCTGCTCCTGACAGCTGTCTGGTAACCCTCTGGGAGAAAGTGCACATATAAGATGTGGGATCAGGGCCCAGTTGTTGTAGCTCCAATCATTGGATAACCTACCAAAACCCACTGTTTAGACTCAAACCAGATACACTAGAAGGTAGCTGGCAGCCATGAAACTTTAACTTTGCATGGGCCAGTGCTAACAACAGAGGGGGAGAGAGAGTTGGACGGTGACAAATCCAATACAATTGACATATATTTCTAATTTCTTGACTGACAATGGAAGAAAAAGCTAATGTTGCCTTTAATCCCTTGAACGATATGTAGACTGACCACACAATACAATTGGTAGTGATCATGGAGAACTCTGGAGTTGAAAATGTCTGCCCTTTTAGGTTGGGTTGCGAATGGGAAGCCCTTATGTAAGGGCAGTAGGGAACTTTGACAGAAATTGAAAAATTGCTACCACAAGCACACTTCCCACTGTGCCCTTCTTTTTGGCAGGCCCTGATTTCAGGAAGCCAGAAACTTAATGATATTCAACTACGTATCATTAATTCCTCCCTGCGTGTAGCAAAGAACGGCGGTGTTGAACTTGAGGGAGAAACTAAAATCCGCTTCAATGACATCCAACTACAGCTAGCCAACCACTATGAGAAATTCAGGTGTGCAGGAGAAGCAACAAAGGATCAGTGTACTATTGGCTTCAGTCTAACCCATGCTTTTCAGATTGTTAACCTCCAACTACTAATCATTTTTCACATTTTTGTAGTTTCAGATGTTGATTCACAATGAGCTGTGTTCAGGAATAGAAGATATAAATTGCCCTTGATAAATGTCTTTTAACTGATTATTTTATCATTATGAGGATCATTCCTTCCACTGTCAGTTCATGTTCTTTCATTTTTACTGAGGAGGATACCAAAGAGATCACAGATTCCATGGTGCTTTCTAGTGCTGATAGATGGATGTGGTTGCCAGGGTAACATTGTAATCAAAGTAGGAGGATTTTCTGTGTTGATCATTTCTAACACATTGCATTCTACAAAAATAGATTTATGGTTTTGCCGGAAATAATAGTCGGAGGAAAGCTTCTTGCCATGTTTACAATGCCACACACACAGCCAGAGGAGATTTGCCCCCATAGCGTCACTCCCTTCCTCACTCCCTTCCTCACTCCTTCCCTCACTCCCTCTCTCACTCCCTCCCTCACCCCCTCCTTGCTTGTGACAGGCTTCATTCACACTTTGTGGTTCAAATGAGAGCTGAGCACATTCACTGTCAACCTCTGTTTGCATATCAGCCACCCCACACCACCAACCCCCCCACCTCCCCATCACCTGCCCCCCAACCCCCACACCAACCCCCAAACCAGGTCTCAACACTATGAAAGTGGAGTTAAGGCCACAATCAGATCAGCCATGACCTTACTGAATGGTGGGGCAGGCTCAAGGGGTTGAATAGCCTGCTCCTGCTCCTATTTCTCATGTTCTTATGACTGGAAATAGCATGAGTCGATCTTTTCATAAACTTTTTGACTAGTGACCCCATGGTTCTGTGAGAGGGAAATCGTGTTTGACAAATTTATTAGAGTTCTTTGAGGGTGTAACATGCAGTATGGAAAAGGGGGAAACCAGTAAATGTAGTGTATTTAGATTTCCAAAAGCCATTCAATAAGGTGCCACATAAAAGGGTACTGCACAAGATAAGATCATGTTGTTGGGGGGAGGCGGTGTCTAAGTGGTATTGTCACTGGACTAATATTTCAGAGACACAGGGTAATACCCTGGGAGACCTGGGTTTGAATCCTACCACAGCAGATGGTGAAATTTGAATTCAATTTTTAAAATCTGGTATTAAAAGTCTGATGATGACCATGATACCATTGTCCTTAAAACCCACCTGGTTCACTCATGAACTTTAGGGAAGGAAATCTGCCATCCTTACCTGGTCTGGCCTACATGTGACTCCAGACCCACAGCAATGTGGTTGACTCTTTAAAAAAAAATGAACAAGGACAATTAGCGACACCCACAACGAATAATAAAAAAATATTAACATGGATAGAGGATTGGATCACTAACAGGAAACACAGAGTCGGGATATCATTTTCAGGTTGACAAACTGTGCTAGTGCAGTGCCACAGGGATCAGTGCTGGGGCCTCAACTATTTACGATCTATATTACTGACTTGGATGGAGGGATTGACTGTACTGTAGCCAAATTTGCTGATGATGCAAAGATAGGTAGGAAAGCAAGTTGTGAGAGAGCACAAAGAGTCTGCAAATGGATGTAGATAGGTGAAGTGAGTGGGCAAAAAATTGGCAGATGGAGTGTAATGTGGGAAAATGTGATTGTCGTAAAAATCCATCTGGTTCACTAATGTTCTTTAGGGAAGGAAATCTACTGTCCTTTCCTGATCTGGCCTACATTTGACTCCAGACCCACAGCAATGTGGTTGATTCTTAGCTGCCCCCTGAAATGGCCATTCAGTTCAAGGGCAATTAGGGATGGGCAACAAATGCTGGCCTTGCCAGCGACACCCAGCTCCCATAAAGGAATAAAAAAAGTAATCAGGGAGGCAAATGGCCTTTATTGCAAGGGGAATGGAATATAAAAGTAGGGAAGTCTTGCTACAACTGTACAGGGCATTGGTGGGACTGCTCCTGGAATACTGTGTGTTGTTTTCGTCTCCTTACTTAAGGAGGGAAACTTGCATTGCAAGTAATTCGGAGAAGGTTTACTAGGCTGGCTCTTGGGATGAAGGGGGTTGTCTTATGAGGAAAAGTTGAGCAGGATGGACCTGTACTCAATGGTGTTTAGAAGAATGAGAGATGATCTCTGTGAAACATATAAGATTCTGAGGGAATTTGACAGGGCAGATGCTGAGAGGATGTTACCTATCATGGGGGAATCTAGAACTAGGGGGCATGATTTAAAAATAAGGGGTCGCCCATTTAAGACAGAGATGAAGAGGAACTTCATCCAGGACTTAGGAACAGGAGTAGTGTTATGATATGGCAGGTGGTATTTGTCAGGCAGACTAAATCCACAAGGGAAACTTGGCCATGCTATCACAACGATTTTGCAATTTGTATTTATTATGAGAAGGCTTGTGCACTGAAGTCAGAAGTAATGAGTCCACTACCACCTTTACATATTTTAAAGATTAAATTAAAACAATTATAATAAAAGAAGAACACACACAATATTACAATTACACATTTATAACAGTTCCCAAAATGTCTACTTAACCAGACACCCAACTACACATCCCCTTTAAGTCCAAATAGATTCCAAATTTATAAAATTATCCAGCAATTTTACCATAAGCACCAACTGGACATAGACTTCCAAAGGCTTTTCACACAACTTTGGTCACTGGAACAGCAAACTTCTACAGGGTGGCTAGAGGTTTTTTCCCCAACTCTGTTTCTCACAGTCACCTTTCAGATCCCACATGGCCACACCTCACACAGCCTTCCATCCTTCTTTAAATATATTTTATCCCTTTTGACTTGTAAATCCCATTGTTTCCACTTGCCTTTAGAAGTTACTTTTCCCAGAATATAAAAATCTTTCATGTTCTCATTATGGCCAGCACTTTTTGGAAAATTCAACGTAATCACCTTGCCTTATCTATCAGTTGCAAAAATCTTCTATATCCCTTTTAAAATCAAACACTTCTCCAATTATCTGAAAATGCAAATTCCATTCACACCCTCTCTACTGAGACTTCACCCTAGCTTTACTTTCTCCATTTCAAACATCTATTTTACACCTCACTTTGATAATTTAAATTTTGCAGTCTAATCATCTCTAGTTTAATTAAATACACACATAGGACCACACACACACACAAACATAAACCTGCTTTAAAATATCCCACAATAATATTCAGAAAAATATGATAATTCCTTGACAGTAGGCCATTCAGCCCTTCCATCCTACTCCACCTCACTTTCCTGTCTGCCTCTCAATAACCTTCATACCCTTGTTTATCAAAAATCTGCCGAAGTCAGCCTTGAATAAATTCAATGATCCAGCCTCCACTGCTTTCTGAGGAAGAGAATTCCACAGACTATACACCCTCTGAGAGAAAAAAATCCTCATCTTTGTCTTAAAACAGAGATATTTTATTTTTAAACTGTGTTCCCTAGTTTTAGTCTCCCATACAAGAGGAAACATTTTCTTGGTATCCACTCCAAGACCCCTCAGGATCTTATATATTTCAAGATCACCTCTCATTCTTCTAAACTCCAATGAGTATAGGCCCAACCTGCTCCACCCTTCCTCTAAGAAAAGACCTTCATCCCAGCAATGAGTTGTGTGAACCTTCTCTGAACTGTGTCTAATGCAATTGTATCCTTTTTCAAATAAGGAGACCAAAACTGTACGCAGTATTCTAGATGTGGTCTCACCAAGGCCCTGTACAGCTGCAGTAAAACTTCCCTGTTTTTATATTCCATTCCTCTTGCAATAAATGCCAACATTCCATTTGCTTTCCTAATCTATTGTTCTACCCTGCATACTAACTTTATGTGATTCATGTAGCAGGACACCCAGATCCTTCTGCACCACTGAGTTCTGCAGTCTCTCTCCATTTAAATAATATGCTGCTTTTCTATTCTTCCTGCCAAAGTGGACATTTTCCCACATTATAATCCATCTGCCAAATTTTTGCCCATTCACTTAACCTGCCTATATTGTCGAATTGCGACACAGCTATGAGAACACTGACTTGTTAGAAGCAAAATTATATTTATCCAAGCACGCTTGGGAGTCGGCTGCTCAGGACACCACATGCGGTTCCTAGTCAGCCTAACTCCCAGAACAGAGAATCCAGCATTGTTTATACAGCTCATAACAGGAAGTTCATACCATATAAGGTCCGTACATCAGGAAATCACAGTTATGTCATGGTTAGCATGTACATAGGGCGAGTGCAGTAATACAATTACCGGCAGATGGGACATTTCACGATAAGACAGGAGATAGTTTAACTACAACTATGTAGATAAAGATTACATAAATTATCATATCAGCAGATTTAATCAGGGCACCATTGTTTCATCTAGCACATAACAGGATGGAGCTGTAACCACAAACGTTTCAAAGATACTCCGCTTGATTAGTTTACACTTCTTGATTAGTTTACACTGCTTGATTAATTTACATCATTCCTTACCACAATATTATCACTTTTAGACCATTTAACCCATTAGACACTTCAGCTGACTAAAGCTCTATTCCACAATATCCCTCTGTAGACTTTTTACCTCCTCTTGACAACTTACTTTCCTACCTATCTTGGCGTCATTGGCAAATTTAGCTAACATGCATTCAGTTCCTATGTCCAAGTCATTGATTATTATAAATAGTTGAGGCCCCAGTACTGATCCCTGCGATACTGCAGTAGTTACAGATTGCCAACCTGAAAATGACCCATTAATTCCTACCCTCTGCTTCCTGTTGACTAACTAATCATTTATCCATGCTAATATGCTACCCCCCATACCATGAGCTCTTATTTTGTACAGTAATCTTCGATGTGGCATCTTATCAAATGCCTTTTGGAAATCCAAGCATACCACACCTACAGGTTTCCTTTTATCTAGCTTACTAGTTACTTGCTCAAAGAACTCTGATAAATTAGTTAATCATGATTTCCCTTTCACAAAACCATGTTGACTCTGCCTCATCCCATCATGATTTTCTAAGTATCCTACAATAGCCTTCACAATAAAGGATTCTAACAATTCCCCTATGACAGATGTTAGGCCAACTGGCCTACAGTTTCCTGCTTTCTGTGTCCTCCTTTCTTGAATAAACATGTTACATTTGCTATTTTTCAGAATTTAAAGCATTTTGAAGGATTATAACCAATGCCTTTACTATTTCTGCAGCCATTTCTTATAGGACCCTAGGATGTAGACAATCAGGTCCTGGGGACCAGGACCAGCCTTTAGGTCTAATAGATTTCCCAGTACTTTTTCCCCAGTGATGGTGGTTGCTTTAGGTTTCTCCCTCCCATTCACCTCTTGATTTCCATATATCTTTGGGAAGTTTTCTAAGTCTTCCACAGTGAAGACAAACACAAAATACATGTTCAACACTTGTGCCATTTTCTTGTTTTTCATTGTTAATTCCCCAGACTCACTATCTAGAGAACCAACATTCACTTTTGTTACTCTTTTCCTATTTAAATACTTGTAGAAACTCCAACTATTTTTATATTTCTAGCTAGCTTTCCCTCATATTCTAACTTTTCCCTCTTTATTTGTTTTAGTCATTCTTTGCTGGTTCTTAAAATCTGTCCAACCCTCTGACCTACTGCTAAGTTTTGCAGAATTATACAGTGTTTCTTTCAATTTGATACTTTCCTTAACTTTCTCATTTAGCTAAGGATGATGCATTCTTCTCAGAGTCTTTCTTTCTCATTGGGATAAATCTTTGCTGTGAGTTATTAAATATCTCATTAAAAGTTTGCCACCTTTTAACCTAGTTTCCCAGTTCACGTAGCCAACTCTGCTTTTGTTCTCTTGTGATTATTATTCTGGTCATTTATTTAGGTTAAATAGCAGAAAAGAGAGCCCGCCAGGAGGAAAAAGCATCCGTCGATGCTATTCATCTGTGCCAGCTGTGGAAGGCCTCTACAGCCATACAGATGATGTTCAATAGAAGTGAAATACACCCGGGCTCAGTCCATTGTCTCCTGAGACAGACGGATACCAATAATATTTAGGTTTAAAACACTAGTCTCAGACCCACATAGCTCACCTTCAATCTGAAAGTGAAATTGTATCATGATATGATTGCTATCAAGTAGAGTCTCCTTTACTATGAAGTAATTGATTAATTCTGTCTCATTGCACATTACCAGGTCTAGAATAGCCTACTCTCTGGTTGGTGCTAGAACGTACTGCTCCAAGAAATTTTCCCGAATAAACTCTATGAGCTCATTTTCCAGGCTATCTTTGCCAATCTGATTTGCTCATTTTACATTAGATTAAAATCACCTATGATAATTGCAGTATCTTTCTTACGTGCCCCGTCTGTTTCTTTCTGTGTATTTTTCCTACGGTGTAACTAGGTCTATAAATTACTTCCACAAGTGAACTTATCTTTCCTATTTCTTATCTCTGCCCAAACTGATACCACATATTGCTCTTTCAAGCTAAGGTCATCTCTCACTTCTGTACAAATAACATCCTTAATTAACAGAGTTAACCGACCATCTCTTCCTAGCTTCTTGTCCTTTTGAATGTCAAATACCCTTCAATATTCTGGTCCCAGTCTTGGTCACCTTGTAACCATGCCCTTGTAATGTCTATCAGGTCATATATATTTATTTCTATGTGCTAACAATTCAACCATTTTGTTACGAATGATGTGTGCATTCAGGTACAGAACTTTTAACTTTGTCTTTTTATTATTTTGCAATCTATGGCCTTATCTCCAATGCACTGTTAGGTTTGTATGCTCTGTCCCTTCCTGCCACACTCTGGTTATCGTTACCAAAATTGCTACCCTATTATCTCAATGTTTCCCTTTGATTTACCACATCTCCCCTCACATGATCCTTTTCCCACACTATTTAGTTAGGTGGCACAGACAGGAAAGTGGAGTTAAGGCCTCAATCAGACCAGCCATGATCTTATCAAATGGCGGAGCTGGCTCAGTGGGCCAAATGGCCTACTCCTGCTCCTATTTTTTATGATCTTATGAGTTTAAATCAAAGTTTGCTGGTGCTAGCACCTCTAAGATCAGTCACAGGCTTACAATGGAAAGAGAATGGTACAGGGACTGTTGGTACTCGATGATTCTGAGCTACCCCCTCTGACCATGCTGCCTAACTCTGTGGCAGGTAGCTGAAGTGCTCCCACCTCTCTCCCTACAGTCAGTGAAATGATGTTGGTGTCACTGATAAGGTATTGGGCTAGATCACAACAGGAAATATGACCAATCAGCAATGCTGTTTTTAATTCCAGTTGTTAACGACTGAGCAGAACTGTGGCCTGGCTCAAGTTGGAAAGAGGTTATGTAGGAGTTTAAGAACATAAGAACATAAGAGATAGGAACAGGAGCAGACCATTCAGCCCCTTGAGCCTGCTGTGCCATTTAATAAGATCATGGACGATCTTCTTGTGTTTCGATCTCCACATTCCCATCTAACCTTGACAACCTTTGATTCCCTTGCCTAACAAAATCTATCTACCTCTGCCTTAAAAATATTCAATGAACCCACCTCTACCTTCTGAGGCAGAGAGTTCCAAAGTCGTACAATCTTCTGAGAGAAAATATTTCTCCTCATCTCTGCCCTAAAAGGGTGACCCCTAATTTTAAAACAGTGCCCCCTAGTTCTGGACTCACCCACAAGAGGAAACATCCTTTCAATGTCTACCTTGTCAAGGCCATTCAGGATCTTGTATACTTCAAGCAAATCACCCCTCATTCTTCTAAACTCCAGAGGAAACAAGCCCAGTCTGTCCAACCTTTCCTCACAAGACAACCCACTGTTATTCCAGGTGTCAATCTAGGAAACCTTCTTTGAACCGCCTCCAATGCATTTACATCCTTTCTTAAATGAGAGCAAAACTGCACACAGTATTCAAGGTGTGGTCTCACTAATGCCCTGTATAACTGAAGCATAACATCCTTAACTTTATGTTCAATCCCTCTTGTAATAAAGGATAGCATTCTATTAGCCTTCTTAATTACTTTCTGTACCTGCAACCTGCATTCTAACTTTTTGTGACTCATGGACTAGAACACCTAGATCCATCTGCACCTCAGAATTATGCAGACGTTCTCCATCTAAGTAATACTCTGCTTTTGTGTTCTTCCTACCAAAGCGAACGACTTCACATTTTCCCACATTAAACCCCATTTACCAGATCTTTGCCCACTCACTCAACCTATCTATATCTATCTGCAACCTCCTAATGTCCTCTTCACAATATACTTTCCTACTTATCTTTGTGTCATTTGCAAGTTTAGCTACCATGTCTTCACTCCCCTCATCTAAGTCATTGATGTAAATTGTAAAAAGTTGAGGCCCCAGTGCAGGCCCCTGTGGGACTCCACTCGTCACATCCTGCCAATCAGAAAAAGACCCATTTATACATGCTCTCTGCTTTCTGTCAACCAACCAATCTTCTATCCATGCTAATATGTTACCCCCTACACCATGCGCTTTTATTTTCCATAATAATCTTTGATGTGGCACCTTATCAAATGCCTTCTGGAAATCCAAGTACAGTATGTCTACAGGCACCCCTTTATCCACTGTGCATGTTATTCCTTCAAAAAACTCCAATAAATTGGTTAAACGTGATTTTCCTTTCACAAAACCATGCTGATTTTCCCTATTGCCTTGAGCTCTTCTAAGTGCCCAGCTATAACTTCCTTAATGATTGATTCTAATAACTTTCCCATGACAGACATCAAGCTAACTGGCCTATAGTTTCCTGTTTTCTGCCTCCCTCCCTTCTTGAATAGAGGGGTTATATTTGCTAATCTGATGGAACCTTTCCAGAATCTAGCGAATTTTGGAAAATTAACACCAGCACATCGACTACCTCATTAGCCACCTCTTTTAAGACCCTAGGATGTAGTCCATCCAGACCCGGAGACTTGCCAGCCTACAGCTCTGTCAATTTGCTCAGCACCATTTCCCTCGTGACTTCAATTTCACCAAGTTCCTTTCTCCTGTTCACCTCATGAATTTCAGCTATTACTGGAATGTTTTTGTATCCTCTATAGTGAACACAGGAGCAAAATATTTGTTCATTCCTTCCGCCACTTCCTTATTATCTACTATTAACTCACCATTGTCACTCTCCAACACTCACTTTACTTCTCTTTCCCTTTTTAAATACCTGTAGAAACTCTTGCTATCCGTTTTTACATTTCTAGCTAGCTTCCTCTCATACTTTAATTTCTTTCTCCTGATTAACCTTTTAGCCATTCTCTGCTATTCTTTATACTCTGTCCAATCATTTGTCCTGCCACTCATCTTTGTGAAGTTGTATACCTTTTCCTTAAGCTTGATGCTTTCCTTAACTTCTTTAGGTAACAACGGATGGTGGGTCCTCCCTTTAGAATTTTTCTTTATAGTAGGAATGTATTTATTCTGAATACTCTGAAATATCCCCTTAAATGTCTGCCACTGCTTCTCTTTTGATCTATCCTCTAGCCTAGTTTCCCAGTTCACTTCAGCTAGTTCAGCTTTCATCCCCACGTAGTTGCCCTTATTTAAGTTTAAGATACTAGTCTTAGACCCACTCTTCTCCCTTTCAAACTGGATGTAAAATTCAATCATATTGTGGTCACTGCTACCTAGCGGTGCCTTTACTCTGAGGTAATTAATTAATCCTGTCACGTTACACAATACCAAGTCTAATATAATCTGCTCCCTGGTTGGTTCCAGAACATACTGCTCTAAGAAACTATCTCGAAAGTATTCTAAGAATTCCTCATCCAGGCTACTACTGCCAATCTGATTTTTCCAGTTTATGTGTAGATTAAGATCACCCATGATTATTGACGTCCCTTTATCACAAGCACACATATTTTCTCTTGAATACTTTATCCTACACTGTGGCTACTGTTAGGGGGCCTGCAGACCACTCCCACTAATGACTTCTTTCCCCTACTATTCCTCATCTCCACTCAAACCGATTCTACATCCTGATCTCCTGAACCAAGGTCATCTCTGACTATTGCACCAATGCTCTCTTTGATTAACAGTGCTACCCCTCCACCTTTACCTATTCTTCTTGAATGTACCCCTCAATATTAAGGACTCAATCTTTGTCATCATGCAGACATGTCTCTGTAATTGCTATCAGATCATATTTATTTACTTCAATGTGGACCATCAATTCATTTACTTTGTTATGAATGCCAAGTGCATTCAGATAGAGAGATTTCAGTTTTGTCTTTTTGTTACCTTTGTAACATCTGGTCTTGACTGATGATGTATTCTTAGGTTTTCTCTCTCTGTCCCTCCCTGCCATTCTCTGACCCTCATTTCTCATATTATTATTTTACTCTCCTGTCTTGACTCTATACCTTGAATTGCTACCTCCACCCAAATTTGATCCCTCACCTCTCTTGTTTAGTTTAAAGCCCTCCCTACTTCCCTAGTTATGCGATTTGCGAGGACACTCATCCCACTGCAGTTCAGGTGTAAACCGTCCTGATGATACAGCCCCCACTTTCCCTGGTACTGATACCAGTGCCCCACAAACCAGAACGCACTTCTCCCACACCAGTCTTTGAGCCACGCATTTGTCTCTCTAATCTTATTTTGCCCATCACCAATTTGCACGTGGCTCAGGTAATAATCCAGAGATTATTACCTTTGAGGTTCTGCTTCTTAATTTGGTACCTAGCTCCTCATACTGACTATGCAGAACCTCTTTCCTAGCTCTACCTAAGTCATTGGTATCTACTTGGACCACAACAACTGGATCTTCCCCCTCCCACTGCAAGTTCCTCTCCAGCCCTGAGCAGATAGCCTGAACCCTGACACTGGGCAGGCAATGCAGCCGTCTGGACTCTTGCTCTTTGCTGCAGAGAACAGTGTCAATCCCCCTCGCTGTACTATCCCCTACTACCACTACATTCCTTTTTGCTCCCCCTGCTTGAATGTCTTCCTGTACCCCAGTGCCATGGCCAGCCAGCTTATCCACCTTGAAGACTTCACTTTCATCCACACAGGTTGTGAGCACCTCAAACCTGTTTGACAATTGCAAAGCCTGAGACTCCTCCCCTAGTGTCTGCTCGGTCCCATTACCTGCCTCACTGACAGTCACATCCTCCTGTCCCTCACTGCTGACCAAAGCAGATGACCCTCTTCTAAGAGGTGTGACTGTCTTCTGGAACAAAGTATCCAGATATTTCTCCCCCTCCCTTATGTTGTGCAGTGTCTACATTTCAGCTTCCAGATCAATAATCCTGATCCGGAATTCCTCAAGCTGCTTACACTTCCTGCAGATGTGTTTGTCATGGATCACCTAGACGTCCAAAAGTTCCCAAATCCCACAGCTACAACATAACACCTGTCCCGCCATTCTAATTTATGTTATTTAGTTAATTTACTTTAATTACTTTCTTCCTATGTAAGCTACAATTCACTGTGTTTATTGAATGCTAGTACCACTGACAGCTAAAGGTTATATGCTTCTTAACGACAAAGGTATGTGTTTTAGATGTTTGTTTAAATTATTTTATTTTTATTGCTTTTTTATCTTTATTGTTTTATTTTAATTTTAAAGTTTTCAGATTTTGGTTTATTATTTTAAAGTTTTAGTTCTTTTTATTTATAGATCTACCTGAACTCGCCTGTCCTAAGCTGGTTTCTCACACACTGTCCCTTAGACTGAGCACTTACCGGCCAATCAATTTACTAGCTTCATGTGACATCACAGTTGCTTTATTCTCCTTTTTCCTGGACTGCAGCTTCCCAGCAGCTGAAACAGTGAAACAATGAAATAGTTCCACTCCTCATTCAAACTTCCGGTCTGTATTAATAGGCGCTCCTCAGCTCCGCTCCTCGCTCGAATCCCTAGTCTGTATTTATATGTGGTCCTCAGCTCCACTCCTTGCTCGAATCCCCAGTCTGTATTAATAGGCGCTCCTCAGCTCCACTCCTCGCTCGAATCCCCAGTCTGTATTTATATGTGGTCCTCAGCTCCACTCCTTGCTCGAATCCCCAGTCTGTATTAATAGGCGCTCCTCAGCTCCACTCCTTGCTCGAATCCCCAGTCTGTATTAACAGGCGCTCCTCAGCGCCGTTCCTCAGTTGAATCCCTAGTCTGTATTAATAGGCGTTCCTCAGCTCCGTTCCTCAGTTGAATCCCTAGTCTGTATTAATAGGTGCTCCTCAGCTCCGTTCCTCAGTTGAATCCCTAGTCTGTATTAATAGGCGCTCCTCAGCTCCCGACTGTCTTCAGCAGCTCAGCTCTGCCCTGACTCCCAGCAAAGAGTTGGAGTTGGGAGTGTGAGAGCAAACATGTTTGGGTGACTTCTGGGACTGGCTCTGATTGATGCCACTTACACTTTGGCATTCTGCTGCATGCATCAACCACCCTGGATATAACCATAGGATTTTTGTGATTACTCATGTTGGCAGATGTGTACCAGTCCAACAATTAAATGACAGTGTGCAGCGTTAAATGCATTAACACCATTTCATCAAATTTCTTTGCTATATAATACAAGTGCTGACCAGTTTTCAACAAATGACTTAACATTCTTAATAAAATAGTGAGCACAGGAGTTTCATATGCTCATTGTTAATATTGTTCATCACAATTTGAATCTCATAGTAAAATAGCATGATCCTGAGCTTCCTGTTCCTTAATTCTCCACCTTGCTGCCACTCTGACCTGACTGTCCTTGGCCTGCTACAGTGTTCAAATGAAGCTCAACACAAGCTCAATGAACACCACCTTATCTTTCATTCTGGCACTCTGAAGCCTTCTGGATTCAATTTGGAGTTCAACAACTTTCGATCATAACCTCCATCTTGTTCTATGTGATTTTTCTGCTGTTTTTTTTTTGCTGCCTTGCTCCTTTCTTTATCCCTTCATTTTGCATTCAGATGGCTGCGATATAGCCATTCATGCCTCATCCAAACACCCTTTGTTTTTTAAACTCTACCTATTACCACTCTCTTTGGCTTTTGCATCCTGCTCTCCACACTTAACCTTCCCCTTTGTTCTCCCTGTGCCCCCCAACACCACCCCCCTCCTCGCTTTCTACTGGCTTAAAAGCTCTTCTATTTCTATCTTCCTTCTGTTCTGATGAAAGGTCGTTGACCTGAAACATTAACCCTATTTCTCTTTCCACAGATCAGACTCATCTGCTAAGTATTTCCAGCATTTTTGTTTTCATATTGAATCTAATAGTATCTGTGTTATGGGGGAAGGGTTGTTGACACAAGGTTAGACAAAGAGCAACTTTAATCAAAACATGCTTTAAATACAGTTCTAAGGTCCATCATCTCCTGTAGTGATCAGCCCGCAATGCACCACCATAAAAACTACCTTGTGCATGCATTGCTGCAGTCACTATATATAGCTACATAATCAGATGCCTTCTATTTAGTACTTCTGGCAAAATATAAGTGCATTCTGAAACAGAACAAATCTTCAGGAATATAGTCCTGATGTCACTGATATAGTGACAAGAGGAACTCGTATCTCTTTGCGGTTTCTATGGCAACCTAGTATTGAATCAGGGATGACGACTCAATAAAGTTCCTCAAAAGAGACTGTCAGCAAAAGTCGTAGCTTATGGAATTGAAGGCAAATTATTGGTCTGGTTAGGAAGTTGGCAGAGCAGTAAGAGACAACGAGTAGGGAGAATGGGCGCATACTCTAATTGTCAGAATATGGTGTCCCTCAAGGATCTGTGTTGGAGCCCGAACTGTTCACCGTTTTTTGCAATGACTTAGATCATGGGATAGAATGTCACATACCCAAGTTTGTTGATGACACAAAGAAAGGTGGCTTTGTAAGCAGTGTATATGGATGCATAACATTTCAAAGAATGCTGATAGATTAAGAGAATGGACAAAACTGTGCAAATGTAAGGTCCTTTGGACCTAAAAAGGATAGTACAGAGTATTTTCTAAATGATGAAAGGCTGGAAACAGTGGAGGCCCAAAAGAGACTCGAGAGTCCGGGTACACAGATCATTAAAATGCTATGGACATGTACAGAAAATAATCGAAAAGACCAATGTAATGCTGGCCTTTATATCGCAAGGACTAGAATACAAGTGGGTAGAAGTAATGCTTCAAAATACAAAACTCAGGTTAGGCCATACCTGAAGTGTTGTGAACAATTCTGAACATCACACTTTAGGAAGCATATATTGGCCTCGGAGAGAGTGCAGTGTAGATTTAAGAACATAAAAAATAGAAGCAGGAGTAGGACTTCTGGTCCCTTAAGCCTGCTCTGCTATTCAATAAGATCACGGCTGATTTGAACACATAAAAACATTAGAGAAAAAACATAATAGAAAAGCAGGATTACGAGAATGATAAACTGGACTCCAAAGATTAATTGCAATGAGGAATTACACAAATTAGTGTTATATTCCCTGGTTCAATGAAAGGTCACATAACTAAAACAGACCTCTCTCTACTGACCCTGCCTGACCGGCTGAGTCCTTCAAGCATTTTTTGTTTTTATTTCAGATTTCCAGTATCTGCACTATTTTTCTTTTCTATTCCCTTGAATTTAAAAGGTTAAAGGATGATTTGATCTAAGTTTTCAAAATATTTAAGGGGAATGGATAGGGTAAAATGTGCAAAATTGCTGGTTTGGGATTTTAGGACTAAAGGGCTTGCGAGCCTAAAAGTTAGAGAGGGGCCTTCCCAGAGTGAGGAAATACTTCTCCATGCAAAGGGTGATAGAAGGTTTGGAACTCTCTACTGCAAACAGTGTTTGTTAATTCTAAACCTGAGATTGTTAAGATTTTTGTTAACCAAAAGTATTAAGGGGTTGGGCAAAGACAGTGTATGGACTTAAGTCACAGATCAGCCATTTTGGTACAGGCTTGAGGCCTACTCCTGTTGTTCCTAATATATATTTAAAATGAATTGAGAAATGATTGTGATCTTAGTAAGTATTCAGCATATGTATTGTTTCTCCTCTTATTATTATCAGTATCAACGTGATAGATTCTACAAATGCTTACTCACTGCTTTTGACAAACAAGACTGACATTCAAGGGCTTCCTGAAACCACTCGTAGACTCCTCGCCGCTAACGCAGTAGCTGGGGCAAACCAAAGGTAGGTCACAAAATCGTACCAAACATACAGCCTCGTTTGGATGCAGCAAACAACCAGTCCTGGATTTTAAAAAAACACAGATTCCAAATCCCATCCTTAGAAACATTGTGGAAATGTAACATTTCTGAGCTCTGCAATAATAAAAATGATTCCCTGAAAGTGGTTCAGATCAGAAGCACCTAACGTTTCCACATCAGCTTTTCACCAACAGATAGCAGTGGTATTGCCACTATTAAAGGAAGGTGGTGGCATAGTGTTTGAAAAATCCTGCTTCAGACATCCTGAAATAGGCTTCATAGCCTTGAATATATTAACCGCAAATCTTTATTAACAACTCATAACTATATACAGTAGAGGGTACAGGTAGGGAGCTGACTCCCTCCTAGGTCTTTACACATCTCTGGACTGACCCTGGCTCTTGGTTATGTGCCTTCTTACATCAGTGTGGGCGGTACTGTACTCAGTCCCACATTAACCCTGTATGTACCAGACCCTAATAATACAGTGGTAATGTCACCAGACTAGTAATCCAGAGGCCCAGGCTAATGCTCTGGGGATACAGGTCCAAATTCCATCACAGCAGCTAGTAGATTGAAATGAAACACTTAATTACATTTCCACAATAATTGATAAGTTGAATCAACAAAATTTTGTAATCTCAGTAATGGTGACCATGAAATTATCACTGATTGTTGTAAAAATCTATCTGGTTCAGTAATGTAGAATATGGTCTGGCCTACATGTGATTCCAGACCCACAGCAATGTGGCTGACTCTTCACTGTCCTCTGAAATGACCTAGCAAGCCACTCAGTTATACCAAACCACTACAGAAAAGTTGAACCAGATAGACTGCAGCAGTTCAAGAAACTGGCTTACCACCACCTTCTCAAAGAAAATTAGGGATGGGCAACAAATACTAGTTTTGCATGCAATGCCCACATCCCATGAAAGCATTAAAAAAAACACAAGAATCAGTTGCGAAATAATGCCACTCTGCTTTTAAGCTTCCTCACATAATACACCAACCCAAATCTTTGTATATTAAACCAATCCAAACTCACTGCAGATTTCAGATTTTCATTAATTGTGGTACTGTAGAGGCAGTGATCCATTCAATGAAGAAACATAGCTTCATTGGGAATAAGGAACCATTGAGAAATTTGAAGTTCTAATTCTATTCTCCAGCATTTTATTTTTTACTTATAAAGTTCATCGAAATGTTTAACATTATTTCTGTTTTGAGGTGGTCCTTCTATCGTGGACTATAGGTATGGTACTTGGCAAGTAGACTGCAGACATACTCTGGTATCTGCTTAACACTTGTTTATTAGTACGACTTCTAAACAGGTTACAGAGTAGGCATGTTGCTTCTAGATATGGGATTCCAAACTTTCCCTCTTGAGAGTCTAACACATGACTGACTGATGTCAGTGGTACATCATCATCTATGTCATACATTAGCTTATCCCATCTCTTGGCCCTTTATACTACACCTCCCTCCAAGTCTACTCATTAGTCTTTACATTGCATTTCTGTAATTCCCTTTTTAAAACTACAGATTCTACCCAATTTCAACTCTTCCCCTCCCCAAGCTGCAGAATTCAATCTCCCTCAGTGTTCTCAACCCTGAGGGAAGACATCTTGAAGACACGAGGGCTTTTTTCTGCATCTGGTAGGACATCATCACCTGCATAATAGGACAACGCTTTATCAGATTAGCTGTCAGCATTGCTGGGAAGCAGAACTTAGGTTGCAGGATGACTGAAGGACAACAAAGACTTTTCAATGTAAGACTGATCCAAGGGAGAAGCCTGGAGAGCATCGACCTTTTGGAGCCTCTGGGACTAGAAGAGAAGAACTCAGGACACTCTGAGGAACTCGTTGCTCCCTCAAAGCACACAGGGAAGACCTTCAGAACAGGAATGATCTTCAGCTCTCGGGAAGATTGTCACAGCCATACCATCCACTGCTGTATCAAAGACGGAAAAGGCATTGAAGATCTGAGATTTCAATGAACTTAGGCAACAAAGGAAAAGAGTCCAACTTCCTGTAAGACTGTTAGGAAAAGAAGAGATGATTTCCCTATGATATTTCGGGAGGACCATCTGCTTTCTGGAGGCAGTGGTAAGAGAGCCACACTTCTCTCTGTATGAAGTTGCTGCACCATAGGCAATGGGAAGAATTGCTGAGAATATTGAGACCAGGCAGCCTAATTTTCTGTAATGAGATGAATTTCCTGTAGACAATAACTCGGGGACAAGGTTGCTGTCCAGGATTCTGCAGCTTCAGTAGTGCTGAAGGTTCTGTTGGAGCTTCTGTGCTGACCTCCGGGGGGAAGAAGACTTTCAGTTGGGACTGAAGTATGGGCGTCAACTGACTTTCACCCTGGTTTGTACCAGCTCTTCAGCAGTGTGATCCTGTATGGACTCTGACATGGACTCAGGCAAGACATCCTCTATGGAAGACTCTTCATGGACAACAGGAGATAGGCTCAGCAATACATTGGTAAGTTCAGTGGAATTAAGACTTGAATGCTGCTCAGGCACTAGAAACACAGCTCGGTCCTCTAAAAAGATAACAGTGACTTAATATGGTGCGTCTGTCAACTGCAAAGACAAGTCATCCTCTAGGACATTAACCTCCAAGAGATCACTCAATGCTGAAGGGATCTTTCCTCATCACTCTCTAGGAATACATAATTCAGGTTCAGCAGATCCCCATAGGGACAGTCTCTGTCTGCTGCAGTGATTTCTGGACCCACCACTTCTGGCTTAATTTCATGAAGAACTGAAAGATTCATAACTTCAATCTCCGCTCAGAGTATAGTGGAAGGTACCTCTGTGAAAGAAAGGAACTTGCAGTTGCTTGTATAATCTTCCTTAGCTACCGAAGGCTGATGTTCCACTGGTTCTAAATAAAATGTTAAAGATTGTTGTATGGAAGACAATGAGTTGTCCAAATGGTGGACATCATCTGATTTTTCTAAGATTCCTAGAAGCATGCCAACATCGCCACTCAATAAGGATGTGCGTTGATTGTTAAGAACATGGAGAGAATCAACAATCTGCCACACCTTGTAGCAGAGAGGAGCAATAATCCTGTCTTTAATTGGAAAGTCTGTGCTGCCTGGACCTTGTAATTTGATGTCTGATGGATGAATGGTCATTAGCTGAAGCCAGTCGAGATTATCAGCTAATGTGTTAACAGCAGCTCCAGTGTCAATTTTAAAGGTAATATGGAAGCCTTGAACATAGACTGTGACTTACCAATAGTCGGGACTAAGAATATCAACTTCTCCAAGGCACTCTGTAATTTTCTCTTTTTCTTGACTTTTCATTTCTTGGATGGGCTTTATTTCATAAATACTTTCTTGTCTTCAACTTCGATTAAAATTTTTGGATTTGCAGAAATGCTTGAAATGTCCAGTTTTGTTGGACTGGAAGCATTCTGCATCCCACACTGGGCAGTACTGGCATCTATGCTGCGTTTTCACGCCACAATGCAAGCATCACAAAATAGCTGCTGGTGTGGAGTTTCACACCTTTTTGATCAGTTGGGTGGGCTTTCTTATGGGTGAGTCTGCTGCCCATGGGCCTATCCAGTCAACAGAGTCATGTGAAGCCTCGGAGTCATGACGAATTATAGCCCAGTTAAAGTCTCTAAGCTTGGCCTGCCTCGCATACTGGGCCGCTTGGTCCAAATTAAGATCATCTTTAGTCTGCAGAAAGTCGGAGAGTTTTTCATCCTGAACACCTATGACCATGCGATCACGGATTAGCTTGACCCTCAGCGCCCCATATCAGCAAGAACTAGTTGGGCGATTATAGGTTGGTTAGAAATAATTCAATCAATTCTCCAGGTCGTTGTGACTGCTGATTAATTATTAATCGTTTGATTATTAAGTTTTGCTTTGGGCTAAAATAGGTGTTAAAGGCTTTAAGAATAGGCTCAAAGTCCACAATAGATTCTTGCACCCCCTGCCTTAGGGGGGACATCGTCTGCTACTGGATCTACTGCATAAAGAAAGGAACTAACTTGAAGCTTTTGCTGTTTCTCATGAAGGCCTGACACAGCTCTATACCAGAGAAAATGGCATTTCCATAACTCCCACTGCTGACCTCTCTGCAGCCCCTCAAGGCAGTCAAATGGGTGGGGTAGGGGCAGGGACTATTCGCCAGGAATGGTCATCATTACCTCTGTCCAGTGTGCCTCTTTCTTCTGTTGATTTGTTACAAGCTTCATTCCATGGTCCCTTCGATGACACTGATGTGTTTTTCACATTGATGTCTCCACTGCTGCCACCATGTTCTGAGATGGTTTTTCTATCTTGGAATCTAAGCGTACGATTTGGTTAGTAGACAGACTGAAGACATACTCTGGTATCTGCTTAACATTTGTTTATTAGCAATACACATCAAAGCAGATTACCGAGTAGGTTTGTTGCTCCTAGGCAGGGTGTTCCAACAACTCTCTCGGGAGTCCAACACATGACTGATTGATGTCAGTGGTACATCATCATCTATGTCATACATTTGCATATCCCATCTCTTTAACACCTTATACTACAATTTCCATAATTATTGAACTAGCTCAGAGAGCTGTAAGAATGCTTATATTTGTTGCAAATAAAGTCTATTTCATTTTCACTAAGTATTTTAATTGCACTGTGAAAAGTATATTTTTACGGTTTCTTGAAGAAAGCAGCACATTTGTTATCTTTAAAGGAGAAACAAATTACACAGTTCTGGTGCGCTTATTCTGTCTGACATTGGTCTGTCATTGAAGAGGAGAACTTGTAAGCTGATCACTAACCAGAGATTCTTGCTGTAAAGTACATGCACACAAGCACTAGACAGGGACCAAATTTATCTCGATTGTGATGCTCCTACAGTCAAATAGCCCATCATACTCCCATGAAGAATGGATAGCCAAGCAAGGTATTCAATGGTAAGCTGTGCCATAGAACTGTATCGCCGCAAGAGCCAGCACCAATAGGTGGGGAAGCAGGGGAGATAAGGTTATTGTTAATTTGGTTTCTTGTTCCTCCTCCAATCGTTTGCTTTTTTATATTCTTTAGCGAGATGTGGGTGTCGCTGGCTAGGCGAGCATTTATTGCCCATCCCTAATTACTCTTGAGAAGGTGGTGGTGAACTGCCTTCTTGAACCACTCCGGTGCATGGAGTGTAGGTACACCCACAGTGCTGTTAGGAGTGGAGTTCCAGAATTTTGACCCAGTGATAGTGAAGGAATGGCGATATATTTCCAAGCCAGGATGGTGTCTGGCTTGGAGGGGAACTTCCAGGTGGTGGTGTTCCCATGTGTCTGCTGCCCTTGTCCTTCTAGGTGGTAGAGGTCGCAAGTTTGGAAGGTGCTGTCTAAGGAGCCTCGGTAAGTTGCTGCAGTGCATCTTGTAGATGACACACACTGCTGCCACTGTGTGTCGGTTATGGAGGGAGTGAATGTTGGAGGTGATGGAAGGGGTACCAATCAAATAGGCTGCTTTATCCTGGATGGTGTCAAGCTTCTTGAGTGTTGTAGGAGCTGCACTCATCCAGGCAAATGGAGAGTATTCCATCACACTCCTGACTTGTGCCTTGTAGATGGTGGACAGGCTTTGGGGAGTCAGGAGGTGAGTTACTCGCTGCAGGATTCCTAGCCTCTGACCTGCTCTTGTAGCCACAGTATTTATTTGGCTAGTCCAGTTCAGTTTCTGGTCAATGGTAACCCCCAGGATGTTGATAGTGGGGGATTCATAGAGTCATAGAGTTACACAGTACAGAAACAGGCCTTTCGGCCCATCGTGTCCTTGCCAGCCATCAAGCACCTATCTATTCTAATCCCATTTTCCAGCACTTGGTCCATAGCCCTGTATGCTATGGCTTTTCAAGTGCTCATCTAAATACTTCTTAAATGTTGTGAGGGTTTCTGCCTCTACCACCCCCTCAGGCAGCGTGTTCCAGATTCGAACCACCCTCTGGGTGAAAAAAGTTTTCCTTAAATACCCTCTAAACCCTTAAATACCCTTACCTTAAATGTATGCCCCCTGTTTATTGACACCTCCGCTAAGGGGAAAAATTTCTTCCTATCTACCCTTCTATGCCCCTCATAATTTTGTATACCTATCAGTTCCACCCTTAGTCTTCTCTGCTCTAAGGAAAACAACCCTAGCCTATCCAGTCTCTCTTCATAGCTGAAATGCTCCAGCCCAGGCAACATCCTGGTGGATCTCCTCTGTACCCTCTCCAGTGCAATCACATCCTTCCTATAGTGTGGCAACCAGAAATGCACAAACTTTGGCCTAACTAGCATTTTATACAGCTCCAACATAATCTTCCTGCTCTTATATTCCATGCCTCGGCTAATAAAGGCAAGTATCCCATATGCCTTCTTAACCACTTTATCTGCCTGTGCTGCTGCCTTCAGGGATCTATGGACATGTACACCAAGGTCCCTCTGATCCCCTGTACTTCCTAGGGTCCTACCATTTATTGTGCATTCCCTTGTGTTAGTCCTCCCAAAAGGCATCAGCTCACACTTCTCAGGATTAAATTCCATTTGCCACTGCTCTGTCCATCTTACCAGCCAATCTGTATCGTCCTGTAATCTAAGGCTTTCCTCCTCACTGTTTATGACACCACCAATTATCATGTCATCTGCAAACTTACTGGTCATATCTCTTATATTCATGTCTAAATCACTAATGTACATTACAAACAGCAAGGGTCCCAGCACCGATCCCTGCGGCACACCACTCGTCACAGGCTTCCAATCACAAAAACAACCTTCGACCATCATCCTCTGCCTCCTGCCACTAAGTCAATTTTGGATCTACTTTGCCAAATTGTCCTGGATCCCATGGGCTCTTACTTTCTTGACCGTTCTCCCATGTGGGACCTTGTCAAAAGCCTTACTGAAGTCCATGTAGACTACATCAACTACACTACCCTCATCTACACAACTAGTCACCTCCTCGAAAAATTCAAATTTGTTAGACATGATCTCCCCACAACAAAGCCATGCTCATCATCCCTGATTAATCCCTGCCTCCCCAAGTGGAGATTAATCCAGTCCCTCAGAATTTTTTCTAATAGTTTCTTGACCACTGATGTTAGGCTCACTGGCCTGTAATTACCTGGTTTATCCCTACTGCACTTCTTGAATAACGGTACCACATTCGCTGTCCTCCAGTCCTCTGGCACCTCTCCTGTGGCCAGAGAGGATTTGAAAATTAGTGTCAGAGCCCCTGCAATCTCCTCCCTTGCCTCACACAGCAGCCTGGGGTACATTGCATCTGAGCCTGGAGATTTATCCACTTTTAAGCCTGCTAAAACCGCTAATACCTCCTCTCTTTCAATGCTAATTTGTTCAAGTATACAGACCCCTTCCCGATTTCTACACCTGCATCGTCCTTCTCCATGGTGAACACAAATGAAAAACAATCATTTAAAACCTGACCTACATCCTCCAGCTCCACGCACAGATTGTCACTTTGGTCCCTAATGGGTCCTACTCTTTTCCTGGTTATCCTCTTGCCCTTAATATATTTATAAAATGCCTTGGGATTCTCCTTTATCTTGCCCGGCAGTGTCTTTTCACGCCCCCACTTCGCTCTCTTAATTACTTTTTAAAGTACCCCCTATACTTCCTATACTCCTTCAGGGCTTCTGCTGTTTTCAGCCCTCTGTACCTGCCACAAGCCTCCTTTTTATCCTCATTCAATCCTCTATATCCCTTGACATCCAGGGCTCCTTGGACTTGTTTCACCTTTACAGGAACATGTTGGCCCTGAATTCTCACTATTTCCTTTTTGAATGACTCCCACTGGTCTGATGTAGACTTTCCTACAAGTAGCTGCTTCCAATCAACTTTGGCCAGAACCTGTCTTATCATATTGAAATTGGCCTCCCCCCAATTCAGGACCTTTATTTCCGGTCCATCTTTGTCCTTTTCTATAACTACCTTAAATCTTACAGAGTTATGGTCACTATCCCAGGAATACTCCCCCACTGACACTTCTACCACTTAATCGGCTTCGTTCCCTAAGATTAAGTCCCCTTCTCTTGTAGGACTTTCTACATGCTGGCTCAAAAAGCTCTCCTGGATGCACTTTAAGAATTCCACCCCCTCTAAGCCTTTCACACTAAGACTATCCCAGTTAATATTGGGGAAGTTGAAATCCCCTACTATTATTACCATGTTATTTTTACACTTCTCAGATTTGCCTACATATCTACTACTCTATCTCCCCCTGACTGTTTGGAGGCCTATAGTATGCTCCCAGCAGAATGATTGCCCCCTTTTTGTTTTTAAATTCTACCCATATGGCCTCATTTGAGGAATTTTCTAAGATACCATCTCGCCTTATTGCAGTAATTGACTCCTTGATCAATGGTGCAATGCCAGCTCCTCTTTTACACGTCACCCCTGTCACACTTGAAGATTCTATACCCTGGAATATTGAGCTGCCAGTCCTGCCCTTCCCTCAACCATGTCTCTATGATAGCAACAATATCATATTCAGATGTGTTAATCAACACCCTCAATTCATCTGCCTTACTTGTAGGACTCCTTGCGTTAAAATAGATGCAATCCAGCTTTGCATTATTCCCATGTGCCTTAACAGGTCTATATTTGCTCTATCTTCCAGACTGACCTAGTTTCTTTTCTATAGTTGGCTGTGCATCACTCCCTACTGTACCTCCACTCTGTATCCCACCCTCTTGCTGAATTAGTTTAAACCCCCCACGCCCCAAAAGCACTAGCAAGGATGTTAGCCCCATTCCGGTTTAGGTGCAACTCGTCTGACTTGTACAGACCCCATCTTCGCCAGAAACAGACCCAGTGATCCAAGAAACTAAAGCTCTCCCTCCTGCACCATCTCTTCAGCCACGCATTCATCCTCTCTATCATCCTATTCCTATACTCATTAACACATAGCACAGGGAGTAATCCAGAGATTACAACCGTTGAGGTCTTGCTTTTTAATCTGCTACCTAGCTCCCTAAATTCTTGTTGCAGGTCCTCATTCCTCTTTCTACCAATGTGGTTGTACACATTGTGGTTGGTACCAATGTGAACCACGACCTCTGACTGTTCGCCCTCCCCCTTCAGAATGCCCTGCAGCCGTTCTGTGAAATCCTTGACCCTGGCCCCAGGGAGGCAACACACCATCCTGGAGTCACGTCTATGGTCTCAGAAGCACCTGTCTGCACCCCTCACTATTGAGTTTCCTACCACTATTGCTCTTAAGATGTGGAGTGACCACATCTAAAAACGTGCTATCCGTGGATACATCGCTGTGTCTCAAGCTGACACTCAAGCTCCGAAACCCCTCCTCAAGCCGGTTAAGCCGGTGGCACTTCCTGCATATGTGGTCATCCGGACTGCAAGGAATGTCTAAGAATTCCCACATGCTGCAGGCATGTACAACACATGGGACTGAGCTCCCTTGCCATTCCTTTTCTTTGTTTTTAATTAAAAGATTATTTCCTTAAATTTAAGTCAAGTAGAAAACTATTTAGTTTTTCTTAAAAGAAACAAATGCTAATGATTACCTTCTGTAATGTCGCTTAAAGTGGAAAAAAAACAACTTACCCACTACCTACCAATCAGCTCTCTCCCTTGTCCTGACATCACTCGTTTCAAATTCCAGCGCAACTGAGTGTCTGGGCGACAACCGGCTCCATCACGGGTAAACTCCTGCTCTTTATACAGCCACACCACTCCCACTCTGCTCCATCACAGGTAAACTCCCGCTCTTTATACAGCCGCTCCACTCCCACTCTGCTCCATCACAGGTAAACTCCTGCTCTTTATACAGCCGCTCCACTCCCACTCTGCTCCATCACAGGTAAACTCCCGCTCTTTATACAGCCGCTCCACTCCCACTCTGCTCCATCACAGGTAAACTCCTGCTCTTTATACAGCCACTCCACTCCCACTCTGCTCCATCACAGGTAAACTCCCGCTCTTTATACAGCCGCTCCACTCCCACTCTGCTCCATCACGGGTAAACTCCTGCTCTTTATACAGCCGCTCCACTCCCACTCTGCTCCATCATGGGTAAACTCCTGCTCTTTATACAGCCGCTCCACTCCCACTCTGCTCCATCACGGGTAAACTCCGGCTCTTTATACAGCCGCTCCACTCCCACTCTGCTCCATCACAGGTAAACTCCTGCCCTTTATACAGCCGCTCCACTCCCACTCTGCTCCATCACAGGTAAACTCCTGCTCTTTATACAGCCGCTCCACTCCCACTCTGCTCCATCACAGGTAAACTCCTGCCCTTTATACAGCCGCTCCGCTCCCACTCTGCTCCATCACAGGTAAACTCCTGCTCTTTATACAGCCGCTCCACTCCCACTCTGCTCCATCACAGGTAAACTCCTGCTCTTTATACAGCCGCTCCACTCCCACTCTGCTCCATCACAGGTAAACTCCTACTCTTTATACAGCCGCTCCACTCCCACTCTGCTCCATCACGGGTAAACTCCGGCTCTTTATACAGCCGCTCCACTCCCACTCTGCTCCATCACAGGTAAACTCCTGCCCTTTATACAGCCGCTCCACTCCCACTCTGCTCCATCACAGGTAAACTCCTGCTCTTTATACAGCCGCTCCACTCCCACTCTGCTCCATCACAGGTAAACTCCTGCTCTTTATACAGCCGCTCCGCTCCCACTCTGCTCCATCACAGGTAAACTCCTGCTCTTTATACAGCCGCTCCGCTCCCACTCTGCTCCATCAAAGGTAAACTCCTGCTCTTTATACAGCCGCCCCACTCCCACTCTGCTCCATCACAGGTAAACTCCTGCCCTTTATACAGCCGCTCCACTCCCACTCTGCTCCATCACAGGTAAACTCCCGCTCTTTATACAGCCGCTCCACTCCCACTCTGCTCCATCACAGGTAAACTCCTGCTCTTTATACAGCCGTTCCACTCCCACTCTGCTCCATCACAGGTAAACTCCTGCTCTTTATACAGCCGCTCCACTCCCACTCTGCTCCATCACAGGTAAACTCCTGCCCTTTATACAGCCGCTCCACTTCCACTCTGCTCCATCACAGGTAAACTCCTGCCCTTTATACAGCCGCTCCACTCCCACTCTGCTCCATTACAGGTAAACTCCCGCTCTTTATACAGCCGCTCCACTCCCACTCTGCTCCATCACGGGTAAACTCCTGCTCTTTATACAGCCGCTCCATTCCCACTCTGCTCCATCACGGGTAAACTCCCGCTCTTTATACAGCCGCTCCACTCCCACTCTGCTCCATCACAGGTAAACTCCTGCTCTTTATACAGCCGCTCCACTCCCACTCTTCTCCATCACAGCTAAACTCCGGCTCTTTATACAGCCGCTCCACTCCCACTCTGCTCCATCACAGGTAAACTCCCGCTGTTTATACAGCCGCTCCACTCCCACTCTGCTCCATCACAGGTAAACTCCCGCTCTTTATACAGCCGCTCCACTCCCACTCTGCTCCATCACAGGTAAACTCCTGCTCTTTATACAGCCGTTCCACTCCCACTCTGCTCCATCACAGGTAAACTCTTGCTCTTTATACAGCCGCTCCACTCCCACTCTGCTCCATCACAGGTAAACTCCTGCTCTTTATACAGCCACTCCGCTCTGCTCCGTTCTTTATACAGCTGCTCCGCTCTCGCTCTTTTTTGTTGTTTTACCGTTGTTATTTATTTAATTTCTCCCTATCCTTAAGTTACTAATTTAATAATAATCAACAAGTGATAGTTACTCAGCTGCTAAGTTAAATCTAAAACAAAAGTAAAAGCTGAAATACTCACCAGCCAATCACCTGCCTGCTCTCCTGTGATGTGGCTCTTTGTTTTTCAGTGTTGGATTGAGTTGCTGTTCGGGGGCCCCTGTCTCTCTCCCCTATTCTTTATTCATTCTTTCTCTGCGCTCTTTTCACCCAGGGCCACTCTCGCTCCTGCTGCTGATTCAGCGATGGTAATGCCTTTGAATGTCATGGGGAGATGATTGGATTCTCTCTTGTTGGAGATGGCCATTGCCTGGCACTTGTGTGACATGACTGTTACTTGCCACTTGTCAGCCCAAGCCTGGATATTGTCCAGGTCTTGCTGCATTTGAACATAGACTGCTTCAGTATCTGAGGATTCACGATTGGTGCTGGACATTGTACAATCATCAGCGAACATCCCCACTCCTGACCTTCTGATGGAGGGAAGGTCATTGATGAAACAGCTGAAGATGGTTGGGTCCAGGACACTACCCTGAGGAACTCCTGCAGTGATATCCTGGAACTGAGATAATTGACCTCCAACACTCACAACCATCTTCCTTTGTGCTAGGTCTGACTCCAACCAGCAGAGAGTTTTCTCCCTGATTCCTATTGACTCCAGTTTAGCTCGGGCTCCTGGGTGCCACATTTGGTCAAATGCTGCCTTGATGTCAATGGCAGTCACTCTCACCTCACCTTGGGAGTTCAGCTGGTTTGTCCGTGTTTGAACTAAGTCCATAATGACATCAGGAGCTGAGTGTGCCTGGTGGAACCCAAGCTGAGCATCAGCGAGCAGGTTGTTTCTGAGTAAGTGCTGCTTGATAGCACTGTTGATGACCCCTCCCATCAGTCTGTTGATGTTCGAGAGTAGACTGATGTGGCGGTAATTGGCCAGGTTGGATTTGTCCTGCTTTTTGTGTACAGAACATACCTTGGAAATTTTCCACATTGCCGGGTAGATGCCAGTGTTGTAGCTGTACTGGAGCAGCTTGGCTAAGGGTGCAGCTAGTTCTGGAGCACAAGTCTTCAGTACTATTGCTGGAACATTGTCAGGGCCCATAGCCTTTGCATTATCCAGTGCCATCACCTGTTTCTTGTTATCACGTGGAGTGAATCGAATTGGTTGAATATTGGCATCTGTGATGTTGGGGACCTCCGGAGGAGGCCGAGATTAATCATCCACTCGGCACTTCTGGTTGAAGATGGTTGCAAATGCTTCAGCCTTGTCTTTTGCACTGATGTACAGGGCTTCCCCATCATTGAGGATGGGGAGATTTCTGGATTCCCCTCCTCCGATGAGTTATTTAATTGTCCACCACCATTTATGACTGGATGTGGCAGAACTGCAGAGCTTAGATCTGACCCATTGGCTGTGGGGTCGCTTAGCTCTGTCTATCACTTGCTATTTTCGCTGTTTGACATGCAATAGTTCTGTGTTATAGCTTCACCAGGTTGACACCTCACTTTTAGGTATGCCTGGTGCTGCTCCTGGTATGCCCTCCTGCACGCTTCATTGAACCAGGGTTGATCCCCCAGTTTGATAGTAATGGCAGAATAGGGGATATGCCGGGCCATGAGGTTACAGATTGTGGTTGTATCGAATTCTGACCCACAGTACTTCATGGAAGCCCAGTTTTGGGTTGCTAGATCTATTCGAAATCTATCAGTCTAGCAGCTTTGTCCTTTAGGACTCGGCCAACATGGTTGGTTGGTTGGTAGTGGTGCTACTGAGCCACCCCTGGTGATGGGTATTGAATGATGGACATTCTGCGCCCTAGCCACCCTCAGTACGTTGTCGAAGTCGTGTTGAACACAGGGAACTACTGATTCATCAGCTGACAGGTGGTGGCGGGGCCGGGGGGGGGGTGGGGGGGGGGTGGGTTGCGGTTCATGGTGGGGGGCACAGTAGGTGGTAATCAGCAGGAGGTTTCCTTACTCATGTTTCACCTGAAGGTATGATTCCATGAGTGTGACTATGTCTGGCTGCTGCTTGACTAGCCTGTGAGACAGCTCTCCCAATATTGGCACTAGCCCCCAGATTTTAGTAAGGAGGAGTTTTTCAGGTAGACAGGGCTGAGTTTGCTGTTGTGCCTAGGTCAATACCAATTGGTCCATCCGGTTTCATTCCTTTTGTAGGCTTTCTAGCAGTTTGATACCACTGAGTGGCTCACTAGGCCATTTCAAATTCAACCCCACATAGCTGTGGGCCTGGAGTCACGTGTAGATCAGACCAGGTAAACAGCAGATTTCCTTCCCTAAAGGGCATTAGTGAAAGAAAAGAGTTTTTAAACAATCAACAATGGTTTCATGGTCACTATTACTAAGACTAGCTTTTTAAATTCCAGATTTATTAACTGAATTTAAATTCCATCAGCTACCATGGTGGGATTTGAACCTGTGTGCCCAGAGCCATTAGCCTGGGCCTCTGTATTACTATTCCAGTGACATTACCACTACGCCACCAACTTCCCCTTTTGCCCCCCTAAAGTTTCTGTCATTTCCTAATGAAGTTGATTATTTTTATTCAGTGCCCGCTTTACTGCTTTAGCACAGATATTTAATCCCTATAAACAATAGAACTTAGTTCTGATGAATCGACCTAAAATGTTGACTCTGTGCCTCTCCACAGATTCTGCCTGACCTGCTGAGTATTTCCATCATTTTCTGTTTTTATTTCAGATATCCAGCATCCACAGTATTATGTTTTTTTAATTATTAAATTACAGAGCTTTCTTGCTCTTGAACCATGGGTAAAGCTGGTTAGTTGATGACCTCTTTTCAGTAATTTAATGGGTCCATCGGGTATTTGAAGAATGTTTTCCTGGTTTGTGAGCAACATAACAGCATGAACTTCGACCTTCAGCTGCCTGGGCCCTATATTCTGTAATTCCCTTCCTGACCCTCTGTTCCTCACCTCTCTCTCCTCCTTTAAGCCTCATCGTAAAAACTACATCTTTGGCCAAACTTTTGGGCATCTGGCCTAAGGTCGCCTTATGTGGATTGGGGTAAGAGTTTGATAATGCTTCTGTGATAGCTTTGGGATGGTTTCCTACATCAAAGGTGCTACATGAATGCAACTTGTTGCTTTCAAATAAATCAATGGCAGCATCTGTAAGATAATAATTAAGACTTCAAAGTGTTAAAATGGAAACCATTGTGAATTTCTTTTGTTGAGAACTCCAAAAACACTGCTGAAGTCACACCTTTCGTTTCAGGTATGGAATTGCATCACCTGTTTGAGTGCGCCCTTTATAAAAAGGATACAGAGGCACTGGAAGAAGATTCACAAGGATAATACCAGAAATGTGTGGGAATGCATATCAGGAAAGGATTGACAGACTGGGGCTCTTTTCTCTTGAAAAAGAGGCTGAGGGGTCACCTAATCAAAATCTTTGAAATTATGAAAGGCTTTGCTTGAGTGGATACAGAGAGAGGGCAGAATTTTCTGCCTGTCGGGTGGGCGGGCCCGACCCAATCTCCAGCGGGCGGGAAGCCGATCCCCGCCGGAGAAACGGGCCCCGCCGCCATTTTATGTGGGCGGGCCAATTAAGGTCTGCCCAGCGTGACGTCCGGCGGGAAGTGCTATGCTATGGGAGGGGATTCCCCAAAAGCAAGAGTGCGCTCTTTTGCACATGCACACGATAGAGCGCACATCTCCCTGAGGCTAAGTGCTGCCTCAGGGAGATCGCTGACACTTTTAAAAAGATTAAAAATAGAAAGAAAAAAATCCTTAACATGTTTGCTTTGATTGGCATCTTTGTGAGGATGTAGTGAGTTATTCTCATGTGACAATGTCACACGAGATGGGAAATGTTCATAAATTACTGTAAAACTTTATTATACCGTTTAAAACCCTGCATCAAACCTCATCCCGCTGGTGGATGAGGTTTCATGTTTTCTCTATTTGCCACCGGAGCTCCTGGCCTGCCCACCAACCTTAAGGTTGGACGGGCAGGTCCTTTAATTGTTCAAATGATCCTGTCAATGGCCTGAATTGGCTATTGACAGGTCGACGGGCCTGCAGCTGATTTTGCTGCGCCCCCGCCTTCCTGAAAATTTAAATGGGGCGCGGTGACGTTGGCTGTTCCGCCCGACATCACCCCGTGTCATTTTACGCATTGGCGAGCGGGCCCCACCCCTGCTCGTCAACGGCAAAATTCTGCCCAGAATATTTCCTCGTGTGGGGGAAAACAAAACTAGAAGCCATCAATATAAGATAGTCAGCAAGAAATCCAATCGGGAATTCAGAAGAAACTTCTTCGCCCAAAGACTGGTGAGAATGTGGAACAGGGAGTGGTTGACGTGAATAGGATGGATGTATTTAAGAATGAGCTGGGCAAGTATATGTGGGAAAGACAATAGAGAGTTAATATGGTAGGTTTGTATGAGGCTCAAGTGAAGCATAAATGCCAGCATGGACTGGTTGGGCCAAATGGCCTGTTTCTGTGCCGAATATTCAATATAATCCCATGTAAGGCAAATTGTAAGATAGACATTAGTTCATTATTACCGCAAGATTGTGGAGGTTGTTACATTTCTTTGTTTCAAACATTATAAATTCTATGAATTCTACATGATTATCAATAAAAAATCTTTCCATTTTATTTGTAGCAGGCCAGATCCAGAGAATGGTCCCTGGAAGGTGAGGTTAGATAGCCCCAGTTTTAAACCATTAATGCTGTACAGTACAAACACACATCTTAAGGAACAGCTGTACAAAGCCTTTGTTTCCAGAGGCAGAGGAGGGCCATTCGATAATGGTGCATTGATTGATGAGATTAGAAATTTAAGGTAATTTGTGATATTACATGTGCACCTAAAATATTGTTCACTGATCATATATATGATAGGTTTTTGGTGCTTATCCAGAGAGCAGAATATTTCCCACCTTCCTGTAACAACATCCAGAACTTCTAAATCCTGTAAAGCATGAGTTATAATCAGTTCCAAACTCTCACCAATCACACAGTTTACCAACACAAAGTCAAAACTTAGCCCAAACATTTTTTTCTAAATTCATTCATGGGATGTGGGTGTCACTGGCTAGGCCAGCATTTATTGCCCATCCCTAATTGCCCTTGAGAAGGTGGTGGTGAGCTGCCTTCTTGAACCACTGCAGTCCATGAGGTGTAGGCATACCCACAGTGCGGTTAAGAAGGGAGTTCCAAGATTTTGACTCAGTGACAGTGAAGGAACAGTGATATATTTCCAAGTCAGGATGATGAGTGACTTGGAGGGGAAGTTCCAGGTGGTGGTGTTCCCATCTATCTGCTGCCCTTGTCCTTTTAGATGGTAGTGGTTGTGAGTTTGGAAGGTGCTGCCTAAGGAGCCTTGGTGAATTCCTGCAGTGCATTTTGTAGGCGATATATAGTAGTGTCATTGTTCATTGGTAGTGGAGGGAGTGAATGTTTTGTGGAAGGGTGTCAATCAAGCGGGCTGCTTTGTCCTGGATGGTGTCAAGCTTCTTGAGTGTTGTGGAAGCTGCTCTCATCCAGGAAATTGGAGAATATTCCATCATACTCCTGACTTGTGCCTTGTAGATGGTGGACAGGCTTTGGGGAGTCAGGCGGTGAGTTACTTGCCACAAGATTCCTAGCCTCTGACCTGCTCTTGTAGCCACAGTATTTATGTGGCTAGTCCAGTTCAGATCTGGCCAATGGTAACCCCAGGATGTTAATAGTGGGGAATTCAGCGATGGTAATGCCATTGAATGTTAAGGGGTGATGGTTAGATTCTCTCTTGTTGGAGATGGTCATTGCCGAGCACTTGTGTGGCGCAAATGTTACTTGCCACTTGTCAGCCCAAGCCTGGATAATGTCCAGGTCTTGCTGTATTTGGACATGGACTGCTTCAGTATCTGAGGAGTCGCAAATGGTGCTGAACATCATGCAAACATCAGCGAACATCCCTGCTTCTGACCTTATGATGGAAGTAAGGTCGTTGATGAAACAACTGAAGATGGTTAGGCTGAGGACACTACCCTAAGGGACTCCTGCAGTGATGTCCTGGAACTGAGATTATTGACCTCCAACAACCACAACCATGTTCCTTTGTGCTAGGTATGACTCCCACCAGTGGAGAGTTATGAGCTATCTTATAAAGATACTAGACTGTGCAGTTTGTGTATCTATAGCTTTATTACTGATGGCTCGTTAACTCTTTACCGGCAGCAGTAAATGGATGGCTAGTTAACTCTCCACAGGTGGCAGTAATTTTGCTGAAACAAGTCCAAAGGCAAGGTTGAAAATTATAATTTTTTGGGGCTAAAATTTTCTGTGGCAGAACATGCCAATACTTAGACTGGCTCCGGCACTCAACAACTGAGAAGAGATTTTGCCCAGAAAGTTTTTGAAAGTTCAGGCTGTTAACATGGCACAGCAAAGGAAAACTGGACATCTTGGACCTGAGGGAGTAGGATAAGCAATAGAGTACCTTCTCACTGAGGGAAGTATCTCCTGATTTAAGGATTAGGAAATAAACGCAGGAAGGACTGAGAAGGAGGGTAAATTAAAGGAAGCAAATTCATTGTGTAAGCAGGTAAAGAAAGAACTAAAAAGATCAAAAGTATTTAAGGTCAGTAAGAAAGGCAGAAAGGGAAAGTAAGAAGAAAAATTAATTTAAAATTGTGATAATTTTAAAATTCCCTTCAAAATTTAAAAACCTGAAGGCATGAGACCCCACACTTGATAATTTTCAATATCAGAGGGGCCGCTTGGAAGTTGTTAGCACTTGTCATGCCATTAAATAGGTTCTTATGCTTATAATAACAAGACTTATCTTTCTGTGGTGAGATCAATGGACAATTATTGGGGAAATACAGAAATTTCCTGAAAAACAGGGAAGCTAAGGGTGAGATGTCTATTTCATGAAGCTAGCACAGGAACAGCATAACTGGGACAGACAATATATGGATGGTCATACAGTATTTAACCTTGCAATTGTTCCTCATCTGTACCATTTATCCATAAGTATTCAGGAGGAGGCGGTGGTGTAGTGGTATTGTCACTAGGCTAGTAATCCAGAGACCCAGGGTAATGCCCTGGGGACCCGTGTTTGAATCCTGCCATGGCAGATGGTGGAATTTGAATTCAATCAATAAAAATCTGGAATTAAATGTTGACCATGAAGCCATTGTCGATTGTTGTAAAAGCCCATCTGGTTCACTGATGTCCTTTATGGAAGGAAATCTGCTGTCCTTACTTGCCCTGGCCTCCATGTGACTCCAGACCCACAGCAATGTGGTTGGCTCTTAACTAGCAAGCCACTCAATTGTGTCAAACCACTACAAAGTCAATAAGAAATGAAACCAGATGGACCACCAAGCATCAACCTTGGCAACAAAATGACAACAGCAAACTCAGCCCTATCAACCCTGCAAAGACCTCCTTACTAACATCTGGGACCTGTGCCAAAATTCAGCAGCTGTCTCACAGACTAGTCAAGCAACAGTCTGACATTACCTTACTCACAGAATCACAATTTACAGACAATGTCCTAGACAAACCATCACCATCCCTGGGTATGTCCTGTCCCACCAGTAGGACAGACCCAGCAGAGGTGGCGGCACAGTGGTATACAGTCGGGAGGGAGTTGCCCTGGGAGTCCTCAACATCGACTCCGGATCCCATGACGTCTCATGGCACCAGGTCAAACATGGGCAAGAAAACTTCCTGCTGATTACCACGTACCGCCCTCCCTCAGATGTTGAATCAGTGCTCTTCCATGTTGAACACCACTTGTAGGAAGCACTGAGGGTGGCAAGGGCGTAGAATATACTCTGGGTGGTCTTCAATGCTCATTACCAAGAGTGGCTCGGTAGCACCAGTACAGACCGAGCTGGCTGAGTCCTAAAGGACATAGCTGTTTGACTGGGTCCACAGCAGGTGATGAGGGAATCAATAAGAGGGAAAAACATACTTGACCTCATCTTCGCCAACCGGCCTGCTGCAGATGTATCTGTCCATGACAGTATCAGAAGGAGTGACTGCCACACAGTCCTTGTGGAGACAAAGTCCCGGCTTCACATTGAGGATACCCTCCATCATGTTGTGTAGCACTACCATCATGCTAAATGGGATAGATTTCCAACAGATCTAGCAACTCAAGACTGGACATCCATGAGGCGCTGTGGGCCATTAGCAGCAGCAGAATTGTACTCAAACACAATCTGTAACCTCATGGCCCAGCATATCCCCCACTCTACCATTACCACCAAACCAGGGGATCAGCCCTGTTTCAATGAAGAGTTCAGGAGGGCATGCCAGGAGCAGCACCAGGCATACCAGAAAATGAGGTGTCAACCTGGTGAAGCTACAACACAGGACTACTTGCATGCCAAACAGCATAAGCAGCAAGTGATAGACAGGGCTGAGTGATCCCACAATGAATGGATCAGATCCAAGCTCTGCAGTCCTGCCATATCCAGCCGTGAATGTTTTTTAAATTCATTCATGGGATGTGGGTGTCGTTGACTAGGCCAGCATTTATTGCCCATCCAGCTTACAGCACTGGCATCTACCCAGCAATGTGGAAAATTGCCCAGGTATGTTCTGTACACAAAAAGCAGGAAAACTCCAATCTGGCCAATTACTGTCCATCAGTCTACTCTTGATCATCAGTAAAGTAATGGAAAGGATCATCAACAGTGCTATCCAGCGGCACTTACTGAGAAACAACCTGCTTACTGACTCTCCGTTTGGGTTCCGCTGGGCTCACTCAGCCCCTGACCTCATTGCAGCCTTGGTTCAAACATTGCAAAGTAGCTGAACTCCAGAGGTAAGATGAGAGTGACTGCTCTTGACATCAAGGCAGCATTTGACCGAGTGTGGCACCAAGGAGCCCTAGCAAAACTGGAGTCAATGGGAATCAGGGGGAAAACTCTCTGCTGGTTGGAGTCATACCTAGCACAAAGGAAGATGGTTGTGGTTGTTGGAGGTCAGTCATCTCAGCTCCAGGACATCACTGCAGGAGTTCCTCATGATCGTGTCCTAGTCCCAACCATCTTCAGCTGCTTCATAAATGACCTTCCCTCCATCATAATGTCAGAAGTGGGGATGTTCACTGATGATTGCACAATGTTCAGCACCATTCAAGACTCCTCAGATACTGAAGCAGTCCATGTCCAAATGGAGCAAGAGCTGCACAATACCCAGGCTTGGGCTGACAAGTGGCAAGTAACATTCGCGCCACACAAGTGCCAGGCAATGAACATCTCCAACTAGAGAGAATCTAACCATTGCCCCTTGTCATTCAATGGCATTACCATCACTGAATCCCCCACTATCAACATCCTTGAGGTTATCATTGACCAGAAACTGAACTGGACTAGTCACATAAATACTGTGGCTACAAGAGTAGGTCAAAGGTTAGGATTCCTGCGACGAGTAACTCACTTCCTGACTCCCCAAAGCCTGTCCACAATCTACAAGGCACAAGCCAAGGGTGTGATGGAATACTCTCAATTTGCCTGGATGAGTGCAGCTATAAAAACACTCAAGAAGCTTGACACCATCCAGAACAAAGCAGCTCGCTTGATTGGCACCACATCCACAAACATTCAGTCCTTCCACCACCGATGCACAGTGGCAGCAGTGTGTACCATCTACAAGATGCACTGCAGGAATTCGCCAAAGCTCCTCAGACAGCGCCTTCCAAACCCACAACCACTACCATCTAGAAGGACAAGGGCAGTAGATATATGGGAACACCACCACCTGAAAGTTCCTCTCCAAGTTACTCACCATCCTGACTTGGATATATATCGCTGTTCCTTCACTGTCATTGGGCAAAAATCCTAGAACTCCCTCCCTAACAGCACAGTGGGTGTATCTACACCACATGGACTGCAGCAGTTCAAGAAGGCAGCTCACCATCACCTTCTCAGTGGCAATTAGGGGTAGGCAATAAATGCTGGCCTAGCCAGTGACGACCACATCCCATGAATGCGTTAAAAATATATTGTTGAGTGCCACTAACTGTGCTGTTATTTTGATGGCAAATATTGGGCCATCATGTATGGTGAAGGGTGAAATTGAGTGAATTTGCTTTTTACGGTTTATTGTCCTTCCTTTTTTAATTTTTTTAATCACGTGACCTATCACCCACACCACCCCCTCTCTCACCATTGGTCAACCAACATGTCCATCCTTGCGGTTCAGAGCACTCTGCACCAATTGGAAAACAAACAGACTCCTAATTGGTACCTTATTGGATGATTCCAGATTGTTAGCCAAACAGACTTTTCCCCCAAATCTCCAACATTTTTCATAACTGTTAAGCAAAGATGATGTTCCTCCTGCTTGCTTGCAGCAGTGTCTGGGAGATTAAATTTTGATTCCAGGATAATCCTAGAAGCTTGACAACCTTATCCATCAGCAAGCTACCCCTTCATGCTTCACAGCTCACCTGACATTCAGTAATGAGGCCTAAGCACCAAAACGATTTGAGGGTCTCATGCTTTTCCCGGCACCAATTGCTCCTCCCATTAGCTGCAAATTCAGTGCCAGAGGTGAGAATCTACCCTATTATCTACTTTGAATACAGCCATATCTCTACTTGGCTCTTTCTATAGGCTTGAGTTTGCTAGGATCCTTGGCTACAAGAACTTTGCAGAGTTGTCCATCAGTAAAAACATGGCAGGAAGTGTGGAGAGGGTGTGGAATTTTATTAATGTTCTACGTGCCAGGAGTTACCCAGGTAAGATGGAGAAATGCAGAATCACAACTCTATTGGAGTAGGGGTGAGTGAGTAAGATTTGGGATTAAGTGTTCATTTTCAAAACTGCAAAAATAAACCCTGATTGTCACTGATTTTAATAGCTCCACTGCTGACAGCCATGCCTTCACCTGAATAAGCTCTGGAATTCCCTTCCTAACTCTCTCCACCTCCTGATAGCTCTCTCTCCCCCTTTAAAATGCCTCTTAAAACCTATTTCTTTAACAAAGCTTTTAGCTACCTGGCTCAGTGTCAAAGTTTATTTGATAATGCTCCTGTGAAGCACCTTGGGATGTTATGCAACTTTAAAGGCATTATATAAATGATGTCAATCTTAACAGGCGCCGTTCTATGTTAAGGATTTTTCAGGCAGAGTGGGCTTGATTGCCAAAACAGCCAGAAGCATTTTGTTGAGAAACTTCTTCTGTGACACTTCGATGCTGGCCAGCAGCAAGCTCCCAGTGTAGCAAAAGCTTTAGGGGCGATTTGAATTGTCAAGGAGCTGGCCAGCAGTGTGTGTGGGGCTGACTGTCCAATCCATGTGCAGGAGGCCCAGTCCATTTTGAGGGCGGTGTCTCAGTAACAGTGAGAAGGCATTGCACTGCAGATCGCTTGCTCTGGGCCAACCCAATATCTGATGGCCCAGAGCCTGACCCAGTAGGCAGGGAGATAGGTCTGGTGGGAGAAGGGAGTCAATTGTGGAACTCCGGATGGCAGAGGCCCACATGGTTCTTGTGAAGACCAGGGAAAGATTCATAGTCCTTTAATGGCCTCACAAAATAATTCCAGTCATTACATATTTGAGGTCTCTTCCATTCTTGTCCACCAGGTTGTACTGGTTCACCCAGTAGGCCGTCAAAATTTGCATTGGGGTCCTCTCTTTGTCATAGGACCCCATCTTGCATGGGTTGATAAGGGTCCTGCATGGGCCTGGGCCACCCAGGGTAATAATGGAAAGAAGGCTGGAACAGAGTGGTAAGTCAACCAACTTTATTTTAACTCTCTTCCTGGATAGACAAGGGGTTAAAATTATTCCTTTTTTGCTCAATTTTAACTCAGTTGAAACAGTTAAAATTGGGCCCAAAAATTTGTCTCTAAAATTGCATTGAATGTCATTTTTATTTTGAATTGTTACTTACGGGAAGATTTTATTATAGTGGCAGTGTTATGACACAGCAGTTGGTAAAGGCTGAGTTTAAATCCCAGGGGGAAAATTGAACAACTGTCATAACCTATATTTTCAATTGGCATGTCTGAGATGCAGCTCTGAATTCAGGAATAAATCACCGAGCCTCAAGAGGTTTTTTATATAAAATTAATTAAACATTTATTAATTTAAAAACAAATTAAACACATGCACATGTCTACAAATTACTACCATAATAACTAATTAGCCCAAATTAATCACAACCAGGTAAATCTTCACCAAGGCAACAATAACCCGTAGACTTCAAACAGACACCAGGCAAAGCACATTTGACCTTACAAATTCAAAATGAGGTTCCTTGCAATTTGGTTCCTTTGCAGACACAGTTGTAGGTTTACAGGCTGGTTAGATCTTAAATGCCCCTGACTTACACACACAAACTCCTTCCTGTTTATACCTAGCTTCCCCTTTGAATGTAAATTTTCCATTGTAATACTAGGTTTTTAATTTTACCTCTCCTAACAATAAACCCTTTCATTCCGCCAATTTTATTAGTAATATAAACACATTGTTTGATGTCTCCCAACTAGGTGCAAGATTTTACCCATTCTTTTGAATGGTTTATTCAACAAAATGCAAATTGCACTTTACCTTTTAACTTCCTTATGTTTACCTAATTAATATCTCAAAACTACTATACATCAAAGCACCCAGATTAGCTGGCTTTAATTGAATTAAAACACACACAGACACACACATAGACACAGACCCTACTACAATTCCAATTTTAAAAATAATTTCTAATAACATTATAGAAATTAATATCTCTTTATGACAGGAAGCTTACTTTAAAAAGAGAATAAAGACAAAAGTACCTGTGTTGGAAACCTGCCTTACATCAAAGTGAAGGAAAGTGAAACGAAGAGACAGGGAATGTAACAGGCAGATGGCATTAAACCACAGATGATGCAAAGGATAGACACCAATAGGGACTAGATGGCTGTTCCCAGGTTATAATTTATATGTAGTTCTCAATGTAAAATAGTTGTAAGTGATCGGTGCCTGAAAGGGGAAAGTTTATCAATGTATTGGGTGTGATTCTTCACCAGAATTCAATTATAAGAGATACAATCTAATGAAAGAATTCACATGTACGTAGGGCCTTTCATGTCCTCAGATCATTACAAAATAGATCACAGCTAATGAACTCATTCTGAAGTGTTATTATTGTGGTTTTGTAGTCAAAAGCAGCAGCCAGAATATGCTTTGTGTAACTCCCAGTTTGAATTTTATAGTGAAAGTTGCCCCGTTAGGTTTTCATAGTAGGGGCTGAATTTAATGTCCTCCCCCAAGGTGAGTTTGGAGGTGAGGGGACATCTAATTGTGCTAGAGGGTGGGGACCCTGCCACCTTACTGCCTCTAACCTGTTTAAGTCCGGGACAGGAGGGCTCGTGAACGACCTTGCCACCCCAACACCAATTTTGGCCCTTAAGTGGTCAATTAATGTCCATTTAAAGGCCTCTTCCTGCCGTTGCAGTGGGTGGGCCAGTCTCCACATGGGGAGCTCTAAAACAAGCCTTGTCATGTTTGCTTGTGGGCTCCCAGAGAAGGGAGGGTGGGAATGGTTGTGACCCTTGTTCAAAACTACTCATTGCCTGATCGAGGCAGCCAGCATCAGGAAGGTTGGGGGCCGGCTGAGAGTCACCTCCCTTCTCTTTCTTCCGACAACCCTGTGTAACCCCCCACCGCACCCCCCCCACCCCCCCCCACAAGCCAGCAATCCCCTTCTGTGAGACACCACCCCTACCCTACCCCACCCCTCCCCCACCGCACCCCACCCCACCATCCGACCCTCAATCACCTGTGCCCAGGGTCTCTCTGAATCCTAGGCCTCTGAAGGGTGCATTACCTGCAGCTCCCACAGATCCCAGTGGCACTGCCTGCTATGAAGAGTCTCCGATTGGCCAGCAGCTCTTGGGAAGGAAGGGTGGGATTTCTGCTTCTTGATTCCGGGGAAGTCCTGCCACTAGCCACTTAAGTGCCTGATTGGCATTTAACATGCCGGGCCTTCATCAAGGAGGCAATTCGGGGTTCTTGCTGGCTTCAGCCAGCGGGCGAGACCCCCATAACCTGGATTAACTTCCACCCTAACTACTTGAGTTATACAATCCAGGTTTAATTGACGGTCACTGTGGAGCTGCCTAATCTCGGCTGGGGTGTTGAGAGGGCTTTACAATTGGCCTCAGTGCCCTGGGTTAGGGAAGGGGAAGTTCCCACTGTTGGTTGTGAACCAGCAACCTCATCTACACATGGTCGAACATCAGGTAAGGAGAAGATCAGCAGTGCTGATTGCCGCAGAGGAATCGTCTGACAACTCCCTCTGGTTAAACTCACTTGGGTGAGGTGTATGAACGGAGAAAGATTTATTATCCCTCAACCAACATCACCAAAACAGATTATCTGGTCATTGTCACATTGTTGGTTGTGGGAGCTTGCTGTGTACAAATTGGTTGCTGCCTTTTCTACATTAGTGACCACAACTTTGAGAGGTCTTTGATTGGCTGTAAAGCACTTTGTTCTTTATGACCTCAAACGTCCTGAGGTCATGAAGGGCGCTATATAAATGAGTGTTCTTTCTTTGGTGCCAAATTCTTTTTCACTTGACAGTGGCACAGCGGGAACTGAAGACTCTACAGTGGTTTGCAGAAAGCTACGGTCAGGAAGGTGAGCTGCAACAGTGGGACAAAGATTACTGGGATGAGCTGCAAAGTATGAAGCTGTTCAGGTACAGGAAGGCGTGTTACACTGTTGTCTGCCTGTCTACTAACAAAACCCTTCTGTCAGGGAAGAGAATGAAAGCTATTTGCAATTCAAATATTTTTTTTCTTCTTTTCCCAACTTTTTTATAAAGCTATTGGCATCCATTTACATCAGGACAAATATATTTTAACTCATTTTTAAAAAGTTGTGCATCAAATTCAAACAAACAGTGAAATTATCCTTTATCTTTTGTAGACACGTTAATGTTGTGTGTTATTGAAATTGTTTGAAATCAGTAATGGTGTTTTGCTGTACTCATTTATCCTCTTGCTGTAGTGTGACAGAGGAACAGCTGAGACCATACTTCCCATTGCAACGGTGAGTTATTCCACCTTTTTTTATGAGCTCTGTGAAGGATCTGCATTTCATCTGCCTCCACCTGTTTGTTAACCTGTGCCTGCACTGGCTTTATCTGAACCTGTACATTTATTGGAGCATGCAGCAGAAACAAATGGAACCAGAATATAGCTCCTGCAAGGGATGAATTCCATTAAGTAACTTAATAAATGAGTTAAAGAATTAATTGTGGCCCCTCCAGCTAAAAAGTCAAGGGACAACTCACCCAGGGGAAGAACATCTGCGCTGCAGCCATTTAATGGCCAATTGGCCATTAACAGACTGGAGGCGGGACTTCCACTGCCTCAGGGAGAGCAAGCCCCGCCTCAGAGAGCTGCTGACCAATCCGAGGATGGTAGCTCTCTAGTCCTGGCAGCACCACCTGAAGCAGTGGATACCGCTCCTCGGGGTTTGAGGAGGCGAGCTGTGCTGGATCGCCCACGTTGTAAGTATTTGAGGATTGGTGGGGGGGTGGTAGTTGTGGTGGGAAGGGTGGGGTGGCCGGGGTTTGAGAGGCCATGGGGAAAGGGGAAACTTGGGGGAGGGGGTTAACTCCTTAGGGGGCCTCCGATGGGCCCAGGGGCCTTTTAACGTGCCAAGCTAGGCACTTGGCTTGGACCTCTCCTGCTGCTGGTGGAGCGCAGATACCTCGGAGAGTTGTGGAGCTGAAAGAAGTTACTAAGGTGTGGAAGGGTGAGGCCAAGGGTGGATTTGAGAAAAAAGGATGAGAATTTTAAAAATCAAGACATTGCTCGACCAGGCCAATGTAGGTCAGTGAACACAAGGGTGATAGATGAATGGGGCTTGTTGTGAGTTAGGACATGGGCAGCAGGGTTTTAGATGACCTCAAGTTCATGGAGGATAGGAAGTGGGAGGCTGGCTCAGGAGGTGTGTTAGAATAGCCAAGCCTAGAAGTAAAGGTATGGATGAGGGTTTCAGCAGCAGATCACCTAAGGCAAGGCGTGGAGTTGGGTGAATTTATGAAGGTGGAAATAAGCAGTCTGAGTGATGGTGTAGGAGTTTGGATATCTAAATGTTAGTCCATCTTCTCCCTGCACTTTTAAAGATATTAAATCTGATTACTAAATATCTGATAAACCTACTTACTGTAACCTGTTGGTTTCAAAATCAGAAATATCCTTTATTTCCACCAGTGTTCTCTCCGGCCTCTTTCAACTGAGTTCAATATTATTTGGGATAACCGTCAAACCTGCCGATGACAAGGTTGAAGTCTGGCACCCAGATGTCAAGGTGTTTGACGTCTATGATGAAAAAGGTAGAAAATACATTTATAATTTAAATCAAGAATAAATAAATGAATAACCTGCCTGAACAATATCTTGATAACTTTTCTGGAGTGTATAGTAAGCTCACTGTCCAATAACAAATTATATTCCAGTGAAACTAATTAATTTTCTTTCCGTAAAAAGGAAGGGTACATATACGACTGGATTTCCGCACCCTCCTGTCGCCGGGATCTTCTGGTCCCTCTGCAGGTCATTACACTTCTGGCTGGGGCGCCGCCTCGCCCGCGGCAGGGCTGGAAAATCCCGGCCACACACCAGGGTGTAACAACGTAGCCACAGCGTCTCTCCCTGGCAGATGCGGCCATTTAAAGCTCCATTCAGTCCAGTGGGACTGCAATATCCTGGCCATAAACTTCACCCTGTTCGTAGCCCATCTGCCTTTCAGCTTCCATTCCGTTGGTCATATTTCCCCATTTGAAAGGGCAGCAAACAGCCTGGCTTCAGGCTTCTGTCCATGCGTAGCTAGGAGCTACGTGATGCACCAAGAACTGACTTAGTGAGTCACCCGCTAGATGGGGAAGTAGCCAACTTCTGCTCAACAGATGCCCTGATGACCTGCCCGAACCACTGATGGACTGGAAGTGGGACTTCCATCGCCTAAGGGAGAGGAAGTCCCCCTCAGAGAGCTGCTGACCAATCCGAGACTTGTCCCTCTCCAGCACTGGTAGTGCCACCAGATGCAGTGGCCAATGCTGGTACTGCACTCAGGGTTTGAGGAGGTGAGCTGTTCTGGATCGCCCATGTTGTAAGTCTTTGGGAATCGATGGCCATTGGCACCAAGTATTGGCACAGATACATCCAACCACCTCAGCACTTGCATTGTATGGCTCTATGTGCAGCTAGAAGGTTTGTAGGTGGAATAGCAGTTTCAGAATTGTTATTGGCCTTGATAGTCACTTGGTCAAAACACCTACAATTTTTAAAGTCTTAGAAACTGAGGGGATAAAATGGGAACAGTTCACCTCTTTTTCCATCTTCAACATTTCTGCAGGGATTCCACCGTGTGTTGCTTTGATTGTTAATTCCCACCACACACAGATTTTAAGTTTTATCAAATCACAGCCAGCTTGTTGGAGCTGCTTCTCTTATGAAGGGAATGAATTGCCCTGAACAAAACTGATATGGTCACTTATCAAGTGCACATCGTGATGAGTGGTGACTATAAGACGCTCGTTCATCTTCCATCACATTGCTCCTGAGTTTTCTGGGAGCTGGGTTAGGGGGGTGTAGCTGCTGGGGCGGGGAATGAGAGCATGGAGGTGGCACTGGGACAGTGGGGTGGAAACTGGAAATGGAGTCAGGGAGCAGAGTAGTTTGGTAAAATGGAAACTGAAGCCTGGATGTAAGGCCTGACTTGAAGCAAGAATGAGCCAGCATTTGGTCCTTGTTGCTTGACAAGTCTTGGCCTTGATACAGACAGGCATCCCTGGCACTGAAGTCAAGAGTGGAGGGGTTGCTGGGACTGAGGTGTTAGAGTTAAGAAGTGTGGAGTTGTGGAGATGAGTAGACACGTCCTGGAGCCTAGAACAGGAGTGGAGGTGTTCCTGGTACTGAGGACAAGTGCTAGTATTAGGGAATATGGAAATGTTCGAGCTGGGGACAGAAGCAAAAGCAATACAGAGCCCAGGGCCAAAGTAGAGGTGTCTCCGGTGCTGCAGGAGAGCAGCAAACTGTTCTTTGGACTGGAGCCACACATGAATGTATTCCAGGGCTGGTAGCAGATCTACAAGTAGTTGTGCAAAACATATAGGACCAAATCTTCCAGTGTCCAGGTTGTCAGAGATAGCATGTATGTTGAAAGATGCATGTCAGGACCCTTCGGAAGTCCTGATGCTAGACATACGTGGGAATTGCCTGGGAAGTTTAAACTGCTGCCTGGGACCTTCCACGTATCTCTTCAACCCTGAGCGTGAGGGGGAGACTTGGGCCAGATACATGGAAACAACCTGGCCATCTCCCTTGGAAAGGTTACAGCTTAATACCTGGTCTAACAGCTGTGTAACTCAACAGATCATCACAACCGACCCCTCATCCCCAATCACCACCAATCCCAACCAGAACTGACTACCCCCAACCTGACCCAACTATGGCCCAACCACTTGACTACCCCCAGACTAGACTCGACAACCCACCAACCCACCTACCCACCTCACCCACATACCCATGGACCCACTTCATCCACATACCCATGTACCCACCTCACCCACCTACTCACTTACCCACCTATCCACCTCACCCACCTAACCATCTCACCCATTCACTAATCCACATTCATTCATTAAAAGACTTAGGCCATTAAAATTTGCCTGAATTCAGCAGCTAGTGCTGTATAAGGGGGATGTGCCCTCTCCTTCCGCCGACTCTGCTACACTTGCTGGACTTACCCTGGAGATGCTGTGCTGCCCATTTCTACTCCAGCCGGGATCAGAAAATCCCAGAAATAATGGGCAGTGTCATCGGGGCGGGAAAAATGTCAAGGGCAGTGAAAATGTGCCCAGCATTGCCCCTGACCAGAAGATGTATGCAATAGTATATACCTCATGTTCAAATAATAATGCTGGCCCTGGAAATGCCGAGGTGTGTTGGGCCATTCCCTGCAAGGAGCTTTGATGCTTATTGACACTGAAGGAAACTGTAGTGTCTGCAAAGTACTTTTTAAATTATTGTTCTCATTGGGTAAAACAGCTGTTCTCTAAAATCCTGTTGCTGAATACTGTGTTACAGTTATAATAATTAATTTTAAATTCATTCTAATCTATTCGACCTAGTACAGGAGGTTCAACCAGTCCATGAGCTTCAATTGGTGAATGACGCACATATGATTCCATAGAAACCTGAGAACAGCACCTGCCACATGATAAAACCCATACACAAAATCACCAGCTTACCACCCAGACCAAAGTCAAAGCCACTTCTCCTCACCACCCCCCTCACCCCATTCACCCCTCCCCCCTCAACTCTCCATAGAAACAATGCTGCCTTTGTTTTCTGCTATTCACTTCCAGGTGTGACCTTGTCTGCTTCACTTCAGTCCCCTTCCCTTCACCATCCCTACCCTGATCACACTGGTCCATTATCATCCTCAGTTATTTGTTCCCCCATTGGATCTCCATCTGCTGCTGCCTCTGTGCTACAGCCGCACAGGGTCTGACAGAATATAAGCCTAATCATCAACTGCAGAATTTCCAACACGAAAATCCAGGGCCGTCAATAGCAAGCTTCCATTGTTACTAATTGGTGATGAGCACAATGAAGACCAGAGATCAAGTGAAAGATCGCAGTAAATGCTCTGGACACCCTCAGCTTAATGAATGAATACACTATCCAGAGAGAGGCTAGGTCTTACACATGCAGAGGTACCAAGTTCCATAGCTGATTGCACTTGGCTAGTACCTTGAGTCCTTCGAGAAGAGTAAAACTCCCGGAAGCGACGGCTTGCCGGCGGAGTTGTATTCGGCTCTGTGGGACTTGATCGGCCCAGACCTGCTAGGAGTGTACGAGAGTATGCTCCTGGCCGGTAGTATGTCAGAATCCATGAGGAAAGGCATCATCACCCTCATCTACAAGCACAAGGGGGAAAGGGAGGAAATTAGAAATTGGCGACCCATTTCACTGTTGAATATGGACTATAAGATTCTGTCCAAGGTCATCGCCAATCGGGTCAAATCCGCTCTGGAATTGGTGATTCACCCTGACCAGACCTGCTCTGTGCCAGGCAGGAAGATCTCTGACAGCCTGGCGCTGCTCAGGGATACGATTGCCTATGTACAGGACAGGGGTGTGGATACCTGCCTCATCAGCTTGGATCAGGAGAAGGCCTTTGACAGAATATCGCACACCTACATGGGGGATGTGCTCTCCAAAATGGGGTTTGGGGAGGGAATTCGAAATTGGATCCAACTGCTCTACACTAACATCAGTAGCGCAGTCTCAATCAATGGGTGGGAAACAGATAGCTTTCCGATTAAATCTGGAGTCAGGCAGGGCTGTCCTCTCTCGCCTGTCCTTTTCGTGTGTTGCATAGAACCCTTTGCCGAGTCCATCAGGAAGGATCCGGGCATAAGAGGAGTGACGATCCCAGGCAGTGGAGGCACTCAGGTAAAAGCCTCCCTGTACATGGACGACGTCGCCGTCTTCTGCTCGGATCCGCTGTCGGTGCGCAGACTGATGCACATCTGCGACCAGTTCGAACTGGCCTCGGGAGCCAAGGTAAGTCGTGGGAAGAGCGAGGCCATGTTCTTTGGGAACTGGGCTGACCGATCCTTTGTCCCCTTCACTGTCAGGGCTGACGGCCTGAAGGTGCTGGGGATATGGTTCGGAGGGACCGGGGCATGCGTTAGAAACTGGAAGGAGCGAGTGGCTATGGTGAAAAGGAAACTGGGCATGTGGGAGCGACGCTCCCTCTCCATTGCGGGTAAGAACCTGGTCATCAGGTGTGAGGTACTCTCGCTGTTGCTGTACGTGGCGCAGGTCTGGCCCATTCCAGACTCCTGCGCGATGGCGATCACTCGAGCCATCTTCCGCTTTATCTGGAGGTCGAAAATGGATCGTGTCTGCAGGGACGCGATGTACAAGCCTCTAGATAAAGGGGGAAAAAACGTGCCCAACATCGCCCTCATACTGATGGCCACCTTTGTGTGTGGCTGCATCAAGCGGTGCGTAGACCCTCAGTACGCAAACACCAAGTGTCACTACGTGCTGAGGTTCTACCTGTCCCTGGTGTTGCGAAGGATGGGTCTGGCCACGCTGCCGCGGAACGCTCCAAGTAGTTGGACCGTGCCGTACCACCTGTCCCTGGTGGAAAAATTTATGCAGAAAAACACCTTTGACCACAAGTCCATCAGGCAGTGGTCAGCACGTAACGTCCTAGAGGCCCTGAGGGAAAAGGAGAGGGTGGACCCTGTGGGATGGTTCCCCGAGCAGACTGTCAAAGTCATTTGGCAGAATGCCTCATCGCCAGAACTTTCCAACAAGCACCAAGACGTAGCTTGGCTGGTGGTGAGAAAGGCCCTCCCCGTCAGATCCTTCCTACACGCCAGGAGGCTCACCCCCTCTGCACGTTGCCCTCGAGGTGGCTGTGGTGGGGAAGAGACCGTTGTTCACCTCCTTGTGGATTGTGCCTTTGCAAAGAAAGTCTGGAGAGAGATGCAGTGGTTGCTGTCGAGGTTCATCCCGAGCAGTTCTGTGACACAGGACTCTGTGCTCTACGGGCTGTTCCCAGGGACACACACCGAGACAAACATCAACTGCAGCTGGAGGATCATCAATTCGGTGAAAGACGCGCTTTGGTCTGCCCGAAACTTGTTGGTCTTCCAGCGCAAAGAGTTGTCCCCGACCGATTGTTGCGGACTGGCACAATCCAAAGTCCAGGACTACGTGCTGAGGGACGCACTAAAGCTTGGGGCAGCTGCCGCAAAGGCGCAATGGGGAAGGGTCGCTGTCTAAGACCTTTCTACCACAGCGCACCGAGAGACTGGGAACTGTTTAGAGCCCCTCGGGCTGTACAGATCAAAATGAAAGGCTGTAAATGACTGTAATATTGTTTGTACTGATGCACCTGGTGATACATTTTGTAAAAGTTTAACCTGGATTGTACCCTTGTAATGTTGTTTTTGAAATGGTTTTGAATGTGATTGAAGATATTTTATGAATAAAGTATATTTTTACAAAAAAAAACCTTGGCAAGTGGAATGGGCCCAGTATCCCGGAGTCAGTGTTTTCACTCCTGGTAACCCTACACTAACTTCTGCACTGTATGCTCCGAATTGTCAGTTCAGAATGAGATAGGGTTTGTCCATGACGCCCCTCATGCAATTTTGTATGTGCTGTGATTTTTCTAAACAATGGTGATTGTAATATGTTCATTCATAAACAGACTAAGAGAAACACAACTAGGATAATACATTCCATTTTTAAAAAAATTAAGGCTGAAACTCCAGTGCAGTACTGAGGGAGCACTGTACTGTCAGAGGTGCTGTCTTTGAGATGAGACATTAAACCGAGGCCCCATCTGCCTGCTTGGGTGGATGTCAAAGATCCCATGGCACTATTCCAAAGAAGTGTGAGGAAATTATCCTCATTGTCCTGTCTAATATTTATCCCTCAATTAGCATCACAAAAACAGATCATCTGATCATTATCACATTGCTGCGTGTGGAAGTTTGCTGTGTACAAATTGGCTGCTGTGTTTCCAACATTACTACAGAGATGGCTGTAAAACTATCAAGTTTTGAGACATCTGGTGGTCATGAAAAGCACGACATAAATGCAAATCTTTCTTTTAAAAAAAGCAATGGGCAGAATTTTGCCCTTGATGGGCAGGTGGGCTCCACTGGCTCAGCGGCGGGCAGGCAGCCAATCGCCGCTGCTGAAACAGGCCCCGCCACCATTTTAAGTGGACGGGCCAATTAAGGCCCACCCAGCGGGCTGCCCGACTGGAAGCGCTATGCACTTCCTGTGCTGGGGAGGGATTCCCCAACTGCCAGAGTGTGCTCTTTCGCGCATGTGCGCACATCTCCCTGAGACTAAGTGCTGCCTCAGGGAGAGCGCTGAAAGTTTTTGAAAGTTTAAAAGTAGAAAAATAAAAAGATTATTAACATGCCCCCCTCGTGTGACAATGTCACACGAGGTGGGACATGTTAATAAATATCACAGAAACTTTATTAAAGTTTTTAAAAACCGACATGAAACCTCATCCCGCCGGTGGATGAGGTTTCATGTTTTATCAGAAGCCCGCTGGGGCTCCTGGCCTGCCCGCCAGCCTTAAGGTTGGACGGGCAGGGCCTTTAATTGATTTAACTATCCTGTCAATGGCCTCAATTGGCCATTGACAGGTCGGCGGGCGGACAGCTGATTTGGCTGTGCCCCCGCCTTCCTGAAGATTTAAATGGGGCGGGATGATGTTGGGGGTTCCCCCCGATGTTATCCCGCGTCATTTTCGTGTCGGTGAGCGGGCCTCGCCCCCACATTGCTGACGGAAAAATTCTGCCCAATGACTTCATGTTATTTCATCGTATTACAATATGTTGGGTACTTTGACACCGATTTCAGTGACTATTTTCAGTATTATCAAAAAAATTATATTGTGACAACTGAAACAAGCTTTGTAAAATATTGAGAATAGGCAGAGAGTCTTGTACTCTGGGATATGGCATGAGGAACTTGTATGTGAGTAAAACTCTCTAAACCGGTTTCATTTTTCTACAGGCTCCCACATTGCTACATTCTTTCTGGATCTTTATTCACGCCCACATGAGAAGGAAAGAGGTTCTTGGACAACATCCTTTATCTGTGAGTTAACCTCAGGCAATTTTGGGGAGGGGAATGTGGCAAAGTTTTAGGTAGCAGTGGTGAGCATTGTTGGCATGTGGGATGCAGGAATCTCTATGCTCTTGCCAATGATATCCTATGCAAAAGATAGCAGTTATTAATACTGACTCAGTAGCTTGCTCCAGCAAGTTACAGTATTGAGTAGTTGAGCCATGCACACCAACGTGCCCAGGTTTTTGAGACTTTTTTTGATAATTGTAGGTTCTGTTCCCTGATATTATTTTAAATATTCACTGTACCTTTTCCCTGGCTCTAATTGGCTTCCTGTAATATTTCTTTAAGTAATGAAGCAGTAATCAAAAGAGGAATTTGGGTAAATTTTGTTTCTTCTGTAATTTGTTTTGCATTTTGGGCTGCAAGGTTATTATTCATTCCATTGAGCACTATAAACAATTTCTTAGAAATGACGAGTGACAAATCACATTAAGGCATGAGCGCTATCATGTTAATACACATAGATTGATGTACTCTCTGCATAATAATTTTATAATAGTGTTTTCAGGGATATGAATTATTAAGGTACTTAAACTGTTAAAAAAATTGCAGCTTTCCTTATTGTAGTTTTCGTAGAATTATAGAATGATATAATACAGAAGGTGGCCATTTGGCCCATCATGCCTCTGCTGGGCAATTTGGTAGAGCTTTTCAATTTGTCCCACTCCTCTGCTTTCTTCCCATGGCTCTAATTTATTTCCCTTCAAGTATTTATCCAGTTTTCTTTTCAATGTTACTACTGAAGCTGCCTCCACCATCTTTTCTGGCAGTCTATTCCAAATCACAATAACTCGCTGTGTAAAAAATAGTCTCCTCATGTCACCTTTCACCAATTACCTTAAACCTGTGCCCTCTGGTTATTGACTGCTCTACCACTGGAAACAATCTCTCCCTATTTAGTCTATCAAAACCATCTCATCTTTATCAATACTCTTCTTAATCTTCCCTACTCTAAGGAGAACAAACCGAGCTTTTCCAGCCTTTCCACATAACTGAAGTTCCTCATCCCTGGTACCGTTCCAGTCAATCTCTTCTGCATCCTCTCCAAGGACTTGACATCCTTCCTAAAGTGTGGCACCTAGAATCGAACACAATACTCTCTCTGAGGCCTAACCAATGTTTTAAGATCATTTAGCATAACGTAATTGCTTGTGTAGTCTATGCCTCTATTGATAAAGGAACCTGTGTGCCTTTTTAACAGCCTTCTCAACTTGCCCTGCTACTTTTAAAGATTTGTGCACAAACATGCCAGATCTCTCTGTTCCTGCACCTCCTTTACAATTGTACCATTTAGTTTATATTGTTCTCCTCACTCTTTGTACCAAAATGTATCACTTCGTACTTCTCTGTGTTCAATTTCATATGCTATACATCTGGCAACTTCACAATCCTGTCTGTGCTTCTGAAGTTCATTCCAATCCCCCTCATTGTTCAGCACATTTCCAAGGTCTGCACCTGTCAGGAGTGTGATGGAATACTCTCCACTTGCCTGGATGATTGGAGCCCCAACAACACTCAAGAAGCTTGACACCGTCCAGGGCAAAGCAGCCCACTTGATTGGCACTCCACCCACAAACATTCACTCCCTCTACCTCCGACACACAGTGGCAACAGTGTGTACCATCTACAATGTGCACTGCAGGAACTCACCAAGGCTCCTTAGACAGCACCTTCCAAACCCATGACCTCTACCACGTAGAAGGATAAGGGCAGCAGATACATGGGAACACCACCACCTGCAAGCTCCCCTCCAAGCCACACACCCTCCTGACTTGGAAATATATCACCGTTCCTTCACTGTTGCTGGGCCAAAATCCTGGAACTCCCTTCCTAACAGCACTGTGGATGTACCTACACCACATGGACTGCAGTGGTTCAAGAAGGCACCTCACCATCACCTTCTCAAGGGCAATTAGGGATGGGCAATAAATGTTGGCTTAGCCAGCGATGCCCACATCCCATGAACAAATATTTTTTTTTAAAAATCATCTACAATAAATGAAATTATGCTCTGTATCTCCAAGTGCAGGTCATTAGTATGTAGCAAAAAGAGCAGTAGCTCTAATACAGACTCCTGGGGAATACCACTTTATACTTTCCTCCAGTCTGAAAAACAATGGCTCATTACTACTCTCTGTTTTCTGTCCAATTTTGTATCGATGCTGCCACTGTCCCTTTAATCCCATGGGCTTTAATTTTACTAACAAATCTAATGTGATTTCACATGAATTCAGTGATTTATCATGCTGTACACCCACATGGACTCTTTAATCTATTATTATCAATCCAATTATTTTGTTGCATGATCTATCACTGTCATTTAGCATCCTTGCCTCTGAGCCAGAAGCTCCAGCTTCAAGTCCCATTCCAGGACTTGATGGGCATGGAAGGTGTGTTCATAGTGTAGCCAAACAGTTTGAGTATCAGCCTGTAAATCCTTCAACACACCAGAGGTAGGCGGTAAAAGCGGGAGAGATTCCTGGTCAGCCATCGGCAGAAGGCAATGGCAAACCACGGCAGTATCTTGCCAAGCATAATCATGGACCAAGCAGTCCATGGTTGCCAATGCCCTCTGAGGGCATCGTACCTGAAAAAGAAGATGACCATTGTCATTAATGCTAAACAAATCTGAACATGTTCTGGAAACTTGTTAATTACAACCACAACACAAATGTAGTGTGTACCTGTGCCGGTTACAGACATGTACTGCAATCTGCTTGCTGGGTTGGTTACAATCGCACACTGTAATGCGTAGTCTCTGTCGGTTACAATCATATACTGTAATGTAAATGGTATGTCAGTTAGAACCACACATTGTAACTATAAAGCAGTGTTGTTGCTCACTGTAATAAATGAGATTCATCAGCCATGCTGTAATCAAAAAGAATCAATTATGCAACCAATAAATCTTATTAATTACGATAAAAGTCATGTGATAAGCCTGACAAGTCAAACTAAAAGGAAAATCAACACATAACACAAAGATTCTACATACTATATATTTTTGTTGCTATATTATTTTTGTTACTAATTTATCATTCTCTCTCAAACAGCCAAGAGTAATCTGTTAGGCAAGAAGCCTGTTGCGTTCCTGGCATGTAACCAATTCCCTCCAGTTGGCTCTGTACCATCACTCATGTCTTTTTCAGAGGTTAAATCTCTTTTCCATGAGGTAAGACAACTGTGAGATTGACAGAAGTAACTCTTGAACAAAATGTTGCAAAGCTTAATCAAATTTGGAAGTGATAGTCATTCAGTGCAAGTGTACAAAATTTCCCATTCCACAACTAAAAGGGCCGTTTTCTGCTTTTACTCACCTACAGCAATGTGAGTTGGGATATTGGGCACTTAACTGGGCACAAAATTGCACACTTGTTGCACAACCCGTCTGATTTTCTTTGCCCATTAACTTAAATGAACAGAAGGTTGGATGGACATATATAATAGGCTCAGTGCCCTCCATATCCAGTATTCGAATAAGCACTCTTAGTGTGTGCTGCTTTGTGTCAAGCTGTGCAAAAGGGCAAAGTCTTCCCTTAATTGATACCCGCATTCACATGATACAGTTTATGTCTTCCAGATACATGAAGTAAGTGCAAAGACAGTGGAGTGGATCTTAACCTTGTGCAATAGTATAAAATGGATGATGATAAATTGGCTGGAAAGGAAAATTGTCAGGGACGTAAAGCAATCGCCTGATTCACTATCACCCACCATACAATATCACACAAGTCCAGATTTACCCCAAGATCCACACCAGGATTGGGTTTTATCCCTACAAAGTCCATCTACAATGGCATTCAAAGCAATCTCCTTGTGAAAATGGACAGATAACAGACATTCACTAAAATTGGTTAGTTTTAGTCAGCTGGTTTATAGATACCTGGAGGTCATTGGTTAGTGCAAATGTCACTGTTTGAGGATCTGTCATGCACATAGCTGATAATCCCATCATACACCTGTGATTTTTCAATAATACTATTGACAGGGGGCGTGCCGCAAAATTTTCTCATGTAACATTGACATATTTCATACTATATCGAGACGGATATTCAGTTTGTGTTCATTGTGAATTCTGCTTACAGTTTGGACATGCACTGCAGCACATGCTGACCACAGTGCCATACGCCATGGCAGCTGGGCTCAATAACATTGAATGGGATGCTGTTGAATTCCCCTCCCAGTTTATGGAGAAGTGGGTCTATGATAACAACACAATACCACTGATCAGTGGCCATTACCAGGCAGGAGAACCATTACCACAGAATATCTTTGCACAAGTACTGAAAGGTACAGAGTAGTATTCAAATTAGTGTCCTTTGTTTATAGTATGTTAATTATATCATTAAGATTCACAGGTGAAGTGCACTGTTTAATTAAGTACTTTGAGCACATATAAATAGGGGACACTTCCACAACTGATGGGTGCCACAGGGGCTGGATTACATTATCAGCCCCAATAATCATATTTTAATTTAGTTTACTATGTTTCCTTCGAAAATTTGGGTGTTTTTTTGTTACAATGCCCTGTTAAGGAGCTTTCAACTAGTTAATTTGTTTATATCTGTTCATTTGGTTTATATAAAGGCTGTTCAAATGGATAGTCATGCAAGTGAACTGGAGAGGAGGAGGGCACAAATGATGAGTCTCCTTTGGGGAGCAAAATTTGAAATTGGTGGCCATGTTTGCCTACACAATGACAACTGCACTTGTAAATTAATTGATTGGCTGTGAAGCACTCTGGGCCATCTCGCTAAGCTGTTATACTTCTGAAGAACACCACCAGTTCTAGCATTTGATTTCAGCAACACACTATTCTCATTTTGGTTTTTGGAAATTAAGTTTTTGGCTCCCAATAGAATAAGATGGTAAATCACACAAGGTCAAAACAATACTGGCAGCCATCTATTGATTTAAAAAAGATATTATTCACTCTCAGCATATGGATATCGCTACCAAAGCTAGCATTTGTTGCTCATTCCGAACTGCCCTGGACACAACTGAGTGGCTTGCTAGGCTACATCAGAGGGCAGTTAAGATTCAAACACTTAGGTTTGGGACTGGAGTGACACAGCGAGCCTGACTGACAATCTTAAATTGGTTGTCAGCGTAATTCTTAGCACACTAAAACACCCGCTTGAAGCACTATAAACTCACTTAAGTGGAAGTGGTTTGGCAATGCAGTTAATGATGCCACTAGATATGTAACAAATCTCTCTGGCCATATACCCTCAGAAAGCGAGGAGTTTGTTTTTGCGCATGGTTTCAATTTTGATGTGCCTTCATCCAAAACAAACAGGAAGAGGCAGTAGCTGGGCTCGAACTCCTCTACTCCCAGCTATCCCGCCACAAACCAGCATCCACTGAAGATGCTGAATCCTTTAAAGCATGCCTAGCTAACCTAGCACATTGCAGGGTTCCCAGTGACCTGCCTGACTTTCACATGCGACACAAATATCTTACAGTGTTGCGAGGTCTTAAGACCAACCCAGACATACACATCAGTAAACCTGACAACAGGAGGGGAATAGTCATCCTTAACAAGTGTGATGATATCAACAAAATGCATTCTTAATGCTGGGTCCAAACTCGTACCCATTGGTCCTGCCGCTTAACATGACCGGACTGCCTTGCTCAAAAGTAAGCGAAGAGAAAAGGTTGTTGGACATGTGTAAGAGCAAGGAGCTGCCGCGTGATATATATGACAGAGTTCATCCTCAGAGCTCGCTGCACCCGCCTATGTATGGGCTGCCCGAGACACACAAAAGTGACGTCCCTTTACACCCTTTCTTATCTGTGACCTGTTCCGCACAACATGAATTGGCCAAATGGTTGGATGAATTGTTACAACCAGTTCTGAGCAAGTTTTCCACGTACACGGTGAAGGATTCATTCACATTTCCAAAGGCCATATAGGACTTGAATATCGATAATAATGCTGTGTCCATGTGACACATTTCCATTGCTAGTCTATTCACCAATGTTCCATTTAAGGAAGCCATAGATATTCGCACTGCAGTGTTATATCATGACAATCTAGACCTGCCACCATTGCATGAATCAGTTCATTGAGCTTATGAACTCATAACTCATGCAGTTGAGTTCAGTATTAATGACATCATGTGTGCCCAAATAGATGGTGTTGCCATGGGATCCTCTCTAGGTCCATCACTCACAAACATCTTTGTTGGGTTCCATGAAAAATGTGTCTTCTATGGAATGACAACTAACCTCCTATCCCTTGCATATTTCCGGTGTGTGGATGATACGTTCGCTATATTTAAATCCGCAGCTGCATGTAATAATTTCCTTACATGTCTTAATGGGCTCCATCCTGCGCCCAAATTTACCTTTGAAATGGAGCAGACAAATGAACTCCCCTTCCCTGGCGTACTAGTTGAGAAATCTGCCAGGGGTTCTCTACCACGATCTACCACAAGCCTGCCTTCACTGGTCAATATACACGTTGGGATTCTTACAGTTCCACATGCTATTTGGTCTTATTGGCAATCTCGTAAACAGAGCCCAAGCCATTTTCTCCCCATGCAAGCTTGATACTGAAATAGGGTGCACTGGAAGCTACGTAGATTAATATACAGGACTCTTCTTTGCAAAGAGAATATGTAGACACATTGTGTCTGTTTCAGCTAAACAAAATACATGACAGCTATTCGCTGGTTCATTCCCTAGGGCAATGCCTTGAGCAATCAGGGTCAAGCTGCCTGGTTTAAATTTCAAACAATGTTTGGCAGTTAACTGTCAATTGCCATCTTTGGTGCATTCTCCACAGAAATGCCTCTACCAATCAGAGTCCACTAGCCTATCAATCAGCACCCTCATATATATAAATTATTGTTTCCCCTTATATTGGTATTTTTGTGAAGTGTCCTGATGAGTGCAAGACGAAAAGCTTTGACATGTCTTTTATTTCAATCCAGCAATTTCATGGTCACTTTTAGTGATAACAGCTCTTTATTACCAAATGTTATAAAACTGAATTTAAGTTCTCAAAATGCCATGGTGGGATTACAAATTCGTATTTTTGCATTACCAGGTGATACTTGTTTTCCACTAATATAACTGCTATACTGTTATACCCCTGAAGGCTCTGTAACAGTTCTGGCAATAAAATTTATATTATTAGTCATTTATTTTGAGAAACTACTGTTCATAACTCCATTTGCAATCATAGCTGAGGCACTTTTACCTGTTTGAAATGCATAGTAAAACAGACAAAGTCATACCAATGTTGTAGCGCTTGTTTCTATGCCTAAAACATTATAATGGTGTAACAAGAACCAAACATTGTTATGTTAATAATAAATTCTTTATGCATCCTTGTGATGTGGGCATTGCTGGCAGTACCCCTATTTATTGCTCATTCCTAGCTGTCCTTGAGAAGGTGATAGTAAGCCTCCTTCTTGAACCACTGCAGTCTGTGAGGGTACCCCTACAGTGCTGTTAAGTAATTAGTTTCGGATTTTTGATCCAACAGCAATGAAGGAGTTCACCCCATCTGCCACCTTAAACATTCACTCCTTCCACCACCGATGCCCAGTGGCAGCAGTGTGTACCATCTACAAGATGCACTGCAGCAACTTGCCAAGGTTCCTTCGATAGCATCTTCCAAGCCTGCGACCTCTACCATCTAGAAGGACAAGGCCAGCAGATACATGGGAACACCACCACCTGGAAGCTCCCCTCCAAGCCACACACCATCCTGATTTGGAAATATATCACCGTTCTTTCACTGCCACTGGGTCAGAACCCTGGAATTCCCTTTCCTGTAGCACTGTGGGTGTGCCTACAGCACATGGACTGCAGCGGTTCAAGAAGGCAGCTCACCACCACCTTCTCAAGGATAATTAAGGGTGGGCAATGAATACTGGCTTTGCAAATGATTAAAAAAAGATACAAGCAAAACACTGCAGATGCTGGAGATCTGAAATAAAAACAGTAACTTTCTGTGAATACCAAAAGATGCCTTTTGTGCCCCTTTGTGTCCCAAGTTATAATCTCTTTATTTCAAATTATTACATTTCATGATTTTTTAAAAAATGTTCTCTTTTGCAGCAAGTCATTACGGGGGAGGGTCTATTATGCTGAGGCAGATGTTCCTTGCAGCACTTGACCTCAAGTTACACACCAGGTAAATGCTCTCCAACATATGTGAACAAAATGTTAACAGCTGGGTGGGGAAAGTGATGGCAATATTCATGTTCTACTGTTTAGTGATTGACTTATAAACTCAAAAGGTGGATGGTTGGAGGAATGTCCCGTAGCCCAAGTAGAGTTATACTTCCAGACGGAAACTGTAGCCTCTCCATCACAGCATTCTCCTGATTCTTAAATGATTTTAAGGCTTCTTCCTGGCTGAAAATTTGGGCAAGTTTTAATTAATTAATTAGGTATTAATTAGGTCCTAAACTTGGATTTTCCTGGTTTGAATCTGTGACCCCAAATCCTAAAGCCGTACTTCATTTTAAAATATTCTGGATTTACCTTTTAGTCTCCTGTTCATTATTTTAAATGGCCCTGTGAAGTCTGTTTGGAGTTGTCTGCTTTCTGGGCAGAAACCCCCATTTTTTCTAGTATTTCTGATGCTATTGAATGTTTATTGATCTCTAGATCTACTGATTCACATAGTCCTTCTGTACCTGTCCAACTAGCCATTCTTCTAATTGTGGGCACCAACAGGTTACTCAATGACACACTGACCTGAAACCTGTAATCACAGGCACATCTAGGCAGATACAAGGAGGACATTTGTTAGTGATAAACAGTGGGAGCCTTAGATGATCCTTTTCCCCTTTTCCCAGGCTTATTCTAGCTCTCCCAACAAACATTTCAGTACAGTCTGGGTATGAAAACCTGGGTATATCCTGGGGTAATTTTTACACTGATACTCTGCCCAATCCCCTCAGGCACCTCAGCAGGAGATGGGCCAAACTGAGTTCCTGCCAACCTTCCATTCAAGCTACTGGAGGGACTTATGTGAAGCTGTTTCAGTGTGCACAACCCCACCCCCCCCTCACCTCTCACCCTTCCCCATCCTCACCCCCGTTCTGCCGAATACACTTCAGAAGGTCGCATGCCAATGAGCCATATTGTGGGTAATTTTCTGAGTAGCCACCATCACACACTGCAGGGCACTGCAAGAAACGGTTTCACACAAGTGCACAAGAACTAGGAGCAGGGATAGGAAATTTGGCTCATTGAACCTGCACCGCCATTCGATATGACCATGGCTGATCTGATTGTGGCCTCAACTCCACCTTCCTCTCTGCCACCCTAATCCTTGACTCTCTTGTAGATCAAAAATCTGTCTAACTCAGCCTTGAATATATTCAATGACCCAGTCTCCACTGTTCACTAGGGGCGAGAATCCTATAGACTAACCACCCTCTGAGAGCGTCCACATCTGCATTGGAAGGAAAATGCCGGACCGCGTGCCCACAATTTTCCGATATGCCCTGGCAGCGGGCGAGACTCTTTCTCACTGGCGCATGCTTGAAAAATTGCCCCTTTTTCCAAAAGCATACTAAACATCTTGTAGCAACACGTCACGTACAAGTTCTGATGAATGTGGTTTTTAGGAGTAATGGTGTCAATTTGTAGCATGCAGATTTGTCAATTGGGAGGTCAGTTTAGGAATTTGGGTTCAAACTAAAATTAATGAGAGTAAAATAGTCCCAGGTTCGCACCCCTGATATTTTTAACGCTTTCAGTTTTCTAACCGTCATCAAAGTGATCTGTCAAATGGCAAACACTTATGTTTAAAAATTAGGTGTTATTTGAATTGTTTATGTAGGATAGGTGAACGTGAGATAATATCTTACCCACGTTTCTCCAGTACAGAATCATGGACGAGGGTTGTGGAGAAAATCGCTGGGAGGTTTTCAGTGATGAAACAGCTTCCTGTGAGTAATTGCTGTGCTGGCCTCCCTTACATATGTATATAGAAATATAATAGGATTCAAGAAAGGGAGGTCATGTGTAACTATAATTTATTGGCCTAATCTGAAAAGATTGCTAACACAGGCCAGGGTTAATGTAGGCAACGACGCATACTTGGATTGACCGAGTTCCGCCTCAGGGATTAACAAGTAAAATAATATTTGTTTTTTTTGGGTAAAGAGAACACTTTAGGGGGGACTTAATTGAGATTTTCAGGATTTTGAAGGGACCAGAGGACACAGGTTAAAATGAGGTAAGAAAGGAAGTTGAGTCAAAATTTTACAAGCAAAACGTCAGATTTGTATCATAAATTACCTGAGTAGGTCACAGAAGTGGACTAGGTTATTGCATTCAAGAGACCATTAAATGTTCTAAATGCTTTCTCAATTCAGCTTTGCTTCTCTTCCCTGAAGGCAATGACTGCTTTCTGGGTTTAGCTCCACATATCCAGTGGCCATTATTCAGGAGTGAGCCTTGGTGCATTGGATTGCTGTTTGACTATGAGAAGCATCACTGCCATGCCTACTCTTAACTGCACTAAGCATCCACACAGGACCAGGGCCCCTGGCCAATTTTGTGCTCACTAAACCAGGAGTTCTGAGGACAACTATAGCTGCCCTGTTGCTATTTTGGCCAACATTACAGAATTTAGCACAGACCAGAAATAGGGGACCTTTCGAAATGGTGTGGCTCTAGATGGCATTTCTGGATAGAGTAGGGCTGACGGATGTGATGAAAAAGTGGTTAAGTAAGGTTGATCTAACAAGAAGAGATGACCTAATGATACAAGGCTATGGGCCTAGTGCTGGAAGATGGGATTAGAATAGTTAGGCACTTGTTTGACTGGCGCAGACTCGATGGGCTGAAGGGCCTTTTTCTGTGCTGTAGACCTCTATGACTCTGTGACTCTATGACTCTAATGGCCTTTCGCATTTTTCTTATTGTTGATTAGAGTCTTTGCTGAGGTGCAACTATTTGATATGTTTCTTGTTTACATACTTTTATGTGATGACACCTTTTACAGGCTTCACAAAGCACATTATAACAGTACAGAACTGAATATAGATTGACGTTACCCCAAAAATAAATTGCTTGGTGTATATTTAGATTTACAGTAGTGAAAGGGTTAAGTCTGATAAATGAATGGATTATCTTTCCTTCTCCATCACGTGTGATCTCACTCTCAGGATGATTGTGTCCTTTGTACCTTTCTGCATATCTTCTCTGGGGGTTATGCGGCTGGCTATTATTCCTATGAATGGGCAGAGGTGCTTGCCCAGGATGCGTTCGGAGCCTTTGAGGATATCGGTTTGCAAAATCGAAATGCAATATCCAAGATTGGACGCAGGTAAGGTGGCTTGATATCTTGGGGGCTTTGGATGGGCACCACAGAAACAAAAGAAAAAGATATAGGGAGCCGCTGCTCCTTCATGGCATGAGGAAACATCAGTACCAGGAATTTCAGTGGGAGATTGGTGGAGTCCCTAGAGTGATGGCTAAAAATGATCGGTTATGCCGTTTCTCTGGGACCTGCACTGATCTTCAGCAACAATTATCCCTGCAGGATAGATTCGGAGAGAGAGAAGGTTTAAAATCAGCAGCTAGAGGCTAGACTGATGTTGAAGGAGGGAGAGTTTTCACAGTGCGTTGACTGACTGTTACTCCCACTTCTCTCGTAATCAGATATTTAAATGATAGCTTTCTCCCTCGCAACTCCTCATCGCAGCCAGGCCCTTGTAGCTGATGTAAAATTGGAGACAACAGACTCTACAGTATAAAGAGTAAAATAAATATAGTATAAAGTATAAAGAAGGAAGAAAGGATATTTCCATTGAGCTTTTTTGACCTCAGGATGCCTCAAGGCGCTTTACAGCTAATTAGCTCCCTTTGAGGTGTAGTCGCTATTATAACGTAGTAAACATGGCAGCCAACTTGTACACAACAATCGTCAACAAACAGCAATGTGGTCATCTGTTTTTGTGACAATGGCTGCGGAATAAATATTGGCTTGGACAATGCATGACAATTGTTTCCTGTCCCTGACACATTGTTTGTGGTGGGGCTTGTGGGGTGCTATGAAAACAGCTGATTTAGGGCTGGTTTCAGTTGCTACATACTGCATCATGACTAACCTCCCCTTTTCAGTATGTTCATCAGAAGTCAGCCATGGTGTGTTATGCGGTGCCTTCAGTCAGCCTCAAATCAACAGATTGCTTGGCATCCCCCACGTGAACAGAATGGACAGGGGTTGGAAAAACTGATATCTGCATGAGATGTGGATGGTACCAACTATGGTATAGGTAAAGCCTGTGCATAATATAACCTAATAGGGCATACATTTTTCATCTAATGCAGGAGTACATGCAGTAATCACAACTGGAGCATCATGAGGCACATACATGTGGTTGTTGTTTTCTAAATCTGTGGTTTATGTAGCACCATTAACCATCTTATTGTCTGCAGATTCAGAGACACTGTGCTGAGTCTTGGTGGTGGAACTCATCCAAAGGAAGTGTTTAGAATGTTCAGAGGCCGAGACCCACACTTTAAATTTCTGCTCAAGGCTTACGAGATTTGATGAATCCCATTTATAATGGCTTCTAAGATACAGTCGAGCTCAACTTAGCAGTCTGAGTCACAATGAACACTCTATTTTATTGCTTAAATGAACTGTCAGAGTAAAAATGAGGTTTTGACTTTCAAGATCCATTAGTTTCCACCAACCAGCCTGTGGGCTAATTCCATTTTCAGATTCCTCTCTGACCACCATTTTAGCATGTTTATGAATAATTCTGCATCCTTCAAACTCTTTCAGACTCTGTAAAAAAACATTTTCTTCCTAAGCCCATGTCAAATAGTTTGGTTTATCTATTTAGGGTTATAATTGTTTAGCCTATATTTGCTGTCACTAAGTATATAGTAAGCTTTTTAAACATGCCTGTGGAGTTTATCCATTTGCTTTAGGTGTCAATAAACCATTCACCCCCACTTGATCCATTCAATTATTATTGAAATTGGCTTTTTAAAAATTGTACAGCTGAAGCTTAACATTGTCTTCAGCAATGTTAAGTGCCAGATCAGATCAAAGCGAGTTCATATACTGTAAAACCTACCTCAATTATCAAAATAATCTGTGTGCAAGAGTGCAAGAGCCTTGGACTGTTTCACTGTTAAAGGTACGAAATAAATCAAGTTGTTGTTGTGAGCATGTGTAGTCTTTTAATTCTTTCAATTCCGGAAAGGTGCGAGGGATTGGGAACTGCAAATACAATGCTTCCATTCAAGACAGAAGGGCGTCAGAGAGCACAGAACTATAGGCCTGTTCGCCTGAAATTTGTCATTATGGAAAATGCTGGAATCTCTTCTGAAGGAAGTAGTTGCAGGACATTGAAAACATCATAATGAAATCAAGTGTCAATATAGTTCTTTTAAAGGGAAATCATATTTCACCAATTTATTCGAGTTCCCCAAGGCTGTAATGAGCAGGGTTATTAACGGGGAACCAGTAGATGCCGTTAAATTTGGATTTCCAAAAGACATTCAATAAGGTGCGACACAAAAAGTTACTGCACAAGAGGTCACGGCATTGTGGAACCTAACAGGAAACAGAGGATTGGGATAAATGGGCCATTTTCACAGTGACAAACTGTAACTAGTGGGGTACCACAGGGATCAGTGCTGGGGCCCCAACTACTTATAATATGTATAAATATGTTATTCAATCAATTATTATCTGAAAAGGAAGAATGTGCAGGGGGGAGTTGGCTCTAGACAAATTGCTCATTCAGAGAGCTGGCGAGACATGATGGGCTGAATAGCCTTTTTCTGTGCTGCAACATTTCTGTGAATCATCTGACAATCTTTAATGTTTATAGAAAGTCACATTTCACCAAAGCAAATTGTTCCGAAAGACTCACTATTTTAGATCCATTTCCATAGGGATAGCATTCAAATTCAAAGGGTGAGATTTTAACTCATTCAAAACCCATTCACTTGCACAGAGTTATTGAGCCTAAAGTGTCAGGCTTCTGATTACACAGCAGGACAGACTTTACTTGCTGCCTCTAAGTATATAGCAAGAGGCTATCACTCGCATAACATAAATCAGGCTCCTTATTAACTCCAGCTTCATATTCAGACAGTGTGGACTCTTTGAATATTCCCTGTCCAGAATGGGAAAGGTTCTGATGAAAAGTCATACGGACTCGAAACGCTCACTGTGCTCCTCTCCGCAGATGCTGTCAGACCTGCTGAGTTTTTCCAGCTATTTTTATTTTTGTTTCCAATTTTGACTTTGGCTGATGCCCATGTATGTGTATTTTACAATAGAGGCCATTGAAGAATGACCAGGAGCAGGCACGTTGAATATTTTCTTAGCTTAGGGACAAAGAGACCAGTTATTGCATGACTAGCTGGGATCAGCTAATGAGGACAGGCCAAGAGTAGCATCTCCATGACTTGTTCATAGAAACATTAGGGACAGGAGTAGACATTCTAGCCTCTTCAGCCTGCTTCACCATTCATTTAGGTTATGGCTAATCCAAGCCTCAACTTCATGTGCCTTCCTTAGCACCTTATCCCTTACCTAACAAGGATCTATTGTTAGAAAGCTCCAATTAGTGCAGTATCCACAACCTTTCGGGGTGGGGCATTACAGATGTCTGCTACACTGTGAGTGAATCCGGATTTCCCACCTAAATGGCCTAGTTCTATTTTTAATGTTATGATTTCCCCCAAACATGAAATTTGTTTTCCTGTATCCCCCCTTTCGAATCCTCTTAGCATTTTAAACACCTCGATCAGACCACCCCTCAATCTTCTATACTTTAGGGAAGATAAGCCAAGTTTATGCAAACACACCTTGTAATTTAACCCTCTAAACCCCAGGATAATTCTATAGTCCACCCTCTGAGCCTTTGTGGAGCTTCTCTTTAATGATTTTTATTCGAATAAATAGAGCTGTGTTTGAATATGAAAGCAGTTGCTCCACATGCAATCACTTTTATCGTGGCTTTTAAATTGGAGCAAAGGGAAAATGGGATGAACTACAGTAAGATATATAATGGCTGAACTATCAGAGGACTGAGGTGGTATTTCTTTAATGGGCTATTTTACCAGATCATCAGTTGATAACTTAAGGCAGAGAAGGAAAGATTTAATAGAAACATAAAATCATGAAGGGTTTTGATAGAGTAAATAAGGAGAAACTGTTGATGTTCATCTCTGATGCCCTAGGGGGAACATTTGCTAGAGTGGTTGGGGAGGGTTTAAACTAAAATGGCAGGGGGATGGGAAGCTATGCAAGGAGTCAGAGGAAGGGGAATCAAAGACAAGAACAAAAGACAGAAAGCGGAATAAGAAAAGTGATTGTCAGAGAAATCAAGGACAAGAATCAAACAGGGCCTCAGTGAAAAATAGTGGGAATGGGACAAATAATGTTAAAAAGACAAGCTTAAGGCTTTGTGCCTTAACGCAAGGAGCACTCGCAATAAAGTGGATGAATTAACCGCGCAAATAGATGTAAACAGATATGTTATAGTTGGGATAACAGAGACATGGCTGCAGGGTGTCCAGCGATGGGAACTGAACATCCAGGGGTATTCAGTATTTAGGAAGGATAGACAAAAAGGAGAAGGCGGTGGAGTTGCATTGCTGGTTAAAGAGGAAATTAACGCAATAGTGAGGAAAGATATTAGCTCCGACAATGTGGAATCCGTATGGGTAGAGCTGAGAAACACTAAGGGGCAAAAAACGATAGTGGGGGTTGTATATAGACCCCCAAATTGTAGTGGTGATGTTGGGAATGGCATTAAACAGGAAACTAGAGACGCATGTAATAAAGGAACATCTGTAATTATGGGTGACTTTAATATGCATATAGATTGGGCAAATCAAATTAGTAACAATACCGTAGAGGAGGAATTCCTGGAGTGTATATGGGATGTTTTTCTGGACCAATACATTGAGGAACCAACGAGAGAACAGGCCATCCTCGACTGGGTATTGTGTAATGAGAAAGGAATAATTGGCAATCTAGTTGTGCAAGGCCCCTTGGGGATGAGCAACCATAATATGATAGAATTCTTCATCAAGATGGAGAGTGACGTAGTTGATTCTGAGACTAGGGTCCTGAATCTTAATAAAGGAAACTACAATGGTATGAGGTGCGAGTTGGGAGATGGATTGGGAAACGTTATTTAAAGGGATGATGGTGAATAGGCAATGGTAAACATTCAAAGAGTGCATGGGTGAACTGCAACAATTGTTTATTCCTGTCTGGCGCAAAAGTAAAACAGGAAAGGTGACCAAAACATGGCTTACAAGGGAAATTAGAGATAGTATTAGATGCAAGAAAGAGGCATACAATTTGGCCAGAAAAAACAACAGACCTGAGGATTGGGAGCAGTTTAGAATTCAGCAAAGGAAGACCAAGGGATTGATTAAGAAGGGGAAAATAGAATACGAGAGTAAGCTTGCAGGGAACATAAAAACTGACTGTAAAAGTTTCTATAGGCATGTAAAGAGAAAAAGATTGGTGAAGACAAATGTAGGTCCCTTACAGTTAGAGACAGGGGAATTTATAATGGGGAACAAAGAAATGGCTGACCAACTAAATACATACTTTGGTTTTGTCTTCACAAAGGAGGACACTAATAACATATCAGAAATGTTGGGGAACACAGGGTTTAGTGAAAGGGAGGAATTGAAAGAAATCAGTATTAGTAGGGAACTGGTGTTGGGGAAATTGATGGGATTGAAGGCCAATAAATCCCCGTGGCCTGATAATCTACATCCCAGAGTATTTAAGGAAGTGGCCCTAGAAATAGAGATTCTATAGACTCTGGAACAGTTCCTACAGATTGGAGGGTAGCTAATGTAACCCCACTATTTAAAAAGGGAGGCAGAGAGAAACAGGGAATTATAGACCAGTCAGCCTGACATCGGTAGTGGGGGAAATTCTAGAGTCCATTATAAAATATTTAATAGCTGAGCATGTGGAAAACAGTGGCAGAATCGGACAGAGTCAGCATGGATTTATGAAAGGGAAATCATGCTTGACAAACCTACTGGAATTTTTCAAGGGTGTAACTAGTAGAGTTGACGAGGGGGAGCCAGTGGATGTGATTTAATTGGACTTTCAGAAGGCTTTCGGCAAAGTCTCACATAAGAGATTGGCGTGTAAAATTAAAGCGCATGGGATTGGGGGTAGTGTATTGAGATGGATAGAAAACTGGTTGGCAGACAGGACACAAAGAATAAGAATAAATGGGTCTTTTTCCGAATGGCAGGCAGTGACTAGTGGGGTACCGCAAGGATCGGTGCTGGGACCCCAGTTATTCACAATATGTATTAATGATTTAGATGAGGGAATTAAATGTAATATCTCCAAATTTGCAGATGACACAAAGCTGGGTGGGATGGTGAGCTGTGAGGAGGATGCAGAGAAGCTTCAGTGTGATTTGGACAAACTGAGTGAGTGGGCAAATGCATGGCAGATGTAGTATAATGTGGATAAATGTGAGGTTATCCATTTTGGTAGCAAAAACAGGAAGGCAGATTATTATCTGAATGGCTATAAATTGAGAGAGGAGAATGTGCAACGAGACCTGGGTGTCCTTGCTCACCAGTCGCTGAAGGTAAGCATGCAGGTGCAGCAGGCAGTAAAGAAGGCAAATGGTATGTTGGTCTTCACAGCGAGAGGATTCGAGTACAGGAACAGGGATGTCTTGCTGCAATTGTACAGGGCCTTGGTGAGACCACACCTGGAATATTGTGTGCAGTTTTAGTCTCCTTATCTGAGGAAGGATGTACTTGCTATAGAGGGAGTGCAGCGAAGGATTACCCGACTTATTCCTGGGATGGCAGGACTGACATATGAGGAGAGATTGAGTTGGTTAGGATTATATTCGCTGGAGTTCAGAAGAATGAGGGGGGATCTCATAGAAACCTATAAAATTCTAACAGGACTAGACAGGGTAGATGCAGGAAGGATGTCCCCGATGGTGGGGGAGTCCAGAACCAGGGGTCACAGTCTGAGGATATGGGGTAGACCATTTAGGACTGAGATGAGGAGAAATTTCTTCACCCAGAGTGGTGAGCCTGTGGAATTCGTTACCACAGAAAGTAGTTGAGAGCAAAACATTGTATGTTTTCAAGAAGGAGTTAGATATAGCTCTTGAGGTGAAAGGGATCAAAGGGTATGGGGAGAAAGCGGGAGCAGGCTATTGGGTTGAATGATCAACCATGATCATAATGAATGGCAGAGCAGACTCGAAGGGCCGAATGGCCTACTCCTGCTCCTAGTTTCCATGTTTCTATGTTTCTATGTTTCCACTGGCATAAGGTTCTGCGACTACAATACACAGGCAATTGGAAAAGGAGAGATGTGGAGAATGATTTTATGCAGCCAGTTGTTATGATTTGGAAGAGAAGTGAAAGCAGGCTCAATGGCAACATTCAAAAGGGAATTAAATATGTACTTGAAGGCAAGAAAATTGCAGGACTAATGGAGATTGAGCAATGGAAAGGGGGACTAATTGGTTAGCTCTTTCAAAGTGCTGGCACAGACACAATGGGCTAATGGCCTCCCTTCTGTGCTGTAAGATGCTACAGTTCCACAAACGGGGAAAGCAGCATTTCAGCTCAATGCATGAACAATGATCTCTCGATTCTGCTTAATACAGTACCCTGTGAGACACCATCTGCATCTCGTTTTAATACAAGGTCATTTGGACTACATGCCATCATGTTGCAGTTTTAAAATATGCTTCACGTTTCACTCTGAGTTGACAGCAAGATTGAGAACAGATGGGATTGTAAGAAGAAATAGCATTGGAACCAGCCCACAATCCCATTCATCACACTGAAAATTATTATTTATATCTAATTCTTGTAATTTTGCTTAACGACTATGCAGGAGAAACAGATCAACAATGAGTAACCAAGGAATGTAATTCACATGAAGGTCTTAGAGTGTAATTAATATCCCACTGACGCCACTCGCTATAATTCGCTTACTAGGTCAGGGCATTCATAGAGAATAAATCACACCCCAGGACCTCATCATATAACCTCGGTTTATCAAACCCGGTCTTTCAACTTCTCTCTCTTAACAGTGCTAGTCAGCTGCAACGACTGTGCCCCAGTCAACAGCAATTATCACCGAGAGCCACAACTATTGAACAAATAAAGTGGAGATAATTGTGGGTGCCAATCATTTTAAATGCAAACGATGTTTTGGGCACAAGAGGAATTTTTGACCATCTTCCATGTGGATAGTTCTTTTCATTTCTGGAAACCGCTTCAGGGTTCAGTGCTGTTAGCTTTTAGACACGCAGAGAGAGTGCTGTAGGGTGGTCATTGACACCGTACAGTGGGAGAATAATACTTCTAGCTGCAGCTTTTGCAAAAGGAGTGTTAGAAAAGGAGCATTTTAATCATTACCATTTATTCTGCCTGAGAACCCACAGCACAATTGCACAGATGACCGAATTGTTGGACTTTTTTTCACAAATGACCTGTGCTCCCCTGTGATGTTCCAATTTCTGCTCTTGCAGCAGGTTTGCAATGCTGATTTGAACAACACAGGTACAACATCATGTTCCCAGAAAGCAGAATGAGACATTTTATTCTCAGTCCAGAGTAAGCAGTGCTCTTTTAAATTTAGCATTTCTGAACTAAGACCTTCGTGCAACTTTGAACATGGAGATGTCCCACCCCACATCCAGTATGAATCAAACATCTTGATTTTCATGTTTGAATTCCTGAATTGTGTTCCCACTGCACTGGGGACATCAACTCGTACTTTGACCTCTGTATCAGAGCTGTAACAGAGGGCAGAATTTAGCCCTCAATGGGCAAGCGGGCCCCACCCGCTCGGAGGTGGGCGGGCAGCTGAACTCCCCTGCTGAAACGGGCCCCGCCGCCATTTTGAGTGGACGGGCCAATTAAGGCCCGCCCAGCGGGCTGCCCGACGGGAAGCGCTATGCACTTCCTGTGCGGGGGGGGAGGGATTCCCCAACTGTCAAAGTGCGCTCTTTCGCGCATGTACTCAAAAGAGCACACTGCGCCCTGAGACTAAGCGCTGTCTCAGGGAGAGCACTGAAAGTTTAATAAACCTAAAAAATAGCAAAATAAAAAAATTATTAACATGTCCCCCTCATGTGACAATGTCAGACGAGATAGGACATGTTAATAAATATTACATAAAGTTTATTAAAGTTTTTAAAAACAGACATGAAATGTCAGCCTGCCAGTGGATGAGGTTTTATGTTTTATCAGAAGCCCGCTGGGGCTCCTGGCCTGCCCGCCAGCCTTAAGGTTGGATGGGCGGGGCCTTTAATTGGCTTAATTATCCTGTCAATGGCCTCAATTGGCCATTGACAGGTCGGCGGCCAGACAGCTGATTTCGCTGTCCCCACGCCTTCCTCAATATTTAAATGATGCAGGATGACGTTGGGGGTTCCTCCCAGCGTCATCCTGCGTCATTTTCGCGTCGGCGAGTTGGCGGTGGGGCCCGCTCGCCGACGGAAAAATTCTGGCCAGAGTCTTGTTTCTTGCACAATACAGTGGAATTTTCCTGGAGGTTACCCCAATCCCCCATCATATAATTGGAAGAAACTTCAGTGTAAAATTACCTGTTCAGTCCAAAAATAATATGGATTAGCACCCTGGTTTCCATGTTAAATGGACCTAACTCCCACCTGATTCATGAGCTGCCCAGTGGTAGGCCTCAGGGAATATTGCTGTGGTCATGGTGACGGAGGTAATGGGCCATTAAATCATCGGCCACCACTTTTGAGGTGCTTACACCCCTGCACTACTCCTCCATTTCCACTAGGCAAGAGACTTGAAAATCTCAGTCCTTCAAACCCTGTCAGTGGCAAAAAGCAAGAGGTTGGTTTCTGGCATCAGGAGATTGAATTATACAGAAACATTAGAGAAACATGAACTCTTTACCCTTGAAAAGAGCCAACCTTTCAGAGGTCCATGTAGGATAATAGCTCACGAAGGATCTCTGTGAAGCAACTTTTCAAGGGGCATAGGTTCAAACTGGCAAACTGCAAATTTAATACAGCTTTCAGGAAGATCTTCATGCAAAGAGTGATTAATATGTGGAGTGGGTGGAGTAAAAATCTTGAAGCATTTAAGAGACAGTTAAAGACAGTTGGCAGAGGTCTGGAGGGTTATGGACTAGGTGCAGGTCAATGGGACTAGCGGAATAATATTTCAGCACAGACTAGAAGGGCCGAATGGCCTGTTTTCTGTGCTGTAGTGTTCTATGGTTCTATGGTTCTAATATTGTGATGGAAGCATTATAAATTTTATTTCAAGGGATGAACTGAGATGGGCTACATTACTTTTCTCATTTGCATTTCCCTGTGATTTGTTTTGTGATATAATTGTTTTGTTATTCTGGCTGTTCTCTATGCTCTGTCAGTTGTTTCACTGGAGATTTGAAGGTCCTTTGAAGAATTTGACTTGCAGGGATACCCACAAACAGTGTGCAACCCATGCCCCAAAAAATAAATTAAAAGAAATGTCAACACTTCAGAACAAAGTAGCAGCTCCACACGCAGGAGTTTATAATTACAGAAAGAAAGACTTGCATTTATATAGCACCTTTCACAACCTCAGGATCTTCCAAAGTGCCAACGAAGAACATCTGCAGTATAGTCACTGTTGTAATGTAAGAAAATACAGCAGCCAATTTGCACACAGCATGGTCCCACAGAGAGAAATGTGATAATGGCCAGATAATCTTGTCTTAATGATGTTGGTTTAGGGATAAATATCAGCCAAGACACGAAAGAGAACTCCCCTGATCTTCTTCAAATAGCTCCACGGAATCCTTTACAACCACCTGCAAATGTAAACCATTCACACCAGCACTTTCGGTTATAAAGGCAGCTGTAGGAATTTATAATGGCAATATAAAAAATAAGAACAAAATTTTTGATTCAAAATGGAGACTGAAGGATGTCTGTATGGCCTGGATCAATGATTGCCTGGCTTCTAGTCCTCCTTCACATTAAAATGTACATTTGAACTGGCCACTGGTCCTTGATGTTGATTAATTATGATATAAGCTTTGTAATAGAAATCCAATCTCTACACTCCTATTAGCAACTATTACATTTAATCAATAATTGACTTTTCATTATGGATCAAGCTGTCCTCTAAGAACATTGTTACAATGTCAGGACCTTAATGAGACAATGGGCAGAATTTTCCATTCTGGAGACAAAGTCCAATGGCAGAAGCAAAATTCGGAGTTACTTCCGCTCGAGAGTGGGGCAGCTGAGCACATGAGATCTTGCACTGTTAAGCTTATTAATTATGCAGCCACGATGAGCACGTCGAATCTCGTGGCAGGGCAGGCAGGATGTGGCCCACCCCCACCATCACCTCATAGGCTCCAACATCCAGGCACCATATTTGAATGGCACCCAGACAGCCAATCACTCTTCCACTCTACTACTTGACTCCCCACCCCCTCCACAGTACTGCCTCGGTCTCGCCTCTCCCCTGTGCCCAACCTTGGTGCAGCCTGCCTGACAGGCAGCTGATATCTCTCAGTGACAGAGTGAAAGGAAGGCGAAAGCAGCATCTGCTGACGTGAAAGTCCAGGAAGAAGTCGACCTTGCCAGACACACGCACTTATTTACAGTCAAGAAACACAATGTTCTAAATTCCCACTGACGGGCATTAAATTTGGAGGGGGGACAAGGTTGCGGTGAGTTGGGCTTTGTAGTAATTATAGTTTTGGGAAACGTAGGACTGTAGCTTTAAGAATAATCCTCTGTTGTAAGATCACATGATCTGTGTAAACCAATGTGTTAGCAGTGCAGGGAACCTCTAGTAGGAAGTTCTTCTTTAGTTACGGAGTTTGATGCAATGTGTAGTTGCTGCTGCTGTCTTGTAAATCAAGTTAAATGTTTCCACTAAGCCAAGTTATCAGAAGATCAACTCTATAACAAACTGGCGATGAGGATAGAAGAATATATATTCATCCGAAATGCTACAGTTTGGCAGAATCGATCCCTTTGAGCCAGCGACAGACTATTCAACGTCTTGCTTTCTTTTTTCTTTTTAACGTTCTTCTTTCAAGCAAACAAAATCACAGTGGAGGAAAAGAGGAGAGCGATTCTCCTGAGTATTTGTGGAAGCAAGATCTACAGTTTAATTCAAAGCTTGATGGCCCCAGATTCAAAGACTTCCAGTGAATTAGTAGACCTCATTAAGGGACATTTGCAACCCAAGCCCTCAGTCACAATGCAGCAGTTCAGGTTCAATTCACGGAATAGAGCCCTAGGGGAGACGATTGCTAACTCCGTCGAAATTAAAACAACTAATGGAATATTGCGATTTTAGTGAAACTCTGAATGACATGCTCAGAGATCGTTTAGTATGTGACATGCAGGAAGACACTATCCAGCGAAGATTGCTGGCTGAAGTGAATCTTGATTTTAAGAAAGCATTAGAAGTAGCGTTGGCGATGGAAAGCACTTTAAGGGATTCACAAGCAATTCAAGGGGTGCAAAATGGTGCCATTCTCCTGGTCTGGCAGGAACAAGCAGCCAAAAGTGGTGCGAAAAGCCGGGACTCCACCGCAAAGTGGGAAACAATCCCCGTTAACCAAAAAATGAGAGGAAATCGCTTAGCAACTAAATTGAAAAGTAATTTTCATCAATGTGGAAACAATCAGTCTTCTAGCAATTGGTAATTTTAAAAAGTAGAATATTATTTTTGTCGCAGAAGTGGACACATAATGAGACAGTGCATAGTGGGATTTAAACTGGCCTCCAAACAACAAACGAAGTCCAGTAAAGTCTATAGTGTAAAAGAGCCAGAAGAAACCAATTATGACATTTATTCATTATTCAACATGACAGTTGGGAAGACAGAGCCAATATTTGTTACAGTGCAAGTGAATGGTAAACCATTAAAAATGGAAGTAGACACGAGTGCTTCTATCACTGTAATCAGAGAACACACTTTCAGATATTTAAATAAAGGTGACCAACAATCAAATTTGGAACAAGCATCTGCCAAGTTGAAAATGTGCCTCTACCAGTGATGGTATTAGAAGGCAGAAGACCAAGCCTTCTAGGTCTAAGTTGGCTGAGGGGAATTAACCTTGGTTGGCCAGTGAGATTTCAAAAGGAAGCAGGAAGAGCTCCTGAGTTGAAAAATGAACAAGGCAAGGTACTTCGGAAGGAGCCTGAAGGGTCCAGTGACCGCAACTGGATGAAAAATGAGTGCGTAAGGATTCAACAACCTGAAGAAATGAAGACTGTCTTAAAAACAACATGGAAGAGCAGCAAAAGAAACTTAAGGAGACTCTATGCTGAATGACAGAGTTCAAGATAAAGATAAACTTCACAAAGAAAAGGAAAACCTGTTGACAGACCTTCACCTTCGCACACTACAAGGTTGCCTCAAGTCGAAGTTTGTGCCTTTGAGAAAGTACAAAGGGAAATTCTCTTAAAACTTAAAATTTAATACCTCTCTGAATAAACTGAAGAACCAGTTGGCAGAGAAGACCCAGCAATATTGAAGTTTACAGGAGGAAGCCAACAGATACAAGAAGGAGGCAGAACAGCTGAAGAATCAGCTGAATGAAGCTTAACAGGCTTTGAAAGCGAAAGTCAGAGAACTTTCCAAGATGCAAGTAGGTAACGAAGTCATGGGTAGCTCAACCACTGAACTAAGACAAGTTGAGATTACATCTGAGAGAAGACAGTAAAGTCAAAAGGAAGGCCGAGACTAAATTCTGTGGTAAGAAGACATGTAGAAAGAGGATACAGAATTACTGATGAAGCACCATCTTCATATAAGACTAAGCATAATACTTCCCAATTTGGAAGGGAAGGTGGAGAACAATCAAGAGAACCAAAAAGCGACTCATGATTTGCATAGTCGTGAGTGACAATTTATTGTTGGAGAAGCAGTATATGGAAAGACTTTCAGTGGAGGACCAAAGTGGTTACCAGGTAAAGTGAGTTCTGTAACTGGACCATTGCCGTACCACGTGGATGTGGAGGACTGAATCGCTCGTAATCATGTGGGTCATTTAAGAAAAGGAGAGAAACCCCAATAAAATCATACTCCACCTGTAACCGTGGCTGAACCAGTGGTTCCTGTTGAAGCTGTTCAGCCAAGGACAGACATGCTTGATATCTTTGTCGGAGTGAAAGACACTGAGCTGCAAGTGCCTAATGAGGTACCTGATGTTAATGCGGTTCCACAGGTTGTGTTTCCCGACAAAGAATCAGAAGTTGTGGATCTGCAATGTTCCACACGGATCAGGAAGCCAACTGAAAGGCTGAACTTGTAATTTCATGACCTGTGTAAATATTGTAATGTCATGAGATAAATATCCTTGCAAATACGAAATATACAGAAAAGTTAAAGGGGAAGGAATGTAGTAATTATCGTTTTGGGAAATGTAGTACTGTAGCTTTAAGAATAATCCTGTGTTGTAAGGTCACATGATCTGTGTAAACCAATGTGTTAGCAGTGCAGGGAACCTCTAGTAATGAGTTCATCTTGAGTTATGGAGTTTGATGCATAGTTTCTGCTGCTGTCTTGTAAATAAAGTTAAATGTGTCCGTCGAGAAAATTTGAATGAAGATCAACTCTATAACAGGCTTTTAATGAGCATTCATGAGATGCAAATGGGGTTCCCAACATTGCTCTGCAGGACACTTGACCCACCTTTAACCCACCATGAAAGTCAAGAGCACAAGATTCCAAACTAATTTCCCAACTTCGGGAAACTGATTTTTAGCCTCCTGGCAAACCTTGCTCTGCCGCCCACCATGATTCCCGCTGCTGGCGGGAGTGGAAAACACCACCCAATACTGCAACCACCATCATCGTGTTTGGGTCTGGACTGAAGTTCAGTCCCTCCTTTAGCTGGGAAACTACAAACTCACAATCGTCGCCAGTCCTCCTGGAATTGAATTCATCAACTGAGCGGTCATGCAGCAGGTGACAGTCTATTAGATAGAGCTCTCACTGCAGAGCCCCTCCCCTGTGAAATCTGAAAGCAGTGCTGGGTTTCCGTGTAGAGTGCTGAGTGGGGAGCGGGGGATGGTAAATCCGATTTAATCCAACAAACTGTTGAAAGAATTTAAGTGAATCACCACATCCATTTCAACATCTGAGTCACAAGAAGATGATAACATTTAAAGCAATGCCGGCAGCATTAACTTTCATAGTTAGTCTTGCCTCTTTGATGTACGATAGCACCAAGAGCAGAAACAGCCAGAATTGGGATCTGAAGAAAAATAGAATTTCAATTCCATTTATCTCTGTCTATTTCTCATCTTCTTTGCTGTCAAGTAAGCAGCTTCTATCAGGAGTCCCAAACCTCATACTAAGCTGGTGGCACATCCTCTCCCACAACAGATGGATGTTCTGATGCCTCGGTCAGTTCTCATATTATTTGAAACGCTCTATTGAATACTTGTCAAGTCAGAACCCACTTAACATAAAAATAGAAGCAAGGTCCAGCAGAAATATCAATGTCCACTTTCATGTTGTTCAAACCTTATTTCAGCACTGATTTTCTGTGCCTTTTCTCTTGCTATAGTTTTGCCAGTCCTTCTGTATACAAGTATAATTTCATTTCACAAAAATAAGACTTCCTTTTGTAAGATTTTATGTTTGGGAGCCACAGATACCTAAGATAGGCAGTCATTCATAAGTAATTTTAAGATAGTTTATTAAGTTCATTAAGAAGCAACAGTTTAGTCACAATGCATTAGCTAAACAGTTAGAAGTATGCAACCCATAACAGTGGAGAATGGTTGTGGTAATTATAGTTTTATTTAGTGTGTAATGTACCTATAAGAATAAAACGTGTTAGGATAGATCACATGATCTGTAGTAACCAATAGGAGAGTAGCATGTGCTACCTCAGCAGACAGTCTAGAGATAGAGTTGGAGCTGAAAGCACATGTGTAGTTGCTACTGAGTATATTGTAAATAAACTTAATGTTTCCACTTAAAAAGCATCTGCAGTTCAACTCTACTACTAATAGTACAACTCAACCACCCTTACAACAAATTGGCGATGAGGATAAAACAGGGTTGAACAGAAGAAATCAAGTTAGAAAGAAATCGGCATTGTACGTCGCCCAGTGATTGTAAGTAGCAAGTTCTGTTAGAATTGAAGAAGTTATCCTCTCTCAAAATGCCACAATTTTGGAGAATTTATCCATTTGAACCAGCCTCTGACGATTGGTCTCAATACATAGAACGCCTCACGTTCTTTTTTCAAGTGAACGAGATAACAGGGGAAGAGGTGAATGATCCTCTTGAGTACTTGTGGGAGCAAAACCTGCAGTTTGATTCGAAGTTTGATGGCACCCAGTGCCACAGATTCAAAGAATTTTGATGAATTAGTGGACCACGTGAAGGGTCACTTTCAACCCCTCAGTCACGATGCAGAGGTTCAGGTTTAATTCACGAAATAGAGCCCCAGGTGAGACAATTGCATGCTACATGGCAAATTTGAAGCATCTAATGGAACATTGTGAGTTCAGTATGACCCTGAATGACATGCTTAGAGATCTAGTGTATAGCGTGAAAGAGGACACTATTCAGAAAAGATTACTGTCCGAAGTGAATCTGGGTTTCAAGAAGGTGCTAGAGATAACATTGGCCATGGAAAGCGTGGTAGGAAATTCAAAAGCAATGCAGGACGTGCAAAATAGCGCCGTCCTCCACATCGGGTGGGAAACCTCAAGCGAAAGTGGCGCGAAAAAGCGGGACTCTACCGAGAAGCGGGAAATAAGAAAAATAACTTAGCAGCAAGGTCGAAGAATAATTTTAAAAGAGGTCTTTTAGCGATTGGCAGTTTTAAAAATTCGAATGCGATTATTGTCATAGAAATTGACAATGAGGCAGTGCAAGGAAAGATTCAAGCAGGATTGTAAACAAAAGAAGAAGCCCAATGAAATTTACAATATTGGAACAGCAAATTCAGACATTTACTCGTTGTTTAATCTGAAAGTTGGAAAGACAGAACCAATATTTACCACAGTGAAAGTAAATGGCAAATTTGTTAAAATAGAAATGGACACGGGAGCTTCCACTACAGTAATTGGGGAACATACCTTCAGATATTTGAATTATGGTGAACATCAATTAAGTTTAGAACAAACAGCTGCCAAGCTAAAAACATACACGGGTGAAGACATTCAAACAAAAGGCACAAGCAGAGTAACTGTTCATTATGGAAGCCAATCGGCATACCCTTGATGGTGGTAGCAGGTGAAGGGTCAAGCCTCTTGGGATGAAATTGATTAAAGGAGATTAAGTCAGAATGGTCTGAAATTTTCCAGTTGAGAGCACGTGGGTTACCAGAGCTACTTAGAAAGTACGCCACTGTCTTCAAAGACGAACTGGGGAAAATCCAGGGCCTGCAGGCTAAGACTCATGTGGATCCAGAGACAACCCCTCGCTTCATGAAGGTGAGACTGGTGCCACACACCCTGCGAGAAAAAGTCGACACAGAGCTGAACGGACTTGAGAAATTGGGCGATATACAACCTGTTCAGTTCCCAGAGTGCGCAGCACCCATAGTCCCCATCCTTAAACTTGACCAAAGCATCCGAATTTGTGGGAACCACAAACTGACAGTCAATAGGGTAGCCAAGCTGGATAGGCTCCTCATTCCAAAAATCGAAGACCTGTATGCCAAGCTGGCAGGAGGGACATTGCACACAAAGTATTGTACATGAGTCATCCTTATCAACAGCTAGAACTGGATAATGACTCCTGGGAATTTGTCAATACCCACAAAGGGTTATACCAATATGCACGATTGCCTTTCAGTTTCTCTTCCGCTTACAGAGAACAATGGAAAGCTTACTACAGGGGCTGCCCCAGGTTGTAGTCTATTTAGACAATGTATTGGTGACAGGCTTCACTGAAAAAGAGCATTTGGCAAACTTAGAAGTCTTAAAACGTTTCTTGCAAGCTGGAGTGTGTCACAAAAAGAAAAATGCACATTCCAAGCGAGGGAACTAATCTATTTGGGTCACAGGGCCTCCACCTAGTTGAGGAGAAAGTGAGAACTATAAGAGAGGTGCCTGCATCAAAGAACACCTCAGAGCACAAATCATTCCTAGGGATGATCAACTATTATGGGCAGTTCTTACCCAATTTGTCTACAGTGCTGGCCCCCCTGCATTCTCTACTCAAAAAGAACCAACGTTGGTCTTGGGAGGCGCCCCAGAAAGAAGCTTTCATAAAGGTGAAACAATTGTTGCACTCGTCCAATCTATTAGTGCATTATGACCAGATGAAAGAATTGGTACTGACATGTGATGCATCTCCCTACAGAGTGGGAGCAGTGCTGTCTCGTCAGATGGACAACGGCACAGAACAGCCAATAGGTTACTTTTCACCACAGTGGAAAAGGGATACTCACAGAGAGAAAAAGGTCTGTCCATCATCTTTGGTGTCAAGCAATTTCACCAGGATGTACATGGCCGCCATTGTACAATCGTTTCAGACCACAAACCATTGCTAGGGTTGTTTAGTGAGGACAAGGCTACACCACCCATAGCCTCAGCAAGAATATAACGATGGGCTTTAATTCTGGCAGCATTCAAATACACTTTCATTCATAGGCCTGGCAATCAAATCACAATTTGTTGTTTGCCTTTACAAGAAAATGATGAGCACGTCCCAGTTCCACAGGAACTTGTTTTATTGTTAAATTTCTTAGAGTCCTCACTGGTATGTGCTCAACAGATCAGAGACTGGACAAGTCGGGACCCAGTCCTATCTCAAGGACAAGAAAAGTGCTACATGGTTGGTCAAAGGAGCCCTTATCTGATTAAATGAAACCGTACTTCGACAGATGACATGCAATAACCAGCCAGGAAGGCAGCTTATTGTGAGGTGCATGCGTGGTAGTTCCTCCAAGGGGAAGGGAGCCACTTTTAATTGAACTACATAGCGCCCATCCAGGAATTTCCCGAATAAAGACCATAACACGCAGCTATTTGTAGTGGCCTGAGATGGATGGCGAAATAGAGAGTTTAGTGAAGCATTGTGTGCAATGTCAGCAACTGCAAAAGTTGCCAGTGACAGCTCTGTTACACCCATGGGAATGGTCAAGTAAACCCTGGGTGCGGTTACACATTGAATACATTGGACCCTTCCTGGGAACAATGTTTCTGCTCATTGTCGATGCCCATTCAAAATGGTTGGACGCATATGAGGTGAAGTCACCAATGTCAGGTGCTACAATTGAGAAACTACATCAGAGTTTTGCCATTCACGGACTACCAGAAGTAGTCGTTTCCGATAATGGCACGGCACTTACGAGTGCTGAGTTTTAAGGGTTTGTCAGCCTCAACAGTATCACTCATGTAAAAACTGCACCACACCACCCTTCCTCAAACGGACTGGCTGAAAGGGCAGTACAAATGCTCAAATAGGCATGAGAAAGCTAACTGGTGATTCTTTGGCAACCAAGCTAGCACAGACCCCTCACACAAAAACCTGTCACACCTGCAGAGTTATTGTTGAAACGTCATCTCAAGATGAGATGGAGCTTAATAATGCCGAATTTAGAGGGTAAGATAGAAAGGAGTCAGGGAAGCCAGAAAACTAGACACGACTGGCATAGTCGCGAGAGGAAATTTACCATGGGAGAGCCGGTATACGTTGAAAAATTTGGGGAAAAACCAAAGTGGTTACCAGGTAAAATAAGTGTGGTGACTGGACCTCTAGCTTACCACATGGAGGTGGAAGGCCGGATTATCTGTAAACATCTGGACCATTTAAGGAAGAGAGAGACAAATCACCAAGATTTGGTTCCACCAGCAACTATGACCAGGTCTTCGTTTCCTATTGAAGATACTCAACCCAGGACTGACATGTCTGATGTTCCTGTAAGATTTGAGGATACAGAACTGCAAGTGCCCACCGAAGCACCTGATGTTCAGGCAGCTCCGGAAAAGGAGGTTCCTGACAAAGAATCTGAAGTTGTGGAGCTACGACGTTCCACACGGACCAAGAAACCACCTGAAATACCGAACTTGTAAATTCCTCACTCAGTGTAAATATTATGTTATCTTGAAAAATATGTACTTGTAAATATATGTGTGACCGAGTTAAAGGGGGAGGAATGTAGTAATTATGGGGAGGATTTTCCCCTCGTTGGGTGGGCGAGGCAGGCGGGCCCGGGAACGGTCGCAGGAATGAACGCTGCCTGCGATTGGGCTCTGACCGTGATTTCACACTGGCTGTCCAGTTAATGGCCAGCCAGCATGAAATGCTTGCTAAGAGCCTGAGCACTGCTGGGGTGCGGCGAGTGGAGCGAGCGCTGAACTGTGATGGGCTCTTCATGTTCTCATGAACTGCCAGAATCTTACTTCAATGTCACCTCCACAAAACAGTGCGGCCCAGATTTTCACCATGACAGAAGTGTCTGAAATTTCTAAGTTCCGCCCTCAAACCCAGCATTTACTATCCTCGTGGGGGTCATGGCTGGAATCGGGCCAGGGCTCACACATGTGTGATTCGCAGAGGCAGCCGGCTATTTAAGTCACCAGTTGCCTCCATTGACTTCCAATTTTTGAACCCTAGCTGCATGAATGCCAGTGTGTATAAGTTAGAACAGGTAAGAGGATCTCTGAATTTGGTAGATTCTGATGGATAGTCAGGGTACCCCTTTGGAGAGGTAAGTTGCCCCTTTTGGAAAGGATCCCAGGACACCTTTGGGAGAGGCAAGGCACCCTTTGGGATTGTTAGAATTAAACATGATTATGCAATTTTTATGTACAAACTTATTGGAACTGTCAAGCTGCCAAGGAACTGTCCAGGAAGTGTCAAAGTTGTCCAGGAAGTGTCCAAGGATACTAGGTGAGTTGGCATGGAGGGGGTAAGGGTGAAGGGTGGTGGGTGGGGGGGCATGGTTTGGCATGAGTTGGCACTAGGTTGACATAGGGGATGTGAGGGGCCATGGGGGAGGTGGGGAGTGGGGCATGGGTTGTCATGGGGGTGTGAGATACCACAGGGGTGAGTGGGGGGTATGGGTTGACATAGGTTGGCATGGATGGGACAAAGGGAATGTGTAGGGGTTAAAGGGGTTTAGGGTGAGGGCTGGATGGATGTTTTTTGTCCTATTATTACCTTTTATTTATTTAAACACAATGGCGGAGCAGAGGCAGGCCTTGCTCCCAGCCTGTTTCTGTACCTGGCAGCCCTCGCTCACGGCCTGGGCTCACCCGCCTTGACTCCTATTTCACCCCATCCCTCCCGCTGACTGCAAATCCGAGCAGCAAGTGGACATTTTTAAAGGTCAGGTTTGCTAAGCCGGGAAACCTGCTGGACTCTACACACCCGACGTGGGGATGAAAATCTAGGCCTATTTGTTCCAATTAGCACTCTTGCAGTGATCTGCAGGAGTACTGAGGAAGACTTAGGAGATGGCTATCAAAAGTAACTGGGGCATGTAAAGCAGACAGTTGACCAATCAGCACACAAAATAGGTGAGGCCTGGGATATTTTAACCCGACATCTGCAATTTTGGAGGGAAAGAGTTTCAGATTTCCACTAGCCTTTGTGTGAAAAGATGCTTCCTGATTTTCACTTTTATTTTATTTTTTTATTCATTCACAGAATGTGGGCGTCGCTGGCTAGGCCAGCATTTGTTGCCCATCCCTAATTGCCCTTGAGGAGGTGGTGATGAGCTGCCCATCCCTAATTGCCCTTGAGGAGGTGGTGATGAGCTGCACCCCTGCATTCCATGTGGTGTAGGTTTCAGTGTTCCAGCTTTCATTTTAAAATTCTGCTGACTCCACCACCAGAGGAAGTAGTTTCTCTGCACTTCCTCCTTCAGGTCCCATGCCCCTAAGAGAGGGTTGGTGACCATGGACTTGTCCATGATGATGCTTGACAAATTACTGCAGTGGTTTGCCATTGCCTTCTGCAGTATGGCTGACCAGAAAACTCTCCCACTCTTACCGCCTGCCATCAGGCATATTGGACGGATTTACATAGGAGCAGGGGTAGGTCAATCAGCCCTGCTCTGCCATTCAATATGATCATAGCTAATCCTCCACCTCAACACCGTAGTCCTGTGCTCTCCCCATACACCTTGACAGCTGATAATCAACCTGTTTGGCCACATAATAAATGCACCTTCTGTGGCCATCAAGTCCTGTAACGGTAGGTACACTATCACTGTGCTACAACACCACCCTCTCTGTACTGACCCTATCAAATTCCTTTACACTTCACTTAGGTCAGCCTTCACTCTGCTAAACTCAAGGGAATACAAACCAAGTTTATGCAGGTGATCCTAAGCCTCAGTATCATTAAATCTGCCTGGCTTGTATTTCCCACTAAAAATTCGAGTAATAACTATTTTCCCTTAAAATGAACATTGTCATTCACTAAAAAGTAACCTATCTAATCACCAAGTAAAGGGTGTTTTGAGCTGCTATACTGGGCCACCATATGCCACAAATAAATACGTGCATCCCATATTTCAGTCCATTTGCCTTCTGCTGCATCTCCTGAGCAGGGATTGTTTAATTGGGCTTTTGAGCCTAATAGTTCAGGTCTCTGCACATACACAACATCAGGGAACACAGAGCTTCCCTCAGGAAGATGTAGCTCTAGATCCAAGACAACATGATAATGGGAAATTTTCGATCAAATGTCCTTGCTACTTGATTTATAAAACATCCTTGCCATGTATCACAATGTGGTAACACACCCTGTTGCTCCTGACTCTGCCCTTGTCGCCTGTAGCTTCAGGCAGTTGTGCTGAAGTCTCTACCTCCGAGCAGCTGTCACGTAGACATGCAGTCCACACAAACAGGCCGGAATGTTTTGCCCCTCCCCGTTCTCAGGCACCAACCCTTCCAGAACAGGCTGGCAGGCAGGGGTGGGGTTTAAAATCACATGGCGTGGGTGATGCACAATGCCTGTCACGGATCCATCCTTGCTGAAACTTTACCAGCGGAGGGTAGGTGATGGGCAACCCATACACCTTTGGGCCAATCGAGGGTCTTAAATAGTCAATTAATGGCGACTTAAGGGCCTATCCCCTCTGACTCTGGTATTTTATCAGCAGCAAGGGGTGCCCAGACCATGTGGCAAGGCGCTGGAGAGCCCGCCCAATTTGTGCTTACTCTGGGCCCACAAGCACTGATTCTGATTCGAGACCTGTTGCAGTCTCAGCAGTGGCCACCCGACCCGGTGGCGCTGCTGGGACTGAAGAGCTGCCAGTCCTCTGATTGGTCAGCAGCTCCTGAAGGCGGGGCATCCTGCCTCTCGGGGGCAGAAGCTATGACCTTAGGCAACTAACTGCCCGATAAACATAAAATCCGGTCATAGCTTCCAGGGCTAGCAGAGGCAGGCTCGCCCCCAACTTCCTAGCCAGTTGCGCGAGCCCACGAGCTCTGCCACAATCTCACCTCCATGCCCAATAGGGTTTGCAAGCAATAAAGTGGAGACAATATTGTAATGAAGGGAAATGATTAATTATTTCTGAATTCATAGCTTTATGATGGATAGAGAAACCGCCCCATTAAGTAGACAGTATCTTTGAATTCACAGCATGAATCCTGATCCTGAACTGAAACAGATTGCAACAATTTGAATATCCAAATAGGACACAATTCTGAATATGTATTGATTATCGCAGCTTTGGAAGAGTAGTTTGGTTTGATTATTTTGTGGTAAAATATCGTAAATTTACTTAAAATGATAAGAACAAGAACCGTTTTATCTGGAAGAGCAGAGGAGTAACAATTGGGAACAATGAGGGTTTGTACTAAAAGAAAACTTCAAACAGGTTAAAGTAATGTGGACTTCCGCCTAATAATTAAATTAATTTGGTAATGAATCAAATTACTGACAGAATTGAAATAATTAAGCTAATGATTGAAGCTGGCAATTAATTGTCATTTACTGTATTTAATAATTAATTGTTGACTCAATTTAAAGAACCCAGGAATTAAATGCATTTTATAAATGAGCATAATTCTCACCACAATTTATAATGAAAACAGAAAGAGATTGCATTTAATACTGTACAGCACCAATCACACTCTTGGTAGTGATGTGTTACAGTTCACGCCAGTCATCCAAGTTGCTGTGATAACTGGCACTTTTACACACATGGGGCAGAATTTTTCGCTCGGTGTGCAGGCACGCGCCCGACAGGCTCGAGCGTAAAATAGTGCACAATGGCATCAGGTGAGCGTCCCGACATCATCTCGCACTCGCGCGATATTTTGCTTGGCGGGCATGCGTGGGTGTTGGAGCTGTGCCTTCCATTAATAAAGAGGCCAGATAAGACCATTAAAAAGTCAATTGACACCTATTTTTCGTTGCCTGTGCAATTTTGTGTTTGTCGCACAGGCAAATCAAGCAGGCAGCCAGCCGACTGTTTCAAAAACCTCATCCATGGGCGGGATACCAACAGAGGGCGCTGGGGAGAAGTGACTGAAGCATTCTGGGAGAAGTCAGTGCAGACACCGTGACTCAGGAGGGAATCGAGGAGGACCCACTGTCAAAGGACGGAATAGCCCCAAACATTACATTGCTGCAGTGTTTCCATCCCTCCCCTCCTCAAACCTAAAAAAAAAGAGAGAGGAAGAGGCAGTGCCTTCAGGAGTGCACCAGACTTGCGAGGGACACACTTCTAAAAGTGGATTTTAAAGAAAAAGCAGCTGATTGGTGAGTAAACCTTAGGATCAAACTCGGAGGGAGGAGTACCGGAGCGGTGAGTATAAATCTAGCTTACCTCGGGATTCGCGGGCTTGTCTCCAGGGAGCAGACTCAGAGGGAGGAGCATCGGAGCGGTGACCTCGGGGCACAGAGTAACTGAAGCCAAAACTGCAAAAGTGAAGTCACAGGAAAGCTGTGACCTAAACACTGCAAAGCTAATTAATAAATTAATTAACTAAGTCGAGATGGCTGGGCAGGTGATGTGTTGTAGCTGTATGATGTGGGAGCTGGCAAATCCCATTGCGAGCCGCAGTGACCACATCTGCAGCAAGTGTTGGTTGCTGGAGGAACTCCGGCTCAGAATTGATGAGCTGGAGTCCGAGATTCAGATGCTGCGGCTCGTCTGGGAGGGGGAGAGTTACCTGGACGCTTTGTTTCAGGAGGCGGTCACACCCAGTAGATTAAGTACCTCAAATTCGGTCAGTGGTCAGGATCAGCAGGGTGTGACAGCAAGTGAGGCAGGTAGAGGGATCCTGTGTTCTGGAACAGAGGAGCCTCAGCTCTTGACCTTGTCCAACAGGTACGAGGTGCTTGCTCCCTGTGTGGATGAGGAACAGGGCTGTAGGGAGGATAAGCCAGCTGACCATGGCATGTGGCACAGGAGGCCATTCAAGAGGGGGGAGCAAAAAGACAAGTGGTAGTTGTAGGGGATTCTATAATTAGGGGAATTGATAGCATCCTTTGTAAGCAGGATTGAGAGTCCTGCATGGTATGATGCCTGCCCGGTGCCAGGGTGAGGGACATCTCTGACCGGCTTGAAAGGATATTGGAGAGGGAGGGGAACGATCCAGTTGTTGTGGTCCATGTCGGGACAAATAACATAGGTAAGACTAGGAAAGAGGACCTGTTTGGGGATTATCAGGAACTAGGAACTAAATTAAAGAACAGGTCCTCAAGGGTTATAATCTCCGGATTACTACCTGAGCCACATGCAAATTGGCATAGGGACGCGAGAATAAGGGAAGTAAACACGTCGCTAAAGGAGTGATGCGGGAAAGAGGGGTTCCATTTTGTGGGGCACTGGCATCAGTATTGGAACAGGAGGGATCTGTACCGTTGGGACAGTCTCCACCTGAACCGATCTGGGACCAATGTTCTAGCGAAAAGGGTAAATAGGGTGGTCAACAGGACTTTAAACCAGAAAGTGGGGGGGAAGGGAAGGGTAAAACTCCAAGAAGTATAACTAATGGGAAACAAAGCAGCAGTTTAGCATGTGGGGGGGTGGATTCAACTTCATGGAAAATTATGAAAAAACTGAAAAGAAAGGAGAGCCCAGGAGAGGCTATATAAGTCCTCAAAACACAAAATAGGACAGAGTGTTTGGAAAGGGCTAGGAATCTAACTTCAAGCACATCAGATAAAGGGACAACAATGAGAAAGGGGACGGGAAATACAGGACTGAAGGTGTTTATCTGAATGCACACAGTATACGAAATAAGGTAAATGAGCTTGTGGCACAGATTGAAATTGACAGGTATGATGTGGTGGGCATCACGGAGATATGGCTGCAAGGGGATCAGGACTGGGAGCTAAATTTCCAAGGATATACATCCTATTGAAAAGATAGGCAGGTTGGCAGAGGGGGTGGGGTTGCTTTATTAGTAAGAAATGAAATTAAATCTATAGGAAGAAATGACATAGGGTCAGATGATGTAGAACCTGTGTGGGTAAAGTTGAGGAACCGCAAAGGTTAAAAAAAACCATAATGGGAGTTATGTACAGGCCTCCGAACAGTAGTCAGGATGTGGGGCACAAGATACACCAGGAAATAGAAAAGGCGTGTAAGAAAGGCAAGGTTACAGTGATCATGGGGGATTTAAATATGCAGGTAGACTGGGAAAATCAGGTTGGTAGTGGATCCCAAGAAAAGGAATTTGTAGAATGTCTACGAGATGGCTTTTTGGAGCAGCTTGTGGTGGAGCCCACTAGGGAACAGGCAATTCTAGATTTAGTGATGTGTAATGAGGCAGATTTGATAAGGGAGCTTAAGGTGAAGGAACCCTTAGGAGGAAGTGACCATAATATGATAGAATTTACCCTGCAATTTGAAAGGAAAAAGCTGGAATCAGATGTAACGGTATTACAGTTGAATAAAGGCAACTACAGAGGCATGAGGGAGGAGCTGGCCAGAATTGACTGGGAGATGAGCCTAGCAGGAAAGACAGTGGAACAGCAATGGCAGGAGTTTCTGGGAGTAATTTGGGAGACACAGCAAAAATTAATCCCTAGGAAGAAGAAGCATACTAAAGGGAGGACGAGGCAACCATGCCTGACAAGGGAAGTCAGGGACAGCATAAAAGCTAAAGAGAAAGCATACAATGCGGCAAAGAGCAGTGGGAAACCAGGGGATTGGGAAGCCTACAAAGACCAACAGAGGACAACTAAAAAAGAAATAAGGAGGGAGAAGATTAAATATGAGGGTAAACTAGCCAGTAATATAAAAGAAGATTGCAAAAGTTTTTTAGATATATAAAGGCAAAAGTGGACATTGGGCCGCTGGAAAATGACGTTGGAGAAGTAGTAGTGGGGAACAAAGAAATGGTGGAGGAACTGAATAGGTACTTTGTGTCAGTCTTCACGGTGGAAGACACGAGTAACATCCCAAAAGTTCAAGAGAGTCGGGGGGCAGAGGTGAGTATGGTGGCCATTACCAAGGAGAAGGTCTTAGGAAAACTGAAAGGTCCGAAGGTGGATAAATCACCTGGACCAGATGGATTACACCCCAGAGTTCTGAAGGAGATAGCTGAAGAGATAGTCGAGGCATTAGCGGTGATCTTTCAGGAATCACTGGAGTTAGGGAGGGTCCCAGAGGACTGGAAAATCGCTAATGTAACCCCCTGTTTAAGAAGGGAGTGAGGCAAAAGACGGGAAATTACAGGCCGATTAGCCTGACCTCCGTCGTTGGTAAGATTTTAGAGTCCATTATTAAGGATGAGATTTCTGAATACCTGGAAGTGCATGGTAAAATAGGGCAAAGTCAGCATGGTTTCATCAAAGGGAGATCATGCCTGACAAATCTGTTAGAATTCTTTGAGGAGGTAACGAGTAGCTTAGACAAAGGAAAGCCAATGGATGTTATCTGCTTGGACTTCCAGGAGGCCTTTGACAAGGTGCCGCACAGGAGGCTGCTCAGTAAGATAAGAGCCCATGGTGTTAGAGGAAAGGTACTAGCATGGATAGAAGATTGGCTGTCTGGCAGGAGGCAGAGAGTGGGGATAAGGGGGTCCTTCTCAGGATGGCGGCCGGTGACTAGTGGAGTTCCGCAGGGATCAGTATTGGGACCACAATTTTTCACTTTATACGTTGATGATCTAGATGAAGGAACTGAGGGCATTCTGGCTAAGTTTGCAGATGATACAAAGATAGTTGGAGTGACAGGTAGTAATGAGGAGGCAGGGAGTCTGCAGAATGATTTAGACAGGTTCAGCGAATGGGCAAAGAAGTGGCAGATGGAATACAACGTGGGGAAGTGTGAGGTTATGCACTTTGGTAGGAAGAATAGAGGCATAGACTATTTTATAACTGGGGAGAGAATTCAGAAATCTAGAGTGCAAAGGGACTTGGGAGTCCTAGTCCAGGATTCTCTTAAGGTTAACTTGCAGGTTGAGTCGGTAGTTAGGAAGGCAAATGCAATGTTGGCATTTATTTCGAGAGGACTAGAATATAAAAGCAGGGATGTGCTGCTGAGGCTTTATAAGGCTCTGGTCAGACCACATTTAGAATATTGTGAGCAATTTTGGGCCCCGTATCTCAGGAAGGATGTTCTGGCCCTGGAGAGGGTCCAGAGGAGGTTCACGAGAATGATCCCAGGAATGAAAGGCTTAACATATGAGGAACGTTTGAGGACTCTGGGTCTATACTCGATGGAGTTTAGAAGGATGAGGGGGGATCTGATTGAAACTTACAGAATACTGAAAGGCCTGGATAGAGTGGACGTGGGGAAGATGGTTCCATTAGTAGGAGAGACTAGGACCCGAGGGCACAGCCTCAGAGTAAAGGGAAGACCTTTTAGAACAGAGATGAGGAGAAACTTCTTTAGCCAGGGAGTGGTGAATCTATGGAATTTATTGCCACAGAAGGCTGTGGAGGCCAGGTCACTGAGTGTATTTAAGACCGAGATAGATAGGTTCTTGATTGGTAAGGGGATCAAAGGTTACGGGGAGAAGATGGGAGAATGGGGTTGAGAAACTTATCAGTCATGATTGAATGGCGGAGCAGACTCGATGGGATGATTGGCCTAATTTCTGCTCCCATGTCTTATGGTCTTATGGTCTTATGATAAATAGAGTCAGCGGCATTGCCAGTGTCAGTAGTGAGGAGTTTGGTAGATAGTTTGCTGCTGGTGACTTATTGGCATTTGGCAGCTTCACCTCAGTTCAGGACTTCATTGTTAGCATTTCCAGGCTTAATTTCAGGACTCCTGGGTGTCTCCAAGGACCCTGGAGGATTCAGGCCGTAAGGATCCTTCCAGGTATCAGATAGCCTTCCATTACCCTGGTAATGGGGATTGTGGTCTCTGCTGGTGGCACCTCCTCTGAGGAGGAAGAGAGGAGCAGAAGGGAGAGGAGGCCACGTGTCCCAATGTAGCTTCCAGGAGAGGGACCTGTGGGATGACAGGCACAGGCACAAGGGGGGCAGGGCCAGCAGGAAGTCCAAGGTGGAAGGGGCCGCAGAAGACACCACAATCCTGCTGCCAGGGTTTACAGGCGGCGATGCAGCTACCTCAATATGTCTGAGGTGCAATGCCGAGAGGCGCTGCCTCTCAAGGGAGACCGTGACCTCCATTTGTTAGAGGATTGGCCCTGAGATCAGCTCCAACTGTGTGGGTGGACACCCCATGCTAGTGGCGCTGAATGTCACAGTGACCCTCAACTTCTATGTCTCCGGCTCTTTCCAGGGGTCAGTGGGGGATCTTTGTGGAGTCTCCCAATCAGCTGTCCACAGTTGCATCAAGCTGGTGACAGAAGCTCTGTTCAGGTGGGTAATGACATTTATTCTTTACCGTACAGACGAGGCCAGCCAGGCTGAGCGAGCCAGGGGGTTTGCAGCGATTGCTGGGTTCCCCCACATCCAGGGTGCAATAGACTATACACATGTAGCCATCAAGGTGCCAGCGGGTCAGCCGGGTGCCTTTGTCAACAGGAAAGGATTCCACTCCATGAACGTACAGATAGTTTTTGACCACAAGATGCAAATTCTGCAAGTCTGTGCAAGGTACCCAGGCAGCTCCCATGATGCTTACATCCTGAGGCACTCCCAGGTGCCGAGGCTCTTCAGTGCTCCAGCCTGACTGGATGGATGGCAGCTGGGTGACAAGGGCCATCCGTTGAAAAGGTGGCTTATGACGCCTCTCCACCACCCAAGAATAGAGGTGGAGCAGCGGTACAACAAGAGCCATGGCTCCACAAGGGCGGCAATAGAGAGGACCATAGATCTTCCGAAGATGCGCTTCTGATGCCTGGACCGTTCAGGGGGAGCACTACAATACCCCCCAGAGCGGGTGTCACTGATAGTGGTTGCATACTGCGATCTCCACAATCTGGCCTGGCAAGGGAGGACCCACAGGAGGAAGAGGATCTTGATGCAGCTGCACAGGCCACAGAGGATGAATCCAGTAGTGAGTCAGAAGAGGAGCCGGTGAGGAGAACACTGAGGGTGTGGAGGCAGATCTCAGTAACCTCCAGGGAGACAGAGACACCAGGGATACCTTGATCCAATGCTCCTTTGGCTAGGCTACCAAAGATCTGCTTCCACCTCATGCCCGGGCTGCTGCCTCCATTCCAGATTTCTGACATGGTCCTTTCCTTTGACCCCAAAGTCTACTCAGTGCCTGTGCATTAAAGTTTTGAGCCACCCATGTCCAGCATTACATACTGGCGTACCCTGCACTACATTAAATAAAAAAGCTGAAGCATACTCAGGCCATTACGACAAAAGGAAATTTATCTCACGTTGATACTCAAAACAAATTAACAGAACCTTCTCTGGTCTTCAACCCCAGACTAGTTAAATTAAACAAAACATTGTATACCAGAAGATCACCCGTGACCAGTCCCTCCTGTGCTCATGGTGCCTTAAAATTACGTTTGTGAGTGCTACATCTAGGTGCTCCCCCCTCGCTGGCACCAGTGTTGGAGCCAGCCTGCTGACTCTGCTGTCCTGTTGGCCTTGATGACCTTGGCAGTCATCTTCTGGCCAGTGGAGCCTGTGCTGGCCTTGCCTGGAAAGGAGCAGTCTGTTCTACGGTTGGCATCTCCCCAGTCGTTGCAGCTTCATCAGATGCCACGGTCACTGGCAGAGGGGCGGAGGAGCTGCTGCCATCATCCAGAGCGCCCTGAGAGGAACCCGCAGATATAACAAGCAGCTCGTGCGCCAACGTGAGGTCGCTCTGGACCTCCCTGCTCACCATTGTTGGACGGGCACCTAACTGGGACACTGGATGCCTCACCCATCTCCCACACAGACACTGACCACCTGAGGTCAATGCCTGTGTGAGGGTTTGCAGGTCCGAGTGCACCCCAGGAACCCCTGATTCTGTTCCTGAAGCTGTCTCTCCATGAGAGTCGCCACTCTCTCCATGGAGGAGGCAGCGCGCTCGGCCATGAGGGTCAACGCAGTGCTCATGCTCCACATGGGCTCCTCCACAACACAGACCATGGCACAAATATTCTCATGGATCTCCGCCAGATTCTCCCGCACATCCCGCTGGACATCCAGCATCTGCCACCTAATGGACGACTCCAGAAGCTCATCATCTGCCTTTGACTCAGCATCGTCCTGGTACCTAGCAGTCCTCCGACTGCTGGCGCCCTGGGCACTCTCTGCCTCCACCTGCACCTCAAGTGAGTGTGAAGTGCCCTCACCGCTCTACACCATCATTCTAGCCAAAGATCTAATGTCCACCGAGGTACTTATATCTACGCTGGTGCCTGGATCAGAGAGCGGGTGTGACGCAGGTGCATCTGGAGCCTGGTGGTCCTCTGGCATCGAGGTCCTGCGACTGGGTGCGTGGTGGCAAATCTAAGGGAGAAGAAGGACATGTCATTAGTTTAAGTCATCACACTGGCACTGTGCATGCCAGGCACCCTGGTGAGACAATGGAGATCTGCATCACGGTGCCATCGTCTTTCAATGATCAACGGGGAATCCAGTTTTGAGGCTCCCATCAATGAAGAGACGACACTAGAAATGTTTGCACCATCCGAAACTCTCACCTCTGTGCACTGCGCTCTTATCTTCATCTGATACCCCAGCCTCTCCACGGTCGGTTGACCGAGGTGCACGCTGGCTCTCCAGCTCAAGGGAGTCCTGTCGTATCTGGTTAGTATTAGGAGGATTGGGGGGGGGACCACTGCCTGTCCGCAACCTTTCAATGCTGATATGGCTCATCTTCTCCTGAAAGGACAGAGGAGTATTGATTAGTCCACTCTCTACCTGTAGCGGCATTGCAACCTGGCCAACCCCACCTGAGGAACACCTTGCAGGGCATGTCTGAGTCATGGTATTAATCTGTAGTGATTTAAGCCTGTAAAGGCATTTAAAATTTTACCTAAAATACTTGCCCTTTTAAAGGGCAAGTTATGAAGATCATAAGAATAAAACAACAATCAGCTAAATTATTATAAGGAGAAAATGAAGAAGAGCCCAGAATGAGGGGAATAAAAGCAAAACACTGCGGAAATTGGAGATCTGAAATAAAAACAGAAAGTGCTGGAAAAACTCAGCTGGACTGGTAACATTTGTGGAGAGGGAAACATTGATGTTTTGAGTCCAATACGACTCTCCTTCAGAACATTCCGAAGAAGAGTCATATTGGACTGGAAACGTTAACTCTGTTTCTCTCTCCACAGATGATGCCAGACCTGCTGAGTTTTTCTAGCACTTTCTGTTTTTATTCTAGAATCAGAGGGCACAGGTTTAAGGCGATTGGCAAAACAAAAAGAGATAGAGATGACGTGAGGCAAAATCTTTTTATGCAATGAGTGGTTATTATCTGGATTGCACTGTCTGAAAGGATAGTGGAAGCAGATTCAATCTAGGTTTTCAGTAAGTACCTGCAGGGAAATCATTTGCAGGGCTAGGGGAAAGGGCAAAGGAGTGGGCTAGCTGGATTGCCCTTGCAGAGAGCTCACACAGGCTCAATGGGCTGAATGGCCTCCCTCTGTGCTGTAACCATTTTACAATCCTATGAAAAGGGGCATCAGCTGAGGCTTAGGGTTGCCAACCCTCCAGGAATCTCCAGGAATTGAAGATCAATCTCCCCAGGACACTGCTGTGTCCAGAAAAATCCTCAGGACATTAAATAAGATTTTTTTTTTCATTTTCTTTGAACATATCTCTTTATCAGATATGAAATACTGAAAAAATGGGGGGGGAAAGGGCTGTTTGGCTGACAGTCAAGCATCATCCAATTGGGTAATGAGTCTTTTTGCTTCCCAATTGGAATAGGAAGGCAGTGTGTCACAAGGATGGATGTGTTGGTCGATTAATGGCTGGAGCTTGGGGACAAGTCATGTGATGAAACCTCCAGGAATTGATTCAATCACAGTTGGCAACCCTAGTTTACAGTAAAATTTTCAATTGTGTTAGATGAACAATTCGCAAGGCCATTTGTTGGCAAAATAGTAGTGCAACTTGATCAATAAAGCTGATCTATATAGATTAAGAAATAGGTAGAGAAAAAAAACAATGTTTGCCCCAACAGGATGAATCTGCAGTTCATCCCTCATTGAAACCTGAAATGTTTAATTTATGTTCCTCTCTTTTTTTATTCAAAATCAATTAATACTTAAATAATATTATCTTGTGTCAGTAGCGTAGTAGCACAATGTGTTGGTCTCTCAGTGGGTCATGCCTGAAGTTCAGTTCAAACTGAAAAGTACAGCACAGAGGGTCTGGATGAATGCTGCCAAAGTTGTTCAGGGCCATCTGGTGGTCAGGGATGGGAGTAATATATAAGCACCATTTCCAACATTCAGACCTGGGAATATGCTGAAGCTGTTGGAACAACTATTTAAAATGGCTACTGCTGCAAAGACATGTTCAGACATTTTGGAGATTCATTTTTAAAGGGGAATGCCATAAGTAGCTATCAAAATTTAGTTGTTGAAGAGTTAATTCACTTTTTTTTTGCATTATTCTGTTGATTTGGTGATCTACATTGGCTCCCAGTCTTCCAGCCCTACAGCCCTCAGAGATATCTGCAGTTCTCCAGTTCCAGCCTCTTGTGCATCCATGGTATTTAACCACTCCCCCATTGGTGGCTGTGCCTTCAGCTGCAAAGGTTCTAAGCTCTGGAATTCCCTCTGTTATGAACAATGTATAATTTTAAGTTGAATTTATGTATATATTTGTGTGTTAAGAAAGGTAAAAATGGTTTCAGTTTCATTTAGGTTTTGTTTATGAACCTTGGTGCCTGAGAGCCTGAATAGATGTGTGACGAAAAGGTTTCAGGTCTTTTGGGTTTGTTTGTGTATGTACATTTTTAATGAGGTCTTTCAACCCCTGAAGTTATAGAGATAGGTTAAAAGGGGTTGAAAGTTCAGTGATTCTAAAAAAATGTTAGGATCTATCAAGCCAGGTTTCACTCTGGGATCTGACTTGTTCAGTATTAACAACAGCTGGGATTGTAACACCTCTCTAAACCTCTTCACCTGTTTCCTCCTTTAAGATGCTTTAAAACCTACGTCTTTAACCAAGCTTTTGGTCATTTTTCCTAATATCTCACTTTGGTGTCAAATTTTGTTTGATAATGCTCCTGTGAAACACTTCAGGATGTTTTAATATGTTAATGACACTAAATAAACACAAATTCTTGTTGGTGCAATTTAGGTGTCACATTTAGAATTATCCTCCTTTTTTTCATCTGAGACTTCTTGGTAGTTGCAATTTAAATTGGCTGAGCCATGATCCTGCTGGGAGAAACCTCTCCAGTTCCCTTCGGAAAGTAGAGGAAACAGGAGGCTGGAAGGAAGATGCGCCACACTTGCCCTTCCCCACTTAAACTACAGGGAAAGATGTTAACACATCTGAGGAGATCTTCCTCACGTTACCTTGAGTCAAACTTTCCAATAAATTTTGGAATAATATTGATGTCAAGATGACCATGGCCTATGCTACTGGATCCTTTCAGGTAATAGCAGGGGTATATGCTAAATTTCACAAGCCAATTGTGCATTGATGCACTGTTTGTCAGTATTAATTCTTCCATCATGTTGGGAGCAGCCAGCAGCATGAGAGAGCATGCACTGTGTTTCCCTAGTGTGCAGGTCATTATTAATTCATTAAGGTTGTGGCCCCAACTCCAATCTGACACCTTTCATGAATAGCAAGCAGCTGGTCTATGAATGCCTGTTACCTCAGTCAACGAAAACAGCAACAAAAATGACTTGTAGTTCAATATAACCTTTAATGTAAAATGTCCCAAGGTATTGCACAGGAGCATCATGATGATGATGAATTATCATGTGTGCTTTGCCAGAAGGCAGGTCCTTGGTTCACAATAGACTTTGTTAGACATTGTAGACATAGTAGTGTTTGCTTCCACTGGCCGGGGAATCTAAAACACAGGGGCACAGTCTTAGGATAAGGTGCCGATCATTTAGGACTGAGATGAGGAGAAATTGCTTCACTCAATGGATTGTGAATCTTTGGAATTCTCTACCCCAGAGGGTTGTGGATGGCCTATCGTTGAATACATTTAAGGCTGGGATAGACAGATTTTTGGTCTCTCAGGGAATTAAGGGATATGGGGAATGGACAGGAAATGGAGTTGAAGCCCAAGATCAGCCATTATTGTATTGAATGGCAGAGCAGGCTCGATAGGCCGTGTGGTCTACTCCTGCTTCTATTTCTTGTGTTCTTGTCTTCTTGTGTTTCCATATCTCTCTATCCTGTGCCAGTCTTTTCATTTTCCAATAACTTCCTTTAATTCTCAAACCATCCAGCAGTGATACTCTCTTCCTTCCCTCTTCCTCTTTTTCCTTGAAATCTTCCTCTAAAATATCTCTCAGGAGTGTTTTTCCTCATAAAATTTGTCCTAGCCAGTTTCCCTATCTTTTCCTGATTTCATTCAACAAATGTCTTCGTTCATTCACTCTCCAAAGCACTTCATCATTTGTATTTTTTCTGTCCAGCTGATCCTTTCCATTCTTCTCAAACCCACAATTCAAAGTTATTTAGCAAGTTAGTGTCCTCTTTCCGTAAGGTCCAGCTGTCACATCCAAACAAAACAACACTCCAAATCAAGCTCTTTATAAGTTGCTTCTTGAGTTGTTTATTCATCTTTCAGGTTAGTAACTGTCTCTTACCAAATATAGTCTTTCCCATCACTATCCTTGATTTTATTTCTTTGTTGCATCTTCCATCTGTAGATATTATGGTTCCTAAATACTTGAATTTTTGAACCTGGTCTAGTTGTCTTCCTTCTATGAATAAGTGAATATTTCTTGGTGATTTTGAGATATGCATCACTTTGGTTCTGCTAATGTTCACTTTTATTCCAAAGTTCATGGTTGCTGTTATTAGTCTTTCTTATGGTTCTTGTAATCCTTCTTCTGTGCTTGTTACAAGTGCTCTGTCATCTGCAAGTCTTACTGATGTAACCATTTACCACCACACCCCCACCCATCCCAGCCCCACCTTAAATGCCAGATTCTGGGTTTTCAAGCACTTTGATCATTGCTTCTGCATAGACATCGAAGAGGACTGGTAATAAATAATACCCTTATTGAGCTCCTCTTCCAATTACTCTCACAGTTGCTGCTTGTCCCATGTACAGATTTCTTACGAATTATCTATCTCTCCAGTCTACTCTAATGTCTTTCAGCACAAGCAAGAGCTTAATCCAGTCAACCCGATTGAGTGCTTTTTCAAAATCTACAAAACAAACATAGAATTCCTGTCCAAACTGCATTAACTCATTAATCTTATAATGCCGATTGCTTCTCTCATCCCTCTTCCTCCCTGGAATCCAAACTGGTCATCTCGATATAGTTCTGTGCCTTCCCACCCGCTCTCTTTTTTACAACTCTCAACACAACTTTCAATGCATGAGCAATCAGACTGACTGTGTGAAAGTCACATCAGCATGCTTTGGCTCCTTTCTGAGGGTGAACATTATTGTCTGCATGAAGTCCTCTGGCCATTCTTCTGATGAGTAAATATGTTTGCACTGTTTGGTAAACATTGATATTAAGTTTGTTCCCATGTTTTTGATTAACTCTGTAGGAATTTCATCTATCCTAGCTATTTTTCCAGTTTTTAACTCATTTATTGTTGCTCTTACCTCACACTCCAGTATTTCTGGCCCAATGAAATCAATGTCAACATCTTCTTCTATCTCAATCACTTCAGCTTTTTCATTTTTTGCATCTAGTTCTTCAATATGCTCCTTCCACCTTTTTCTTGTTTCATCAACTTGTTAATGAAACACCTTCCCTATCCTCTATTGCTGTCATTTTCAGTCCTTTTTTCTGAGTGCCACTGACTTCCTTTGCTTTTGCATACATAAGGTCGACCCTTCCTAGTCGATCCAATTCTTCGAGTATATCACACTGCTCTTTTAACCATTGTTCCCATCCCTTTCCCATTTCTCTTCTTAATGCATTATTCAAGCATCTATATTTCAGCTTGCCTTCTTCTGTATTGATTTTCTTCCATTTTCTCCTCCCTTCCATCTTTTGCAACATTGTGGTCATAAACCGTGGTCTGGAGATCCTTTTTCCTCTTAAAAACCCTGTGTTGTTTGTCCCTCTTTCCTTGACATATTTGTTACTCTGTTTCCAATGCTCATTTGTCTTGGTGGTATCCTTATCTTTGCTAGCTATTGCTTTGTTTACGGGGTCTTCATTTACTGCTTTCCAGCCTCTCTAGGTTCGACCGTTTTCTACGCATAATACCTTGGATGTTCTTCAGCCACCAACAGAGATGGTGACCAAATGTTCGGTCAAAGTGATAGCTTTTGAGGAGTGTCTTAAAGGAGGAGAGAGAGGCAGAGAGGCAGACAAGTTCAAGGAGGGGTTTCTAGAGCTAAGCAGTCTTCATTTAGTGCAGTCCGTGGTGCCAGGAGGACTGGGTAAATGATTCCTTGAGGAGGGAGAATATCTTTTCATTGCAAAATCAGAAAATGATGGAAACACTCGGCAGGTCAGGCAGCAACTGTGGAGAGAGAATGTTTCAGGTGGATGACCCTCATTCAGAACCAGATATGAACAAATTTCAAACAACTACAGAACCAGAGGAAAGGGGTGGGAGTGGGGAAGAAAACAAAAGGGAAGCTCTGTGATTGGCTGGAGGGCTGGAGTGATTAAATGACAGGGCAGATAATGCTGCAAGGAGGTGACAATAGGATTAGTATAAAAATAAAGAGGTTACAGCAGAATTACAGCAAGGGAGGAAAGCATCGGTAAATCTGGCAATGAGGAGATGGTTACCATGATGGATAAAGGTGGGTAGAACTCAGACATGCGGACAAGGGTGACCAGATGCCTCAGATGCGCCAGGAGAGTCTGGGTTTTTCACTAAACATCCCTGTGCCCCAACAATTTTTTTCCAAATTGCTCAAATGTCCAGGTTTTCAGCTCCACTGAGGCCCCTCCCCCTTACCCCACCCCTCAGGTTCCATTTTCTTACACGTGGTTCACCTTTCAGCGCTCTGATTGGTCATTCTATCAGAATGCTCTGATGGCCAATCAGGGATTCAATAGAGGAGGCCAGTGGGAGAAGTTGAGTGGCCTGCAGGAGAAAGTGGGAGGTCAGTGGGGGAAAGCAGGCAGCGTGAGCGGGAGGCCAGTGGAGGAGAGTTGGAGGCCAGTGGGGATGAACAGAAGGCCAGTAGGGGTGAGCGGGAGGCGTGAGTGGAGGAGAGCGAGAGACCAGTGGGGGTGAGTGGGGAGGCATGAGTGGGGACGAGCAAGAGGCATGAGTGGGGCTGAGCTAAGCAGATGTGAGTATAACACTGCTCAAAAGTTGGTACTAATTGGCAAACTTACTCATAAGGTGAAAAGAATGGCTGTGTGGGAAGTGAAAATGTCACACTGATGTAGCAGAGATGCCCTTCATATATATTGATGAATCAGAATAGAAAGAAACTTGTTCTACATTTAACTCTTACTGCACCTAACCTTTGCCTACAATTCCGTTAGTGTATATCAGAAAAAAATTGTTCTTCAGAAGATTTTGACCAAGTAAAAGATTATACAAATGCAAATTTTTGTTTCAATCTGGGACAGAAAGAAACTTCCCCTATTGTGCAATGAGGTTTAAAATACTGTACAGTAGGAGGAACAGTAGCAGTGTATTGCAAATTAATCCTCTTTAATTTTTCTTTGCCCAATGATAACACCAGGATTTATCTTTAAAACATGAAGGTTACAGGGCCAATGGGAGAGCCGCTGGGGAAAATCCCAGCACAGATATTTTGGTGTGTCTGAATAAGTCGAATTCCATTTTTATTATGAGATTCCAGGTTTTTAACCTAATCATGTGGATCAGAAGAATTGTGGCAGCTGCCAGCATATTTGACATTCACGTTCTGTTATGCTGGTCACTTATGTGTTGAACATTCAATGACAGTCAGCCTTTTCTGTGTGGGCAATTGAATGGATTAATTGATGGCGACATAATTGCCACCTATAACTCACTGGACCCCGGAGAAGCTAATCAATTGGCGTAACTGCACTGCTCTCTCATTCTCCTGCTGGTGGGATAGCCCAAAGTCATGAGTGTACTGTTACCTAGACAAATGGCCTCAAACTGACTTGTGTTGTTAAGCTCCTCTGCTTCACCCTGAATGGCGATTTTTCCAAAGGCCAGCAGGGGTTAGTGAAAGAGGCACTGAGTTATAAGAGCCACTGGGGTTGATTTATAAGAGTTACTGGGGTTAATTTATTTATTCTTTCATGGGATTGTTTTCCGTCCCCAATTGCCCTTGAACTGAGTGGCTTTCCACACTATTTCAAAGGGCAGTTAAGAGTCAACCACATTACCGTGGGTCTGGAGTCACATGTAGACCAGACCAGGGAAAGACATAAGAACATTAAGGTACCAGATGGGTTTTTATGACAATCAACAACAGTTTCTACAGCTAGTTTTTAATTCTAGATTTATTCATTGAATTTAAATTCCACCAGTTGCCTTGGTGGAATTTGAACTCTTGTCCCCAGAACATCAGCCTGGGCCTCTGGATTACTAGTCCAGTGATGTTACCACTACACCACTGTCTCCCCATGATTTCCTATAAATTAACCCCATGACCACCTTGGTCAACTTCTCCCACTGGCCTCCTCCTTTGAATCTCTGATTGGCCATCAGAGCATTCTGACAGAATGGCCAATCAGGGCGCTGAAAGGTGAACCACATGTAAGAAAATGGAACCCGAGGGGCGGGGTAAGGGGAGGGGCCTCAGTGGAGCTGGGTGGGCATCAGCCTCTGGGTGATGACAGAAGATTGACAGCGATTTCTGGCAACTGCAAGCTACACTTGAAGAGGGAGTCAGATGGCATCCATCGGTAAACCACCAAGCAGTGCTGAGGAAAGCAGCAGGCAAGTTCAATTGATCCGTGCCACGTTTAATCAAATTTCTCATTGAAAGATTGCTTGCTTTCCTACTTACAGTTCTGAGTGCAAACAAAATCTCCCACACTTGAGGAACAGTTGCTTGTTTAAAATCCAGCTTCTGGCTGAAAACATCTATTATTAGAACCCAGTATGCAAATGAAAATAAATGAGACTTTAAAATGGACATTGGTCTTACCATTGTGCATTGCACAGTAAAGTTAGGGCAAAATAGAGGATTTTGGCTGGAATCTTGTGAAAAACAAAGCCTTGGTTCAATTTTTTAAAAGAAAATTAGGCAGAAATACCATTGAAACAAAAGTCTGTGGTTTGTAACAGCTAGCTTTAACAACTAAATGTCTTAATAGGGTTGCCAACTCTGGCTGGACATATTCCAGGAGATGGAATCATATAACCTCCTATCTTCAGCTGCCCCTGCTCCAGACTTCTGCCATTGGTCGTCCAACATGTCAATCATCACAGAGCCCCTCCTTCCCAAGGCTTTTCAATGAGTCCCGGTTCTGACTTTTGAAAATCTGGGGCAGAATTTTTTTGTCCCACGGGCTGGTGCACCTGACCTGAACTGGAGTGACTTCGGGCGAGTGTCCCGATGTCATCGCACACTCTCATGATCTTTCGGTTGACGGGAGCGCGCGAGAGTCAGCAGTGCACCCACTGACAATTGAAAGGCCTATTAAGGCTCTAAAACAAGTAATTAATTTGTATTTTTCGCTACCTGCTCAACCGTTTGGTTGGCAGGCGGGCGAATAGGCCAGGCAGCCTTTGCATTTTTTACAAGTCCTCATCCGGGATGGTTACTAAATGGTTACTAAAAAAATATATAATTTTTTTAACGTCATTTTTAGCCTGTCCCTCTTCATGTGACTTGAGTCACATGTGGGGACATGTTTACATCATTTGTAAAATGTTGCTCCCTGAGGCAGCTCTGTGCATTCAGGGAGCTTTCAGTGTGTGCTCCCCCGCACATCCGCACACTTCAGCACTCGCACTCCACCCGCCCCCACCCTGGCAGCGCTGATACTCTCAGCGCACGTTTCACGCTGGCTGTTAATTGGCCAGCCAGCGTGAAATCGCGGTTAGAGCCCGATCGCGGGTGGCGGTCAGTCTCATGGCCGCTCCCGAGTCCGCCCGCCGCGCCCGCCTAACGAGGGAAAATCCTGCCCCTGGTCACCCTAGGCATGGACCAACCTGCAAAATGTGTCAGGAATTCCCATTCCAAGCACCAGCCAAACTTCCTGCACTCCCTGTGCAGCCATCCTCAATTAGCAGCTGTCCGAGAGAAAGGGAATGGTGGCTCTGGACTAGAGTTGTTGCAGCCCTAAAGGGGCAAATAGAAAGATGAGGTGCTGTTCCACAAACTTGCATTGAGCTTTATTGGAGCAGTAAATGAGGTCAGAGTGGGAATGAGATGGGAATTAAAGTGGCAATTGGCCAGCAGCTTCGAGTCACAATTGCACACTGAACGGAGGCACTGAACGTTTCTGGAATTTTTATTCCAAATTTCTAGCATCTGCAGATTTTTGCTTTTGTGTTCGAACTAGATCAGGAGCCAGAGTTAGGCTGACTAACAAGGGGAGGAAAAAGAGAAAGAAATGGGTGCACCATTTAAAAATGCTCAGACTAAAGATTGGCAAGGGGCAATAACAACACAAGAAGGAAATTCAAAGTTAATGCAGGGGAACTGTGGGTCACCTTCAAGGTGGAAACAGCCGAACATCCTTTATCCATAAACCCGAAAATCAAACACAACCAAAAGCCGCAGGTTTTTTGACCCTCGTTGGCAGTTAGCACTGGAAGTCTAGTTATTTGTCTGCACTGTTTACCTTGCGATTTTTGTGGTGAACATGTCAAAAAGAAACTTATCACAGGCATCCTGTATTTATTATTCAGTGATACGTCTCACTTTTCTAGGCATTTTATTTCCTTTTGACTATAGCTGGCTTAAGCTATTGAAATGTAAGTTTATATGTAGCATCCGAAAACCAAAATTATCTGAAAGCCAAAACGTAATCGGTTCTGAGGGTTTCGGATAAACTTGTATACTGATATTTTCCAGAAACACAGGGTGGAAGAAAAGGAGAATCTATGTAATGTGATAGCTGGACAGATTGAAACAAATAATGATCTCCTTGGCCTTGACAGCCCCTAATGCCTCCATGACTAGCGTTAATTGTTCCTCACTGTGCCTCTGAGTAATGAATGGAGACCTGTAGTGTCTGGTTCACAATCCTCTGGACTTGCTGCAATGTCTTTTTTTCCATAGAGAGGCGAGCATTGTTGCACCAGCATTTCTGGCATTCAAATAACCAGTTTTTGCCAAATTTACAATGTCACGATGACCTGATTAATGAGGTCACGATGGTTACAGATCGTCTGCCAGCTGCCCACATTAAAAAAAGGGCAGTGCCAAACAAAAAGGTCATTGTGAGCTCTGCGTTGGCCAAGTCAGCAATAACTAGTAATCCGGTGATTTGAGTTCAGATCCCACCCTGGCAGCTTGTGAATTTGAATTAAATAAATCTGAAATTAAAATTTAAAAAAACTAGAATTACTATCAGTAATGATGATCATGAAATGACCAGCTTCTCATAAAACTGGTTCACTAAGGTCACATAGGGAAGGAAATCTTCTGTCCTTTCCCAGTCTGGCCTATATGTGACTCTAGACATACTGCCATGCAGTTGACTCTTAACTGCCCTCTGAAATGGCCTAGCAAGCCACTCAGTTATACCAAACAGCTACAATAAATACAATAGGAAAAAAATCTGGACTGACCACCTGGTATCAGCCTAGGTATTGGATTCAGACACGACAAAGGTACACCCAGCCCAGCTGAACCTGCAAAGTCCTCCTCACAAACATCTGGGGCCTTGTTCCAAAATTGGGACAGCTGTTCCACAGACTAGTCAAGCAACAGGCAGATGTAGTCATACTGAATCACACCTTACAGCCAGTGTCGCAGACTCTTCCATCACAGACTGGCAGGACAGACCCACCAAAAGTGGCAGCACAATGGAATACGAAACAGGAGGGAGTGAGCCTGTCAATTCTCAACATTGACTCCGGGCCCCAGGAAGTCACATGACATCAGGTCAAACACAGGCAAGGAAATCTCTGGCTGATTACCACCTACCATCCTCCCTCAGCTGATGAATCAATACTCCTCCATGTTGAAGAAGCACTGAGGGTTGCAAGGGCACAGAATGTACTCAGGATGGGGGACTTCAGTGTTTTTCACAAAGAGTACTACTGACCGAGCTGGCCAAGCCCTGAAGGACATAACTGGCGAGCAGGTCCTGCAGCAGTTGGTGAGAGAACCAACATGAGGGAAAAATCAATTTGACTTCATTCTTATCAATCTATTTGTCACAGGTGCATCTGTCCATGACAGCACTGGTAGGAGTAAGCACCACACAGTCCTTGTGGAGATAAAGTCCCGTCTTCACACTGAATACGTCATCCATTATGTTGTGGCACTACCACCACATTAATTCGATAGATTCAGATCAGATCTAGCCACTCAGAACTGACATTCATGAGGTGCTATGGGCTATCAACAGCACAGAACTGGAATCCACCACAATCTATAACCCCATTGCCCTTTTCTACCATCAAGCCAGGTAAGCAATTCTGGTTCAATAAGGAGTGTAGGAGAAGGAGCAGCACCAGGCATACCTAAAAATGATGAGGCTACAACACAGGACTATTTGCATGCCAAACAGTGGATGCTGCATGAGATCGACAGAGCTAAGGACATCCCATAACCAACAGGTCAGATCTAAGCTCTGCAGCCCTACCACATCCAGTCAATGGTGGTGGACAAATTAAAACAACTAACAAAAGGAGGAGGTTCCATGAACATTCCCATCCTCAACAGCGGCAGAGCTCACAATGAGGATTTTATTTTTATTAATTATGGGATCACTGTATAGGCCAGCATTTATTACCCATCCTTAATTGCCTTTGACAAGGTGGTGGCGAATTGCTGCTGTCAATGTGGTGAAGGTAATCCTACAGTGGTGTTGGGAGGGAATTCCCAGATTTTCACCCAGCGACAGTGAAGGAACAGCGATATAGTTCCAAGTCAGGATAGTGTATGACTTGGAAGGAAACATGAAGAAGGTGGTGTTCTCTTACACTTGCAGCCCTTGTCCTTGTAGGTGGTAGATGTTGTGGACTTGGAAGGTGCTGTCAAAGGAAGCTTGGCAAGGTGCAGTAGAGTATCTTGTAGATGGTACACACTGCAGACACAGTGTGCCAGTGGCATAGGGAGTAAATTTTGAATGTGATGGGCAAGTGCAAAAGGCAAGGGTGAAGTGTTTTCAACTTTCTAAGTCAGAGATGACGGGATGATGATTCACCTCAGCCTCCTCCTGATGTCCCCATCTTCACAGATGTCAACCTTTAGCCAATACAATTTGCTTCACATGATATCAAGAAGTGACTGAGTGCACTGGATAGATGGGCCTGACAACATCCTGATGAAGGCTTGTTCAACTTATTCTTTCCATAAATGTGAAAACATTTCATCCATCCTAACTCCATGCTTGTATTTTCAGCAAATCCAGTAAAAACGTGAAAGAGTCTCTCTTCCTTTTAATTTACATTTTCATTCCAACATTCCCCCTCCTTCCAATTGACTTTGTGCAATTTTCATTGTCACAGATATCCCCAGTCTAATTAACCTCCTGAGGGGGTTAAATATTCACAGGTAAAACTTCCCAGAAAGTTCACTACTGACTTTTGCCCTATGCTGCTATTTTTACTCCGATAATACCTTCTATAATCAAGCCAATGGGAAAGAAGGGTGAATGTAGCTACAACTGCCGATTCCTTTTCCAGAGCATGATATTGAGAGGACATTTTATGATAAGGCCATATCTACAGGAGGAAGAAAATCTGACCAGACCCCAATTTTAAGTGCAGATGAGCAGGCAGCGAGATGAGTTGGAAATTCAGAAGTAAAATAGCCCAGGCCCTATTCAAATCCCACTGGCTATGTTCCTATCTCTTCTAGGCAGGAAGTGGCACAAAAAGAATACAATTGCATGGCCAAAAGGATGCCTATCAACAGTAGGATCATCTCCTAGGACACCCTTGCTGGGGTCTAGAATTTAGGAAGAGAATATGGGGAGAATCTGCAGCTGTGGAGCTTGTCTTGTGGGCACTCCTGTTATTCCTGACCCCACAAGAGAAGTTAAAAAATTACCTCTTTGGGCCTCTTCTGACCCTGGCTCCCTTCTTGCCATCTGGTGAGATAGCCATAGTGGTTTCCCGTCCTAGCCGTCAGATAAAATTGCAGTTGGTCACAATTACACCATTAGGCCCAACATGCATGCCTAAAGAAAGGGGCAACCAGCTTTGGGTGGGTTCCTTGTCACTTGAAGGAGAGCAGATTAAAATTCAGAATGGTGGGTTCCTTGTCACTTTTTGATGGGTAAATAACCTGGGTGATTTTAATTGCTTACTCACCCGGTTTCTGCCAGGTTCACTGGTCTGAGTCTGCCCTGTGCCTTGTCCTATGCATAGTCAGCATTGAATGAGCTGAGGGGTAATTGAATGCTTCGCACAGGTCAGCAGTAAACATGTTTCATGTTGACAGTGTTATGATGTGACAGGTGATATGTGCCAAGTAGACCAAATCCACAAGGGAGACTCGGCCAAGCTGTCACAATGGTTTTGCAATTTGTATTTATTATGAGAAGAGTTGTGCCTGAATTCAGAAGTAATGAGTCCACTAACACCTCTAATGATTTCAAACATTAAATTAAAACATTTATTAACAAAAGAAAATGATATAAACACTAACATAAGATTACAGTTCAGCAGGTCTGACAGCATCTGCGGAGAGGAACACAGTTAATGTTTTGAGTCCGTATGACTCTTCAACAGAACTAAGGAAAAATAGAAAAGAGGTGAAATATAAGCTGGTTTAAGGGGGTGGTGGGACGGGTAGAGCTGGATAGAGAGCCAGTGATAGGTGGAGATAGCCAAAAGATGTCAGACAAAAGGAAAAAGAGGTGTTAAAGTTGGTGATATTACCTAAGGAATGTGATAATAGGTGACATTAAGGGTAGAAAGCAGGACGAGCAAGGTACAGGTAGCCCTAGTGGGGGTGGGCTGGGGGGAAGGAATCGAAATAGGCTAGAAGGTAGAGATAAAACAATGGATGGAAATACATTTAAAAATAATGGAAATAGGTGGGAAAAGAAAAATCTATATAAATTATTGGAAAAAAGGGGGATCGGAAAGGGGGTGAGGATGGAGGAGAGAGTTCATGATCTAAAATTGTTGAACTCAATATTCTGTCCGGAAGGCTGTAAAGTGCCTAGTCGGAAGATGAGGTGCTGTTCCTCCAGTTTGCGTTGAGCTTCACTGGAACAATGCAGCAGGCCAAGGACGGACATGTGGGCATGAGAGCAGGGTGGAGTGTTGAAATGGCAAGCGACAGTGAGGTCTGGGTAATGCTTGCGGACAGAACGAAGGTGTTCTGCAAAGCGGTCACCTAGTCTGCGTTTGGTCTCTCCAATGTAGAGGAAACCGCATTGGGAGCAGCGGTTCCAATTGAGGGAAGTGCGAGTGAAGCGCTGCTTCACTTGAAAGGAGTGTTTGGGCCCTTGGACGGTGAGGAGTGGGGAAGTAAAGGGGCAAGTGTTACAACTTCTGTGGTTGCGTGGGAAGGTGCCGTGGGAGGGGGTTGAGGTGTAGGGGGTGATGGAGGAGTGGACCAGGGTGTCCCAAAGGGAATGATCCCTGCGGAATGCCGCCGGGGGTGTGAAGGGAAGATGTGTTTTGTGGTGGCATCATGCTGGAGTTGGTGGAAATGGCGGAGGATGATCCTTTGAATGCGGAGGCTGGTGGGGTGATAAGTGAGGACAAGGGGGACCCTATCATAGTTCTGGGAGGGAGAGGAAGGTGTGAGGGTGGATGCGCAGGAGATGGGCCGGACATGGTTGAGGGCCCTGTCAACCACCGTGGGTGGAAAACCTCGGTTAAGGAAGAAGGAAGACATGTCAGAGGAACTGTTTTTGAAAGTGGCATCATCAGAACAGATGCGACGGAGGCGAAGGAACTGAGAGAATGGGATGGAGTCCTTACAGGAAACGGGGTGTGAGGAGCTGTAGTCGAGGTAGCTGTGGGAGTTGGTAGGCTTGTAATGAATATTGGTGGACAGTCTATCACCAGAAATTAAGACAGAGAGGTCAAGGAAGGGAAGGGAAGTGTCAGAAATGGACCATGTGAAAATGATGGAGGGGTGGAAATTAGAAGCAAAATTAATAAATTTTTCCGGGTCCAGACGAGAGCATGAAGTGGCACCGAAGCATCTACATGCCTTTAGAAATGTACTTTTCCCATAATGTAAAAATCTTTCATGTTGTCAATATGGCCCTTATCCCTTTTGGAAAAAATAAACATCGTAACCTTGCCCTATTCATCTTGTTAGTTGTAAACATCCTACCATCCCTTTGAAAATTAAACAGCTCCCCATTTATCTTAAAATACAAATTTCATTCACACCTTATCTACTGATTCTTATACTCTAGCTCACTCATTAGCATTTCAAAAGCCTTTTTACACCTAATTTCTTTTGATAATTTCAATCTTGCTGTCTATCTGACTCTAAGTCAATTAAATCAGCCACACAGCCACAATCAGACCCATAGGCCTACAGTAATATTGTGAAAAATATGATAGTTTTGTGACCATAGGAAACGCTTGAAGCATGTCGTCATGAGGCTATGCCCCTTTATTTTTTTGAAAATATGATTTTTCATCTTTCAACTGACTGGAAATTTTGCACTTTGAACCAAGGCAGAGCAAACTGCTTAAAAATGCAAGGGCTACATTCCAAGGTGAAGGTGAGAAACAAACAAATCACCCTCAGAGGAGTGTGAAGAGAGAGACATTTCCTGTAATCCAGACACCCATTGAAACTTGTAACTAAGGAAGGGACATTAAAAAATGCAAAGTACTGGATATTGAAACAATGACTGCCACAGACAGACACACCCAAAACCTCTTGGAAATACACAATGGGTGAAGCATTTCAAGGCAAGGCTGCCCAGCTACTTGAGAGAGATTGCAAGTAACACAGGTGGTGTCAAGAAAGTCTTCAGCAGAGGAAACAAGCTGAGCTGCTCTCTCTCCCTCTCTCTCTTTTGAAATAAGTATGCCACCTGGTTCGAGAAGCCAACTGTACCAGAACACTACCAGAAAACTAAGATCTCATAACAATTGCAACATATTTTACATCTGGCCAAACCCAAGAACCATGCTAACCTAAATCAGCTGCAGTATTTAAGGACAATCAAAGGGCATTTAACCATATATTCTTTTACCTTTATCTATTGGACTCTAACTCCTTTTAGTTCTGATACCTGTGTGTGTATGTCTGTGTGTGCATGTGCATAGGCTCAAGTGACTGCATGACGGCAAAATGCTTAATGTCGCATTTTTATTATTTTTCTCTGATTTGGTAGATAATAAATTTGCCCTTTCTTTGACTCAAGTAAACCTTGTTTGATTGGCTCCTTTTTGTTCAAAGCTTAAATAGTTAAATATTTTCTGATTTTCTGAAAAGGACATATCCTCGTGAAAAAGAAACTTAAACCTTTGTTGTGACCAACTGAGGAGGTTGAATAGAGAGAAGCCAGTTCACCCCTTCTCACCTGGTTGTAACTATGTGTTTTTAGTACCATCTACAGAGATGTAGGTAGCCAACACACTAGTTCATTGGTGGTCAATACCTTATTAATTTGTCAATTCAGTACTATTTCAGTAATTCCTACATGGCTACTGGTCTAAAATCTATTCAAAGTTTAGTTTATAATGCCAACTACCTATAACATTTTCTCCAATGCTTCCTTCATAGGAAATGTTGTTTTATAGCAATGCACATCTGGCTGAGGAGAAGCAATGCCGTGGAAGATTAATATTCCTTTCCATGTAATCATATACCATGTGTCCTGCAATGTTGGTTAACCAATTGAATAACTAAAATTTAAAAATCTTTTCTGCCTGTTAGCTACTAGCTGCTGTTCAAAGCAAGTTTAAAACACTATTACCCATTGCACAATATGATTAATTTACTCATTGAATTGTCTTTCATGCCTTCCTTTTTCTTACTTCAATGCTTTTTTAAAAAAATTTTTATTGGATGTGGGCATCGTTGGCTAGGCCAGCATATATTGCCCATCCCTAATTGCCCTTGAGAAGGTGGTGGTGAGCCGCCACCTTGAACCGCTGCAGTCCATGTGGTGTAGGTACATCCACAGTGCTGGTAAGAAGGCAATTTCAGGATTTTGACCCAGCGGCAGTGAAGGAATGGCAATATCATTCCAAGACAGGATGACGTGTGGCTTAGAGGGGAACTTGCATGTGGTAATGTTCCCATGTATCTGCTGCCCTTGGCCTTCTAGGTGGTAGAGGTCCCAGGTTTGGAAGGTACTGTTGAAGGAGCCTTGGGGAGCTGCTACACTGCATCTTGTAGATGGTACATACTGCTGTCACTGTGCATTAGTGGTGGAGGGAATGAATGATTAAATGGTGGATGGGATGCCAGTCAAATGGGCTGCTGTGTCCTGGATGATGTCAAGCTTCTTGATTGGCGTTGGAGCTGCACCCATCCAGACAAGTTGAGAGTATTCCATCACACTCCTGACTTATGCTTTGTAGGTAGTGGGCAAGCTTTGGGGTGTCAGAAGGTGAGTTACTTGCCACAGAATTCCCAGCCTCTGTGAGCTGCTCTTGTAGTCATATCTCACCTTCAACCCATCTCCAAAGTTTAGGTTTCAAGTGAATGGTTAGTCTCCGCAATAATTGAAGACTTTTAACAGCATGCATGTGCAATGTGTTGAACTTCCTAGGATGCACAGGTCTGAATTAATGTTGGAGATCTTGTGTTTATCCTTATCACATTGAGAATTTGAGAAAGCTGCTTTTCTTTATTACAAAAGAGAAACCCAAGAGCAAGTCTCTGGAACTAGTGTTCTACCAAGCAGCACAAGGGAAGTAGAGAGGGTCTTAAACTAAATAGTGAGGGAAAAGGATCAAATTTGGAAAGGTGTCGTAAGTCAAAGAGTAGAGACAAGGCAAGAGAGAAAGGTATTAATATGGGAAATGATAAATAGACCATGACAGGAAGGGACAAAAAGTATAAATCTAAGAGTATATCAGCAGAAAAGGTTCGAGGTTACAAAAATAATAAAAGGTCAAAACTAAAGGCTCTGTATCTGAATGCACGTAGCATTCGAAGCAAAACAGATGAACTCATAGCTCAAATAGAAATAAATAAGTATTATCTGATAGCAATTACAGAGACATGGCAGCAGGGTGATAGATTGGGGCCTGAATGTTGAAGGGTACATGGCATTTGGGAAGGACAGGAAGCTAGGAAAAAGGTGGAGGGGTGGCTCGAGGAATGACCTAAGTTCAGGAAACCAGGATGTAGAAGTGGTTTGGGTAGAGATGAGAAATGATAAAGGCAAGAAGTCATGTGTGGGAGTGGTATACAGGTCCCCCAACAGTAACCGCATGGTAGAATGGGCTATAAAGGAAGAAATAATGGGAGTTTGTCAGAAAGATACAGCAATAATCATGAGGGATTTTAATCTGCATATAGACTGGGAAAAACTGATGGGCAAAGGTAGCCTAGATGAGGAATTCATAGAATGTTTTCAGGATAGTTTTTAGAACAGCACCTTCTTGCAAATCCAGAGTACAAGCTACATTAGATCTGGTATTATGCAACAAGATAGGATTAATTAATTATCTCATAGTGAAGGCACCCCTAGGTAGCAACGATCATGGTATGATTGAATTTTACATTCAGTTTAAGGGAGAGAAGAGTGGGTCTAAGACTACTACTTTAAACTTAAATAAGGGCAACTATGAGGTATGAAAGCAGAGCTAGCTAAAGTGAACTGGCAAATTAGGTTAAGGATAGGTCAATAGAGATGCAGTGGCAGACATTTAAGGGGATATTTCGGAATACACAGAATAGATTCATTCCAACGATCTGTGGTTAACTAAAAAAAATTAAAGAACGTATCAACTTAAAGAAAAAGTACATAATTACTCAAGGATGGGTGGCAGGTCAGAAGGTTGGACAGAATATAAAAAACAGCAAAGAATGATTGATACGGAGGGAAAAATTAGAGTACGAGAAAGCTAGCTAGAAACATTAAAGCACAGTAAGCGTTCCTATATTTGAAAAATGAAAGAGTTAACAAAGTGAGCATTGATCTTATAGTAAGTGAGCCAGGGGAATTAATCATGGAAAATAAGGAGATGGAAAATGAATTGAACAGGTATTTTGCATTGATCTTCTTTATCGAGGAAGTAACATCCCAGAAATAGCTATAAATCAGGGAATGGGAGAGACAAACTCAAGAAAATTAAAATCAGCAGGGAAATGGTACTGAGCAAATTATTGGAGCTGTGGGTTGACAAGTCCCTGGGTCCTGATGGACTTCATCCTATTGTCTTAAAAGAAGTGGCAAGTGAGATAGTTGATGCATTGGTTTTAATTTTCCAAAATTCCCTAGATTTGGGGAAGGTTCCATTAGATTGAAAAGTAGCAAATATAATTCTTTTATTCAAAAATGGAGACAGAAAACAGAAAACTACAGGCCAGTTAGCTTAACATCTGTCATAGGGAAAATGTTGGAAGCTATTATTAAAGACGTTATAGCAGGGAACTTGGAAAAATCCAAGGTAATCAGGCAGAGTCAATACGGTTTTGTGAAAGGGAATTCACGTTTAACCAATTTATTGGAGTTCTTTGAAAAAGTAACATGTGGTGTGAATAAAGAGGAACCAGTGGATGTACTGTACTTGGATTTCCAAGGCATTTGATAAGGTGCCACATCAAAGATTATTGGGAAATAAAAGCTCATGGTGTAGGGAGTAACATATTGGCATGGATAGCCAAGATTGGCCAGCTAACAGGAAAGAGTAGGCATAAATGGGTCATTTTCTGGTTGGCAAGATGCAACTAGTGGTGTGCCACAGGGATCAGTGCTGGGGCCTCAACTTTTTAGAATTTATATAAATGACTTGGATGAAGGGATCAAAGGTATGGTTGCTAAATTTACTGATGACACAAAGATAGGTAGGAAAGTAAATTGACATCTCATTTTTAGGTATGCCTGGTGGTGCTGCTGGCATGCCGTCCTGCACTCTTCATTGAGCCAGGGCTGATCCCCTGGCTTAATGGTAATGGTAGAGTGGGGGATATGCCGGGCCATGTTCCAGTACAACTCTGCTACCGCTGATGGCCCACAGTGCCTCATGGCTGCCCAATTTTGAGTTGCTAGATCTGTTTGAAATCTATCCCATTTAGCACAGTGGTAGTGCCACACAACACGTTGGAGGGTATCCTCAATGTGAAGGCAGGATTTCGCCTCCACAACAACTGCGCGGTGGTCACTCTTACCAATACTGTCATGGACAGATGCATCTGCGGCAGGCAGGTTGGTGAGGATGAGGTCAAGTATGTTTTTCCCTCATTGGTTCCCTCACCGCCAGCCGCAGACCCTGTCTAGCAGCTATGTCTTTTAAGACTCAACCAGCTCGGTCAGTAGTGGTGCTACTGAGCCACTCTTACTGATGGACATTGAAGTCACCGACCCAGAGTACATTCTGCACCCTTGCCACCCTCAATGCTTCCTCCAAGTGGTGTTCAACATGGAAGAGTACTGATTCATCAGCTGAGGGAGGGCGGTACGTGGTAATCAGCAGCAGGTTGCTTTGCCTATGCTTGACCTGATGCCATGAGACTTCATGGGGTCCGGAGTCAATGTTGAGAACTCCCAGGGCAACCCACCCCCCGACTCTATACCACTGTGCTGCCACCGCTACTGGCTCCATCCTGCTGGTGGGATAGGGCATGCCCAGGAATTATGATGGTGGTGTCTGGGACATGTCTGTAAGATATGATTGCGTGTGGATGGCTATATCAGGCTGTTGCTTGACTAATCAATGAGACAGCTCTCCCAATTTTGGCACTAGCTCCCAGATGTTAGTGAGGAGGATTTTGCAGGGTCGACAAGGGTAAGATTGCCATTGTCATTTCCTGTGCCTAGGTTGATGCCCAAAGGTCCGTCTGGTTAAATTCCTTTTTGGTGACTTTGTAGCAGTTTGATACAACTGAGTGGTTTGCTAGGCCGTTTCAGAGTCAACCACATTGGTGTGGGTCTGGAGTCAGATTTCCTTCCCAAGGACACTAGTGAGCCAGATGATTCACAATCGACAATGGTTTCATGGTCATCATTAGACTTTTAATTCCAGATTTTTTTTGAATTCAAATTCCACCATCTGCCATGGTGGGATTCAAACCCAAGTCCCCAGACTGGTAATCCAGTCTCTGGATTAGTCCAGCAACAATACCACTGCAGCATCACCTCCCCACCAAGGCACAAGTCAGGAGTGTGATGGTATACAATCCACTCGCCTGGATGAGTGCAGGTAAAACAACACTAAGCTTGATGCTTTCCAGGAAAATGCAGCCCACTTGATTAGTGCCCCATCCAGCACCTTAAAGGTCCACTCCCTCCACCACTGGCAGAGTGGCATTGTTGTGTGCTATCTGCAAGATGCACTGCAGCAACTCACCAAGGCTCCTTAGACACCACCTCCCAAACCCATGACCTCTACCATCTAGTAGGGCAAGGGCAGCAGATGCATGGGAACACCATGACCATGTGGTTAGTAGTACGTCACTCACCATTTTGACTTGGAAATATATCACCATTCCTTCACTGTCACTGGGTCAAATCCTGGGAACTCCTTTCCTAACAGCACTGAGTGTACCTACACCACATGGACTACAGCTGTTAAAGCTGGTAGCTCTCTACCAACTTCTCAAGGGCAATAAATGCTGGCTGAGCCAATAATGCCCAACAATCAATGTGCCTTTCCCACTAGGGCATAACACTCCTATTCCAATGTAATTTACAATCCATCATGCCCAACATACCAAGCTCAAAAAAGTGCAGCTTCTGACATCTAAAACCAAATGAATCTCAATTAAATCATGCTGTTTGGAGCACAAAGATTTATGTAATCTGAAAGTGCAACTGAAGGGGTTCATGCAACAGTCTCCTACCACCAGTTACATTAGGAACAGTATTGTGAACTTATTCCAGCAGAAGACATTCATTTTATGCCATGTTTCAAGCTACAAGATCCCTATAGCCCAACATATGCCCCTATTTAATTCAGTCCCGACAAAAGGTCACCAAGCTGAAGCACTGACTGTGTCTCCCTTTTTGCAGCTGTTGTCCAACCTGCTGAGCATTCCCAGCATTTTGCGCTTATATTTCTTATTCAGTAACTGATCATGAAGATGTGGCCCTGAACTTCTGGGCGGTGCTGGTGATTTCTACAGGAAGAAGCAGACATCTTATCTTGAACCAAAACACAAATGAAAACATTTGTTACTCTGAGAATCTGATGTTTAATTGAAAGCTAGGTTTGAGCAACCCATTAAATTTTAATCATTTGTTTTTTTTAGCCAACAATTAATGTCTACCACATATATGTTGTAGGTTGAGGGCTATTCATCATAAAACAAGTCCCCAAACTCTCATTCTTCTAAATGTGAGGGAGTACTGGACAAATTTACTCAGCTTTTCATAGTACAATACATCCTAGGAGCCAACCTGGTGAATATTCACTGTACCGTCACCAATGCAAGTGTCATCTTCCTTAGATAGAGATCAAAACTGTGCCCAGTATTCCATGTGCGGTCTCACTAAAGCCCTATATCATTGTAGCAAGACTTTCTTGTTCTTGTACTCTAATCCTCTTGCAATAAAGGCTAACATGTCATTTGCTTTCCTAATTGCTTGCATGTCAACTTTGTATTCATTGTATGAGTACACCCAAGTCTCTCTGGATAACATTTAATTTTCACACATGGAAAAAAATTGCACTTTTCTATTCTTATGACCAAGTGAATTACCTCACACTTCCCCCACGTTATACTCCATCTGCCACCTTTTTGCCCACTCACTCAACCTGTTTATATCTCTTTGCAGCCTGTGTCCTCCTCACAACTTGCATTTCCACCTGGCTTTGCATCATCAGCAAAATTGCATTACTCCCACTCTCTTTGTCCAAGTCATTAATGTAGATTGTAAATCGCTGAAACCCAGCACTGATCCATATGGCACTCCACTCGTTACAGCCTGCCAATTTGAAGATGCCCCATTTGTCTCCTCTGGGTTTCTTGTTCATTAACTAATCCTCCATTCATGCTAGTACCCCGAGCTTCTCATCTTTCGTAGTAACATTATGTGGCACCTTATCGAATGCCTTTTGGAAATCCAAGCATACGACACCTGCTGGTTCCCCTTTATCTGCCCTACTAGTTACATCCTCAAAACTAAAATTTGTCAAACACTATTTCACTATAACATTATTGGATTCTGTAGCCCCTTCTAGAATGAATGTGGAAAACTTTATGATGCTACACATCAAAGGATGAAATGCACAAATCTTCAATTGAGTGGGATAAAGCAAGAGCAGCTCATTATCTGACTATTTGCAGCTTAGAGGGAAGAATACACATTAGAACAAAGTTCAGCAAAGGAAAAAGCATAATTCAAAATCCAATGGCACTTAATGCAGGAAGCAACAGTAACAGCATTCGGAAATTTTACATCAAAGGCATTATAATAAATACAAGTTGTTGCTAGTGTTATAAATAAATCCCATAAACCAAAATTAGTTTCGAGTTTGTGTGTGGCATCCTTTGTAATGTCTGAAATGCACCTTTTTAAAATGCAGCATTGATTAAACACTGCTTTTATTGCATAAACAGTTTTTATTGGCACCCTTCAAGAATTCCAGGATATACTGTAAATGGTTCTTTTGAGGCAAACTTACTCCGTCATTAGTGACATTGAATGCAGGAATTGCATGGGTAAAAAAATTCTAATGATACAAATGCAGAACCAAATGTAACAAATGTACAGGTGTTTCATGTTCCAGTAACTGTAGCATTGGCATGGTTTAAGTCCATTAAAGTAATGATGCAAAGTACAATCCTGCACCATTTCTTAGCTTGGAGGCCACCTACAGAATTTCTCTTTTTAAACAGGTGTACTATAAATTCAAATTGATTACAGAAAAGAAAACCAAATTAGGTTACTTACTTTTTGAAAACATCAGAAAAAATGGAGTTCCTTTGTACCAAAAAGATACGAATATACTATACCCTTAAGATATTACCAACTGTCTACAGCAACCACAATCACAAATCTAAGCTTTGGAAATTGCCTAGAATGTGCCTCAACATTAATGCAACTGCACCAAGCTTCAAAATAAAAGTGTGACTATCAGAACCAATTAATTTAATTTTCACCCCTCTCATCACATGTATCCTAGATACAGAATATTACAGGTCACATTTATGCTTTTAAAGCTTTTACATTAGCCAATTTGTTGCCATTTACTTTAGTATTCCAGGAATATAAAATCAAAATTGGACCTCCAAGTTTCATGTTAAAACAGTATTTGTTCAAGACGACATTGATCTGTTCTGACCCAAAGCTATGCTAATAATATTGAATATTCACACACAAGTATATTTCGTTGTTCTTTAAATTTGTTCCATTAACTTGGGCATTCATTTTTATTCAACACCACTTGATGCTCAATGCAAGTGCACACAGGTAATGTCAGGATAAGCAATAATCAGTTAAGAATGTTAATTCAGTTGACTCATTGCGGTGCCATTTTATTACTGCTGGTGACATCCAGTGACTCAGACCACTATTGAAGTGGTTACAACTCATTGTAAGCATGTATGCCCAGGTTACTTTACTTGAATACCTACTCTAGTTAAGTGCTTTATTAAAAAAATCTCCCAATGAATGTACAGGACAACCACTCACGTAAAATATTTTACACTCTGCCCCCATTCTCATTATTGCACTTGCTACCTTGTTAACTGCTCCTTTTCTTTTAAATGTTACTTGTGTTGAATATACACTCTGGCTAAGTGAATTTTAAAAAAAATCATCTAATACATCATGGGAGTGTATTGCATCACCATGTCATTACAGTATCAGTGGCAAGATTGATAGAAGAGAATGTAGTGCAGTAGGAAGTGGCAATAAACTACCAAATAAATATCTCATCTCCGCCCAGTGAAACTTTGATCCTTGGAAATACAAATGATAATTCTTCTACCCAACTATTAGAGCTAGTGACTTGGAACCTTGGAAGTGAATTATAAAATAAGCTCTGAATATGCCAATTTGAAAGGTGCTGAAAAGTTCATCTGATGGGCCAGCAGGTTTCCCTGGAGAGTAGCCGTAATATAGACCAAGTTGGCTGTAAGTTATTCTGGGTGGAGTAAACTGATCCCAGTCAGGCCAGCAGTAGAGGCACCACAATTGTTCTCAGGACCCTGGGATAGAAATGGAAATAGCTAGAGGTCCAGCTCCAGATCATTTATTTAGCAACCGCTTCTAGGCATGCAAGCATTGAATATAAAAAAGGATTCGACTATGTAGTAATGCCCCATAGCTCAACAGCCTGCTGGCACTCAAATGAACAATGGCCAACTAGAGAAGATAGAAGAGGGCAGATGGGGTTCATGAAACTAGAAGTCAATGCCTTCAGAAAAGTGGGCAGGATAATGAAAGGGAAAACTGGCAAGAAAATGGCTAATGGCACTCGGGGATGTTAACAGATATAATGGTACCTTAAACTTTAAATTTAAAAATCAACCTCTGCACCAAAATTTTAGGTGATACCAAATGAATGCCATCACCAATCAAACTAACAATACAGACAACCAAAATAAATCCCACACTACTATCATGAATATTAGAAAACAAAGAATCACTATCTTCCAGGATGATGCTGCCTTTGCCACTCATTGTAGAATTATAACCTTTTCTTTTAGCCACATTAAAGCTTCATTTCTGAGTTGTTTAGATAAAGTAAGATCATGAGAGCAACACTGGCATATTTATATTGTTTTGCAACATCTCTCATCAACACCTCTCATCAACACAGTCACTGCTATTGTTTAACTCACGGAACTCCTCAAATGGCTGAAGATGTGGTGAAATTTAATAAGGCCCATAAGCCTAAGTATTAACTTATTGCCATTTCACAATGCAACTTACAGCAATGGAATCAAAAATTGAATTCACTGTTTTAGTGGTGTGACCTGCTATTTAAACAATGAGAAAACAGTCATCACTTTGTAGGGCTGGTTTGTGAGCTACCAATTTTTATACACAAAAAAGAAAGAAAAATTGGATTACAGCAATGCAATATCCTGCATTTAATTCTAGTTTCTAAATCTTTGTATTTTACCCTGGTCTTTACATTTTAATAATTGTCAAATGAGAAATTCAGCAGTCATTATGAGTGAAATTTAGTGCATTAATAGCTGCAAGGGATAGAAAAAGATGCTGCAATGTGCTGCATGCAAATCAAACTATTTGAAATATGGTATTTTACATTATAGGGCCAATTTTAGTACATTTTTTTCTGATGTGCACATGTACATCAATACATTTTGTTTATGCAAAGCATTTGCACATAGATTTGAAGTCTTAACAGCCAATTTCAAATGCAACATCTTTGAAGTGAAGTGATATATTTTGTTAAATCCCTATTTCAGTACTGAGTTTTGCAAATGGGTGTAGAAAGTAGTTTCAAAAACATCAAAAAATGTATAACGATTCACCACCTTTTACTTTCTACAGTAGTATAGCAGCAGGTTTAGATACTGTGTCAATGCTTCTCTAACACAGATATCACTTCCTTCCTCTCACCTATACTATACTACATTTCTCCCAGGTTTCTCCTTAAAGCAACGCATGTCTGTAAATAGCAACGGCACATCATCCACGTGCATCATTGCTCTACACGATCAAATAAATCTTCCCTTGGGTCTGCAGAATGAGGTCTGATTATTAACTGATGATTCGGCTCACAGACTGTAGAGTGGGAAACTCATCATCCTCAAAATGTGAAGTCTTGTGGGTGACAAAGTCTTTCTGGGTCAGCACCTGTTGGCACGTGGGACACACCTGGCAGTCAAACTCCGAGTTCACAGTGGTTTGCCACGCATTTTTCTTGTTCTTTTTCGATTTGTTTGACCCTTGTTTCTCTCTCAAGTCTTTATGAGCAGAGAGAAGTTCCTGTTGCTTGGCTGTATCCGGCAGCAAAACCAGCAGTTCATTGAATATTTTCAAGAAATTTTCTCCCAGAAGTTCTCTGCAACTCCTATAATAGTCTGCAGCAGAAATCCGACCCTATGAACGCAAAAGGACAGTGATGTAAAAATGAAAATTAACCATAATCCATCAGATTCTAAATGGCTTGATAATAATCTAGAGACTACTGTTTTGAGGGCAGAAAAGTTGTTTTAGGAATCAAGTTTTTTTATCCAGCAGACAGACTGTAGTAGGTAATCCTTTTAGTGCAGAGACAACCCAGTAAACCGGAGGAACCACAACACAAAAGCTACCACAATTCTACTGGACAGTTTCATTCATACTACAAGGACATTAATTATATTAGTGCAATAGATGTTCTGAGATAGCATTAAAAGGAAGCTCCATTTCAGAGTTGCTCGCACTACACTTGATCTGGGAGGGCTTCTAGGTGATTCAGGATACAGGACTGGAAGGGACTCATCCACTTCCCAGTCTGGGCATTAATGCACAAAATTAACCCTACTAAAAGAAAACATTTTAAAACAATACTGGGGTAGGATTTGAATTTACTGTCTGGGTATAAAACAGGCACAGGGCCAGCCGGCAGGGGGTGGGGTTCAGCTGCCAGTTATAAAAATTACTCAATTTTCATTTATTTCATTACCAGCGTTTCACTTGTGTTGCAGCCATAAAAAGAAAAATCCAGTTAGGTCGAAAATTCTATGCTGAACACTCCTTCAAGGATAGCTATAGGCCAAGAAAGAAAATAAGCAATGCATCAGCGTTATTTTACATTTTGTTAATGTAGCTTACCTGTCTGAATTGTCCAGATTGAGTCTTAAATTTGTTGAATTTTGTTTCGTCATTGTGCAAAAGTGTATTTATTGACTGGATTAGTTCAACATTCCTCTGCTTGAAGTTCTCAGGAAGGAGGTAAATATTTGATGGTAGAGATCTACATGAAAACAAATTAGGAATTATTTTTTAAACCAGGCCAAAGAAGCAAATCAGCACCAGCAGTCATTTCTTGCCTCTTATCTCCCCCTTCCCCACTGCCACACTCTAGATATATCAGCCTTGCATGTATGCTATTACCATGCAGGAACTCATGGATAGAGGGCACACTAGAAAGTCGCAAACTTTAATGAGAACCATTTCTACATTGACTCCCTTTACATTCAGAATAGGTACCATTAAATTGAGACTAGAACTTAAATCAGTGAACAAGCCACACAAGTACAGAGCTGGTAAAACCATGGAAAAATAGCACACATCAGATTCTATTATTCAATAAATATGAAAAACCTAAAACTTAAGTCAGCAGCATTTCATTGAAAAATACCTGTAATACAGGCAGAATAAAATTCTATGATCATTCATGGCAAAACAGAAATTTTACTTTAAACCACTGCAGTCAGGTCAATGAAAAGAATCCGCTATATATTTCATAATATAAATGGACTGTGTCGCTCCATCTATGGTTTGTAAAAACACTGAAGTATTTATGAAGCACCCCAGCAAAACTGCAATACCTAATAATTTCCAATTATACTAATATATCCATTAAACGTCTTGTATCACATCAGATCTTCAGAATCTACAAATTAGCACAATAATGTAGTGTAGATCTGTTTTGCCAACAGAAACTGATTACAAATTGGAGAATAACGGATACCTAAAAATCATTGGCAGTCAGTACTTTAATTCAGGGTTTCTGATGCCAGAAGCTCAAGCATTTTATGTGCAACTTTCCCTCCTGATGGCAATTCCACAGATATTCAGGGCCCCAAGTGCTGACAAATTATTTAGAAGCGGAGAGCATCCCAGCTAATTCTGATTCTATTCTCAAATGCCATCCACACTTCCTGGAGGGTGTCATCAGTTAAAGAACGTTAATGTTAATATTCCATGTCCAGGGAACAGTAAACATATATATAAACATACTAGCCTTTCCAGTCAGAACAATTCCAGTTAGTTGTGTCAGATTTCTACTATAATATTCCAGGCTCTCAGTTTATTTTTAACATGGCTCTTGCCTAGGAACAAATAGCAGGTTTCAATTCTGACCCATGGCCAGCATTGGCTTGCACGTGAAATATAGCTGGATAAATCTCCTTTAGCCTGGCAAAGCACTTGGCCCTCATTCAATAATTCCTTCCATGAAACACAGTAGATTTCAGTAGATTGCACCAACTGGTTAAGAAACCCAAATGCAGGCTTGTGCCCTAACTTGCAGTGAACAGGATCCCAAGATGTAGAGTCATCAACAACTTATACCAATATAGCACCTTTGATGCAATGAAACATCCAAAGGCACTTCAAGGAACATTAGAAAACAAAGTTTGACACCGAGCCACACAAGAAGGTATTAGGGCAGGTGGCCAAAAGCTTGATAAAAGAGGTAAGTTTTAAGGAGCATCTTAAAGGGGAAAAGCAAGGTAGAGAGGCCGAGAGGTGTAGGGAGAGTATTCCAAAGCTTAATGCCTACTAAACCGAGGGGTGGCCACCAAAGGTTGAGCAATTAAAATCGTGGATGTTCAAGAGATGTGCAGATATCTCGGAGGGTTTTCTTTGTATTGGTTCATGGCAATGGTTAGGCCAGCATTTATTGCCCACCCCTAAATGCTTTCTGAGCGAGGGCATTTTAAGAGTCAGCCACATTGCTGTGTGTCTGGAGTCATATGTAGGCCAGGCCAGGTAAGAACAGCAGGTTTCCTTCCTTAAAGGACACTAGTGAACTAGATGGGCTGTGGGCCTGGAGGAGACTACAGAGATAGGAAGGGTGAGAATTTTAAAATCAAGATGTTGCTTTACCAGAAGCCAATGTAGGTCAGTGAGAGTAGGGGTAATAAGTGAACAGGCTTGGTACAAGTTAAGACAAGAGTAGCGGAGTTTTGAATGACCTCAAATTTATGCAGGGTTTCAGCAGCAGAAAAGCTGAGACCGGGTGAAATCAAACAATGTTACGGAGATGGAAACAGGTAGTCTTAGTGATGGCACGAATGAAGTCAGAAACTTGTCTCGGGGTCAAAAGATGATGCAAGGTTGCGGACACAGGCTTCAGACTGTTGCTGCAGAGACGGAGATGGTCTGTACCTAAGGGGAGTTTGTAGGTGAGGCCAAAAGCAATGATTTCAGTCTTCCTAATATTTAACTGGAGAAAATTTCTGCTCATCTAGCACTGGATCACAACCTGATGCCTTTCCGGTTTTTGGCAGGAGCAGTTTTTTGGCAAATCCCAATTCCTGCACAACCCGGCCAGCTCATTCGACAGTTAATGGGCCTTTTAATCCCAAAGTCATTATCTCGAGACCCACATTGGTAGATTTTTAAAAAATTTCATATTTATTTATTATCAAGAACACTGAACAACTGTGGTGAATAAAGATCCTTGTCACAGGTACAAGAATTATAAAGCGTGAACAGGGGCTTCCTGGGAGGTGCTGGTGGATAAGGATAACAGGAGTCCTCGGGTTAAGGTGCTTAATTGGGGGAAGGCTAATTATAACAATATCTGGCAGGAACTGAGGAATCTAGACTGGAGGCGGATGTTTGAGGGCAAATCAACAACTGACATGTGGGGGGCTTTCAAACGTCAGTTGATAAGAATTCAGGACTGGCATGTTCCTGCTAGGATGAAGGATTAGTATGGCAAATTTCAGGAACCTTGGATAACGAAGGATATTGAGAGATTAGTCAAAAAAGGGAAGCATTTGTAACGGCTAGAAGGCTGGGAACAGATGAAGCCTGTGGGGAATATAGAGAATGTAGGAAGAAACTTAAGCAAGGAGTCAGGAGGGCTAAAAGGGGTCATGAAAAGTCATTGGCAACCAGGATTAAGGAAAATCCCAAGGCCTTTTATACATATGTAAAAAGCAAGAGGGTAGCCAGGGAAAGGGTAGGCCCACTCAGGGACAGAGGTGGGAATCTGTGTGTGGAGCCAGAAGAAATGGGAGAGATACTAAATGAGTACTTCTCATCAGTATTCACCAAAGAGAAGGGCTTAACGGTCGATTTGTCTAGGGAAGAGTGTGTAGATAGCCTGGATCATGTTGAGATCAAAAAAGAGGTGTCAGGCGTCTTGAAGAATATTAAGGGGGATAAGTCCCCAGGGCCAGATGGGATCTACCCCAGAGTACTGAGGGAGGCAAGGGAGGAGATTGCTGGGGCCTTGACAGAAATCTTTGTATCCTCACTGGCTACAGGTGAGGTCCCAGAGGCCTGGGGAGTGGCCAATGTTGTTCCACTGTTTAAGAAGGATAGCAGGGATAATCCAGGAAATTACAGGCCGGTGAGCCTTACGTCAGAGGTAGGGAAATTATTGGAGAAGATTCTTCGTGACAGGATTTACTACCATTTGGAAGTAAATGGGCGTATTAGTGAGAGGCAGCATGGTTTTGTGAAGGGGAAGTCATGTCTCACTAACTTAATCGAGTTTTTCGAGGAAGTGACAAAGATGATCAACGATGGAAGGCCAGTGGATGTTAGCTACATGGATTTCAGTAAGGCCTTATCGAAGGTCCCTCACGGCAGACTAGTACAAAAGGTAAAGTCACACGGGATCAGAGGTGAGCTGGCAAGATGGATACAGAATTGGCTTGGTCATAGAAGAGAGGGTAGTAGTGGAAGGGTGCTTTTCTGAATGGAGAGCTGTGACTAGTGGTGTTCCGCAGAGATCAGTGCTGGGATCTTTGCTGTTTGTAGTATACGTAAATGATTTGGAGGAAAATGTAATTGGGCTAATTAGTAAGTTTGCAGACGACACTAAGGTTGGAGAAGTTGCAGATAGTGAAGAGGATTGTCAAAGGATACAAATGGATATGAATCGGTTGGAGACTTGGGTGGAGAAATGGCAGGTGGAGTTTAATCCGGACAAATGTGAGGTAATGCATTTTGGAAGGTCTAGTACAGGTAGGAATTATACAGTAAATGGCAGAACCCTTAAGTGCATCGACGGGCAGAGGGATCTGGGTGTACAGGTCCACAGGTCACTGAAAGTGGCAACGCAGGTGGATAAGGTAGTCAGGAAGGCATATGGCATGCTTGCCTTCAATCAGCAGGTGTATTGAGTATGAAAGCTGGGAAGTCATGCTGCAGCTGTAGAGAACCTTGGTTAGGCCACACTTGGAATATTGCGTGCAATTCTGGTTGCCACATTACCAGAAGGATATGGAGGTGTTGGAGAGGGTGCAGAGGAGATTTACCAGGATGCTGCCTGGTCTGGAGGTTATTAGCTATGAGGAGAGGTTGGAGAAACTTGAGTGACGGAGATTGAGGGGTGACTTGATAGAAGTTTACAAAATTATGAGTGGCATGGACAGAGTAGATAGTCAGAAGCTTTTTCCCAGGGTGGAAGAGTCAATTACTAGGGGACATAGATTTAAGGTGAGAGGAGAAAACGTTAGAGGAGATGTGCGGGGCAAGTTTTTTTTACACAGAGGGTAGTGAGTATCTGGAATTCGCTGCCAGAGGAGGTGGTGGAAGCAGGTACGATAGTGGTGTTTAAGAGGCAGCTTGACAAATACAAGAATAGGATGGGAATAGAGGGATACGGATCCCGGAAGTGCAAAATGTTTTAGTTTGACAGGTAATATGACTGGCGCAGGCTTGGAGGGCCGAAGGGCCTGTTCCTGTGCTGTACTTTTCTTTGTTCTTTGATCCAGCTATCGAAAAATACATTCACTTGTAGAAAATAGCAAACATTAATAAATAATGCAGGATGCTTCTCAAAGTCTTCTTTGTAGCATCTGCAAAAGTCCTATTAAAAAACAAGACCCCAATGTATTTCTAATGAGAATTTTAATGGATATGACTGGCAAACAAAACATTTTGGGGAACAGTCAATCTTAATATGATTGTTTTAATTTACTCCATAATACCAGTTTGCATCTCAAAACTTAATTTAGGATCTCTGTCCAGTTGCAAACGATAAAGAGTTATAAGGCACCAGCTGCACTTAAAAGCTTCTCACACTCTGCGACTGACACTGCATCTGCGCATGTATAGGAATTGCTCCCCCTAGTGTTGTGGCACAAATAAACGCAGCCCATCAGATAAGCAGTCTGACAATTCAGCAACTGTTATGTCGTGGAGAGAGATGGGGGTGAGGTAGAGCTGGGTATCTTCACTGTATGTCAAAAACTAATGCTGTGCTTTTGATGATGTAACCGAGGGTCAGCATGTAGATGAGAAATAGCAAGGGGCCAAGGATCAATTCTTGGCAGACACCGTGAGTAATGGTGTGGGAGCAGGAAGAGAAGCCATCACTAGCAATTTCTCTAACTACAATCAGATAGATAAGAACAGAATCAGGTGAAAGCAGTCCCACCCAGCTGGACGACAGTGGAGAGGTGTTGGAGGAGGATGGTGGGTCCAACCATGCCAAAGGCTGCAGACAGGTTGAGGACGACAAGGAGGGAACATTTGCCTTTGTCACAGTCAGATAGGATGTTATTTGTGACTTTGATAAGAGCTGTTTTGGGCAGAAACCTGATGGAGGATTTAAACATGGAGCTCTGGGAAAGATGGGAACGTATTTGGGAGATGATGAAGTGCTCAAGGACTTGAGGGGAAAGGGAGGTTGGAGATGGGATGGTAGCTTGAGGATGATGGGATCAAGTGTTTTTTTTTTGAGGAATGATGATGGGAGATTTGAAGGAGAGAGGGACAACACCTGAAGAGAGAACTGTTAACAAGATTGGCAAACATGGGAACCAGAAGGAGAAGTTGGTGGTCAGCAGTGTGCTGGGTATAGGATCAAGGGAGCAAGAGGTGGATCTCATGGACAGCATGAGCTCAGACAGGGGATTAAGGAGAAAGAGAAAAATGAGAGTTCAGGGATGGGACCAGGAGAGGTGTGTTGAGTTGGGGGGCGGGGGGGGAAGAGTAGGAAAGCATGAAGTTTGACCAGTGGAAAAGGAAGCTCGCAACAGCAGCAGTCTTTTTCTTAGTGACAAAGAAATCCATGAGTGCTTGGCACTTATTATTGGAGGTGAGGGTGGAGGGAACAGGGGAGGGAAATTTAAGAATGCAGTTTTCAGCAGAGAAGAGAAGCTGGGGGTAACCTTTGCATTCCAGAATGATCCTGGAGCAGTGTGCAGTTTAGCAGATAAGAGCAGGACTCAGTAGTGTTTTAAGTGGTCCAGCCAGATCTAGTGATGTGGCTGCCCGTCATATCCTTTCAAGTCTGCAGCCCATGGACTTAAGGAGATAAGGGCTGCACCAGGAGGAATGGCCAGGCTGAGAGCGTGTAATGGTTTAATTGGAAATTAGGGAAAGGTCGTGGCAAGGATGCGATTGAGCAAAATCAGTAGCTGCAGAAGTGTTGTAGCAAACAGAGGGCTAGAATTGAGAATTTGAAAGAGCAGTTGTAAGCGAATTGGGGGATAGTTTTTTTTCCAGGGGTGAATACAGCAGGAAGTAGGGCTGGGGAATGGAAGGCGGATGAGGGTAGTGAGTGATACAAGGAAGCGATCAGAAATGGCCTCATCTGCAATTGATACGATAGGACCAGCAAGACTACATGAGATGGCAATGTCAAGGGGATGGTTGTGAATATGAGTTGGGGAGCTTACATGGAGGGAGAGATATTTAGGGAGAATAAGGAGGCAGTGAACTTCGAGGAGAAAGAACATAAGTTGAGGCTGAGATTGAAATCACCGAAGATGAGAAGTCATTCAGTGCTGAAGGAGGAAAGCAAATGAGAACATTTTTATTGTGCTTGGGAGGACAGTAGAGAATGATTTTAAAAGAGGGGTGGGTCAAGGTGAGGAGAAAGTGGAGGACTAGGAGGTTAAGCCAAGGTGTGACCTGGTGATACACCACTACCATGACGGTCTTGGCAAGAAAAGTGTGGAAGATGTAGCCAGGTGAAGAGGCTTCATTAAGTGGCAAGATGTCATAGTCACCCCTCAGCCAGATTTCCGTTAAGGCCATAATGTTGATGCAATCATTTACAATAAATTCATGGACAAATGAACAGGCATTCTGGAGGGGGATGCATGAAAGGACGGTGGGCGATGATTCATTGGCAGAGTCCACAGTTTCAACTGTGAATAGGACAGGAAGATGATTGGCAAGAATAGCCTCCAGCAGGAGCACTGGGCAAGAAGGTCAACAAGAGACGAGATGAGGTAATTGAGGTTGCTGCACATAATGAGCCAGCACTGAATACCTCAATGAGCCATCAGAGGACACCAAGAGATGCACAAAAGGAGGATGTAGGTTTGTTTAACAGGGAAAAAAGCCTGGAGTGGCAGCAACAGAACAGGAAGGTTGAGGAGTACTGAAGGGTTGGGGTAGGGAATTGGGAGGACAGAGTACCAGAGAGTGAAGAAGAGAAAGAGACATGATGAGAGAAGAGGGGGATCTAGGAGGGATAAAGAGAAAGGAAATTAAAAGAAAAATAGATTGATGGGTTCGGGCCCAGAGCGGCAACCAAAATGAACACGCAAATGGACTCAGGGAGAGTTACACATGTCTGGTTCAATGAAAAACTGATACCAAACACAATCGAATCAAAATCGAATTGATGACCTTTCTGCTGTATTTCCTGCATTAGATACATAAGACTATTGCAGTGTCTTAGCTTAAATAACAGTAGAAAATTATATTGCTATGGATATTTTGAAAGGGATGATCACTGGGCATGCAACATGCTACTGGATCTCAGTAACCTGTGTAATCTCCAATGGAGTCAGAAATAAAGCACATGGCTAGTCAAGCCACTATAATGTTCTGATATAAAAACAGCACATGCTGAAAATGGATTTTCAGCATTTGCAGTATTTTGCTTTTATTACACTGCAATGTTCCATTCCATTGATGCTTTGCAAGTAGTGCTCTCCACATAAATACAGGCAATACAGCAAAATCTTCCCAAAAGCAGTACTAGCCTGGGCTTTATGGTGGAACAGCTCAGTAAATGCATCAGGAATTCACTATTCAGGAGCTTTCCCAAAATTACCAGACTTGCACCTTCTAAAAATATAGCTCTCATACTTTGCAACAATGCAAGCTCAGTAGAGATTCTTTAGATTTAAAAAATCCAAACAAATGAAGCACCCCCAGAGTACATTCTAAGGAAATAGAAATTAATTGTGCTGTTTTGACAGGGAGATCCACCAGTACTGAACCCCTGATTTTTAAAGTGGATAACAAAAGAAGAATTGCCTCACAGTGGAAAGTAATTTACATACTGTTTTGGTGCTGGAATCATAGGCTCGCTGATGTTTGAATTCAGAGGGACACCAGTAAAGCCAGGAGGGGGTTTACTAACAGGGGCAGTCAATCCTGGTGGAGGAGGAAGGTTGGATGGTGGGCTCTTCACTTGTAATAAGTTGTTAAAACCTGGATAAAAAATAAATTCAGAATTAAATGTCTGAAATTCGCTACAACTTTAAATTGCTTATAAAAAAAGGAAAATCCAGATATTTTAGCTGTCATTACAGTAGTTTAGGCACTATCAAAGCAAAGCATTCATTGGCGCACTACACTGAAACACTAACAGCAAGCCTCTGAGCTCACATTTACTTATACACAGGGTTTAAGCCCCACCTGCCTTTTGAGAAACTCTTATCTCCATGCATTTCCTTAGTCGCCAAATATTGATACAAGCACTTACCCATTCTCCAGTACACAATCCTTAGAACCTCTTCTCCATAAAGAGATGGCTCCAATTTTGACTAGGAGCATTTAGTTCTTACAAATAAAATTTCAGTGACCCAAGTTTTAAAATGGCTGAAGATTACATACAGTGTCAGGAATATCCATTTCAAACCTGAAACACATTTTAAAACAACGCAGTGCATTGTTCAAATGATGGCAGACTGGAAGCCTGGAAATCTGTGATAACATGTCTATATAGAGCTATCAACAGCAAGGCAGACAGTTTAAAACAACATTTTCAATCACCTACGGCTAAAGATTTTGAAAGTTGCATAGCACTAACGTGTAAAGGTTTGGCCACAACTACAGATGATTATTTTAAGCCCTACAGTGGCAAAGACAGACAACTTGGGACTCCCATGACTGTGAATTTGAATTAAATATAGATTTTTTTGTTGTTGAATGTACAATCATCTTGTTACATTTTAACAAGCACATATAATGTTGACCAATTTTCCCAGAAACAAGCTAATGTGCATCATTTTTAATGAATTAGTCTGAAGTGCCAGGATGTAGGCAAACACAGCCATTTTAACAACAGCAAGTCCCACACTAATGAAATGAATGACAAGTTAACTGTTTACATTTGGTGGTGTTAATATGGGGTGTGAGGTGGTGGAAAATGATCAGCACAGGAGATCTCCCTACTGAAGATATTGGCGGGGGGTGGGGGGGGAAGAGGAGGCAGGTTTAACACCAACAACAGCACCGCTAACAATAAGCCAATTCCTTAGTGCCCCACTAAAATAGCAGTCTACATACACTAAAATCCTGATCTGGGGTTCAAACCCATAACAAAGCTGCAACCAAATCACCCTTTTAACAAGTTAACAATCATCGCACTAGAGTAGCATACATTGACTATTAAAAAGCTTTGTCTGGACAGTAGCAAAAGCCCCATGTTCACTTACTACAACAGGTTAAAAAAACATGCCCTTATTCCGACACTGGGCAGCAAGGTTACAAGGTTATACTCATTCAAAAGTACAATTACAGAAATGTTTCCTAATCATAAAATCTAATTGCTTCTTCCAATGTTCCCTTCAAGGTCTGAAATGTGTCACTAGGCCAGTAATCCAGAGAATACTGGTTCAAATATCACTATGGCTGTTTGAGAATGTGAATTCAGCACAGATACAGTGTCTCAAAACTGGCAACCTCAGGACCAAGGCTATGCCAGATTTCAGATTTTGCTGGATTTTGGGGGAGGGGGGGTCAATCAGAGTGCAGGAATAGGCCAGCACACAAGTGGTGAAGGGGATACCTAGTCAAGCACCACACCATGCCAATGCACTGCCTAACTGAATTGCCCAGGTGAGTTTTTTTTAAAAACTTTATTTAAAATTGATGCATAGCACACTAAAAAATGTCTGGATTTTGGACAGCTGGATTTGAGACATTGTATGGTGCTAAAAGTACTTTAAAATAATAAGTTAAATCGGGGAAAGTGACCACAAAGCCACCAGATTGTCAGTAAAAAAAAACCTAGTGGATCACTGTCTTAGGGAAGGAAACCCATTGTCCTTACCTTGTACGATCTATTAGTGACTTGCTGCTCGATTTATAACTGACCTCTCAAGTGGCCTAGCAAGTCAGTCAGTTCTATTACCCTGCTTCAGAGCAACTAAGGATTGGTTATAAATGCCAGTCTTGCTCAGGTCCAGAAAACATTTTTAAAAAAGTCACTTAAAATTGAGATTCGGTGAAAGGCTGAAGGATAACCAGGCAGGATCCTCAAGAAAAGAACAGGTAGTTGCTTGGTAGCACAGAACTTGAATATTTCTGAAAAAAAGAGACATTGATGAAGCTTTTCCTCTTGCATTCATCAGGACAAATTCACAAGAATACCAAATCTCAAAGAGAACAACAACTTATTACTGCATGCGAAGAGGGTGCTGATTCGTTGGCAAGTAGGCTCTGATTGGTGGAGGCACTGCCATAGAGAATGCACCAGGGAACAATTAACCACTAAACTTTTGTTTAAATTCAAAACAGGCAAATCAACTGATTGGTCAAGGCATTGCCATGGGTAATGAACCAGAGAATGGTTGTCCCCCAAGCTTTTGTTTAGTTGAAAAAGGCGCAATGCTTGGACATGTTCCTTTTGTTTACAAAGGACGGGGCCATGTGTGTAAACATACGTAGCTTGTAGCATGCATAAGGTGAGCCACACCTCAAGCCCAGCTGAATCTTAAATTGGTTGTTAGTGCAATTCTGAGCACAACTGGGATCTTTAGCAAGTGTTGTCCAATCGCAGGATCACATCTAATGTTGCAAGCTTGGCCTGGTTGAGTACAGTCAGCACTTTTGAGATTTGGTATTCTTGCATCTAACCTGATAAGTTCAAGACGAAAAAGTTTCAACAGCATGTCTCTTTTTTCAGAAATACAAAAGAACAGGTCTTGTGGAAAGTTATTAACAGCATTCTAAGCCAACTGAACACACTTAAATCCTTTGCTAGAAATTAGCAAATCTACCAATTCTTTAAAAATAATGTTCATGTATAGAAACAAGAGCAGAGAGAGACTGATCAAGGAGTAAATAAAAATAGATGTGTTAAAAAGTCTTCTCTATCTGGGGTTAGAGCAAAACAAAAAACATTTCAGGTCCCAAGGCCAGAACATCTGCTCTGCTCTAATGCAGTGTCTGGTACATACAGCACATTTATATCAATAATTTAAAATTCAAGATCAAAAACACAATTTCTAAATTTGAATAGGGGGGTGGGGGGGGGGCTACTCAGTGCTGATCAGAACTCCAACAGATTACAGGAGGACATTAATAAACTTGCAGAATGGGCATAATTGGCAAATGAAGCTCAACACAAATCTGAGGTAGTATATTTTGGTAGGAAGAACAGGAAAGTCACTTATTATTAGATTGCATAGAGGAACAAAGGGAACTCGAGTACAAATACACCGAACATCAAAAGATTATGCCACAGGTTAGCAAGGCCATAAAAGAAAGAAAAACAAACAAGCATTAAGCTTTAATTCCATGGGGATAGAATTGAAATGTGGGGATAGAATTGAAATGTAGGGAAAGCATGCTAAATCATGGTTAGACCACATGAATGCATGCAATTCTGGTTGCCACAGAAAGAATGCAGAAAAGATATTGCAAGGATGACATCAGAAATGCATAGGTATACATATTCAAGAAAGGATGAACAGGCTGGGTCTCTTTTCTTCTGAAAAAAGGTTGAGGGGTGACCCGATCTTGAAAGGTTTGGATAAACTGGATAGAGAGAGAATGTTTCTTCTTGTGGGGACCACTATAAACTAGAAGACATCAATATAAGATAGTCGCCAAGAAATCCAACTGGGTAAAAAATTTTCTTCCGAATTCCCCAAGTGTGGTGAGAATGTAATACTCGTTACCACAGGAAGAGGTTGAAGTGAATAGTGTAGGTGCATTTAAGGTGAAGCTAGACAAGTATAAGGAGATGGGAATAGAGGGTTACAATGATAGATTTAGTTGAGGAAAGATGGAAAGAGGCTCAAGTGGAGCATAAACATCAGAACTGACTGGTTGGGGCAAATAGCTTGTTTGTGTGCGTATACCTATGCAACCCTATATATTGTCACCCACACGTTCAGTTTTACTACCACATATCAATTCTATAGCCACATGCCTGACCAGCATATCCCCAGAAAGGGTCATCATTGACAGTGGCTTTCATTTTATAATACAGGGAACAGATGTGATAATTCAAGAACACTAGCCATTTTCTCACAAGCTCTGTTTATCTCAAACTAAAAACAAAGCCCGAGAATAACCATTTTAGGCACACCAAAAATGATCATTTCAACTCCAATACGTTTACAAATTTACTTACATACTAGAATTTGTCAATATAGTACAGCACGATCATTCCTAGAATTCTTACCTGGAGGTGGCTTTTTTGGTAAAACTGGATTGCCTAGAGCAGGAAAATCTTCTTCTGGTAAAGGACTTGGACTATCTTCAGGTTTTTTAAAACCTGGTGGTTCCTTTAGTGTACATACACTTTCAGTGCATAGTTTGTCAGTGTGACCATTCAACACACTGGTGACTGGTATACTTTGTTTAATTTCTGGAACATTCTCTTTTTGAGCTTTATTTATTACAGTATCACTATCTGGAGCTGGCGATGAATTTTGCTTTTCACCACCTATCTTTTTCTTTTTACCAACTTTAGAGACAGTCTGTGCTGAAGTAGTTAACAAAGAAGAAATATCCAACATTGTTGGTGCACTTCTGAACTCCTGAGCTGTCAATCCGCCATCATCATCCTCTTCCTCCTCATCAGATTTTAAAGCGGCTTTATTTTTTGCTTTTGCTTTGGTACTATGAGTTGGTAAAGATTTTTTAACAGCTTGATTAGAATTGCTGCTGCTGGAATGGATAGTTTTCAAAACACTTTTGCCAGGAACGCTAGTCCATGCAGATCCAGATGTAGACATTGACGGCTTTTGCTGTTTAATTTTTGACACAAGTGCAGGAAAGTCCTCCTCTTGAAAAGTGGTCTTTTTCTTGGTTGCAGAAGTATAAGTTGGAGTAAGGCCTGTGGTAGTTGCATGTGCTGAAGCAGATAAGCTGGGAAACTCCTCTTCATTTAAGCGAACAGGAACCAAATGATTAGAACTGCCAAAAAGAAAGAACATTTGTCAGATATATACTTAGAAAAAGCTACATAGCCTGATTCTTTTAGCTCATGCTGCCAAAGTGTTATTCATATCTCAGAAGAGTTAACTGATTTGAAGGGCTTAAATATAATATTGGAGTATGTCAATGGTTTTATGCTACAAAGTATAATGAGGAGGAGACTACACCATGAAAATATGGAAATGAAACATAGCACACCATAATGGAGTCAGCACTGTTCACAGAAGTAATATTCTCTGCACGTCTACTCCATATAGTTTCACTTCCAACAATATAGACAGGGATCAACCCCCACGCGAGGCGATCAACTTCAGTAACGTTATCAAGAGATAAACTGGCCAACTTAAAAAACCAAATTACATAGTTGACAAATCATATGTATCTCTACATATTCAACTTTTATTTGAAAACTGAATAAAAAGCACGTCCCTTTATCATACGTTTTAAAAAAAGAAACTCCCACTCTGTACCATCTTACCTCTTGAAATTCCAAAACAATTTCGCATGGCATTATTGCTGAACTACAGCAGAAATGTCATCACCAAAGATGTCTTTTTAAAAATTCTTTCACGGGATGTGGGCATCACTGGCTAGGCCAGAATTTATTGCCCATTCCTAATTACCCTTGAGAAAGTGGTGGTGAGCCAGAGTATTTAACATAAACAAATTTAAAATCAGAATAAAGCCATTGTGGAATCTTCACTGAAGATGTGTGAATTATATACAACTACTTAAAAAATGAATTTTGCAAATTGCAGAAAAACTTCAGTTATGTACCTTGGGTTAGGTGGAGCAGTTGCACCCAGAACTTGGAAATTCTCTTGCTTTGAAGAACCTTTAACAGCCTCTTTGGTACCTTTAAATAAAGACAAATTTAATTTACTCCCACACCTCTACGGTTACGCAATAAGCTTCATTTGAAATAAATCGAACAATGATTGAAACTTAAGAAAAATTACTTGGCATACTTTTCAGAAGTTTCACAAGCCATGTTTGTGACCAAAAATTGTATTATACGATGTTACTTAACAGTGTAAAGTCAATTCTTTTTCAAATTAAAAATGCGCCTCAAGGTTGGGAAATTCAAAGCAGATGAAATAAAGCCTCTACCACCTTGGACTTAATTCCACAAGTCAGGTACAGCATACTTCAGAAGCAAAATAAAACTTCCTCCACAATGGAATACATCCCTACTACAGTGCCCGCCCATTTTCTGATAACCAATGACAGACATAGCAAGACTCTTGTTTAGCGTCAAGTCATAAGCAATTCTGTGAAATTTACACGCACTCAGCAGAAAACTTCAGGACTGCACAAACTTGCTGTACCCAGGAACCTTATAGCTAGCAGAGGGGAACTCTTCCATTTAAATCCAAATCCTCCAACATACAATGCCCATTCATTTTATTTCTAAGTGCATATGCGTCACTAGATGTAAGGAATGAAATCTATAGATGAAAACACTTCTCTTCCCCCCCACTAGGAATGCTGTAAGTATTACGCCGGTCATTTTAGTGAGTCACCAAAAAAATACAAATCGAGTGTAAACTTCATCTCATTTTTCAAACGAGAGTCAAGTTGAAATTTCTGTCTCAGATTTCTCAATTTTCTTGTATTTGCTGACCAATTATTACCCAACACTTAGGTTGCTATCTACTTTATAATGATTACATCCTCTCCTTTCTGTAGCCAACATTTGTTTTTTGCAAGTAGGACATGGGACAGCCAGGAGTATCTCAATAATTGCAGACAAACTCCTAAACAGAAAACCACTGGACCACAATTACAGAGAGGGAGAGAAAGGAAATATACTGTTAGTTCAAGACATGGAGACATTTAAACCACTTAATACAAGTTGGAAAGGAAAAGCATTGGTGCAGAAACCCAATTCTCCTGCCCTTCAGGAAGAAGCCCAAGGTGCACAGCATCAATACTGGGTCACCCAGTCAGAACACGCCACTCTGTTGACATATATAGGTTCACTACTGGCACTCTTCTCAATGCACATGTTAGCAATCCCACAACAACAATAGAGAAAAAAGATGGCTCTGGCTGGGCCCCATCTTCCACCACCGCTCTCTCTCCCCCCCCCAATACAGCAAAAAAAGAACATGACAGTGGCAGCCTTCTGTCTCAGAAGGTGATGGTTTGCATTGTAGTGGTCAACTCTTAAGCATCACTTGGTGTGGTTCAGGAGCCCGCGCAGCATGGCAGTCTCTGTCACACTTGCTGGAGGAAGACAGTAGGCAGAGAAGGTGCCCCTTCGGTAGAAACATAAAACTTGCATAAAGCTATTGTCGCCCACCTGATCCTCCTACGTTTGTTCTTTCTCCTTTTATCTCAGGTGTCTAATTCAATTTAGCCTCCCTTCACTGTACGCTCTTCCATCCCAAGGTGTATCCATTCAAGAACATTCAGAACTGGCCAGGTAACTCCAGGTGTGGCCAGAGCAATATTTCATACAGGCTCATCATCACTTCCAGGGCTGATATACTCCGTCCCTAGCAATACACTCAACGAGCTTATTTATTTTCTTTACTGCTGTAGCAATGAACTAACAGTGTCAGTCATCTTTCAGCAAGTAACCACCTTGTTTATTAGGTTGTACCCCAACTGTCAATTTCCTTTCCCCAATATCATTACTTTGCACATTTCCACATGAATAAGACCAGTGCCAGCTAGCTTTTTATCCAGATCCCCCTGTAATTTGCCTATTTTCATTTCATTTGTAACCTCAATCAAGTTAGTATCAGCAAACTTAAACCTGTCCCCAACCCCATTTTGACACATTAAAGAATGACCAAGCACCGATTGCCAAAGCTTCTTCCATGCTAATGCAGTTTCATAAACAGGTATTTTTTTATGTTCTGCAAGTTAATCACCTTTCTGCTGACTTCAGAAACTATTATTCCATAATATTCACATGGTACATTATCAAAAATGTTCATAAAATATAATATCCAAGAAGCTTGCCCTGCCCAACAATTCTATTATTACATTAAAGAGTTCTATCAAATTTGTCAATCGCAACTTTCTTTCCATAAAATCCTGTTTTTGTGTTAGGTTTTTTTTAAAAACGGGATATGGGCGGTACTGGCTAGACCAATGTTTATTGCCCATTCCTAAATGCCCTTGTGAAGGTGGTAGTGAGCCGCCTTCTTGAACTGTTCCAGTCCATGTGGTGTAGTTACACCCACTGTGCTGTTAAGGAGGAGTTCAAGGATTTTGACCCAGTGATAGTAAATGAACAGCTATATAGTTCCAAGTAAGGATGGTGTGTGGTTTGGAGGGAAACTTGCAGGTGGTGGTGCTCCCATGCAGCCTCTGTCCTCCTTAGTTGCAGAGGTGGTGGGTTTGGAAAGTGCTGTTGAAGGAACCTTGATGAGCTGCTGCAGCGCAAATTGCATATGGTACACATCACTGCCACTGTGCATCGGTGGTGGAAGGGGTAGATATTGAAGGTGGTGGATGGGGTGCCAATCACATAGGCCGCTCTTTGGACGCTGTTGAGTTTCTTGACTGTTGTAGGAACTGCACTAATTCAGGCAAGTGGAGCTTATTCCATCACACTGTTGACTTGTGCCTTGTAGATTGTGAACAGGCTTTGGGGAAGTCAGGAGACGAGTTACTTGCTGCAGAATTCCCACCTTCTGACCTGTCATTATTGCCGAGTTCCTCATTATCGAAGTCAGTATTATCAGGCTCACCAATAGTGGCAAAATCTGTACATGGTACTTGTTACTTAAAACCAGAAATGCTATCTTAAAATTCTCGCCTTTGTCCTACAGTAAATAAGAATAAAACTAATACAAACCTACAGTTTCACTAGATGTTCTAACCATATTCTTAGTATTAGATGTATCGTCCACCTCCTTTTCACTCTGGCTATTTTTACCATCATCAGTTTCTTTCTTTGATGCAGCTTGCTTCTTTTCCTCTTGCCTTCGTGCTGCTATAGATGCCCGAACAGCTGCAGCAACATCCCGATCTTCCTCCTCTCTACAAACCAAAGCACCATCATTTAGTTACAAAGCAGATGCATTAATTATATCAAAATAGTTGTAACACCCAAGCCCTTCAACTGAGTTTTAGAACAATTTGCATTTCATGGGGAACAATGCAACTAACCATTTAGTGAGTCGTCCTCATGGTTATGACTTGATTTATCCCATTTGAGATCAGGTGGTATGCTAAAAGTTTCTCCAAGTTTTATCTGAGATTACTGGTTCTCATCATTTAAAGCATTTTCATGGAACTCACGATTCTGCCACCACCAATTTTATTTTCAATGATAAGACATTAAGATTGCTTCAGCTCTCCACAACTCAGGCCATTATCCATTCAAAATTGTTCACTACTGGTCTGCCAAAACCTATCTTGCAGGTTGAATTAATGCCTTAGTGGGCATACATGAATGAGGGTGGCACAGAAAAGATACCATCCATTTCTGATTACCAACCCAATTTCAATCCTGACCATGGGAAGGATCCCCCACATGACAATAGAAAAAAATGTAAAGCTGGAAGTTACAGTTTGCAGCACTTATACTGGGTTTAAAGGGAAACAATGCAGTGACCAAACAGCGAATAATGCTTGAGCCTAGAGAGGGTATCCCAGTGTTCTCACCAGAGATCTATACACCTGTACTTTGCAGTGAAGCAGCAATGGTCTCACGAGGACAAGCATTTGGACCCACAGAGGAAGAACCAACGTGCAAATTACACAAATAAGCATCCACAGAGGACGGGATATGGGAGAGTGGAACAACTGAGCTATTTGATGATGATTTAGAAGTAAAAGTGAAAGAGATCCAGAGTGAGAGACAGTGAATACCACTAACAATAGCTGGCTAAGTAAAAGATCTGAGTCAACACTTCACAATTTGGATAATTTATTCAAGAAGCTTAGCAAAGCAGTTAACGATTGAGTAAACACCTGTTCCTGCCCAAAATATCAGTTGTTAGAATGTGTGTGAATAATGGTATTCAGAGGTTACAGCATGATTGTTGAAAAACAGTTGGTCCAGTATCACAAGATTGGTGCAAAAATAAGAATTGGGTATGCATCTCACAATCACATCAAAAGAATGAAAAACTAAAGACTTCACTCCATGTGCTAGCTTCACTAAATAGGCGATTGAAAGCAAATACTCAAATGCACAGAAGCATATAAAAAGGTCAGCTTACATGCAAACAGAAAATAGGAGTGGGTCATTTGGCCCTTTAAGCCTGCTCCACCATTCAATATCATGGCTGATCCTCTATCTCAATGCCATACTCTCACTCTCCCCATACCCCTTGATGCTTTTGGTGTCTAGTAATCTATTTCCTTCTTAAGTATATTCAGTGACTTGGCCTCCACAGCCTTCTGTGGTAAAGAATTCTACAGGTTCAGCAACATCTGAGTGAAGAAATTTCTCATCTTAGTCCTGAATGGCCTACCCCATATCCTGAGATTGTGACCCTTGTTCTAGATTCCACCCCCCCAGCAACCAGTGGAAACATCCTCCCTGCAACCAGTCTGTCCAGCCCAGTCAGAATTTTATACATTTCAATGAGACCCCTTCTCATTCTTCTAAACTCCAGTGAATTACAGGCCTAGTCGACCTGATCACTCCTCATACGACAATCCTGCCATCCCAGGAATCAGTCTGGTGAACCTTCGCTGCAATATCTCGAAGGCAAGTATATTCTTTCTTAGGCAAGGAGGACAAAACTGCACACACTACTCCTGGTGTGGTCTCACCAAGGCCATGTACAGTTGCAGTAAGACAACCTTGCTCCTGTACTCAAACTCTCTTGCAATGAAGGTCAACATACCATTTGCCTTCATAACTGCTTGCTGCACCTGTATGCTTGATTTCAGTGATTGGTGTACAAGGACACCCAGGTCCCTTTGCACATCAACATTTCCCAATCTATCACCATTTAAATAATACTCTGCCATACTATTTTTCCTACCAAAGTGTATAATTTCACATTTATCCTTGTTTTACTGCATCTGCCATGTATTTGCACACTCACTCAACTTGTCTAAATCGTCTTGAAGCCTTGCATCCTCCTAACCACTCACATTCCCACCTAGTTTGTGCATCAGCAAACTTGGAAATATTAATTTGGTTCCTTCATCTAAATCATTGATATATATTGTGAATACTGAAGGTATTCAGAAGACAGCAACAGTTTGAAACGAGTGCAATAAATTATGTGGTTACTAAGATCTTCATAAAGGATATTTTGATCACAAATGGTTTCTTGTCATTATACACCACATTACCGATTATATTTCCATCTGCCTCTGCGGTTTTGTCCTCCTCGACTTTGGCCCCCTCTTCTATTAAATCTCTCCACTTCTTCATAATCATCTCCACTCACCATGCCTGCAATAAAAGACGAAATGTAATTGTGCATAAACGTTAATACCCAAAATTCAAAATTCTAGAGATACATTATTTCAAACAGAGTCATTCCATAACTTAAGAAAAGTTACTTCAGGTCAAAATAGAGGTTAACGGCCTAAAAATTGTTGCACCAATGCATCTTGCAGTGAGTGCCATGAGTTGAGTATTTTTATCCCATCCTCCAGGTCATAATTTTGAGGTACAAATTACTAAAAACGTGAGCCTATAATGGCACGGAGACATCAACGAGATGACTGGGACCACATGAAAGTTGGGTCCAAAGGTCTATCTCCTGAACCAATAAAATTTCAGGATAGAGAAAGAAACAAGACCATAATGACAGAAGGAAATAGGGTGAATTAAAGTGACATTATTTATAGAAAGAGAAAGAGAGAGCAATGGCTAATGGATTGATTGGGGGTGGGGGGGGAAGAAAGTGACAGGAGAAGAAAAAGAACAAAAATGTTTAGTTACTTCCTGCAATTACAATTTACAACTACTACCTGCAGGAGTGATACTCCAGTTTCATTGTTCCCTTTCTGGGTTTCCAAGGGCGAGTGGCATGTCAGGACCATAAATCACATCATTAGTAGCTACACAAATTACCAGCCTTAAATGGCTGCAATGAGATTCATTTGAAGTAATGGTGAAAATCCAGAAACTCTGACACAAAAAGGTAATTGTATCCCTCCCTCCACCCCGCAGTTTTGTTGATGTTTATGGCGGAGTGGTGCAAGTCACCTAGTGATTTGTGGAAAATTGGAATGCATGGTGTCTCTCTTCTCTGCCAAAAATTGCTGGGTTTTTGCACACTAATAATGGCAGATGTCATGAACATGCCATTAATTTTCTAGCAATTTCTGGGCCAATGTTAGCTCACACTCAAGAGACAGCTGAACAGAGAAACTGTTCACTAAAGACCTGTAGATTTTACACCATCCTCCAAGCAATGGAATGCAGCTGTGACAGCTACAAAGGTCAGAATTTAACCTGTAGAATGCAAAATTGCAGGTGGAAGGAAACAAAAGGGGTACGAGAGATTTCAGAGCCTATAAACAGCTTCCAAATACAAATCCATGTGGTAAATGATAAATCTATGTAAGACATTGTTTAACCGCAGCTGGTTAAGCTGGAGTTGGGGGTACTTTTGTACTCTTTTGGGCACTCCATTACACAAAGATCACGGAGCATGGCAAAAGTGTAATTCAGATTCACTGGGCAATAATCAGGAATGATGTCCTGAGACTCTCAATAAAACTAGAGTTGCATTAAATGGGAGATGGGGAATTTAAGTAGAGGTCTAACAACTATAAATTCTGAAAGGATCCCGAGAGTGTAGGGGAAAATTATTTCCAGTGGTTGACAAATTGGGAAAAGGGACATTAGCTCAGCTGAGTGCCGGAAGCGTAAATAGGCAGATTAGAAGCTTCTCCCCCAACACAAGAGTTACCAGAATGTGAAGCATTTTGCCAAAAATAGCTAATAAAGACAGTCAATGCAATTTAAGAGGAAATTAGATCAAACATTTTTCAAAAGGTATTGATGGGTACAAGGAAAGAGCAGAAAAGGGGGTAGATAGCCCCTGTGGTGAATCTACCACCAGCACAGGCATGATGGACAAATGGTCTTCACATGCACCAAAATTTCTACAATTTTCTAAATTTCTGGGGTGCTTCAGTTCCTTTCTCAGGGCTAAAAATGCAACTGGGCAACTATAAAGCAAAGTGGAGAGTAAGGCGGCAGTTAACTTTCATGGCTGCTTCTGAAATTGAGACGACTCAGTATTTCCCATACATCTAGCTAGAAACTGCATTCCCCAGACAATTAAAGCTGAAGCACCATTCTAACATTCTATGTATCTATCTCTAGAACTTCACCTTATATATGAAAGTATTAAAGTACAAGGTACAGTTCGTACTGAGGTCAACACAATTACCTTCATTTCGCCTTTGGTGCCGAGGAGCATAGTTAAACTGCAGGTCTATCTGTCTATTCTGCCGGGCCTCTGCTCTGCTTTTGCTATGAAAGGCAGCTTTATGTGCTTTGTAATCAATTTCTGAGCGAAAAGCATGAGTAAACTGCTCAGCGTTACACCGCCCTTCCTCACACAGATAATGCTTCTCACGGAAATGGTCACGAAGATAATCATAATCGCTGCAATAAAAGAAAGTGTATGTCTCAATTTTAGTAAAATGTTTCTAATAACTCAAATATTAAACACTAAAGTCATACAGATCAGACATGTCCCATTCTTATTCAGCATGGTGATAGCAAAGGGTTCCACAATTAGCCTCCTGGAACTAGGGGATGAAATGTAATGTGGGAAAAGCAAAACTAGCCAGGGTTTCTGCCACTGATTGCTAACCAGAGACCTGTATTGGAAAAGTTCCTTGCATAAAGACAGGTTTCAACTTTAGTCGCAATGTCCCTCTGCCCCACCAATCCTGTTCACACTTTACTTAAGTCAATCTTAGGTAAAGAAAGGGAGAAAATTAGAAGTAAAATTAAAGTTTGTAACTTCAAGGTTTGAAGTGTGATGGAATATTGTGCCTACTACAACTGATCGATAGCAATAGATCTAAGTCATGATGTGATGTTACTTTTTGATTACAACAGCCTGGTAAATTTAGATTTCAATACGGAGGATATCAGCTTGATAGGAGATGATGTATTTTTGATTTTTTGCACTCCAGGTCAACATCAAACACATTGCGTTCTGGGTAGAAGTTCCTTCTACACAGATCAATAGCAATTTTGAATAGGCGTTTATTAATATGTCATTTCTATTTCCCACTGGTCACCTTTACAGTCCTTGAAATAGGATGCCAAGCTAGAGACAGTTTTGTGCTGGGACTAACTATCTGCTATTAACTGGATGAAAACTATTCAAATTTATTTGATTTAGGACACTTACATCCTGATGTGAATTTTAACCCAGAGTACAAAAGGTAAAGTTAATGCATCACCAAGTCCATTGCTGCCTCCATAATTTATAGCAGAGTTCCTTTGTTAGCTCACTTGTTCATAAACTGGTTCAATGTTACTCTCCATTATGCATTTATGGCTGTTGTGGAACAGCATCCAAAACCAGAAAGTTTTTCTCCTACTTACCTATAATATTCTTGAGCACCATCTGAATCACAGAAGTGACAGAAATAGTGGTCCCTTCTTAAATGTTTTAGTAGTTCATCATTATCCAAGTAGCGGTCATCACAGAATTTACATAAAGGATGCCCACGATGTGAAGTATCATCCGGGTCACCATGGATTCGATGGCGTGCAAGATCCTTACGGCTGTACCATTTGCGTTCATAGGTAAAAATCTGAAAAGGAAAAAAAACATTTAACATTTAATTGCAATGGTCTAATTTTGTTTTAAAACGTAGCAAGTGAAGGCGCTGTTAAACAGGTTTAAGTTAACAAGACAGGCTTGAAAGAGAAAGCTATCCAATAACAGATTTATTCTGAAATAGCTTAATTTTAACATTTGTGAAGAAAGTGTCAAAATGAATTGTGTGCTCCACTGCAACTATAGTCAAGAACATTTGTGCAGCACAAGTCAAAAAACAAATCAGAACATTGAATTTCAGGTCAATAAAATGCCAAAAAACTTAAAAGTGCCAACACAGTCAAAGCTATGCATAGATTGTCAAAACATTCAATGAGACAATGGTTTGATAGTTTTAAAAATAAAACCCTCGAGAAGGTAGTGGTGAGCTGCCTTCTTGAGCTGCTGCAGTCCATGTGGCTCAGGTACACCCACAGTTTGTTAGGAAGGGAGTTACAGGATTCTGACCCAACGACAATGAAGAAATAGTGATATAGTTCCAAGTCAGAATGGTATGTGACTTGGAGGGGGACTTACTGCTAGTGGTGCTCCCATGTGCCTGCTGTCCCAGGTAGGAGTCGTGGGTTTGTAAGGTGCTTACAAGGAGCCCTGGCAGGTTGCTGCAGTGCATCTTGTAGATGTTACACACTGCTGCCATTGTGTATTGGTGTTTGAGGGACTGAATGCTGAAGGTGGTGGATGAGGTGCCAATCAAACGGGCTGCTTTGTCCTAGATGGCATCAAGCTTCTTGAGTGCTTTTGGAGCTGCACTCATCCAGGTAAGTGGAGTATTCCATCACACTCCTGACACGTGCCTTGTAGATGGTAGACAGGCTTTGGGAGTCAGGTGAGTCACTCACCACAGAACATTGCTTGTCAAAAATATCCAGAGTATTTAATAATGTAATTATATTTTTGATTACTAAAAATAAAGCTTGGAGCTGGTTTCCATCACAAGACAAATTCCTGAAGTTTCTCCCATATTCAAGTTGAACATTTGGAACCAGAAGGAAGATGAACCCAGTTAAGCAAAGTTTTAGAAGAATATATAAAAACAAAATGTTTCATTTTGCAATTTTGGATAATGACACTTAGTAGCTTTATTTGAAAAATAAATTGTTATAACATTGCAGTATGAAGGCTGAAAAATAATACTCAATATAATAAGTAAATACAAAGCATGCTATAGCCCAGACCTGCTAACTGGGTAGAAGTTAGCTTTCAAAAATATATTAGGTTTTTTGTTTGGCAAACTGATACCTATTGAATAAAATACAACATACGCAAAAAGAAATATGACTGATACATAGGCTCACACAACTGATTAACATTACTAGAGAACTAATTTCTCAAACAGGAGAGCAGATAGCTTACCTGGAGGTGTCTTACACAAAGCTTACAGCTGAACATCTCATGTTGCTTCCTCATGTGATGCTCTAGGTCCTCAAAAGTATTAAATGGTCTTGACTCAGCACATACTGGGCAGTCATGTTGCAGAAGTTTCCTAATGGAAATTATAGATAAAAAAGGAATCAAAGTATTAAACCTCAAAGGGAGTTTATAATTTAGTCTTATTTCTGTTTCCTGAAATACACATACAAGTTCAGCATTAAGTTACAGAACAGTAGCAATGCCTAGGCACTAAGCTTTGGTATGTCCTCCCCAAATCCCTCTGTCTCTTTTTCCTCCTTTAAGGTACTTCTTCAAAACCTACTTCTTTGACCAAGCTTTTGGTCATTTGCTCTAATACGATCTTATGTGGATCTGTGTCAAATTTTGCTTTAAAGTACACCTGTGTAGGGTTTTGGGGCATTCAATTACATTAAATGCACATAAGTTGTTGTTGTAGATCCTACAATGCATACATGCTAAATGAATCCCAAAGTTGAATATAATGCTCTCAAAATAGCAAACCTGTAACATATTCATTCAGCATTGTGATACATCACAATCACAGTGATACAAGTACAATATTCAGGTGTGAACTTGGGGAAGTGCTTTTTGTTTCTTTTTAATGACTTCAACTTTGAAATCCTGCATTGACTTCCTAATTCGGTAGAAAAGTCCACAAGTTGCAATGCATTTTGTTTTATATCTAAAGTCTTAAGCATCTTACATCTAGTCTTTATGGCCCTTTTACAGCACATGGGTGAGGGTACTGTTTCAAGGTGGAAAATAACAGTAATAACATACCTAGCGCATTTAGGTTACAGAGAATTAGATTTTGAGAGTTACCCATTTTCATGAATTTAATGATCACCAAAAAGGCAGGTTTGGAGTTTTTCTCCTTACCAGAAACTTTGGTGGAAGTAGAGTCCACAATTGTCTTTAAAAAGTGGAAGTAAATAAACATTTGGAAAATAAATTTCAAAATATGTAGAGAAAGAAGAAGGAAACTAATAACTTTCAGACAGCCAGCCATTCAGAGATTACAAATCACAGAAACTTGCACAATGAGCATGCAATTAAGAAGACTAATGGTACATTGGTCTTTATTGCCAGGGGGCTGGAGTAAGGTCATCTTGCTGCAATTATATGGCTTTGGCCAGATCACATCCAGAATATTGTGTTCAGTTTTGATCTCCTTACCCAAGGATAGCTATAATTGCCTTCAAGGAGGTGCAACAAAGGTTCAATAGATTGATTCCTAGGATGAGGGGGGCTATCCTACAAGAAGATAGAGTAGAATGGTCCTATACTCTCTGGAATTTGGAAGAAGAGTGATTGACGTAAAAAATATAGACGCATTTAAGGGAAAGCTAGACAAGCAAATGAAGAATGAAATGCATGGTTACAATAATATATTTAGGATGGGAGGAGGCTCGAGTGGAGCATAAACACCAGCATGGACTGGCTGGGCTGAAAGGCCTGTTTCTGTTGTTATTTACCACCATTATTTCATTGAAATTGACAGTAACTTCTGTAGACTGCATATAGGCTGGTATATTAAATTATGAGTATCACTGTTTGCCTAAAAATTCATAGGGCACACTTTTCTATTCGAGTCATACGGACTCGAAACGTTAATTGTGTGTCTCTCTCCACAGATGCTGTCAGACCCGCTGAGCTTTTCCAGCAATTTTTGTTGTGCATACTTTTCTATTCCTGGCCAGACTAGATTTGTCCAGGTATGGGGCATAGGAATTGGACAGCACAGGCTGTAAATCATTAAGACAATCGTGCAATTTTCTGTCCATTTTACATTGTACTGAAAAATCTCTCATGTACAGTTTTTCCCTGCCCCGATCAATTTTCCTCTGCATGTGATCCAATATGCCCAGGAACAAGAAAAAGTCCAAACATCTAAACTGGAGGTAAAAATCCACATGGCTTCCTTTTAACTTCCCTCATGGTTCTTCAAAGTTAGTAAAGCAAGGTCTCTATACAGATATAAAGTGTGACTAAGATTTGAACTGTTTGTGTGTTGTCCCGAGTGTTAACACTCCATATTTTGAATAAAGAGGGCAAGATACCTGAACTGGGCATGAATCCTCCCATCGGCAATATAAATATCAAATTTCTTTTCATGGTGGAACTGATGAGTTGCAATTGTTGAAAATGGGGCAACTTTCTTTATAAACACAACCTGAGTGGAACAAAGGTAAAACAGTGTTATTAATTATTCATATTCGCAAGATTTACAAGTATCCACAAGGGCTAAGATTTTACAAGAAAAATAATGGTAAGGCTGTCAGCAATCAGCATTATTAGAATAAATCGAACAACTTTCGGTGACCACACACGCAATTAAACTCAAAGCAGGAATTGCTTCCTGCTTTGCCCTGCTCCTCCAGGAGTTGAGTTTCACTACATTGATATCTCGCTTAGTATTCAAGTAAGTGAAAGGGCATAAAGTTGAGACAATTGTGTGATAAATGCTCACCAATCACACTAGAAAAAAATTTAGAGCTTGCCCATTCAAGTATGTGAATTTTTAACAGCTTGATAAGCCTTAATTGCTGCCGAACAACTTCCCTAGTACTGAAACTTAAAAAATGTGGAATCTCATTCCTTCAGATTTTAATTAATTTTTTAAAAAACCAATTTTACTTTAACTTGCCATCTCAAATTCTCTCAATCCTATCTTTCTTTCCCACTCCATTTTATTTTCTGTATATGGTTTGGCATTTAATTTACAAATTCTAAGATACACTGTTTAGTTCAGACTCTGCTTTTCTCAGTAAGGATTCTTCAATCGATTGGTTAAGATACATTGTCTTGACTCACAGATAAACTTATCTGTTAATGGTTAACAGGATACGAGCACCAGGTTTGTAAACTTCGTAAGTAAATAACTGCTTATTGAAAAAATTGTCTTTAGCCAGTGGCAAAAGAAAGAAATGTGAACTAATTTCTAACTCTATAGCTTAGACTCTCCTATACACACAAAGACACATAAGACACACAAAAACATGGATTTTTAGGGTGGGATAAAACAGTTCAATAGCACCAACTCCGGAGCACAGGATTCGATGGGTTGGTTTTGATCGAGGTCTTCCAAATTCCTTTCAGTTCTTTGCTGATGATATGAGGTGGTCTTCCCAGCACTGTGTGTGTAGTTCACTGGTTGAGCACTGGCTTTTCAATGTCTCTAACGGTGATTTTCCCCTTTGCCTCTTGACAGGGGCTTTTAGAGAGAGGTTATAGCAATATGGGCAGAAAAAGCCAGCTAGCTATTATTGTAGAATTACTGGAATCTTACACACAGGAGCAAGAGGTTTTTGGTCTTTTTCCTTTCAGGCTAGGAGCTATTCAACTGCACTATTCTCACATACGCTGGTCACCTGGTCAGGGACCAATTAAAACATTGTTGACAGGCAGTTCCCCATTAGAGTGGACTCCTCCTCAGCGCCATCCTGTCTTTCATGACACACATTGTTCCAGGATATCAACATTGTATATCCCTCACACTGTTCCAGTAGACATGTCCTTTAAACTGCAGCCATTGTAATTTTAATCTACAGTCCAACAGAAATAAAAAAGATATGTTCTCTATATGCCTCCATGCTTAAAAGAGATGAATCGTCATTTCAAAAATGCATTTAATCACAAAGTATGTGACACATGGACAACAAAACACAGACCGACTTCCATTCATCCTTCCTCCCCCTTATGCAATCTTCAGTATTTCTTAACCCTTTAACTTATTTAAGTATTTTACACCTGGGACAATGAATCCACAATCACATTATCTTTACTGGCAACGTGAACAATCTTTATATTGAATGGTTGAAACAATAGACTCCATCTAAACAATCTTGCATTTTGAGTTTTAAACTTTTCAATAAACGGCAACGGGTTATGGTCAGTATAGATTAGCATTTTTGTTATCACGTCGAACATAAACTTCAAAGAATTGAAGAGACAACAACAACACTAGAGTTTCTTTTTCTACTCTAGAGTACGTCCTCTGATATTGATTTAGTTTCTTGGAAGAGTACCCCGCTGGCTTCTCTATCCCCAATTTATCATCTTGTAATAGAACTGCAGCTACCCCCAAGTCGCTAGCATCAATTACCATTTTAAAAGATTTGGTAAAGTCAGGGGCGGCCAACACTAGTTCATTTATTCAGATTGCCATCAGCTTTTCAAAGGCTGCTTGGCATTCTGCTGGCCATTACCACGTTTGCCTATTTTCTTAAATTGGTAAGAGGTACAGCTATTATGCTGAAGTTAGGCACAAGCTTCCAATAAAACCCACACATTCCCAAAATCTTCATGATTTCTCGTTTAGTTTTAGGAATGGGGAATTCTATTAGAGCATTAACTTTTGCTATTCTTGGCAACACTTGCCCTTGTCCTACGATCTGACCTAGGTAAGTTACCCTTGCTTTTATGACTAAGCCACCCAATTGCAATTGCTTAAACAGGTCCTCTAATTGCTTTAGATGTTCTTCCTATATGTTACTATATATTACGACGTCGTCTAAATAAACCACACATTTATGTACATCAGCTATGACTTGATTCATAAGTCCCTGAAATGTAGCTGGGGCATTTTTAAACCCAAATGGCATGACTCAACATTGATACAACCCACTTGGTGTAACGAAGACAGGTATTTCTTTAGGCCTTGATGTTAACGGCACTTGCCAGTACTCCTTCAATAGATTAATTTTTAGAAAGAAATGAGGCACTGCCAAGCCTATCGATGCAATCTTCTAACTGAGAAATTGATACAAATCTGTCCTCCTTTCTGCATTCACTTTCCAGTAGTCTATACAAAATCTAGTTGATCCATCTGGCTTAGGAATCAGCACTACCAGTAAACACCAGCTGCTTTGGCGAGGCTCAATCAATTGATTTGCCAGCATATATTGGATCTCTGTTTCTAATGGAGCTTATTTCTCTGGGCTCAACCGATGAGGCTGTTTTTATGGCAAAGTCTCTTCCATTCACATCATGTCTAGCTAACGTAGCACATCCAGATGCAACCTTACAAATTCCCTTATATTTCCTAAGCAACCTAATTAGATCCTCCTGTGGTCCTTCCTCTAAATATGAGAACACACTGTCCAACTGTCCCAGTATTTTCGTATTGGCTAGTCGAATTGCAGGAGGTTCGCTCTGCACTGTCTACTTCTCTTTCTACCTTACACTTACTGTCTCTGTCATCCTCTATTACTACTACCACCTTTCCAATCATCTTCTCTGCAATGATACTGCTTCAACTTGTTCCTATGCTCAGGAGTATCAATCAGTAAGTCACTTTGCTAACCCGCCTAACTACCTGGTAGGGGCCACCAAATTTCGCTTTCAGGGGTTCACCCTGCGAAGGTGATAATACCAATACTTCATCTCCCACTTGGAATGTTCCAGTTGTAGCAGGTTTGTCTGCCCATTCTTTCATTTTTGCTTGGGAAATTTTTAAGTGCTCTCATCCTACTTTACATGCTCCCCCGAGTCTTTCTAGAAACATGGACATGTAATCCAACATGGAGGATTCGTCTTTCTGCTTTAGAAACTTTCCTTAAATCACTTTTAATGGACCTTTTATTTCAGGACCATAGATCAATTCAAATGGACTAAATCCAGTAGATTCACTCGGAGAATCTCTGATAGAAAATAGTAAGAAATCTAATCCTTTGGGTATTTATGGCAATAGGTCTTAATCATGGTTTTGAGAGTCTGACGGTATATCTCTAAAGCTCCCTGTGTCTGTAGCAATAGGCAGTAGACGTTATTTGTTCAATGCCCAAAGTGCTGATTATGTCCTGGAAAATTTTAGACATGAAGTTAGAGCCTTGATCAGATTGTAATTCAGTTGTTGGCCATAACGGATAAAAAACGGAGTTTTTTCCACTACCACCTTAGCTGTAATTGTCCTTAAAGGAATAGCTTCTGGAAATCGGGTTGTCATATCCATGATTGTAAAGATACACTGATGTCCTGCTTTTGTTTTGGGTAATGGTCTTACACAATTTAATACCCGACTGAATGGTTCTTCAAAAACTGGTATGGGTATTAAAGGTGCTGGTTTGATTACACATTGAGGTTTATCTACTACCTGACAGATATGACACGTTTTACAAAATTGCACTAAGTCCTTATGAAGTCTTGGGACACGTAAAATGTCTGTTTATTGATGCTTGGACTTTCTGTATTCCTACATGTCCTGCCATAGAGATTTCATTTGCTATTCACAAAATCTCCTTATGATATTTGGGCGATACCACTTTCTGACAAACAACCGCCCATTCCTCATCCACAGGTCTGTGAGGGTGGCTCCACTTCCTCAACAGAACTCAGTTTTTTATGTAATAGCACTCCGGAACTCCTTCCACCTCAGCTTCAGTGTGACCTGTGCTAACTTGTTTAACTCTGGATCTGATTGCTGAGCCTCAATTAATGAAGACATGCCAAACACTAATTTAAATGAAGCTTAAGCTACTCTTAACATCTGTTCATGGTATTACTTTGACCTCTGGTGATGGACTATGTTTAGCCATTGCTCTAGTCACCACACATGATGGAAAAATATCAGGAACTGGTTCTCATAACTGCTCCGTCTCGTTAGCCTCTCTCGGACTTTCCATAATTACGGGCAAAGCTATAACCTTCACTCCTGCCAAATCATTCCCCAGGAGTAAATCAACTCCATCCACGGGTAATTTCTTAACCACTCCTACAACCACCGATACAGACAACAAATCACATTCCAATTGCACTCTGTACAATGGAACCAGCAGGGCACAGGAGCTACCAAGCAAAAGAGTTTGGGTAGCTATGTCCCTTAATATAGTTATGGGTTTAGCTGCATCATTTGATGAAAAAGAGGTTATCTTTCCTTTAGACAAAAAAGTCTTTATATCTCTCATCTACCTTATTCACTTCACCTGCATTCACAGCAGTGGTTACCTCCAGGCCTTATTTGTAGTTAAAGCTACAATTTGATCCATGGCATTTTCTTTTGAGTTCCCTTTTCGGACTCACTCTTACGAACTCCAATAAGTCCTATGGGCTTCCCTCGCAACTTCCAACATTCTGAACGAATGTGCCCCACTTTATTACAACGGAAACATTTAAGCCTTCGAGTGTCACCTCCACCCTCAATACCTTCCTGATCTGGGCAGGAGATCTCAAGGTATTCCCAGCTATCCATTCTTTACCCTGGCTACTTACCTTCCTTTCACTCTCCCACTTTCTAACCTTTTCAAATTTAAGGGGGTGATGGAAAAAATGGTTTAGTTTTATGCATCAGCTTATAATCATCAGCCATTACTGCTGCCTGTCTAACAGTTGCAACCCTTTGGTCTTCAACATTATTACAGAAGGTAGGGAGTTTTTAAATTCTTCGAAGAGAATGGTCTCTCGGAGAACTTAAGGTAGTTTCAACTCATAATACTACTTTGTCAAAACTACTTTGCTTAATCCTTTCAAATTCAATGTAGTGTGCCCAGACTGTTCCCTTAAATTTTGAAACTTTTGTCTATATGCTTCAAGGGCCAACTCATATGCACGCAAAATGGTCTTTTTCACCACATCATAATTCTTAGACACCTCCTCTGACAGTGAAGCATAAATTTCCTGTGCTCTACCTGTCAATTTGCTCTGCATGGGCAATATCCAGTTTTCCTTTGGCCAGTTCATCTGTTTGGCTAGCTTCTCAAATGAAATAAAGAATGCTTCAACATCTCTTTCCTCAAACCTTGGAAAAGCTTGTACAAATTTAAACATCTCCCCACTGGGTTCTGATCTGAAAATAAGTCCTGCTTCACCTACTGGTGTCTCTTTTTTAACTGCCAGTATTCCAAGCTGGAATTCCCACTCTCTTTTTCCTGCCTGTCTAACCTCGCCATTTCTATCTCTCTTTGAAATGCTCTCTTTTCTTTTTCTTTCTTGGCCGCCTCTAGTTCCAGTTTTTTTTCTTTATTTACAACTGAATTTGAGCCCATTCCAATGTACCACCCCCTGGAGAACTCGGTCTCTCAGGTATTACTTCCAATTTCAAATGCTGTGTCTCTGCCTTCCTAGCTTTAGTAGGCAATCCTACTCTTAATTTACTTGCCAATTCGATTAACCTGGCTTTTAGGGTCCCTTATAAAATTGTCAGGGACATCTCTTCCACTTGCAGGAAAGCTTTAGCAGTTTCCAGTGCCATCTTATTTTTGAAAGTTCAAACCTGGTGTTTCCTTTTAGTTTTTATTACTTACTAAATCTACACCTAAATCATTGTTGTCTTTTGCTCCAAAATATCCCAGACCAGAACGCCCAAACTTTGTCACGACTCACCGGGGATAGTGCGCTGCAATATCAAGCCCCACTGCTCCCCGAGCCGTGATAAAATGTGAAAAAAGTTTGATCAACACATCTAATTGTTTAATTTAGGTTAACAGAATCCGAGCACCAGATTTGTAAACTTAGTAAGTAAATAACTGTTTATTGGAACAAATTGTCTTTAACGAGTGGCAAAAGAAAGAAATATGAACTGCTGATTTCTAACGCTATAACCTAAACTCTACCCCTTCTTAAATCCCTAAACACACACATACAAGACACTTAAAATCCATGTTTTTGTGTGTCTTAAGGGCAGGATAAAACAGTTCAATAGCACCAATTCCACAGTACAGGATTCAATGGGTTAATTTTGATCGTGTCTTCCAAATTCCTTTCAGTTCTTTGTTGACGACACGAGGTGGTCTTCCCAGCAATTTCAGTCTGTAGTTCACTGGTTGAGCACTTGCTTTTCAATGTCTCTAATGGTGATTTTCCCCTTTGCTCTTGACAGGGGTTTTCAGAGAAAGGTTATAGAAATATGGGCAGAAAAAGTCAGCTAGCTATTATTGTAGAATTACTGGAATCTTACACACACAGGAGCAAGAGCTTTTAGGTCTTTTTCCTTCCAGACTAGGAGCTATTCTGCTGCACTGCTCTCACACAAACCCTGATAAGGAGCCAATTAAAACACTGTTGCCAGGTAGTTCCCCCATCAGACCGGACTCCTCCTCGGCACCATCCTGTCTTTCATGGCATACTCTGTTCCAGGACAGCAACATTGCATATACCCCTCAATGGTATATGCAATTGAGTAGGCATGTCTTTCAAGCTGCAGCCATTCTAATTTTAATCAGCAGTCCAACAGAAATAAAAAGATATGTTCTTTACAACATCATCATTTTTCCGTGTTCACAAAGGCCCCAGATCCCAGAGGAGGGCACTGCGCTCTTTTGGCTTTCTAACCACTGCAAGTTCCAATGAAAAACCCCATAGAAAGTCCATCAGCAAATATAAGTGTAATGAGCTGTGCATTCATCACTGACTGCAAAACCTGGACCAGGATATTAGCATAACCACCCAAAAATTCAGACACTTTGGCTATTAAACCTCAAAGGACAACTATGATTTCTGAATTAACATAGGTACAGTTATGACAATAACTAGAAATTCAAAGCAACACCATAAAAGTTAGATCGGTGTTTTTGACTGAATTGTAACAAAGAGCCCCACCCAAAACATCAATCTTCCAGATCGATTACCCTGTTACATAGTTCCAACTTCCCGTGATTTCAAACCCTACTGTGATGTTAATTTCCTCTTGATTCCAGTTGCAGTAATGAGAAACAGAAAGTGCATTTTGAAAGCCCAGAGTGCTTTTTAATCCGGGTTGATATGACACTGCACTTGGGCAATATTGAATCATTGCCAAGCTAACTTCCACACGCCCTGCGAAAAGCTACAGGGTCAAAGTAACAAGTCACAGGTAAAGCACGTCACACACGGCCTGAGTTAAGAGCCAGACAGTACCAGAAGCAGGCAATCTCAGTCCAAAACAAACATCCTAGCCCTGGGAGAAACTCCTATTCCCCTTTTGGGGGAGGGTTTCACTGCCTCCTCCCTACAGTGCGGCACCGCCTTTGGAAACACTGACAGCACAAAGGGAGTGGTCTCCATTTAGAGAAGTGCCTGACTGAAGTTACCAACAATTACCACTCAAAGATGGAGACTTCAATGGACTGGGTTGGCTCAAACCCCCGGGGGCGGGGTGGCCAGCGGCTCAGGCCCCGGAAGTGGGGGGGGGAGGAAGAGGGGGAAGGGGGCCCGGCCAGCGGCTCAGGGCCGGGGGTGGTATGCGCCTCCTCCTCCTCCTCCTCTTCCCGGTAACATCCGCGGACTCTGGCCTCGCCTCCTGCCCACACAAAGTGCAGTAAACTCGGAAGCCTATCGATCCCTCCCACAGGCCGAGGCCTTCTCTCTCTCTCTCTTCCCCCAGGTTTACCTGGTCGAGTTCCAGCCGGCACACGGCGCAGTACCGCTGGCCGCACAGGGCCCGCATTTTGGTGGAGCAGCGGTAACACACCGGGTGGTCGCACTTGCCCACAGCGAAAATCTCCAGCTCCTGGCAGCACAGCACGCAACTCTTATCGGCCCCCGGGCCTGCGCGGCCGCTCCCTCCCTCCTTGACGGTGACGGTGGTGCTGCTGTTGGAGGCCATGCCGCTTCCCACTCTCTCTCTCTCTCTCTGTCTGTCTGTCTCTGTCTGGAGGCTCCGCCCCCTCGCTCCCACGGCCACTGACGTCACCACACCCGCACGCGTCGGAACTGACGTCACGCAACCTATGACCACAGCGCGCGCTCGGTGGGGAACGGTTGAAATTTAAACCAAATGTCTGTTAGAGTGGGGAGTTGGGGGAGGTATATGATTCTGAGGGAGGGAGAGGAGAGACGAGATGAGGGGCTTCGTGGTCACTGTCGGTCATTGGCTGTTGCTGAGAGATATACTTCAGAATGTTTCGTATTTATAAATACAATTCGTCAAGGAGTTGAAAGGCTTGGCAAAGAGCAGGTTTATTTGGCCGAAGTTTCCATCAGTAAATGTTGAAAACATACTATACGCTACAAATAGGAGCAAGAGGTGGCCATTATGTCCCTCTCGCCTGCTCTGCTATTCAATAAGATCATGGCTTATTCTTGACCTCAACTACACCTTCCTGACTGATCCCTATATCCCCTGATTCCCCTAAAGTCTAAAACTCAATTGATCTCAGCCTTGAATATACTCACCAGCTAAGGATCCAGAAGCAAAAGGAAGTGGGAATGTCGAAGTGGAAGGATGGCCAGCTACACATGGGTCTTACACAGTTTCAAGCTGTTCGGCCAAACTGGTCAACCAGTATTTATGCTTATTACACACTCACCATAGATCATCTCACTCTATCAGCATATCCTTCTATTCCTATCTCCCTCATGTACTTAACCAGCTTCCCATAAATGCATCTGTGCTATCCCATGTGGTAGAGAGATGCACATTATATTCACCGGGTAAAGAAATTTCTCCTGAATTCCCTACTGCATTTATTAATAACTATGTTCTATTTATGGCCTCTAGTTTTGGTTTCCCCTTCAAGTTGAACCATCTCCATTGCTACCCTAGCAATCCTTTCATATCTTAAAAGACCTCTACCAGATCATCCCCCAGCTTTCTCAGGATTTGATGCAACTCTTGTAAAGAAGCTGGAAGTTAAGGGAAGGGTGTCCCATTCTAAATTTTGGATTTTATCCAGGATGTGAATTGCAGTTCCAGCTATGTTAGTGTAGAGTGCAAGATAAGGAAAAAACTATTTGTTCCATCTTCGGGTTAAGTGCGTGGGCAAAAAAGTGGCAGATGGAATATAATGTGGGAAAATGTGAGGTTATGCACATTGGTAGGAAGAATAGAGGAGCTGAATATTACTTAAATGGAGAAAGACTGCAGAATGCTGCAGCATGGATTTGGGGGTCCTTGTGCATGAATCACAAAAAGCCAGCGCACAAGTTCAACAGGTAGTAGGGAAGGCAAATGGGATGTTGCCCTTTATTTCAAAGGAAATGGAGTATAAAAATAGGGAAGTCTTGCTAAAACTATACAAGTCACTAGTTAGACCACACCTAGAATACTGTGAACAGTTTTGATCCCCTTATCTAAGGAAAGATATACTGGCACTGGAGGCAGTTCAGAGAAGGTTCACTAGGGTATGGAAGGATCTTCTTATGAGGAGAGGTTGAGTAGGTTGGGCTTGTACTCATTGGAGTTTAGAAGAATGAGAGACGACCTTATTGAAAGATATAAGATTCTTAGGGGGCTTGACAGGGTAGATGCTGAGAGGTTGTTTCCCCTTGCGGGAGAGTCTAGGACTAGAGGACATAATCTCAGAGTAAGGGGTCGCCCATTTAAAACAGAAATGAGGAGGAATTCCTTCTCTCAGAGGGTAGTTCATCTGTGGAATTCTTTACCACAGAGAACTGTAGAGGCTGGGTCATTAAGTATATTCAAGGTGGGGATAGACAGATTTTTAATCAGTAAGGGAATCAAGGGTTATGGGGAAAAGGCAGGAAAGTGGAGTTGAGGATTATCAGATCAGCCATGATCTCATTGAATGGTGGAGCAGACTCGATGGGCTGAATGCCCACTTCTGCTCCTACATCTTATGGACTTTAATGCATCCATCCAGAATGGCTGATAATGTATATCGGCATTGGAGGCAGTTCAAAAGAGATTCACTTGGTTGATTCCTGGGATGAAGCGGTTGACTTATCAAGAATGGCTAAACAGATTATGCCTTTATTTATTAGAGTTTAGAAAAATGAGGGGTGATCTTATTGAATCGTACAAGATTCTGTGGGATCTTGACAGGGTAGATGTTGAGAAGATGTTTCCTCTAGTGGGGGAATCTCAAACTAGGGGACATAGTTACAGAACAAGGGGACACTCATTTAAAACTGTGAAGGAATTTCTTCTCTCAGAGGGTAGTGAATGTCTGGAATTCTCTACTCCAGAGAGTTGTGGAGGCTAGATCACTGAAAGTATTTAAAGAGGACATAGATAGATTTTTGAATTATTAGGGAGCTGAGGGTTATGAGGAGCTGGCATGAAAGAGGAGTTGAGGCCTGGGACAGATCAGCCATGATCTTATTGAATGGTGGGGCAGCTTTTAGGGGCTGAATGGCCTACTCCTGCTGCTATTTCTTATATGTTCTTATGGTGCAGCACTCCTTTTATTCTTGAATGAACAACTTGCATTAAGGTGACCGCTTTAACATAGAAAGACATCCCTAGGTGTCTCAGAGGTGTAAACAAATAAAAAAGGACACTAAGCCAAGGATGAGGAGGATATCACCAAAAACTTGGTTGGAGAGGTAATTTTAAGGGAGTCTTAAAGGGGGATATTGAGATGGAAGGTTTTATGTCTTGAGTCTATGGGGAGAATTTTCAGCTCGGTGAGCAAGGGTGGGGCCCGCTCGCTGAGGTGTAAAATGAGGCAGAGTGACGTCGGGTGTGTGTCCCAATGTCACAACATGTCATTTAGATTTCCAGTTCAGTGGGCACGCAGCCGAGTCAGCTGCGCACCCGCCAAACTGTCAAAGGCCTGTTAAGGCCATTAATTAACTAATTAAACCTATTGAGAAAGCTGCCCGTCCAACCTTGAGGACGGTGGGCAGGTGAAGAGGCCAGGCAGCCTTCGCATTTTTCATGGAACCTTATCCACAGGCGTGATGAGGTTTCATGAGGAGTTTATAAATTAAATAAAGTTTTTCATTAAAGTTCATTGACATGTCCCAGCTCATGTGTCACATGAGAGGACATATCTTAAAGTTTTTTAATTAAAATTTTTCAAACTTAAAACTTATCTCCCTGAGGCCCGCCCGCCCGCGCAGGGAGCGCACAGCGCTTCCGGGTGCATGTCATGCTGGACGGGCCTTAATTGGCTCGCCTACGTAAAATGGCGGCGTGGACCCAATTGGGTCTGCGCCTGCTCCCGCTCCAGCACAACCCCCCCCCGACAGGAGGAAAATTCTCCCCTATGAGTTCACTAGCCGAGTAAACTTGAATTGCACGCCTTCATATACACTTGTTAGTTGATGCTCACTATCAATGACAGAGAGAGACCAACCTAAGAACAAACCGTGAGTGTTTATCGCAACAGGAGGCAGAGCACTAAATCCTTACATGCTCCCACAACCACCTCCAGCTCTAGACTTATAGTTAACCAATAGCCCATGCTGTACAGTGATTGATCAGTACTGTCATATGGTTAATCCACTTGCATTCTCTTAAAGGTACACGGCACTCCACTTTACCACAGAAGGGCAATTTGAAAGTGTGGGGCCCAGGTAGTTGATCACATGGGATCCTACTTTTCAACTTGTCCTGTCACCTTCAGTCATGTGTGTACACCGTGTACCCGCTATGTTTTTGCACCCACTTTAAAATTGTACTATTATGTTTATATTGCCTTTTCTCTTTCTTCCTACTAAATGTATATCAAGGTATATGGAGGAAGCTGATAAATAGAGTTCAGAAACAAATCAATCACGATCTTCTGGTATGGTGGAACAGATTGATGGGGCTCCTGTTCCTAGGTGTGTCAAGTTTACTAAGACATGTAAGTCTCTTTCAACTGCATCAGGATTTCAAAAACATGATTCTGTAATTTCTAAGCTGCGTATGATGTCACTGTCTCTTGTCCTCTTTATTTTAGTATCATCTGCAAATGTACCAATTAGTATTAGGTTTGTGAGTCCAAATCATTAATGGAAATTTAAAACAGTACTCCTGCAACCCTACTTCTGCCCCCCCACCATGGCAATTCCTTTAATACATACCAATTGTTTTCCACCCATCAGCCAATTTAAAAGGATATGCTTGCCAATTCATAGAGTGCCTAACTGTTTATGTGCTGTAACTGTAAGAGACACAAACAGACAGGTTTCCTTGAGTTTTTCCAGAAGGAAAGAGGGTTATATGGTACTTAACCCAGCCCAAGAAAAATAATAAAAATGCTCCAACTTTCACACACACACACTCACTCAGGTCACACATGCAAAAATAGATTAAAAAGTGGGAGGATCGATTAAAGGATTATTTTTAAAGTCCAATAAAGATTTAAAGTTTTACGGTTCTTGTAGGTTGATGACTTGGACAGATGACAAGCTGGACTCGGTGGTCCTTCCGGTTTTGGCATCGAGGTAGTTTGAAGGTATAGATTTATCAGTTCTTCTGGAGACAGCAGCTGCCAAATTGAGTTCTTTAAAAGTCTCTCTGTCTGCAGCACGTGGATAGTGGAAAAACACAGGGACGGTTCAAACTTGTCGAAATAGGTGAAGAGAGGGAGAGCCACATGGGGATCTTGCCTATTGAGCGTCTCTTTGGCTTCTGCAGGGAAACAGTTTTTAGAACACAAAAGAGGGTTAGCTGGCTTGTCACATGACCCCTTCTCTCTCCAACTGACCAGTTACCCCAAATATGGTTGTGGCATAGTGAATTCTAGGCACATGGCCTACATGATTAGATTATGTCTGAACAAATTCTTTTCACAGCCAGAGTCCCATTGTCCAAGTGATTACCTTTAAAGGCTTGTTTCCACTCAGTTTAGTACCCAGGTGATTGTCTGGATGCTTTGCTAGTGGGGTATAAAATGGTCCCATTCACATTCCTTCAAGGTAGCTGTTCCTGGTGAGGCTTTCTAGACAGGGTTGACTCCATTTCAATGGCTTTTGAATGTATAGGGTACAGTCATGCAAATTTTCAGCCATCTTAAAAGCTATGGTTTCAAGTCAATGGAATGTAGCTTCAGTCTTTTTAAAATCCAATCTGTGGTTTCCAGCCAGTAAATTCACAGTTATTTTTCTGAATCTACATTGCTGTTGTGTGCATCCCTACTTTCTTCACCCCATCATTGGCAGCCATGTCCTCAGCTGACTCGGCCTTATGTTCTGTAATTTTCAACCTAAACATCACTGCCTCTCCATCTCTTTGCATTTAAGGCACTTCTTAAAAGCTATATCTTAAGCCAGGTTTTGAGTCACCTGTCCTAATATCTCCTTCAGTGCTATTTTTTGTCTGATTATACACCCATACAGCATGGATGTTAGGATGTTTTACTACATTAAAGGCACTGAATAAATGCATCTTTGTCAAGAATATATAAAAGCTGTTTGTCAGCTTTTTGAATAAGGACATTGCATTGGCCTCCTCTATCAACTGGTACATCCCCAGCATATTCCTCATAACGATTGTCAATGCCTGACAAAGGTCCTCCCTAAAACTTAGGAAATATAATAAAGTTGTTGAGAAGTAAGATAAAATCTGATGGAGGTGACCGATGGTATAAAAAGTTCATCGGGGCAAGAGCTGGAATCTTGAAGCGTATGGACTGCAGAAATTCAAGAAGGTGGTTCACCACCACCTTCTCAAGGGCAATTCAAGATGGGCAATAAATGCTGGCGTAGCCAGCAATGCCCACATCCCATGAATAATTACATTGGAAAAAAAAAGTAGGTCTATTAAAGTTGAGTAGAAGTTAATCACGGCGTTGTAATGCTAGTCATCAAGTTAATTAGATGATGTAACCTTCAAATCAAAGTATATTTGAACCAAACAATACTAATTATATGTAAGGGGATGTTTGAACAAATAGCTTCCTCACTCAACTGTAGAAGTAGGACTGGCAGGACAGAAGCAGGTCTGTTTATTGATTTTGCATAACAGTAGTACAGTGTAGGAATGTTAAGGTATAGCTAACAGGAGAAGGTGGAAAGGAGCAGGAACAGGCATTTCTGTCTTGACACTGAGTTGAGAACAATGAAAAGAACCTAACTGAGCCAACAAAGCATAATTATGATAAACTAACATCACTAAAAGTTGACAGAAATAGAAAAGTATAGAATAAATGGAGCTTGGCAAAATGCTGAGAAACGCAAGATTCAGCAACATTAAGGACTAATACAGATAAGCACTGGGTCCCTTAGTTCCCATGGCTCTGCATTGATATGAATGTGAGGTTTTATAAGATGATTATGTTTTGGGACTGTCTCTTTAATTCAAGGTAAAATGGGGCAGTGAAAAGAGACTTGTCATCTGTTCCAAATTCTGCCTGACAACAAGCCTCAGTGGCTTGGTTACCATAGGGATGGGGATGGGGGTGGTGGGCAAGATCAAAAGTTACTAAGAGCAAAGTGTAATATATTTGCACCTGAGCCAAAGGCAAGAGAAACTGAGGCTGACTATGGGCGGACTTTCTTTCTCCAAGATTTTGGACAGAAAGAGAGCACATGGTCTCACAGACAGAAAAAAAGGACTGCAATTAGAATGGTCAGCAGGGAGGAAAGTGTGGCTTTTCTCTGGACTACCAGGCAGAATGCTGAACGGAAAATCATCTCTGGCCAAAGGGATGCATCCTGTGGAAATCTAATGAATCTGGAAGATTCATCCTGGCATGGCCAGAGAGGGAGAAAGAATCCCCGGGGTGGGCCTTACTGCTGGTAATTGGTTCATGACTTCTCCGAAAACAGAGAGAAGCACCTTTTGACATTCACTCAATGTTACAACTCAGCAAAACAGGGAGAAAATAACCCATTGGAAGCTGGGAGTGATGTTGAACAGGTCTCTGTAAAACTGCAATTCTGTGGAGAGCAGGCAGTGAAGTATAACTTGTGGCATGGGGTTTTAGGTTTTGTCAAAATTTAAAGGGGGATTATCTTTTCTGTGGTTTAAAGTGTTAATTACCTACAAAATAGTGTTGCTTTTAGTTCATTTGTTACAGTAAAAGTCTTAAAACTTGAAATCTTGTGGTGAGATCCTTTCAGTCAATCACTGAGATTTTAAACATTCTTTAAAACTTATCAGTCTCTGCAGGGATCATAGAGGTATTATCACGATGATGGGAAATTATGACTGAGTAAAATCTACCTATAACTTCACCAGCTAACCAAAAACATACTAAACTGTTTAAAAATTATTTTTTTAAGACAAGAAAAGCCACTAACTAAAGATGGCTGCTACAAGTCACCTGATGTATGGAATTGTATGTTGACCTTTCTGGAAATTACTATATAGATTGCACTGCAGGCATGTCCTGAAATGTTGCTCATGGAATTCCACTCCTGAGGGTGTCGAGGTCCACTTCAAAAAAGGACTATTGAAAGGAATGGAAAGGAATCTTTATGAGCTCACCTCTCCAGCAGAAACCAAGAGTCCATCAAGACAATGTGGAAATGCTAGCCAGCCAGGGTATACAACCAACAGACACTCAAAATGCTTGTGGAGGATGAAATAACCCCATCTGCTGTTGGTCCCTACTATCTTAAAATGTGTGAAAAGATTCTGAAATGAAACATAAAAATGTGATCACTTGTTCTACAAACATGACTACAGCAGACATGGCAATCGCATTCTTTTGGAATATACAGTGGGCAGGACTAATAACTGGGTTTGCCAGGCAGTGACAGAGGAATCAGAAGAGGCTGAAAATGGAGCAGTAAGGAATATCTCTCTCTCTCTTAAGTTAAGTAAAGACCTATTTCTACAGTCTAAAAATCAAACAGATGAGAGAAGTCCATTGAGACACATCAGGGAGATTTTGGAAAAAGACGTCAGCAGAGAAATAGGCTGAAGACCTCTCTCCCCCACCCCACCTCCACCCCCCCCCCCCCCCCCCAACTGTCCCCTGGGAATAAGTGCAGCTCCCAGTTCAAGAAATCAGCATACCCAAGACCCACCAACAAACTGAGATCTTTCAAGAACTGCAACATCTTCTACATCCACCTGCTCCAAGGAGCCAGATAACTTAAATTAGCTACAACGTTTAACAACCTTCGGCTCAAAGAAAAGTAAAGGACTTCAAACTGTATATTCTTTTAACTTTCATTTGGACTTTTACTTTCCTTACTTCTGATACCTGTGTGTGTGTGTGTGAGACATGGCATTTTTTTTTTCTAGGGTTTAGTGGCTAATAAACTTGCTCTTTCTTTGACTCAAGAAAACCTCATTGACTGGCTCCTTATTGTTCGCTGCATAGAAAGCAAAAGATGCATTTGAATTTGGAAAAGGCATCGACAGGGAAAATAAATTTAAAAACCATTGTTGCGACCAACTGAGGAGGCTAAATAGAGAGGAGCTAGTTCACTCCTCCTCACCTGTTCGTAACAGTATTTAAACCAGTCATGTAGCATCTACTGAGTCAGTATAAGTGACGTATACAAAGAAACTGTACACCTTGGTGTGTTTCACTGACCCTGCGCTATTTTTTGTGTGGCCTTTGTGTGGGTCGTGAAGGCCTTGAGTGCAAACCCTATTCTTCTGAGGTCAGGGTCACCTTTGTGAAATTTGAATTTCCTTCCCCAGGCTATTTTCATGTGCTGTTTTTGGAAGCCCAACACATTTGAGAGTTTGTGACCACTGGTGAAAGCCTGCTGAAGAGACTGGAATTTTCTGACAGATAAGTGTTAAATGTTTTGACAACTTGAAACAACTTGTAATGTAGATGTGCTCTTAATGCAGTGAGTGATCATAGGGCTCTGATCCGAAAAAGTAAGTTGATCATTACATTGAGCACCATTGCGTAGGTGTTGACATGCATTACAGTACTTTCCCCAATGGAGAAAGTGCCAGAATGCATTCAACACTAGAAATATGTGCTGGAAAACTTTTATGTTTGGTACTCAGATTTAAATGCCCAGTGATCTTTAGTTCAAAAAGAAAAGGCCGCAGTTGAACATTTAAAATTAAATCTAAGCATCTGCTACACTCCATTGTTTGATAGGCAATCTGCTTTGAAATGGAAATAAAACATCATCTGCAGCTTAAACAAAAGGCCATCTGGGCCTGAATTGTTTTGGATGGCTGGGTCTCACTTCCTGTCATCCGAACAGTGGGCAGGGATGTCCCCAAGTGCCCTGCAGCCTTGAGTGTCCTGCAGCTATTTCATGCTCAAATGAGCGTTATGTGGCTGCAGGCGGGACTTCCGCCCCTCACTCAGGAGGAAGTCCACTTTAGAGAGCTGCCGGCCAATCTGATTGGCCTGCAGCTCTCCAATCTCTGCAGCGATAGTGCTGCAGTGGACAGAGGAAGAAAAGCAACAGGACATCAGAGCCCAAGTCCAGGCAACCAGGTAAATTCAAGAGATCCCAGGGCAGGGAGGGTAGGAAAGGCCTGGTGGGTGCGAGAAGAGGATGATCGGGATCTTCAGGGAGAGGCCAGTGGGGGGATGCAGGTCCGGAGGCCACCGGACCTTAAGGAGGGGGGGTGCCCAACTTCAGAAGGGGGCTACTGATGGAGGCACCCCTCCCACCCCACCGAGATGTAACTCTTCTTTTTCATGCTTCCGCCACTGGATGTTCAATCCTCCCACCAGCCTAAAAATTGAAGCTAGGCAGGAATCACTCCTTAAATGGCCAATAATTCCTGTATGAGATTTTCCCCCCGCCCAGCATAAAGTCGCTGTGTGGTCGGGGGGGACGGGAACCTGGAGGGAATCCATCCCTTCAATTTCATGCCCCTCCCCCGCCCCTGCCTAAAGACTCGCAGGTGGGAGAACGTAAAATTCTGGCCCTGGTGTTTCAGTTTCAATTGATTGCATTGTTGACATTTCCAGGATTTGTTTTGATAGCTGAGAATATTATGAATGCTTGGTTGAGCTTCAAAGGTCCAGAGCCATTTATCTCAGTGAGGGCGGTGGGGCGGGGGGGGGGGTGGGGGGGGGGGCGGTGCGGGTGGGGGGCTCTGTTCAAATTTTGATTTACAGTTTTAAGAGGTCAGTAGAGGATTATCTGTCTTTAATATTGTAAATGGATAAGTGTTTGTTTGTTTTACAACAGCTTGACCACTTGAGGGATTTACATTTTTGAACGGGTTTTTATGCATGAGACTTTTTTCAGTATAAAGTGTCTGAATATGACAGCATTATTAGATTGTTAGTTGTTATTTTTTTTAATGTCCATTTCAAAGGTATCCTGAGCTCTGCCCATAGTGGAGACTAGTTGAGTGGCTATGGAGGATACATGGGGGACATGGGAGCTATGAGGGAGCATGGAGAGGGTATGAAAGTATGAGGGGCCACCGAGAGGGCATGGGGGTAGATGGGGGGGGTGAGAACTGAGTGTTAGGGGCCATAAGAACTATGTCGGAGAGCTGAACCAAAACAGCCTTCTAGCCAGATCGCCATGGCAACCACACTCTTCCAATGATGCTCAGGACTCAGAAAACCTGAACCCTGTATCCATTGCCAAAATATGGCGGGTATGGACAGAGGTGAAGGGCTTGAGTTTCTGAACTCAGCAAATGGCTCAACTCACATTTCCTGAGCCCAACATGAAAATCCAGCCCATTGTATCCCAAATTACTCTTTTTTCTTATCTAATAAAGTCTCTGATAAGTTGATCTGACTCCTGGGTCATGAGCCTTTATTCATGGAATGTGGATCACTCAGAGAACAGATACCTGCCCAATGTCTCCCTCATAGTAATTGTGAATACCTCACAAATTTCTTCCCTAGTCTCTATTAGCATTTTGGGATACATATATTCATGCATTGTTTTTTTGAACGTATCTAGAACTTTATCACATTTACATTGAATTAATTTTTTCTGGGTTAATTGTGTTTGAGAAGGGCATGTTGCTCATGACCACTCACTGATATTGTCTTGAAAGAGGTGAGGCAATGTCCCCATGTTCTTTGTCAATGATCCATTGAAAGGCATCAACCAGGTGGCACAACTTGATAGTGTCCATTATTTGAATTTCTAAAGATGTTGTGGCTAATCAGTGAGAAAAGTTGGTGTATTTCCATAATTGTGGTGTTTTGCTTTGCGTAGCTCAATAGGACCACAAAGGGCATCTGTTCCAACAGGTTCATATCAGTACCTGAAGGTTTAATTGGATGTTATGCTTAGCCTGAATGCAATATTTGGGACCACACAGAGAAGAAGGGAAGGGTATTTTGATCATTTTATTTATTCAGCAAATACAAGGCCCTAATGCAGTTTAAGCTTGTTGACATATATGACATGTCCAAATAGCCCTTCGTTGTTTGGAATACCTAGGTTGCAGATTGGTTTCCTCTGGCCGTGTGTGTAATCTATTGAGTGGCTTTGTGGCAAAAAAAAAAACAAGCAGCTTCATGGAGGGAAGAGTCTATTCTGCAATAACCAGTCATTTGGACACTATCAAGTTGTGCCATCTGGTTGATGCCATTCAATGGATCATTGACAAAGAACATGGAGACATTGCCTCACCTCTTTCAAGACAACATCAGTGAGTAGTCATGAGCATTAGCTCCTTGTAGAATCAGACTTCCGTGTGGAATACCTCTTTCCTCTTTACTAAAATCTCATATGCAAGGAGTTAGTGATGAGTAAGCATGGTGAGTGGCACTGGACTTGGATCCGAAAAACATCAAGATGTTTGGCAGCCCTGCTAGGTCCTTCTATCAGATTGAAAGCAAATTTAATCTTAGGAACATAGGGTATAGGAGCAGGAGGAGGCCATTTGGCCCCTTGAGCCTGCTCCACTCTTCATAAAGGTCAAAGCTGATCTCTTCCCTCAACTCCACTTTTCTGCACTGCTCCCATAATCTCTTAATATTCAAAAATCTATTGACCTCTGACTTGACTGATTATCCACATTTCCTCTCGGGTAGTGAATTCCAGTGATTCACAACCCTTTGAGTAAAGAAATTTCTCCTCTTCTCAGTCTTAAAAGACACAGATCCCTTATTTTGAGACTGTGACTCTGATGTTGTAGACTCCCTAGTGAAGGGAAACATCTTTCCAGCATCTACCCTGTTTAGCTCCTTAAGAACTTATTGGGCCAGATCTTTAGGTCAGCATCGATTATTTGTCATTTATATAAATGACATAGATGACTATGTGGGGGGTAGGATTAGTAAGTTTGCGGATGACACAAAGATTGGCCGGGTGGTTAACAGTGAGGTTGAGTGTCTTGTGGCTACAGGAAGATATAGACGGGATGGTCAAATGGGCAGATAAGTGGCAGATGGAATTTAACCCTGAAAAGTGTGAGGTGATACACTTTGGAAGGAGTAATTTGAAAAAGAAGTATTCAATGAACGGCATGGCGCTAGGAAGCTCTGAGGAACAAAGGGACCTTGGCATGTGTGTCCATAGATCTGTGAAGGCAGAGGGGCATGTTAGTGGGGTGGTGAGAAAGGCATATGGGACACTTGCCTTTATCAATCGAGGCATAGATTACAAAAGTAGGGAGGTCATGTTGGAGTTGTATAGAACCTTGGTGAGGCCACAGCTGGAGTACTGTGTGCAGTTCTGGTTGCCACACTATAGGAAGGATGTGATTGCGCTGGAGTGGTTGCAGAGGAGATTCACTAGGATGTTGCCTGGGATGAAACATTTAAGTTATGAAGAGAGGTTGGATAAACTTGGGTTGTTTTCATTGGAGCAGAGAAGACTGAGGGGCGACCTGATCGAGGCGTACAAGATTATGAGGGGCATGGACAGCGTGGATAGGGAGGAGCAGTTCCCCTTAGTTGAAGGGTCAGTCACGAGGGGACATAAGTTCAAGGTGAGGGGCAGGAGGTTTAGTGGGGAGGTGAGGAAAAGCTTTTTTACCCAGAGGGTGTTGACAGTCTGGAATGCGCTGCCTGGGAGGGTGGTGGAGGTGGGTTGCCTCGCATCCTTTAAAAAGTACCTGGATGAGCACTTGGCACATCATAACATTCAAGGCTATGGGCCAAGTGCTGGTAAATGGGATTAGGTAGGTAGGTCAGGTGTTTCTCACGTGTTGGTGCAGACTTGATGGGCCAAAGGGCCTCTTCTGCACTGTGATTCTGTGATTCTGTGATTGTCTCAGCCCACGAAGATTTCTACGACCCAACATTTTTGCGATTTTTTAAAGCCAGGATTTCTGATCCCGGCAACAGCAGGGTGAGTCAGCATAGTCCCTGAAGAAGACTGACAAGTGTAGAAGAAGATGGGCAAAGAGACGACACATCTCCCTTTTACAACACTAGCTGCCGTATCCAGGTAAGTTTTTAAAGACCTCAAGTCTTTCAGCGGGTTCGTGAATGGATAGTGAGTGGGTAGCTGGGTGAGTGCGTGGCTGAGTGAGTGGGATGGGTGAGTGGGTAGTTGTGTGTGGGTGAGATTGAGATTGATTCAGAGTCACATTCAGAATGATTTGGATTGATGTTTAGAATAATTCAGATTCGGACTCCGATTGATTCAGATTCATTTGCATTAAAATTTAGATTTGGATTGAGATTGATTTTTGATTGACATTCAGGATGATTCAGATTGGTTCAGATCCGCTCTCATTATGATTTAGATTCAGATTGAGATTGATTCAGAAACACATTCAGAATGATTCAGATTCAGAGTGATTCAGATTTAGAATGATTCATTTTCAGATTCAATTAGATTCAGATTCAAATTCAGAATGATTCAAATTTGGATTTCAATTAATTCAGTTTCACATTCAGGATGAGTCAGATTTGAATTTAGATTGATTCACGTTCATATTCAGAATGAGTCAGATTCTGACTGAGATTGATTCAGATATACATTCATAATGCCTAATGTCTGGATTAAGACCGATTCGGATTTACATTCAGAATGATTCTGATTGAATTTTATTCCTATTCAGATTCATAATGATTCAGATTCACATTCACATTCAGAATGATTCTGATTCTTGTTCAGAATGATTCATATTGCATTCAATGCGATTCAGATTCAGAGTCAGAATGATGTATATTCAGATACAGCTTGATTCAGATTTACATTCAGACTGATTCAGATTCTTTTTCTGCATTGTGCAGATTTGGATTCAGATTGATTCAACTTCACATTCAGAATGATTCAGATTTGGACTAAGATTGATTCAGTTTTACATTCAGGATGATTCAGATTCAGATTCACTTTCAGAATGATTCCAATCTGGATTCAGATTCAGATTCACAATCAGAATAATTCCGGTTTTGATTCGGATTCATTTGGTTTCGGATTCAGAATGATTCAGATTTGGTTGCAGATTGATTCAGATTCATATTCAGAATGATTCTGATTGAGATTCAGAATGATTCCATTTGGAAGCAGATTGATTCAGATTCAGACTCAGAATGATTCAGGTACAGTTTCAGATTGATTCAGATTCACATTCAGAATATTGCTGATTCAGACTCAGGTTGATTCAGATTCAGAATATTTCTGATTCTGGCTCAGATTAATTCAGAATGATTCAATTTCAGATTCAGAATTATTCAGATTCGAATTCAGGTTGATTCAGATTGATTAAGATTTGGATTCAAATTGATTTAAATTCAGATCCATGTTGATTCAGATTCGCCTACAGAATAGTTCAGATTCAGCTAGGTTCAGTTTCAGATTCAGATTGATTCAGTTTTGGATTCAGAATGATTCAATTTCAGATTCAGACTGATTTGGATTCAGATTCAGAATTATTAAGATTCAAATTCAGGTTGATTCAGATTCAGATTGATTTAAATTCAAATTCACGATTTGAATTCATATACAGAATAGTTTGGATACAGATTGATTCAGTTTCAGAGTTAGATTAATTCAGAATCAGATAGAGGCACTTTTTTTTAAGAAAGAGGCATGTTATGTTTTAATATAATTTGAAAAGAGTTGGGAACTATATTGTTATGTGTAGGTATACATGCAGAGTGCTACATCACTCACTACTGCACTACATTCAGTTTACCAAAGCAACAGTGTAACATTATACAGCATATGGTGAGATCTGGAAAAATACACAATGAAAGTTCCAGAGTTTGTGCCTAAAAGAGTGATTATTTCGAACTTCTGGGAATAACAACAGGGATTGATTTTTGGAAGGTGTTTTTTTTGTCAAAAATCTTATCTCTCCTTCAGCTGTCTCTTTCATACCCTTTCAATTTATTTTCCTTACCTAGCTCTTTAAGTAGCATTTTTGTGGTCCAAAAATAGCTTAAGTTGCTTTATTGGTGTTACTTTGAGACTGTGATATCCTACCAGCAAGAAAAGCTGATGTTCTCATTATTGTTTTATTTATGAATGGTGTCTGAATGTGCTTTAAAAGTGTGACATCACTTCCAAGGCAATTATATCCACATTTATTTTGCATATGTAATGTATATGTATATCTGTTAAAATATAGGCAAATAAAAATGTTTGCCTTGCTATGATGCACAACCTACATTTCCATCCTGGTTACTTGACTGTGCTAGCAACCTTTATGCCCCTGGTTTTAGTTTAAATATGGTCACATTATCATAAGGAATAGGTGATGCGGTTTCCAACTTGAAAGTGGGGGCTGGAATTTGAAAACACTCAGAGAGTGGAGATGGAGCGGGAGAGCTTATATATTTACAACGTGTGACAAAGGCTTAAAGAAGGTACTGAACTGGATAAAGAAAATCAGAGGTAAAATAGTGCAGCCCTGGGAATGGAGTAAAACTAATGCTGAGACATTTAAAAGATGGAATAGGCCTGTGTGGTCAAAAGTAGTGTAAGTATAGCGAGATGTATGTGTTTAATGCTTATGCTTTTTTGTAAAAAGACACTTTAGTTAAAAAGAATTGTTATATAAAACCTGACAGTAGAGTGTGCTAAATCTCGGATGTATTGCCCTCTGGAGGAGAATAAAGAATAAAGGAACCTTGGGAAGAATTTCCCCCCCCGTCGGGGGGTAGTGCAGGAGCGGGTGTGGGTGGGCGCGCCTCCAATTGGGGGTGTGCCGCCATATTACGTGGGCAGGCCAATTAAGGCCCGCCCAGCGTGATGTCTGCCAGGAAGCGCTATGCGCTCCCTGTGCAGGCGGTGGGTAATCTCTCAGCTGAGAGTGCATTCTTTCGTGTGTGCACACGAAAGAGCGCACTCATCTCCCTGAGGCTAAGTGCTGCCTCAGGGAGATCGGCGCCAAATTTAAAAATGGTGCTGGTGCAAAAATTAAGTTTCCCTGACATACCCCCTCATGTGACACTGTCACATGTGTTGGGACATGTCCATCACTTTAAAGCATACATTTATTAAAATTTTATAAACCCTCATGAAACCTCATCCTGCCCGTGGATGAGCTTTCATGCTTTTTCTGAAGCCCGCCAGGGCTCCCGGCCTGCCCGCCAACCTTAAGGTTGGACGGGCAGGTCCATTACCTCAATTATTTTTTAAATGACCTCAATAGGCCGTTGACAGGTCGGTGGGCACACAGCTGATTTGGCTGTGCCCCCGCCAACCTGAAAATTGAAATGACATGGGGTGACATCAGGAGTTCCGCCCGACGTCATCCTGTGTCATTTTATGAGTAGGCGAGCAGGCCTCATCCCCTGGTCGCCGACTTAAAGATCCTGGCCCTTCTGTTTTTCACACAAGAAGTTGGGGTTCAGAAGCAGATAGCTGTGTGTGTATCCTTAATTGTTAAGAAGTGACAAAATACTTCATATAGTGAATCAGCTTGATGACATTCAGCCCTGGAGTCATTTGATTTTCAATGTGTTACACCATAAATTCTATTTATGAGGGGTATGTCCTTCAAGAGTCAAGCCGATCACTGAAAGCAATTTGAGAAAATATTTTGAACAAAATATAAGCAAAGTGCTGGAAAAACTCAGCAGGTCGGACAGCATCTGTGGAGATAGAAACAGTTAACTTTTCGAGTCCAATATTCTTCGGAACTCTTCTTACTGCCAGACCTGCTGAGTTTTTCCAGCACTTTCTGCTTTTATTTCAGATTTCCAGAATCCACAGTATTTTGCCTTTATTTAACTATTTTGAACAGTTTGATTCATTAAGCTTGGTGCTTGTTGGCTGTACTTTGGAAGTTCTTATAATGTTTGATCATAGTTCAGACGAGTAGCATAATTCAGGTAAGTGTGATTTGTTACTTTTGTTAAAGGACAAAGCAGTCTGCTTAATTAGCACCCCATCCACCACCTTAAACATTCATTCCTTTCACTACTGATGCAAAGTGGCATCAGTATGTACCACCCACAAGATGCCTGCAGCACCGCACCAAGGTTCCATCCACAGCACCTTCCCAACCCAGAACCTCTGCCACAGGACAAGAGCAACAGACGCATAGGAACAAGTTTCCCTCTGAGCCACACACCATCCTGACCTGGAACAATATCACTGTTCCTTCACTGTTGCTGGGTGAAAATCCTGGAACTCTCTCCCTAGGGATGGACAACAAATGGTGGCCTGTTCAATGATGTCCACATCCCATGAAAGAATAAAAAATCATTCTTTTTGAGCTAGTAAGGACATTTTTTGCTCCACAGATGCTTTGCATGTATGACAAATAATTTTAATTTTAATACTTTTAATTCTATATGGAAATAAAAACTTAAACCATGTCCTTATTGAGATATATGGTACAGGAGTTTAACAGTCTCATTTACTTTTAGATTAAATTAATGCATTTCATTGTTTCTTCATGGTTTCTGCGTTATTATCTTAGATCTCCTTACCTAACACATGGACTACTGTGGTATAGAAAGGCAGTCACCAGCAGCTTCCAGTGATGGGCAATAAGTGTAGGCCTTACTAGCAATGCCCAAATCCCCTGAATGAATAATGATAAAAATGTTTTAATGTTGGTGTTTAGAATTTTTTTTAAATGGAGGGAGACAGGTAGATTGAAATTAATTAAAAATATTTTAACCTTTTTTAAAATTTCAACGAGTAGACTTTTGGTTGCCTGTTATAGCCGCTTGCAACTCTCAACATATTTATTTCTTCCAAATTCCCAGAAACATACTCAAAGCACAGCAATGAACTTTCAGTTTCCCAGCTCCCTTTGGTTTTGAGGTGGCATTGACTACGTATCATAGCTGAGATGGACACTGAGGTCTTGGCATCCAACTCGGCTCCCTCATGCCATCTTGTCAAAGTTGTAAAGTATCCAAAATCATGAACACTACCAGTGTCCTAGATGACCACATGTGCAGGATGTGCTGTCAGCTGCAGAAACTTGAGCTCCAGGTTTCAGAGCTTGAGCAGCGGCTAGAGTCACTGTGGCACATCCACGAGGCTGAGAGCTACGTGGATAGCACGTTCAGAGAGGTGGTCACACCACAGCTTAAGGGCCTGGAGACAGAGAGGGAATGGGTGACAACCAGACAGTCCAAGAGAAATAGGCAGGTAGTGCAGGAGTCCCCTTGGGTCCCGCTCACAAATCGGTTTTCCATTTTGGAAGCTGGTGAGGGCGCTGGTTCTTCAGAAGAGTACAATCAGAGCCAAGTTTGTGGCATCACGAGCGGCTCGGCTGTATAGGAGGGGAAGAAAGAAAGAGCAACAGTGATAGGGGATTCATTAGTTAAGGGAGCAGACAGGCATTTCTGTGGCCGTAGACGTGACCCCAGGATGGTATGTTGCCTCTCTGGTGTCACAGAGCGGCTGCAAGATATTCTTCTGTGGGAGGGTGAACAGCCAGTGGTCGTGGTCCACATTGGTACTAATAACTTAGGTAGGAAGGGGGATGTGGTCCTGCAATCAGAATTTAAGGAGCTAAGTAGAAAATTAGCAAGCAGGATCTCAAATGTCGTAATCTCCGATTGCTCCCAGTGCCACTTGCCAGTGAGTACAGAAATAAGAGGATATGGCATGTGAATATGTGGCTGGAAAGATGGTGCAGGAGGGAGGGCTTTAGATTCCTGGGACACTAGGACTGGATCTGGAGGAGATGGCACTATATAAGCCGGACGGGTTGCACCTGAACAGAGCTGGGACTGAGTTCCTTGCGGGGCTTTTTCCTAGTGCTATTGGGAGGGCTTCAAACTAACTCGGCAGGGGTGTGGGAACCAAGTGAAAATATTAGAGGAATACCAGGGTGCACAAAATACTGGGAGGGACAGGTAGCACTAGTATAGAGAATAGTAAGTTAATAGGTGAAGTCGGGGTGAGGGAGAAAGTAACAAAATCTAAATCAGGGTTCCTATGCATGTATGTGAATGCACAGAGTATAGTAAATAAGATTGGGGAGTTACAGGTGCAGATCGCATGTGGAAATATGATGTTGTGGCGATAACAGAGACCTGGTTCAAGAAAGGGCAGAATTGGGTGATAAATATTCCTGGGTACAAGGTGTTCGAAAAGATAGGAAAGGAAGAAAAGGAGGAGGGTGACGGTATTGGTTAAGGAGAGCATTGCAGTGCTGGAGAAAAAGGATGTCCCAGAGGGTTCAAGGACAGAATCAATTTGGCTAGAGCTAAGGAACAAAAAGGGTGCAATTACATTGCTCAGTGTAATATATCGACCACCAACTAGTGAGAAGGATGTAGAAGAACAAATCTGCAGGGAAATTACAGAGAAATGCAAGCATTATAGAGTAGTTATAATGGGTGACTTTAATTACCCGAATGTATACTGGACAGTGGTGGTGTAAAGGGTGGAGAGGGGCAAACGTTCCTAGACTGTGCTCAGGAAAATTTTCTACAGCAGTATGTGTCAAATCCAACAAGAAAAGACGCACTATTGGACCTGGTTCTTGGAAATGAGGTGGGCCAAGTAGATCAAGGCCAGAATCTTCGAGACAGCGTGTGGGGGCTGGCCCCGCTCGCCGACATAAAATGACACACGGTGACATTGGGCGTGCGTCCCGACGTCACCACACGTCATTCCGATTTTCAGTTCGGCGGGTGCGCACTGGAGTCAGCTGCGCGCCCGCCGAACTGTCAAAGGCCTATTAAGCCCATTTAAATATCAATTAAAATAATTAACATAGTTCTCCGTCCAATCTTAAGGTTGGCGGGCAGGCGAAGAGCCCAGGTGGCCTTCACATTTATCATAAAACCTCATCCACAGGCGGGATGAGGTTTCATGAAGGTTTTTAAACTTCAGTAAAAATTTTTAATAAAATTCATAGACATGTCCCAGCTCATGAGGGGACATGCCTTAAAAATGTTTTTCTTCCGTTACTTAAATTTTTCAAAATCAAACTAATCTCCCTGAGGCAGCTCTGTTCCCTCATTGGCCCGCCCACGTAAAATGGCGACGCGCAGCCGATTGCGGGTGGTGATCGGCTGCACGCCCGCTCCTTCCCAGCCCCCTGATGGGGAAAAAATTCTCTCCCAAGTGTCATTGGGGGAACATTTAGGAGACAGTGATCATTGTATTGTACATGTTAGGATGATGATAGGAAAAGACGATAGGCAATCCAGAGTAAGAATAATTAACTGGACGAAAGTCGACTTCGATGGATCAAGAATGGAACTGGGCCAGATAGACTGGAACAAAAGATTGGCAGGAAAAACTGTAGCTGAACAATGGGTTACGTGCAAAAAAGAATTGGATCGGGCACAGTCAAGGTATAGTCCATCAAAAGGGAAAGGTAGGACAAACAAATCCAGAGCTCCCTGGATGAAAAAGGAGATAGAAATTAAGATAAAAAAGAAAAAGTGCGCTTATGACAGGCGTCAGGTAGAAAATACAATTGAAAACCAAGAGGAATACAGAAGTTTCAGAGGGGAGGTGAAAAAGCATATTAGAGAAGCAAAGAGTGATTATAAGAAAAGACTGGTAGCCAACATAAAGGGGAATCCCAAAGTCTCCTATAGGCATATAAATAGTAAAAGGGTGGTAAAAGGAGAAGTAGGGCCAATTAGGGACCAAAAAGGTAATTTACACATGGACAAAGGGGGCATGGCTGAGGTATTAAGTGGATACTTTGCATCCGTCTTTACCAAGGAGGTAGATGCTACCCAGGCCATGGTGACAGGGGAGGAAACGCTGTCACTAGAAGTGTTCAAAATTGATAAGGAGGATGTGTTGAATAGACTGTCGGTACTTAAAGTTGACAAGGCACCAGGACCGGATGAGATGCATCCAAGAATATTGAAGTAAGTGAGAGTAGAAATTGCAGGGGCTCAGGCCATAATTTTTCAGTCTTCCCTAGACTCAGGGGAGGTGCCAGAGGACTGGAGAATTATAAACATTACACTCTTGTTCAAAAAAGGTTGTAAGGATAAACCCAGCAATTACAGACCAATCAGTTTAACTTCAGTGGTGGGCAAGATTCTAGAAAGAATAATTCTGGATAGAATTAATAGTCACATGAAAAATATGTGTTGATAAGGAAGATCCAGCATGGATTTCTAAAGGGGAAATTGTGTTTAATTGAGTTTTTTGAAGAGGTAACAGAAAAGGCTGATGAGGGTAATGCTGTTGATGTGGTGTACATGGACTTTCAAAAGGCACAGTGCAACAGACTTGTGAGAAAAGTTATTGCTCATTGAATAAAAGGGACAGTAGTAATGTGGATACAAAGTTGGCTGAAAAGTAGGAAGCAGAGAGTAATGGTCAATGGATATTTTTCGGGCTGGAGGAAGGTTTGTAGTGGAGTTCCCCAGGGGTCGGCATTGGGACCCTTGCTTTTCCTGATATATATTAATGATCTAGATCCTGATGTGCATGGGACAATTTCAAGGTTTGCGGATGATACAAAGCTTGGGAGTGTTGTGAACTGCGAGAAGGATAGTGTAGAACTTCAAAAGAACAGACAAGTTGGTGGAGTGGGCAGATAGATGACAGATGAAGTTCAATGGGGAGAAGTGTGAGGTGATGCATTTCCGTAGGAAGAACATGGACAGACAATATAAAATAAGGGGTGGAATAACGCAGGAGCAGAAAAACCTGGGTGTATATGTGCATAGATCATTGAAGGTGACAGGACAGGTGGAGAGAGCATTAATAAAGCATATAGTATCCTGGGCTTTATCAATAGTGTACAAGAGCAAGGAGGTTATGTTGAATTTAAATAAGGTACTCATACAGTTCTGGGCGCCACATTATAGGAAGGATGTGAACACATTGGAGAGAGTGCAGAAGAGGTTTACAAGAATGGTTCCAGGGATGAGAAACTTCGGTTATGAACATAGATTGGAGAGGTTGGGACTGTTCTCCTTGGAGAGAAGGAGGCTAAGAGGAGATCTGATAGAGATGCTCAAAATCATGAGGGGGCTGGACAGAGTAGATAGGGAAAACTGTTCCTGCTCGTAAAAGGAACAAGAATGATTTGCAAAAGTGATTTGCAAAAGAAGCAAATTTGACATGAGAGAAAACTTTTTCACGAGTGGTTTGGGTCTGGAATGCACTGCCTGGAAGTGTGCTCGAGGCAGGTTCAATCGAGGCATTCAAGAGGGCATTTGCTGATTATTTTTTTAAAATGCATTCACAGGATGTGGCTTTTCTCGCTGGGCCAGCATTTATTGCCTATCACTAATTGCCCTTGAGAAGGTGGTGGTGAGCTGCCTTCTTGAACCGCTGCAGTCCAGTGCTGTTAGGAAGGGGGTTCCAGGATTTTGACCCAGCGACAGTGAAGGAATGGTGATATAGTTGCAAGTCAGGATGGCGAGTGACTTGGAGGGGCTAGATGGTAGTGGTTGTGGATTTAGAAGGTGCTGTCAAAGGAGCCTTGGTGAATTCCTGCAGTGCATCTTATAGATGGTATACACTGCTGCCACTGTGCTGGAGGGAATGAATGTTTGTGGATGTGTTGGAGGGGTACGGGGGAAAGGCAGGGCAATGGCACTAGGTCATAATGCTCATTTGGAGAGCCGGTGCAGACACAAGGGATCAAATGGCCCCCTTCTGTGCCGTTAAAATTCTGTGATGTTATTTTCTCAGTTTTGTGCAGCAGTTTGGATTGGCCAGAAAATATGTGCGAACCAGGGACAGTGACAGGGCTGGAATGGCAGCTTGACAGCTGAGACATGACTAGATTGCAGGAGGGAGCAGTGTAAAAATGGCTGATTATATAAAGAATGGGAAAGCAAAAAGACAGAGTCAAAAATTGATGAGGTGAAACAGAAAAATGGAAAAAGAGACTGGACATTCCAATTCTGTTTATCCAGCTCAAGGGTTTCTTTTCATTTGTCTTATTTCTCAGTAAAATCAATTGTTTTGACAATTTAATACCTGCCTCCATCCAATCATATTCAGAAATATCTTGAAAACAAAACTTGGAGGTTATTAACACTTCCTGAAAATTTATAAGCTTCGTTTGCATATCTGTCCAAAAAGAAAATCTGCACTGTACAGGAGTAAATTTGTGCCAACTCAGCAAGCCTTTTGTGCGTCTGCAGCCTTTCTGCTCAAGTACTTTCACCATTTTCCTCCATGTTATATTATAAATGCAATTTCTAGTCTCTTCATTTGTCCACAATTCATATGCAACCACAGACTGATTATCACAAAATAGATTTGGATGAAGGCTTTTCCTATTGCACCTCATTCATCCAGGAGTCAAAACCTATCTCTCATTGCAGCAAGTTTTTTTAAAATGAGTCCACTGTTCTGACCTCATTTATTTCCAATAAATCTGCTTTAGCTGTTCATTCCTTTCCTGTAGAGAAATACTTCCTAAATTTCCCCTGCCCAATCTTCCCTCATACCCAGCTATACTGGTGTATCTGAAAGTATTGTTTTGGGCTTATTATTTCTACCCTGCTAAGTAACTTCATACCTCCGAGGACTCCGCAAGATGTTTCTTTTCTAGGTTTTGGACCCTTAGCTAATTAAGTTATTTCAGAATTAATTCTAGCTATTGCAAATATTCCACGTTGGTTAAGATTCATGGTAATGGAATAGCAGTGCAGTTAGTGCTGAAAAAATGTTCAACTGTCAGTCAGCTGCAGTACCAATTATTTGCCACAAAGGGGCAATAGTGTACTTCCTAAAATTATTGAAGATGCAACGTGACTAGTACTATCAAGTATCAGAAACATGCTCCAATTTTGCATTGTGACGTTAAAGGCTTTGGCAGTTAAATTAGATAAGATTTCAAAGCAGGTACAATTAACCTGCGCTGCTGACTACTTTGCAGGCAGCACATCAAATTTGTATTGCCTGCTGTTCAAAATGATTGCCATGCATTAGGAAGCTTAATATCACCGATACCTAGCCCTATATAAAGCCAGCAGCACTTCTTAAATGGGATGTACATTGTGGTGGTTGGAGGTGGCAAGAGTATTTTTAAAGGGTGTGTTTATTTGTGCCACAGCACTAGGGGGAGCATTTCCTGCACATGCATCAATGCAGGTACAATGATGCAGGAGTTACAGTGTTGCATCTGCTGCATACTCCACCCGAATGGTATTCCTGAAAATGAAGACCAGGATAACAAAACCTGACAGGGTTAGGGGGGACAATTCCAATGAGAAAGTAGTGGCAGCGCCAGCAACAATAACTGGTTCCTTTGGTGCTAAAAACATGTCATCCAATAAATGTGTGAGCTATAACATTTCATAATGAAACTGTGCCTAAACTACCTTGTCCAAAAGTTTCTTGCTCAGTTAATTGACTACAATTTCTTAGCTTCTTAAACAAAATATTAAACCAAAACACTCAATGTAGGGCTTGAGACCGTTACCCTGGGATTAAGAGACTCATTAACTACCAAAGGAGCTAGTTGGGCTGTGCAGGAGCGTGTTTCACGAAGCCTTTCCAATTTAAGTGAGAGCTCCACAAGTCACAGCTCAAAACTTCTCAAACTTTTGAAAATCTGGCAACTCTACTGAACTGCAGCGCCACTAGTAGCTGCTGCCAGTACGACACCCACCCGAGGCCTAGTATTGACAAAGGATCCCTAGCCACGGGTGAGTGATGTTGGTGGGTGGAGGGTCTTGCAGACTGGGGGAAGCAGGGGAGTCAGCAGCAAGCCAGTCACCCGATGCCAGGTCCCCCTATCAGGCACTGAGTGCCTTTGAATGAGGGTCCCTCCCCTGGGCAGCCCGCAAGCAACCCCACATGTGTTTGCTTATCATACTCCATGCATGGTGAACCCCCTTCCCACCACTAGGTTAATACCAGCGGTGCAAAGGAAAAAGCCCCTAAGTGGGCTTTAATTGCCCACTTAAGGGTCTCAATTGGCAGCAGGGCAGGAAGGCCACCCACAAACCTTCCAGCCCGGACTTAATCGGGGTGGGGGCACGCTGGGTGCCCACTCGCCACCCTCCCACCCGATTAAATACCCCCGCTGCCAAACCTGCCACAGGAGAGGGCATTCAATTCCACTCGATGTGTGAGGGAGGAATGTCAGCAGCCAGACAAGCATTTAATGTCCAATCATTTGAATGGGTGGTGATGTGGGGGAGCAGGGACTGCTGGCGACCCCCACCATTCCAAATTCTGGGCCTCAGTCACCCACTTTACACAGCAGAACTCCTCTTTTACCCTTGAAGGAGGCAGTGTAAACCATGCACAATGTTGAAGCTTGGAGTAAACCAGGGCTGACCTATAAAAAGACTAGTGTTATCACACCACTTCACAGACCATGGTCAAAGTGGAAAAATTACCAGAGGCAAAAATGAATGGAATTGAATTTTTTTTTTTTGGAAAAAAGTTCAGCCTTCTAAGATATCTAGCAGTTCAAATTTGATATTGTAAAAATGCCATTTTAAATACTGATTCTGTTATTCCTGAATGTTATATTAGTCCAGTGACTGAACTTTCCAAGACCCTGGCCTACCATGACATTTATTTTTATTTCTTCACCCACTCACTGCTATTTCTCAGAATTTATAGTATTTATGAAGTACATGTGATCAGTACGTGCTTGAAATAATGTCTCACAATGATACCAGTGTGTCAAATACCAATAAAATTAATTCAGCGACCAGTCATGGCATCGTAATCATGACAATTTTTCAGCTATGACAAGGGAGCCAATTTTCCTGTGGCTTGTGTCGGGTGAGTGCTTATTCCCAAGGCATAAACCATCGGAATATAGGATGGAGATCTATTACAGCAGGTTTCGATCTCCTTTATATTGCCCTCTGACTTCGGGGCTTCCCCGTTATGGTGGGCCCGTTCCTATGACTACAACAGGTGCAGAATAAGAACAGACTTAGAAGTGAGCCGAGGTGAGGGGTCATCCCTGGCAATTGGCAGAATGGCAGCCCTTTACAAGGAGGAGCACATCAAGCAGCACTAGTTAGATCTTGCATCCGAGCCCCTTGTGATTGAAGGATCTAAAGGCATGGCAAAGCAAGGCATGGTTAGCCTCTCTTATCTTAGAGCCTCTCAATTGTGGTAAGGTCCTGATACTGGCAGCCAGTCTTTGGAGTTGCTCATGTGTTTTTATCTCCATTTCCAGTCACCATATTCTGCCAGGAACAGGGGTTTGGCTGTGCTGGAGATGAAACTGGGCTGTGCCAATGGTTCAGACCTGCTAAATTCAAGTATACTGAGGTCAGAACACACACACTGCGGGTTGGGTACACAGCACCTGCTAAGCTCCAGCTAAGGGGGAAACAGAGGAAAATCACCCCCATGAGATATACCCCATTTGTATAAATTGAAGCCTCAGATTATTAGGCTGATATCTGTCAGATATTATTAACCAAACAAAACTGGGGAAGAGCAAGGGGAGTGAGACTAATTGGATAGAACAGCCAAAGATGTGGCACAGGTATGATGTGCTGAATGGCTATTTCTGTCCTGTACAATTCTGTGATGCATTATCAGTGTTTTACCATTTGAAAAAGCTGATAAAAGCTTCACAAAACAATTTAACAACACACATTTCCAATTGCTTTAATCGAGTAGCTGAAATTATTTCAGCCATTAAAGATGTGAATATATGGAAAGTAATCCCTCTCTCCAGCTATTCTCTGGGAATTTTTCTTTTCAGGCAGTTCAAATCCCACCCTGACTGTTTCAAGATTGCAGAATGTTATGGCGCAGAAGGAAGCCATTCGGCCCATTGTGTCTACACCAGTTCTCCAAATGAGCATTATGGCCCATGCAATTCTCCTGCCTTTTCCCCCTGCCCTTTCACATTGTTTCTATTCAAATAATCATCCAATGCCCCCTTGAATGCTTCGATTGAACCTGTCTCCACCACACTTCCAGGTAGTGCATTCCAGACTTGAACCACTTGCTGAGTGAAAAAGTTTTTTCTCGTATCACATTTGCTTCTTTTGCACATCACTTTAAATCTGTGCCCTCTTGTTCTCGATCCCTTTACGAGTGGGAGCAGTTTCTCCCTATCTACTATATCCAGCCCCCTCATGATTTTCAACACCTCTAACAAATCTTCTCTTAGCCATCTCCTCTCAAAGGAGAACAATCCCAACCTCTCCAATCTATCTTCACTACTGAAATTTCTTACGCCTGGAAACATTCTTGTACACTTTAAAATAAATCTGAATTAGAGGCTGTTATCAGGAAAAGTGACCGCAAAGCTGTTAGATTGTTCTAAAGGCCTGACTGGTTCACTACTATCTTTTGGGGAAGAAAACCTGCCGTCCTCACCTGGCCTATATGTGACTCCAATCCCATGTTAATGTAGTTGACTTAACTGCCCTCTGAAGTGGCATAGCTACCCACTCAGTTGCATCAAATCAGAACAATCATAGTCAACAGCACCTTCTCAGGACAACTCGACATGGGCAATGAATGCCAGCCAGCCTTGTCAGAGACACTTCCATCCTGAGAATGAATAAAGGCATTATTAACATAACAATTTTTGGCCTTTACCTATTGCATGCCTATTAAATGATTCTTAATATTTTTACCCTATTTACCATGTGATGCACTGCCTCTAATTTTAGTTGCTGGATCACCCTGAACTGAAGCAACTGTAATATTTTTGACAAGAGTGTTATACCAACCGTAAACTGAAACTGGATTTATGTGTGCACACGTGAACATTCTCCGGCATTGGCATCTTTAGGAGGTGGCAGACGCCAGAAGAATTTTTTAATTGAATTACTGCAGAAAGAAACCTAGAAATATTCAAATTGCAGGCATAAAATGGATATCAAAATTGACAAAGACTTATTATATTATGCCCCTTTAATTTTTTATTTTATTTCTCACGGCTGTATTGTTTAGCGAATATACCAACAGCCTTTTATGTTGCTGTAGAAATCATCCATTTTCCAATTAGCTTGTGAAAAGAAGTCAAGTGTCCCTAATGTTTCTATTTGCCCATAATGCTTTTTCAGTATGAAAGTGGTCCGCTATTGACACTTAATGAAAATTAAATCACCATAGTACTTTATGAATAATTAGTCATTGCAACCTATTGTTTTACTACACGATGATACAAACATGTTGTTTAATTCTTTGAAATATAAGGATTCAAGGCAGCAATTTTCCTCTTCACCTCATGAGTATCAATCTGGTGGTGTGTATCACTTACTCTTTCCACAACCCATCTGATTTTTAATCCACTGATTTTGGGTGTAGCATGAGAAGGCTTATGTGAGAAATAGAGGGTTTCTATTTTCCAGGGACACAAGGTGAAGGTAAGGAATAGATGAGGAACGGAGATGAGGATCTGAGGGAGAGCCGTGTGGCCATAGAAACCTCATGTGTTGACAAGGTCAAGGGAGTGGTCAGGTGTATGAGTGGTGAGAAAGATAGAGCATGTGGAGGGGCAGGATGAATTCAGGTGAAGTTTCATTATTAAGGATTATGAGTCTTTTAGTACACTGGTTTCCTGTTAGAATGCAGTTCACAGGGTGCATATCTCAAGACCCTGTTCTCAGTGAGGCCGTGCTGTTTCCTTGTTGGTGCCTAACACTCAGATTTGAACCCACCATTGACAGGGCCAATATTGTGTGCATGACCCTACAGTTTCCAGTCCTCGTGCTCCAAAATGAATGAATATAGCACTTGCTGTGTAACACCAACCAATAATTAAATGGCTGCTTTTAATGGTTTTTCAGTATGAAAGTGGTCCGCTATTGACACTTAATGAAAATTAAATCGCTGTGTTCCTAGTGAGTGGCTGTGTTCCTAGTGGGGTGAGACTTGTGGCCACATTTGCAGAATGAAAATGTTGGGGTCTGCGTTATACTGAGATCTGCCTTATAGTGGATCTCATTAAAGCCAGGCGCCAGTGTATAGAGACTGGTGACAGATTGGAGAATTGAACAAGAAAGACATGGGCAGAATTTTCTGTGCCCGCTGGCGTCGGGCATGTTTGGCGGGGTGAGCGGACGATATGGCGAGAAGGCCTAAAATCAGTTTCACAACGTCATGGAAGAAGTTTGCAATCATTCGCTTCGTCAATGGTGGGCTGCGTTTCCCGCCGTCGGATGTTGGGAACCTCATTGTAACGCATCTGCATATCATTATAAGACCAGCTCACTGGAACCGACTCCCCACACTGGATCATCCAAGCACGTCAGCGTGATTGCACACCAATGTGTTTCACAACTGTACATAAACAACGTGCACCTGGTGAGCTGTACCTCGCTCAGGGCTTTGAGGTTTGTTTGCCTACTTTACTTCGGCAGCACTCGCAGTCATCAATGCCAGACTTCGCAGACAGTACCACATCACTTTTAGAGCAGCTCTGAGGCCGATCTCTATCTACCTGATCAGCCATAAGGCGGGGGTGGCTTCTCAATGGCTACAGTACTAGGGCTTGCTTGGGGAAGGGAGAAAAGTGGCCTCCGGCAAGGGAAGAGGCAGCAGGGCAAGGGCTGTACTGGGGGGCACAAGTTAATCTGTGCAAGCGGCCTCAAGCTAATGAGAGCAGAGGAGGCAGTCTCCAGAGGAGATGAGGCAAGATAGCGACGTGAGGGTATGTGTGAGAGAGTGAGTGGTGATGTCCCTTGAGCTGGCAGTGAGTGAGATGCTAGTGAATGTGTGATGGGCTTGAGTGTGTGAGTTTAGAGTGATGAGATGACTGCCTTACCCTGGCGACATGGATGAGATCATTCATCCTTTATTTGCATTGGATGGCCAACCTCTTCTGTGCAGCATTGGCACTGATCAGCACTCCCATTGCCTATCAAGCTGGAGTGGTAATGTTGCTGCCCCTCCAGCGGCCAGAGTTGGGGTAAAGGACATCACAGTGGGCCTCCACAGTGTCCAAAAGGCGCTCGAGGGGCTTGCCACTAAACCAGGGTGGCCTGCAGTCTTCTTGCTTTTCGGGGCCATGTCTTCTTTGCAGCAGTCCTGGACTGGAAGTACTGAGAGGTGTGTGCACAGCTGCACTTTAAATGTGGTGCCTGGCGTGATGAAGCGTTGAGGTGATGGCTTGGTGGGGCAAATCAGTGCCTACCTGCCATCGAGATGGCTAGTTTCCTGGGAATGCGTGATTAATGAGGCGGGATTGGGACGATACAGCGTGAAAAGCTGCGGCCAGTTGGTAAAACGTCCTTTTTCCTGCCCGCTACCGAGCTTAGTGCAAATCTGGGACAATTCCGCCCATGGAGTTGGGGACAAGGTTCTTAAAGGAAGGGTGGGAGGGGTGGAAGAGGGTTCAGAATTTGAATGTTGAGAAGGAGCAGGTTCAATAGGGGGAAGGAACTGAGGTGGAGGAAATGTGGTGGGAGATGAAGACGGGCAGCTCAACCTCGGTGAACTGAGGCACAATCTATGATCCAGGTTTCTGTTAGCTTGTTATGATGAGAATGTGGATGGGAAGGTGCCTGATTCAGAGATGGAGTGGACATTTGAAAGAACAATGCCAGGGGAGCTGGAGACCAGTTAGGAAGAACAGGAGTCTTCCTGGCTGGTCAGCATGTGGACAGATGAGGGAAAGGAAGATAGGAATGTGGTTTGATACATTAACTTCAAAGAAGTGATGCTTGTAAGGGGAGCTTCAGGAAATGGGAAATAGGAGATTAAGGTGACTACTGGGGAAGAGTTATCAGTATTATGAAGGATAACTAAGTTGAGAAAGGGAGAAACAGCATATCTAAAAGGAAGGGTTAATAGTTGGGATGTAAAAGGGAAAGGTATTCAGTAGGGGTATAGTATTAAGTGGGATCAGGAAAAGAGGTAGGAAGGAGATAGGCCCTCTGAAATATTGTGTATGCATGCAAGATCTGTTAGTGAGGATGTAAATATATGTTGTACTTTTCAAAGGTTTTTCTGCCTTTCACTAGCATGAGATTGCCAGCTATGGCATCACTCGTGTCTCTGAGTCACAAAGTTCCGGGTTCAAATCCCACTCTAGGGCTTGAGTACCAAAATCATTTGTGGTACTGAGGGAGCGTTGCACTATTTGAGATGTCAAACTGAGGCTCCAACTGCCTGCTCAGATGGATGTAAAAGATCCCTTGGCACTGTTTCGAAGAAGAACAGGGGAGTTATCCCTGCTATCCTGGCCAATAATTATCCCTCAATCAACATCACAAAAACAGATTACCTGGTCATTATTGCATTGCTGTTTGTGGGAGTTTGCTGTGCACAAATTGGCTTCTGCGTTTCCTACATAACAACAGTGACTACACTTCAAAAAGTACTTCATCAGATATAAAGTGCTTTGAGATGTCTGGTCACGAAAAGTGCTGTATAAATGTAAAATGTAAATTTCTCTCTTTTCAATGTAAAATGTAAATTTTACTGCTGTTACAGGTGACGTGTACTGCTGCCCAGATATCAAAGTAAGAATAGAGAGAGTGGCCAGTTTGTCACTGAGCCTACTGTGGTGTAGTGCACAGTGGAGATAAAACCAACAAAACTGAAGAAATGAAGCAAGGTTAGAAACAGTGTCACTTAACAGTAATGCTATGAGTACATGAATGAAAGCTTGTCAGAAAAATATTTCAGACAGATTTGAGGGTTGGAGAACGATCAGATATAAATAGGTCAGAGAGTCAGTGGTGTCCGTGAAGAATGGAACATCTAGAGTCTATGTGGAGGTCAAAGCAATCCAGGGTTTTCAGTAGAAGTGGATGGATGGCTAAGGTCAGTGCAGCGGTCAGAGATTAGGCTAAGGTCAGCACGAAGGCTGGAGACTAGATACCAAGAAAGGCACAGACTGTCATTACAAACCAGATTGGAATTGTGAGTTCTGAAGAAGAGTCATATTGGACTTAAAACATTAAGGGCAGGATTTTCCCCCCGTTGGGGGTGAAGTTGAAGTGCGGGCACAGGCAGGTGCATCTCCGATCGGCATCCCCAATTGGGGGTGGGGGTGGTGCCATTTTATGTGGGCGGGCCAATTAAGGCCCGCCCAGAGTGACGTCTGCACAGGAGCGCTATTCGCTCCCTATGGGGGCGGAGGGGAGGTGGAATCCCTAAATCTGAGAGTGCGCTTTTTCACGAATGCGCATGAAAGAGCGCACTCATCTCCCTGAGGCTAAGTGTTGCTTCAGGGAGATCGGCTCTACTGTCAAAAATATTAAAAATAGAAAAAAAAATTCCCTGACACGTCCCCTCATGTGTCACTGTCACATGAGTTGGGACATGTCCATAATTTTTTTTAAAACTTAAAATTTTTAAAAACCTACATGAAACCTCATCCCTCCCGTAGATGAGGTTTCATGCTTTTTCTAATTCCCGCCAGGGCTCCTGGCCTGCCCGCCAACCTTAAGGTTGGACGGGCAGGTCCATTAATTACTTAAATGACTCTGTCAATGGCCTCAATTGGCCATTGACAGGTCAGCGGGCGCACAGCTGATTTTGCTGCGCCCCCGCCTACCTGAAAAGTTAAAAGGGGCGCGGTGACGTCGGAAGTTCCGCCTGACGTCACCCTGCGTGTCATTTTATGCATCGGTGAGCAGCACCCCCCCCACCGCTCGCCGACAGGAAAATCCTGCCCCAAGTCTGTTTCTCTCTCTGCAGATCTGCCGGACCTGCTGAGTTTTTCCCGGAACTTTCTGTTTTTATTTCAGATCTCCAGCATCTGCAGTATTTTGCTTTTATTATTATGGAATTGTAGGAAGCAAGGAGAGAAAATTTGTTTGAAAAAAAACAATTTGCATTCATATAGTGCCTTTAAGACAGTAGCCATCCCAACACACTTAACAGGAACATTATCAAACAAAATTTGACAACAAGTCATATAAAGAGATTTTATATCAGTTGACCAAAAACTTAGTTAAAGAGGTAAGTTTTAAGGAACCTCTTAAATGAGGAAGCCAAAGTAGAGGGGTGGAGAATTTTATGGAGGGAATTCCAGAGCTTAGGGCCTCAGTAACTGAAGGCACGACTCCCACTTGAGGCATGGTTAAAATCAGGGATGCTCAAGAGGCCAGAATTGGAGGAACGCTGATATCCTGGATGGTTATACACCTGGAGGAGATGACAGAGATAGGGAGGGGCAAGGCCATGGAAGGATTGAAAACAATGAAGAGAATTCTAAAATTGAAGCATTGCTTAAACAGGAGCCTATGTAGGTCAGCAAATACAGGCATGATGAGTGAACGAAACTCAGACATAGGAGGCAGAGTTTTGGACAAATTTAAGTTTATTGGGGGGGGGGCGGTGTGAAAGATAGGTCAGCCAGGGGTGTGTTGGAATAGTCAAGTGAAGAGGTAACAAATGCATTGATGATAGTTTGAGCTGCAGGTGAGCAAAAACAGGGGCAGAGTCTGGCGATGTTACAGAGGTGGAAATAGGTGGTTTTAGTGATAGCACAAAAATGTGGTCAGAAGCTCATCGAGGTCAAATATGACACCAAGGTTGCCAACAGTTTAGTTCAGCCTCAGATGCTTGCCAGGGAGAGGGATGGAATTGGTGGCTTGGGAGCAATGTTTTTGGCGGGGACCCAAAGATAGTGGCTTTGGTCTTCCCAATATTTAGTTGGAGGAAATTTCTGCTCATTCACTACTGGGTGCTGGGCAAAGACTCTGAAAGTGTAGGGACAGTGGAGAGGTCAAGATGGGTGGTGTTGCAGTAGAGCTGGGTGTCGTCAAGATACATGTGGATTCTAACTTGTTTTCAGATAATGTTGCTGAGGGACAGCATGTAGATGAAAAACAGGAGGGGGCCAAGAATAAATCCTTGGGGACATGAGAGGTAACGATGCAGGGATGAGAAGAAAAGCCATTGCAGGTGATTCTCTGGCTACTACTTTTTAAAAAATTTGTTCATGGGATGTGGGCATCACTGGCTAGGCCAGCATTTATTGCTGATCCCTAATTGCCCTTGTTCAGAGGGCAGTTAAGAGCCAACCACATTGCTGTGGATCTGGAGTCACACATGTAGGCCAAACCAGGTAAGGACAGCAGATTTCCTTCCCTAAAGGGCGTTAGTGAACCAGATGGGTTTTTATGGCAATCGGCAATGGTTTCATGGTCATCATCAGGCTTTTAATTCCAAATTTCACCATCTGCCATGGTGGGATTCAAACACAGGTCCCCTGGGTCTTTAGAATATCACTCCGGTGACAATACCACTATGCCACTACCTCCCTGGATAGGTAAAAATGGAACAAGGTGATCAATTAAATTGGCAGATGGGATAATCTTGACAATTTTGCTGCTTGTGGACAGATGTGTACTAGAAATAATAGAAATGAACCACACCAATGCATGATGCAGTCCATTTGTATAGTAATATTCCAGTGTTGGGTCAAGAGGCACTACTTTAGAGAGAACTGGGATTTATGATCATTAGACCATAAGAAGTAGGAGCACGAGTAGGCCATGCAACCCATCAAACTTGCTGTACCATTATATAAGATCATGGCTGAATTTCTGCAAAAACTCCACCTTCCTGGCCTATCCCCGCTTCCCCTGATTACCTTAGTGCCCAACAATTAATTGATCTCACTCTGGAATATACTCATTGACTGAGCATCCACGGCCCTCTGATGGAGACAATTTCAAAGATTCTCAGAGTGAAGGTGGGGCCAGTTAGATGGCTACCTTGTGGTTCAGAATAGTACCAATAGCATGGGTTTGATTCCTGTTAGGACTGAGGTAGACTTGGGCCCTGCCTCCTCACCCTACCCTTGAGATTGGAAGGCAGTGGCAAATCACCACTGACAAAAAATGCCAAGAAAAATGGCTCAGGATGAAGCCTTACCAGTCAATGAGCCAAGGACCTGCCTTCTAGAGCACACATGAATGAATGAGTGAAGACATTTCTCCTCATCTCAGTTTTAAATGGCTTATCCTGAGACTATGTCCCCTAGTTGTAGACTTTTAATCTAGGAAAACAGTTTCCCAGCATCTGCCCTGTCAAGCCCTCTAGCAATTTTAGATGTTTCAATGAGAATATTGGCCCATTCTAACCATAGGTCACCTGTGTCACCCCAGGAATCAATCTAGTGAACCTTTGTTGAACGCAATGCAAGGAAACTGTATAATAGAGTATTCCAAGTGTGGACTACAGAAGTTCTAGGAGATTGCAGCAAGACTTCCTTACTCTGACTGCCTTGCAATAGAGGCTAATATGCCATTTGCCTTCCTAATTGTATGCTGTGCCTGCATGATAACCTTCTGTGATTTGGTAAAATAACTCCCAAATCCCCCAGAACACCAACATTTACTAGTCTCTCACTTGCTGATCCTTGTGGAACTCCAGTAGTTACACCCTGCCATCCGAAAATGACCCATTTATTCCTACTCTCTGCTTTGTGTCTGTTAACCAATCTTCTATCTTTGCTAATACACTACTCCCAATCTCATGAGCCCTAATTTTATGTAATAATCTCAGTCACTACCAACACTGCCAGAAGGTACAATTACAGTGTGACAAGTTTACGTTGGCACTTTCCACCATAAATATGGACATTGAAATTTTTATTGCAATTTCCTCTTGAATTGAACCTGCCTCCACCATACTCACAGGCAGTGCATTGCAGATCTTAACCAGTCTGCATGAAAAAGTTTCTCCTCATGTCACCATTGCTTCTTTTCCAATTACCTTAAACCTGTGCCCTCTTGTTCTTGATCCTTCCACCAGTAGGAACACTTTCTCCCTATCTCTGCTGTCCAGACCATTATGATATTGAATACCCCTATCAAATTTCCTCTCAATCTTCTCTTCTCCAAGAAAAATAGTCCCAACTACTCCAATCTATCCACTTAACTGAAGTTCCTCATACCTGGAACCATTCTCGTCTGTCTTTTCGGCGCTCTCTCCAATGCCTTCACATCCTTCCTAAAGTGTGACTTTCAGAAATGGACACAATATTCCAGCTGAGGCTGAACTAGTATATTATACAAGTTCAACATAACCACCTCGCTCTTGTACTTTATGCCCCTATTAATAAAGCCAAGGATACTGTGTGCTAATTTATTAATCACGCTCTCAATCAGTCCTGCCATCTTCAATGACTTATGCACGTAATACACCCAGGTCCTTCTGCTCCTGCACCTCCTTTAGAATGGTATCCAGACCTGAGATTTTGAATAAATAGTGTAGATGATGCTGCGCTTGCAGAGGCTTTTGCAATTAGGCAACTTAAAGTAATCTAATTAGAAATTAAAATGCATATTGTAACATCTATAATTAGCTTCCATCTTATATTGAGTACTGAGGGTCAAATGCCTCATGTAGTGCATAATTAATAAAACCAGGAGCCTGTATTTTGATGTTCCTCTATGAGGACCCACTTGCCTCGACAGGCTGAAAAATATGATAAGAAAACACCTGATTTATGGGCAGAATTTTGAGTTTGGTGGGCGGGCATGGTCGGTAAACTTGGGATCAGCCAGGAAACGGGCTGCCGCCCACCATCAGCCCCCAATCGCGATTTCACGTTGGTGGGCCAATTAAGGCCCGTCCAGCATGAAACGTGGCTCCCCACTGGTCGGTAAGGGCCAGGTGGGGGCGGGGCTCTGTCGGCAGCCGGGTCCAATGGCGACAAGGTGGCCGGTTTAAAAACAGCATAGGCAGTCCCGGGAAAGCTGCCAAGGAAGAACATCTGTTCTGCGTTAGCAAACTCAAGGTGATGGAGTCGAGTGTGGCTGGAGAAGCCAGGTGGGCAGGTTGGTTGGATGGACACTCGGCCCCCCACTTTTCGGATGAGTGCCTAGCGGTTCTCCAGGAAGGACATCCTTGTCCCCAGAGATGGGAGGAAGAGGCCGCCACACCTCATAAAGAGGGCCAGGGAGGAGATTGCAACGCTAGTTAGCAGCCATGATGTGGTGCGGCACACATGGGTACAGTGCTGGAAGAGGTTCAATGACCTGCGGCACTCAGGAAGGGTGAGTGCCGTGTTGTCATGGGTCAGTGCGCAGAAGCGTTAAGGTCTGGCCGTCCCCCTGTGGACCTCAGGAGTGCTAGAGTCTAAGTGCCAACTGTCAATGACACCAGAGCTGGCCAAACGGCTGAGCTGTGGTTGCTTGGACTGAGTGCCTTTCCTATGTTATACTCCATCTGCCACCTTCTTGCCCAATCAGTTAATGGGCCTATGTTCCTTTGCAGCCTCTGTGCATCTCCTCACAGCTTACTTCTTCACCATCTTTGTATCATCAGGAAGCTTGAATATATTGAAGCTTGAATGTATTACATGTGGTTCTCTCATCTAAGTCATTGATAATGGATTATAAATAGCTGAGACCCAAATGCTGATCCTTGTGGAACTCCAGTAGTTACATCCTGCTATCCGAAAATGACCCATTTATTTGCTTTGTATCTGTTAACCAATCCTCTATCAGTGCTAATGTACTACTCTCAATCCCATGAGTCCTAATCTTATCTAGTAACCTCAGTCATTACCAACACTGCCAGAAGGTACAATTACAGTGTGACAAGTTTACGTTGGCACTTTCCACCATAAATATGGACATTGAAATTTTTATTGCAATTCCCTCTTGAATGTCTCGATTGAACCTGTCTCCACCATACTCTCAGGTAGTGCATTGCAGATCTTAACCAGTCTGCACAAAAGAGTTTCTCCTAATGTCACATTGCTTCTTTTCCAATTACCTTAAATCTGTACCCTCTTGTTCTCGATCCTTCCACCAGTAGGAACACTTTCTCCCTATTTGTGCTGTCCAGACCATCATGATTTTGAATACCTCTATCAAATTTCCTCTCAATCTTCTCTTCTCCAAGAAAAATAGTCCCAACTACTCCAATCTATCCACTTAATTGAAGTTCCTCATACCTGGAACCATTCTCGTCTGTCTTTTCGGCGCTCTCTCCAATGCCTTCACATCCTTCCTAAAATGTGACTTCCAGAATTGGACACAATATTCCAGCTGAGGCTGAACTAGTATATTATACAAGTTCAACATAACCACCTCGCTCTTGTACTTTATGCCCCTATTAATAAAGCCAAGGTTATTGTGTGCTAATTTATTAATCACGCTTTCAACAAGTCCTGCCACCTTAAATGACTTATGCACATAATACACCCAGGTCCCTCTGCTCCTGCACCCCCTTTAGAATGGTATCCAGACCTGAGATTTTGAATAAATAGTGTAGATGATGTTGTGCTTGCAGAGGCTTTTGCAATTAGGCAACTTAAAGTAATCTAATTAGAAATTAAAATGCATATTGTAACATCTATAATTAGCTTCCTTCTTATATTAAGTACTGAGAGTCAGATGCCCCATGTAGTGCATAATTAATAAAACCAGGAGCCTGTATTTTGATAAAAGCAAAATACTGCGGTTGCTGGAAATCTGAAACAAAAACAAAAATAAAAATACCTGGAGAAACCCAGCAGGTCTGACAGCATCTGCGGAGAGGAATACAGTTGACATTTCGAGTCCATGTGAATCTTCATCTGAACTAAGGAAATAGAGAAATGATGTGAAATATAAGCTGGTAGAGTGGGGTGAGACAGGTAGAACTGGATAGGGGGCCAGTGATAGGTGAAGGCAAAGAGCGATTGTCAAAGATGTCATAGGCAAAAGGACAAAGGGGCATTGACGGTGGTGATATTATCTAAGGAATGTGCTAATGGGGACATGAAAGGTAGCAAGCAGGACAAGCTAGTGGCAGATGGCCCTAGTGGGGGTGGGGTGGGGGGAAGGGATCAAAATGGGCTAAAAGGTGGAGATAAAACAATAGATCAAAATAATTTTTAAAATAGGTGGGAAAAGAAAAATATATTTTTTCAAAGCTATAAATTATTGGAAAAAGGGGGATCGGAAAGGGGGTGGGGATGGAGGAGAGAGATCATGATCTGAAATTGTTCAACTCAATATTAAGTCCAGAAGGCTGTAAAGTGCCTAGTAGGAAGATGAGGTGCTGTTCCTCCAGTTTGCGTTGAGCTTCACTGGAACATTGCAGCAGGCCAAGGACGGACATGTGGGCATGGGAGCAGGATGGTGTGTTGAAATGGCAAGTGACAGGCAGGTCTGGGTCATGCTTGCAGACAGACCGAAGGTGTTCCGCAAAGCGGTCACCCAGGCTGCGTTTGGTCTCTCCAATGTAGAGGACACCACATTGGGAGCAGTGAATGCAGTAGACTAAATTGAGGGAAGTGCAAGTGAAGCGCTGCTTCACTTGAAGGGAGTATTTGGGCCCTTGGACGGTGAGGAGGGGGGAAGTAAAGAGGCAGATGTTGCACCTTCTGCGGTTGCATGGGAAAGTGCCGTGGGAGGGGGTTGAGGTGTAGGGGGTGATGGAGGAGTGGACCAGGGTGTCCCGGAGGGAATGATCCCTGTGGAATGCCGCCAGGGGGGTGAAGGGAAGATGTGTTTGGTGGTGGTATCATGCTGAAGTTGGCGGAAATGGCAGAGGATGATCCTTTGAATGCAGATGCTGGTGGGGTGATAAGTGAGGACAAGGGGGACCCTATCATGGTTCTGGGAGGGAGAGGAAGGTGTGCAGGCGGATGTGCGGGAGATGGGCCAGACACGGTTGAGGGCCCTGTCAACCACCGTGGGTGGAAAACCTTGGTTAAGGAAGAAGGAAGACATGTCAGAGCGACTGTTTTGGAAAGTGGCATCATCAGAACAGATGCGACGGAGACAAAGGAACTGAGAGAATGGGATGGAGTCCTTACAGAAAGTGGGGTGTAAGGAGCTGTAGCCGAGGTAGCTGTGGGAGTCGGTAGGCTTGTAATGAATATTGGTGGACAGTCTATCACCAGAAATTGAGACTGAGAGGTCAAGGAAGGGAAGGGAAGTGTCAGTGATGGACCACGTGAAAATGATGGAGCTGTGGAAATTGGAAGCAAAATTAATACATTTTTCCAGATCCAGATGAGAGCATGAAGCAGCACTGAAGCAGTCATCGATTTAATGGAGAAAGAGTTGTGGTTGTTTGATGTTCTTCTGTGAGCACCCACTTGTCTCGACAGGCTGAAAAATATTCTAAGAAATTCCCTGATTTACGGGCAGAATTTTGAGTTTGGTGGGCGGGCATGGTTGGTAAGCTCGGGATCAGCCGGGAAATGGGCCGCCGCCCACCATCAGCCCCCAACCGTGATTTCACGTTGGCGGGCCAATTAAGGCCCGTCCAGCATGAAACGCGGCTCCCCACTGGTCGGGAAGGGCCAGGCGGGGGCGGGGGCCTGTCGGCAGCCGGGTCCAATGGCGACAAGGCGGCCGGTTTAAAAACAGCATAGGCAGCCCCTGGAAAGCTGCCACGGAAGAACATCTGTTCTGCCTTAGCAAACTCAAGGTGATGGAGTCAAGTGCGGCTGGAGACGCCAGGCGGGAGGGCAGGTCTGGTGCGCACTCATTCCCCTCCCCCCCCCATTTTTCGGATGATTGCCTCGTGGTTCTCCTGGAGGAAGTGGCTGCCAGGAGGGACACCCTTGTCCCCAGAGATGGGAGGAGGAGGCCACAAAGAGGGCCTGGGAGGAGATTGCAGTGCTGGTTAGCAGCTATGATGTGGTGCGGCACATATGGGTACAGTGCTGGAAGAGGTTCAATGATCTGCGGCGCTCAGGAAGGGTGAGTGCCATGTTGTCATGGGTCAGTGCGCAGAAGTGTTACGGTCTGGCCGTCCCCCTGTGGACCTCAGGAGTGCTAGAGTCTGAGTGCCAACTGTCAATGATGCCAGAGCTGGCCAAAGGGCTGAGCTGTGGTTGCTTGGACAGAGTCTTGCGGCTTGAGGGCCACGTCCCTCGGATATGCCCTGCAAGATGTTCCTCACCTGGGGTTGGCCAGGCTGCAATGGGGCTGCAGGTAGAGAGTGGACCAATCAATGCTTCTGTGTCCTTCAGGAGAAGACAAGCCATGACCAACCACGTACAGCCAGAGGCCCACCCAACCTGCTGCTGACCAGGATGCCCTTGAGCAGGTGAGCTGGCACGCTCCATGTGCAACCAGGCATAGAGAGGCAGGAGTCCCAAATGAAGGTAAGAGCGCAGTGCACAGAGGTGAGTGTTTCGGATTGAGCAACCATTCTAGTGTCGTCTCCTCATTGATGGGAGTCTCAAACCTGGAGTCCCCATTGACCAATGAAAGCTGATGGCACCATGATGCAGATCTCCATGGTCTCAACAGGGTGCATGGCTTGCACACTAATAATGTGATGACTTTAACTAATGACATGTCCTTGATCTCCGTTAGATTCGCCAACGTGCACTCGCTCTCTGGACCCCAAAGGGGCACTCTTCATGCCGGAGGACCACCGGGCTTCATTTGCACCTACCTCACACCTGCTCTCTGAACCAGGCACCAGCGCAGATACCAGCACCTCAGTGGACATTAGATTGGCAGCAAGAATGTTGGTGAACATTGGTGAGGGCACTTCACACTCGCTTGAGGTACAGGCGGAGGCAGAGAGTGCCCAGGGCACCAGCAGTCAGAGGACTGCTGGGGACCAGGGCGATGCTCAGTCGAAGGCAGATGATGAGTGTCTGGAGTTGTCCATTAGGCGGCAGATGCTGGATGTCCAATGGGATGTGCAGGAGTCCATGCAGAGATCCATGAGAGTCTGTTATGACACAGCAGTTGGTAAAGGCTGAGTTGATTAAATCCCAGAGGGAAACTTGAACAACTGTCATAACCTATATTTTCAATTGGTATGTTTGAGATGCAGCTCTGAATTCAGGAATAAGACCACTGAGCCTCCAAAGTTCTTTTAAATTTAAATCTAAATTAAACATTTATTAATTTAACAACAAATTAAACACATACACATGTCTACAAATTACTACCATAATAACTTTTAAACAAACCCATCACTCCCAGGTAAATCTTCACCAAGGTAACAATAACCCATAGACTTTAAACAGACACCAGGCAAAGCACATTTGATCTTACCAAATCAAAATGAGGTTCCTTACAATTTGGTTCCTTTGCAGACACAGTTGTAGGCTTACAGGCTGGTTAGTTCTTAAGTGTCTCTGACTTACACACACAAACTCCTTTCTGTTTCTACCTAGCTTTTCCTTTGACTGTAAATTTTCCATGGTATCCTCGGCTTTTAACGTCACATCTTCTAACAATAACATTTTCATCCCACTGATTTTATTAGTAATATAAACACATTGCTTAGCGTCTCCCAGCTAGGTGCAAGATTTTACCCATTCTTTTGAATGGTTTATTCAACAAATGCAAATTTACACTTTACCTTTTAACTTCCATATGTTTATCTAATTAACATCTCAAAACTACTGTACATCAAAGCACCCAGACTAGCTGGCTTTAATCCAATTAAGACACACACAGACAATACCACTAAACTCTAATTAAAAAAAAAATCCAATAACATTATAGACATTAATATCTCTTTATGACAGGGTCTGTGTGCCATGGTGTCTGTTTTGGAGGAGCCCGTGCGGACCATGAGCACTGCATTGACCCTCATGGCTAAGTGTAATGCCTCCTCCATTGAGAAAGTGGCGACTTTCATGGACAGGCAGTTTCAGGGACTTGAATCAGGGTTCCTGGGGTTGCGCTCGGACATGCAAGCCCTCACACAGGCAATCACCTCAAGTGGTTAGTGCCAGTGTGGGAGATGGATGAGGCACCCAGTATCCCAGCTAGGTGTCCGGCCATCAGCGGTGAGCAGCGAGGTCCAGAGAGACCTCATGTTGGTGCACGAGCTGCCTGTTGTCTCTGCAGGCTCTTCTCAGGTTGCTCCAGATGACAGCAACAGCTCTTCCACCCCTTTCCAGTGACTGTGGCAACTGATGCAGCAAAGGCTGCAATGATTGGGGGAGATGCCAGCCGTGGCACTGGCTGCTCCCTCCCAGGTAGGGCAGCACAGGCTCCACTGGTCAGAGGACTATCGCCAAGGTCATCAAAGCCAACAGGACAGCAGAGTCAGCAGGTTGTCTCCAATGCCGGTGCCAGCGAGGGGCGGAGGGGTGGGTGGCACCAAGACGTAGCACTCGAAAACGTGAGTTAAAGGCACCATCAGCAGCAGAGGGACAGTTCACGGGTGATTTTCAGTTCTGTAATTTTTTTTTATATGTTTACTGGTGTGTACATCAACACTAGTAATGGTAATGTCATTATGCATTCAATGTGACAATAACATTAAATTTGCTTTGGTTCTGATGGCCTGAGTATGCTTCACCTTTTTTCTTTCTGGTGCAGGATACGCCAGTATGTAATGCTGGACGTGAGTAACTGGATACTTTATTGCACAGGCATTGAGTGGACTTTGGGTGCAATTGAAAGGGTCAATTTAGGCATCTGGGATGGAGGCGGCAGCCCTGACACGAGGTGGAAGCAGATCTTTGGTAGCCTAGCTTGAATGAGCATTGAATCAAGGCGTCCTAGGTGTCCCTGCCTCCCTGGAGGTTACCAAGGTTTGCCTTCACGCCCTCAGTGTTCTCCTCACCGGGCTCCTCTTCTAACTCACTACTGGACTCATCATTTGTGGCCTGTGCAGTTGCGTCAAGATCCTCTTCCTCTAGTGGGTCCCCCACTTGCCAGTGCCAGATTGTGGAGAGCGCAGGATGCAACTACTATCAGTGACACCTGCTCAGGGGGGTATTGTGGAGCATCCCCTGAACGGTCCAGGCATCGGAAGCCCATCTTGAGAAGACCTATGGTCCTCTCTACCACCGCCCTTGTGGAGGCATGACTCCCACTTTAACACTGCTCCACCTCTGCTCTTTGGTGGTGGAGAGGCATCATAAGCCACCTTTTCAACGGATAGCCCTTGTCACCCAGCAGCCATCCATCCAGTCAGGCTGGAGCACTGAAGAGCCTCGGCATCTGGGAGTGTCTCAGGATGTAAGCATCATGGGAACCACCAGCAGCAAGCTATCTCTAAAACTCCTCATTACTCACACTGGCAATGCTGCTGACCCTTTTTATCCTGCCCTTGGGTGAGATTTAGCAAATTGTTGGCTGCCCACCTGCCCGTTTTGCCCATGCAACGAGTGAAAAATCACACGGGCAATGTAAAATCTACCATAATTGCCTTTTTAATGGCCTTAATTGGCCTCATAATTGATGGCAGGCCTGACTCCGATTCCTGTGTGTGCCACCAACCGTAATATCACGTGAGGGCACGATGATGTCGGGATGCTCACCCGACGTCATCACGCGCTATTTTACTCTCAAGGGGGTTGGGCGCGCACCCACCCGCTCAGCAAAAAATTCTGCTCTATGAGTAAATGTTATGTGAGGTTAGCCTCAGAAAAACAAGATTAAATTTAATTTTATCCCCCTATTAATTATCAATTATTTTCAAATCTGGAAGGCAATTTATTTATGAGATGTATAATTATTTATGTTAAATTTTGGAATGTGCTATTGTTGCATTTCATCACATCACAAGAGTTTATGAAGTAAAAGTCAGATTGTCCTCTCCAGATAAATGTGGGGAATTTCTAACATTTACATATATCACAGATTTTAAAAACTACCTTGTAAACTTCTGTTCTAGCAACTGAAACTTAATGAAAAAAAACAGGCTTAGTAAAATCATGAACAGCTGTATAGCAGAAGTGTGATTTGAAATATTTTATAACATTTTACAATGCAGAATTTATATGCAATATAAAATTGTTTAACTGGCAAGGACTAAGAACTTTGCCTTTTTTATTCTTTCATGGGATGTGGGCATCGCTGGCAAGCATTTGTTGCCTATCTCTAATTGCCCTTGAACTGAGTGGCTTTCTAGGCCATTTCAAACAGCAGTTAAGAGTCAACCACATTGCTGTGGGTCTGGAGTCACATGTAGGCCTGACCTGGTAAGGATGGCAGATTTCCTTTTCTAAAGGACATTAGTGAACCAATGCCTTGTACAACAATCGATGATAGTTTCATGGTCACCATTACTGAGACTAGTTTTCAATTCCAGGTTTTTATTAATTGAATTTAAATTCCACCAGCTGCTGTGGTGAGATTTGAACCCATGTGCCCAAAACATCAGCCTGGGCCTAACCAGCTTGGCTGGACTTGCTACTGAGGTGGTTATGACATTGGCCTGTTTTTACAACCTTTTTTAGCTAACCTTTATCAGATAAAGCCATGACAGCAAGGCCTGACAACCCATGTAGACAACGTATGTTAATTAGGACTAGGTTAATTAGGACATACAAACATACTTATATACAAACATATGAAATAGGAGTAGGCCACTGGGCCCTTTTGAGCCTGCTCCACTATTCAACGAGATCATGGCTGACCCCAACTCCACATACCCCCGCCTACCCCAATAACCTTTCACCTCCTTGCTTATCAAGAATCTATCTAGCTTTGCCTTAAAAATATTCAAAGACTCTGCTTCCACTGCCTTTTTGAGGAAGACAATTCCAAAGACTCACAACCCTCTGAGAGAAAAAAAATTCTCCTCATCTGTCCTAAATGGGCGACCCCTTACTTTTAAACAGTGACCTCTCGTTCTAGATTCTCCCACAAAAGGAAACATCCTCTTCACATTGACCCTGTCAAGACCCCTCAGGATCTTAAATGTTTCAATCAAGTTGCCTCTTACTCTAAATACCAGCACATACAAGCCTAGCCTGTCCAACCTTCCCTCATAAGACAGTTCTTCCATTCCAGGCATTAGTTTAATAAACCTTCTCTGGACTGCTTCCAATGTATTTACATCCTTCCTTACTCCTGACGTGGTCTCACCAATGCCTTGTACAACTGAAACATAACCACCCTACTTTTGTATTCAATTCCCCTCATGATAAATGATAACATTCTATTAGCTTTCCTAATTGCTTGTTGTACTTGCATACTAGCCTTTTGCGATACATGCGCTAGGACACCTAGATCCCTCTGCATCCCCTCACCATTTAGATAATATGCTTCTTTTTCATTTTTCCCACCAAAGTGAACAATTTCACATCACATTCTACTCCATTTCCTGGGTCTTTGCCCACACACTTAACCTATCTATATCCCTTTGTAGACTCCTTGTTTCTTTTTCACATCTTACTATCCCACCTACCTTTGTGTCATCAGCAAATTTCACAACTATATCTTTGGTCCCTTCAACCAAGTTATTAATATAAATTGTAAAAAGTTGAACTGATCCCCAGTGGCATGCCACTTGTTACATCTTGCCAACCAGAAAAATACCCATTTATGCCTATCCACTGTTTCCTCTTTTTCTTTAAGTTTGATACTATCTTTAATTTTTTTAGTTAACCATGAATTGCGGGTCTTCCACTTGGAATTTTCCTTTCTCGTTGGAATGTACCTGTTCTGTGTTTCTGAAACATGCCCTTAAATGTCTGCCACTGCATTTCTATTGACCTAATTTGCCAGTTCACTTCAGTTAGCTGTGCTTTCATGCACTCGATTTCCCGTATTTTAGTTTAAAATACTATTCTTGGACCCACACTTCTCTCCCTTAAACTGAATGTAAAATTCAATCATATTATGATCGCTGCTACCTAGGGGCATCTTTACTGAGGTAATTAATTAACCCTATCTCATTGCACAATACCAGGTCTAGTATAGCCTGCTCTTTCTGATTGGTGCCAGAACATGCTGTTCCAAAAAACACCCTGAAAACATTCAATGAATTCCTTATCTAGGCTACCTTTGTCCATCTGATTTTCCTAGTCTATATGCAGATTAAAAATCCCTCATATTGCTGTACCTTTCCGACAAGCTCCCATTATTTCTTCCTTTATACCCAATCCTACCATGTGGTTAATGTTAGGAGACCACTCTGACAAGTGACTTCTTGCCTTTATCATTTCTCATTTCTATCCAAACCGTTTCTACATCCTGGTTTCCTGAACTTAGGACATCCCTCTCTAATGTGCTAATACCATCATTAATTAACAAAGCCATCCCTCCACCTTTTGAAGTTCCTGTCCTTCCTAAACATCATGTACTCTTTAATATTCAGGTCCCAATCTATGCCACCCTGCAGCCATATCTCTGTAAGGCTTTCAGATCATACTTGTTTATTTCTATTTGCACCCACAGTTCATCTTTTTTGTTTCAAATGCTATGTGCATTCAGATACAGAACCTATAGTTTTGTCCTTTTATTATTTTTGTAACCTCTAGTCTTATCTGCTGATTTACTCTTAGATTTGTGCATCTATCCCTTCCTGTCATGTCCTGTTTATCATTTCCCATATTAATACCTTTCTCTCTTGTCTTTTCTCTACTTTTTGATTTACATCTTCTCAAATTTGATTCCTTGCCCCCACTATTTAGTTTAAAACCCTCCCTACTTCTCTAGCTATGCAGCTCACTAGAATACTGGTTCCAGCGCAGTTCAGGTGTAGACCGTCCCAATGGTACAGTCCCCACTTTCCCCAGCACTCGTGCAAGTGCTCACAAACCAGAACCACTTCTCCCACCCAGTCTTTGAGCCACATATTCATCTCTCTAATGTTATGTACCGTATGCCAATTTGCATGTGACTCAGGTAATAATCCAGAGATTATTACCTCTGAGGTTCTGCTTTTTAATTTAGTGCCTTTAGTCTCTATGCAGAACGTCTTTCCTTGTACTATGTCCTTGGTACCTACATGGACCATAACAACTGGATCCTACCCCTTCCACTGCAAGTTCCTCTCCAGCCCAGAGCAAACATCCCGAACCCCGGCACCGTGCAGGCAGCACAGCCGTCTAGACTCTCGCTCTTTCCTGCAGAGAACAGTGTCAATCCCCCTCACTATCCTATCCCCTACAACCACTGTTTCTTTTTGCTCCCCCCACTTGGATGGCTTGGATTCCTGTACCACGGTGCCATGGTCAGCTTGCTCACCACCCTGCAACCTGCATGATCATCCAAACAAGCTGCGAGAACCTCATACCTATTGGACAATTGCAAAAGCTGAGGCTGATGCCCTCTGGGTCCCCTTACCTGCCTCACTCGCAGTCACACTCTCCTGTCCCTGACCACTAACCAAATCAGAAGACCCTATTGTAAATGGTGTGACTGCCTCCTGGTACAAAGCATCCAGGTAACTTTCACCCTCCCTGATGTGTCACAGACTCTGCAGCTCAACCTCCAGTTCAATGACTCTGAGCCAAAGCTCCTTGAGCCGCAAACACTTACTGGAGATGTGTTTGCCCTGGATCACACTGGCAGCCAGGAGCTCCCACATGCTGCAGCCTTGACACATCACCAGTCCTGCCATCCTTAATGTATTTTAATTAATTCCTTAACTATATTTATTTCCATTTTTTATAGATTTTATTAACATTACCATCACTTTGTATATTATTTTAAACCTGAGGACTGGAATAGACCTTAACCACTTACCAAATACTCATCAAACAGCTAGCTCCTGTCCCTGTGTAGTAGAGCGAGAACCAACTCCTACAGGGTGAAAAAGCAAAAGGAAACTAACACCTCCTTTCCTCACTCACCAAAATCCAAGGTATGCACTCAGTTCCAAAGCCTTTTTCGTTTGCCTTAGCTGCACTAAAGAACACTGAATTTATAGTAAACTGAACTAGGGTGAGAGAAACCAGATTCAACCAGTTAGCTAATTAACTACTTAACTCTCTCAGCAGAATGTGTTTACCCTGCCTAAGGTTGGAAGAAAGAAACTTGGTCGACTTACACAGTACTTTCTAGTTATTGTTTAATTGCAGACTAGAATAGATCCTTCAAGAGCAAGATTAACACTTTAAACTCCCCCACTCACCAAATTCCCAGGTATGCACTCAGTTCCAAAGCTGCACTTGTTTGACAACTCTGCAGGATTTCTGTCCTCTCTGGTTTTGACCATTAAAACACATGCGGTGATTTGGGAGGAAAACCAAGTTAAGCTTCACTGCCATAGCACTTCCTTCTGTTGGTATGTCTGATTTGGACATTACTGAAATTATGCCATCATTGAGGTAGGACATGTTCCTCCATAGCAATCAAACATATATAGAGAAAAAGACCTTTTTTCATCTGTCCTGCATTGTAATACTGACCCAAACTTTCCCACCTTAAGCCAGTAGCAAAAAAAAAAGACTAAAATAATCAAAATTAATTTGTAAGTGATGAATAGCTGCCAGGAGGGAAGTGGTAATAGTTTCCTGTTGGTGCAAAGTCCTTCCTGACTACCCAGGAAGATCTCAACCCATGATGTTGTTGAGAACTTGGCTCTGATGCTACTTGTAATTGACTGGCTAGCTGATGTTTGCTGTTCAGGGTCATACACAGAGCATAATCGGCAAAGCACAGAAAACAAACACTGGGGGAATTTGAGAAAGTGAAGTTACAGTAAAAGTGCAGGAGCAAAGAGAGGCAGAATTCAAGGGAACAAAACTCATTATCAAGGGTAACTATTGAGGTAAGGATCTAACGTAAATAACATGAATTGGCTCAGTGGCAGGAAGCAGAAGGTGGTGGTTGGCAGATGTTTTGTGGCTGGTTCAGTAGCAGGCATGATTTAGAAGTTTGCAGATGGTACAAAAGTTGATTATGTGGTTGATAATGCGGAAGGAAGCTGTAGACTAGGGAGATATCAATAGACTGTTCAGGTGAGCAGCACAGTGTCAAATGAAATATAATACAGGGAAGTGTGTGGTAATGCAATTAGGGAGGACAAACAGGGCAAGAGAATACACAATAAATGGTAGGATACCAAGAAGTGCAGAGGAACCTTGGAAAGCATGTCCTCAAACCCCTGTAGATAGCAGGATGGGTAGATAAGCTAGTCAAGAAAGCATAGGGGATACTTTCCTTTATTAGCTGAGGCATAGAATGTAATAGCACGAACTGAATAAATTGCAAGTTAGGTCACAGTTACTGTGCTGCAATCAGTTCTGATCACAGTATTATAGGAAGGCTGTGATTCCACTAGTGGGTACTGTGGAGATTTACAAGGATGTTGACTGGAATTTTAGCTGTAGGAAAAGATTGAATAGGCTGGGTTTGCTTTCTTTGAAACAGAGGAGCCTGAGGGGAGATTTTATTGAGGTGTACAAAATTATGGGGGGTCTGGATCAAGTGGATAGGAAAGATCTATTTCCCTTAGCAGAGTGGTCAATAACCAGGGGGCTTAGATTTAGAGTAATTGGCAGGAGGATTGGAGGGGAGCTGAGGAGAATTATTTTATAACAGAGGGTGGGGGTCTGGAACTCTGATAGAGTGGCAGTGAAAGAAATCTTCATTGATTTAAAAAAAGTACTTGGATATGCATCTGAGGTGCTGTAACCTACAGAGCTAACGAACAAGATTGTGGGATTGGACTGGATTGCTCTTTTTTGGCTGGCATATACACATAAGACCATAAGGCTTAGGAGCAGAAATTAGGCCATTCGGCCCATCAAGTCTGCTCTGCCATTCAATCATGGCTGATAAGTTTCTCAACCCCATTCTCCTGCCTTCTCTCCGTAACCTTTGATCCCCTTTCCAATCAAGAACCTATCTATCTCGGTCTTAAACACACTCAATGATCTGGCCTCCACAGCCTTCTGTGGCAATGAATTCCATAGATTCACCACTGTCTGGCTAAAGAGGTTTCTCCTCATCTCTGTTCTAAAAGGTCTTCCCTTTACTCTGAGGTTGTGCCCTCAGGTCCTAGTCTCTCCTACTAATGGAAACATCTTCCCCACGTCCACTCTATCCAGGCCTTTCAGTATTCTGTAAGTTTCAATCAGATCCCCCCTCATCCCTCTAAATTCCATCGAGTATAGACCCAGAGTCCTCAAACGTTCCTCATATGTTAAGCCTTTCATTCCCGGGAACCTCCTCTGGACCCTCTCCAGGGCCAGCACATCCTTCCTGAGATACGGGGCCCAAAATTTCTCACAATATTCTAAATGTGGTCTGACCAGAGCCTTATAAAGCCTCAGCAGCACATCCCTGCTTTTATATTCTAGTCCTCTTGAAATAAATGCCAACATTGCATTTGCCTTCCTAACTACCGACTCAACCTGCAAGTTAACCTTAAGAGAATCCTGGACTAGGACTCCCAAGTGCCTTTGCACTCCAGATTTCTGAATTCTCTCCCCATTTAGAAAATAGTCTATGCCTCTATTCTTATATAAAAATGGGCCAAATGGCCTCCTTCTGTGTTTCTATGTTAAGTAATAGTGGGTAACAAATCTAGTCATTGACCTGAAGCCTGAAGTTTACACAGTTGTCTCATTGATCTTAGGAGCATATAAATAACTACAACCACATGAGGTTTTGCCTATTTAGAGCATTGACCTCAAATGGACAGCTAGGTAACCAAATACTTACAACTGTGCTCCAAACCAGAGTATACATGAGAAATATCACAAGGGATCTACAATAAATGGAGGCCAACATCCATCATTCATGTGCATTGACACATCTTTATTGAGAATTTATTGTACACCGGCACAAGGTTACTGATAATCACAAAAACAGAACGTTGTTCTTTGAGAACAAATAAACAAAGATGTAAATACAGTAGATTCACTTTTAAATTTTTATACTTTTTCCATACATCACTCATTTTGTACATTATTTTAAAACACAGTATAAACACCACTGTTACTGTACCATACTTTATGACTGTGAACTTCAGTGAAGAGGTTTACTACAAAGTGCACCATTTTGCTTCATTGGAATCTCCTTTTGGGTTTCAATTGTTTAATATATTTTTCTACTTATGAAATGACCATTTGGTTGCGTTTTTTTTAACAAAAAGACCTTTTTTTTTTAAATACTGAATTATCGGTGGGAATATTCATTGCACAGTTTCAACAGACTTTTTAGTTAAGACCGGTGGTACTTTGCAAAATTGTAACTTCAGTTTAGTCATTTGAAAATAGAAACCCTTACTCAAAGCAATTAAAATAAAAAAAGGGTCCAATATAAGTTTAAGAAGTGAAGCTACAAAGTAGTTCACGGCAATATGACCATTTGTACATCATCGCTGTTTGAAAAGCAATTGTGCAGCGATATAAAAAAGTTTGCACTCATCCAAAGCTGGACTCAAATGTAAAATATCAACAAGTGTATGAGTTTGGCAACAACATTTGGTTAGTGGCCCGTTGTCAGCCATCTACACAAGAAACATAACAAAAAGAGTTCAGAGAACGCTGTACAAAAACACATTGTACCTAATAAAAAGCACAACTGTACAAATGAGAGGTCATCAAGGGAAAAAATACCTTCCTTTGTTACAATTATCCAATGGGCACTTATGTATCCAGAATGAGATAAGTGTAACACACAGCAGAACTTTTTAACCACGAGAATTTGTCTGCTATAACAAACATTTCTTGTTGATGTTCATTCAAATTGCCTTTAAGTGCATTGACTTTTTTTTGGCACTACGGTAAACTGCTTAAATGAAATTTAAAGACAAGCAAAAGAAACTTCAAGTAGCTATCAACGACTTGCAGTTACATAGCACTTGTAGTAAATACTCAAAGGCGCTTCACAGAACAGAAGACAATGGGGGTGGTGGGGGGGGGTGGAGATTGCGAAATAAGACATTGGGCAATAGTAGGGAATCAATGGAATTGACCAAAATGTCAAGGATTTTGATATTGAAAGGAGTTTTCTGAAAGTGGCAAACGGGGAATTTACAGAGTGTTTCAGAGTTCAGTAATCTGCCACTGATGCTGGAGTAGAGGAAAGGTGTAATACACAGAACGTCAGAATGGAAAAAGCCGATGGAGGAGGCTACAGAGATGGAGTGGAGTGGGGTTTTTGGGGGGATTTGTAAACAAGGATAAGCATTTTGTATTCAATGTACCTGGGACATGGAGTCAATGACGGAAGAGCTGAATTAATCTTCACAGTGCATCAATTTAAATGTGACTCACTGAATCTCCCCTAATGTGATCCAAACCTGAGGATGGAGTTTTATGTTCATTTGTAGGCCGACTCTGGAGCAAATTAATTTTACCATACCAAATGGCCCAGGATTTCGTGGCGTTGGGTTTCTTTCACATTGTAAAAGTACCAGAAAATTAAGGCGTAAGTGAATTATGCTATTATTTAAGCTGCATCATTTCTTCCAGGAACTTTTGCACTGATCCACCCTCACTGAAGCCAGATAAAAGTGATTTTCGTAAAGCTAGTTCCAGTTAAATCAGTGGCGATTGCATATTTCCTGGCATCGTTACCACTTAAAACTGAAAAATTATGGTGCAGGTGAATGTATTTAAATACATCAGTTCAAAGTAATTGGTTAAAGTGAAATAAAATCTCTGCTCTTTTGTGATATTTTTAACTCAGCTAAAACCCAGCAAAACATGCCGCTGCATCAATTTTGCCATTGGTGTCACCAGTTTGGTCCTCAGGTAGGTTCTGGGAGGCAGTGGTGGTGAACAGGAGGAGGGGGAAAGGAGATGGCAGTGCCCGCACTTGTGCCGTGAAGCCAGCAGGACCACTGCTGCTCATCCTGGTTCCACACAAAAGTAACTTAAAAATAATAAAAGGTGTCTTAACATTAATGGTCTCTAGCACTCCCCTTAAGGGAGTTGGTTAGGTGTGGAGGAAATTGGAAAACTTGCTCTGCTTGGTGTCTGACCATTTTTGAGAGAAGTCTTTAAAAATGTACTAGCCCCTCATTAGCATATGCAAGGGGCCTAAAGCTGTTTATGGCAGTCGGCAGATTTGCCTGACTACGACCTGAAGCAATGTGGATGTACTTCAGACGTCATTGAAGTGTGGGACATAGTGCCAGAAAATGGACCATTTTTGCCTCCATTTCACATCCAAGAAATGGGCAAACAATGTCTAATTTTTCCCCCTATCTAATTGGACACTTTTTTGGCAGTTACTAGTCCCATCTTCTAGATTTAAAAAATCTGTAATTTAGAATGTTCCTGAAAACCGAATACAGTAGCTGAGGTGCCTCCATAACTCTGTAAACGATCAAGTTCAGTACAGTGAGAGGATTTAAGGTTCTGTGACTCAGGTCATACCAATATTAATCAGCTTAATTAATGCAGATGAGGTAAGCCATTGACTGGGTTGCTTTGGAGATCCCTGGATTGCCATTACAATCGCATATTATTATTTTCCAGAGAATTTTGGAGTAAGTTCATAACAGGATTATCGGGACACCAACCAGCATAATTTACGGCATTAAGTCGTAGGTCGCATTGCTCCAGGAACGTGTTCGACTGACAGAGATATAAAAAAAAACCCACAAATTTACTCGAGGTAATGAAATTAAGGAATAAATGCTGTGGCAGGATAATAACCACTATTCATTTCAAATCTCACTGTGATGTTAATTTGCTGCTTTGTTTAAAATAAAACCTTACAAATTGTTACTGGCACTTTCCAGCTGCAGTCTAAAAATGGTTTCATATCGAAATAGATTTCTATGTTGGTTTCTTAGCAAACTTTCCCCTTACTTCACTGCTGCTAACATTCTGCTTGACAACTCTTTTCCACTATTGTTGGGGACTGTTTCTCCCCTAGTTTCTGAAACTACAAAAATGAGATGTAATTACAGGTAAACTGCTCACTTCATGTCAAGCAGAACTAGTTAGTTTATGCTCACTATTCATCAATAATTGGTATCACTGCTAAGAGTACTGCATTTTCTTCAATTTGGCAGTATTAATATGGAAGAATCAGATAGAAAGTTTAGTAAATTTATAAGTGGAAGCAGCTATTGCAAAACACAAATTAATTGATGATTATTGCAAATTCAATCTGCAACATCAACTCTTATAAAGGTTTTTCCTCCCCTCAGAGAAGCATTTTGTCTCTCGAACTTGCCATGTGGGGGCTTGGATTCAGATTAAATGAGAAAACGTGAATGCACAATTATGATAGGGTATAAACACAGTTAAATATAATTTATTTGTGCAGAAATATCTGGAATAGCTTATCCAGGATGACAGTGGAACCAAAGGGAGTGAACCACAAACTTTTGGCATAAATAACCATGAAGGGTATTTCAGGTGACATAGGGGTTAGGAGTCTGTGATCTTTCACAAGGATGCTTTTCTACAATCCCTGTTCCAATATAAGCTGTTATATGGGAAAGGATACGGCTTAAAGAATTTAGGTATGTTATTTATGGATGTATTTATCTGTAACCAATGGCTCCTCAAGTTCACTTGAATGCCTCATGGAGTCAGGGCGAAATCTCCTAGAATATTTCCTGAGATTGGCGCGTATATTTTCCTGTGTTTTATTCCCCTCTGGGATTTGGATTATAGGCATTGGAGAAGGTGGTTTGTACCTTCTAATAGATAGCAGTCATTATGGCTAACATGCTAATAGCTACCAATACAGGCATACCACGTTCTTAAAACATTTTTACGTAAAAACAATCAAGCTTTATCCACCATTTCAGTGGTGTGTTTCTTTCCTTTATAAAACATCAATGCAGTCAAAGGATGTTTATGAAGTTTGGCTTTGTTAAAGTAAAAAAAAAGGAACCAGTTATCAACAAAACAAAAACTTTGTCGTATGTTTGAGAATGGAGTTTCTTCTGTTTGGCAGAAAAGAAGACAGGAGCTCTTGGAGGTACTGTGCGAACTGACTAAAATGGTCTAAAACCTGGAAAGCTGTGTAAATAGTTCGGACATGCTAAAGAATTTGGTGTTATCCCAGAAGTGGCCAAACCATGAACTGGGTTGGTCAGTTGAAAAGGAACTCTGGAAAGCTACACCATCAGGACTGTCATAACTTGAGGGAAGGAGGGTTCATAGAAACGTGCCTTGCTGATAGCAATTGTACCCTTGAAGTGTGAAGGTGAAATCTGTTACTGGATAGGACTCCTGATCTTGCCTGCATGATTAAGGAACAGAATATTGTGGTATTGTGTAGCTACGTAGTGCTACATTTGTGCGGGGTGAGTGATGTGAATGCTCACTGTTATGTAAGACATATCTATTGTATCGACTATTTAAAGTGAAATTTACCTTTTTATTTTAAATACCAATTGCCTGTGAATTCAGGTGTAGTTTGCATTGGTTCTGATTCTTGTTAAAGTAAAAACTACAAAAAGTGAAATCTTGTTGGCAATTTCTTCATTTGGGGGTCATTCAGTGTATTTGGATATTTTGGTTCATGGTTCCCCTACAGGGATCATAACAAATACAGAACTGCACTTCCTGTTGCTCTGGCATTATTTTGTTAAATGTATACAAAGGTTTTATTCTGGTGAAAAGGTTAAGGTTCAATTAGTAAGTCTGGACTTACCTGACTGGCCGTACAGACATACACTGCAAATGGAATGACTTGTACTTAATTACATTCTGATGTTCTTAGTCAGAAAAGTTCAAGCAGACTTTGATGCATTGGCTCAATGAACAGTTTGGGTGCACCTGGGCTGGGGAGGTTTAAAAGACCCTCCTCCTTGTATGCAGTGAGTTCCCCTTCTAGTTATCCATTCTAAATTTGCTAATGTCCAACTCCATACAATAAGAATGAGGTTACTATACAAAAGACACACAATAAATGTTGGGTTATATAGAGAGGGACAGCCAAGCTTTTACTAAAATTACAACCAATACCACTGTTGAGTAATATCCTACTCATTCATATTATAAGACATCTGCAATCACTTGTATAAAACAGGATTTTAAAATATTTCCATGGTACCAATTCAAATGTTCAGCTGACTTGTTTCTAAGTTGTTCTAATCATGTTCATATGTTTTGGACCTATGCAATTAAATTGAAGCAGGAATACAGACTAAATTCACATCCCCGTTTAGCTCTGAACATTTAACAAGTTAAAGCTTTATACAGTTAAACACAGCTAGAAAACCTGGCACGTCATGTGGAACAGTTAATCATGAGCTCACAGGTACGTCAAATAAATTGAAGAGGGTTCCTAAAAACACTAAATAGATGCTTTGTTGCTGGAAGAGGCTGCCTTTCCAACTTGCATACTACATATTAATACAAGAATGACAATACCACTAATATAGTGAGTACACCGCACTATTTTCTAAATAAAGGGAATCTAACATCAGTTTAGCACATGAAAAGCCTAATGATCTTCAACAGCACTTTAGTACTCTTGCAGCTAACCAACCAGTGAACAACACTGCACCACAGATAAAATATCTGCATTACAGTATCCCTTTTCTATTGGCCACATAGGTTTCAGTTTAAATATCAAATCTCCAATGCATCTTTAAAAAATCCTTCACCATTGAAAAGTTTTACTTCATCTTTGTGAAAATCATCTGCAAGTGCTGAAAAATGTTTTTTTTTGTATGCTCACACAGTTGTTCTGCATGTTGTACTTTTTGACAGACTTCCAGTCTAGTAACTTGAACAATGTAGAGGGGCTGGGAAGATACACAGAAGCAATGAACAGATTTGATTTTTGACAGGCTGGATTAGAAAACTATCTAGGCCAACATAAGGGATACTGTATTTCTACATGTCGAGGGGGACCTTCAGCCTTTAATATGGGGGCATTTGATATCCCGTGGAGACTGTGTCCAGGTTTTCAGCAAACGGTGGGCTCTGGAAGGTTTCTGTGTTCTCAATTCCAGTACTGTATGGAGGATGGCCAGTATCCAAGTGATCTTGGGAGAAGAGAGATGAGTCAGCTCCCAAGCGGTACCGCTGCCATGCCTTCAGGGTTAGGCCAGCCTTTAATGAGATTAATTGAAATAAGGACTAAGTTATGCTTGTTAGTGTGCTATAACTAGAAATGAAGAGGCATAATATAACATACATAGTTAATGTGAAGGAGATGATTTCGTTAGTTAAGTCTCACTGCGCGTTGCAGTATATCATTATTCCACACAGTATTATAGTGTTCAGCAATTCCTTCACTGTTTTTGTTTGTTTTAGATATTCAATCATGTTTTGCATCTGCATGTAAAAATTGCTCATATAAATTAATCTGAGGTCAAATGCAATGAGGAATACCTCTCACACAACATCAATGCAGTGATCCAAATGGGGTATGGATAATTTTATAAATCTTTTAAGCAAAAGTTCGTAATCAATTTTCATCAACAATGTCCCAAACTTTGACTACTGCCTAAACTCACTGAAAGTTGTTCATGATTAAATATTATATTTAGATTCTAATTACCTTTTTTCCCCATTCTTATGTTAGTGCATGCCAATTTTGATTTGAAGATATTGTATAACCTGAGGGTACATAGATTTAATGACACAGAACTCAAGGTACTTTGGATATGTAAAGATCTGTAATTTCTTAAAAGAAAAGTCATTATAACTTCTTTACATATACAGTGAATTGAAGGATAGGTCATTGCTGTATTGAAAATAAATTCATCAGTTAGATGGACTGGATAACCCACAAAACACAAGTGAATGTAAGTCCTCATATATGGAAACTCTTGTTATGTCTTATACCTGACCAAGACATATCCTATTAGTTTCACATTAAAATATATTGTTTACCAAATATGTTCTATTACCTCATAAATATAGAATATTAAAATGATCACAATTATCAAATCATGTTGGTATAAAAAATAACTCAATTGTTATAAGATGTATTGTTATAGCAATGAGAATTTAACAATAACTCATTTTTAAATATTTGCTTTTTCTTTTTAAAACAAAACAATGCTGCAAAAAGACATTTATTCCATGAGGGATCTTTGATTAGATGTCATTCTACCATAGCTGGGAAAGGTAGGTCAGATCAATACCAATCATGGAATGACATACAGAAATTACTAAATTAAAATATATACTATTTTGTATCAATGACAAAGGCGCATCCTGCCCAGTCAACCAGGGAGGCGATGGCGTAACGGTATTGTCGCTAGGTTAATAATCCAGAGACCCAGGGTAATGCTCTGGGGACCAGTGTTAGAATCCCACCACAGCAGATGGTGTAATTTGAATTCAATAAAAATCTGGAATTATAAGTCTAACAATGACCATGGAACCATTGTCGATTGTTGTAAAAAACCATCTGGTTCATTAATGTCCTTTAGGGAAACTGTCATCCTTACCTGGTCTGGCCTACATATGACTCCAGACCCACAGCAATAAGGTTGACTCTAGCAAGCCAATCAGTTGTATCAAATTGTTACAAAGCCTCAAAAAAGGAAAGAAACCGGACGGACCGCCCGGCATCGACCCAGGCACTGGAAACGACAACGGCAATCTCAGCTCTGTCGACCCTGCAGAGTCCTCCTTACTAACATCTGGGAGCTAGTGCCAAAATTGGGAGAGCTGTCTCACAGACTAGTCAAGCAGCAGCCTGACGTAGTCATCCTCACGGAATCATACATAGGTAATGTCCTAGACACCACCATCACCACCCCTGGGTATGTCCTGTCCCACTGGCAGGACAGGCCCAGCAGAGGTGGCGGCACAGTGGTATACAGTTGGGAGGGAGTTGCCCTGAGAGTCCTCAACATCGACTCCAGATCTCATGAAGTCTCATGGCATTAGGTCAATGTGGGCAAGGAAACCACCTGCTGATTACCACATACTGCACTCCCTCAGCTGATGAATCAGTGCCCCTCCATGTTGAACACCACTTGGAGGAAGCACTGAGGGTGGCAAGGGTGCAGAATATACTCTGGTTGGGGGACTTCAATGCCCATCACCAAGAGTGGCTCGGTAGCACCATTATTGACTGAGCTGGCCGAGTCCTAAAGGACAGAGCTGCTAGACTGGGTCTGCGGCAGGTGGTGAAGGAACCAAAAAGAGGGAAAAACATATTTGCCCTCATTCTCACCAACCTGCCTACCGCCGATGCATCTGTCCATCGCAGTGTCGGTAGGAGTGACCACCACACAGTCATTGTGGAGATGAAGTCCCACCTTCACACTGAGGATACCCTCCATCATGTTGTGTGGCACTACCACTGTGCTAAATGGGATAGATTTCGAACAGATCTAGCAACTCAAGCCTGGGCATCTATGAGGCGCTGTGTGCCATCATCAGCAGTAGAATTGTACTCAAACACAATCTGTAACCTCATGGCCCGGCATATCCTCCACTCTACCATTACCATCAAGCCAGGGGATCAACCCTTGTTCAATGAAGAGTGCAGGAGGACATGCCAGAAGCAGCACCAGGCATACCTTAAACTGAGATGTCAACCTGGTGAAGCTATAACACAGGACTACTTGCGTGTCAAATAGTATAAGCAGCAAGTGATAGACAGAGCTAAGCGATCGCAAAGCCAACGGATCAGATCTAAGGTCTGCAGTCCTGCCACATCCAGTCACGAATGGTGGTGGACAATTAAACAACTCATTGGAGGAGGAGGCTCCACAAATATCCCCATCCTTAATGATGGAAGAGCCCAGCACATCAGTGCAAAAGATAAAGCTAAAGCATTTGCTACAATCTTCAGCCAGAAGTGCCAAGTGGATGATCCATCTCGGCCTCCATCATCATTGATGCCAGTCTTCAGCCAATTCGATTCACTCCACGTGATATCAAAAAATGGCTGAAGGCACTGGATACTGCAAAGGCTATGGGCCCTGACAATATTCCAGCAATAGTACTGAAAACTTCTGCTCCAGAACTTGCTGCGCCCCCTAGCCAAGCTGTTCCAATACAGCTACAACACTGGCATCTACCCGGCTATGTGGAAAATTGCCCAGGTGTGTCCTGTACACAAAAAGCAGGACAAATCCAACCCGACCATTTACCACCCCATCAGTCTACTCTCCATCATCAGTAAAGTAATGGAAGGGGTCATCAGCAGTGCTATAAAGCAGCACTTGCTTAGCAATAACCTGCTCAGTGACGCTCAGTTTGGGTTCCGCCAGGGCCACTCAGGTCCTGACCTCATTACAGGCTTGGTTCAAACATGGACAAAAGAGCTGAACTCCTAAGGTGAGGTGAGACTGACTGCCCTTGACATCAAGGCCACATTTGACTGAAAGTGGCATCAAGGAGCCCTAGCAAAACTGGAGTCAATGGGAATCAGGGGGAAAACTCTCCACTGGTTGGAGTCATACCTAGCACAAAGGAAGATGGCTGTGGTTGTTGGAGGTCAGTCATCTCAGCTCCAGGACATCACCGTAGGAGTTCCTCAGGGTAGTGTCTTCAGCCCAACCATCTTCAGCTGCTTCATCAATAACCTTCCTTCCATCATAAGGTCAGAGGTGGGATTGTTTGCTGATGATTGTACAATGTTCAGCATTCGTGACTCCTCAGATACTGAAGCAGTCCATGTCCAAATGCAGCAAGACCTGGACAATATCCAGGCTTGGGCTGACTTTTGGCAAGTAACATTTGCACCACACAAGTGTCAGGCAGTGACCATCTCCAACAGAAGAGAATCCAGCCATCGCCCCTTGATGTTCAACGGCATTACCATCACGGAATTCCCCACTATCAACATCCTGGGGTTACCATTGACCAGAAACTGAACTGGACTAGCTATATTAATACTGTGGCTACAAGATCAGGTCAAAGGCTAGAAATCGTGTGACGAGTATCTTACCTCCTGACTCCCCAAAGCCTGGTTACCATCCACAAGGCACAAGCCAGGAGTGTGATGGAATATTGCCCAATTGCCTGGATGAGTACAGCTTCCACAACACTCAAGAAGCTTGATACCATCCAGGACAATGCGGCCGCTTGATTGGCACCACATCCACAAACATTCACTCCCTCCACCACCAACGCATAGTAGAAGCAGTGTGTACCATCTACAAGATACACTGCAGAAACTCACCAAGGCTCCTTTAACAGCACTTTCCAAAACTATGACCACTGGCATCTTGAAGGACAAAGGCAGCAGATAGATGGGAACGCCACCACCTGGAAGTTCCCCTCCAAGCAACTCATCATCCTGACTTGGAAATATGTCACTGTTCCTTCGCTGTTGCTGGGTCAATATACTGGAACTCCATCCCTAACAGCACTGTGGGTGTACCTACACCACGTGGACTGCAGCAGTTCAAGAAGGCAGCTCACCACCACCTCAAGGGCAATTAGGAATGGGCAATAAATGCTGGCCTAGCCAGCGAAGCCTACATTCCATGAATGAATAAAAAAAAACCTGCCCCCACCCATCCTCCTTACTTAACTATGGGAACTTGTGCCAAAATTAGGAGAGGTGTCCCATGGACTAGTCAAGCAACAGCCTGACGTAGTTGTAATCGCAGAATTAGACCTTTCAGTGAACGTCCCAGACTCCTCTGGCACCATCCTTAGGTACGTCTTGTCCCAAGGCAGACCTACCAGAGGTGTTAGCACAGTGGTATACAGTTCAGAGGCAGTGACCCTTGAAGTCCACAACATTTGACTCTAGACTCCATGAAGTTTCAGTGCCTCAGGTCAAACATGAGCGAGGAAACCTGCTGATTACCAGCTATCGGCTTCCCTCAGTTGACGTATAGCCTCACAATAAGGGGTCAGCCATTTAGGTCTGGGATGAGGAGAAACGGCTTCACTCAAAAGGGTTGTGAATCTTGGGGCTTCTCTACCCCAGAAAGCCATGGATGCTCAGTCGTTAAGTATATTCAACACAGATTTTGATAGGTTTTTGGTTACTAAGGGAGGGATGTGGCGATTGTGCGGGAATGGGGAGTTGAGATAGAAGATAGCCCTGATCTTGTTGAAGGGTGAATCAGGCTTTAAGGGCCAACTCCTGTTCCTATTTCTTAAGTTTACACCTTCACATTGAACACTGATTCAAAGAAGCACAGCAAGAGCACAGGATTTACTCTGGATGGGAGGACTTCAATGTCCATCACCATTACTCATCAAGATGACTGAGTCCTGAGGGACATTGCTTGTAGACCGGGCTTGCAGCAGGTTGTGAGCGAACTAGCGTGAGGAAAAAATCTACTTGATCTCATCCTCACCAACTGACTTGTCGAAGATGCATCTGTCCATTACAGAATTGGTGAGAGTGACCATTGCACAGTCCTTGTTGGGGCAAAGTTCCATCTTCATACTGAACATACCTTCCATCCTATTGTGTGGCAGACCATTGTTCTAAATGAGATAAATTCAGAGCCAATCCAACAGCTCAAAACTGGCCATGAGGCACTGTAGTCATCAGCAGAACTGTATTCAACCACAATCAGCCACCTCATGACCCAGCATATTACTCATTACCGTCAAAGCCAGCGAACCAACCCTGGTTCAATAAGTAGTGTAAGAGACCATACCGGGCATACCTAAAATTGAGGTACCTTGTCAAGCTACAGAAACAGGAATCAGAATGCCATAGACTGAACTAAACAATCACTCAACTAATGAATAAGATCAAAGCTCTGCAGTCCTGCCACATCCAGTCGTGAATGGTGGTGGACAATTAACCTTCAACGGGAGGAGAAGGCTCCATGAACATCCTCATTTTCAACAACGTGAATCCCAGCGCATCAGTACAAAAGACAAGGCTGAAGATTTTGCAATCAACTTCAGCCAGAAATATCAAGAAGATAATTCAACTTGGTCTCTCCTGCGGTCTCTACCATCATAGATGCCAGTCTTTAGCCAACTTCATTCGCTGCATGGTAATATTAAGAAATGGCTGAACGTACTGGATACAGCAAAGGTTAGTAGCCCCAACAACAGCCTAGTTATAATGCTGGAGACTTGTGTTCCAGAACTAGCCAGGCTTCTTGACAGTACAGCTATAACACTGACATCTACCCAGCAAGGTTGGACTTGTACCTAGCAGAAAGGAAAATGGTTGTGGTTGATGGAGGCCAATCATCTCAGCCCCAGGACATCACCACAGGAGTTCCTCAGGGTAGTGTCCTAGACCCAACCATCTTCAGTTGTTTAATCAATGGCCCTCTTTCTATCATAAGGTCAGAAGTGGGAGATGTTCACTGATGATTGCACAGTTCAGTACCATTTGCGACTCCTCAGATACTGAAGCAGACTGTGTCCAAATGCAGCAAGACCTGGACAATATTTAGGCTTGGGCTGATAAGTAGTGAATTACTTTATACCACACAAATGCCAGGCAATGACTGCCTCCAACAAGTGAGAATCTAACCATCTTCCCCGACATTCTACGGCATTACCATTGCTGAATCCTCCACTAACAACATCCTGTGGATTACCATTGACCAAAATCTTAACTGGGTGAGCCATATAAATACTGTAGCTACAAGAGTAGGTCAGAGGCTGGGAATTCCGTAGCGTGTAATTCATATCCTAACTCACCAAAATCCGTCCACCATCGCTACAAGGCACAAGTTAAGAGTGTGTTGGAATACTCTCAATTTGCCTGGATGTGTGCAGCTCCAACAACACTCAAAAAGCTCAACATCATCCAGGACAAAGCAGCTGCTTGATTGGCACTCCATCCATTACCGTATGCATTCTCTCCCTCCCCTACTGGTGAACTGTGGCTGCAGTGTATAGCATTGACAAGGTGCACTGGAGCCACTTGCTAAAACATCTTTGGCAGCATTTCCCAAACTCATTACCTCTATCACTAGAAGGACAAGGGCAGCAAGTGCAAAGGAACACCACCACCACCACCGAGTTCCTATCCAAGATTCTGATTTGGAAATACATTGCCACTCATTTATTGTCACTGGGTCAAAATCCTGAAACTCCCATCCTAATAGCATTTTGGGTGTACCCACACCACATGGGCTGCAGCAGTTCAAGGTGGTTCACCACCACCTTCTGAAGGGCAATTAGGATGGGCATAGGAACAGGAGTAGGCCATTTGGCCCTTCAAACCTGCTCTGCTGTTCAATAAAATCATGGCTGATCTGACTGTGGTTTCAATTCCACTTTCCTGTCTGCCCCCCATAACCCTTGACTCCCTTGTCTATCAAAAATCTAACTCAGTCTTCAATAATTTCAATGATCCAGCCTCTACTGCTTTCAGGGGAAGAAAATTCCACAAGCTAACGACTTTCTGGGAGAAAAAAATTCTCCTCAGCTCTGTCTTTAAAACTCTTAGTTAAACTGTGTCCCCTGGTTCTAATCTCCCGCAACGAGGGGATAATATGCTGGACTTGCCAATGGCACCCACTAACCTATGAATGAATTTTAAAGATCTGTACTGAACCAAACCTAAGCTACGCTGTTCCAGTTTCAGGCTTAAACTATTTAAAACAAACTGGAGAAAATTTGAAACCAGGAGTTTTCTTTCTTCTAGGAAGGATATATTGACTTTGGAGGGAGTGCAGTATAGGTTTACCAGAATGACATGTGGAATCCTCGGGCTAAATTACAAGGAGTTACACAAACTGATCTGATCGAAGTTTTCAAGATATTAAGGGGAACTGATAGGGTAGATAGAGAGAAACACTGCTTGGGGAGGTTAGGATTGGGGCTGTGCGGAATAATCTAAAAATTAGAGCCAGACCTTTCAGGAGTAAAATTGGGAAACATTTCTACACACAAAGGTTATTTCTTAGAAATTTGAAACTCTATTTCACAAATATCATTTCATACAAGTTCAGTTGTTAATTTTAACTCTGAGATTGATAGATATGTTTTAAAGGTACTAAGGGATACAGGACAAAAGTGGGTATAAGGAGTTAGGTCATGTATCAGCCATGCTTCAGGCTACAGGGGAGTGCAACTAGCCAAATAGCTCTTACAGAGAGCCAGCATAGACATGACAGGCCAAATGGCCTTCTTCTGTGCTGCAAGCATTCTATGATTCTATTCTATCATACCAACCTTTCACTTTGGCAAGGTGGCAAAAGTAGAAAGGATAATTTGAATATTTCAGATTTCAGCACAAGGTAATCATGATGGTGATTTGCTCATCCCAATTGGATAATTTATATAACTGGAACCTTTATCATATGTGATTTAGTTACATTTACGATTTGAATTTATTGTGTCAGGCATTATTTTAATTTTGTGTGAGTTATTAACGCAAAATTTTGAAATGTCTTTGAAACTACATACTTTTGTATTTTCCTCACAAGCTAAAATAAGCTTCAAATTCCGAACCATTCAGTAAAAGACTGATGTGGTTAGCTTTGTGTTTCTGCTCACAGGAAATTAAGTTGACGTATTGGAAAATGTGATAAAAGCAAACTGTCGAGACAATTAATTTGAGGTGTCTGTGTTAGGCATGATGTCAGGCACTGAGCAGCTAATTACCTGGTCTCATTAGAGCACTGAATGAAGTAAGAAGTTATTAATAATTTAATGATTATTATCTCACGTGTTAATGACGTTAAAACTGTATTCTGACAGGGTGAAGTGAGTCAGTTACTTTGTTAACAGTCAGAAAGACTGGTCTACACTTGTGGAGATGATGAAGGTTGAGGCACAAGTCTTTGAACATCTTCCGCAAATCCTATATTTTTAAATTTGTTGAAGGCAAAGAGAGTCAAGTAGCCCTGAAAAAAAATGTGATGGAAAAGTGGATAGCAATTCCAAATAATAGAAATTCTTTTAAAACATATACAGATATTACATAAGCTGATGTGTTTGGTAAGACTGCCCAATTTAAGCTTTGATCTTTATGTTCCATTTTACCATTCTCAGAACGGCTGGGCATTGCAACTTCTGTAAATGAACTCTTCTTTGAAGAAAGATGTCTGAAATATGCCAGTTTTAAAGGGTGGAGTTTTATCTGATTCTTTTTATACAATACTGTGAGTCTAGGCTGGGCCAATTGGTACAGCATCAAGAATTGTGCAATGATCTCTCCCAGTAGATCAGTTGGTGCATACGCTGTCCAATGTGTTACTTAGCTATGTGCATCAGGAAAGTCCCAGTTTTGTTTCCAAGCCTGCAACAAGTTGTCTCATTTCAGTCTTGGCCACAATAAGGAGCACTGCAAATGGCTCTGGTAACCTGGGTTAGGAAGCTGCCAGTGCTCGCTGCTGATCCCTATCTAGTATGTTGGATGACTAACAATGCACCGTGAAAATGTGCACTGAAAGAGTCAATGCTGTCAGAAGGAGGAGGAGAAAAATTGGGAAAGAAAGGAAAACAAGTTCTTAATTTTAAAAAAAGAAACACAAAAAATGATAAAAAGCTATCACCAACATCAGTCAAATGAGTGCAAAGAAGAGAAGTGGGAAGAAAAGATTTGACAAAGGGAAACAAATTGTTGTACCAAGCTCATTTCTTCAGAGCTTCTTTAAATAAGATTCACACGAAAAGATTCATTGAAATGGGCTCTGAGGTTTGTGGGGCATTACTACTTTTTAACTGTAGAAGTATGATTTTAAATAGAGATGGTTATGTAGAATATATGGTTAATGCTGTCAAAGCAGTTTTATTTTTGAAAGATTCAAAGCCTAAAACAAATTGCTGTACAAAGTATGTTGTACTGTGACATTCTAGATCACTTTCCTGTGAGCACCTTAAAACCAAAATCTGGCAACTGCATTGACAACATTTACCAAGTTTCTAAAGATAATTGTGGCTATTAGAGCAGGTCAGAGGCTGGGTCACTTCCTGACTCCCCAGAGCCTGTCCATCATCTACAAGGCACAAGTCAGGAGTGTGTTCGAATACTCCACATTTGTCTGGATGAGTGCAGCTCCCACAACACTGAAGAAGCTGAACACTGTCCAGGACAAAGCAGCCCACTTGATTGGCATCCATCCACCAGCTTCAACATTCATTCCCTCCACCACCGACACACAGTAGCAACAGTGTGTGCCATTTACAAGATGCACTGCAGCAACTCACCAAGGCTCCTTTGACAGCACCTTCCAAACCCGTGACCTCCAACACTTAGAAAAGCCAGGGCAGCAGATACATGGGAAAACCACCACCTGCAAGTTCCCCTCCAAGCCACTCACCACCCTGACTTGGAAATATATCGCCATTCCTTCACTGACACTGGGTCAAAATCCTGGAACTCCCTTCCTAACAGCACTGTGGGTGTACCTACACCACATGGACTGCAGCAGTTCAAGAAGGCAGCTCACCACCACCTTCTCAAGGGCAGTTAAGGATGGGCAATAAATGCTGGCCCAGCCAGCGAAGCCCACACCCCATGGAAGAATAAAACATTTGTAGAACTTTGAAACATAAAAACTAGAACAGGATGTTTATTTCATGGCATAAAAATGGAATGGAAAATTCAATTCTCTGTTACATTTGAACAGGATATGCGGGTGCATGATCCCCAGTTTTTAACTCCAGATGCAAGAATACATGGTGCTGGAAATACTTTTCAGAACTTACCCAGGACAAAATGGAAAAGAAGGAGAAGGCAATGGCAGCGCGAGCAGCATCAGCTCCTTGAAGGAGGGGAAGGTCTTCTGGTGAAGTCAACTGCCACTGATTTTCCAAAAAACAGAAGCTAACAAACCACAAGAATGTCCACAGTCCTGGAACAGATTTTAAAAGAACAAAAAGTTAACGAGCAGTTCAATAACTTGCAGGAGTGCTTTAGGATTTTGGAGTTAACTTGGCTTTGTGTGTGTCAGGTTGTTGGGTCAGTCTTGTCACATACAGCCACAGAAATTTCATTCACCAACATGTAGTTTTAGTATGTTCATGTTAGTGCCAGAATCATGGTCGCACTTTTATCTCTCAGTCAGAGGGCTGTGGATTCAGGTCCCTCTCCAGAGACTTGAGCACAAAAGCCTAGGCTGCCACTTCACTGCAATACAGAGGGAGTGCTGCAGACCAGGCCATGCTGTCTTTCAGATGAGATGTTAAACCAAGGCCTTCGCATTATGCAGCAGAAATAGACCATTCGGCCCATCGTGTCTGCACTTGCTCTCCAAATAAGCATTATGACTTAGTGCCATTCTCTTGCCTTTTCCCCATGCCCTTGCACATTGTCTTGATTCAAATAACCATCTAATGCCCACCTGAATGCCTCGTTTGAACCTAACTCCACCACACTTCCAGGCAGTGTATCCCATACACAAACCACTTGCTGTGTGAAAAAGTTTTTTCTCACATCACATTTGTTTCTTTTGCTAAATCACTTTAAATCTATGCCCTCTCATTCTCAATCCTTTTATGAGCAGTAACAGTTTCTCTCTACCTACTCTATCCACACCCCTCACGATTTTGAACACCTCTATCAAATCTCCTCTTAGCCTTCTTCTCTCCAAGGAGAACAGTCCCAACCTATGTAACTGAAATTTCTCAACCCTGGAACCATTCTTGTAAACTTCATCTGCAATCTCTCCAATACGATCTCATCTTTCCTATAGTGTGGTGCCCAGAACTACACACAATACTTCAGCTGAGGTATAACTAGTGTCCTATGCAAGTTCAGCATAATCTCCTTGGTCTTGAACTCTGTGCCCCTATTAATAAAGCCCAGGATACTGTATGCTTTATTAACTGCTCTCTCCACCTGTCCTGCCACCTTCAATGATCTACACCCATAATCGCCCAGGTCCCTCTGCTTCTGCACCTCTAAGAATTGTACTGCTTATTTTATATTGTCTCTCCATGTTCTTCCTATCAAAATGCATCACCTCACACTTCTATGCATTGAACTTCATCTACCATCTATCTACCCACTTCAACAACTTGTCTATGTCCTTTTGAAGTTCTACACTGTCCTCATCACAGCTTACAATGCTTCCAAATTTTGTATCATCCACAAACTTTGAGACTGTCTCCTTCACACCAAGATCTAGATCATTAAAAAAATCAGGAAAAGCAAGGGTCCCAATACTGACTCCTGGGGAGCTCCATTATAAACTTTCCTCCAGCCCAAAAAATATCCATTAATCATTACCCTCTGTTTCCTATTACTCAGCCAATTTTGTATTCACATTGCTACTGTCCCTTTCATTCCATGAGCAATAACTTTTCTCACAAGTCTGTTGTGTGACACTGTATCGAATGCCTTTTGAAAGTCCATGTACACCACATCAACAGCATTCCCCTCATTTACCCTCTCTGTTACCTCTTCAAAAAAAAACTCCAGCAAGTTAATTAAACACGATTTCCCCTTTAGAAATCTTTGCTGGCTCTTCCTTATCAACTCATTTTTCCATGTGACTACTAATTCTATCCAGAATAATTGTTTCTAGAAGCTTCCCCATCACTGAAGTTAAACTGACTAGTCTGTAATTGCTGGGCTTATCCTTATAACCTTTTTTGAACAAGGGTGTAATGTTTGCAATTCTCCAGTCCCCTGGTACCTCTCATGAGTCTAGGGCAGACTGAAAGATTATGACCAGTGCCCCTGCAATTTCCACCCTTGCATCCTTCAATATGCTTGGATGCATCTCATCGGGTCCTGGTACCTTGTCAACTTTAAGTACTGACAGTTTATCCAATACCTCCTCCTTATCAATTTTGAGCCCTTCTAGTGACAGAGTTTCCTCCTCTGTCACCATGGCCTGGGTAGCATCTGCTTCCTTGGTAAAGACAGATGCAAAGTATCCATTTAACACCTCAGTCATGCCCCCTGCTTCCATGTGTAAATCCCCTTTTTGGTCCCTAATTGGCCTTTTCCTCCTTTTACCACCCTTTTACTATTTATGTGCCTATAGAAGACTTTGGGATTCCCCTTTATGTTGGTTGCCAAACTTTTCTTAGACTCTCTTCACTTCCCTAATATGCCTTTTCATCCCCCCTCTGAACCTTCTGTATTCTGCTTGGTTCTCAATTGTATTTTCTACCTGACACCTGTCATAAGCACACTTTTTCTTCTTTATCTTAATTTCTATCTCTTTTTTCATCCATGGAGCTCTGGATTTGTTTGCCCTACCTTTCCCTTTTGAGGGAATATACCTTAACTGTGCCCAAACCATTTCTTCTTTGAAAGTAGCCCATTGTTCTTCTACAGTTTTTCTTGCCAACCTTTGGTTCCAGTCTATCCAACCCAGCCCCATTCTTGCCCCACATTGAAGTCGGCTCTCTCCCAGTTAAGTATTCTTACTCTGGATTGCCTCTTGTCCTTTTCTACCATTATCCTAAACGTTGCCTTGTGTGCCCTCTTGGATGGATGTAAAAGATCCCATGGCATTATCTTGAAGAAATTAAGAGATGTTATCCTGGCTAACATATATCCCTCAATTAAAAGGAATAGATTATCTGATCATTATCACATAATCATTTGTAGGGCCTTGCTGTGTGTACATTTGCTGCCACGGTTCCCAGTGACAACAGTAACTACACTCAAAAGATACTTTGTTGGCTGTAAGTGTGCTTTGGAATGTCTTCAGGTCATGAAAGGTGCTATAAAAATGCAAGTCTTCATTTTCTTTTGTAAAGAATTGATATAGTCTCAACCATGCTTGATTCAAGAAAAGATATATCACAATTTATCCTTTTATTTTCTTAATTAGAAGAACTGCTGCATTTCTTTTTATAGCAGATTTTCTCAGTGAGCTATTCATTAACTTGTCCTATGCTCTTATGTTTAGAAACTGCAGTTCTTTGCAGCTTTGAAGTGTCATGTACTGTACAGTGCTTTCAGGTTTGATTATTCCATTCGCGATCTGTAGAACTTCTCCCTTAATGAGCATGTATCTTCCTCTGACATCTCAAACAACACTCCTGCGCACTCCTCAACCTCATTCCCTTTCTCTTAGAATTAATGTCAGCTTAAGGTTTTGTACAGAGAATTTCTCAAGCCTCATAAAACGCACTTTGCGACACCTTAATCATTTGTCAAAATGTAAAATCCAAGCTTTTTCCTATTAATGATCACCACTGCATACTTAAAATTCTGGAATCACTTTCAAATATTTATAGCAGCAGTACATTCATGAGGTTTTTTTTTTGTCAACCTTGACTGACTAAATACTGTACAAGTGTGCTGTTAGAACAAGGACGAAGACAAATTGCAATTATATGCCCACTCTCAGATATATGTTTTTGAATAAACAGTGAATTATTGTAACAACAGCTGTGTTCAAAATAATAACCACAAGCACATGTTAAACTGCAGCATTATAAAATCTTAACCACCTACACTAACAGAATGTTTATTGCTCTTGGGGCAAAATTTCCACTGATAAATGTGTTGAATATAGGTCTGTATGCAACAATCTTTTTCTTCAGCTTTATGAATCAGGGCTCCCACTTCTAATTGCTTTCAGTCCTGGCTGAAAGACTTCGCCCAGCCACTGGTGCCCATGAAACTGGACCAACAAGCATGTGTTTGTGAGGAGCAAGAAAGACAAAACTTAGTTGAAGAAAAGTGCCTTGGGGGAAAGAGTTCCTCTCTATTCTGTTTGCAGTAAAGTTGTAAAGGTGTTTAGAAAGAATATGCCCAAGCTTGTCTGATCAAATGCTGTTAACCCATTAAAATAATAACAACAGAATAAAATGCTAGTCTCAGTATCGGATTGTCTAAAAATACAACTGGTTCACTAATATTCTTCAGGGAAGGAAATCGGCCAACCTTATCTGGTCTGGCTTACATGCAACTCTGGGTCCACAGCAAGACAGTTGACTCTTAACTGCCTTCTGAAATAGCCTAGCAAGTGGCTCAGTTCTATCAAACCACTACAGAAAAGTCAAAGAAGAACAAAACCCATGGACAAACCAGTAGTGAACTAGAGAATGCAAATAACAGATGCATACCAGGCTGAATCGACACTGCAAAGTCCTCCTCACTAACAGCTGGGGCTTGTGCCAAAATTGCGAGAGCTGTCTCACAGATTAGTCAAGCAACAACCTGACCAGCCATACTCATCAAATCATACCTTACAGACAATGCCCCAGACACCAACATCACCCCTGGATATGTCCTGTCCCACCAGCAGGACAGACCCATCAGAGGAGGCAGCACGTATTCAGTCAGGAGGGAATGGCCCTGCGAGTCCTCAATATTGAGTGCAGACCCAATGAAGTCTTAGGGTATCAGGTCAAATATGAGCAGGGAAACATCCTGATGATTATTGCCCTCCTCAGCTGATGAATCACGTTGAACACCATTTTGAAGAAGCACTGGGGGTGGTAAGAGCATAGAATGTACTCTGGGTGGGGGACTTCAATGTCCATCACCAACAGTAGCTTGTTAATATCATTACTGACTGAGCTGGCCGAGTTCTGAAGAACATATCTATCTGACAGGGCCTTTTGGCAGATGGTAAGATAACCAGCAAGGGGAGAAACCTAACTAGCCTCATCCTCAGCAATCTGCCTTTTACAGATGCATCTGTGCATGACTGATCACCAAACAGTCATTGCAAAGATGAAGTCCTGTCTTCACAATGAGGACATCCTCCATTGTGCTTTGTGGCACTACCACCGTGCTAAATGGGATAGATTCAGAACAGATCTAGCAGCTCAAAACTGGGCATTCCTGGCACAGTGATCCATCAGCAGCAGCAGAACGGTATTCAATGACATTCTGTAACCTCACTGTCCAGCATATCCCTCACTCTACCATTACCATCAAGCCAGGGCACTGAGCCTGGTTGTCATGAAAATATAATAATTCTCATAATATTATTGTGATTTATTGAAACGTGGGTTAATAGTGGGATTTAACTGAATTGGAGACAGCTGGTCTGGGAGCTTTGATGTATCAAAAAAGCTGGGATTGAATTGCTAAGTACGTAAACATGGCTGAAGTTTTTGAATGTGGGGTGTAAGGAAAATTTGCATTTTTAGATAAACCAGAGTAGTTTGAATTTCAAAGAGATGGTAAGATGTTACATCTAGCCACAAACAGCTAAGCCAACCAGTGTGTTTATTTTTCCCAAAGGTTACTGATAAAATTAGTAACATGAAAGATTTATATTATGAGAAAAGTAAAGTTGCAAAAACATATGGGAACAATGGAATTTGCACTAAAAGGGAGGAACATGTATAAAGGAGATGAGACTATGTGTAAGCGGAGAAGGCATACTAATATCTAACACAAGTGTGAAAAGCCTTCAGCCTCTGAGCATCAAGTTACTGTCTACAGGAACCAAGGCCAAAAAAACTCACCTTGACTATCATTGTCCAGGGTATCATGTTGCTTTGCCTGGGTCTGTTTAAATCTATTTGTTTTTACTGTTGCCTTAACTGGGGTGTAACTGGAAACCAGATTAATTAGGGGTTTTGGGAGTTATTATAGTAGTAATTTGTAGACCTATGTATGTGCTTGAAATATTTTCTTTTGTTAATAAATGTTTCATTTAGTTTTCTAAAAAAACCTCTGAGGTCATGGGAGACTTATTACTACTGAATTCAAGGCACACATCTCAAAATAAAATACAAATTGCAAAATCGTTGTGACTGCGTGATCAAGTTTCCTTTGTGGATTTGATCTGCCTGACACACATCATCTGCTGCGTCATAACAGTGGTTCAATGAGGAGTATAGGAGAGCATGCCAGCAGCAGCATCAGACACATCTAAAAATGAGATGTCAACCAGATAAAGCAACAATACAGTACCATGTGCATTTTTTAAATTCATTCATGGAATGTGCGCTTCGCTGGCTAGACCATGATTTATTGCCCATCCCTAACTGCCCTTGAGAAGATGATGGTGAGCTGCCTCCTTGAACCGCTGCAGTCCATGTGGTGTAGGTACACCCATAGTGCTGTTAGGTAGGCAGTTCCAGGATTTTGACCCAGTGACAGTGAAGGAACAGTGATATATTTCCAAGTCAGGATGATGAGTGACTTGGAGGGGAACTTCCAATTGGTGGTGTTCCCATCTAACTGCTGCTCTTGTCCTTCTAGATGATAGTGGTCGTGGGTTTAGAAGGTGCTGTCAAAGGAGCCTTGGTGAGTTCTTGCAGTGCATCTTGTAGATGGTACACACTGCTGTGTATCGGTGGTGGAGGGAGTGAATGTTTGTGGATAGGGTGCCAATCAAGCAGGCTGCTTTGTTCTGGACGGTGTCAAGCTTCTTGAACGTTGTGGGAGCTGCACTCATCCAGGCAAGTGGGGTGTATTCCATCACACTCCTTGTGCCTTGCAGATGGTGGACAGGCTTTGGGGAGTCAGGGGGTGAGTTTCTCAACGCAAGATTCCTAGCCTCTGACCTGCTCCTGTAGCCACAGCATGCTGAACAGCATAGGCGGCCTGCTATAGACAGAGCTAAGCAATCCCATAATCAACTGATCAGATCTAAAATCTGCAGTCCTGCCACATCCAGTCGTGAAAGGTGGTGGACATTAAATAATTAACTGGAGGACGAGGCTGCACAAATATCCCCATCCTCAATGATAACAGAAAATGCTGCAAAAACTCAGCAGGTTTGGTAACATCTGTGGAGAGAGAAACAGAGTTAACGTTTCGAGTCCGTGTGACTCTTTTTCAGAGCTGAAGAGAGGTAGAAATGTGATGGATTTTATACTGTTGAAGAGGGCGTGGAGCGTGTGGAGCAAAATAGAAGGTCAGGGATAGGTAGTAGCTCAGGAGAGATTCACCAAACCCAACTTCCCCTCACCTCCCCTGTCGACATTCCATAGGGACCATTCCCTTCGTGACACCCTGGTCCACTACTCCATCACCCCCAACTCCTCATCCCCTTCCCATGAGACCTTCCTATGCAATCACAGAAGATGTAACACCTGCCCCTTTACCTCCTCCCTCCTCACTGTCCAAGGCCCCAAACACTCCTTTCAGGTGAAGCAGCGACTCACTTGCACCTCTTTCAATTTGGTTTACTGTATTCGCTGCTCACAATGTGGTCTCCTCTACATCAGGGTGACTAAACACAGACTGGGTGACCTTTTGCTCAGTCCTCAAGCATGACCCTGACCTTCCTTTTGCTTGCTATTTCAATTCACTATCTTACTCTCATGTCCACATGTCCGTCCTTGGCCTGCTGCAATGTTCCAGTGAAGCCCAACACAAATTGGAGGAACAGCAAATTATCTTCCAGTTAGGCACTTTACAGCCTTCTGGATGTAACACTGAGTTCAAATACTTCAGACCATGAACCCTGTCCAACATTTTGATCATGTTTTTCAATTTTTCTCCCAAACCCCCTCCCCTCACAGAGAAAACTTGTTCTAACCTGTTGTTATGTTCTGCCTTCAGAGAGCACTGACCTTTGCTCTGCTATGAACACATTCTGTTTTCCGACCTTAATGCCACTATTAGAACTTTCTTTAGTCTTTAACACTACCATTAACACTCCCTTAGCTTGCATCCATGACATTTTTGTCAATCTCTCCCGAACTCCCACCTATCCCTGACCTTCTATTTTGCTCCACCTGCTCCATGCCCTCTTCAACAGTATAAAATCCACCACATTTCTACCTCCCTTCAGCTCTAAAGAAGAGTCATACGGACTCAAAACGTTAACTCTGTTCCTCTCTCCACAGTTGCTGCCAGACCTGCTGAGTTTTCCCAGCATTTCCTGTTTTTATTTCAGATTTCTAGCATCCGCAGTATTTTGCTTTAATCCCCATCCTCAATGATAGGGGAACCCAGCAGTTCAGTACAAAAGTCAAGGTTGAAGCATTTGCAACCATCTTCAGCCAGAAGTGCCAAGTGGATGATCCACCTCAGTCTCCTCCTGAGGAGCCCAGCATCACAGATGCCAGTCTTCAGCCAATTTGGTTCCTTCCACAAGATATCAAGAAATGGCTGAAGGCACTGGATACTGCAAAGGTTATGGGCCATGACAACATCCTGGCAATAGTACTGAAGACTTGTGCTCCGGAACTAGCTATGTTTCTAGCCAAGTTGTTCCAGTACAACTACAACACTGGCATCTACCCGACAATGTAGAAAATCCTGTCCACGGAAAACAGGAGAACTCCAATGTTGTCAATACTGCCCCCATCAGTCTTCTCTCGATCATCAGGAAAGTAATGAAAGGTGTCGTTAGCACTGTTATCATGCAGCACTTACACAGCAATATAACCTGCTCACCAATACTAAGTTTGGGTTTCACCAGTCACACTCATCTCCAGACCTCATTGCAGTCTTGGTCTAAATGTGCACATAACAGTTGTGCTCAAGTAGTGAGAAGTGAGTGACTGCCCTTGACATGAAGGCAGCATTTGACTGAGTGCGGCATTAAGGAGCTCTAGAAAAACTGGAGTCAATGGGAATCAGGGGGAAAACTCTCCACTGGTTGGAGTCTTACCTAGCACAAAGGAAGATGGTTGTGATAAAAGCAAAATACTGTGGGTGCTGAAAATCTGAAATAAAAACAGAAAATGTTGCAAAAAACTCATCATGTCTGGCAGAATCTGTGCAGAGAGAAATAGCGTTAACGTTTCGAGTCCAGTATGACTCTTTAGAAGATGGTTGTGGTGGTTGGAGGTCAATCATCTCAGTCCCAGGACATCACTTCAGGAGTTCCTCAGGGTAGTGTCCTAGGCCCAACCATCTTCAGCTGCGTCAATGACCTCTCTATCATAAGATCAGAAATGGGGATGTTTGTTGATGATTGCACAGTGTTCAGTGCCATCTGCAACTCCTCAGGTACTGAAACAGTCCCTACCTTCATGCAGCAAGACTAGACAACATTCAGAATAGCTGACAAATTGCAAGTCACATTCGTGCCAAACAAGTGCCAGGCAATGACCTTCTCCAAGAGAGAATCTAACCATCTTCCTCGACACTCAATGGCATTGCGATCACTGAATCCGCCACAATCAACATCCTGGAGTCACCATTGACCAGAAACGTATAAATATATAAATACAGTGGCTAAAAAAGCAGGTCTGCTGTGAGTAACTCACCTCCTGACCCCCCAAAGCCAGTCCACCATCTACAAGGCACAACTCTGGAGTGTGATGGAATACTCTCCACTTGCCTGGATCAATGCAGCTTCAACATCACTCAAAAAGCTCAACACTGTCCAGGATAAAGCAGCTCGCTTGGTTGGCATCCCATTCAGCACCTTAAACATTTATTCCTTCCATCACTGGTCCGCAGTGGCAGCTGTGTCTGCCATCTACAAAATGTGCTGCAGCAAATTGCCAAGCCTCCATTGACAACACCTTCCAAACCCGCAATCTCTACCATCTAGAAGGACAAGGGCAGCAGATATATGGGAACATCACCACCTGGAAGTTCCCCTCAAAGCCATTCACCATCGTGACTTGCAAATATATTGCCATTCCTTCAATATCACTGGATTAAAATCTTGGAACTCCCTTCCTAATAGTACTGTGGGTGTACCTATACCACATGGACTGCAGTGATTTGAGAAAGTGGCTCACCACCACCTTCTCAAGGGCAATTAGGGATGGACAATAAATGCTGGCCTAGCCAGTGGTGTTCACATCTCATGGACAAATTTTAAGAAGTGAATGGATTACTGTCGTCATTTTGACTGGAATGCTGGCTCTGTGTTTCCAATGGAGTCGCAGTTGACAAGCAAAAAGCTTTCTTAATTTGTTCTGAAAAAAAATGTTATTTCTGTAAAAGCCACCACATACAATGGGATACTATAATATAATGGTTATGATACTGGATTAGTAATCCAGAGGCTTGGACTAATTATTCAATAAAACATGAGCTCAAATCCTACCATTGAAGGTTAAGAACTCAAGTTTGTTTTATTTTAAAATCTGGAATAGAAAAGCTTCTATCAGTAAAGTGACCATGAAACTATTAGGTTGTTATAAAAACCCAACTGGTTCACTATTGTCCTTTAGGGGAGGAAACCTGCCATCCTTACTTGATCTGGCCTATATGTGACTCCAATTCCACACCAACACAGTTGACTCTTAGCTGCCCTCTGAGGTGACCTAGCAAGCCATTTACTTGCATCAAATCAATTCCAGTGTTATCGGAAGGCTCACCACCATCTTCTCAGGGCAATTTGGGACGGGCACTAAGTAGTCAACTACAGCCTTGTCAATCACACCCATACCCTGAGAATGAACATATAAAAAATGCTACCACAAAAGATTTGAAATAAGAATTTGTTTTAAAGGTCTTGACACTGTGTTTTCCTTTGTGTCTCATAAATTTTGTAATTTCCTGCACTGTCAACTTGAAGGCAGCAATACTGCAAATGGATGCAGCAATCATCCATAAACTAGCATTTCAAAAAACCTAACCACAATATTTACACCTTGTAGTAATCTAGGTGCATAGCTATACATTGAACTGGAGTAACAGGCACCCTTAAAAATCATGGTGATTATGAAGAAACATTTTCAGTGATGTAATCTTCTATCAAAGTGCTATTATGGTCTGCCACCTATGAGGAGATATTCTTGTTTTCATTTATTTTTCAGCCTTGTAGAAACCTACTGTTTAAAGCTTCCCTTGCTGATCACATTGCTGACAACTTTGGTTACAGGCATGCCTGGGAGCAGATCTGTAGGGTATCCCAGCAGCTGGTCCAAGCCTACATGTTGACTGGAAGGCACCGCAGCCAGGAAATGTCAGTAGCAGCTGAGCACCCAGCAGTGTCTAATTCTGCTGACTTTACTCTGGCTCAGACGCCTTCAGTTTGCCATCTGGTCTCAATACAAATATATGAGATTCCCTGAAGTCACATGTGGTGAGACTCCCATGGTTCAAGCAGCTCCCTGGAAAGGAGAGATAGCTCAATGGTAGGCTCTGATCAGATTGCAAAGACACTTCTGCATTGACTGATTACTATGGATGGTAGGCACACAGCACTGGTTTATGTAAGTAACAACAAAAGCACAAATGTGGGTTTTAAGAGATGAGTGGAGACAGGGGTGAAGTCGGGTGATGTTACAGAGGTGGAAATAGATGGTCTTAGCAGTGGCACTGATATGAGGTGGGAAACTCATCTTGGAGTCAGATGTGACACCAAGATTATAAATAGACTGACTTAATCCCAGACCGTTGCCAGAGACAGGTATGAAGTCAGTAACTGGTGAATGGGGTTTGAAGCAGGAACTGAAAACAATGGTTTCAGTCTTCCCAGCATTTAATTGGGGGAAATATCTGGTACAATAGCAAAATACGGCAGATACTGGAAATCTGAAATAAAAATACGGTAAATACTCAGCAGGTTGGGCAGCAACTGAGGAGAGAAAAACGGAACTAACGTTTCAGGTTGATGACCTCTTGTAGCTGGCTCATTTGGTTGGTAAACATGTATAATGGCTGAATCTTTCCCCATAAAAAACAAGGGGCAGAATTTTACGGCAGCAGGATTTTACCTCCCTGCTGAAGTAAATGGAGCTAAGACTGGCTTGCTGCATTTTATGGTCCCGTCCCCGCCCTGACAGGGCTGTAAAATTCTGGCCAGGCTGTTCCAGCGAGATGCTGTGATTTTTAACCCCTCCATTTAAATATGCAAAAGATTTACTGTTATAGCAATTGTATTACATCGATGAGATTATCATTGTCCTTCTGTTCAGGAAACCAAGAAACCATCCACTATGTTCATCAGAAAGCAAGAGCCACCATGGGAAGAATTTTCCCCCTGCTTTTGGGGGGGGGGAGTGGGTGCATGCGGACGTGCCTCCAATCGGCACCCACAATTGGGGGGGCGCCGCCATTTTCTGTGGGCAGGCCAATTAAGGACCGCCCAGCGTGACATCTGCCAGGAAGCGCTATGCGCTCCCTGTGTGGGCAAGGGGGGATTCTCTCAGCCGAGAGTGCGCTCTTTCGCACATGCGCGTGGAAGAGCGCACTGATCTCCCTGAGGCTAAGTGCTGCCTCAGGGAGATCGGCGCCAAATTTAAAAATGGCGACGGGGCAAAAATAATACTTGCGTGACATGTTCCCTTATGTGACACTGTCACATGAGTTGGGACATGTCCATCACTTTTAGTTAATCATTTGTTAAACTTTTAAAAACCCTCATGAAATCCCATCCCACCCGTGGATGAGGTTTCATGCTTTTTCTGAAGCCCGCCAGGGCTCCTGGCCTGCCCGCCAACCTTAAGGTTGGATGGGCCGGTCCATTAATGAGCTTAATTACTTTTTAAATGGCCTCAATTGGCCGTTGACAGGTCGGTGGGCGCACAGCTGATTCGGCTGCGCCCCCACTGACCTGAAAATTGAAATGGGGCGCAGTGACGTCGGGAGTTCCGCCCAACGTCATCCCGCGTCATTTTACACGTCGGCAAGCGGGCCCCGCCCTAAATATCCTGGCCCATGACTTTTGATAAAGATAACCATAGATTCTGTTCACTTTCCTACCATTGCCAACAATTTCTTGCTTTTGTTTCAAATTTCCACCTTCTGCTGTATTTTTTTTGATTTATGAGTCATTCTAATTTGGCCTGGGAAAATTTGGGAAATTCCCCCTCAGCAGCTGGTTTTGACATCAATTACATTAAAAGTTACAGAGTGATTGATTCAGTTGTTTTTCCAAAATTCTGGTGGCTGATTCAAACGGGAACTAATATTGAGGGTGAAAACTTGATTAGACTCATTATTGGGCGTGGGGATCACAATGGGCAATTGCCCCACGCTCAGTCCCGTTGAGACATCAACTGCTTGTTAGCAGTAGCCCACCTGCTGCTGACTGGCTGCAGGCTCAGCAGGGGGCCCAGGAGCGTGCGAGGCTGGCATGATGTGCAGCTATCCTGTACTTCTTAAAGACAGCCTGTCCCTCTTAAAGAAGTGTATTCAGGCTATGACATCTGCTGGAACAGTCTGAAAAGAAGGAAAAGAGAGGGCTCCCAGGTTCTCTGATGCTGCATTGCAGGCCTTAGTCCTGAAGGTCAAAAGGAGAGACCATGGGCTTGATTTTCAGGTCCTGTTGGAGCTGGGGTTGGCAGGTCGGTGATAAAAATAGTGCCGCTGGTCTGCATGTTAGATGAAGGGCGGGCTCCTGAGGTGGTAGGGCCAATAAGAGTCCCTCCAGTATTGATTTCTCAGCATCCCCAAATTCCCAGATGTTGGAGCTGCTGAGTCAGAGGAGAGACAGCCTGCGCCTCAAGTGGGAGTTACCCTCTGTGAAGACTTTTTGAAAAACTTTAAAACAGAAAGTGGCCACAATTGCACAGCTGCTGTTGTCGAGGGCTGCCTGTGGTCACTGTTGTGACCATCATAACATGTTAACTGCGGGAGGGTTTAAATCAATGATGGAGCACTGCACTCCCACACCCCAAACCCCGAGGTCTGCCATTGGGAAGCCGCCTCCATGCATTGGCCAGGCTTCAGCTGCTGCAGGGGGTGGGGGGGTGTGTGCCAGCTGATTGGAAAATTCCAGTAGGCCTCGGAACACTAGCCTTAAAACGCCCTTTAATGGACTTAGTACACTGAAGAGTCATACGGACTCGAAACTTTAACACTGTTTCTCTCTCCACAGATGCTGCCAGACCTGCTGAGTTTTTCCAGCATTTCCTGTTTTTATTTTGACACACTACTTGTCACTTGTGAATGGGTAATCTTCACCCTGACTCCCCCACCACCACCGGGGGACCTGCCAACAAGCTGGCACGCCACTCTCCAAAGCCAACTTTCCAGCCCTCTCCACTCCGGTACTGCCTCCAATATGATTCAAAAATTCTGCCTCAGATCTCTAGAGGAGGGTTGGAAACATTGAATTTCTGACTCTGCTTGCAACCCATTCTTCATTGCATTCACTCTGATGTCTGTCAAAAATCTCCCAATGTTCCCCCATCTTCATCTGTGTTCCCTTTGGGTTCTCCCTGGTTTCTTCTGCTTTCCATTCCAATAGTATCCAGCTTTTTCCTTCCACCGCATTTGTCCTGTCCTCACTTTTCAGAAGTTCCGCTCTTGTCTACTCTCATTAGCATACTGTGGCAATACTGGTATCAGGAGGCAATGATTTCTGGGTTTATCTTGAACATTATTTTCATATATTTCTATCACAGAGTAAAGTTTAATCAGTCTAGATTTCTCTCAGTGTATGCCAGCATTCTAATTCCAGGCCTGGTACTGTGCCCTGTCTGAAAGTTACTTCCTTCTAATCAAGTTCAATAGCTTGTATAATTTAATTTAATCTAATGCAGGGCTTGTGACAATTGACGTCTTGTGCAAGCTCCCGATATCTATTAGTTTTTATTTATTTTTGAATAAAAAGAATAATTAATTTTGAAAATGTATTTTGCTAAAGCCTTTATTTTTAGGAAGACCCAGGAAAATGGTCTAAAAACTGCATAGATTATTTTTGCAGTTATTAAATAACAAATATTCCTTTGAAGAGATTCTGACAGCCTCGTACATGATGCTTGGTCAGGAGCGGCCTGCAGAGCTAGGCTGTAGGGCACAATAGGAAGGCAATCTCTTCCTCACCCTGTGTAGCCTGTTATCCCACAATTCGAGTCCTCGCAGTCGGCACAAAAGATGAACCTGCTCCCAACAGAAATGATGTAATGAATCTCAATGGCGAAGGAGGGAGAAACAGGGCAGCTTTTTCCGGTTGGTGAGCGGGGGCGGGGCCCTCTCGCCGACGCGTAAAATGACGCCGGGTGACATTGGGCATGCGTCTCGACATCTCTCCGCGTCTTTTAGATTTTCAGTTTGGCAGGCACGCATCTGACTCGGCTGCGCGCCCGCCAACCTGTCAACGGCCTATAGAGGCCATTAAAAAATTAATTGAAATGATTAATGGACCCGCCCGTCCAACCTTGAGGTTGGCGGGCAGGCGAAGAGCCCAGGCGGCCTTCCGAAAAAGTATGAAACCTCATCCACGGGCGGGATGAGGTTTCATGAGGGATTTAAAATTTTCAGAACATTTAAAAATAAAACTAATGGACATTTCCCAGCTCATGTGACAGTGTCACATGAGGGGACATGTCAGGAAATTTTTTTTTAACCTTTAAAAAAATTTTTATAACTTCAACCGATCTCCCTGAGGCGGCACTTTGCCTCAGGGAGATCTGTGCGTGAAAGAGCGCACTCTCGGCTCAGGGAATCCCCCTCCCCCCACCCGCACAGGGAGCGCTCAGCGCTTCCGTGCGGACGTCACTCTGGGCAGGCCTTAATTGGCCTGCTCACGTAAAATGGCGGCACACCCCCGACCGGGGGCACCGATCGGGAACCCGCCCGCCCACGCCCGCTCCCGCACAAACCCACCCTAACGGGGGGGAAAATGCTACCCACAGAGGGGCAGACAAAATGCTGTAAAAGAAGGATCTGCAAAGTTTGGTAAAAGAAATCTATTTTCTTCCTGGCAGCTAATTTGATACCCTATTCATGGTGGACAAGGGGGCACATTAAACAGATGTATGATCTACAAAGGACTGAAGTGTTATGGGCAGGCAGGAAAATGGAGTTGAGGCCATGATCAGATCAGATCAGCCCTGAGCTTATTTGATTGATGCAGCAGGTTAGAGGGGCGAAATGGCCTACTCCTGTTCCTAATTCATTTGTTCTTATATTCTTCCTGAGAGTCAAGGATGAATTAGTCCTCTCACTCCACTCCCCTTGCCCTCACTTTTAACTTTGAGAAGAGAATTGTATTCCTTGCACTGGTCCTTTTAGATTTCTAGTTAAAGCAAAATGGGAGAGATTGTTAGGTATCTGATCAGGATCTTTCTACTTTATAGTGGTTCTAAATTAAGGAAGTGCATTAAGGCACAGCTAACTTAAAGGAAGGGAGAATTCGTAAGTTTCTGTGATTAAAAAATGGTATGCCTTTCACAAGTGAAACAGGTGGATATCATACTAAGTTTTTTTTAATTCTTTCATGTGATGTCGGCATCACTAGCAGGGCCAACTTTTGTTGCCCATCCCTAATTGCCCTTAATTTGAGTAACCTCTTAGGCCACTTCAGAGGGCAATCAACCACATTGCTGTGGGTCTGGAATCACAAGACCAGGTAAGGGTGGCAGATTTCCTCCCCTAAAGGCTACTAGTGAACCAGGTGGGTTTTTACAACAATTGCTAATGGTTTCATGGTAACTCTTACTGAAACTAGCTTTTAATTCTAGGTTTTAATTAAATTTAAATTCCACCAGCTGCCATGATGAGATTTGAACCCATGTCCCCAGAGTATTAGCCTAGGATTACTAGTCCAGTGGCATTAGCCTACACCACTGCCTCCCCATTGAGTTAGCAGAGGGACAACCAGAGCCCAATCTATACAGGCACTGCTCCCACTGCTCAACTCATGTGGTCCATTTCACAATAGAAGTATTTTAATGTGGAGCCAGGAGGAGTAGCAGTGCACCCCCCAGCTCCAACATTGCTCCCGCCAGCCATTTTTGCATCCTTCCCCCTCCCTCTCCCCCGCTGTTCTCATCCCTCCCACCAGGGTGACCAACTCCCAAACGTCAGGGACATTTTGGCATTGCTGGCAAACCTGTAAGAGTGGGGTGGGTGCTAAAAGTGTGAATGAGGGCAGGGAGCCTGTAAGCAGAAGGGGGAGGTGGTTGAACCAATAGAATGTGGGGTGGGAGGTCTTCATAACATGCATGATACCATCACCACATGACCCATGCTAATGCTCTGATACTGGCAGCTCTTAACACTCCCCGCGACCACCCACTGGAAAACCCTGCTCAGGGATCACCAAGCTGCTGCAGGCAAAAAGAATTCAGCGAGAGGAATAATCCGGGGAAAAATGCACCCTGGGAGGCCCTGCCCAGGACACAGGACAGCATAGTGAATTACAGGCCAGTCCCAGCAAATCCAAGATGGTTGGTCACCCTACCCCCCCATCTAACCCTGACTTGCTTGAGAGCCACTACCTCTATCAGCGTCCACAATACTGCACACTCCAGGAAGATAATCCTGTCCCTATTACTTATATATAGGGCAGAATTTTGCCCTTGGCGTGCGGGGTCGATGGGGGTGGCCAGGAAGCTGACTGCTGCCTGCGACCGACAGCGCTCCGCGATTTTACGGGCCAATTAAGGCCTGCACAGCGCGATACATGAGCAGCAGCACTGAGCGCAGCCTATGCGGGCAAGGGGAGAAGGGCGAGCAGGCCTAGTGTGCAATTCGCTCATGAGCGCACTGAATAACCTCCCTGAGGCACGGAGCTGCCTCAGGGAGATGAAGAAAATATTGAAAAAAATTATTGAACAGCTCAAAAAATTAATGAAACATGTCCCCTCATGTGACTCTGTCACACGAGCAGGGCCATGTTTTTAATTAAAAATTAAAGCTTTTATTTCACTTGTATTTGATTTTGGAAACCTCAACCCGCCCGTGGATGAGGTTTCCAAAATAATGCACAGGCCGCTTGGCCTTTTCGTCTGCCTGTCAACTGTTAGGCAGTGGAAAATTCAGCACAATTGATAACTTAATGGCATTAATAGGCCTTTTAATTGGTGGCAGACGCCCTGCCGGCTCTGGCGCGCACCAGCCGACCGAACTATCGCGCGACTGCGCGTTGACATCGGCATGCTCAGCCAATGTCATCGTATGTCATTTCACGCTAGGTCGAGTTGAGCACTTGCCCACCCACCGAGCTAAAAATCCTGCCCACAGCGTATATTGTGGGAAAATGTGAAATTATCCAATTTGGCGGGAAGAATAAAGAGCAGCATATTATCTAAATGGTGAGAGATTGCAGAGTGCTGAGATACAGAGGAATCTTGGTGTCTTGTCAGGGGAATTGAATACAAAAGTAGGGCGGTTATGCTTCAGTTGTAGAGGGCACTAGTGAGACCACATCTGGAGTACTGTTTACAGTATTGGTCACCTTATGTAAGGAAGGATGTAAATGCCAAGGTCCCTTTGTTCCTCAGAACTTCCTAGTGTCATGCCGTTCCCTGAATACTTCCTTGTCAAATTACTCCTTCCAAAGTGTATCACCTCACGCTTTTCAGGGTTAAATTCCATCTGCCACTTATCTGCCCATTTGACCATCCCGTCTATATCTTCCTGTAGCCCAAGACACTCAACCTCACTCTTAACCACCCGGCCAATCTTTGTGTCATCCGCAAACTTATTAACCCTACCCCCCACATAGTCATCTATGTCGTTTATATAAATGACAAATAATAGGGGACTCAGCACAGATCCCTGTGGCACGCCACTGGACACTGGCTTCCAGTCACTAAAGCATCCTTCTGTCATCACCCTCTGTCTCCTACAACTAAGCCAATTTGAATCCTCCTTATCAAATTACTCTGTATCCCATGTGCATTTGCCTTCTTTAAAAGTCTCCCTTGTGGGACCTTGTCAAAGGCTTTGCTGAAATCCATATAAACCACATCAACTGCACTACCCTCATCTACACACCTGGTCACCTCCTCAAAAAATTCAATCAAATTTGTTAGGCATGACCTCCCTCTGACAAAGTCATGCTGACTATCCCTGATCAAACCTTGCCTCTCCAAGTGGAGATAGATTTTCTCCATCAGAATTTTCTCCAAGTTTCCCTACCACTGACGAGAGACTCACTGGCCTGTAGTTCCCTGGCTTATCTCTACAACCCTTCTTAAATAGCGGAATCACATTAGCTGTTCTCCAGTCCTCTGGCACCTCCCCCGTGGCCAGAGAGGAATTAAAAATTTGGGTCAGAGCCCCTGCGATCTCCTCCCTTGCCTCCCTCAGCAGTCTGGGACACAAATCATCTGGACCTAGAGATTTGTCCACTTTTAAGCCTGCCAACACCTCCAATGCCTTGTCACTCCCTACATCAATTTGCTTAAGAACCTCGCTGTCTCTCTCCCCGAGTTCGATACCTTCATCCTCATTCTCTTGGGTGAAGACGGATGTGAAGTATTCATTCAACTCTCTAGCGATGTCCTCTGGCTCCACCCATAGATTGCCCCCTTGGTCCCTTATGGGCCCTACTCTTTCCCTGGTTATCCTCTTCCCATTGAGATACTTATAGAATATCTTGGGATTTTCCCTACTTTTACCAGCCAGAGCTTTCTCATATCCCCTCTTTGCTCTCCTAATTGTTTTCTTAAGCTCCACCCTGCACTTTCTGTACTCCACTAATGCCTCCGCTGATTTGCTTCCCTTGTACCTGCTAAAAGCCTCTCTTTTCCTTCTCATCGTAACCTGAATATCTCTGGTCATCCATGGTTCTCTGGGCTTGTTACTCCTTCCTATCACCCTAGAGGGAACATGTTGAGCCTGTACCCTCCCCATTTCCTTTTTGAATGCCCCCCACTGCTCCTCTGTAGATTTCCCCACAAGTAGCTGTTCCCAGTCTACCTTGGCCAGATCGTGCCTTATTTTATTAAAATCCACTCTCCCCCAATCCAAAACATTTTTTTGCAACTTGTCGATTTCTTTGTCCATAACAAACTTAAACTGTACCACGCTGTGGTCACTATCGCTAAAATGCTCACCCACCACCACCTCAGCCACCTGTCTGGCTTCATTCCCCAGAATTAGGTCCAGCACTGTGCCGACCCTTGTTGGACCCTCTACGTATTGACCTAAAAAGTTCTCCTGTACACATTTCAAGAAATCCACTCCATCCAAGCCCTTAACACTATATCTATCCCAATTAATGTTGGGAAAGTCGAAATCACCTAATATAATTATTATTGTTATTGTTTTTACACACCTCTGCAAATTGTGCACATATTTGCTCCTCAATTTCCCACTGACTATCTGGGGGTCTATAATAAACACCTAACAATGTGGATGCCCCTTTTTTATTCCTAAACTCTACCCACAAATCCCTCATGTAGATGAGGCTTAATCTCTGTTTGAATTTTGTGAGGGAGCAGAAGCTGGGAGATTTAGGAAGAGTCTATAGTGGTCCTCACCAAGTCTTGTGCCAAAGAAAGCAACACACAGATTAGCTTGAAAGTATTGCAAAGTAACTAGAACAAAGGAATTAGTTATCCATAGTCAAGAGAGGGTAAATAAAAGTTTTATCTTGGAGGATAGTTGGAGCGGAGGAGAATTCTCCAGAGGACTGTGGCATACTTATGAGTGATCTCAACAGAAGTAAACAACTTTAAAATTGATGTGTCTTGTAAGAGAATTCTTGGGGGAAGTAGGGAGTAATCCTAAGTGTATAACATATGTACTTATAAACCATATTAAGTTAATACTGCTTGCTTTGTTTAATTCTTTTATATACCATAAATTTTGTTTTGCTCAAAAAAAGCCCAAAATCTTATGGAGTAGTTCTAATGGTTAAAACAAATTGTTCGGATTTTTCTTTAAATATTAATGGTCGCTTACCGGTTCATTAGAGGGGCAACAAATAAGAAGAATGGAAGAGTTGCCCTTAACCAAATTTCTCTCTCCCTAGGGCAAGTGTGTGGTAGCTACTCAGTCTAACCCAATAGCATATCAATCAGGAATGTGACAAATCACGGACTATTTGACTCCACAGCTCTATCTTTAAAAGTTACATTGTTGGTTCTGTAGACCTTGTACGAATAAAAGATGAATCATTTGCCAGGCTTAATTAGATTCAGTAGCCATAGGGCTAGAGTGAATGTCAAAAGACAATCAGATGTCAATTCATGGGCAGAACATTATGCTCGGTCTGCGGGCGCACACCCGACACGCCCGAGCGTAAAATGACACGCAATGATGTTCGGCGTGCGTCCCGACGTCCGATGTTTTGTTCGGCTGGCCGGAGTCAGCTGCGTGCCCGCCGATAACTGAAAGGCCTATTAGGGCCATTAACAAGTAAATCAAATTCAAATTAACGCTGCCCATCTAACCTTATGGTTGGTGGGTAGACGAAAAGGCCAAGCGGCCTTTACATTTTTTAGGAAATCTCATCCACGAGTGGGTTGAGGTTTTCTAAAGCAATTAAAAATTAACTGAAAACCTTATTTTTGAATTAAAAACCTGTCCCAGCTCATGTGACAGTCACATGAGGGAATATGTATTTAAAAAAATTTTTTTTACTGTCTTTATTAATTTTTTAAAAAGCGCTTCAATCTCCTTGAGGCCGCTCCATGCCTCAGGGAGGTTGAAGCACTCTTTCATGCGCATGCGTGAACCGCTCATCAGGCCCGCTCTCCCCCCTACCCCCACTCGCACAGGTAGCGCTGAGCGCTGCCGCTCACAATCCACGCAGGGCAGGCCTTAATTGGCCCGCCCATGTGAAATCGGGGAGCGGAACCAATCACGGGCAGTGGTGGGCTTCCCAAAACCGCCCCTACCGATTCTGCCCAACGAGGGAAAAATTCTGGCCCGTGAAGCTAATAAGTGATTAAAACAGTTAAACCTAGTTAAAATATTATCCAAAATGAATTATGTACAACTATTATCCACTTTACACCTTAATAATAAACCATATTTGATTTCAAAGCTATAGTACAATTTTAATATTCAAATGATATTCAAAACTGCTTTCAATTCAGTTTTTAATGTTGTCGATCTAAATGGAATCCTTCACCTTTGTTATTCACTCTTATTCATTATTCTTTATGTAGCTCATATTAAATGACAAATCTCTATATTAACATGAATTCAATAATTCTTTGCTAATGCATTTATAGCTCTATATAAAATACGACGTTGGCATTTTCCTTTAAAAGCTGTGCATAATCAGCAAGCAATCCAATTCGGAGGCAATGATATAATTCAAGAGAGTGGGGACTGTGAATGGGGTGGTGCTCGTGATGCTAAGTAAGAGTCAAAGCCTTCATGTACCTAAATTACTGCTCAAAGAATTGGATTTGAGCATGAGTGGAATACATGGAGCAACACAACCATTAGAACACAGCCCCGCAAGTAATTGGTTGACAGGTTTTTCAGAATTTCCCTCCTCTCCAATTTGATGCATGTTGGCCTTACTGAGATATAGCTTCACATGTTCTGATCACTCCTCAACTTGCTCAAGTGGCCACTCTGTAGGCATAAGCCTTTACAATGAGTATTGTCACACTGTTTGATCATGAAAACCATCATATCTCACCCCAGTGCTAAGCTCACACCTGATGCACGCATGCACACTTCCAGCAGGACTTGCTGCATTGAAGTTGTGAGTGGAAACTTTGATGAACTTTCCACTCCCTAACTTGAGGGCCTTGTAATACCTGTACTGTCACCTAGCTATGATAGCATAGCCCCATCTGGAATCAAATTTAGCCCCGTCTGGTCTGTAAGGTCAGACTTTGCTTTTAAATGTAAGCATCTTTCACTAACATATGAGTCCTCTTGTCCTATTGAGGATTCAGGTGACTCTAGTGATCCAGGTACCCTCCTCTTTACAGCAAAGATACCATCAGCATTTCCAAATTTCTGAGAGATAGAGGGATATTAGAATATTTATAAAGAACATGTTTATCATTTCACTGCAAATGTTGTAATATTACACTGCTGATTTATCATTACTACGAGGTGGAAAGTTAAAATATTGCTGCTTGGAGCATCAATCCCAGGTACAATAAGCAGCAGAACTACAGCAATTGACCTGAAATCCTTTGGGGTGTCTACTAGTGCCCTGCAACAACTTTGTGAGATCCTCTTGGGAAACTGTGTAAATGACTATATAAACCGCAGAAGGCAATGAAAAAACAGAAATGATCACACCAAATGGTGGCAGAGGGTTGAGTGAAGAACACTGAACACTGGAACATGACAGAACAAACGAGAGCAGAACAGTTAGCAGTGGAGCTGAGCAATGTAGAGGTGCCTTGCAGCTTGAAATTTGTGCGCTTGAGACTTGAATTTTCATCTGTGCAAGTTTGAATTTGGCGTGTGTGCATTTTCTGTGCACCCAAATTATGTAAGACTAGCTCGCCAATAAATGGTAAAAATAACCTTTCCCAAGTGCATCTACCTGAAAATCCCAGATCTCCGAGTACAACATGTTTCCTGTCCTTTACACTGCTGATCTGTGGGAAGTAGAGGTCCAGGGTAAGAAACAGGATGGATCCAAAGAACGCTAAGATGCCGATGGCAATGCCATAGTTGCAGGCGCTGTTGTTTTTGTTGAAAACGCAGTAAAGATATTCGCTGCTTTTATTGACGTAGCCTTCATTCACTATAGAAGCAAATACAACGATGGAGAATATCTGTGGAGGAAGGAGTGAAAATGTGAGAGTTGAATGCTTCATAGCTTTATGGACCAACATCAGTAACAATGAAACTGGCTATAGTTTCCAATCAAAAAATTGATGGTAACAGAAATTCAAACGAGTAGGTTTCTCCTGTAACAGAACCGAGTACTCCATAGGCATAAAGTGATAATAAAAGGTCAATAAATACAGGTATCAGCATATGATCTTCGATGGGTTTGCTTTAAAAAGGAAGCTGTCAGTTAGTTATTTCATATGCCACAAGCAGACCTACAACCCACTTGTACCACAGGTACGACTCTTTCAATGTCTAATAGGGTCACAACTGTCCGTAACTTCTATTCCATGGGGTCCATCCAGTCAGACACAGGTGATGTCAGTAACAAAGGTCAAGCAGCCACACACACATACACCAACAATTAAAAAAAAAAAATCATTTGTGAGATGTGAGTGTCATTGGCAAGTCATATATTTATTGCCCATCCCTAATTGCCCTCGAGAAGGTGGTGGTGAGCTGTCTTCTTGAACTGTTGCAGTCCCCCTGTGGTGTAGGTACACCCACAGTGCTATTAGGGAGGGAGTTCCAGGATTCCGACCCAGTGACAGTGAAGGAACAGTGGTACATTTCCAAGTCAGGATGGTGAATGGCTTGGAGGGGAACTGAAGGTGGTGGTACTCCCATGTGTCTACTGCCCTTGTCCGTCTAGGTCAATGTTCCCAAACTGTGGGTTATGGGTGCCTTGGAGTTCAGACTGATTTCTGACAGCTGCAAGGCTCTATTGGTGGGTGTGGCCTAACAAACATTTTTGAGGCCTGTTTGTTGCTATTAAAAAAAAGGCCTGTGTAAAGGTAGGTGTTTATTTTTTTTTAAAAGCACTGCAGTTTGAACAATTCCTATTCCCCTAACTTCTATCTACCCCTGTCCACCCCACCTGCTCAGGAGCTAAAACACACTCCCTTCCCCACTCAGAAGTTAAAAGAATCCCCCCCATTCCATCACTGAAGAGCTAAACCCTGCCCCCAACCCCACTCAGGAGCTAAAAGCCTCCCAACCCTCCCGGTCAGCAGTTGAAGCTACCTCTCCCCCTCCCCCTCTCAGGATCACATGAAGTCTGCAGCATTAAAATGGGGTCACACCAGAACAAGTTTGGAAAGCACAGTTCTAAATGGCAGAGGTCATGGATTTGGAAGGTCGAAGGAGCCTTGGTGAGTTGCTGCACTGCGTCTTGTAGATGGTACACACTGCTGCTACTGTGCGTCGGTGGTGGAGGGAGTGAACGTTGAAGGTGTGGATGGGGTGCAAATCAAAATACCTGGGTGTACCAACATCACGTGGACTGCAGTGGTTCAAGAAGACAGATTGCCACCACCTTCTCTAGGGAAATTAGGGATTGGCAATTAATGCTGCCCTTTCCAAACCTGCCATTGATGCTCATATCCCATGAAACAATATTTGTGGTGCCGATTTTCTGTCCTGATGACACTTTATTATCCAACACTTTTTTTTGGTCCAATTAATATAGTCCAGGCCTGTTTCCCAGGCAACAATACAATTATGAAAAATGTTATAAACTCACTGACCAATGTCTAATACTGTACTCCAGCTGATTCAGGGACAAGATGGAGAAACGTATGGCCAACTGTATTAGGGGGATTACTTCCCAACTCTAACACAAAGCATGAGGATGTTGCCAGGACTGGAAATTTGCAGCTATGAGGAAAGTTTGGATAGGCTGGGGTTGTTCTCCTTGGAACAGAGGAGGCTGAGGGGAGACTTGATTGAGATGTACAAAATTGTGAGGGGCCTGGATAGAGGGGATGGGAAGGGCCTATTTACTTTAGCAGAGAGGTCAGTGACCAGGGGACATAGATTTAAAGTGATTGGAAGAAAAATTTGGGGGGAGATGAGAAAAAACGTTTTCACCCAGGGATAGTAGGGGTCTGGAACTCACTGCCTGAGAGGGTAGTAGAGGCAGAAACCCTCGACTCATTTATAAGGTGTCTGGAAATGCACCTTACATGTTGTAGCCTGCAGGGCTACAGACCAAATGCTGAAAAATGAGATTAGGATGGATGGCTCATTTTTTGGCTGGCACAGACATGATGGGCCAAGTGGCCTCTTTCTGTGCCGTAAACTTTCTATGATCTTATTTTAATTAGTGGGGATGTTTGTTCTCAACTTGCTTGATGTACCTGCTTGCTCATTCTGAAGTTAATAAATCAACTATTCTTCCCTACACGATGCTAAAAGGACAGATCACATCAGTGAAGTAATAATCATCCATGTGTGATTGGCAGCTAAGTATCAAAAGGCTGGGTTAAAATTCCCCACTTGCAGAAACTGGTATGACTCATTCGTATTGAAATGGAGAAGTTATGGCTCCAGCACACAGTGAGCGAAATGACCCTCTAAACACCAGAGGCATCAACAAAGAAACAAACAGGCATTAAGCAATTTCCCAGAAAATAGTGATACTTGAAAACTGCAATCCTCAGAACATTAATTGCCATTTGCAGCTTTCAAATTAGTTAACTTTCTCCAAGTTACTGTCCTTTAGCTTGTAATTATAAATCACTCCGGTGTATCACCTGTATTCAGTCTAATTAGCACTCAAATAATTACGATTTCTGTGAAACCTATAATCTCAGTAGTGACTGCAGAGCCATTTGCTAATGGGGAACCATGTTTTGTAACCTGGCTTTATACATTAAACAAGGGGGTAAAAGAAAGTCCTTTTCCACCATATTTAAAACACAGAAAATTTGATCACTGATGTTCAAGGGGCTGAATATCCCCTGCTTTGTGTGTGGGGACGATTTATTGTCTAGATGTAAGTAGGATGGAGGTCAGTTGTTTATGAAAACTCTACTTACCTCATTGGGGAGTGGGGGTCAGGAGCTTCAACTCCCAATGGACCGCGGAGCTTTTGCACATGCTCAGTCCAGGAGCAGGCTGCACATGCGCACTTCTGCAATTTTTAGGTTCTGTGGGGCCAATGTGCCTGTGCAGGAAGATAAATGGTGCAAAATCCAAGTCAGGTGACCAGGAGTAGAGAGCCATCGAGGGGAGTGACCCAGGAAGGGGACAGTGGAAAGGGGACAGGAAGAGGTCCCAAAGAGAGGGAGTTCCAGACAGGGGACAGGGACAGGAAGAAGTCCCAGTTAAGTTAAAAAGAGAGGAGCATGGAAAAATGGCTCTAAATAAGAAAAGGGTTGTGGACAACAGACTTTAAGTGAAGAGGCCTCAAGGAAAGCCTGGGTAATCAAAAACAGCTCAGAAGAAGTCCTGAAGATCCAAGAAGGCAGCCGAAGGTTGGTGACTCCATGCTGCAGGCTGTTGGGGTGAACGTACCCCTTTGGAGCAGTAGTGTTCTGCTTGGTGTGGCCGAAAATCTGAAATTGTGCTTTAGAGTTTGTGATTGAATGTAGACTCAGGAATCTAGGGGAACAAAATCTCGGGAGGCGAAAATGAAACCCTGAAAGGTGGACTGTTGTTGACACCGTCCAAGTTGGAGTGACATTTGGCGAGAATTCCAAGGGAAGATCTTCGAAGATGAAGATGGGAATCCCGAGAGAGAGAGAGAGAGAGAGGGACAGAGTTTCAGACTGGTTGGTTGACTCACAATGTTTACTGAGATCTGGGTGGACTGTTGAGAAATCCATGGACTCTGTCTCAGTTGCATCTGTCATTTATTGTGTAGTGTGGTGTGTTCGACCACAGTTGGCTTGTTAATTCACATGTACATCATACTAACCCTGAATGTCAGAGTACAAGATAGTGTAAATTGTTTGATCTCTCTGACCGTGTAAAGTTTCTTTTCGTTTGTTCAAAACCCATGGAATCTTGTGGATTTATTCACTGAGCAGGTGTCTTAAATTTCAAACTTTGTCTATTTTAAACAAAGCATTATTGGTCCCTAACCAGATCTTACTAAAAACTTGGGGTCTGGTCAAGGATCATAGCAAGTTATTCTGGGTCCAGAACCCCTTGGTGATTCATCAAAACTTCCAAGGTATTCTGAGTGCAGGGGTTAGAGTTTACTTACTTTAAATACGCTGCCATAGAGAAGCAATGTCAACCCAGCTCCAATGTCATTTTCCAAGGTCTCTTCCTGGGTCGAGGCTCAAATGCTGCAGCAAGCAATTGAGAGTGGGGCTTGGAGTTCTCACCCAGCTCCTCCAGTCTGCGGGATCTGAGAAGTCCATCCATCACAGGAAGTTACAAGGATTACGCAATAAATGGGAATATACTAAGAAGGGTAGATGAAGTGAGAGATCTTGACATACAAGTACACAGGTCCCTGAAGGCAGCAGTTCAAGTAGACAAGGTTGTAAAGAAGGCATATGGAATGCTCTCCTTCATTGGCAGAGGTAGAGGCAGAAACTCTAAACTCTTTTAAAAAGTTCCTGGATCTATGCCTTAAGTGCTGTAAGCTGCAGGGCTATGGACCGGGTGCAGGAAGGTGGGATTAGAAAGGGCACCTGGGAGTCCTAGGGCTGGCATGGACAAGATGGGCTGAATGGCCTCCTTCTGTGCTGTAACTTTTCTATGGAAGGGAGAGAAAGCACAAGGGGAGGAAGTGACAAAGATGATCGCTGATGGAAGGGCAGTGGATGTAATCTACATGGATTTCAGTAAGGCCTTTGACAAGGTCCCTCATGGCAGACTGGTACAGAAGGTAAAGTCGCATGGGATCAGAGGTGAGCTGGCAAGATGGATACAGAATTGGCTTGGTCATAGAAGACAGAGGGTAGCAGTGGAAGGGTCCTTTTCCGAATGGAGAGCTGAGACTAGTGGTGTTCCGCAGGGATCAGTGCTGGGACCTTTGCTGTTTGTAGTGTACATAAATGATTTGGAGGAAAATGTAACTGGGCTAATTAGTAAGTTTGCAGACGACACTAAGGTTGGTGGAGTTGCAGATAGTGAAGAGGATTGTCAAAGGATACAGCGGGATATAGATCGGTTGGAGACTTGGGTGGAGAGATGGCAGATTGAGTTTAATCCAGACAAATGCAAGGTAATGCATTTTGGTAGGTCTAATACAGGTAGGAATTATAAAAGTAAATGGCAGAACCCTTCAGTGCATCGATGGGCAGAGGGATCTGGGTGTACAGGTCCACAGGTCACTGAAAGTGGCAACGCAGGTGGATAAGGTAGTCAGGAAGGCATATGGCATGCTTGCCTTCATTGGCAGGGGTATTGAGTATAAAAGCTGGGAAGTCATGTTGCAGCTATATAGAACCTTGGTTAGGCTACACTTGGAATATTGTGTGCAATTCTGATCGCCACATTACCAGAAGGATATGGAGGCATTGGAGAGGGTGCAGAGGAGACTTACCAGGATGCCGCCTGGTCTGGAGTTTATTAGCTATGAGGAGAGGTTGGAGAAACTCGGATTGTTCTCGGAGTTGAGGGGCGACTTGATAGAAGTTTACAAAATTATGAGTGGCATGGACAGAGTAGATAGTCAGAAGCTTTTTCCCAGGGTGGAAGAGTCAATTACTAGGGGACATAGATTTAAGGTGAGAGGAGAAAACTATAAAGGTGATGTGCGGGGCAAGTTTTTTACGCAGAGGGTAGTGAGTGTCTGGAATTCGCTGCCAGAGGAGGTGGTGGAAGCAGGTACGATAGTGGTGTTTAAGAGGCAGCTTGACAAATACATAAATATGATGGGAATAGAGGGATACGGACCCCGGAAGTGCAAAATGTTTTAGTTTGACAGGCAATATGATCGGCGCAGGCTTGGAGGGCCAAAGGGCCTGTTCCTGTGCTGTACTTTTCTTTGTTCTTTGTTCAAACTAGGGGGTTCTGGTTGCATTGTAGAAAATGAGCGGCAAGAGGTTCTGCCTGATGTTTCTGCCACAATCTTTTCTCCTATTGATACACAACTAATATGCCATGACGCATTTCTTTGGGATTGATCTCTACTCGTAGCGTGATTGCATGATACTCATTACAACAATGTTGCACGATGGAAAAAACAGCAAGAAAGGGAACAATGGAGGGTAATCATAGTTTAAACCCTCAACTCCACTGTTCTCATTCCACTGTAAGAAAGAATTCCCTCTAATCGACATTATATGCAATTATGCTGGGAATACCAAAGATCAGTTAATTCTTTGAGCTCTACAATCCTACAAAATAATTATATTTTCAAGGATATAATTCTATTGCTTAATTGGTACCTGTATTTTGTTGCAAAGACTAATTACCCAAGGTTTTTCCTCTGAGGTTAAAAACTGTAGGAGAAAAATGTGGGTGCATTGTGAAAGCAAAAAAAAAAAGATCAGAGTCAACAATATATAACTGCATGAATAAACTGTCTGTTTTCATTTTAGTCAAGTGACTGCAGCCTACAAAGGTTTCATGTTTCTAGAAATGTTATTGGATGTTTCTGCAGTTTATTAAAAAATAAAACATTTATAGAACAATGACGTTCACAGAATTATAAATCATCAGATGAGCCACTAGTTCATTAGGAAACAAAACTGCAAAAAAGGTTCCATTTATAATGCTGACTTTTTAATGACTCAATGCTGGAAAGCAGACAACAGCATTTGGTAGCTCGATCTTCTAGGAAAGAGTTAAGTGACAAGGGCTTTCACTTTGATCCCAACCTCAAAACAGCACCTCCACTCACTAACTGCTCCAAACAGTTCAATTTTCCAAACCAACCACCCATTTAAGTCAGATTATCAATTTATTGCTCATTTATACTCAATTTTGGTTGCAAGACACTTGGCTAAGTGGGGTCTTTACAGTCATCATGAACTCAAGCAGTCGCAAAGCATTTCACACCCAATGGAGCATTTCTGAAACATAGGTGGGGATTTTTCAGGGGCAGAGGGGTCCTGCTGTTGGTGCCGAAAGCGGGCGGGAAGGCAAGCTTTATCGGGCAGCTGGACCTCGGGAGGTATTTTACCAGCATCAGTCAATTAAGTGGCTGCCGTTGCATTAAAGCTAGTGGCCCAGTCAGGCGGGCCCCAGCGACATGGGGGAGGTGGTCGCTGAGGGCAAGCGGCACCATTGCCATAAGATTCCCAGTTGTCACTGTGGGCCCCTTCGTAGGCCAAAGAGTGCCCAAAAAAGTGGGCCCCCACCGCCTTCTGGAGCACACAGGGGGGGCCACTACAGTTTACCTGATGGTTGCCCCCTGTGGTAGAATGTCCCCCCGCCACTTGTAAAATACCAGCAGAGGTAGGAAGAGGCCCTTAATTGACTACTTAAGTGGTTCAATTGGACTTTGGGCAGGAGGGCCATCTGCTGCCTTCCCATGCCATTCTGCCAGCCTTCCTGCCTCCAGGCCCATCTCCAAATGGCCCCTTAAAATTCTGGCCCTGGTCATTGTAATGTAGTGAAACCCAGCAGCCAGTTTACACACAGCAAAGTCCCACAAACAGCATTGAGATAATGATCATTGAGATAATGGTAATATGGTTTAAGTGTTGTTGTCTGAGGGATAAATATTGACCAGGACACCAGAAGAATTCCCCTGTTCTTCTTCCAGTAGTGCTATGGGAAATTTACAGCAAACGAGAGAGTGAAAAAGGCCTCAGCTGAAAGACAGCACCTACAACAATGCAAGACTTCCCACAGTACTACAATTAAGTGGCAGATTGGATAATAAAGTCCTAAACTGAGGGCTTGAGCCCACAACCTTCTGACAAATCCTGCTTCGGACACCAGGAAGTAGGCTTTGTAGTCTTGAGTATGTTAACAGCAAGTCTTTCTGAACAATTCATAACTATACACATACAGTCGAGGGTACAGGTATGGAGCTGACTCCATCCTAGGTCTTTACACATCTTTGTCCAGCTCCAGACTGACCCTGGCTCTGGGTCATGTGCCTTCTTACATCACTGTGTGGGCGGTACTGTACTCAGTCTTACATTAACCCTGTATGTACCAGACCTTACTACCGCACCACCTGCCTCAGGAGCAAGAACCTGCAGAATCAGCATTTGCACACATATAAGATCCCAGAGCCAAACAGCACCACCAGCATGACTAATGGGGTGGAACTGGGGCATGACCAAAAAGGAACCCAAAAAAATGCCAATTCTGTACCTATGCTCAGAACCCACTGCAGAACACAAATTCAGGTCCTTTTATTTTTCTTCAAGGCTCAGAATAGTAAAAACACAACATGTTGTGGGACAGAAACTTTGGTATTGTTACAATGAAATGGGAGCGCAGTACGGTGAGTTCTTCCAAACATATTTTAAATCATTTGAGACTGAAAGAGCAGGATGTAAATGACTCAGATCTAAATAAGTAACTAAAACAAGTGGCATTTGAAACTGTAGCTTCTGTGAGTCACAAAGTTAGTGGTGTTTAAAGGAACTTGTTTAGAACCAGCCAAAGGATTGACAACTCTCGTGTGTGTTAAAGGGCACTTCAACAGATCAATTAGGCTTCTTACTCCAACTACATTAAGAAACAGCTACACAAAGATAGAACTCTCTTGCGACAAGTACAGTTTTATAGCAGAGACTATTGATCTGTTGAAGTGCCCTTTAACACACACGAGAGTTGTCTCTGTTATAAAACTGTATTTGTCGCAGGAGAGTTCTATTTCTGTGTAGCTGTTTCTTAATGTAGTTAGAGTAAGGAGCCTAAAACAATCAATTTACAATGGATATGTCGTCTTTACAAATGACATGCCTTACTGAACAGTAAACAGTTTTCATAGACCCTACTTCAGACCAGCATTAAGACAAACTATCAAACAGAGCTGCCAAAGGTTGTGCCTCCTCAGTGTAAAGTATTCACAGCACATGTTTACACGCCATGTATGCATAAAGCCCTATCTCCAGCCCAAGGTTTCAGTTATTACCCAGAACCTGTCAGCAGTGGATAAGTTCACTTATCTTGGCAGCACACTCTTTTGAGCTGACTATATTTGCTTATATACCAGTGGTGTGGTTGCTGGCTTCTGGTATGCACGGCCTACCTTATCTAGGAGAGACTGTAATCTTACTCTGGTACTTGCTTCAACCTGGTTTATTAGCATTATATATAAAATTGGTTGTAAGTAGGTGGAGATGAATACAGACTGTTCCATCCTCCTTCCTGCATCTAGGACAGGTCTGTCCAACATGCAGCCCACAGGCCACTATCTGGCCCGCCAGGCCTCTTGACCTGGTCCATGAAGCCCATGTTCAAAATGCCTTTAAGTGAATTCGAAAGATTCTTCGAAGAACTGCTCCACCAATCACAGGCCGTTTCCCTCCGTGTTTGCTGTTGCTAGGATCACTAGTGAGCCAACCAGCAGCAAATGTAAGAGAGAACCAGTCTCTGATTGGAGAAGCAGCTTTCTTCAGCCTGAAAACACGGCACGACGGCAACGGTGAGTCTGCTGGGAGGGGGGAAAAGAGTCAAAGTACCTGCCGGACAGGGTGGAAGCATGTGGCTGCCGGGCGGAGGGGGGGGACTGGCCACTGATGGGGGTGGGGAGGGAGAGAATGTGGCAGCTGATATGTGTGAGAATGTAAGAAAAAGAGTGAGAGTAAGAGAATGAGAGTGAGAGTATGAGAGTGACAGATAGTGTGAGAATGTGAATGTATGAGAGTGTGAGAGAGGAGATAGTGAGTGTGAGTGAGAGAGAGTGTATGTGTGCATGCACGCGTGTGAGAGAGAGGGAACAAGTGAGTGTGGCGGAAGGGGGAGAGAGAGAAAGGGGGGAGAGAGAGAGAGAGAAAGAGCGCAAGGGGGAGAGAGAGGGGGGGCGAGAGAGAGAGAGAGGGGGGGCGAGAGAGAGAGAGAGGGGGGGCGAGAGAGAGAGAGAGGGGGGGCGAGAGAGAGAGCGAGGGGGGGCGAGAGAGAGAGAGAGGGGGGGCGAGAGAGAGAGGGGGGGCGAGAGAGAGAGAGAGGGGGGCGAGAGAGAGAGAGAGGGGGGGCGAGAGAGAGAGAGAGAGGGGGGCGAGAGAGAGAGAGAGAGGGGGGGCGAGAGAGAGAGAGAGAGGGGGGGCGAGAGAGAGAGAGAGGGGGGGCGAGAGAGAGAGAGAGGGGGGGCGAGAGAGAGAGAGAGGGGGGGCGAGAGAGAGAGAGAGGGGGGGCGAGAGAGAGAGAGAGGGGGGGCGAGAGAGAGAGAGAGGGGGGGCGAGAGAGAGAGAGAGGGGGGGCGAGAGAGAGAGAGAGGGGGGGCGAGAGAGAGAGAGAGGGGGGGCGAGAGAGAGAGAGAGGGGGGGCGAGAGAGAGAGAGAGGGGGGGCGAGAGAGAGAGAGAGGGGGGGCGAGAGAGAGAGAGAGGGGGGGCGAGAGAGAGAGAGAGGGGGGGCGAGAGAGAGAGAGAGGGGGGGCGAGAGAGAGAGAGAGGGGGGGCGAGAGAGAGAGAGAGGGGGGGCGAGAGAGAGAGAGAGGGGGGGCGAGAGAGAGAGAGAGGGGGGGCGAGAGAGAGAGAGAGAGGGGGGCGAGAGAGAGAGAGAGGGGGGGCGAGAGAGAGAGAGAGGGGGGGCGAGAGAGAGAGAGAGGGGGGGCGAGAGAGAGAGAGAGGGGGGGCGAGAGAGAGAGAGAGGGGGGGCGAGAGAGAGAGAGAGGGGGGGCGAGAGAGAGAGAGAGGGGGGGCGAGAGAGAGAGAGAGGGGGGGCGAGAGAGAGAGAGGGGGGGGGCGAGAGAGAGAGAGAGGGGGGGCGAGAGAGAGAGAGAGGGGGGGCGAGAGAGAGAGAGAGGGGGGGCGAGAGAGAGAGAGAGGGGGGGCGAGAGAGAGAGAGAGGGGGGGCGAGAGAGAGAGAGAGGGGGGGCGAGAGAGAGAGAGAGGGGGGGCGAGAGAGAGAGAGAGGGGGGGCGAGAGAGAGAGAGAGGGGGGGCGAGAGAGAGAGAGGGGGGGCGAGAGAGAGAGAGGGGGGGCGAGAGAGAGAGAGGGGGGGCGAGAGAGAGAGAGGGGGGGCGAGAGAGAGAGAGGGGGGGCGAGAGAGAGAGAGGGGGGGCGAGAGAGAGAGAGGGGGGGCGAGAGAGAGAGAGGGGGGGCGAGAGAGAGAGAGGGGGGGCGAGAGAGAGAGAGGGGGGGCGAGAGAGAGAGAGGGGGGGCGAGAGAGAGAGAGGGGGGCGAGAGAGAGAGAGGGGGGGCGAGAGAGAGAGAGGGGGGGCGAGAGAGAGAGAGGGGGGGCGAGAGAGAGAGAGGGGGGGCGAGAGAGAGAGAGGGGGGGCGAGAGAGAGAGAGGGGGGGCGAGAGAGAGAGAGGGGGGGCGAGAGAGAGAGAGGGGGGGCGAGAGAGAGAGAGGGGGGGCGAGAGAGAGAGGGGGGGCGAGAGAGAGAGAGGGGGGGCGAGAGAGAGAGAGGGGGGGCGAGAGAGAGAGAGGGGGGGCGAGAGAGAGAGAGGGGGGGCGAGAGAGAGAGAGGGGGGGCGAGAGAGAGAGAGGGGGGGCGAGAGAGAGAGAGGGGGGGCGAGAGAGAGAGAGGGGGGGCGAGAGAGAGAGAGGGGGGGCGAGAGAGAGAGAGGGGGGGCGAGAGAGAGAGAGGGGGGGCGAGAGAGAGAGAGGGGGGGCGAGAGAGAGAGAGGGGGGGCGAGAGAGAGAGAGGGGGGGCGAGAGAGAGAGAGGGGGGGCGAGAGAGAGAGAGGGGGGGCGAGAGAGAGAGAGGGGGGGCGAGAGAGAGAGAGGGGGGGCGAGAGAGAGAGAGGGGGGCGAGAGAGAGAGAGGGGGGGCGAGAGAGAGAGAGGGGGGGCGAGAGAGAGAGAGGGGGGGCGAGAGAGAGAGAGGGGGGGCGAGAGAGAGAGAGGGGGGGCGAGAGAGAGAGAGGGGGGGCGAGAGAGAGAGAGGGGGGGCGAGAGAGAGAGAGGGGGGGCGAGAGAGAGAGAGGGGGGGCGAGAGAGAGAGAGGGGGGCGAGAGAGAGAGAGGGGGGGCGAGAGAGAGAGAGGGGGGGCGAGAGAGAGAGAGGGGGGGCGAGAGAGAGAGGGGGGGCGAGAGAGAGAGAGGGGGGGCGAGAGAGAGAGAGGGGGGCGAGAGAGAGAGAGGGGGGGCGAGAGAGAGAGAGGGGGGGCGAGAGAGAGAGAGGGGGGGCGAGAGAGAGAGAGGGGGGGCGAGAGAGAGAGAGGGGGGGCGAGAGAGAGAGAGGGGGGGCGAGAGAGAGAGAGGGGGGCGAGAGAGAGAGAGGGGGGGCGAGAGAGAGAGAGGGGGGGCGAGAGAGAGAGAGGGGGGGCGAGAGAGAGAGAGGGGGGGCGAGAGAGAGAGAGGGGGGGCGAGAGAGAGAGAGGGGGGCGAGAGAGAGAGAGGGGGGCGAGAGAGAGAGAGGGGGGGGCGAGAGAGAGAGAGGGGGGGCGAGAGAGAGAGAGGGGGGGCGAGAGAGAGAGAGGGGGGGCGAGAGAGAGAGAGGGGGGGGCGAGAGAGAGAGAGGGGGGGCGAGAGAGAGAGAGGGGGGGGCGAGAGAGAGAGAGGGGGGCGAGAGAGAGAGAGGGGGGGCGAGAGAGAGAGGGGGGGGCGAGAGAGAGAGGGGGGGGCGAGAGAGAGAGAGGGGGGGCGAGAGAGAGAGGGGGGGGCGAGAGAGAGAGAGGGGGGGCGAGAGAGAGAGAGGGGGGGCGAGAGAGAGAGAGGGGGGGGCGAGAGAGAGAGAGGGGGGGCGAGAGAGAGAGAGGGGGGGCGAGAGAGAGAGAGGGGGGCGAGAGAGAGAGAGGGGGGCGAGAGAGAGAGAGGGGGGCGAGAGAGAGAGAGGGGGGGCGAGAGAGAGAGAGGGGGGGCGAGAGAGAGAGAGGGGGGGCGAGAGAGAGAGAGGGGGGGCGAGAGAGAGAGAGAGGGGGCGAGAGAGAGAGAGGGGGGGCGAGAGAGAGAGAGGGGGGGCGAGAGAGAGAGAGGGGGGGCGAGAGAGAGAGAGAGCGAGAGAGAGAGAGGGGGGGCGAGAGAGAGAGAGGGGGGGCGAGAGAGAGGGGGTGCGAGAGAGAGAGAGGGGGGGCGAGAGAGAGAGAGGGGGGGCGAGAGAGAGAGAGGGGGGGCGAGAGAGAGAGAGGGGGGGCGAGAGAGAGAGAGGGGGGGCGAGAGAGAGAGTGGGGGGGCGAGAGAGAGAGTGGGGGCGAGAGAGAGAGTGGGGGCGAGAGAGAGAGTGGGGGGAGAGAGAGAGTGGGGGGAGAGAGAGAGTGGGGGAGAGAGAGAGTGGGGGGGGAGAGAGAGAGTGGGGGGAGAGAGAGAGTGTGGGGGAGAGAGAGAGAGTGGGGGAGAGAGAGAGAGTGGGGGAGAGAGAGAGAGTGGGGGAGAGAGAGAGAGTGGGGGAAAGAGAGGGGTGAGAGAGTGAGTGTGTGTGTGTGTTTGAGCGAGAGTCTGTGTGTGTGAGCGAGCGTGTATGAGCGAGTGTGTGAGCGAGCATGTGAGAGCGAGCGTGTTTCTGTGTGTGTGAGCAAGCGTGTGTCTGTCTGTGTGTGTGTGAACGAGCGAGTGTGCGCATGCGCGAGTGAGAGAATGTCTGTGTGTCAGCAAGATTGTGTCTTTGAGTGTGAGTAAGAGTGAGTGTATGTGTGTGTGAGCGAGATGGAATATGTCTGTGCGTGTTTGAATGTGTGAGAGAGTGTGTGTGCAAGCGAGTGAATGTGTGTGAGCGAGTATGTATGTGTGAGTGAAAGTGTGCGTGTGTAAGCGAGAGGATGTGTATGAGCAAGATAGAATGTGCCTGTGTGCACACACATGTGCAAGTGAGAGAATGTGTGTGCGTGAGCGAGAGAATGTGTGTGCGTGTGTGAGTGAGAGAATGTTTGTGTGTGTGTGAGCGAGAGAGAGAACGTGTGTGTGAATGTGTGAGAGCAAGAGAATGTGTGGGTGAGCAACAGGGTACTAAATATCCACACCATATTGAGACAGTCACAACTGAGTTGGCTGGTCATGTAGTGAGAATGCCTGACACAGGCTTATCAAAGCAAATCTTCTCTTGAGATCTTGAGTCTAAGATGCACATGGTGGTCAAAGAAAGCACCACACAAATGTTCTGAAGGCTTCACTTAGGAGTTTTGACATCGAGCTCGAGTCCTGGGAGAAGCTCACCCAGGATCTCTGCACCTGGTGCAACCAAATATCTTTGAAGAGTGGCATGAGGCTGGATTTTACAAGCACAACCATCTTCAAACCTGCCAGCAGACAAGCGTAAAATCCAGCCCATGGAATCTTTGGCTTCCACAGTTTAATGTTTCATCTTAAAGATAGCAGCTCTGATAATCCAACACTCCCTCTGTACTGCTCTAAAGTATTAGCCTATATTATGCTTTTTAAAAAGATTCTCTCATGGGATGTGGGCCATCCCTATCACCCTTGAACGGTGTGACTTGCTAGACCATTTCAGAGTCAACCACACTGGAGTCACATGTAGGCCAGATCAGACAAGGATGGCAGGTTTCTTTCCCTAAAGGACATTAGTGAACCAGTTGGGTTTTTACAGCAATCAATGATAGTTTCATGGTCACCATTACTGACACTAGCTTTCAATTCCAAATTTATTAACTGAATTTAAATTCCACCAGCTGCCATAGTGGGATTTGAACCCACATCTCCAGAGCATTAGCCTGGGTCTCTAGAATACTGGTCCAGTGATGTTATCACAATGCCACTATCTCCCACTATGTGCTCCAGTCCTGCAGTGAGACCATTATCTAAACCAGGAGCAACTTTGTTTTTGTTTCTTTCATTCAAACATGCTTATCTAAATATTCTCCAGAGGAATAGTTGAATACTTTATAATAGACAGTCCACACTGTTATCAGGAAACTAACCTTTGGTATTGAGCATTTTTGTTTAGCTGATTACCTTTGCATCATTAATTCAGTATCTTAGACTTTGAGAAAAGTAGATTATCTTTAGTGTCAATAATTAATCCAACATATGGTGCCCACTATGACTATGATCACGGTGCCCACTATGACTATGATCACAATAACAGACTACCTATTGCTATTTTTAAAGCATTGAATCATGCTTATTGGCACTAACTTGAGGCACAGAATGTGGCAGCAGTTTTTCATGAACAATATTAGATCTATAGATGCCAATGTACAACATGCAGATTTTATAAAAGCTGTCAACTCAAAGTAGGGTGGCCAACTCTGAGTCAAAACATTAAGATACTTTGCCGGGGGTGGAGGGGGGTGGGGTGTGTGTGTGTGTGTGTGTGTGTGGTGCACTGACGAGACCTTGAGAGCAGGAGGTGGGGGAGGGGAGTGGAACAGGTGGCTGCATAGCCCACTCCAGTTCTGATGCTGGCAGCTCAGACCCCGCCACTCAGCTACCACAGGACAGGACAGCCCTGGACACACACCACCAACCTACTGTGCCCAATGCACGTGCTGAAACAAGTCCTGCAGAAGAAATCTAGGACAAAACACGAAAAGGCCTTCCCGGTATGCAGGATGAGGCACCAAATTGCGGGATGATCCCAGAAGATCTGGGTTGGTCACCCTGACTTAAAGATCAATGTACAGCTACACATTAGCCCTCAATAAATGCCCACTACCAAATTTCAACCATTCAATGTGCCCGAATAAATTCAATTCTTTTGTCTCCCATTGGATTTCAGCATTTTTATTAATATTTTGAGATCACATCCTGCAATTCAGTTTTACTGTGAACACTGAAACCCAATAGGTTCATAGAAGACATGTCAAAAGAATTAGTTACAAAGGAAGTGCAGTGGGATGTAAACTTGTCAGGATTTAAGTGCCAACCATATCCAATATTCCATCAGTTATTATTATGGTGGGGGGAGGGGCGAACTAATGTACACAGAAGTGATATTTTATCAGGGTGGATACAGAAACTTTAAGGGAAAAGATTAGCTGTAATGGTGAAAAATATATTTTCATGGGCACTGTAGCATCTTGCTCACCAAGATAGTTTGATTTTTTTTTGGAGGCATTTTCAAACATTCTGATGTGTAGCATGATTCTTTTCCACCAGTTGCCCATAAAAGCTTATTTTTATAATTCGATATTGTTTATTAATGAAGAAGCAGGTGGAAAAGAAACAGGACTTAAGATCATAAAGCGAATTTTACATCCTTGGACAATTGCAAGTGCCAGCTAGAAGGTAGTACAATGTTGCACAATGGAGTGGTACATTGATAGAAACAAAGATGGCACAGCACAGGAGGCCATTTGGTTGCTGCTCCTGTGTCAGCTCTTTGAGAAAGCTATCCAATTAGTCCCACTCCCCTGCTCTTGCACATATTTCCCCTCCAATTCCTGTTTGAAAGTTATCATTGAATCTGCTTCCAACACCATTTCAGACAGAGCACTCCAGGTCATAACAATCCACTGTGTAAAAAAAATTCTCCTCATCTCACCTCTGCTTCATTTGCTAATTAACATAAACCTTTTGCTTTGGCTACTGATCCTTCTGCTGCTGGGGGCAATTTCTCCTTATTTTTTCTTTTTGAACACCTCTAATAAATCTTTCTTTAATCTTCTTTACTCTAAGCAGAACAACCCCAAATTCTCCACGTATCCTTGTACCATTTTAGCAAAACTCTTCTGCACCCTCTCTTAAGGCCTTGACATTCTTCCTAAAGAGTAAAGCTTGGATTTGGACAATACTTCAGCTGGGGCCTAACCAGTGGTTCGTAAAGGTTTAGCATATTGTTGTATTATATGCCACTGGTTATAAAACCATGGATCCCATTTACTTCTTTAGCAGCCTTCTCAACTTGTCCAACCATCTTCAAAGATTTGTGTATGTACATCTAGAGATTTCTCCCTTCCTGTACACACACCCCCTCACCACCACCACCAAGCCACCTTTAGAATGATTTCATCACAGAATCACAGAATTCAGTGAAGGAGGCGGCCATTTAGCCCATCATGCCTGCACCAGCTTTCTGAATGAGCAATTCACCTCCTGCCAAGTCTCTTGCCAGCTCCCCGTAACCCTGCACATTGTTTCTTTTCAGATAACAGTCTATTTCTGTGATGCAACACATCCTTTAGAGAATGTGAGCAAATTGACCATGTGGTTCCATTTCCTTTTAAGTTCTTTAAAAGAAGCTAAATTGGTGCATCCAGTTTATGGCTTGAACTTCAATGATGAAGGTTGTTGCTCAGTTTATGGGCATTTTAGTTTCATCTTCTTAAAGATAATTTATTGATCAGAAAAGCAAAAATACAGACTGCAGCACAATCAGCAAGTCTAATATTACGTGAAAAATTAAACTGTCAAACTTTTCAGTGGTCGAAATATAAAACCAGGCATCAAGCAATAGCAAAACAATTCTCCCAAATAAATACAAATTAAAAATTACACTTACAATTTGTTAATACACTTCTTAGTTCTTGGCAGCTCTTTTTTTCTCCTATTGGTCTTCACTCGACTGTAAATTCCCTCTAATTAGCATCATAATAAATTGCAAACTTGAGACATACTTTACACAGTGACTATGCTTTTGAAATTGTAGCATCACATTGGCCAACAGCAAGTGGCCACTGTGGTGAACCTGGCAGCTGCCCAGTCCGCAGCTGAAGTTGCTGTCCACCCCCCTGGAACTGTCACCACTCTTTCTCCTGTGGCTTATGCTGGCCTCTGATGCTGGAGCCAGTTTCTGCTGGTGATGTCAATGACTTAACTTTCAGTCCACCTGGTGCCCCTGGACTGAGAAAAGAGCCAATGAACAGGCTCGGCTCAAACTCCCCACTTACAAAGAGCTCGCACACCCCAGCAATCGCTTTCCAAGGTACATAGACCCATGGGGCTCCCTGGCTTGATGTTTCGTGGGATTATTTCCCCGAATTCCTGAAGCACCAAGTGGTTCCAGGAACGGCACAATCAGAATATCATGTCCACACAATGGAACTTGAAGGCTGTACTGTTCAGAACACATCGATTGCTTTTCCAAAGCCTATTAGACAGTGTATGCAGTGAATTCCCCACCAGGTACCAGGGTTCGGTCGTTTTGGACATGTAGGATTATCATCGAACCCGCTCGCACCACACTGTGACGTCACTTCTGGTGACATCTCCTGGAATTTGTCCAGCAAGAGTTGCCGACCCTACATCATAATCATTCATTCTCTTCTCCCTCATATGCTTGTCTAACTTCCCATTAAATGCAGCAACACTATTCGCTGCAATCACTCCCTGTGGTAGTGAGTTCTACATTCTCACCACTCTTCTGAATTGGGTTTCTTGGTGACTATTTTACATTGATGGCCTCTCCAAAAGAGGAAACATCCTTTCTGTATCCACTTTATCAAAACCTTTCAGAATTTTAAACATCTTTATTAGTTCATCCTTCAGCCTTCTTTTTTCAAGAGAAAAGAGAGCCAGCCTGTCAATCCTTTTGTGATACATTAATGAGATTAGGCCTGCAGTAAGGGTTGGCCGTGAGTTAGGCATGGCTGATACTTCTGCACAGATCCTAGGAAGGAGGGAAAAGAGATTGAAGATGCCTGGACGGTCACTTCTTCCATTATATCTGTGCATGGGAGTTTGAACCTTCTAGAACTGTAGGAGAGTGCTTTATCTGTGCCTCTCCCATAATAGTAATTTCAACCATCTGCCCAGGAACCTGGATGAAAATATCCTTGACCTTGGACGGTCTCCCATTTCCTGATTAAATATGCGCATTAAGCTCACAGTGACAGAGTAAAACAAAAAAAAATGATGGGAAGTGAGAGAATGCAAAATGAAAAACAGTTTAAAAAGAAAAATATTTCAAACTACAGCCAGCTCCTGATGCCTAAACTACAGTTACTCACTTCAGTGTAGGTAGATATGAGGCATTGTAGCTACACTTTAGGCAGTAAGGGTAGAACTTAATGCCCTCCACCAAGGCGAGTTTGGCGTCATGGAGAGGGCATTTAATTGGGCGGGAGGGTGACGGAACCAAAGTAATTCCGAGGGAGAGTCATATGGGACTTGAAACATTAACTCCATTTCTCTCTCCCCAGATGCTGCCAGGAGTGCTGAGTTTTTCCAGCAATTTCTGTTTTTATTTCAGATCTCCAGCAGCCACAGTATTCTGCTTTTATTGTACTGCCAGTAGAGGATTTGGACAGGAGTAATTTTAATGAATCTTCAGGAATAATCAAGGTATAAGAGTCCTCTTCAACTTCTTCTTCCTAACGCTTGAATCTCAAGTCACAGTGGTATACTTGCCCAGCAGATGTAGCTAGTACCAAGGACATTGTCCCATCATGCCCATAAATCAATCCTCAGCATGTAAGTACTAGCATGGCAACATCCACTTATGGGGAATCAGAGTCAGGAGCTATCACCTGTGAAATAAGAAGGAGCAAGGAAGTGGCAGCGGAAGGTGGCCGGGTGTATTAGGTCCATCCACCCACTCTGCCCATCTTGCAATAGTGCTGGTATTATGTGTTCAAGTTATCACATGTTCTAACTGGGACATGCCAATCAATTCAACTATCGAGGAAGCACCGTAACATCCGGTGTTAAAATCAGTCCTGAAATCCCAAAAAGGATTGCTGAAGCCAAGAGTGATTTTACAAAATTAAACAAGATTCAAAGAAGTGTCAGCTTGAGTCTTGAAATGAGAACCTGTGGACTGTAATGTTCTGTCTGGTCAGTAATGAAGCATGGATGTGAAGCTTGGAGTATTGGGAAAGAGGTAAAAAAAAAGGAAATCAACAGCTACGAAATGTGATGCTTTAGATAAGCTGGGTGGAGAAAAGAACTAACAAAGGTGTACTGACTGAGGCCGGAAGAACAAGAGAACTCTTAAATCGTATCAAAAGACTACAAATGGAGTTCTTTGGACATGTTAGCTGCACAGGAGGGTTGGAGTGCCTAATCACTAACTGGAAGGATTAACAGAAGAAGAGCAAGAGGCCGACAGAGAAGGAATCAGCTAGACGACATTAGAGATGGGCTTAACCAGTACTCCAACAACCTGGTCATCCACAATCTATGATCGGAAAGCTTGGAAGACTGCGGTTGCCTATGCCACTCAGCATGGCACTTAGATAATGCTGACGAGGCTGGGATTTTGTACCTTTACCTGCATTATTCCTATCTGCAAGTTAGGCTTCAGTAGATGGTATAACTCCAGGAAAACCCCCCTCATGAAGTGTAGATGGTGAAGGCTGGCCTCTTCAGATATGGCCTAGTAGGTGTGCCAGGGTGTGAAAAGAAGAGACTGGGCTGACCCTGAGTATGTGCCACACACCTGATGTGCAAGCACACCTGCCTTTCATCTGTCTCCCTGAACTCTGCTATATCCTCTAAAGGCATTGGTAAGGCCCAATGAAATGTTTATGCTGATCAGTTTGGGTAGTGCTGCATCTGATAGCTGAAGGCAGCAACAGTACTGTGGCTGCAGGTCTGTGCAAAGGGAGCTCTCTGTACTGTGAAAAACCAACACTAATTAGCAAAATAAAATGTTCAAGCAATGACGCAGAAACAGCAATATTGCAAGTCAGGGAAAACATAGTCAGGCCCAGCATTAAGAATGCATATTCTTTAATGAAAAACATCATAGCATCCAAGTGTCCCATTTTAATGTCATCATTAGCACATTCCTCAGCTAATATCATCACCGTCAATACCACTTTGTCCTTTTGTCTATGACATCTTTGGCAATCTCTTCTTTGCCTCCACCTATCACTGGCCCGCTATCCAGCTCTACCTGTCCCACCCCCCTCAACCAGCTTATATTCCACCTCATTTCTAAATTTCTTAGTTCTGATGAAGAGTCATACGGACTCGAAACGTTAAGTGTATTCCTCTCCGCAGATGCTGTCAGGCCTGCTGAGTTTTTCCAGGTATTTTTTGTTTTTGTTTCAGATTTCCAGCATCCGCAGTATTTTGCTTTTGTCCCATTTTAAATGACTTGAGTTGAATGGTGGGAAAAGTTGGAGAGATAACCTTGGGCCAAATTCAAATAAATTTGCATTAATTTTGGGAATATTGCAAGTTCTGCAAAACCACCCGCAAACAAAAAAAACCCTTAAATTTTCTATTTGATTGAATTAGTAACAAAATGCTGCAAACACTGTGGCCTACCTGAATGGTTCTGTGTAATGCATATGCTACTGGCTGGTGATCACTCCACAAATACAAAATGTTAACCCCTACTATATTATCTTTCATTACTTATTTGCGTTTTATTTATTGAAAATTGTATTGTATCTTGCACATTGCATTAAAATTTGTGCAAAGGTCAGATAAATGATTATGAATAATGCACAGCCGAAAGGCATCAAAATTATATTTGCACTTTAAGGTAAAAATATTTGCTATCATATACTGAATTAGAGTGCTAGAGTAATGTTTAATCAAATACCTGTTACTGCACTAGTCAATTTAAAAAGTATCACTGAACAAGGTTCATTAAAAGTTCTGGGAGTATCTCCAGGGGCACAATATTAGATCTTTGTTTCCATAGTAACCAATAGAAAGCTAGGGATGCCATATCAATTGTGAGGGAAAAACACAATATAAACTAATAACATATAGGAACAGAACTCAAAGCTTGAAAATTGTAATTAAGTCCAATCAAGAATATGCTTGAGTCTAAGCTAATCAAAACAGTATCTTTTCCCCCTTTAAGAGGAAGACATATAAGCTTATATAAGTGACATGTCGAGTGGAATGAATTCGAGTTAACATAATAATAATGACAAGAGGTGAAACCATTGCAGAATCTTAAACAAAGGACAATGAGATTTTATTAGACTAGGTTTCATCTCCAGAAAGATAAGTGAAAGGTTTCTGTTGCCTTAGTTTCACACAGGCACTCCAAATGATTGCAAATGTTCTTATCAGCCCAAGATACACAAAAGATTCCTGGTTTTCTGGGAATTCCTTCTAAACTGAACAGGCAATGTGAAAGTACAGCACTGCAGTGTGAAAATATGTCAGCTTTAGGATACATAGAGACAAAATTTAATAGAACATTTCTTTCAACAATGGTGTAAGTGTGACCCCATACTTCTACAGAACATGGTAGAATAGTTATTAGTTTTAGCATTAGTGCCAATGGCAATAGCAACCACACTCATCATGGAGTTAGAGCAGTAATCAATTTAGATGCAATGTGGGTCTGCGCACATTCAAACCAGCAGACTCTGGCATTACCATAGCCCTTTTCTGGTATTGTGCTCAGGACCATCAAACCTGGGAATAAGGGAGCAAAGGTGTCTTCCAAACCATTGTCCCATGTTTCATTAAAGGAAAATTACTTTAACTACACCAAGTCCAGCAGCAGAGGATCTTGCAACAGGATGTTTGCAAAAGATTTGCAAACAGTTATATTTTGTCACATGATCATATGAGAATGGCCCAATATTGCATCATGACCTGAGTCTAATCTACAATTAATCTCTAACACTAATGTACTGCACTTGTTGCTACGTTCCTCAAAATAAGTAAAGCCTTATTTTTAGAGGCTTTTAAAAGGACAATAAAAACAGAATACAAATCGTGGGAGAATTTTATTCTGCTACCATAATTAGCATGTGTGTGTTGATCTGGTCAATATTATGCCAAATACATTTTTTCATATGTTGAATGCTGAAATGTAAATATTAGAGATGGATTCTGTTAGTCAATCTAATGTATACTGTTTCGAAAACCAACATTACAACTTAGTTCCCATCACTCGACTCAGCCACAAGGAAAATAATGAGGGCCAAATTTACACCTTGGTGTCAACTGTTATTCATCAGCTTTGTTTTTTCACATTTAATTTGCCCTGGTGTTTCTTCATAAACACTGAATTAATTCTCATCCCTCTTTGGAATTGCTATGGAATTTGCAACATAAGCCCCCTATGCCCTCAACAAATTAGTGTACATTCTCCACAGAATCACAAGCGTGACTGAGAATTTTCCCAAATAAATTCTTTGTCAACTCTAGCCACTTAGATTTAGTTGCTGAGCAGACTTTCCAGTTTTAATCCTTTCAATTTGGCCATCGACTTGGATTGAAGTTACATATTTAGCAAACAGATCACACTGTTCTTTAATCTAAGACAAACATTCTTCACTTTCTGCTTCTCAAATAAAATTGTCCCCTTCTGTGTTTGCATCTTTTTATGTAATTATATTTCTGCCTTACACAATGTTCTTTTACCTCACCGATACGATAAAAATAGAAATCTGCAAATGTGCTTCTCATTTATCCTTCAATGATGAATAAAGTATTAGCTTCTTTAAAAAGGCTGGGCAAAATAGCTGCCAGGAGCAGAACTGATATTGAGATTATTAAATATTCCAGGCAATAGAATGGTTCCTTTGCTTTGGAGAGGGGGCAAAGGAAAATGTTGGCTGGAGCAAGAGGTTAGTTAGGGATTGAACTATGGAAATCAGAGGATGGATTAATATTTGACATTTTGCTCGGCCGCTTCCAGAGACCAAGCCTTTAGGCAAATATTTCCTCAGGAGATTCACTGGAGTAGAATCCATGATATTTGTTGTTGCTGGTCCTGGGTATATTGGATTGACTGGGCACAGGTGGGGAGGAGTTTGGGCCCATTAGAAACCATGGCTGACTTTACAATAATTTAAATGGACATAAAATTGGGCACACTCCCTCCTCCCTATTGCAATTTTGCTCTATTCAATACACCCAGGTGATCTAATATTCCCAGCTTCAAGAACTGGAAAATCCATTTCTATTGTTAATAGGTTTCTCTTAATGTCACTTCTTTTCTTGTTCTTCAACCTTTTTTTTTGTTTTTATCCTTGTTGGCCTATTTTTGATCCAAAAGTATGGCCTGATTGCCACTCTGCTTACTCTAAAATGATTAAGTGACAAATTGTAAACAGTTCTTGAAATAAAACATTAAGTGACAATAAAAGGAATGTTTATTCCATAACAGATGCATGTTTATGTGCCAACTACCAGTACGCCAGCAGTACCTTTGCATCATGTTCAACTAACTTTACAAATGTGTTTTCCAAATGAATTAGGAATATATATAGAACATACGCAAACATATAAAAAGGGATGTGGAAAAAAAATCAAGCCCACCTTAGCTAGACATCATACAACCACTAACAACACTGACTCACCCCCTAATCTCAATCTCCAGCAAAACAGAATAAAAAAAGCCACAGAAAAAAATCTGTGGTTCAACTTAGGAAAATTTCTTTCCAACCCCCTAGCACAATCGTCTAGATTTTCAGAAGACTATGATAGAATGGTTCCTCAGTCATAACTCACCCTCTATAACTGGCACTGTCAAATTCCCCTTTAAGAGTCTATAATGAATTAATAACAAAAGGGGCTTTCTGTAAAGAGAATAACTGAGTGGCATCTAACCTAACTTCCTGCCTATACATTTTAGTCTTCATATCTCAGTCAATGTAACCTAACAGGAATGAGTTCAATTCCTTCATCACTTTAAGAACCTATATTATAGCCTCTCCAAACTCTTGGTAAATGGCCACAAAATTGTGGAGATGAACCTGTAAACTCCTACCTTAAGTTGGTAGGAATCGGCCACAAACACCATGTCCCTGCCTTACATGTGAGTTTCCTTTCGGGCCTTTTGTCGATGGATCCTTAGTCCTAGAGACCTAGGCGAGAGTCATAGTACTGTGCCTGAAAATTGGGGGGAGCATTTCACATTTTAAATTAACCCCTGCATTGAGTGGATCATGCTCTCATGGATTTTCCTGCCCAGGAGCCCTAATTCTTGGAACCTATCCTCATAACCAACAGCCCATAGGCTCCAGTCAGCCTCTGCTTCACCTTCTCCAGAGCTTAGATATGGGCAGGCCCAAAACTGGTAAAAATACTCCAGGCATAATAAAATGGTCTAATTGACAGTATTAAAAATGACAAAAGCAATGCAATCTAGTGTAACATTTTAATTACAATGATTGCAAACAGTTTTTAAGGTGCCTTTTTGATCCCATCCTCAAAACTACTTTGACAAGAATGAAGTAGTTCTGTCTCCAGGGTGGCTGTCCCTTCAAGTCAAACAGAAATATCGAGAATTTAAAACGGCTTCACGCTATATCATTGTGTACATTGCAAAGTTTGCTGTTCTTGACTCGCTGATACCAGGCTTGAGTGGAAGTCAAACATGGGTTCAAGTATAAGAAGGCTTTGTGATTGGTTCAGTCATAAATATAACACCTGGCACTGGCACTTGTGTGGCATGAATGTTACTTGCCACTTGTCAGCCTAAGCTTGAATAATGTCCACTTCTTGCTGCATTTGGACATGGACTGCTTCAGTATCTGAGGAGTCGCGAATGGTGCTGAACATTGTGCAATCATCAGCGAGATGGAAGGAAGGTCATTGATGAAGCAGCTGAAGATGGTTGGGCTGAGGACACTACCCTGAGGGACTCCTGCAGTGATGACCTGGAACTGAGATGACTGACCTCCAACAACCAAAACCATCTTCCTTTCTGCTAGGTATGACTTAGAATATTTAGAATTTACTGTCACCTGCACCTGTAAGCCCGAATATACTGAACATTTAGTAAGAATAAAAGTGAAATAAAACAGCAACTTTACTGTATCGTGCAACTTATATGGACAGAAAAGACTTTCATTTATATTACAATCTCAGGACACGGCAAAGCATTGAGGTATTTTTACATGTTGGCAATGTAGGTTTGCACAGCAGCCAGTCTGAGCACAGCAAGGTGCTTTAAACAGCAATGATATATATGGCCAATTCATCTGTTTTAGAAATATTTGGTTGAGGAACAAATGTTAGATGCCAGAACTCCTCTGCTCTTCTTTTAATAATGCCATGAGCTTTTCTTTTACATCCATCTTAGAGGACAGATGGGATCTTCCTTTAACATCCCATTGAAAAGGAGCCACCTCTGACAGTGCTGTGTTCCCTTCATTTTGCATTGAAGTGTCAGAATTGGTTAGATGCCCCAGTTTCTGCAGCATGGCTTGAAATCACAACTTTCTGTACAGAGGTTGGTCCATCATTTGGACAGTAATGAATATTGTGATGGTCACGTCATGTCTGTAAAGCTAATTGGCATGTGAACATTGTACTTTTAAATAGAATGCCACATGAGAAAATGGATACTGTACCTTCAAAATGGATTCCAGAAAGTCAGGTGATCCTTTTTGTGATTTCTGGACAGACAGAGACACGGCCAGAGATTAGTGTGCTGCATGGCTGCCCTGTTAGCTTGAACCATGGGGAAGACTGGTCCAAACCGGGATGCTGACATTGTAAGGGTCTGTGAGCGCCTCCAGCAGTGACTGCTACATCGCCGGTTTTAGCAAGGAGAATATACAAAGTATGCAGTCATCCAACTGTTCTGCAGTCTATTAAAATGCTTATGAGATTTCAGTCTGTGCTGGGGGGTGGGGGGAGAGAGCTCTGCAGCACTTGGTGGCACTTTGATGCCTGTGTTGCTTGAGTGGGCAGATAAGCTAGGAGCCCGACCCCAAAAATGTGGCTGCACCTGAACTGTCTCAGTTGCAGAGGAATGGTCACTTTCTACAGGTTTCCCTAATGCGTAGCCACTTCCCTCGCCCACCCTACCCCCCACCCCAGGTGCTCATGTGCTATATTCAATGGCAGAGCTGCGCTTGCTACCCACCCGCCACCAGCCACCTCAACGGCAGTGCTGCCTGTAACCCCAACCCCCCTGAGGCTTGAAGTCCAACAGGCGACCCTGGCGGGCGCTGCACAAACGTTACTGTGTGCTCACCTCCGAGTTCCCCTCAAAGTGCAGGCTGCCAAGTGCACGCCTTTTATGTGCTGTTGTGAAACACGTCGGCGTGCTTTCCCGCTGACGTGGACGGACTATCCAACGGGGGGGTGGGGCTGGCGGGCGGGGGAGGGGAATGATTCCGGCAGGCTGGCCTGATAATGATATGCTGATGTATTACAATGAGGTTCCCAACATCTGATGCTGGGAAACACGGCCCACCGTTGGGGGGGGCTGAGCGGAAAATTGCAAACTGGTTTCTCACCGTCGTAAAACCAATTGTGCCACATTGTCCACTCACGTCACCACACACGCCCAACACCAGCAGGCAGAGAAATTTCTGCCCAATACATCTGGGAAGTTGCTTGAAAATGCAAATGTATTTCCAGGTACAAATTGATTACCCCTTACCATTTCAATGGAAGGGATCTAAAAGATACCAGCTGCTAGACCTGTTGGCCCCATGATTATGGTTTGTCAAATCTGTGAGCGAATAATAACTGCAATGCTGATGGTATATCAATCAATCAGGACACCCACACCATTCCCATACCCCCTCCCCCAATGTGTATCATTCACATCAGCTTCAACCCATGGTGTGGACAACGGGATGCATCAATACTGCCATCACATGACTGAAACTTGCTGGAGAGGATGTCAATATCTTACTAATCCACAAGGGAGCCAGCAAGACAGTCTGGGACCAGCAGTACAGTGAGATCATACCCAAAGAAGAAAAGAACCCTGCCTCTGAAAGACAGTTATCTCAGGTAACAAAAAGGGGCTAATTCATTTTACCTACAAGGTTATATTTCTTCACAACAGGAACTCAGCCACAATTTCAGCTGCAAAAGCCAGAAACTTCCAACTTCCATTTGCCTTCAAAGAACCAGGAGAGGATCCTACAGACCTGCACCATTCTGAACCTCCATCTTAAAGACTGGTTAAACAAGTGACTTGTTTCATTCGTTACTCTGTTAGTAATCTACTAACGTCTACTAAATCTACGTGCATGTTACATCTCTAGAAACCATCTTTCCTTGTCTGTATGCATGCCTGTGTGTATGTGTGTCTGAGAAGTGTATTTTTGCTTACATTTCGGATGTTGTGAAGATAAACATTTATCCTTTCTTTTGATTTAAAGTTACAAGAAGCCTGTTAGTGTCTGTTCTTTAAAGTCACAGCACTCAAAGAGGTTAAACACTCCTTCTCAAAAAGATACATCTTGTTACGGTCAGCCAAGAGGTAAGAAAAGGCGGGAAGTTATCCCACCATCTCTCCCTATCTGTAACAATATCAAAGTTCAAGAACTCTGTGATTTATCCAAAGCTGGCACTTTATTGTATGGTTTCCATTATTTTCACTATTTCAAATATGATGAGCAATTGCAGTAAAATTAAATTCACTGAAACCAATTTTTATACTTAATGCTATGAAGGCTAGTTTTGAAAATTGTACTATAATAATATAAGTAGCAATATTATTTTAAAAAAAAGGATAGAGGGACACTCAAGGAGATGGAAATAAGGTTCACAAATATGATACTAGAACTGAGGTTATACTGAGCAGGAAAGATTGAACTCATTGGAGTTCTTTTCCCCAGAAAAGTAAAGTTAGAGGGGTAACCTGACAGAAGCATTAAAGATTAGGGGAAGGGTTGATGTTGTAAATGTTCAGGTATTTTCACTTGTGCAGGAGACCAAAACCAAGGGTCATAAGTTCGAGATAGTTCTAAATAAATCTAACAGTGAATTCAGGGGAACTTCTTTACACAGAAAATGGGAAGAATGTGGAACTTACTCCCACAAGGTTGAAGTGAATATCATTCATTAAAGGGGAAGTTAGATAAACATATTAGGAAGAAATAAATGGAAGAATAATGTAGGGTTAGGTGAAATAAAGTGGGAGAATGCTCATGTAACGCATAAATACAAGTGTAGGCCTATTAGGGCGATTGGTCTATTTCTGTGTTATGCTCTACATAATCCTACATAATAATCATACTGGTACACTTTCAGAGCACTCCTTTTTATTAATTAGACTATCACATTATGATTTAATGAGAGTGCCAAAGGCACATATTCTATGTCACTGCATTTGCGTGTGAATATCATTCCAGAAAGACTGAGGCATGATATCTCACCTATGTGGATGAAATATTGTTAACCGGTAGATTAACACAATAAAACAGATTTCAAATTTCAAAGAATTCTGATTTCAGAAATTTGAAATCAAATTTCACTAATGTATTTTTTAAAATTCACAAATATAATTTCTATTAGCAGGTCATTAATTAGCAACAAAAATACCATTCAGGGCCTGGAACAGGGAAAATTACAAGAACTAAATATAATGAGAAGGTTTTGTAATCCACCAAAAGGTCCAAAATGAAGATGATAAACTTTTCTTTCAATGTCTACAATCACCATTCTTCATCTCACTCAATTGCCTTAGTCTGTTCCATAAGCTTACCTGAGTAAAGTGTGAAGAAGCTGGAGCTAATTTTATCCCCTCGCCACTAGATTTCAAGGTGGTCGTGAGCTCCTAAAGTGCGTTCAACTCAAAGCTACTCAAATTCACCCGTGTTTGTGGGCTCAGCTCATTATACTGGCACTGACATGCCCCAGCACAGGAAGAGGCTTTCACCAAAGTAGAAGGAACTTGTAGGAAGCCTGGCAAGCACAAGGGCTGAATAGTTGTGGATGCCACAGTAATTGAACCTCCAGCAAGTGAAAACAAATAGAATGATGAGGTGGGAGGTGTGGTCAAGTCAATCTCAACTCATTACCATGCTGCTGCCTATCCCAGGGAAGAGCACTCTGCACCATCTCATAGTGAAACGAAGAGAAGTACAAGTTAAGCGCAAAGAGGGCAGATTTCTGGTATCATGGGTCACTTTCACTCTTCCCTCTGTTTTGTAACCAGAAAGAAAGTGCACCTAAGAAAAACATACAAAGCAGAGGAAAATCACCCATTTTCGTCCTCAAGTTCTGATCTGTGGTGATTTCTTTAGCTACTTATAACTTCTGGTTCTCCCAGCCTGACTTCATATAAACCATTTCTTTATGGCTAGTTTGCAAACTCTCTTCATTATTCATTCAAAAAAAAACTTATATTTAACCAATGAGAATTGGTTGAGTTCATAGCTCCTTATACAACCTGGAACTTAGATTTACTAGATTTAGTTTTTTTTAACTATTTGGAGGTATAGAAGAGACTGCAGCTAAAGAAAACTTTAACAAGAAATAATTCACCTTTGAGGTTGCTGGAAGCATGTAAAGACTTCAAATAATTCAATGGTGAAAGGGAATAATGGCAGAAACAGATTTGCTTTTGCCTAATAAATGCACAAGTTCTATGGTTCTCCTTTCCACTATCCCTTTGATAACTTTAAGATAGTAACTAAAGTGGTTCCACAGGTCATTGAGCTAACAGGAAATGAGCGACAAAACTCTCAAAATATGCTGCTCAAAGGTTTCAAGTAAAGGGTCTTTCACTCAATTTTTGAGTGCCTTCTACTGGCATTTGAAGAGAATTCCTTTTGACTGGAAACTGATGCCTAGCAGAGAGAAGGGATGGGAAAAGACTTAACCAAAGAAAACCTATCCATTTACCTTAAAAACAAAATGTTCTGTAATATGGCAAGATTTTTCTACCTTTGCTGATTGGTGCATGCTAACCATGTCACAGACTATATCGAGCTGGTTGCATAATAAAGACTTGATCATGTAATAGAATAAGTGGTTCATACTTATAAGGAGGTCTTGTGGCGCAGTGGGTAGCGTCTCTGCTCCTGAGCCAGAAGCTCTGGGTTCAAATTCCACTCCAAGACTTGGTGGCCAAGGAAGACGTGTTCAAACAGGTTGAGTATCAATTTATAAATGCTTCTGACAAACGCCAATGGCAGGCAGTAAGAGTGGTCCAGCCACGTGATGGAAATAAATTGGAGCTTCTACCTTCATTATCCAGCTCCAGACTACAACATACATGTAAAAGTGTATGTTGCCACAACAACTTAGACTCCCCGAGTGATCTGGAACACGTCACCACTTAAAACATGTGGCTAGCAGGGACCAAATAGATTCCAAAGAGCAGAATAGAAAAGCTGATGTAAGTGCAAACTGACAACATGGAAGAGAGACTGGGGAGAGAGCAGGAAAGCAGAATTCCATTTGAGACCAGTCAAGCGTCTCCAGCCTTGCCTGAATATTCTCTGTTCTTAGACCTATCTTTAGTTTAGTGCTTCCCAGCTCACTCCAATTGCTTGCCATTCTCTTTACTGTTTCCCCAGTCTTCTCATAGTTATGCCCCAAATTCGTACCCCTCCCAATGCTGCCTTTCAAATGGCTCTAGGTTTCTCTCTCTATCGCCATCACTCATTGGCTTTCCTTTTCAGGATCCCAATCTTCATGGCTTCCGAACACCATTCTAGTGCTCGATCCCAGTCCCTGTTGTTATCTGGCTCCAAGTATCATTCCATGCTACTTCCTGGCTGCAGATTTTTCTCTGTGGCTTCAGATCCTGCTCTCCAGTTTCACCTTTCACAGATCATATCCCGTTCCCCAGCTCCAAAGCCTGAAAATTACCATCTTTTTCATACTAAAGCCCTACCAACTACCTCATCCACATTAATTCAGATATTGAAGTTGCTGTGAATAACGTCTCCTCCAATCAGTACTGCACTAGAATCCCAGGCTTAGAACTTTACTACTTGCATTTCGGAATCAATTGAGAACGGAAAAAAAAATTCATGTCTGTTGGACAAGCAAGTTTCAGGGTAATTCTTAATGTTTAAAAGTATATGGGCATGGTAATAGCACAGAGAAACTTAGTAAAGGAAGAACCTGCACTTATATACCCTCTTTCACAAACTCAGAACATTCCAAAGCACATCACAGTCGACTACATAATTTTGAAATATAGTCATTGTTGCTATGTAGGTAAAGGTGGCAGCCAATTTTAATACAGTAAACTGAAATCAGATAAATAACCAATTTTAGTGATGTTAGTGGCAGGATAAATATTAACCTGGATGCTGGAGAAACTTCACTGTTAGTGCCAAAGGATCTGTTACTTCCACTTGAGAGTTCATCATCATCTCCAATAGTGCAATACTCCTTCAGTAGTGTTACAAACTGTCAGTATAAATTATGTTCTCCAGTCCTGGAATGGGGCTGGAACCTCATAGCCCTCTCAAAGGCAAAAGTACTTGCACTGTGCCAAGGGTGACACAATGCTGTGTACTGATCCATTCATGTGGGAGAGATGGTTGTGTAGCAGTAATGTTACTGTGCTAGTAATCTAGAGGCCCAGGCTAATGGCTCTGGGGACACGGTTCAAGTCCCACCATGGCAGCTAGTTATTAAATTCAATTAGTAAATTCTGGCTTATAACTCAGTACTGGACTCAGTAACGATGACCATGAAACTGGTAAAAGCCCATCTGGTTCACTAATGCCCTTTAGAGAAAGAAATCTGCCATCCTTACTTGGTCTGGCCTACATGTGACTCCAGGTCCACAGTAATGTGGGTGACTCTTAACTGCCCTCTGAAATGGCCTAGCAAGCCACTCAGTTCAAGGGCAATTAGGCATGGGCAACAAATGTGGGCTGTTAATGATGTCCACATCCCATGAAAGAATAAATAAATAATTTAAAAATACCTCCATGTAATAAATGTGGTAAAGGCACCAGAGTAGTGGGACATGTGCTAGCCTTTGTTAATTTCCCACATTGCTCAAGTCATGCCATCAGGAAGAGGTGTTCTTTGCACAGGGGAAGTTCAGAGTGCACATTATCCAGTGACTTTCTACTTCCCCTTTTTATAATTTGGTTAACAGAAGCCCGAGAACAGGGTGTGTTGTTTGATCTCTCAGCAAGAGAATGCTATTTTGCTCAGGGCCAAATGAGAGGGCAGGCTTAAACAAGATTAAAATAAACAGGAATAAAGGCATAAATTATTCATTATTGTTTACTCAAGGTGTTAGCAAAATTAAATAAAGCAATTAAATAAAGTTTAAACTGTTACAGGAATCAAAATTACATCACACCAAGAAATTAAACTAATAATATAACATAACTAGACAATAAAATATTTAAAGAATGCTTATCATTGAAAAACCTTTTTCTAAGTTATTGAAAAAAAACTGAAAGAGAGGTAGTACGAAAGGATGGAATGGAAACAAAGGAGACATGTCAATTACAAGATATTGGACTATCAGGGTTAATCAATAAGCTCATAGTAAAGGAGCCTGTATGCAACAGCAATCATAACATGATAGAATTTCATGTTGAGTTTGAATGAGAGAAGTGCGGGTCTATAATTAGTGTTTTAAACATAAATAAAGGTAAATATAAGGTTATGAAGACAGAAATGACTAAAGTGAACTGAGAAACTAGGTTTAAAGGTAAGACATTAGAGATGCACTGACAGGCTTTTAAGGAGACATTTAATAACACTCAGCAAAGATTTATCCCAATGAGAAAGAAAGGCTCTGAGAAGCCTTTATCCATGGCTAAATAAGAAAGTTAAAGATCATATCAAATTGAAAGAAACACTGTACAATTCTGCAAAGTAGGTCAGAAGATTGGACAGGTTTTAGCAAAGAATGGCCAAAAAAAAGGGAGAAATTAGAGTATGAGAGAAAGTTAGCTAGAAATATAAAAACAGATGGTGAGAGTTTCTACAAGTAACTAAAGCGTGTATTGATTCTCTAGCCTAGTGAGAAGGGGAATTAATAATGGAAAGCAAGGAAATGACAGAAGTGTTGAACAGTTATTTTGTGCCCACCTTCACTGTAGAAGACTCAGAAAACTTCCCAGAGATACTTGAAAATTAAGAGGTGAAAGGGAGGCAGGAACTTAAAATAATCACCATCACCAGGAAAAAGGTACTGGGAAAACTATTAGACCGAAAGGCTGACAAGTCCCCCAGAACGAATGGTCTGTATCCTAGGGTCTTAAAAGAAGTAGCTGCAGATGTAGTAGAGGCATTGGTTATAATCTTCCAAAATTCCTTAGGTTCTTGAAGGGCCCAGCGAAAATAGCAAAGGTTACGCCTTTATTCAAGAAAGGAGGGAAACAGAAAGCAGGAAACTATAGGTCAGTTAGCCTAAAATCTGTCATAGGGATATTGCTAGAAACCATTATTAAGGAGGTTATAGCAGGATACTTAGAAAATCATAATAGGGTCAGGCAGGGTTAACATGGCTTTGTGGAAGGGAAATTGTGTTTAACTAATGTATCAAAGTTCTTTCAGGAAGAAACAAACAAGTGGTTAAAGGGGAACCTGTAGATATGGTGTACTTGGATTTCTAAAAGGCATTTGATAAGGCGCCACATCAAAGGTTACTACACAAGAGCTCAAGGTGTAGGGGGTAACATATTAGCATGGATAAAGGATTGGTTATCTAACAGGAAGCAGGCAGTATGGATAAATGGGTCTTTTTCAGATTGGCAAGCTGTAACTAGTGGAGTGCCACAGGGATCAGTGCTGGGGCCTCAACTATTTACAATTAACATCAATGACTAGGATGAAGGGACCAAATGCGTGGTAGCCAAATTTGCTGATGACATCAAGATAGTAAGTTGCCAAGAGGAGGTAAAGAGCCTACTAAGGGATATAGATAGGTTAAATGAGTGGGCAAAAATTTGGCAGATGGCGTATAATGTGGGAAAATGTGAATGTGTCCACTTTGGCAGGAAGAACAGAAAAGCAGTATATTATTTAAATGGAGAGAGACTGCAGAACTCGGTGATACAGAGGGATCTGGGTGTCCTGGTACATAAATCACAAAAAAATTAGTATGAAAATACAGCAAGTGATTAGGAAGGCAATGGAATGTTAGCATTTATTGCAAAAGACATGGAATATAAAAGCAGGGAAGTTTTACTGCAGCTCTACAAGGTCTTGGTAAGACCACATTTGGAATAATGTGTACAGTTTTGGTCTCCTTATTTGAAAAAGGATATAACTGCATTAGAAGCAGTTCAGAGAAGGTTCACTTGACTCATTCTTAGGGTGAAGGACTTATTTTATGAGGAAAGGTTGAACAGGTTGGGCCTATACCCATCGCAGTTTAGAAGAATGAGAGGTGATCTTATTGAACCATAAAAGATCCTGAGAGGTCCTGATAGGGTGGATAACGGGAGGATGTTTCCACTTCTGGGGGAGTCCAGAACTTGAGGACACAGTTTAAGAATAAGAGGTCGCCCTTTAAAGACGGAGATGAGGAGAATTTTCTTCTCTCAAAGGGTGTATAGTCTGTAGAATTCTCTTCTCCAGAGAGCAGTGGAAGCTGGATCACTGAATTTATTCAAGGCTGAGTCAGACAGATTTTTGACTGACAAGGTAATCAAGGACTATGGGGGGGCAGACAAGAAAGTGGAGTTGAGACCACAATCAGATCAGCCATGATCTTATTGAATGGCAGAGCAGGCTTGAAGGGCCGAATGGCCTATCCCTGTTCCTAAGTCCTATGCTCTTATGATTAATAGTGATGTCCTATTGGGATTCTTTCAGGTCATGTTTTCAAACTATAAATAATTCTCCAGGTGAATCGACCAGTGCCAGTGAGTTTTTGGCAAAATAAAAGCTTTGTCCATTAAACGTTCCTGTTGTTATATGCATAACACGAGTCAGCGAATTGTATTTTGATTTACATTTGTTTGGATTTTATTTTACTGATGTGTAACTAACACATGACACCCCCTTACAATCTGCAACATTGATTTTAACTCACGTTAGTGCAAATGAAAGCAATGAACTATGTAATGGGGCAAGAGGAATATTTTCAATGTAAAGTATTTAATCTCTTGCATCTTCCACAGATTTCCATACCTGGGTGATTAACATTACAGTGAAAGGCTGCTAGAGAGGATCCAAGTTAGCAAATGTACTCAGCTGACATCAACCTACAAATCTTGGCAGCAAAATGCACTCAGAGCAGAGTAGAGAGCAGCATACCTCCTAATCCTGGATGCTATTCAAAAGCAAAGATCATTATTCAGGTGGCACTATTAAAAAAGATGAGTCCAAATGGAATCCCAGATTGAGAGTACACATTGCTGTTCTTCCTCCAGAACATGCTTTAAGAAGGGATTTTATCAACGATGTCAGCTAAGTCCATCAATTGTTATAAATTGCCCATCTCCACAGGGCTGTGAAGCCACATTTCACAACAAAATTAATCCTTATGTGTAGAATTTAATTAATGCATAGAAGCTGTGGGTAATAAATAGACATTGTGAGTAATTCTCCTTAGTGCAGAGAATGTTACCAACAGTGTGACATATTGCATTGGGTGTTCTCCCTGAAATAGGAAGAATCCATGACTAATTGCAACAGGTACAAGTGACATGAACAAACTTTGTTCAGTCCAGTCTTCTGTTTGCTTCATTGGATATAATTAATTGATTAGGGATGCAGAATCTGGGAGCAGTATCTTTAATATAATTCATTTGTTTTTAATTTAACCCACCCCTCACCTTATTCACCTCATTTATTTAAAAACCCATTACTGCCTGCTCAGCTTTAACCAATAAATAAAAATTAGACTTTACTTTTGTTTTTTGAATAATAATAATGAATTGATTTCAACACAAGGAAAAGGGTATCACACCTGTGTCTGAATTGCATGTACGTTACTGTGGTGAGTGTAAGTTTAGTGATTGTTTGAGCAGGTGAGACACAGGGCATAAGTGTACCATTGTCTGGGTAGCAAACAGTTCTGATCAGCGCATAGGGCACACACTGGCTTTAACCCAATTTTACAGTCAGAAATTATAACTTTGTGTCATCCAATAGGAACAGTCAGTAAATGATGTATGAAATCTTATTCGAGAATGTACTGGGTGATACTCCCACTCCTGAAGAACTGAAACAACATCAGGATATGTAAGATAGAATGTCACAAGTATCTATGCACTTGATGGTGGCCTCTCTCTTTCAAGAAACACTGTCCATTTATAAAAATCAGTTACTGGGCACAAAGCAAAATAGAACACGCTGGGTGCAATTAAAATATGTAAAGCATGACAAAACATCAAGAATGAACCAGTGGCAATGCACATCATCCATGCCAAATCCTGGTACTCTTCAATCAATTTCAATAATAGACCTTCTGTTGACATCATTGGGTCTGGAAACGTGATCAAATGTCGGATGACTAGTTCAAAAGTCCCTAGGAAAAAATAAAATCTGTACAAGCAGCCAGAATGATGTATTGTGAAAGAAAGCACAGACATCAGGAGAAATGAAAGCTGCTACTTAATCTCTGGCCAACTATGTGGTTGATGGCGCTATCTGAACTGAGAGAAAAACCCCTTGTAAACCATTTCCTGAAAGGTCATCTGTTTGAAACGAGGGGTTTATAATTTTCTGCACTAACTAATAAAAATGAGGACTTTCCCACAATGTTTCCCTGGAATTGCAGGGGTTACAGTTAACAATAACCTGTGACAATTTATTGAAATACCAAAAGGGAAACACACACATTGCAACAGAAGGACATGGAATGGCAACATATTCAGTTCTGACTTTAGACAACATTTTAATTGTAACACATATTTGTCCTAACGCAAAGCAACAACACCATGCAACAGACATGAAAAAAAAATCTGTTTCTATTTTATATTAAATAATAAGTAACTCTGGTTATGTTCCCCACCACTGAAATGTACAGAAGTGAAATTGGATTTCCCCCACCATCATACAGGTGGAAATAAGAATACATCCGCAAAATGCTGTAAAATATTTATTTTAAGAAAAAGCAACTGGCAAGCGCGGTGTCATTCACGTCTGGAAGACTTGAGAGATCGTTTAAATCTCAAGCAACTAAAAACTGTTACCTTAATATTTGTAAATGTGTTTGGACAATGAGCAGTACAGAAACCTTAAAAATTACGAGAAAAAAAAAATCGACGCATTTCTACATTGTATCCACCTCCACTTTGAACAATGAATGAATATTACAGCAATACCTGGCTTTTCTGACCCTATATGTTTTAATAATAATTAGATCACCTCGACATTTCACATATTTGCTGCCAGAATGACAGAAATACACAGACTAGGAGGAGAAATAGGTTTTAATGATGAATGGACATCACACAAATACCTGGGTTCTCATTTCCACCAGGTAGGTGATGCCTGTAATTTCTCATTCCACAATTTATTGAAAAAAAAACACATTGCATTTACAATTCCATTTTCCTATTTTAAAAAAAAAGAAATAAATACTATTTGCATTTATGAAATCATCTGCCTTACCCAGCTGAGGATGCGGAGGATGGTTTGGGGTTGTTTGAGGAAAGAGATGGGATCCAGAGCAGAACCAGCCTTGCCAGCTCCGTACGCACCTCCTTCCATCTTGAGTCTTTCTCTCTGTCTGTCTCTCGGCGTCCCGGCTCGCCACCAAGTCTCGAGGGACGCGCGGCGAGAGCGCGCCCGCGCCCGCCCTCCCGGCGCGCGTGCACGCAGGCAGAGCGCGCCACCGCGCGGTGTCTCCCTGCAAGCGAAAGTCTTCGGGAGAGCACAGCCCCTGCCTGCCACCCCTCGGTGGAGGGAAAAAGTCAGGGGTTGTGTTCATGGGCAGCAAGAATCAGATAATAAAGTTTCTGTTCTTTTTTTCCCCCCTTTTTGTTTAAAAAGACAACTAAGATAAGTGCCAAGTGAGTGAGATTTGGCAAGTTTACTGTTGCTGGCAGTGTGTGAATGTGTCAAACCCACTTGGCAAATTTGCTGACTAAAGATACAAAGGCTAAAATGAGATGGGAGCATGGAAGCTTATGACAATTGATAATAGGGTGGAGAATAGGATTGCCAACTGTGAGTAAGTGTATTCCTGGAGGCTTCATCATATGACTATATCCCCCACACTCCAGCCATTAGTCGAACATATGAATTAGGAGCAATAGTAGGCTATTCGGCCCCTTAATCCTGCTCCACCATTCAATAAGATCATGGCTGATCTGGTTGTAACCTCAACTCCACATTCCCGCCTACCCCGATAATCTTTGACTCCCTTGTTAATCAAGGATATATCTACCTCTGCCTTGTAAATATTTGTTGACCCTGCCTCCACCGCTCTCTGGGGAAGAGAGTTCCAAAGATTCACAACCCCCTGACAGAAAAAATTTCTTCTCATCTCCATTTTAAATGGGAGACTCCTTATTTTTAAACTGTGCCCCCTAGTTCTAGTCTCTCCCACAAGGGGAAACATCCCCTCAGCATCCACCCTGTCAAGTCCCCTCAGGATCTTACATTTTTCAGTAAGGTCACCTCCCATTCTTCTAAACTCCAATATATACAGGCCCAGCCTGTCCAGCCTTTCCTCATAAGGTATCAATTGCCCATCACGTCAATCCTTGTGATATACTGCCTTCCTACACCAATTAGAAAGCAAAAAGACTCATTATCCACTTAGATAATGCTTGACTGTCAGCCAATCAGCTGGTTTTTCCCATTTTCAATATTTTTATATCTGAAAAAGAGAAATATTCAAAGAAAGTGACAAAAAAAACTATATTTTTTAATGTCCTGATGATTTTTCTCCAAGGTAGCACACAGAAGTGTCCTGGATACTGATCTTCAATTCCTGGAGACTCCAGGCCAATCCTGGAGGGTTGGCAACCCTAGTAGAGAACCAAGCTGAATATAGGTTTAAAAAATGGGAAGAAGTCGTCCAATAAGAGAGTATGAGGCTAGATAATCAGCTCACTTAAAAAGGACCCCTAAAGCCTTTTTATAAACAGATGAATAATAAAAAGGCAGTTAAAGGAAGAGTTGGGCCAATTAGAGACCTAAAAGATCTTCTTGTGGAAGCAGAGGGCAAACCTGAGGTGTTAAAAGATTTTGCATCTGTTCTCATTAGAGAAAAGGATGCCACCTTAAAAGAGCAGTAAAGGAGGTAGGTGAAAATATATTGGGCTCGTTAAAAAGAGGAAGTACTTAAAAGGTTCACAGTTCTCAAAGTAGAAGTCACCAGTCCAGATGGGATACAACTTAGGCGGGTGAGAGAAGCAAGGGTGGAAATTGTGAAGGCTCTGGCCACAATCTTCTGATCCTCTTTAGATATGGGGGTGCCAGAGAAAGAGAAGAGGGCCAAAGCCAGCAGGCCAGTCAGAGTGCTACTGTTGTAGGGAAATAGTTCGACACAATGACTTTGACATTCACAGGGAGGGAGTGGAGGTGGCAATTTTACAGTTGAGGAACCATAGTTTCAATCAGGTCCTGATAAATTCAATGGAAGGATCTGATTAACATTTTTGTCTCTGTTTCCCAGCTACAGCCAGCTGGGTTGAGAGGCTATCAGGTGGGCAAGCCTTCGAAACCAGCCCTCAGCCATCAACTGGAGAGAAGGGAGGGGGATATTGGAAAGGCTAGAGGTGGGGGAGAGAAATTGAAGGTTGGAGGTGAGATTGGAAGCTGGGAAGAGGGAGGGAAGAAAGATTGGTGCTGAAGGGGAGATCAGAATGGGCAGGGGGTGATCAAAAAGGCTGGGGGAAAGTGGGAGATAGGTAAGGTCAAGGGTGCGAACATGGATAGGTCAGGGGTGGAGGGCAGGGCGTTAAGGGGAAAGGCCAAGGTGAGATTTGAGGCCAAGGAGGGAGATCAGGAAGGCTGGAGGAGACTGGAAAAAGCAGGGGAGATTGGAGGCTGGTGATGGGAAGAGATTATAAAGGCAGAGGGGGAAGAGGTAGGAAAAGTCAGGGGAGAGATAGACAAGGTTGGGATGTTGAGAGCAGAAAGCCTAGTTAGGGGGTTAGAAACCAGCATAGCTTGCAGGGAGGACAATAATCCTGGACAAAATTAATTGGTATTTGAAAAGTATGGGCGAATAAATGAAACTCAGCACAGTTTTGTGAGAGGCAAATCATGTCTGAATAACTTGATCAGGTTCTTTAATGAAGTAACGGAGAGTGTTGATGAGGGTAGTGTGGTTGATGTTGTGTATATGGGCTTTTAATAGGTTTGTGACAAAGTACCAAATAATAGACCTGTTGGTTAAGCCAAAACGCATAGGATTAAAGGGGGAGTGACAGCATGAATATAAAATTGGATAAGACACAGAAAGCTTTTTGGACTGGAGAAAGAGGTATACAATGCTGTTCCCCAGGGGTCACTATTAGGACCACTATTCTTTTTGATGTATATTAATGACATAGACATGGGCATAATTTCAAAGTTTGCAGATGATATGGCGAGGACATTGACTAGTGAAATGGACAGGCACATGGCAGGTGAAATTTAACACAGAGAAGTGTGACCAAACTCATTTTGGCAGGAGGAAAGGAAAGGCAATAAGGACCAAATGGTCCAATTTTAAAGGGTTCGGGAATAGATGCCCAGGAGTGTATGTACACAAATCTTTGAAGGTGGCAGGACAAGTTGAGATGACTGTTCAAGAATATGTGGGATTGCTGACTTTACTAATAAAGGAATAGTATCACAAAAGCCAGGACGTCATGCTGAAACTTTGCAAAACACAGGTTGGGGTGATGTGTTCAATTCTGGGCACCACACTTTAGGAAGGATATCAAGGTCTTAGAGAGAACGCAGAGGTTTACTGGAATGGTACCAGGGATGGTAGCTTTGTGGTGAGATTGGAGAAACTGGGATTGTTTTCCTTAGAGCAGAGAAGGTTAAGAGGAGATTTGATAAAGGTGTTCAAAATCATGAATGATTTTGATAGAGTAAGTAAGGAGAAACTGTTTCCAGTGGCAGAAGGCTTGGTAACCAGGGAGTACAGATTTAAGGTGGTTGGCAAAAGACAACTCGAGGAAACACTTTTATACCCAGTGAGTCAATGTGATCTGGAACCCCTGAAAGTGGAAGAAGATTCAACCACAACATTCAAGAGAGAATTTGACAAATACTTGAAGGAAAAGAAAATACAGGGCTCTGGGGAAAGAGCAGGGGAGTGGGTTTAAAAGGATAGGTCTACCAAGGAGCCAGCACAGACACAATGGGCCAAAAGGTCTTCCATAGTTTAGCTATGACTGTATGTCATTTTAAGGTAATTCGAGATCACAAACAGATCAAAATAATTTTTCTGTCCAGGTAGTCAAAACTTTTAATGAAAATGTAGTTTACGAGATGAGAACTGTTTTCAGCCCATCTTGATTGATCCATCTCAGAGATTTAATATCACCCTGTTGTACTATCCAGTTGCTTTTTAATTGATTCCCAAGGTTTCACCTGGATTATTCTACCTGGAAGTTTAATTCACACGCTGAACAGTGTTTGAAGAATTTCCCTGATAACTGTCCTAAAATTACCCTCTCTAGTTTGAAGCTGACTCTCCCTGTTCTATTCTGGTTAACTCTTTCCATACCCTTAATAACTTTATATATCTCTATAAAATTACTTCTACGTTGGCTCCTGAAAAACCCAAGTTTCTCCATTCTCTATTCATAACTCGGATCCCTGACACTGGCGATCAGCATCCTGACACTTCGCTGCATTGCCTCCAATGTTTGAATGTCCTTTTTGATTCCTGGTGTTCAGAACTGGATGCAGTATTCAAGGTGCGTCCTAACGACAGTGCTCTAAAGTTTGGTCATTACCTCCTCTGAGTTACAATAGAAAGGATTTGTTTTTATACAGCATTTTTTGCAATCTCAGAATGTCATAAAGCACTTCAGGGCCAATGAAGTTCTTCTGATGTGTAGTCATTGTTGTATTGTAAGGAAATGCAATGACCCTATCCTTCTTTGAATAGTGCTATGGGATATTTTTGTATCCATCCTGAGAGTACAGGTGGGGCCCTGGTTTGATATTTCATCCAAAAGACAGCATCTCCCTCAGTACTGCACTGGAGTGCCAGGCTAGCCTAGATGAGAGGCTCAAATCTCTCAAGTGGACCTGAACCCATAACCTGGTGGCATAGATGTAAGTGCATTATCACTGAGCTAAGATTTTGTTTATAACAAAAGTCAAATCCTGCAAATGCTGGAAATCTGGAAAAAAAGGTAAAATGACAGGTCAGGCAGCATGTGTAAAGAGAGAAACAGAGCTAATATTGGGCTCAATGTTAACTGTGTAAGTGAATGGGTTTCGAGTGATTTAAAGTCTCACCCAATAATGTTTTGGGTTGATAACCTTCTGTCAGAACTAGCAGAAGTTCCCTCACCGCTGCCCAACCCCTTCCCCTCCCTCCCAGAACCGCGATGCGGTTGCCCTTGTCCCCACCTTTCATCCCACCAACTTCCACATTCAATGGATCATCTCTGCCCCTCCACCATGGTGCCACCTGCCTTTAGTCAGAACTGGAAGAATTTAGAGATATAACAGGTTTTAAGCAAGTACAGAGGCAGGGAAAGAGGAAAACCAAAGGGAAGATCTGTGTTAGGGTGGAAGGCAGGAGTGATTAAATGACAAAAGGGGTGATGGTGCAAAGCTAAAGGTGATGGTAGTGGATCATTTGCTCTGCGGCATCCTTGTCCACTCCTCGATACTACCCACCACCCCTTTCAGAGTCTAAATAAAGGCCCTTGGCCTGAAATGGCAACACTGTTTCTCTTTCCACAGATTCTACCAGACCTGCTGGGTATTTCCAGCATTTTGTTTTTATTTCAGATTTGCAACATCTGTAGTATTTTGCTTTTGTTCCCTTCAGAATCTTTTATGTTTCAATGAGGTTACCTCTCATTTTTCTAAACTCCAAAGAATATAGGCCCAATTTACTTAGCTGCTCATCATAGGGCAGCCCCCTCATCCCAGGGACCAATCTAGTGAACGTTCTCTGTACCGTCTATAATGCAAATGTATCCTTTCTTAAATGTGGGGACCAAAACAGCACACAGTATTCCAGGTATGGTTTCACCAAGACCCTGTACAATTGTAGCAAGACTTCTTTGGTCCTGTACTCCAAGCCCCTTGCAATAAAGGCCAACATGCCATTTGCCTTCCTAATTGCTTGCTGTACCTGCATGCTGACTTTCTGTGTTCCTTGCACGAGGTCACCCAAGTCCTTCTGAACATCAGCATGTATATGTTTCAAGCCTTTTAAAATATGTTCTGCTTTTCTATTCTTATTATGGAAGTGAATACCCTCACACTTCCCCACATTATACTCCAGCAGGCCTGGCAGCTTCTGTGGAGAGAGAAACAGAGTTAACATTTCAAGTCCGTATGACTCTTCTTCAGCATTTCTTCTTCAGTTTTATTTCAGATTTCCAACATCTACAGTATTTTGCTTTTATATGCTCCATCTGCCAAGATTGGAAATCATTTGGCAAACACCTGCATTCAGTTCACAAGCACCACCCTGAGCTTTCAGTTGCCTATCATGTTAATCCTCCACCCCAATCCTACTCTAAACTCTCTATCCTTAGCCACCTACACTGTCTCAACGAAGTTCAATGTAAATTCAAGGAACAGCATCTCATCTTTCGATTAGGCACTCGACAACCTTCCGGACTCAACATCGAGTTCAACAATTTCAGATCGCAATCGCTGCTCCTATTTTTTTCAGACAGCAGGTGTTGATAATAGACCTGTAACTTCTGAGCTCCAGGGCAGTGTATCTGGGGGTACCCCAAAGATGTGCAGGGGAACTCCCCCAACCACACCACACCCCCTCCATCACCGAGGGACCCCCTGACTACTCCTACCGACCCCCCCTCCTTCCCCACTAGACACCATCGCTCACGGGAACCCTCCCACACCCAGCCCCCAGAACCCCCAACTATCTTCCTGACTGTCCTCATGGGATCCCATACCCCTCCCCCCTCCCAACCCGCAGGGAACCTCCCAACTGCAACCCCTCCCCCCACCTACACACCCCGCCCCTCTGACTGCACACCCCCGACTGGACCCCCCCACTGATTATTTCGCCTGACTGACACTCCACCCACCACTGACCCACCCCTCCCCCCACCGCCAAATCTGACCAGCCACCACCCAACCCTCCCTGACCAGCCATCCCTGCCCCCTGCCCCAAAATCCTATCCTTATCCTACAAACCTACCTTCTCCCTGATTTGAAAGTGGCTGGACCTTTTAACTTACCTGATTTATGGCAGCTAGTGTTGTAAAAAAGGGGATGTGGCCAACTTACTACCGACACTGCAGCCATCAACTGAAGGCCTCAGGAGCCCGCTGCCCTGCATAGCTCTCACCCGGCCTGAGTTGGAAGGTTGGGCAAGAAAGGATCGTCTCGATTTCCAAGTAAGAAAGTAGGCACTGAGCGGCAAATCCAATTCTGATCGCCACTTGCCAAAGTTCAGGCCCATTGATTCTGCTGTTGTCATTTACACCTTCTCTACACTCATTTTTAGTTTCTTTACTTGTTCCACTACCAACCCCTTTTGCTTTGCACCATTAGTCCTTTTGTCATTTATTTACTCCTGCCTCCCACCCCACCAGAGATCTTCCTTTTTGTTTTCCCCTTTCCCTGCCCCTGTACTTGCTTAAAACCTGTCACATCTCTCAGACTAAAGGTCATTGGCCTGAAACATTGGGCTAAACCCAAACATGCCAGCGTTGGGACCCAGAAGCTGATTTTAGAGGAGGCAGTCAATTAAGTGGCTGTCCAGAAATGGGCACTGCCGATGCAGGTAGGAAAGAAGACGTCTCAAGATGGAGGTGATGGAGCTGAAGTGATTTTTAAAAAAAATAACAGTAAAAACAAAGGCCACAGTTACCAGGCTGTCACCATGGCAAGGCAACCTCTCTACTGAATAGCCTGTGGCCACAGCTGTGGCGGGTGCCGGGTGTTGGGGGGGGGGGGGGGTGCGGATTTCCTTGCAGGATGGAATGCTGCACCCCTACAATTGCCGGTCTGCCACCGCGAGGCTGCCTCCATCCCTTGGCCATGTTTCAGCTTCAGTGGGTGGTGGGAGCCCACATGCCAACTGGAAAATCTCAGTTGGCATGTGGAGATTGGCCTTCATCCCTACAGAATGACTTGGACAAGGTATGCAACTCAGCCATATGTCAGCAGTGGCTCAGTTGGTAGTACTTGCCTCTGCATCACAAGGTTCTGGGTTCAACTCCCAATCCAGAGCTTGTGCACAAAAATCTACTTTGATACCCTAGTGCAGTACTGAGGGACCCTGTCTTGAAGAAGAATGGGGGAGCTATCCCTGGTGCTCTGGCCAATATTTATCTGCCCATCAACGTTACAAAAACTATCTGGTCATTATCACATTGCTGTTTGTGGGGCCTTTCTGTGCACTAATAGGCTATCATGCTTCCTACATTAAAAAAGTGACTACACTTCAAATATGCATCATTAGTTGCAAAGCACTTTGGAGGTGTCCAGCAGTCATGAAAAGTGCTACATAGATGCAAGTCTTTCTTTTATAATCTGGCTTAATATCACCTCAAGTAGATCAGTGTCAAATTTTATTTTATAATGTTCCTGTATGAAGCTGTTGCTGCTATTATTGTGTATAAATCTGGTCAATTTGCACTGAGTTTCTAAAGGCATTGATGTCAGTTAAAAACAATGAGGTTAGTTGCATTTGCAAACCAATTTTCTGCACATTGGATAGTTAAGACTTGTGTGTTACACATTCCTGAAGACAACAGACAATTCTTTTTATTCCATTTATTGGCATGCAGTACTGTGCAAATTTATCCCACTGTCAGTTACATACCATAAGACGCTTTTAGCAATTATTTCACATGATTATAATACTTTTATGACAAATATTGTTTCAATTAATAAAAACCAAAAAAGGTACTTTATCTTTTTTTCAGAATTTTGGAATTGGATTTCTGGACAGGATCATTTTCTTTTAGTTTGTCGAGGGAAGTGAGGAAAAAATTGCCTCATTTTGAGGGGCTGCTTCACAGCTTCCAAGGAAGGATACTCATTCCTGCTCATATTTTTACTTGTAATCAATCTACTATCAAGAGAAAATAGTATAATCACTTCCACTGACAATGTAGATGGGTTTGCCAGTGTTGAAATAGAGACAGGACCATAAACTGTAATGGCTGTACCATTCAGCTTTGCTTTGAGTTTGGGTGGTGAGAATCTGCTTGACGTTAAGTATCTGGGTGGCTGCATTTAATCGCTTTTAAGTCTTTATACCAAGAGGCAGCAGTCTGAGATTGAAAGACTGCTGCTGGTGATTGCTTCACTTACATGTTCATCCATTTAGCTCCATATCACAGTCGTGGGCTGAGACTCCATGGTGCCTAAAAGCCAATATAAAATTTCACAGTCTGTAGCTCAATGTGTCAATCCTGGCTCAGCAGTAGCTCTTCCAACTCTGTGACAGTAGGTTCAGGTCCCATTCCATGATCTCAGCACACACTCTTGGCTGGCGTTTCATCTGATTCTGAGGGAGTGTCGGGGTTGCCATCTTTTAAAACTAAGCCCCATATGACTGCAAAGGAAGGGAAGTCAACTTGTACAGGATCCAGAAATTCCCATTTTGCAGGATGAACGATGAGGCCTCACAGCAAGTCTGGTGATTGTCATTCGGTGATGTTGATGATAATTATGCGCCTTCCTGGGTGAATGCAAACTATCCCACATTTCCAGTATCCTGGCTAATATTTAATCAACAACAGCAAATTGTATTTAGAAAACGCCTTTAATACAATAAAACGTCCCAAGGTGCCTCACAGGGGCATTATAAAACAAAATATGACACTGAGCCAGATAAGGAGCTATTAGAGCAGATAACTAAAAGCTTGGTCAGAGGTAGGTTTTAAGGAGCATTTTAGAGGAGGAAAGAGATGTAGCGAGGTTTGAGAGGGAAATGCCAGAGCTTGGGGCCCAGGCAACTGAAGGCACAGCCACCATCAAGAGTAGATCAGCTGGTCACTTACCTCATTATTGTTAATGAGACATTTGTCTGCATATTTTGGCTGTAATTAAATAACTACCTGTTAAGATCCCCTCAAGATCTTATATGTTTCAATAAGATCACCTCTCATTCTCCTAAACTCCTATGGCTTTAGGCTCAACATGTTCAACGTTTCTTCATAAGCCCTTCATCCCAAGAATGAGTTGTTTGAACCATCTCTAAACTGTTTCTAATGCAATTATACCCTTTTTCAAATAAGGAGAGCCACTGTACACAGTACTCCAGATTTAGTCTTTCCAAGGCCCTGTACAGCTACAGTAAAGCTTCTCTACTTTTATATTTCATTCCCCTTTCAATAAATGACAACATTCCATTTGCCTTCCTAATCACTTGCTGTACCTGCATACTAACTCTTTGTGATTCATGTGCCAGGACACCCAAATCCTTCTGTACAACAGAGTTCTGCAATCTCTATTCATTTAAATAGTATACTGCATTTCTATTCTTCCTGCCAAAGTGGACATTTTCCCACATTATACTCCATCTGCCAAATTTTTGCCCACTCGCTTAACCTGTCTATATCCCTTTGTAGACTCTTTACCTCCTTTTAACAGCTTACTTTCCTACCTATCTTGGTGTCATCAGCAAATTTAGCTAAAAAACATTTGATCCCTTCATCCAAGACATTGATATGGATTGTAGATAGTTGAAGTCCCAGCACTGATCCCTGTGGCACTCTACTAGTTACAGCTTACCAACACATAAAGACTCATTTATCTCCAATCTTTGGTTCCTGCTAGCTATCCAATTCATTATCCATGCTAATATGTTACCCCCTACACCATGAGCTTTCCTTTTATGCAGTAACCTTTGATGTAGCACCTTATCAAGAGCCTTTTGGAAATCCAAGAACACCACATCAACAGGTTCCCCTTTATCCACCTTGCTTGTTGTTCAAAGAACTCTCATAAATTAAACACAAATTTCCCTTTCACAAATCCATGTTGACTTTGCCTGATCACATGATGTCATCAATAACCTTCTTAATAATGGATTCTAGCAATTTCCCAATGCCAGATGTTAGGCAAACTGGTCTATAGTTTCCTGCTTTCCGTCTCCCTCCCTTCTTGAATAAAGGTGTTACATTTGCCATTTCCAAATCTGCTGGGACCCTTCCACAATCTAAAGAATTTTGGAAGATTATAACCAATCCCTCTATCATCTTTGCACCCATTCCTTTTAAGACCCTTAGAGGCAGGCCATCTGGTCCTGGGGATTTGTTAATCTTTAGCTCTAATAGTCTTCACAGTACCTTTTCCCTGGTTGATTTTCAAGTATTTTTGAGAAGTTTTCTAAGTCCTCCACAGTAAAGATAGACATAAAATACCTGTGCAACACTTCCAACATTTCCTTAAGATAAAGGGAAAATACTGCGGATGCTGGAAATCTGAAACAAAAACAAAAACAAAAAATGCTGGAAAAGCTCAGCAGGTCTGACAGCATCTGTGGAGAGAAAGGCAGAGTTAACATTTCAAGGCTGTATGACTCTTCTTCAGAGTGAAGAGTCATACGGATTTGAAACGTTAACTCTGTCTTTCTCTCCACAGATGCTATCAGCCCTGCTGAATTTTTCCAGCATTTTTTGTTCCGACATTTCCTTGTTTTCCATTATTAGAGGGCTGACGCTTGCTTTACTCTTTTTAAAATTGCTTGTAGAAACTCTTGCTATCTGCTCTCTTTATATTTCTAGCTAGCTTTCCCTCATACTTTAATTTCTGCCTCTTCATTATTTCTTTTGTCATTCTTTGCTGGTTCCTAAAATCTATCCAATCTTCTGACCTACCACTAACCTTCACAGATTTGTACTGTTTCTTTCAATTTGATACTATTCTTTACTTACTTATTTAGCCATGGATGATAAATCCTTCTCCCAAAGTCTTTCTCATTGGGATCAATCTTTGTTGAGCGTTATTAAATATCTCCTTAAAAGTCTGCCACTGCATCTCTACTGTCATACCTTTTAACCTAGTTTTCCACTTCACTTAGTCCACTCAGCCTTCATACCTTTATAATTACCTTTATTTAGGTTTAAAACACTAGTTTTAGACTTTCACTTCTCACCGTCAAACTAAATGTGAAATTCTATCATGTTATGATCACTGTTGCCAAGAGGCTCCTTTACCATGAGGTTATTGATTAATCCTTTCTCATTGCACATTACCAAGTTGAGAAAACCTGCTCCCTGGCTGGCATTAGACATACTGCTCTAAGAACTTGTCCTGAATACACGCTATAAACTGAGTGAGGGGTAAGAGAGGGAGAGGGGAGAAAGAGGGAGGGAAAAAAGGATGGAGGGGAAAGACAGAGGGGGAGAGAGAAAGTGATACAAGGAAGTAATCAACAATAGCCTTATCTGTGTTTGATACAATGGGAGTGGTAAGACCATGAGATAGCAAGGTCAAGGGGATGGCCCTATATATGGGTTGGGGCGTTTATATGAAAGAAGAGATTTAAGGATGATAAGATGGCAGTGAACTCAGAGGAGAGAGATCATAATGAACTGAGATGGAGGTTGAAATCGCAAAATTAGAGGTCATTTGGTGCATAGGTAGGGGAAACTGCAAAGGCTATGAACCCTGACAATATTCCAGCAATAGTACTCTAGATTTGTGCTCCAGAACTTGCCGCGCCCCTAGCCAAGCTGTTCCAGTACAGCTATAACACTGGTATCTATCCGGCTATTAGAAAAATTGCTCAGGTATGTCCTGTACACAAAAGGCATTTCAAATCCAACCCGGCCAATTATTGCCCCATCAGTCTACTCTTGATCATCAGTAAAGTGATGGAAGGGGTCATTAATTGTGCTATCAAGCGACACTTGCTTAGCAATAACCTGGTTACTGATGATTAGTTTGGGTTCCGCCAGGATCACTTAGCTCCTGACCTCTATTACAGTCCTGGTTGAAACATGGACAAAAGAGCTGAACTCCCAAGGTGAGGTGACAGTGACTGCCCTTGACATAAAGGCAGCATTTGACAACGTGAGACATCAGGGAGCCCTAGCAAAACTGGAATCAATGGGAATCAGAAGAAAACTGTCTGCTGGTTGGAGTCATATCTAGCACAAAGGAAAATGATTTTGGTTATTGGAAGTCAATCATTTCAGTTCCAGGACATCACTTAAGGAGTTCCTCAGGATAGTGTCCTAGCCACAACCATCTTCAGCTGCTTCATCAATGAGCTTCCCTCCATCATAGGGTCAGAAGTGGGGATGTTCACCGATGATTGCACAATGTTCAGCACCATTTGCAACTCCTCAGATACTGAAGCAGTCCATGTCCAAATGCAGCAAGACCTGGGCAATATCCAGGCTTGGGCTGACAAGTGGCAAGTAACATTCACATCACACAAGTGCTTTACAATGGCCATCTCCAACAACAGATAATCACCCCATTACATTCATTGGCATTACCATTGCTGAATACTCTGCTATCAACATCCTGCGGGGGGGTTACCATTGACCAGAAACTGAACTGGACTAACCATATATATACTGTGGCTACAAGAGCAGGTCAAAGGCTAGGAATCCTGCGGCGAGTTACTCACCTCTTGACTCCCCAAAGCCTGTCCACCATCTACAAGACACAGGTCAGGAGTCTAATGGAAGACTCACTACTTGCCTGGATGAGTGCAGCTCCAACAACACTCAAAAAGCTTGCCACCATCTATGACGAAACAGCCCGCTTGATTGGCATTCCATTCACAAACATTCAGTCTCTCCACCACTGACGCACAGTAACAGTAGTGTGTACCATCTACAAGATGCACTGCAGGAATTCACCAAGGCTCCTTAAATAGAACCTTCCAAACCCACGACCACTACCATCAGAAAGACAAGAGCAGCAGACACATGGGAACACCACCACCTGGAAGTTCCCCTCCAAGCCAATCACCATCCTGACTTGGAAATATATCACCATTCCTTTACTGTCGCTGAGTCAAAATCCTGGCACTCCCTCCCTAACAGCACTGTGGGTGTACCTACACCACATAGACTGCAGTGGTTAAAGATAGCAGCTCACCATCATCTTCTTAAGGGCAATTAGGGATGGGCAATAAATACTAGCCTAGCCAGCGACGCCCACATCCCATAAATGAGTAAAAAAAAGAGGCTGAGAAAATGAAGTTATCTCGGTGATAATATTTTTAATCGCACTTGGGAGGGCAGAAGAGAATGTTGATTTTGAATAAGAGGTGAGAAGGATGGAACAAGGTGAGATCTCAAAGGAGGGGGCTCGCCAAGACTTCTTCAACAGCACCTTTCAAATCTGCAACCTCTACTGGTGGGAGTGGAACACTACCACCTGCAAGTTCTCTTCCCAGCCACACCATCCTGACTTGGAATTAAAAATAAAATTATTCATGGGATGTGGGTGTCCCTGGATAGGCCAGCATTCATTGTCCATCCCTAATTGCCCTTGAGAAGGTGGTGGTTGCCATTCTTTTAGTGTCACCCAATCAAAATCCTCAAACTCCCTGCCCAACTGCACTGAGTGTACCTCCACCACACTGAATGCTCATCGCCACCTTTTCAAGAGAAATTAGGGGTGATCTCATTGAAAGTCCATGATTGATCTCACGAACAAGTAAAAAAATACGATCCTGCTGATTGTATTTCAAAAAAATACAGACCTGCTGAGTTTTTCCAGCTATTTTTGTTTTTGTTCCAGCATCCGCAGTATTTTGCTTTTAAAAAAATACAATAATCTAGTTAAGGCCTAATCAGTATTTTATAAAGGTTTAGCGTAGTCTCCTTGCTTTTGCACTATAGTCCTCCACCCGTTGAAAAAAAACCATACAGAATCTTTGGCTTTGTCAATTTGTCCTGCCATCTTCAAAGATTTGTGTATGTGATTCCCCAGATCTGTTATCACTTTCTCTTTAAAATTGTAACATCTATTTATATTGCCTCCTCATTTTTCCTCCAAAAATGCATCACTTTGTACTTCCTAGCATTAAATTTCATATGCCATATGTCTGGCTATTTCACAAGTCTATGTCCTCAAGAAGTCCTTCACAAGTTTCCTGTTTGCTGCATTTGCAAACTTGTGTAATCTGCAAACTTTGAAATTATGGCCCCATGCCCATATCCAGGTCAATAACACATCAAAAAGAGCAATGGTCCTAATACCTACCCCTGGGGGATACCATCACTCCCTCCAGCCTTATAAGCAACCATTCACTGCCACACTCTCTCTGTTACAGCAACAATTTTGTATCTGCGCTGCCACTGCCTCTTTAATCCTAATTTTGTTAACAAGTCAATTACGTGGCATTTTATCAAACAACTTTAGAAAATCCATATCAAATGCACTACTTTCATCAAGAATAGACTCAACAATATAACTTCCAACATGGCTTCCTCCTTTGTACCTTTAAATCATCACTATCAATCCTCTCACATAGTGAATAAATTCTGTTTACCAATCACTGAAAAAAAGTTTCCAATTGATCCACAAATTTTTTTTCCTCAAAGGGAGATTTTTTAAAAAAAATATCTATTTATGATGAAGACTGTTACAAGAAAGGAGTTTTTGATGCTAGTGAGCTCTCTCAAAAGAGCTCAACTCAAAACATTTTCTTGCCATTGAGGAGGAAATAAATTCACAGGCTTCAACATATATCAAAGTTTCTAACATCACTGGGTCAAAATCTTGGAACTCCCTGCCTAATAGCATTGGGGAAGAACCTTCACCTCACGGACTGTAGTGGTTAACTGGAATTGCAACTCCTTCCAACTAAGAGACAAGATTCAGACATCAAGGACTTGCTGGACAGGATATTTATTCAATGGCTGGAACCAATAAATAATGATGAACAACAAAATCATGAAACATTCAATGTATTTCTAACATAACTTCTATCTATAACATGGGATATAAATATGAAGAAATATCTTTGTTCATTTTCAAATCTAACAAAAGGCCCAAAATAGACACACAATTGAGAGGACCGGCTATGACATACTCAAAAAGAAGCAAAAATAAACTAGCAATTCTGTCATTATTTTATTGCCTGTCATCCCTGGTCCCTTTCAATTATTTAAGTTAGGTCCCCTGTTCATTGGCGGTGGTATGGTGGCTAAGGAAGCATTTGCGTGGGTGAAACAAAATTATTACAATAGCTGAATTACGAAGCACATTTCCGTCCATTCATGAAATGGAAATTACTCTGCAGAAAATCAGTTTAATCAGCAATACTTCATGAGTCTCCATGATAAAACTTCCAACATGGCTTCCCCCCATCAATCCTCTCACTTGTGAATATATTCTGCAATCCGGACACTGAAAAAAAGTTTCCAACATAACTTATTTTTTCCCTCAAATGGAGATTTTATTTTTAATTATCTATTTACCATGAAGACTGTTACAAGAAAGGAGTTATTAATCTGTTTAAGTGAGCCGTCTCTCACCTTTCTCTAAAGATGAGGAGATGTCAACTCAGAACATTCTCTTGCCATTAATGAGGAAATAAATTCACAGGCTTAGGCATATAAAGTTACTGCATAACTGATGGGTCAAAATCTTAGAACTCTGCCAAACAACAGTGCGAGCAAGAAGTTACATTTATTGTAAAGTCAAATTAATTGACCAGCTTCTAAGATTCAACAAATGTAAAGAGATATGGATGGGATTCTCCCTTCCCTTGGCCAAATAAAAGAAACACCTTATGAATTCTTACCTCATTTTAAGAAGATTTCAGAATTTTATGCCTGGAACGATGACGCGTGTTTTAGTGGAGTGGCCCATAGATCTGTGCTGGGACCTACCCTCTTCCTGCCTAACCTCACAGTCTCAATCCAAGGCAGGTATACTCACAAAGGATATCGAGCTGGTTTACTGTGAGCTCAGTAAGCAGCCAAGATCTTACCAGAAGAACCTGGCAAGATTTGCACATGGGTTGATCAGTGATAAGAAGTGAAAGACAGAAAATTGCAAAAAAAAAGCTGATGCACTTTATGAGCCACATAAAATACACTAAAGGAGAAGTTGCAAGATACCTCCGGAGATTAGTTAACTTATCACTCATCTCATTCAATAGTGCAAGATGAGAATAAACAAAGCAAACAGGATTCTGGGTTATATTGTTGTATCCTTTCAGTTGAAAGCCTGATCAAGCTGCAGAGTCAGGCTGCACATGTTTACCATTCTTATTGGCACAACATAATAGGATGATCCAGAAAAGGGGGAAAAAAAAGACTGATCTTCAAAGTCAGAGGGAAGAGCTGGTGATCTTCAGCTTCAAAAGGAGTCGTCCCAAAGGACACCTTAGGATGTATACAACGTATCCAACAGGGCAGAGCAAATAAACCCAAATAATACCTCTAGATACACCCATGTAATAGAGGACAAGCGGGAGCAGGTATAGAGTTGTGAAAAGAAAACAGGAAAATATACAGAAGATGGTCAACGACTGGTGTTGTGGCATAGATGTTGCGTTATCTAAGAAAGAGCTAATTTGCTGTATTAGGGAGAGGGTAGAGGGAGCATTCTAAAAGAGTAAGATCAAATGATAACAGTCCATCTAACCACCTAGTGATTTGAAATTAATAACAGAAGTGTATAAAATTTAAACCCAGCATTATTTCAATTACTTATATCCCTAATCAAATTCTCAGAAAAACAGTCTCATGCAGCTTGATTGTAAGTTCTTGTCAGTGGAACAAATAAACTCCGTAATTGTATAAAACAAATCTTTCCCTTGCTAAGGCAGATCTTAGAACTGAGGCAGCACAAAGAATTGTGGATGTACTGGCTATTGTAGTCTAAGTTTCCTTGGCGTCGCATTATATAGAGTCTGACAGAGTCTTCATTATTGCACATACTCCTGGAGCAAAATGAGTCTCAAAGCCAGCCATTTATGGGTGTCCTACACTTGATTATTTCCTTTTTTTTACAATATGACAAATCCAGAAGGTGCACAGACAAGGAACCCTTTAGAAAACTCAAACCTCTTTAGATCATAGCCACATAGTACAGTATACGTAAGTATGTACAATCCTGTGTAACATAGTAGTAACAATGTTGTTTGCACTAGCAGCTACTTCCACCATTTGGATTTTGTTTTTAATTCTTCAAAATTAGTGCAATAGTAAGGTTTATCTTACCTCCTTAAACATTTACTATTCTCTGAACAAAGTCTTGTAAAACTTCCAGTCATAAGTTACTGATCAATATAGGAATGTACTCCAGAAAATATGCAGATGAAAATTATTTTATATTGATGATGTAGTTAAAACAGGATAATGCAGTAGCTGGAACCTATTGCAAAACAGTGACAATACTAAGGAGTTCAGGATTCTCAAACCTTTCAGTATTTTAGCCACTCTGAAGGGGCATCTTATCTTCTTAGAGGGTGTCGCAGCTGTAAACCTGAATTTGAGAGTGCAGCTCGTCTCTCCCGACCTAAACAGCATGATCATGGTGAACACCAATGAACAGAAAGCTCCTATAGTCTGACCGCTTGGTTTGAAATCAAGAGGTGTTTTATTTTATTGCATGTCCTTTCAATATATCAAATTGTAATGGTTATTAAAACTCTCTCATGGTTTAATTCATTCCATAGAATATTTAAATTTCTTCTATGCCACTATCTCCAATGGCAATCTCATAAGGGGATAGTAGTACAGTCCAGGCCAGATGGTGCTGATCATAAATGGCTAACCATACTGTACATTTTACTGTTTGCGCCATTAATGAATTCACAAGAAATGGGCAGATTGTAACCTGAACAGTAACCCACTGTACTAACAAACAGCACATTTACATCTCACTATATGTTTCATGCACTGATTCAGAATGGTGCTCAGCCGTCAGATTTAAATAAGGGTAATTGAGCTAATTCATCAAGACACGCTGCACATACCTAGACTTAGCTCACAGTAAAAGTACTAACCAAACAAATTAACGCAATAATTAAAGCATAAATACCCTTTAAACCTTTTAGTAGTTGAAACACAAAAATATCATATTAACTCTGTTCTCAAATATTACAAAAGGTGTTCAGATCTTTGCATTTCTTAAAAATTGAATTTGAAACTTTATTTCTGTCCTGCATCCACAGCTGGGTGGTCATAATTGTCTGACAAGAATCAATCAGTCTTTTGTGGGGTGACAACCATTGCACTTCCTCCCTGAAATAAACTGAGGAGCTTGGGGACAGATATAAAAAAGGCCATTTAAGGAAATAAATCTTCCATGATGATTGACAACACAGTTATTCAAACTCTGAATGTTTGCAGATACTCTACAACCAGCCCAATTTGGTTGCATTTGTACAAATTTAGTGCAATAAACGATTGCAACTTTTCAGAGTTTTATTTTAGTCCTTCATTCCTTTGTTCAAATTTCATCCCATAATGTTCTCAACATCTCACAGCTGCTTCCAGAAGCCTTTGGCTGCCAAGATCAGGTGCAGTGTTCAGCTGAGGGCTTCTGGAAGCACAGCCCTGTGACTAAGAACCTTCTACAGTTCCAACACATGGCATATTTTTCATATATATTCTTCAAGTATCATAATTACTTATAAAAGCTTACAATGTCTTGGCTTTCCTTTCCATTAACAATTTCTAGACTATCAACATGGGGTCGGTGTGTTGGGTGACACATAGTGCCTGAATTGCACATTTTACATATTGCAGTGGACATGCATATTACAACATCACAAAAACTGCTATTCAACACCGTGGCCAACTTTTCTAATCGACAACACTGACCCCAATACATAATCCATTCAGTACCAGACTTGAAAATACATTAGTACAGCTGTAATAGCACTTGTGCTAAATCACTAGTACTAAACATCCTCCTTTGGATACTGTACTAGTTGACGTGGGTGTAATTCATTTTTGTTTGCCAAAGTTTCGCTAGTGTCATTGCACAGAGATCAGAATTATTATATCCCTTGCAATTTCATGGATTCACCAATTAATTTGAAATTTTATAAATTCCTTCTGACGGGCATATTGGAAGCTAATTACCCTGTACTCGGTTTCTTGGTTCACAGCCAGGTAAAGGTCTATTGTGATTCTCCTAATGACAGTGTAGTTCAATGTTAGCCGTTTAATATCAAACTGAAACTAGATGTTTGAAGATATCACCTCATCTTGATGGAGACAGTTTGAAAAACCATTGAAACCTGGCAAAATTTCTCAATGTTTTGCAGTGCTGAGGGGGGAACTGGAGAGCCAAAATGTTCACCTCTCCCAAGCAAATTTGGTTTGTGGATTGAAATATAAAATCTCTTTTGCCTCAACTGTCTGTTGTAGCTACACTCACTCAGGAAGAAGCAAAACAAAAACAGAAATACCTGGAAAAACTCAGCAGGTCTGGCAGCATCGGTGGAGATGAACAAAGTTGACGTTTCGAGTCTTCATGACCCTTCAACAGAACGAAGTAAAAATAGGAGAGGGGTGAAATATAAGCTGGTTTAAGGTGGGGGGGTGGTGGGAGGAAGAAGCAAGATGTCTCCACACAAACAAATCACTAATCTGAAGCAATTGCACCCCCTAGAGGATAAAAACACAAGAGTAATTGTTTAAAGTGAAATTATTCCATTACCTGTCTCCCACTTTCCCAGGTGAGGGAGCATGTCGAAAGAGAATCTATTTTAATTTAGGAATTGCGAAATGCGAATGTAGAAATGTGCATGAAAAATTAAGGTAGCACGTACTGTAGTTTCCAACTAGTCAAAACCAAGTAACAGCACATCGTCAAGGACAGGGAAAAAAACACCAAATAGATCAGAGTCGAAATAAAACGTGAAGTTTAAAAATCAATCACATGAACCATCCTTCCATCCATCTCTCCATCGTTCATCCACCTTGGAGCAATCGAACTCTGGTTTTCCCACTCGCTTGTTAATGTCATTGTGGAGAAGGCACATCCACTGGGAAAATTTATACCTGTTGCTTGTGTCTGGAGGCATTGTCTTCAGTCTACAACAGTGAATTAAAAACAGGATTAGCTTCAAGAAAGGATTCCAAAGTGAAGTTTTCCCAAATGTTTCGCTGAGCAAAATCTATTTGTTATCTTATTTTGCCTTGACATTGCTACATTGCACAGGGACACATTTCCTGAGCTTGCTGACAAGGGCCAGAAAATCACATTGCATTTTCTTCCAGGTGGACAGCATATTCAATCAAATCGACAATCAAAAAACAAAGCAGTCACATTGTATCCTGCAACTGCCTCCCTGCTGCCACCTAACTCACAGCCAGCCTCTCTGTCCACTCCCAATTTAACACTAATGCCCAACTCACCAATCCACACACAACCCACAGACTTTAACTAGGTGCCTAGCTCTAGCCTGTTACCTCCATTCAAATCCTTTACGCCTCTACCCAAAGATCCATCTCACCCAACACACTACCCACCCCATATCCTGCTGTTGTTGACATGACCTCAACCTACCTCCCTGACTTGGGGGCTGACTTAAAATTCAGTTCTAGCATACAGCCTCCAATCGCCAAATGCCATCCATTCAGCTACATTAGATTGAACTCATGGCTCAACAACCCCACCGCCCTCAGACCCTTACCTAAGCATCAGCCTCCAGCTGAACATTACCCTCCAATTAGGCTTTTTTATTTACTTACTGCACTGCAAGCATTCCATATATTAAACAATTATACATAGTGTGCGACCACACCACACAGGCACAAAATGTCACGGGTTCAAATCACTGTGCGCGCCAAACTGGAGTGGCAGCCGCAGCATTTACCAACTGGTTTCAGTGGCATTTCTGCTGCAGGAAGGAAAAGAGAAAAGCAGCAGCCAAGGATCTGATTCTTATCGCTACCCAGCGACTTCTGTTCAAGCCTGTTTTGTTATCAGGGAAGGTCAAGAATGAGCTCAGCTGTGATGACTCATCCATAAATAAGGGTGGCCACTTGGTATTTTCCAGCAAGGGGTCGCTGCCCTACAGGAAAGAAGGGAATGAGTGAAAACCGGAGTGGAAAAAAAAAACAGGGTCTCAAAAACTGATATAATGGCCATGGCAATCTTTGCTTTTCCATTTAATAAATTGGATCAGGTTTTAGTCAAGTAAATTTTTCCAAAGTCGTTTAAACGTCCAAACCACAAGGCAGGAGTGTGGGGACAAAATTTTAAAAAAAGCTAAAGTAACCTATTTTAAATTCAGGTCAAAAGATGAGGGGAGAGGAGAGGGGATGGGAGGAAAGGCTTCATAATAGAAAAAAAACATTAAAACTAATAAAAACGACAAGGGAATAAAGTGAATTACAGATAGCAGAATAAAACAGGGATTGTTTCAAGTTACTTCAAATTATTTTGAGCATTTATTTTTGTAGGATTAATGCTCCAGTACCAGATTTACTTTTGCTGTTCGAGTAGCTTCAATACAATTTTATTTCAGATTAGCCCAGAGAAACAAGGCTGCAACAGTTAGTCAAAGGGTTTTCCCGGTAACCAACTAACAAAATCAAATGCAAATTAGAAGTACACACTGACCTTTCTCTCAAGTCTTCTGCACACTCCTCACAAGGAAAGAACTTTGAAAACAAAGAAATAAACTGCTTCATGTCCCCCTGTTGATTATTGGTGGGCCTGTCTGGGTAATATGCTGCCATCGTATGTAGGAAAGACCAGGTGCTTCTTCCCAGTTCTTCACGGTCTAAAGGGCATTCAACAGGACGCTCCTTATCCAGGTCTTCTGCAACATCCTGTAATTGAACAAGTGTAGCAAATCTAAAAAATTATAAATCTTAAAGTGTTAAATAGAATGAAGCAAACACTTTGTATTTAGACATGAGTAATTTCACAATCATTCCTTTGCAGATTATACTCAGCCATTTCAACTTAAAGAAACCCAGCAATAACAAATCCTACCATACCTGTGCTACGCCTATTTTTAAGAAGCACTGCATTGTAAATTTGCATTTTTCAAAAGGATATATTGGATTAGGGTCTGTTCAGGGGGTTCCGTTTAAAATTCAAATCAACGTTGTTAGTGAATCCAAATGTAAAGGGCTCATGTGAGAGAAATTGCATGAGGAAGGGCATCACCACTTTAGGAAGGATGGCACAGCCATCTATAGGGTGTAGAGCAGATTTATCAGAATTGTGTCAGGGATGTGGGACTTCAGTTATGTGGAGAAACTATAGGAACTGGGGACGTTCTCTTTCTTTCATCACAATGGCACTTCCAGCAATACATTGAACCAGATTTAGCATCCTCAATGCCAGCTTACAAAAAAACACTGAAAACCTGACAGCTCAAGAACAGGGGATAGGTGGGAAACAGCCCTGAATAAAAGGCCGATCACCAAGCCATCTTTTCAAGGTGATAAGAGCAAGCTGAATTCTTTGTTACTTTGGATTTCAGAAATTTTAGATAGCATTTTGAGATCATCAATTCAGTTTATTTTTCTTGTGAAAACTGAAACCCATAGACCTCACATATAATACATAAAAAGCAGGTACATAATTTGCTATTCATGTCGACATCAACTTCCCCTATCCTATTCACACTGTTCCTTTGGAGGTAATCCTGCACTGCCTGAACTTTCTGCACTCCTCTGCTGTTTTGTCATTGCTTAGTGAATGGGAGGTAAACCTCTTATGTTGATCTTAAAAATGGTGTGAATTGTCTCAGAACCAACAATTTTATTAATACCAATGATATACTGCAGCAGGGGAGTGGTGGTTGCTCCTCTTCGTTATCATCTTGGTGACATCATCAGAAAACAGTGTCAAATTTCACATTTACACTGTTGCCACCCAGCTCTACCTTACGACTGCCTGTCCTGACTCCTCCATGGTCTCTAAATTACCCTCCATCCAGTACTGGATGAGCATAAATTTCCTCTGATTAATTATTGGGAAGGTCAAAGTTATTGTCTTTGGTGCCTGCTACAAACTCTGCTCCTTAGTTACAACTCCATTTCTTTCCTTGGCAAGTGTCTGAAGCTGAACCAGACCATGTTGTCATATGTGACCATGAGATGAGCTTCCGACCACATATTTGTGCCAATAAGATCGCCTATTTTCACCTCTGTAACATCGCCTGATTCCACCCCTGCCTCAGCTCATTCACTGCTGAAACCTTTACCTGTGCTTTTGTTACCTCTAGACTTGACCTTTAATGTCATCCATAAATCTGCTGCCTTACTCGCACCATCCCATTCACCCATCACTAACCTACATTAAGCAACCTCGTGATTTTACGATTCTCATCCTTGTTTTCAAATCCTTCCATGGCCTCACCCCTTCCTATCTCCATAACTTCCAAGGCATGCACTCCTCTAATTCGGCCTCTGGAGAATCCTGATTTTAATCGCTCTACCACTGGTGTCCGTTCCTTCAGCTGACAGGACCTAAACTCTTGAATTCCCTGCCTAAACCTGCTCTCTCCTTTAAGATGCTGCTTAAAACCTACATCTCTGACCAAAGTTTTGGTCATCTTCCTTAATATTGCCTTTTGTGGCTCAATGTCACTTTGAAGACCCTGATTAGATCACTCACCAACTGCCTAAACTCAGGGGAATACAAGCCAAGGTTATGCAACCTGTCTTCATAATTTAACACTTTCAGCCTGGTATAATTTGGGTCATATTGGACCCAAGTCATATTGGACTCGAAGCGTTAACTTTGTTTCTCTCTCCATTGATGCTGCCAGACCTGCTGAGTTTTTCCAGCACTTCCCGTTTTTAAATCATCTGGGTGAATCTGTAATGTACCTGCTAAAGGCCAATATATCTTTGCTAACATTCAGTGCCAAAAACGAAATGCAGTAATCTAGATAGGGTCAGTATCTCTTGATAGAAAAAATAGCCTTTCATAGATAAAGTCGGTGACTCTAAAATTATTCTTTAGATTTTGTCGGGTAGCAAGTAAGACTAATCGGAGAGTTCTTTTAAAGCCCCAGCATAGACATAAGGAGTTAAACATCCTTTTGGCGTGCTGTAAGATTTTCGAATTTGTCCACGGCCGCTCCAATTCTGGTGCATAATAAATGTCTACTTAACATGACTGCAGAAGATATCTGGCCAAATTGTGTACCTAGTTTAAAACAATTCCAGTGTACAATGATGTAATTATAATAGGTAATGGATACTGGGAACGAAATTATAATTTAATATGTAAGAACGGGAAAGGTGGAAACTGGAGGCAAGGCTGATGAAATTTTCTAGCTCAGGGCAAGAGAGGAAATGGTATAGCTACCAGTCATCAACATGCTGGAAAAAGATGTGGGGAGGAGACCCGTTTAAGACTGGAACAAAGAATCTTCCATATACCCCACAAAAAGACAGGCATAGCTAGGACCCTAGGTGTTCTCACAGCAATGCTTTTTATTTCAAGGAAGTGAGTGGAGTTAAAAGGCAAGTTGTTCAAAGACAGAATGAGTTCGGCCAGGCAGAGGAGCATGGTCATGGATGGGGAACTGACTGAGCTTCCATTCAAGGAAGAAGCGGACACCTCTCCAACTGCCCTAGTGGGAGATGGAGGTGCAAGAGATTGAAAAGGAGATAGTTCAGGCCAGGAAACTGTTAGAGTGACGGAGGACATTGGAAGGGAGGCTGGACGTGGGCCGGAAGAGGCAGGACGTGGGCGAGAAGAGGCTGGACACAGGGAGAAAAGAATTCAGTCGGGAAGAAATAGGTTCTGTGAGGCAAGAACTGGCTGAAACAATAGGTTCACCAGGGCCTGTTTGTGGATCTTGGGAAGGATGTAGAAGCGAGCTGTTTGAGGTTAGGGGCCATGAATTTGGGGGACATGGAAGGAAGATTTGCGGAGGAGATGACATCAGTGACTCTTGGAAATATCGGCTTCACGTTCAGTGGTGGGGTTATGGTCCAGAGAGAGATAGGAGAAACATCGAAGAGTTGGCTTTCAGCCTCGGCTAGGTAGAGGTCAGTTTGCCAAACAACAATAGCACTGCCCTCGTCAGCAGATTTAATGACAGTGACAGGATTGGACCCAAGACAATGGAGCGTTGCAAATTCAGAGGTAGATAGGTATAATGAATTTGATGTACCAGACAGGTTTCCTACTTGAAACAGATAACTTTATTACAGAACTCTTTTAGAAGCTACATCCTCAAACCAGGTCCATGACTAGAAAGCTCTGGCCCCAGGATTACCCACACTTAGGGCTCATTCATCAGAACAATCATGTAACCCCCTAAAGGCAGCAGGGAAGGTTATACCTTCAATCACTACCTTTCCTCCCCCTTTAGTTTTCTACATTTCCTAGTTACAAAGAATATCTTAAACCACAACAAATACATACATACACAGGTCACATGATTAAAAATTAAGGGCGGAATTTTCTGTGCCGCTGGCAGCAGCAGGCGTGATAGGTGGCGTGCGCGGACAATATGGCGCGATCGGTTTCACAACGGCAGGAAGGCAGGTCACGATCTTCCGCTCAGGCCACGTTTCCCGTCAACGGTCGTCAGGGAGCTCATTGTAATGCATCAGCATATCACTAAAAGTCCATCCCGCCAGGCTCTTGGACCCCCGCTAGGTCGTCCGTCCACATCGGCGGGAAAGCACGTCGACATGTTTCACAACGACAAACAGGTGACGTACACTTGGTGGCCTTCAATTCGGGGAAACTGAGGCGAGTGAATAGCATCGTTTTCCACAGCTCGCCAGGGTTGCCTGTTGCTTTGCAGGTTTCAGGGGCGCCGGGGGGAGGGGGGTGGGGGTGGGGTGCCTGGGAGAAGTGCCACCCTGCCTCGGAGGAGCCTGTTTTCTTGGGGGGGGGGGGGGGGGTCCAGGGACAACTGCTACCCAATCTCGGAGGCAACTGTTGCTGTTGTCGGGGCGTGGGGGCGGCAAATGCTGCCCTGGCATTGGATCCCACGCACAAGAGATCGAGGTGGGGGGCAGGGTAGGCGAGAGGAGTGGCCACACAGTAAGGACACCTGTATAAACTGACCATTCCTCTGCAACTGAGACAGAGCAGGCGCAGCCACAGTGATATGATTGGGGTCAGGCTCCTAGCCTGTCCACCCATGCAAGCAACGCGGAGGCACCAAAAAGCCACCAAGCGCACTTTACCACCCCCCCCCCCCCCCCACCCCACCCCACCTCCCCCCGACACAGGCTGCGAGTCCACTTTACTGGATCGCAGAGCAGTTGGGCTGCACACGTCATACAATCTCCTCGACAACGCTGGCCATGTAGCAGTCACTGCTGGAGGCCCTCACAGCCCCTTGTAATCTCAGCAACCCGGTCAGGAGCTGTCTCCCCCATGTTGCAGGCTGACAGGACAGCCATGCAGCGCACTCATCTGTGGCCATCCGAGAGGTGGACAGCACTCTCCGGGAAGTGTTAAGGGGCCATCACACACGTGTCTCTCTCTTTCATGCCGCAGGAGGACTACAATCCGGAGCATGGAACCTGGTGACCTAGCTGAATGCCTGATGGCCTACAGAGAGCAAAGGCGACGGAGGAGCGAGTAACTGAGGTGCCTGGCCGCGCAAAGGCAGGAATAGCAGCTTCAGGGAGAAGGGGCTGCTGGGGCTCCCATACACATTGCCCAGGGGCAACAGCGAGCTGTGGCTGGTAGGCGCCTAGCTATGCCCAGTGTCTTTGGATGCCACCTCACATTTCTGCAGGTGACTGAGAACCAGTGTTGCCGACGACTGCGCATGCCTAGGGACCTGGTCGCTCACATCTGCCACTTACTGCAGGACTTGGCACCAAGGGGACGTGGAGGGCATCCACTGCCAGTGGCTGTGAAAGCGACCGCAGCGCTCAATTTCTACACTAGTGGCTCCTTTCAGCACTCCACAGGTGACCTCTGTGGGATATCACAAGCCTCTGCCCACAATTATATCCATGAAGTCACAGATGCCATCTTTGCGAGGGTACATAACTTTGTGCATTTCACCCAGAACCAGGACAGCCAGATTGCAAGGGCCATTGGATTTGTCCAGATCTCAGGTTTCCCACAGGTGCAGGGTGCGATTGACTGCACCCATGTGGCGTTCAGGTCTCCATCGCTGCACACAATGGACTACATCAACCGCAAGGGATTCCACTCACCGAATGTGCAACTGGTATGCGACCTCCAGAAATGCATCCTGCAGGTGTGCGCAGTTTCCAGGGAGTGTACACGACACCTACATCCTCAGTCGGTCACAGATCCCTGGAGTCTTCCAGGGTCCACAGAAACTGCAGGGATGGCTCCTCAGGGACAAGGGCTACCCGCAGATGACACCCATGCGGCGGCCTCAGGCTGCAGCAGAACAACAGTATAATGAGGCTCATGCTGCAGCTTGCGATTTGGTGGAGCAGACCATCGGGATGCTGAAGATGAGGTTCCGGTGCCTGGATCGGTCTGGTGGAGCCCTGCAATACAGTCTGCAGAGGGTATTGGTTCAGTTTTATTGCTTTGACATTGTATAGGGAATAAATATCAGCATCAGCAGCTTCTGGTTATGTTATATTATGCACTTCAATCATCTTGGTCTGCTGTCTGATGGGCTGTCTCGATTTCGCCCTGCATTGCTTTATTACATGCCCTTTTTAGTGGCAGTAAAGGCATTCTCCCTCCTTGAATCGACAGGTTTCAGGTACTTGGTTACCTCCACATCCGTAACAGATTGGTCTCTGAATCGCTGCTGAAATGCTTCCACTAGGCCTTTACATTTTTCGAGCAGCAGAGACTGTCTCCTGCTTCGCTGCTGTCTCTCTGGTTTTTGTGTGTGCCATGCCCGGCGGTAGGCTCCTGCCCCAACTGAAGAATGGCGCCATGTTGTACGCCATAAAGCCTGCAAGTCCCTCGTAGCACTTTCCATGGCTAGCGCTACTACCATAGCACGCTTCAAATCGATGTTAACTTCTGCAATTAAATGAAGCTGAATGGCATCGTCGTGAACGCCACAAACTAACCGGTCCAGCAACATCTTTAAGCATGTCTCCAAAGTCGCAGTGCTCAGTCAACTGTCTCAATTTCGCTATATAAGTTGTAATGGACTCGCCCAGGGCCCTTAGTCTGGAATCAAACTTAAACCTCCGCATTATTAGTGACGGCTTCAGCTGAAAATGCGTCATCGCAAGGTCTACCAATTCGGTAAAAGGTTTAGAATTGGGCTCATTGGGGCTGTCAGACTGCAGATGAGGTTACATGTCTTGCTACCCCAGACACTGAAAAGAATTGCTTTCTGCTTCTCCTCCGCTGTTATTTCATTTGCCACGAAATAAAAACCTAGGCACTCTGTGTACTGGCTCCAGTCTTCCAAGGATGCATTATAAAGGTCGATTCTGCACGACTGGTGAGTATACTTTTCTTTCTTTCCTTAAGAACTGATGTACTCACAAGGTGAGGTGCAGCGTCAGAGCTATTTGACCCTTGCCGTCAAATGTAACGAACTTGATGTACCGGACAGGTTTCTTACTTGAAACAGATGACATTATTACAGAGCTTGTTTAGAAGCTACATGCTTGAACCATGTCCATGACTAGAAAGCTCCACCCCCAGGATTACCCACACTAAGGGCTCATTCATCAGAACAATCTAAAGAGAGCAGGAAAGGTTATACCAACAATCACTACAATAGGTGAGAGTGAGTGAGAGGAGCAGAGAAACTGAGACAGTCAATGTCATGCCAGCTGTTCTCAGTGGTAGGATCTAGACAGAGTAAGAGGCTAGATGGAAGGATCCAGGCAGAATGAGAATTTTGAAGACTCCTGGCTGAAGAAGTAGGCATGGATGTGACAAGTGATGGAAGAAGAGGTCAGCATCATGCCACGTTTGAAATTCATTGAAGCGGGGGCATAAAAGGATGAAGCTGAGGCCTTTGCTGAGGACAGTTTGTTCAGGCTAAGAGAGGAATGGGGTCAGAGGAAAGGGATGCAGGAGGAGGATCTGAAATGGCATCAGTATCCATAACTTGTTATAACCTCAAAGGGAAAAATGCTGTTTGTTAAAGCATCAGGTAAATCAAAGAATGAAATGGAGCTGTGGACCAGGTAGCTTTGAGATAGAGTGAGTCAGTGCTGCTGGAGTGAGAGATGGGGAGTGAATGTGTGACAGTGCATGGCACTGGATCTCGGGATGTGGTAAGAGTGGTGGTTTGCAGGTCGCTGAACATCATGGCGATATTTGTAATTATAGGTGGATACGTAGAGACATCAGGGAAGGCAGAAGCGGCAGCTTTAATAGAAAAATGACAGAATTAGGAAACCAGACCCTGTCCGAATTACTGGAATTCTATTGAACTAGTGATCTTTGACCAAATGCTATTGCTCTGATCAGCTGACCTGTCCTTTGCCCCCCCCTCAACCCCAACACCTCCCCCTCCCCACACCCTCCTCCTCCTCCCCCTCAACCCCTCCTCCCCCTCACCAAACACTCCTCCTCCCCACCAACCCCTCCGCCACACCCTCCTCTTCCCCCTCAACACCTCCTCCTCCCCCACACCCTCCTCCTCCAGCTCAACCCCTCCCCCACACCCTCCTCCTCCCCCCCCACACCCTCCTCCTCCCCCCCCACACCCTCCTGCTCCTCAACCGCTCCCCCACACCTTCCTCCTCCCCCTCAACGCCTCCCCCACACCCTCCTCCTGCCCCCACACCCTCTTACCCCCACACGCTCCTCCTCCCCCTCAACCCCTGCCCCACACCCTCCTCCACCCCTCAACCCCTCCCTCACACCCTCCTCCTTCCCCTCAACCCCTCCCCCACCCTCCTCCTCCCCCCCTCCCCCACCCTCCTCCTCCCCCCCTCAACCCCTGCCCCACACCCTCCTCCACCCCTCAACCCCTCCCTCACACCCTCCTCCTTCCCCTCAACCCCTCCCCCACACCCTCATCCTCCCCCTCAACCCCTCCCCCACACCCTCCTCCTCCCCCTCAACCCCTGCCCCACACCCTCCTCCACCCCTCAACCCCTCCTCCACACCCTCCTCCTCTCCCTCAACCCCTCCCCCACACCCTCCTCCTCTCCCTCAACCCCTCCCCCACACCCTCCTCCTCTCCCTCAACCCCTCCCCCACACCCTCCTCCTCTCCCTCAACCCCTCCCCCACACCCTCCTCCTCCCCCACACTCCCTCCTCCAATCTCCTCCCACCAACTAACTCCCCCAATCCGCTAACAAACCCCCCTTCTCTCCGGCGGCCGCTCCTCCTCCTCTCTTACCGCAGACACCACCTTCTTCTGTTCGCGAATCCACGTCTTGAAGTCTACACAGGCCCGACACGGTCTCTTCAGCTTCTCTCCGCCGCCCCCGGGGTCGCCGTCATTTCCCGTGGGAAACGGGAACCCGCCCAACGGCCCCGGCCTGGGCGCCGCCATCTTGGACCGCGCGGAATTCTGGGAGCAACAGGATCCACTCCTCACATTCACCAATCACAATGCAGGATCCTCACATTAACCAATCACATTACAAGATCCTCACACTAACCATAACATTGCAGGAACAATGCCACACACCCACCAATTGCAGTGCAGGGACAATTTACACTAACCAATCACATTGCAGGATGTACTCACATTCACCAATCACACATCAGAATCCACTCCTCACAATCAGAGTGCAGGATCCACTATACTCCCCAATCCCAGTACAGGATCCTCTAATCACATTCGCCAATCCCATTACAGGATCCATTCCCCTCACTCACTAATCACAGTGCAAGATCACTCCTCACACTCACCAGTCCCGGTGAAGGATCCACCACTTACATTGACCAATCGCATTGCAGGATCCATTCCTCTTACTCACCACTGGCAGTGCAAGATTCACTCCTCACACTCACCAACCTAGTTCAGAATCCAATCCGCTCACTCCACAATTCCAGTGCAGGATCCAGTCTTCACACCCACTAATGACAGTATAGAATCCACTCCTCATGACCACGAATCCCAGTTTAGGATCCACTCCACTGACTCCACAATCCAGGTGCAGGGTCCTCTCTTCACATCCACCAATCACAGTTCAGCGTCCACTCCTCACACACCCCATCCTGGTACAGGAGCCACTCCTTACACTCCCCAACCCTGGTGCAGGATCCATTCCTCACACATCCCAGTCCTGCTGCAGGATCCACTCCTCACATTCCCCAATGCTAGTGCAGGATCCACTCCTCACACTCCCCAATTGGCATGCAGGATCCACATCTCACACTCACCAATCCCGGTGTAGGATCCACTCCTCACACTCAATGGGGCTCCTTGTAACCACAGGCTTGAAACACGGATCCACTTCTCACATAACACCAATTATTCTCCACTTCACATGCAGCGGGATTTCCCTTTGCTCCAAACTGGGATTTCCACCCCCACTGACCCTCCACCACTGACCCCACACCCCACCCCACGCCCTGGGTTTAAGATTTTATAACTGAATAGTCAGGCTTGTACTATTTCTGAGAATACAATTTCACTGACAGGGTGGTTACTTATGGAAAATACCAACAATTCTTCAATTTTTCATCACTGTTTACATGTTTAGAAAATTATTTTAGTTGTGATATAATACATTAATTTTAATTTAGAAGATAAACTACAAGGTTGGAACAAAGCATCACAGCCAAACACAGATAATGTATACAAGCTGAAAGCATGTTTTAGGTTGTTTCATTGAAAGAATAGAAAGGTTTGAATGTATACAGCGCTTTTCACGACCACATGACGTCCAAAGGCACTTTACGGTCAATTAAATATTTTTGAAATGTAGCCATTGTTGGAATGTAGGGAACAAGACAGCCAATTTGTGCACTGCAAGATCCCACAAACAGCATTGACCTGGTAATTTGTTTTTATTGATGGTGATTGAGGGATAAATATTGACCGGGACACACGGATAACTCCCTTGATTTTTGTAACAGTGCCACAGGATCTTTTACGTCCACCTGGGCAGGCATTTAGGGCCTAACATCTCATCTGAAAGACGATACCAACAGCACAGCACTCCATCAGTACTGCACTGGAGTGTCAGCCTTGATTTTTGTGCTCAAACCCTGGAGCGGGCCTTGAACCTGGAACCTTGCAGAAGTGAGAGTGCCACGCACTGAGTCACAGCTGACACCATAGACATCAATGTTGAGCCAATTGCCTTGCCAGCACTGGCCCTCAGATAAGACCAGGAGGGAGAATGGGCAATTGAAGCAGCCTTCAGGACGAAGGAGTGGCATTATATTTTTACTTATAAGCTACAAGATCCAAAAAGACCAACTGGAATACCTGAAAGAAGGGACCAACAAAACTGATGGGGCTAATGGCCATGCAGATTGGACACAGGCAGTTGAACTGCTAAATTTGGTATGCTTTGCACTTATTTTTAATTTTGGGAAACAGATGCAATGCAATGCAATGCATAGCAGTTTTTATCTCCGAAGGGAGGTGGTGGCATAGTGGTATTGTCACTGGACTTGTATTCCAGAGACCCAGGGTAATCCTCTGCGGACCTGGGTTCAGTGAAATTTGAATCCAATAAAAATCTGAAATTAAAAGTCCAATGATGACCATGGGTAGAATCTTCAACTTGGTGAGCGGGGGCAGGGCCTGCTTGTCGTGGTGTAAAATGACGCGGGGTGACGTCAGGCGTGTGCCCAACATCACTGCGCGTCATTTAGATTTTCAGTTTGGCGGGCACGCAGCCGAGTCAGCTGTGTGCCCGCCGAACTGTCAAAGGCCTGTTGAAAAGCAATTAAGTCAGTTAGCTGAGCTGCCCGTCCAACCTTAAGGTTGGGAGGAAGACGAAGAGCCCAGGCGGCCTTCGCATTTTTGATGGAACCTCATCCACGGGCGGGATGAGGTTTCATGAATGATTTAAAGTTTTCAGAAAATTTTTTATTGAAATTAATGCACGTGTCCCAACTCTTGTGACAGTTTCACATGAGGGGACATGTCATAAAAATTTTTACAACACTTTATTAGACTGTTTGAACTTAAAACTAATCTCCCTGAGGCACCTCTGTGCCTCAGGCAGGTTTCTGCACTCATTTGCGCGCATGCGTGAAAGAGCACACTCCCAACTCAGGCAACCCCCCTCCCTCCCCGCCCGCATAGAGGGTGCTTGGCGCTTCCGGGCACGCATCATGCTGGGCAGGCCTTAATTGGCCCGCCCATGTAAAATGGCGGCACCCAGCCGATCGGGGGTGCCAATCGGCTCTGCGCTTGTCTGCGCCTGCCCCCACACACCACAGAAAATTCTCCCCCATGAAACAATTGCCAATTATCGTAAAAACCCATCTGGTTCACTAATGTCCTTTAGGGAAGGAAATCTGCTACCCTTACCTGGTCTGACCTACTTGTGACTCGAGGCCCACAGCAATGTGGTTGACTCTTAAATGCCCTCTGAGCCAGGGCAATTAGGGATGGGCAATAAATGCTGGCCTAGCCAGTGATACCCACGTCCCATGAATGAATTTTTTGAAATGGTGAAATATTTAAATGAGCAGTTAACTGGCCCCAGAGCAATCTTGTTGTCTGGAAAACCTAGGGATAAAAAATCATACTATGAGACAAAACTGCTCAAACAATCCCAAAAAGCATAACACTGCAAAAACTATATATATGAATAGATAATACTGGAAATGTGTGAATGTCAGCCAGCCTGGAGGAGAGAACAGTTAATGTTTTGGGTTTGTGCCCTCCTATAGAATCGAAAAAATAAGAAATGAATTTTATTAGGATCAGAAAATGGAGAGAGGAGGGGAAAGTAAACAGACACAGTTAAACAATATATCTCTAAGGACAACTTACAATTGCCAAAACAGCAGCGGATATATTCACAAGAACAATTTGAGATAACAGGTCTTGGTGGCAAAATCCCATTCGGTCTCTAAAGAGAAATGGGTTTCGGTTTGAAGTTTAGTTAATAATGAATCAAATTTTTAAAATTGTATTTTACTAAAAATTTGTTGTTGTGAACTTACCTAAGGGAGAGTATGATTCTATCACTAATGAAATTCAATGGGAAACATAATTATTTATGACCGCAAATATGTCTTCTCACCTGTCTGACTAAACTTGAGACTTTTACTATTTGCTGGATGAAAGTTCTGTCAACTTGTTTTGACTAAAATTGGTGAAAGCAGGAGTTTATTCCCCAGATGTTTTACTATCACTCGAGTACAATCTCCAAAGGTTGCCTTCTGTCACTTGATGTTTCATGTTTGGACCACAAGGGGTCACGCCTGCCTTTCACAGTCGCCCAGAAGTGATTTTTATTCATCACAATTTCACAGACAATTGTGAATGAGGAAGGCACTTAGCCCTTCTTGGTTCTGCCAACCAGAAATAACCCCGCGATCTCATCATTGCTGCAACTAATTAGCTTTCTTAAATTATTCCAAGGGCTTCCATTCCATGGGACAAATACTGTGGATGCTGGAAATCTGAAATGTAAACAAAAAAAGCTGGAAATAGTCAGCAAGTCAGGCAAGATCTGTGGAGAATGTTGTTATGACCATGTGAAGAGGGGAAAAAAATAACTCTCCTATTCTACCACTCCAGGTCTGACCATACAGGGTTTGTTGTGAATTTAGAGGGGATGTGCTTTTTCAATACTGCAGGAGTCCCAGTATGTACACTTTTAGACTATAGACAGGTTTTCAGGGTTTGAACAAAGAACAAGATTAGGTTTATTGAAACTATTTTCTGAATTTAAAAGAGGCCTAGCTAAATCGCAACCACCATTCATACGTCACAAACATTCCCTGGGCCTACACACACACCAGTACAGATGGTAGCATAAGAGGATAGGCGTAAAGATTTTTTTTAAATTCGTGAAAAAGATAAACAAAGGAGTATACGGTCAGCTGTCCTCTGGCTGGGTTTGTGTGATTCCACATTGCAGCTGTTTAGTTCAGTTGTCTGCCTGGACGTGGCTGTATGCAGCAGATTTCAATATTTTATTCCCAAAAGATCTCAGTTTGAGTAGATTTCTGTTGTCAGGATGGTTACTTTGCAAATCTGGGTACAATGCTTTCAAAAGAGAGAGAGGAGGCAGCGTCTTTGCAGCCTTTCAGTACAGCATTCTGTTCCCTCACCTCACTGGCCTGGTAAACATTTCTGAAAGTCCTGCTGGCTGTATATTCCAGAGGAATCCGATTATCCATGACTGCTGCAGTCATTGTTTTTAGAACAGGTAATTGCCATTTGATGTCTCATCTCGGAAACTTTTGAAAAGTTTCAGGATAGTATAAAAGCCAACAGGAGATGGGGTCTTTCATGTTCCCCAGGAGGTTTGAGTGTCTGTTCCCTTTCATCCCACTTGGGTGGAATGCAAGCTTGCATATTGGAGCTGGCTGGCAGTCCTCCATTGTCTTGCTAGGATTTCAGTTTACTGCTTTTTAAAAATCCAGCCAGGAAAAGAAGAATTAGAAATAGCACCTTTGTTTAAAAAAAGCGCACCCTCGTAACAACCCTCTCCATCTACCTCAACGGATGACTGAGCGTTTCCAGCATTTTCCATTTATTTTCCATTTCACATGCCCATTGTTCTTTGCATGAAGATGGATTTCCTGATATCAGTTTAAAATGGATCTTTTGCTATTTTAAACCTAAATCCTATTTTCAGGCTGTTTGTGACAAGAGTTTTGGCAAGGCAATTTTAGCTTGTGCCATTTACAATAAAAACATGGATATTCTTATGAGAATATTTTGATATTTATATTATGAGTCGATCTGTGGCATTGCACTTGATATAGGAACGTCCTGGAATCTTCAGGCATTTAAGAGTAATTTCTTAGTACTGCTACAAGGAACCCAGGAGAAAAAGCGTAGGAGCATTAAAAAAAAATTGTCTTTTTTTCATTTTCTTCACTCACTATTTTATTAGTGATAAAATTATTGGAACTGGGAAAAATAACTATTTATCTGTCAAGAATCATCGAATCATAATTGGCGGGTGTGGGGTAATTGGACCAGGTTGCGCAGATATAACTCAGTCCTCAGGTTAAAGTCTTAGGCTGAGAAGTTGTTATAGTGCCAGAAGCTGTGGCAAATGGGTCCTTTGAAGGTAATGCGCTCAAAGATCGGCCTGAGGTTTGCCAGCACTTGGGTCTCAGGCCTCAGCTACGTAAAATCGGTGAGCCTTGGAATGTCAGTCGGGTAAAAGGCATGGTCAGAGCCTCAGAAGAAAATCTGCCGACCTCAGATACAAGATCTGGGTTGGAGGGAGGCAACCCGGACTGCTCCTGTCTCCGTACAAAGATGAGTAAAAGTCAACTTGTCTTTTTGTTGATGACCTCCAACACTCCCTTAGGACTGCTTGTTAGGCCGTGGTTGGCCCCTATAAACTGAACAGAGCATGCACAGCGCACTCTCTGCCTAGCTAATAATGAGTGAAATACTAAAGAAGAAAAAGACTGGAAAAGCATTTAAATAGCCCCTTTCACAGACTCAGGAGGTCCCTAAGTGCTTTATAGATATTAAGTACTTTTGAAGCCAATTTGCACACAACAAGATCCCACAAACAGCACTGAAAGAATATAACCAGTTAATCTGTTCTTAGCGATGTTACTCAGGCCTATTGGAGGGCAGGGTGTGTTCCAAAGTTTGGCGTTGGCCATGTAGGCCAAGACTAGGGGGGATCAGTCAGGTCATGTAGGCTGAGACTGGGGAGGAGGGGATCAGTCAGGTTATGTAGGCCGAGACTGGGGAGGGGGGGCCCGGTCAGGTCATGTAGAACGAGGCTAGGGGGGCGTCAGTCAGGTTATGTAGGCCGAGACTGGGGAGGAGGGGATCAGTCAGGTCATGTAGGACGAGGCTAGGGGAGGGGTCAGTCAGGTTATGTAGGCCGAGACTAGGGGGGGATCAGTCAGGTCATGTAGGACAAGGCTAGGGGGGATCAGTCAGGTCATGTAGGCCGAGACTAGGGGTGGATCAGTCAGGTCATGTAGGCCGGGACTTGGTCGGGGGTGGGGGGGGGTGCAGTCAGTCAGGTCATGTAGGCCTGAGAGTGGGGTGTCAGATCAGGCACACAGGCCCAGGAAGCTACGTTTCTGGCAGGCCTGAGTGGGAGAGGAGGGACGGGTCCAGGCCAGCCTGAGGGTTGGGTGGTCCTGACTCCCAACGGGAGAATGGGGGTCAGGGGAAAATTGGAAGTTGGGGGGAGGGCAGGTGGTGAACCACAGACTGTTCCGTCAGCCTCCCCAGCAAAGCACCATCCCCTGCAATCACTCCTTTAGTGGTGCATCCCTTATTTTTTTCCCCAGAGCTGGTCACCCTGGCAGCATCAGCAACAGTGGCAGAGGTGGAGCAGGGAGCAGCAACAGCGCCGGAGGCAGCAGCTGAGGCTGTGGTGGGGGTGGAGGCAGCAGTTGTGGCAGCAGAGGAAGAGGCGGCAACAGCGGCAGAGACGGTGAGGAGAAGGTAAAAGGCTAGAAGCAGCATCAAAACTGGCCTAGCTGTGAGGCTCAGGGCAAGATGGCAACTGTGAGTGGATATCTTGTTCCCGTCCTGTGCATGTGGAGCAACTGTACGATTGGGAAGGTATTGATTCTCACAATAAAATTTGCACAGCCTGTACTCAAATTTTTATTCTGAGCACAGAATCGTCCCAGATTTGTACAAAGCGCAGTAGCGGGCGGGAAAAAGTCCACTTACCTGCTGGTCACAATGGTGGGATTTTGCACCGTATTGTCCCATTCCCGCCTCATTAATTATGCAGCCACGGGAAACACAGCGTGTCGCTGGTGGGCGGCCTCTGATTTGCCCGCCATGCTGTTACCTCACCACTTCCTCACGCGGGATGCCATATTTAAACTGCAGCCACACGCACACTTCTCAATGCTTGCAGCCCAGGAGGGCACCGGTGAAGATATGGCCCCAAAAACCATGAAGGGTGCAGCCCCCTGATTCAGTGACACATTCCTGGGATGCCTTCTGGACCACTGCAGAGGCCCATCGCGATGTCCTCTACCCACGCTCTGGCCGCAGGAGGCCCATCAGTCTCAGCACTTCAGCTTGGGAGACAGTGGCAGAGGTGGTCAGTGCCAATGCTGCACTCAAGAGGTCGGCCATCCAGTACAGAAAACAGATGAATGATCTCATCTGTGCCCCCAGGGTAGGGCAACCATCTCATCATTCTCAGCTCACCCACTCACAGGGCCATCACACATTTGCTGGCATCTCACTCACTGCCAGCTCAAGGGACATCACCACTCACTCTTCATCTGGCCTCATCTCCTCTGGAGACTGCCTCCTCAGCCCTCACCATCTTGAGGCCACTTGCACAAATCAACAGGTGCCCCCCCACACACACCCTGGGATGCCCCCCTTTCCCAGTACAGCCTTCACCCTGTAGACTCTTCCTTTCCCTGAGGCATCTTCCCCCGCTTCCCCAAGCAAGCCCTAGCCCTGCAGCTGTGGAGAAGCCACCCTGCCTTATGGCTGGTATGGTAGGTGGACAACTGCCAGTGAGCTCTCTTATAAGTGATGTGGTGCTGCCTGCAAAGCCTGGCGCTGATGACCACGAGTGCTGCCCGAAACAAGGTGGGCAAACAAACCTCAAAGTCCCGAACGAAGTGCAGCTCACCAGGTACACGTCGCTTCTGCACAGTTGTGAAACCCGGCGTGGGGGAGATGATTCCAGTGAGCAGGGTTTACAATAAGATGCTAAAGTATTGAAATTAGGTTCCTGACGTGTGGCAGTGGGAAACGCGACCCGCCATTGACAGGTGGAGCAGATGATCGCTAACTGCTTTCATGATGATGTGAAACCGATTTTTGGCTTTCTCACCATATTGTCCCCCCCAAACCGCCATGACACCTGACACCAATGGAGCCGGAAAATTCCGGCCTGAGTTTTTTGTCTGGAGTCAATTATAGGCAGTGTAGATAGTGTCTATATTTTATTTAATTTTTTCCACAATAAAATTTGCACAGCTTTCACTCAAACTTTTATTCTGCGTGTTTTGTCTGGATATATGGAGACGTAACCTCAAATCCTGCTGAATCACACTTATTAATCCAAAGCAGCTTCATATATGCACACACGCAGCCCTAACACACACATCCCCAAAACCCCTCACACACACCCCCACCCCCACACACACACACACCCACACTCCCTCACACACACACATACCCCCACACACACGCCCACACCCCCCCACACACACACATACCCACACCCCCACACACACGCCCACACCCCCACACACACACCCACACCCCCCACACACACATACCCACACACCCACACACACCCACCCACATCCCCCACACACACCCACCCAAACCCCACACACACCCACCCAAACCCCACACACACACCCACACTCCCCCACACACACACATACACCCACACACACGTCCACACCCCCCCACACACACACATACCCACACCCCCACACACACGCCCACACCCCCACACACACACCCACACCCCCACACACACGCCCACACCCCCACACACACCCACACCCCCACACACACCCACCCACACCCCCCACACACACATACCCACACCCCCACACACACCCACCCACATCCCCACACACACCCACCCAAACCCCACACACACTCACACCCCTCACACACACACACAACCCCCACACACACAGCCAGACACACGTACATCCCCCCACACACACCCACACCCACCACACACACATACCCACACCCCCACACACAGCCCCACCCCCAACACACACATACCCACACCCCCACACACACGCCCACAGCCCCACACACACACCCCCCCACCCCCCACACACACACACCCACACCCTCACACACACGCCCACACCCCCACACACATACACCCACACCCCCACACACACGCCCACACCCCCACACACACACACACCCACACCCCCCCACACACATCCCACCCCCCCACACACCCACACCCACATCCTCCACACATACACAACACCCAGACACACCCACCTACACACCACCCCCATCCCACACACACACACCCACAAACCCCTGCCACACACACACACACACACACACACACACCGGAAAGTGGCTGCATATTTTCAGTTGATTATTGACATCTGTTGATCCTCATTCGAGCCTGGAACATATAGCTGCACCAGCAATAAATACCAATAAACTGAAAAATAAGCAGTTCGGACCAGTGGACTACCTGTTCAGAACTGGATCTACTGGTGCCAGTATTACTGGAACTTCCTTTTGGGAGGATATCACATAAACCTGGCACTCTCCGCAGCCTCTGCTCCGTCTCCCTGTCATGCTGCTGACCCAGAGGTACTGCAGCCCCCATACCTACTGAGGCCCTTGTGTGGGCAGGCCATCTACCCCTCTGCCCTCCCCATGTGGATGTAGCAATACCCTCTGCTAAATCTAGGAACTCACCTCAACACCTCCACAAACACTCCAGAGTACTTCCAGAGACATTGCAAGAGCAGAAGCTTTTCAACATCAACTCACTTGTAAGTTGGGTGCCCAAGTCCCATTTTGCAGCTCGCCACTTGATCTATGTTGAGTGATGAACGAGTTCATTCAATGGACCTGCATGATCCAGACTGGGGAAATCCAGTAGGAAACCAGCCAGTGGCTCTGTGACCTCAGCACAACGCTCAGCCAGTTTACTCTGCCATATGCAGAGGGCTCCTGTGTGGGCCAGGCCAGAAACAGCGTTGTGGAAACCTAGGGCAGGAATTTCCCCCCATCAGGAGGCTGGGCGGGCCCGGGTGTGACTGCGAAAAGGGTCCACCGCCTGCGATTGGGACCCGACTGCGATTTCACGCTGGCTGACCAATTGACGGCCAGCCAATGTGAAGTGCGCGCTGAGAGCCTCAGCGCTGCCAGGGTGGGGGCAGGAGGAGCGCGAGCGCTGAAGTTCATGCATGCGCAGGGGTGCGCTCGGTGAAAGCTGCCTGAAGGCGCAGAGCTGCCTCAAGGAGCTGAAGATTTTTTAAATGAAAAATAATGAATCTACGATTAATATAAACATGTCCCCACATGTGACTCAGTTATATGAAGAGGGGCATGTGAAAACTGAGTTTTAAAAAAAATGTATTTTTTTTAATTCATTGTTGGAAACCTCATTCCGCCCGTGGATGAGGTTTCGCAAAAAATGCAAAGGCAGCCTGGCCTATTCGCTCGCCCGCCAACCATAAGGTTGACGGGCAGTGAAAAGTTCTACTTAATTAGCTGCTTAAGGGCCTTAATAGGCCTCTGCCGAATCTCGCATGCACCAGCCAACCAAAATACTGTGCGAGTCCGCAATGAAGTTGGGACGCTCGCCCGATGTCATTGCGCGTTATTTCATGCTCGGGCATGTCGGGCATGCCCCCGCACGCTGAGCTGAAAATCCTGGCCCTATTTCCTGCTCTTTATGTGCTTTATATTATTTGTCTACGATTCAGTCACTGGGTGAAATGTCACCCCTGAAGTATAAAGATAATAAGCTAACTCTTTACGTACCTTGCCAGAAAGTAGAATAGATACCAGCAAATATAAGAAAGTTACTTACCCCATTCACACATGGCACAGACCCCCTGTAGAGGGCACCATGCTGTAAAGGATCCCAAATTACTCTAAATTGTTGCACAAGGACCCATAATAGTCTATAAGCATGATAAAAGACGAGTGCAGTTCCTTCATCACAGAATCTGAGCCAATGTATGTTATGAATGCTAGAAAAATTCAGCAGGTCTGGCAGCGTCTGGGGAGAGAGAAACAGAGTTAACATTTCGAGTCCATATGGCACTTCGACTCTTCAGCTCTGAAGAAGAGTCATACAGACTCAGAACATTAATTCTGTTTCTCTCTCCACAGAGGCTGCTAGACCTGCTGAGTTTTTCCGAGCATTTCTGTTCTTATTTCAGATTTCCAGCAACTGCAGTATTTTGCTTTTATGTTATCAACACGTCTTGCTAATTTACCCATGTTTGTGTTCAATAATCCAGCTCACGATGAACAAACTCACACACAAAATTTGTCCACATTGCATGTGACAGGCCTGTTAAACGATGACAGGAGGGAATCAAATGAGAGCCCAAAATGATTAAGATTTGTGGTTTATTCAGCTCGGTTTGTATCATTTTGTTCTGATGTGCCCCCACACATGCACAGGTCAATTTCTCATCACTCCTTTAAAATTTTGTGTAAAACCAACTCTTTGATCATGATTTTGATTATTGGCCTTTATTGCTTCCTTATATGACTTAATGTCAGTGTTTGCTACTAAAACTTTGGCACATTTTACTACTAGGTGCACTCTTGCATCTGAAGGTTGTGGGTTCAAGTCCCACTCCAGGACTTCAGCACAAAATTAAAGCTGATACTTCAATGCAGTACTGAGGGAGGGCTGCACTGTCAGAGGTGCCATCTTTCAGATGACATGTTAAACCGAGGTCTTGTCTGCCCTCTGAGGTGGAGGTATAAGATCCCACTGTACCATTTCAAAGAAGAGCAGAAGAGTTATCCCCAGTGTCCTGGCCAATATTTACACCGCAATAAATATCGTGGAAACAAATTATCATTATCGCATTGCCGTTTGTGGAAATTTGTTGCTCTCAACTGTATGAACAAATCAGTATAATCAACCTTTGAGAGTTGTCAACAATGCTATCAAATGGCACTTACTCACCAATAACTTGCTCACCAATGCTCAGTTTGGAATCTATCCAGAGCACTCATTTCCAGACCTCATTACAGCCTTTGTTCAAACATGGACAAGTGAGCTGAATTCCAGAGAAAATGGGAGAGTGGCTGCTCTTGACATCAAGGCAGCATTCAACTGAATGTGGCATCAATGATCCTGAGTAAAACTAAGTCAGTGGGGATTATAGGGAAAAACCTGCAGTGGCTAGAGTCATATCTGTATATTAAGGAAGATGGTTGTGGTTGCTGGAGGCCAGTCAACTAAACACTAGGACATCGCTACAAGAGTTCTCAGGACACAATCCTAGGCTCAACAATCTTCATCTGCATCATCAATGACATTCCCCCCACCATGTTAATACGGGGATTGTTCACAGATGCTTGCTCAGATTCACCTCCTCAGCTTCCAGGATAATGAAGCAGTTCATACCTGCCTGGTCTGCAGAAAATCCTGGACAACATCCAGGCTTGGGCTGATAAGTGACAGGTAGCATTCATGTCATATAGATGCCAGGCAATGACTATCTCCAACAAGAGAAAGTCTAACCACCTCCCTCTGACATCCATCCCATTGCTGAATTTCCCACTATCAACAGCCTGGGGCCAGAGACTTATCTGGATCAACCAGAGACTTATCTGAATCACCCACATAAATGTTGTGATCACAAGAGGAGGTCAGAGGCTGGAATTTCTGTGGCACGTAACTCAACTCCTGACTCCCCAAAAACTTTCCACCATCCGCAAGCCAGAAGTCAGGAGTGTGATGGAACACTCCCCACTAGCCTGCATGAGTGCAGCTCCAGCAACACTGAAGGAGCTCGATGTAATCCAGGACAACGCAGCCAGCTTGATTGGCACCCCCTCCACCACCTTCAACATTCACTCCCTCCACCATCAGCACACTGTAGCTGCAGTGTGTACTATCCATAGGATGGACATCAGTAAGTCACCAATGTTTCTCATGAACATATGAACATAAATATGTCCATATGAAATAGGGGCAGGAATAGGCCATTCAGCCCCTCGAGCCTGCTCTGCCATTCAATAAGATCATGGCTGACCTGTTTGTGTTTTGAATTCCACATTCCCATCTTCCCCCAATAACCTTTGATTCCCTTGCCTAACAAGAATCTATCTACCTCTGCCTTAAAAATATTCAATGACCCCGCCCCCAGCACCTTCAGAGGTATAGAGTTCCATAGCCACACAATCCTCAGAGAGAAAAAAATTCTCATCATCTTTGTCCTAAAAGGGCCCTAATTTTAAAACAATGCCCCCCTAGTCCTGGACTCATCCACAAGAGGAAACATCCATTCCACATCCATCTTGTCAATGCCATTCAGGATCTTATATGCTTCAATCAAGTCACCCTTCACTCTTCTAAACTCCATTGGAAGCCAGCCCAATCTGTCTAACCTTTCCTCATGACACAACCCACTCATTCCAGGTATCAATCTAGTAAACCTCCTCTGAACCGTGTGATGAAGCTATTAATTTAAATAACATTATTTTTTTAAATAGACGTTTAGTCTGTGGGTGTGCCTTAATTGGATTAAAGCCAGCTAGTCTGGGTGCTTTGATGTGTACACGTTTTGAGATATATGAGAGGTAGGATACATTTGCATTTTGCATTTTGTTGAATAGAGCATTCAAGAAGGCGAGTGAAATCTGACACCAAGCTAGCAGAGACCAAGCAATATGTTTATATTTCTAATAAAATTGGTACTATGAAAGGGGTTTTATTATTAGAAGAGGTGGAGTTCAAAGAGGCTGGTGGTACAATGAGGATTCACATTCAATGAGCTGAGTTGGGAATAACAGACACCAGTTTTGTATGTGCAGAGCAGAGACATGTAACGTCAAAGTCTGTAAGCCTACCACTGTATCTGGAAGGAACCAAAGTGAAAGGAACCTCATTTTGAATTTGTACGGTGAAAATGCTTTGCCTGGTGTCTGCTTAAATTCTATGGGTTGTTGTTGCCTTAATGGAGATTAGTTTGGGAATTTGTTAAAAATTATGATAGTAGTAATTTATAGCCATGTGTATATATTTAACTTGTGTAAATTAATAAATGTCTCATGTATTTTTATATAAAACCTCTCGAGAACTGGTGGTCTGATTCCTGAATTTAGAACTGCATCTCAAACGTACCACTTAAAAATATAGGTTATGACAGTTGTTTAAAGTTTCCCTCTGGGATTTTTAATTAACTCAGCTTTACCAACTAATGGGTCATAACAACCGCCTCCAATGCATTTACTCCCTTCCTTAAATAAGGAGACCAAAACTGCACACAATATTCGAGATGTGGTCTCACCAATGCCCTGTATAACTGAAGCATAACATTCTTACTTTTATGTTCAATTCCTATCATAATAAAGGATTGCATTCCATTAGCATTCTTAATTACTTTCTGAAGCTGCATGCTAACTTTTTGTGACTCGTGCACAAGAACACCTAGATCCTCCTGCACCTTGGAATTCTGCAGCCGTTCTCCGTTTATTAAGTAATACTCTGCTTTTTTATTCTTCCTGCCAAAGTGAACAACTTCACATTTTCCTACATTATACCCCATCTGCCAGATTTTTGCCCACTCACTCAATCTATCCATATCCATCTGCAAACTCCTTATGTCCTCTTCACAACATAATTTCCTACCTCTCTGTGTCATCTTCAGCAGCACCTCCCAAACCCACAAACTCCACCGTCTATAAAAACAAGGGCACACACACAAGGGAACACCACAACCTCCGAGTCCCCTTCCAAGTCACACAACATCATGACTTGGATATACATCACTGTTGCTTCATTGTCGCTGGCCCAAAATCCTAGAACTCCCTAACTAACAGCACTCAGGATGTACCTATGCAACACACACATTGCAGCGGTTCAAGAAATAGACTCCAATACCTTCTCATGAGCAATTAAGCTAAATACCAAGAAGGAAAATTGTGTAACTTGGCAAGTAGTCCTTAGTGCTGAAGTGATTTATGTGGATTAGTGCATTCTGTTAAGGGGAGGATTATTCATAATAGCTCCAGATAGAAGCAGAACTATACCTGTGCCAAATGCTGGTTGCTAAGTATAAACTATCAATTTCAAAACCTGCAACTGTAATAGGATCAGGAGGTATATTATTTTTTTCACTATATTGAATATTGCGTTTGGTTTGAATGTCATCCTACTTATATGTCTTTAAGTAACATGGAGGCTGTGGGGGGAGTGGTTGATGATCTTGTGGAGGTCAAACACTTAAAAAGGTGCCTGGTATTAACAATGGAGAGTTATTGTTTAAATGTTAAGTTTCTCTAAAGCAGTAATTCTCAGCAGTTATATTGCCAGGGAATTCAGCAAAATAGATAAACTGTGCATGCTCAAAATGCACAATTGCAATAAAGTTACAGGCAGGATTTTTGCATTTTCATTGATGAGGGAAGGTCCATATAGGCTGACAATGCGACTATATACACTGACGCCCAGTTTGTATTCTGCCAGGGCCACTCAACTCCTGACCTCATTACAGCTGTGGTTCAAACATGGACAATAGAGCTGAACTCCCGAGCTGAGATGAGAGTGACTGCCCTTGACATCAAGGCAGCATTTGACTGAGTGTGGCATCAAGGAGCCCTAGCAAAATTGAAGTTAATGGGAATCATCCGGGGGAAAACACTCCATTGGTTGGAGCTATACCTAGCAGAAAGACAGATGGTTGCGGTTGTTGGAGGTCAATCATCTCAGCTCCAGGACATCACTGCAGGAGTTCCTCAGGGTAGTGTCCTCGGCCCAACCATCTTCAGCTGCTTCATCAATGACCTTCCTTCCATCATAGGATCAGAGGTGGGGATGTTCACTGATGATTGCACAATGTTCAGCACCATTCGCAACTCCTCAGATACTGAAACAGTCCATGTCCAAATGCAGCAAGGCCTGGGCAATATCCAGGCTTGGGCTGACAAGTGGCAAGTAACATTTGTGCCACACAAGTGTCAGGCAATGACCGTCTTCAACAAGACAGAATCTAACCATCGCCCCTGGATGTTCAATGGCATTACCATCACTGAATCCCCCACTATTAACAGCCTGGGGGTTACCCTTGACCAGAAACTGAACTAGACCAGCCATATAAATACTGTGGCTACAAGAGCAGGTCAGAGGCTAGGAATCGTGCGACAAGTAACTCACCTTCTGACTTCCCAAAGACTGTTCACCATCTATAAGGCACAAGTCAGGAGTGTGATGCAATACTCCCCATTTGCCTGGATGAGTGCCGCTCCCACAACACCCAAGAAGCTTGACACCATCAAGGACAAAGCAGCCCGCTTGACTGGTGCCACATTCACAAACATTCACTCACTCCACCACTGACGCACAGTAGCAGCAGTGGAAGGTGCACTGCAGGAATTCACCAAGGCTCTTTATAGCACCTTCCAAAATCACGACCACTACCATCTAGAAGGGCAAGGGCAGCAAATAGATGGGAATACCACCACTTGGAAGTTCCCCTCCAAGTCACTCACCTTCCTCACTTGGAAATATATCACCTTTCCTTCACTGTTGCTGGATCAAAATCCTGGAACTCCCTTCCTAACAGCACTGTGAGTGTACCTAGACCACATGGACTGCAGCGGTTCAAGAAGGCAGCTCACCACCACTTTTTCAGAGGCAAATAGGAATGGGCAATAAATGCTGGCCCAGCAGGCAAGTCCCACTTCCCATGAATACATTTTTAAAAACTTACAGCGTGTCTATATAGGCTGAAAGTGTGACTATACAGACTGACAGTGTGACTGTATAGACTGACAGTGTGACTATATAGGCTGACAGAGTGTCTATATATAATTTGAAGTTCCTGTCCACACTGCCCACAATCTGTTTCTAACATCAGTGATTGGTTCCCCACCGGAACAAACTTCAAATGTCTTCCTCTTCTCTGCCCTTTATTATCCCAGTTTATATTAGGATAACTAAAGCCCCCCATTATCAATACCCCGTAGTTCTTGTACCTCTCCGTAATTTCATGCCAATTTCTTCCTCTATACTCTCTAGTTGGTAGCCGGTAGAATACACCCAGGACTGTAATGGTACCTCTATCGTTTCCTTAGCTCTAATTAAATGGGTTTTGTCCTTGATCCAGCACAGTGATATTCTCCTTAATCAATACTACTACCCGTTCCTCCTTTCTTTGGGAAGGAAAGAAAGGCGGAGAGTTGAAGTATTGATTAAGAAGAATATTACAGTGCTGGGGAGAGAGTGTATCCAGAAATATTCAGGGGTACCCAGTCCTGTGCTTTTTTTAATCACCGCAACATCATGTGCCAATGTTGTTTTCTGTGCCTGCAGTTAACCAACCTTATTTAAGGCTTTGAGAGTTAACATACATACAGTGTAAAGCTAATGTAGACCTTATTGCATTCCCCCTTGCCCTGATCCCACCTAACAGCTTAGAATTTCTTACTCAAGTGTTACCTGGCTCTTCCAATCCTTTGATAAAAGCAAAATACTGCGGATGCTGGAAATCTAGAACAAAAACAAAAATACCTGGAAAAACTCAGCAGGTCTGACAGCATCATATGTCTTCGTTCTGATGAAGGGTCATACGGACTGGAAATGTCAACTGTATCCCTCTCCACAGATGCTGTCAGACCTGCTGAGTTTTTCCAGGTATTTTTGTTTTTGTTCTTCCAATCCTTTGTCCAGCTTGTTTTTCCTGTCCAATGTTACATCCAGGCTCTCATGCTCCTGCCAAGTTAGGTTAAACTCTTCCTGACAGCACTAGCCAAATGCTTCGCGATTACAGTGCTCCTGGCTCTGTTGAAGTGCAACCCATCTGGTTTAGCTCCCTCAGAACCAGTCCCATGTCCCAGGAATCTAAAGTCTCCCCAGTCTGAAAAACAGCTGTTCACCACTATGATGAACGGTCACAGGGCTGAAACATGAACTCTGTTTCTCTCTCCACAGATGCTGCCAGACATGATGAATATTTCCAGCATTTTCTGTTTTTATTTCTGATTTCCAACCCCAGCAGTATTTTAACCTTGCTCACCCATTACTGTCTGCTTTCTGGCCCTTTGTCAATTTCATCGACAAACTCGATAAATTTAATCCAGCAAAATTTTCCATTAACAGATCGACATCCTGGCTTTCATTTATTAAACTTATCAAAACGTTGGTAAATTTTTGTCCCAGATTGTTTGCCTCTAAAAGGTTTCCCATCGTACCTGCCTGCAGTTAGCCTTCTCCACTTTTTAAAACAGGATTGCAACATGGTACATCAAGATCTGCCTACCCCTTGTGCACGCATATTGTCAGATGTTAATTCTGTGAAACCAGCGAATGTTGCGGTCATGCGCTTCACATCCATCTTGGACTGCCTCTCATTTGCCCCTGTCCAATCGTTCTGTTTCTTCAACTATTCTTTACTCCAGTACTATCTATCCATCGCAGTTCTCGAATGTTCTGTCCTGGTGCCCACCCCTCTACCAGATTCTTTTAATCCCTCCCCTCCACAGTGCTTAAATTTTGCACAAGGGCATTGGTCCCAGTTCCTTTGAGGTTGCAATCCATCTGTCTTGAACAGGCTCCCTTTGGCTGTAGAACAGGTCCCAATGACCAAGGAATCTAAAAGCCTCCCTCCCTCCTTGCTCTATTTCTCCAGCCATCTTTTAAGCTATCATTCCTGCACTTGTTATCTTCGTGGCACTGGGAGTTTTTTTTAATTCGTTTATGGGATGCGGGCATCACTGGCTAGGTCAGCATTTATTGCACAACCCTAATTTGCCCTTGTTCAGAGGGCATTTAAGAGTCAACCACATTGCTGTGTGTCTGGAGTCACATATAGGCCAAACCAGGTAAGAATGGCAGATTTTCTTCCCTAAAGGAACATTAATGAACCAGATGAGTTTTCACAGTGAACAATGACGGTTTCATGGTCACCATTACTGAGACTAGCTTTATATTCCAGATATATTGATTGAATTTAAATTCCACTAGCTGCCATGATGGAATTTGAACCCATGGCCCCTAGAACATTGGCCTGGGCCTCTGGATTACTCGCCCAGTGACATTACCACTGTGCCACCATCCCCGCTTAGGTGAAGTAGAAGTTATGTAGAATGAAATTGAACTAAAATGGGAAGTCATGTCTCCGATTCTAAGGTGCCCAGCCCATAAAGTAAGATCATATTGTAAGATCATAAAGTAAGATCATATTGCCTGGAAGGAGACAGAGAAAGAAGAGCTAAGGGTGCAGTTGACTGTTTGAGCCATTGACAATGCCCACCCTCTGATACATTTCAGACGTGGGGTCCTTGCAGCAGAAGGCACACCTCTGCCCCTGGTGCTCTGCTGTCTTACAGCTTGTATAGTCTGTTCAGTGTGGTCATACAAGCACATGCACCTCTATCCATGAGTGTGGGTGATAAGCACCCACAAGTGCATGCAACATGCTTCAGGTACAATATAACAATCAACCAGCCCTTCGCCCCCCCAAACCCCCACCCACCACCATGTCTGCTATGTCTATACCTAGTAAAATTGTTCATGGAAAATTTTTTTAAATCACAAGTTTTAATTGCACTATGATTTTTCTCCCATGTTACATGCAGCAGTGATTAACCTTTAATTTCTGAGGACTCCAGGGCAGTTCTGTAATAGAATACCCAAACATTATGCAGATATCTAATTAAATGTTTTGGTGGTTTGATGTTTCAAGTTCCAACCTGTAGACATTAGGTCATGTGATGAAACATCATATAAATATAAGACCCTCAGGCACTTCTTGTACTCAATCTTATTATTTCTAATTTTGGTAACATTCCAATTTTTATGACACTCCAGCTGCATTGTGAATTTGGAAAATATATGCTTTCATACCATGGTGGTGAAATCAGTCTACTTTCGCTGGTTACGTTCACTGGTAGCATGGTCACCACCAAGTCAGGAAGTTGTGAGATCAAATCCCACTTTAGACACTTGAGCATGTAACCTAGGTTAACATTTCAGTGCAGTACTGACACAGTCTGGTGGTGTCAACTTTCAAAATGGCCATTAAACTGAGGCCATGCCTTCCAGGTGAATGTAAAAGATCCCATTGCATTCATTCAAAGAAGGGGATGGGGTGTTCTCTGTGATGTCCTGGTCAATATTTATCCCTCAACCATCACCACTGAAACAGATTATGGACAGAATTTAATGCTGACCGGACGAGTGCACGCCTGACCAAAATGAACACGAAGTTGCGTGAAATGACGACGGGCGATCATCCTGATGTCATCGCGCATGAGAGCAATATTGAAGTCAGCGGGCGCGTGTGGGAATTGGAGCCGTGCCTGCCGACAATTAAAGGCCAATTAAGGCCAATAAAATCCCTATTGCCCACGATTTTACGTTGCCCGTGCAATTTCACACTCGTCGCGCAGGCAAAACAGGCAGGGGGGCAGCCTGCTTTTAACAAACCCTCATCCAAGAGCTTGATGAAGTGTCCAGGGTGAAATATAATTAAAAAATGATACCTGGTGATGTTTTTTGAGTTCTGCTGTCAGGTGCTTGAATGTGCTGCAAAGACACAGTTGGCTGCATTTCTTTTTGTCATTTAATCTGTCCAGGTCTACAGCTCCCTGAGGCAGCTCCGCAGCAGCTGTCTGCCTTCAGGGAGCTCGCTAGAAGCGCCCACCCGCACCCTCACTTTTGTCGGCCCCCACCCGCCTTGGCAGCGCTGAGGCTTTCTCAGGCTGTTAATTGGCCAGCCAGCGTGAAATTGCACTTGGGGGCCGATCGCGGGCAGAAACGCATTTCGTGTCTGCTCCCAGGCCAACTTAGCGCACACGCTAAGCGTGAAACTCAGGCCCATATGATCACTATCTAACTGTCACTTTGCGTGTAAATTGGTGGCCATATTTCCTTTGATACAGCAGTGGTTATACTTCCAAAGCACTTTATTGGCTGTAGAGTACTTTAGGACATCCTGAGGTCATGAAAAATGCTACATAAATGCAAGTGCATCTTTTACAGCAGTAGGACGAGAAAGGCTCATTGTGAATCAGCAGTCCATCTTACATGGTGCTCACTTTACTTTTCCACAATAGGAGAAAATCATATGCAGAATAAAATGGGCTGCTAATTCACTATGACCCTATCTTGCACTAACTGCAGAACCCAAATTCGCCTCCAATAACTCTCAATGTCCTGTATTAATCAAGATGTCCCAAAATCGAACAGCATACTTGATAGCAATAGTAAGGCTGCATTAAACTCTGAAACTGGCTTTTGGTTTCTCAGGAAACAAATATCTAATTACGGTATCTGATTTATTCCATTTACTTTCAGCGCATGGTTGAGAGGTATGATTAACAGCAACCACACAACAAAATATTTGCATTGCCTTTGGGCAGAGCTTTGTATTTTCATTTTGATAAACATTCCTTTCGATGCTTCAGAAACAACAACATATTTAATTGTCAGCCTTGGTGTGGTAAAATGTCACACGGTGGTTTACAGAAGTATGAACAGACAAACCTTAACACTGAACCAAAGAAGATAGTAGGATGGGTAGCTAAAAGCATGATCAAAGGAGCATCCTATAGGAAGAGTGTGAAGTGGAGAAGCAGAGATATTCAGGGAGGGAGTTCCAGCATTTAGGGCCTAGATGGCTGGTGGCATAGCCACTAATGGTGGGGCAAAGGAAGAGGGAGATGTGCCACAGGCAAGAGTTGGAGGAACACAGAGCTCTCAGAAGGTAGAGCTGGAAGAGGTTACAGAGTTAGAGAGAGATAAGGTCTTGCAAAGATTTGAACACGAGGCTGAGAATTTTAAAAACAAGGCAGTATTTATATAGCTGGTCCAGTTCATTTTCTGGTCAATGGTAAGTAATTTAAAGTGTAGTCATCATTGTAATGTGGTAGTCAATGTGCACATAGCAATGTCCCACAGGATGAAGCAGGACTAGCTGGACACAGGGTGGTTGCTAGCAACTGCACCACCGGAACCTGGTTCAAAGCAGGAAGACTTTAATGACCTCGTAAGATCAATTTGGTGTGTATAATTCTTCACCTCTCCAACACAAGAGCAAAATACTGCGGATGCTAGAAATCTGAAATAAAGACAACAAATGGTGGAAATGCTCAGCAGGTCAGGTAGTATCTATGGAGAGAGAAACAGAGTGAACATTTCAGGCCAATGGAACTTCAGATATGAAGATAGATTGGAGAAGTTGTGACTGTTTCCCTTGCAGAAGAGAAGGCTGAGAGTGGATTTGATAGAGGTGTTCAAAATCATGAGGGACCTGGACAGAGTAGATGCAAAAAACCATTCCTACTCGCGAAAGGATCAGGAATGAGATGGCGTAGATTTAAAGTAATTTGCAAAAGATGCAGAAGCGATATGAGAAAACACTTTTCCACGCAGCCAGTGGTTAAGGCCTGGAATGCACTGGCTGAGAGTGTGGTGGAGGCAGGTTCACTTGAGGCATTAAAAAGGGAATTAGACTGTTATCTGAAAAGAAAGAATGTGCAGGGTTACAGGGAGAAGGCGGGGGAAAGGCACTAAGCCAATTGCTCATTTGGAGAGCCAGCACAGACACAACGCGTAGGGGCTCCCCTTTGCCCTCAGAGACCCTCCCCACACTCAAGTTCGTGACACCAGGTTCACGTGTGTATGGCTTGAACAGAATGACCAGCAAGACAGGTTCCTTCTGATAATTTACAATTGCTTTATTGAATCACCCACAACCCCACAGTACAAAACCCCAAAATTTAAAACAACCCGTTCCAAGTACCTGAGTCCCCACGACTCGGGCTTAAACTTACAAAAATGTTAACTTCACACAAAATCCCCACGACTCAGTTTAAACTTACAAAAACACAGGCAAAATACCATGGGCTGAATTTCCTCAGAATTGCACTAAGTGCGGTAGCGGCGGGTAAGATGGAGTCCTACCCGCTGATGAAAATGGCGGGTTTTCACGCCGAGCCTGTCTCATTATATATTCACTCCTGCGAAACATGCTGTTTCCATGGCAAGCAGGCTCTTATTCGCCCACTTGCCATCACCCCGCTGTTGCATCACACTGGCCGCCATCTTTAAAAGGCAGCCGCCAGCAAAGCGCTCATCGCCACCAACTCACCACAGCTGCCTCGGAGACATGGCCTGCAAGGGCAAAAAGCCCGCTTCAACAAGGGGTCCCTCGAGCGACTCCTGGATGCCGTGGAGGCCCGCCAGGATGTGCTCTACCCCCGCTTTGGCCGCAGGATGGGTAGCAATATCACTAACCCAGCTTGGGAGGCAGTGGCAGTGGTGGTCAGCGCCAACGCCCTTCAGAAGAGGGCAGCCACTCAGTGCCGCAAAAGGATGAATGATCTCCTCCGTTCCACTAGGGTAAGTCGGTCTTTTCATCGCTCCCAACTCACACACCCACAAACCCATCACACATCCACAGGGCCCTCACTCACTGCCAGTGCAAGAGACATCACCATTCATTGTCTCACACACACCGTCATTGTCCTCACCCCGTCCTTGGGACTGCTCACCACCCACACAGGCCAGGCATACTTATCATCTGGCCTGGCAGGAGTCCTGATACACTCTCCCCATCTCCATCCATGCAGGACAAACTGGCTCACAACAGGAGGGAAAGGTCGCAGACTGGTGGAGGGATGCCGGAGATCAAAGTTCTGACAGAATTCGAAAGCTAAGCCATCCAGCTGGCCGGCGATGACTGGTACCAGTCCTGTGCTGATGGTGAAGTCGGCGCTGCTCTACCAAGTGAGGATCCAGCAGTGCAACATCCATCAGATAACCATGTCATGAGTGATATGTCCTCTTTCACAGGCCACTGCCATGCACTAACTACCTCTCCTTGCTTTTGCAGGCACATCTGGGAAGCAACAGACAGAGTCCACAACCCAGGGCATCCAATCAAGCTCCAAAGAAGCCTTCGAAGAAGAATCTGAAGGCACCCTCCTTGAAGTCCCGTCACAGTGCTCACCCATACCTTCCACCAGCGCAAGGCACACATCTCGGTGGGACCTAGATTTAGAGCAGCCTTGGGACCACAATCTGATGAGCACATCACACTTTCTGATCCACAGCAGGCAGAGGCAGGGACTTCCAGGTCCCCGGCACTCGGAGGGCAGCTGGAGGCCAGAACATTGCTGAGTCTGAGTCAGATGATGAGCCTCTGGACTCATTCATGTCACAGTTGCTGGAGATCCAAAGGCAAGCTCAGGAACATCAGGAAGGGATGTCCGCTGCACTCCTCAGATTGCAAGGCACGATGGAGGAGCCCGTCCGTCTTCAGGCTGAGGTGATAGTGCCAGCATTGCAATGCATTCAGGTCAACACTGGCAAGATGGTGGCTGCCATGGAGACCTTGGTCCAGGGTCATTCCTGCACTGGTGTACGGGCTTAACTCCATCGCTAATGCCATAGTTTGCATCTAACAGTGTGTATGCGAGAAGGATGCTGGTCAGCTCGATCTCACTCCAGCTACCCCTTCCGCTCACGGAGTCAGGTAGGGGCCCTTGGGCACCCATAGGGAGGAGGATCAGCAGGTGCACACTCTGGGGCCATCCACCCAGGTGACTCTGGGTGTGACCAGTCCATCTGACTCCCCTCTTCCTGTGACTTCCACAGATCTAGCTTCACAGGCCAAGGAGGGTGCCACTGCCACACAGCAGGACCCCAAAAGCAGGCTGGGGTCCTCCAGGTCTTGGCCCTCCAGAGGACGCCTGCCAAAGTCATTACAGGCAGGGCACCACAGTCAGCAGGCTGTCTCCACCTCCGCTGTGGATGTCCGGGGAGCACCAAGATGTAGTGGCAGGGTTAGGGCAGTTAAGGAGAATTCGTTGCACAGCCTTGGCACGGGTGTTAATCACTTGTACATACTATTCACTTCTGTCAATGAACTCCCAAGATGTCTCCCTGCCTGAGGCTCCTTTTTCTGATGAGCAGTGTTCTTGTCATTCAGATGTGAAACCTCTCTGCACAAAATAAAAGGCAGGTGTCTCAGTCCAGGGCCTCTTCCCTGTGCTCTGTGCAGCCTTCAGACCACAGTGATGGTCCGGCCTCAAACTCCCTGGAAACATTACTGATGCCTGCACCTCGATGGTGCTGGTCATTGCTGCCAGAATGTAGTGGGCAGGCATCACAGAGTTCCCTCATTCTCTCTGTGTGCTCTCAGCACCTTTAAGATGGCTGGCCCCCATCACACCAGCATCTGTGACCAGTGATGCTGTGCACCAGCTCCTGAAGGGCTGAGGTGCTGAAGGCGGACACAGCATCAGATACACCTAAAGTTTCATGGCTGCATCTCTGAGTGGCCCTGATCATGGAGCGTAAGTGAGCTGCCCTCGGCCAGACAGAAGTCAGACATTCTCAGAGGCCATGTGAAGATCTATGGAGTGTCTTCACTGCATGGCATCATCATCCTCCTGCAATCGAGCGACTATTAGGGCCTCCACTGCATCTCCAGACAGGAGCATTCGCACAGAGGCTATTGGCAATGCCATAAACCAGACTGGAGTCAAACGTTCACAACTGCGATGTGAGGAACTATGGGGATACCTCACTGCATGTCGTCATCATCCTCCACAAATCTAGCAGCTATGAGGGCCTCCCGAGTGCGCCTGCCTCGCCTAGCCAGTGCGAGAGCCTCATTCCCGTCATCGTCACCACCGAGGACCTCCTCACCCTCATCCCCGTCAGCATCCTCCTCATCGGAGGAGATCTCCAGCTCCTCCTCAGCCAGCTCCTCTCCCTGTTGCAGCGCCAAGTTGTAAAGGGCATAGCAGACGACGATGATGTGTGACACCCTCCGTGGACTATATTACAGGGCTCCACCAGACTGGTCCAAGCACTGGAACTGCATCTTCAGCATCCCGATAGTTTGCTCCACCAAGGTGCGAGTTGCAGCATGAGCCTCATTATACCGTCGCTCTTCTGCAGTCTGAGGCCGCCACACGGGTGTCATCAGCCACGGCCTCTATGGGTAACTCTTTTCCCCGAGCAGCCAACCCTCCAGCCTCTGTGGACCCTGCAAGAAGTCAAGAATCTGCGAGCAACTCAGGATGTGGGTGTTGTGCACACTCCCTGGAAACCGTGCGCAGACCTGCAGGATGCGTTTCTGGTGGTCGCACACCAGCTGCACGTTCAGCGAGTGGAAGCCCTTGTGGTTCATGAAGTCCATTGAGAGTAGCGATGGAGACCTGAGCACCACGTGAGTGCAGTCAGTCGCACCCTGCACCTGTGGGAATCCCGAGATCAGGGTGAATCCAATGGCCCTTGCATTCTGGCTGTGCCGGTCCTGGGTGAAATTCACAAAGTTGTGTGCCATGGACAGGATGACATCCATGACCTCATGGATGCATTTGTGGGTGGTGGATTGTGAAATCCCACAGAGGTCACCTGTGGAGCCCTGAAAGGAACCACAGGCATAAAGATTGAGCACCACAGTCACTTTCACAGCCACTGGCAGTGGATGCCCTCCATGTCCCCTTGGCACCAAGTCCTGCAGTAAGTGGCAGATGTGAGCCAACAGGTCCCTAGACATGCGCAGCCATTAGCGACACTGGTTCTCAGTCATCTGCAGGAATGGCAGGCGGCGTCTATAGACCCTGGGTGTCGCCAGGCACCAACCAGCCACGGTTTGCTGTTGCTCCTGGGTAGTGTGTGCGGGAGCTGCTGTTGCCCCTTCTACGTGAGGTTGCTGCTCCTGCCTTTGTGCGGCCAGGTGCCTCAGTCACTGTCTCCTCCATCTTCTATGGTCTCTGTAGGCCATCAGGCACACAGCTAGGTCACCAGGATCCATGATTCTGACGTGGTCCTCCTGCAACATGAAAAAGAGAGAGACATGGTTATCATGACTGTACTTAGCACCTTTCCTGGCCCTGTGTGGCTGCCCCTTAACGCTTCCCGGAGAGTGCTGGTCACCTCTCGGATGGCCAGAGATGAGTGCACTGCATGGCTGCCCTATCAACCTGTGACATGGGGGACATTGGTCCAAAGCCGGGTGCTGAGATTGCAAGGGACTTTGAGCACCTCCAGCAGTGACTGCTACATGGCCAGCATTGGTGAGGTGACTGTACAACGTGTGCAGTCCAACTGCTCCGCGGTCCAATAAAGTGGTGGCGGACTCGAAGTCTCTGCCTGTGGGGGTGTGGTAGAGGCAGGGGTGGGTGTGGGGTGGGTAAGGTATGGAGAGCTTGGTGGTCCTTTGGTGCCTCCATGTTGCTTGCATGGGTGGACAGGCTAGGAGCCTGACCCCAATCATATCACTGTGGCTGCGCCTGATCCATCTCAGTTGCAGAGGCCTGGTCAGTTTATACAGGTGACCCTAATGCGCGGCCATTTCCCTCGCTTACCCTGCTCCCCCACCTCGATTGCCTGTGTGCGGGATGCAGCGCCAAGGCAGCACTTAACAACCACACATACACACCCCCCCCACCACCCCCTCAGCAGAGGCCTCCAAGGTTGGCCAGCACTTGCCCCCAGACACCTGCCACCCCTCAGCAGTTGCCTCCGGGGCCAGGCATCAGTTTCCCCCGGCGCCCCTGAGGCCTGTAAACAATGGGCGAGCTGTGGAGAGCGCTGCTGCTCATTCACCTCCGTTCCCCCAAAGTGAAGGCTGTCATGTGCACGTTGCCTGCGCGCTGTTGTGAAACACGTCAACGTGATTTCCCGCCGACGTGGACGGACGATATGACGGGATTCCAAAAGCCTGGCGGGATGGCCTTTTAATTATATGCTAGTGTATTACAATTAGCTCCCCGCTGACCGATGGCGGGAAACGCGGCCCACCGTCGGCGGGCTGAGTGGAAGATCGCGACCTGCCTTCACGCCGTCGTGAAGTGGGTCCCGCCATATTTTCCGTGCACGCCTCCTATCACACCCACCACCAGCGGGCTTGGAAAACTCAGCCCCACGCCTTGTCCTGAAACCTTAAGAAAAATGCCTCAGACCAATATCACCAAAATATGGCTGAAACAAGTTACCGGCAAAACACACATTGGCCCGTAACTTGTACGTGCCCCAGCGCCCGAACTGGGGAGTGCCCCAAAGATGCGCTGGGGAATCCCTCTGGGATGTTGCCAGGTGAGGGTTTGCATGGCATTTGCCCAAAAATGCAAACGTCCTCTAGACAATTGCGCTGGGCTGGGACCATCCGAAAATGCGGTTTAAATCGCAAACTTCAGATGGTTCTGCTGGATTTATACCGATCCTTACCCAGAAAAAGTTAGAAGAGTTAAAACCTCTTCTAACTTCTGACCCAGACCAACCCCACGGGACACCCCACACCCCTGAACCCCCCCACTCCTGGACTCACACCCACCCCACCCGAAGGGTTTCTGTTTGTTGTGCCTCACAGTCGGCACAGTTTGTGTTCACTTTGCCTCACAGTTGGCACAGTTTGTGTTCACTTTGCCTCACAATCAGCACAGTTTGTGTTCACTTTGCCTCACAATCAGCACAGTTTGTGTTCACTTTGCCTCACAATCGGCACAGTTTATGTTCCCTTTGCCCCACAATCGGCACAGTTTGTGTTTGCTTTGCCCATAGTTGGCACAGTTTGTGTTCGCTTTGCCCCACAGTCGGCACAGTTTGTGTTCGCTTTGCCCCACAATCGACACAGTTTGTGTTCACTTTGCCCCACAGTCGGCACAGTTTATGTTCATTGTGCCTCACAGTTGGCACAGTTTATGTTCATTGTGCCTCACAGTCGGCACAGTTTATGTTCATTGTGCCTCACAATTGGCACAGTTTGTGTTCATTGTGCCTCACAGGCAGCACAGTTTGTGTTCCCTTTGCCCCACAATCGGCACAGTTTGTGTTCGCTTTGCCTCACAGTCGGCACAGTTTATGTTCATTGTGCCTCACAATTGGCACAGTTTGTGTTCATTGTGCCTCACAGGCAGCACAGTTTGTGTTCCCTTTGCCCCACAATCGGCACAGTTTGTGTTCGCTTTGCCTCACAGTCGGCACAGTTTATGTTCATTGTGCCTCACAATTGGCATAGTTTGTGTTCGCTTTGCCTCATAGTTGGCACAGTTTATGTGCTGTTTTTCACTGCAATGCAACATTAGATTTCCACGAAAGCCATGGAACGCACTTCCATTTGAGGCAACAGGAAGGCAGGAGGCGCTTGTCTCTGTAACTTGCATCCGCCGAGTGTGGTTTCCTCAGGACTTTGCTGTTTGCTATGAACCACTTAGAACACAAGTAGGAAATACATTTTGGCCCTGGTTTAGTATGTGGAACGCGAAAAGTAAGATCTCATCTAATTCACCCCTCTGTAAAAAGCTACAGATTTTCTAAAGCTCTTAGGAGAGCTTAATTTATTAAGTTTCAAACTAAATAACATAACTCAGCAGGGTCAAATTCCTTAAGTGGAGATTTTTTTGTGCTGCACAAAATGCAAATTAATGTGAATAAAGTTATTTAATTGCATTTCAAACGGAAATTAGTGATAAAGCCAGATTGGAAGATTCTTATCGTGTCCACAGACAGTCTATACATGGCCCAGCCAGAACTGGACACATTTTTGCGCCTTGTTGTTGAATTCAGCAAGATCTGCAACAGTGCAGGGTTCCTCTAGCGATAGGCATTGCAGGAGATGTTGTATAGTCTGTGGCTCAGTTCCACATTCACAAGTTGTCGGGCTGGTTGTATGTCCCCATTTGCTTAGTGACACCTTTGAACGACCTATACCAGTCCTAAGTCTATTAAGGCACTTCCAGGTTGCCCAGTTGCAATTAGCTCCTGGGGGAAGGCTTTCATCCGGTAGAATTTCCATCGTTGGGGGTTGTTCGAGACTGGCGAGCCGGTCTTTCCACAAAGCAATGCGGGCTTCAGATGGGGTTGATTGTAATGGAACAACACTGTTCATGAAGCTCTTCCTTGACTTTCGGCGGCTGGGTGTAGGTGTATGACCATGTAGAGGGTGCCTCTCATCTGATGTTTGACGGAGTCACTCTTTCTTGCTGGCTACCGTTCTTCTTATATCAGGGGGAGCGATACCCGCCAGGATATATAGGCTGTTGGTGTTTGTTGGTTTTAAACAACCTGTGATAAGTCGGCAGCTTGCATTCAGAACAGCATCCATCTTCTTAGCATGAGTAGATCTTTCCCATGCAGGGCAGGCATATTCGGAAGATGAATCATTGTGAGAAATACTGTTTTCATAATACCAAGTTGTTTGATCTATGTACCAACTTAAATATAGTCTAACTGGAATTCCGTGAGGTTTCTTAGAGACAGAAGGCAAAATTCAATTAATTGACCACTTACGGTCATTAATTGGCAGCGGGGTGGGATGTCCATTCATGAGCCTTCCTGCCACGAACATAATTGGGGCAGAGTTGGAAGGCAGCGAGATCCCCACCAGCCACCAGCATCCCACCCGGCCATCATTAAATGGCCCCCCAGTCACCAAACTTGCCATGTATGGGAGCATTAAATTCCACCTGTAGAGTCATTGATGGCACAGAAGAAGCTATTTGGCTCAAGACCAGGCCAGCTCTCCACGGAGTTCCAGTCAGTTCCACTCCCCCACTCAACCCCCATAGCCCTGCAGGTTTCTTTACTTCAAGTGCCCCTCCAATTTCTTTCATGAATAAACAAAGAAACCATTCTCTGCTCATTTAGATACTAGTGATTTTGTGGTTTGTAAAATCCCTTTGAACCATGATAAGGACAGATACCTGTTTATAAAGAATGTTTTTATGATTTTTCTACACACAATGGGAAACTCTGTTATCCGTGAGTTCCCCCTTAAGCAACAGTGATCATTTTAAAAAGCATTTTATTAAAATAACAGAAAAAAAACTCCACAGAACCTTATGCTCAGAGAACAGAGGAAGATTTGCTGCTTTTCAATGTTTGTTGCCCATTAAGAAGCTTCTGGCGCATGTTTATGATTTCACTACAAATAGAAAAACAGAACAAACTTTTCCCCGGATAAATAAGATGAAAAGTTAATTACAGATGATTATCCGTAGAGTCTTTGCAGATCACACTCAGACTCCCTGTTCTGGTGTCGATCAACCAACAGGATCGGAGAGGAATTTTCCATATTATTTTTTTCCCTTATTGGCTGTGGCTTTTACATTCAAAACATTCTTTAAAAACGGGTTTACAATTGTATTAGCCATAATGTACAAAGGCTATCTTCCTTTCAGGTTTGAAAAGAGGCTGGAAGTTTTGAGCCAAAATTCGGCAAGGATGTATCGAGACATCTGTCCTTATGGTTCAAAGGGATTTTACAAACCACAAAATCACGAGTATCTAAACGAGCAGAGAACGGTTTCTCTGTTTATTCGTGAAAGATTTTGGATGGGCACTTGAAGTAAAGAAACCTGCAGGGCTATGCAAACTGTGCCGACTGTGAGGCAAAGCGAACACAAACTGTGCTGCCTGTGGGGCAAAGCGAACACAAACTGTGCTGCCTGTGAGGCAAAGTGAACACAAACTGTGCCAACTGTGAGGCAAAGTGAACACAAACGGTGCTGCCTGTGGGGCAAAGCGAACACAAACTGTGCTGCCTGTGAGGCAAAGTGAACACAAACTGTGCCAACTGTGAGGCAAAGTGAACACAAACTGTGCTGCCTGTGAGGCAAAGTGAACACAAACTGTGCCAACTGTGAGGCAAAGTGAACACAAACGGTGCTGCCTGTGGGGCAAAGTGAACACAAACTGTGCTGCCTGTGGGGCAAAGTGAACACAAACTGTGCTGCCTGTGAGCCAAAGTGAACACAAATGGTGCTGCCTGTGGGGCAAAGTGGACACAAACTGTGCTGACTGTGGGGCAAAGTGAACACACACTGTACCGACTGTGGGCAAAGCGAACACAAACTGTGCCGACTGTGGGCAAAGCGAACACAAACTGTGCCGACTGTGGGCAAAGCGAACACAAACTGTGCCGACTGTGAGGCAAAGTGAACACAAACTGTGCTGACTGTGAGGCAAAGCGAACAGAAACTGTAAGATAAAAAGCAAAATACTGCGGATGCTGGAAATCTGAACAAAAACAAAAATAACTGGAAAAACTCAGCAGGTCTGACAGCATCTGCGGAGAGGAATACAGTTAACGTTTCGAATCCGTATGACTCTTCATCAGAACAGAGGGAATATAGAAATAAGGTGAAATATAAGCTGGTTGAGGGGGTTGGGACAGGTAAAGCTGGATAGAGGGCCAGTGATAGGTGGAGACAAAGGAGAGATTGACAAAGGTGTCATAGGCAAAAGGACAAAGGGGTGTTGACGGTGGTGATATTATCTAAGGAATGTGCTAATGGAGACATGAAAGGTAGCAAGTAGGACAAGCTAGTGGCAGATGGCCCTAGTGGGGGAGGGGTGGGGGGAAGGGATCGGAATGCACTAAAAGGTGGAAATAAAATAATAGATTAAAATAAATTTTAAGAAGGTGGGAAAGGAAAAATATATATATTTTTAAATTATAAATTATTGGAAAAAAGGGGATCGGAGAGGGGGTGGGGGTGGAGGAGAGAATTCATGATCTGAAATTGTTGAACTCAATATTAAGTCCGGAAGGCTGCAAAGTGCCTAGTCGGAAGATGTGGTGCTGTTCCTCCAATTTGCGTTGAGCTTCACTGGAACATTGCAGCAGGCCAAGGATGGACATGTGGGCATGAGACCAGGGTGGAGTGTTGAAATGGCAAGTGACAAGGAGGTCTGGGTCATGCTTGCGGACAGACCGAAGGTGTTCTGCAAAGCAGTCAGCCAGCCAATGTAGAGGAGACCGCATAGGGAGCAACGAATGCAGTAGACTAAATTGAGGGAAGTGCAAGTGAAATGCTGCTTCACTTGAAAGGAGTGTTTGGGCCCTTGGACGGTGAGGAAGGGGGAAGTAAAAGGGTAGGTGTTGCACCTTTTGCGGTTGCATGCGAAGGTGCCATGGGAGGGGATTGAGGTGTAGGGGGTGATGGAGGAGTGGACCAGGGTGTCCCAAAGGGAACGATCCTTGTGGAATGCCACCAGGGGGGTGAAGGGAAAATGTGTTTGGTGGTGGCATCATGCTGGAGTTGGCGGAAATGGTGGAGGATGATCCTTTGAATGCGGAGGCTGGTGGGATGATAAGTGAGGACAAGGGGGACCTATCATGGTTCTGGGAGGGAGAGGAAGGTGTGAGGGCGGATGCGCGGGAGATGGGCCGGACATGGTTGAGGGCCCTGTCAACCACTGTGGATGGAAAACTTCAGTTAAGGAAGAAGGAAGACATGTCAGAGGAACTGTTTTGGAAAGTGGCATCATCGGAACAGATGCGACGGAGGCGAAGGAACTGAGAGAATGGGATGCAGTCCTTACAGGAAGCGGGGTGTGAGGAGCTGTAGTCGAGGTAGCTGTGGGAGTCTGTAGGCTTGTAATGAGTATTGGTGGACAGTCTATCACCAGAAATTGAAACTGAGAGGTCAAGGAAGGGAAGGGAAGTGTCAGTGATGGACCATGTGAAAATGATGGAGGGGTGGAAATTGGAAGCAAAATTAATAAATTTTTCCAGATCCAGACGAGAGCATGAAGCAGCACCAAAGTAATTGTCAATGTACTGGAGAAAGAGTTGTGGAAGGGGGCCGGAGTAGGACTGGAACAAGGAATTTTCCACATACCCCATAAAGAGACAGGCATAACTGGGGCCCATGCGGGTACCCATAGCTACACCTTTTATTTGGAGGAAATGAGAGAAGTTTAAGGAGAAATTGTTCAGTGAGAGAACGTTCAGCCAGACGGAGGAGAGTGGTGGTGGATGGGGATTGTTCGGGCCTCTGTTCAAGGAAGAAGCGGAGCCCTCAGACCATCCCGGTGGGGGATGGAGGTGTAGAGGGATTGGATGTCCATGTTGAAGAGGAGGCGGTTGGGGCCAGGGAACTGGAAATTGTTGATATGATGTAGGGTGTCAGAGGAATTGCGGATGTAGGTGGGAAGAGACTGGACAAGGGGAGAGAGAATGGAGTCAAGATAGCAAGAAATGAGATCCGTGTGGCAGGAACAGGCTGACACGATCAGTCCAAGTTATGTCTGAGTCTTTATGGTGTCTGTCTGGTGATAGACTGTCCACCAATATTCATTACGCGTTCAAAGGATCATCCTCCGCAATTTCCGCCAACTACAGCATAATGCCACCACCAAACACATTTTCCCTTCACCCCCCCTGGTGGCTTTCCACAGGGATCGTTCCCTCCAGGACACCTGCCCACAGTCGGCACAGTTTGTGTTCGCTTTGCCTCACAGTCGGCACAGTGTGTGTTCGCTTTGGCCACAGTCGGCACAGTTTCTGTTCGCTTTGCCCACAGTCAGCACAGTTTTTGTTCGCTTTGCCTCACAGTCAGCACAGTTTGTGTTCGCTTTGCCCCACAGGCAGCACAGTTTGTGTTTGCTTTGCCCACAGTCGGCACAGTTTGTGTTCGCTTTGCCCATAGTTGGCACAGTTTGTGTTCACTTTGCCTCACAATCGGCACAGTTTGTGTTCACTTTGCCTCACAGTCGGCACAGTTTGTGTTCACTTTACCCCACAGGCAGCACAGTTTGTGTTCGCTTTGCCCACAGTTGGCACAGTTTGTGTTCGCTTTGCCCACAGTCGGCACAGTTTGTGTTCGCTTTGCCTCACAGGCAGCACAGTTTGTGTTCACTTTACCCCACAGTCGGCACAGTTTGTGTTCGCTTTGCCTCACAGGCAGCACAGTTTGTGTTCGCTTTGACCACAGTCGGCACAGTTTGTGTTCGCTTTGCCTCACAGGCAGCACAGTTTGTGTTCGCTTTGACCACAGTCGGCACAGTTTGTGTTCGCTTTGTCCACAGTTGGCACAGTGTGTGTTCGCTTTGCCTCACAGTTGGCACAGTTTGTGTTTGCTTTTGCCCACAGTCGGCACAGTTTGTGTTCACTTTGCCTCACAGTCGGCACAGTTTGTACAGCCATGCAGGTTTCTTTACTTCAAGTGCCCCTCCAATTTCTTTCACGAATAAACAAAGAAAGCATTCTCTGCTCGTTTAGATACTCGTCATTTTGTGGTTTGTAAAATCCCTTTGTACCATGATAAGGACAAATGCCTCGATTCATCCTTGCCAAATTTTGGCTCAAGACTTTCAGCCTCTTTATCAAACCTGAAAGGAAGATTGCCTTTGTACATTATGGCTAATACAATTGTAAATCTGTTTTTAAAGAAAGTTTTTATGATTTTTCTACACACAATGGGAAACTCTGTTATCCGTGAGTTCCCCTCATGCAACAGTGATCATTTTAAAAAGCGTTTTATTAAAATAACAGAAAAAAAACCCCACAGAACCTTATGCTCAGAGAACAGAGGAAGATTTGCTGCTTTTCAATGTTTGTTGCTCATTAAGAAGCTTCTGACGCATGTTTATGATTTCACTAGAAATAGCAAAACAGAACGAACTTTTCCCCGGATTAATAAGATGAAAAGTTAATTACAGATGATTATCTGTAGAGTCTTGCAGATCACACTTAGACTCCCTGTTCTGGTATCGATCGACCAACAGGATCGGAGAGGAATTTTCCATATTATTTTTTTCCTTTATTGGCCGTGGATTTTCCACTGTTTATTTTGCCTCTCCCAGGACATTGTTACGTTCTTCTCTTCAACATAAATGTACCAATCACACACAAAGATTGGAGAAATAATAATGTGGGCTCTTTATTTACAAATAATTTTATATACACGTAGGCTAGGATTTCCCAGTTGGTGAGCGGCGTCGGGGCCCGCTCGCCGACGTGTAAAATGGCACGGGATGACGTTGGGCGGAACTCCCGACATCACCTGGCCCCTTTAAATTTTCAGGTAGGTGGGGGCTCAGCAGAATTAGCTGTGCACCTGCCAAATTGACAATGGCCAATTGAGGCCATTGACAGAGTCATTAAATGAATTAATGGACTTGCCCGTCCAACCTTAATGTTGGCGGGCAGGCCAGGAGCCCTGTCGGGCATTAGAAAAAGCATGAAACCTCATCCATGGGCGGGATGAGGTTTCATGTAGCTTTTAAAAAATGTAATTAAAGTGCATTTAAAAGTTATGGACATGTCCCAACTCATGTGACAGTGTCACCAGTGTCAGGGGACATGTGAGGGATTTTTCTTTCTCTATTTTTCAGATTTTTTATTGTACAGCCGATTTCCCTGAGGCGGCACTGAGCCTCAGGGAGATGAGTGCGCTCTTTCGTGCCATGCGCGAAAGGGCGCACTCTTGGCTCAGGGAATCCCCCCCTCACCAACACAGGAAGTGCATAGCGCTTCCTTGCAGATGTCACACTGGGCAGGCCTTAATTGGCCCGCCCATGTAAAATGGCGGTGCGCCCCAGATTGGGGGCGCCGATCGGAGGCACGCCTGCATGTGCCTGCTCTTACACACCCCCCCCGACAGGGGGAAAATTCTGCCCATAGTATTTACTCAGAGACTAATTAAATGCATCTGACTTCTACTCAAAGTCAGATGCATATCTACTCCTGCTGCTTGTTGACTGACTACAAGTCATGGAACTAATACATCTCTTCCTGTCAAGGTGGTCATGATTGACAACAGTTTAAGACGTTCATCCCTAAAGGTATGTATACATCATATCAAAACATGGCCCCTTTTTTTTCTAAAATAAAGGTTTACCCTTAAAGAATCAAACTATTTACATTGCAACAAAGGAAAATAACATTGTGTCTGAATGAATCATTATACAATAGCAATAGATTTACAAGTCTCTAAAATGTATCAGCAGTTTGCTTATTCGTCCAGTGTTAGTTATGGTGAAATAAAAAAAAGAAAATGCTGGATAAACTCAGCAGGTCTGACAGCATCTGTGAAGAGCGAAACTTCTTCTGAAGTAGGGTCATACAGACTCGAAACGTTTCTGTTTCTCTCTACACAGATGCTGTCAGACATGCTGAGTTATTCCAGCATTTTCTGTTTTTCTTTCAGATTTCCAGCATCTGCAGTATTTTGGTTTCATCTTAATCATGGTGATTGTTGCTAGGGTCTGCTGTACACTCTCAGAATGCTGGATGGAGGTGCTTTGTTTGTGTTGCGTTTTAGACCGTGTTGTGTTTGCAATAGGATTACTTGGTATTTGTGGTTATGGTATTGTTCTGATTTGGCACCTATTTCTTCACACTGTTGTGTCGTTCGGGGTTCATACTTAATACAGACTTGGTCCTGGACATATGCTGATGATTTCTGCTGGTTTCCAGGTGCCATCGGTTGGGTGTTGTGCCTAAACATTTTGCCTGATGTTCGGGTTGGATAATTCGTTATCTGCATGCAGGTCATTTTTCATCTTCTCCTGTTTTTTAAACATTGCATCATGTACCCCTGGGAGCATCAGTCAGTGATGTCTGGGGAGGTTTGTCCGCACTTGTCTGCTGAATAGTAATTCCACACTGATTATGCAGTACGATGAAGTGTGCACATTCGGAATGGGTGTACATTTTCAGTTAAAATTGTGCTGCTCAGTCTGTTGGCAGACGATCTGCGTTGCAGGGTTAGGTGATCATCTCCCAGTGTAAGCATGGGGTTTCTACTGGTGCTTCCTGTGGTCTGTGGTCTTTGTCATTGGATGGAATCATCCCAGATTTGTACTAAGTGCAATAGTGGGCGGGTAGAACGTCGTTTTACACCTCGACCGCAATGGCGGGTTTTCACACCTTATCGTCCCAAAGCCGTCGTATTAATTATGCATTCCCAGGAAACACGCCGTTTCCACAGCAAGCGGACACTCATTAGCCCGCCATGCTATCACCTCGCCACTTCATCACGCCAGGCGCCATATTTAAAGTCCAGCCACGCGCACACATCTCAGTGCTTCCAGCCCAAGACTACTGCAGGGAAGATGCCCACAAAAGGCAAAAAGGCTGCAACCCCCAGGTTTAGTGACATGTCACTGGAACACCTTTTGGATACCGTGGAGCCCCATCATGATGTCCTGTACCCTCCGCTCTGGCCGCAGGATGGGCTGCAGTTTATGGTTTCCTGCATTTCGGTGCAGTTCTCCACATTGTCAGCTGTACCTCCCAATTTGGTATCATCCATGAAGTTTGACACTATTCCTACAATTTCAAAGTCCACATCCCTTGTTTATAAATCACTGTGATGAACAGTGGTTCCGGAAGACAACTCTTGCCAATTTCTGCCAATCCGAGACTCTTCCCTAAACTCCTATTCTCTGTTTCTATTTAGCTTTAATCTTTCAATGTATTTCTAACTCCACACCTTTGTCATGTGTTTCTCATGTGATACTTTATCAAAAGCCCTGTCTATGCATTCTGTTATATCTTCAAAGAATTCAGTAAGGTTGGTTAAGAAATCCTGGATTCTGGGTTTATAGTAACCTGGACTAGTTCATCTCCCTTTTTGAAGATAGCGTCAGAGAAAGTAGGCACCAAGAAGAAACTATCACTTATTCAACAGGAGAAAAATCATCCAATGAATCACTGTCGATCACTGCAGCACTCCTTAATGTCCATTTGTGGAATATTGGCAGAAGCCATTGCATCTTGGAGCGGGTTGCTGAGCTAACTACTGAGGAATAGGGAAAATTTCTGACAGGTGCCACTTTGCTTGCAAAAGACGTAAGCACTCATACTAGAAGATCCTCCATTGGAAATATTCTCCTGTGGTGTGGTACAGGATGATCTAAAGTGCTAAGGAAGCAGGTTAGAAAAAAAATTAAGCCTATTGTTTCTGATATTGCGGGAATTTGCTATTGCATGACAGGTTAACTCCTGAAGGGAGAACAATTTCAGCACAACATTGGTGCATTCCAAATCCTAACCATTCATTGAGTAAAAAGGTTTGTCCTCCTGTCACCTCAGGTTCTTTTGCCAATCATCTTAAACTTTGGCCCTTTTTTTAGCGACGCTTCAGCCATTAGAAACAGTTTCTCTTTATTCATTCTATCTAAACTCTGCATAATTTTAAACACCTCTATCAAATCTCCCCTAGTCTTCTCTACTCTAAAACAACCCCAACTTCTCCAATCCATCCACATAACTGTAAACTTTAATCCCTGGAACCATGCTGGTAAATGTCACCTGTGTCTTCTCCAAAACCTTTGCACGCTTCCTGGAGTGTTGTGCCGAGAAATGGACACCATGCTCTAACTGGGGAGACAGCAATGTAATGGTAATGTTGTTGGACTAATGCTAACCCTCTGAGGACATGTGTTCAAATCCCACTACAGCAGCTGATGGAATTTGAATTCAGTTAGTAAACCTGGAATATAAAACTAGTCTCAGTAATGGAGACCATGAAACTACCTTTGATTGTTGTAAAAAACCCATCTGATTCACTAATGTCCTTTTGGGAAGGAAATCTGCCATCCTTACCTGGTCTGACCTACATGCAATTAAAGAGCCACAGCAATGTGGTTGACTCTTAACTGCTCTCTGTAATGGCTTAGCAAGCCTCTCAGTTCAAGGGCAATTAGGGATGGGCAATTAGGGATGGGCAACAAATGCTGGCCTTGCCAGCGGCACCCACATTCCATGAAAGAATAAAGAAAAAACTGGGGCTGAGTTAGTTTTTATATGAGTTTAATATAGCTTGTGTTTTCAATTTCTTTTTGTTCAGTTTTCCCAAATTTATCCATCCCTGCTAGCTTTGACTCAGTGGTAGCAATCTTGACTTCTGACCCAGAATTACTGAGGGAGTGCTATATGGTCAGAGGTGCCGTCTTTCGCATAAGGTGTGAACTGAGTCCCTGTCTGTTTTCTCCTGCCTTTACATGCAAAATATACCATGACACTATTTTGAAGAAGAGCCGGGGAGTTCAGAGTTCATAGTTCAGGAATTTAATAGTGACAAATGTAGTACAAATTCAACCACTATCATTTGCCACCACAGTAAAGGTACTAATGTCCAATTTTAGTTCACAAATATAGAAGTGCTTGAAATAACACATAGCAGGTCAGCCGTCAGATTCATTCATTTTAACCCCCGAGTTCTGGTCAATATTTATTCTTCAATCAACATCACAAAAACAGATTATCTGGTCATTGTCACATTGCTGTTTGTGGGAGCTTTCTGTGCATAAATTGGCTGCCATGTTTCAAAAGTACTTTTGGCTGTAAAGCATTTTGGGACATCCTGTGCTCATGAAAGACACTATATAAATGCAAGCCTTTCTTTTATTTATAACTATTAGTTTTCTAAAATTACTCCAGCTGATGTCACTCTTTCTAGAACTGGGGGAGCCTCTGCACAGTAATAAACCAAACCAAATGAATTAAATTTAAGTGGAAGTGAGTTACTTGAGAGCCAAAGTCAATGAAACCATTTTCATGCACGTCTGACCTCAAGTATGGCTCTGATTGGCTATTCCCCCCTCATAATATGCATTATTAATTGAAAAGTTAAAATGAATGAATCTGACTGCTGACCTGCTATGTGTTATTTCAAGCACTTCAATATTTACGAAATAAAATTGGACATGAGTACCTTTACTGTGTTGGCAAATGATAGTGGTTGAATTTGTGCTACATTTGCCACTATTAAATTCCTGAACTATGAACTCTGAATTGGCACTGGCACAACTCAGCTCCACCTCAGGTTATGTTCCACGCCACAGCTGGCTCATACCGGTTTTGGTAAAAATAGACAACAGACTCGGGCCTATAATTTCATTGGGTCAACTGGTTTACTCAATCTCCTACTGTTGTATTATCACTGCTGATCACCATGTTGTGTTATGGTGCCAGCGATGGTGTCTCAATTTGAGAGTTTGAGACTTGTATGTTTAAATGTGAACCATTTATTGTTAATCTTTAACAATGTACAAATCCTAGGTTACTGTCATGCATGGTGCTGCTACGTCCATGCAGGCTGGTTTCAGGGCATTCTCTCTAGACTGTTCTCTTAGTATATTACCATTTGAATCTATACATCATACCATGGGTGGTGCTATTCTCCAGCCATATGTTAACCCTTGCTTTGCCAAGCACCTTTACATTACAATGGCATACAGGCACATACTACAACATCCTCCTTGCTTCTCAAAAGAAAACTTTCTTCCCTTCTGATGGAGTATAACAATACAATCTTTACTTGCTACCCGTTCACACCCCACCTCAAGTCTCTGACTTTATGAATTCAGACAGTCTTGAAGCTTGATGGTTCTTTCACATTTTGGCCTGTCATGTTTGGAGGAATAAATGCAGTACTCTGTGTTTCTGGTACTTGGTTACCTCCATTTGATCTGCTTTTTGTGCTCCTTCAAGTTGCATTTCTCTTTATTAATAACTCGTCTGCTTTTTTCAGACACTATGCCTTTGTCCTGTTCTTTTTGAAAGGAATGTGCACTCTGTTCGTTCCTAGAGTGGACTCAAATTTTCTTTCATCATGCTGTGTGCCATGTTCTTGCTGGACGAATATGTTTCACAAATGGAACCTTCATTTCCACTTGTTTCGCAATTTCAACCAAACTTTTGTTTGTTGTTTTATTTGCAAATCATTTTGCAAGCTTATGAATCTTTTCATTCAGCTCAAAGGCTCTCAGTGTCCCTGAGACATCCAGTACTATTTCTTCTTCTAGTCCCTTGCGCTTCAGTATCAGGTTTACATTTTCCAATCTCATTTTTGCCTTTTCTTTCACTGTCTGCTACAAAGCTTTGTCCTTGCATTTTAGTTTCACTGTTGGCCAGGTCTGTTTCTGACTTGTTCCTGTTCTGTAATTGTGCTACTCTTGGCTTTGTTATCTGCTCACAGCTTGGAAAGTTCTATGGCTTTTCCTTTCAATGTCTCCTCTTTGCCATTCAACTGCTTCTTCAGCTCTTCAGTCTGTTTCCTGTAGCTTTTGGCTTACTCCTGGAATATTGAGAACTGCTGAGTCTGCTCTGTCAACTGGTCCTTTCGTCTGTTCAGAGTGACGTTAAATTCATTTGCCTTTTCTTCATAATTTTCCAAACGAATAAGTTTTGACTTAAGGGATTCTTATAGCTGACCTTTAAAAAGCTCACTTGCTTCTTCTTGAGGTGTCCTGTCAGCATAGTCTCCTTGAGTTTCTTATGCTGTTCTTCTAGTCCACTGTTTAAGACAATCTTCATTTCTTCATGTTGCTGAATGGTTACACATTCCTTTTGCAATTGATCTTGAAGGACAATCAGCAGTTCTTTCAACTGTTTATTTTCTTGTTGACCTTTTGCCAACTCACTCTGGGCTTCAGTGCATCGTTTTGTTGCTACAGATAATTCTAACACAGCTTTTTTGGGAAGTGATATTGAACATTCTTTTCAGTTCCTCATGTTTCTCAATGGCTACATATTGATTCTTCAAGGAGTCTTTCAGGGTCGCAATTTCTTTGCATGCCTTTCCTGCCTGCTGTTTTGCCTGGCTGTATATCTGGTTGTGTTTTCTTAACTCCTGCTTTGCCAACTGTGGAATTGAGGGTCATTATTTCCTTCTGATACCTTTGTGTCATCTCTGAAATTTGTCTGTTCAGATCTTGAACAGCTTGGTTCATTGAAGACTTCAGTTTATCATATTATGCATTTTCAAAGGCATTTACTCAGCTTGAATCTTGCACTTCAAACCTTCCAGTTTAGCTCTGATGTGAACATTTTCCTGTAGAACAGCTTCATTTTCTTTTTGCACGTTTTGCTTCTTTTGAATTACCTCAGGTCGCTTTCCTTCATTCATAGCGATCTACTCACTCTGTGTTGCTATCTGTCTTCTTTGCTCTGGGGTCTTTTGGCTCCCTCTCCCTGGGATTTTCTGTCACTCTCTCCTTGATGTCTTTTTATGACCTCTCTCTGGAGTCTCTTGCTCTCAATGCCCTATTGGGAGTTGCCCTCTCCATGGAACCTCTTGCCCTCGGCACTTTATTGGGAGTTGCCCTCTCTCTGGGGTCTCTTGTAATTTTCTGTCCATGGCTTTTTTTTTCTTGTAATTACTACTTTAAATGTTGTTGCCCCTTTAAGGCTGTCAATACAGTAACTGTTTTTTTCACTCAGGCTATCTGCAGCCTGTTAGTTCCTCAGTCTGTGATTTTCCTGAGCTTATCTCATTTTGGTGGAAATCCGATGATTGGTGGCCTTTTTTTTAAACTTCTAAACTTTCAATGGTAGGAGCATTTTTTTTCTCTGCGATTCTTTCCTTTTTTTAAATGTATTCTTTTATGGGTCGTGGAAAATTACGAAGAGAAGCAGAATAGATTTAACGGCACTCTGAACAAACTGAAGAACCAGTTGGCAAAGAAGATGCAGCAATGTTCAAGGTTCCAGGAGAAGCCAAAAGCTACAAGAAGGAGACAGAAGAGCTGAAGAGTCAGCTGAGTGAAACAAAAGAGGCTTTGGAAGGAAACGTCGTGGAATTTTCCAAAATGCAAGTGGGTGATGAAGCCATGGGTAGCTCAACCCCTGAATGGAACCAAGTTGAGACTTCGCCTGAGAGAAGTCTGGCCGACTGTGAAGTTAAAATGAAGGACGAGACTAAACTGTGTGGTAGACAGAAGAAGACAAGATGGAAGATGAATCAGAAAAGACAATGAACGAAACCCCACACTACTACAGGTTGAACACCTTCAGAATTACTTATGAAGTGCTGTCTGGTACTTCCCAATTTGGAGGGGAAGGTAGGGAACAGTCAAGGGAATCAAAAAGTGACTCATGATTTGCATAGTTGAGAGCCAGAATTTACTGTAGGTCAAACAGTATTTGTACAAAACTTTGGTGGTGGATCGAGTTGGTTACCTAGGGCAGGATTTCCAGCTCAGCATGCGGGCACGCGCCCGACACACACAAGCGTGAAATAGTGTGTGATGACTTCGGGTGAGCGTCCAGATGTCATCACGCACTTGCATGATATTTCGGTCGGCGGGCGCATGCGAGAGTCAGCAGGGTGCCCGCCGACATTTAAGGGGGCTATTTAAGCCTATTATTCGAGTAATTAAGTTGAATCTTTCACTCCCATCCAACTTTATGGTTGGCGGGTGGGCAGTTAGGCCAGGCGGCCTTTGCATTTTTTGCAAAACCTCATCCACGGGCGGGATGAGGTTTCCAACAATGACTGAAAGAAACAATTAAAAAAATTTAAACTCATTTTTCACATGTCCCTGTTCATGTGACAGTGTCATATGTGGGGACATGTTTTCCCTATTTTTCGAATCTTTGTTTTTCATTTTAAAGAACTTCAGCTCCCTGAGGCAGCTCTGTGCCTTCAGGGAGCTTTCACTGAGCGCACCCCCTCCCACCCTCACCCCGGCAGCACTGAGGCTCCCAATGCATGTTTCACACTGGCTGGCTGTTAATTGGCCAGCCAGCGTGAAATTGCAGTCAGGGCCCGATCGCAGGCGGTGGACCATTTTGCGGCCGTTCCTGGGCCAGCCCGCCCGACGAGGAGAAAATCCTCCCCCTAATGTAATAGTTTCTGTGACCAGACCATTCTTGTACCACGTAGAAGTGGAGGGCCGGATCACCTGAAAACAGGTGGATCATTTGAGAAGAAGGGAGGCACCCCAACAAGCTGATGTTCCACCTGTAACCATTGTAGAACCTGTGGTCCTTGTTGCGATTGATTGAACCAAGGATAGACATACCAGATGCCTCTGTCTGAGGTGCTAACACTGAACTGCCTGTCCCTAAGGAGGTACCTGATGTTGCTGTGATTCCAGAAAATGAAGATTCAGTAAGAGATTCTAAAGTCGTGGAGCTACAATGTTCCACCTGGATCAGGAAACCACCTGAGAGACTGAACTTATAATTTCATAACCTGTGTATATACTTGTAATGTCATGAATGTAGTTGTTCTTGTAAGTACAAGTTGTAAAAAAAATTTAAAGGGTGAGGAATGTAGTAACTGTAGCTTTAAGGAATGTAGTGACTGTAGCTTTAAGGTTTATTGTACAGTTTAGTATCATGCGACAGCATTAACAAATCAGCCCTAAGCACGGGGAACCCTAGGGGTGGAGCTTTTGCCTAGTTGTGGATTTTGATGGAAGCAGGTAACTGCTGCTGAAGCCCAGGAAATAAAGTTCACTGTTTTTATGAGAAGCCTGCCTGGAAAATTATGTCTATAACACGAGGCCAACATTTGTTGCCCATCTCTAATTGCTCTTGTACTGAGTGGCTTGCTCGGCCATTTCAGGGGGCGATTAAGAGTCAATCACATTGCTGTGGGTCTGTAGTCACACATAGGCCAGGCCAGGTAAGGACAGCAGATTTCCTTTCCTAAAGGACATTAGTGAACCAGATGGATTTTTACAACAACTGATGATAGTTTCATGGTCACCATTACTGAGACTAGGGGTGGAAATTTCCATGCCCCTTGGCGGTAGGTGTGTTTAGCAGCATGAGTAGACAATATGGCAAGAATACCAAAAATTGGTTTCACGACGTCATGAAACTGGTTTGTAATCATCTACTCTGCCCTTCACTGGTGGGCCGCCGACGTGTTTCACAACTGAACATAAGTGACGTGCACCTGGCAAGCTGCACTTCACTCGGGACTTCGAGGTTTATTTGCCTACCTTGTTTCGGGCAGCATTGGTGGTCATCAGCGCCAGGCTTCACAGACAGCACCACCACTTTTAGGGGAGCTCATGGGCAGGCCTCTACCCACTAGATTAGCTGTGAGGCGGGGATGACTTTTCAACGCCTGCAGGGCTAGGGTTTGCTTAATGAAGGGGGAGAAGTAGCCTCAGGCAAGAGAAGAGGCTGCAGGGCGAGGGCTGCACTGGAGAAGGAGGGTATCCCAGGGTGTGTTTGGGGGAGGGGTGTCAAATGTTGATCTGTGCAAGTGGCCTCAAGAGGGTGAGGGCTGAGGAGGCAGTCTCCAGAGGAGATGAGGCCAGATGAAGATGTGAGTGAGTGTACGAGAGAATGAGTGAATATGTCCCTTGAGCTGGCAGTGAGTGAGATGCCAGCGAATGTGTGATGGGCTTGAGTACATGAGTTTAGAGTAATGAGATGGTTGTCTTATCCTAGCGACACAGATGAGATCACTCATCCTCTATCTCCATTGGATGACCAACGTTTGTGCAGCGCTGGCACTGGCCACCTCTGTCACCGCCTCCCAAGCTGCAGTGGTGACACAGATGGGTCTCCTGCTGCCAGAGCTGGACTAGAGGACATTGCGGCAGGGTCGAATCGTGTCAAGAAGACATCTCAGGGATGTATCACTAAACCTGGGGGCTGCAGTCTTTTTGCCTTTTGGGGCCTTGTTGCCTGTGCAGCAGTCCTGGGCTGGAAGCATGAAGAGGTGTGTGTGTGACTGCTCTTTAACTCTAGCACTTGGCTTAAGAAAATGGTGAGCAAATCAGAGGCCGCCAACCATCGAAAGCGTGTTTCCTGGGAATGCATGATTCAGGTTTGGGATAATACGGTGTGAAAAGCCGCCATTGTGGCCGGCAGGTGAAGCGTTCTTTTTCCTGCCTGCTAACACACCTAGTGAATTTAAATTCCACCAGCTGCTGTGATGGGATTTGAACCATGTCCCAAGAGCATTAGCCTGGGCCTCTGGGTTAATAAATCAGCCACAGTACTACTGCACCACCATCTCCCCCAATTACCTCTGTAGGTCCTTTTTTTGAACGCCCTGTGCTTTGGGAATTTCAGCAGGCGTGCTTTTTTTCAAAGTTGTTAGCTGTCAACTCTGCAGGGGATTCTATACCAGCAGCAATTTGTTCCCCTGTACAAGAGGCCAGGGACACAACTGAAAAGGGTTCCCTTTCTCTTAAACTCTGCAGGATTTTTCATTTTCTTTACAGTGCTCTGCAGGTTCTTTTCTCTGCAGGCGTTTTTTTTTTAAACCTCAATGCAGCACGGCCACCACTGCTGCAATCTGCTGAGCCTCTGGGACCACCACCTATTCTACAATGTAAGTACAGCTTGTTTTTGGCATTTTTGCTCACTGTCTCATGAACTGTTCAGGTCCTTTGACTCTGTGTCACTCCAGGTCTTGCAATTTCTATAGTGTTGCTCATCCTGCTTGTGATTCGAGTAGTAATTCGCTTTGCGTCACTCAGTTTGTAGTTGTGCTCACCCGTCTTTGTGATCTGAGCAGGTGCCTCACTTGGGGGTCTCGCAATGGACTTCCATGCACTCTGGTGGATCCCTTAACTTCTAAGTCTGTAGCTAAGCATCTTCAACTATTTCTTCAAGTTTTCTTCTTAGGTGCACATCTCTCTGGTCCGGTTTCAGCTGCTTTTAATTTCTTATACCTTGGGACCCTGTTCTGGGTTCATCGTTTTAAATGCCACCTTTCATAGCCCGGTTGCTACTCACCATGTTGCATTATCACTGCTGATCACATGTTGTGTTATGGTGCTGGTGTCTCAATTATGAGATCTTGAGACTTGTATGTTTAAACGTGAACCATTTATTGTTACTCTTTAATATGTAAAAATCCCAAGTTACTATCATACATGGTGCTACAACCTCCAGAGGCTGTTGCCAGAGTGTTCTCTCTAGACTGTTCTCTCAGGCTATTACCATGTGACTCTATACATCATACCGTGGGCAGTGCTACTCTCCAGTCACATGTTAAATACCGAAGAATGATCTCAAGTTATTCTAATATGTGAGCCAGTATCTGTACTTTACTGCCAGCCTAAAGGCTCAATTGTATATTCATTTCCAAAGGCTAGACTTATAGTCCCTTCAGTACAGAAGGCTAAGGAGTAATTGAGATGTATATGATGATTAAAAGATTTGAAACTAGTTCCTCTGGTGGGGTGGGGAGTCCAGAACAAGGGATCGTAACCTTAAAATTTAGAGTCAGGCTGTTCAGGGATGATATAAGGAAGCACTTCCTCACACAAAGGTTAGTGGAAATTTAGAACTCACTCCCCAAAAAATAGTTGATCAATTGAAAAATTAATTGATAGATTTTTGTTAGGCAAGGGTTTTAAGAGATATGTGACCCAGGCAGGGAAATGAAGTTAAGGTAGAGATCGGTGATAATCTGACTGACTTGCAGAACAGGCTTGAAGAACTCAAAGTTCCTATGCTCCACCTTTGGTTATTGAAGTATTTTTTCCTGACAATTTTGCATGTTTTTGTCAGCTATTTTGTAACAATGGAGGTTTGTTTTTGTAAGGCACCATCCTGCATTCCACAATGTGTAGCTGACCTTTGTGCAATGTTCCACTGAGTTACAGCCGTGTTGCATTTGGGAGGTGCTGAGTATATTTAGACAGGGATGAGAACAGCCCAGGGCTGGTTTGACTCAATCTCAGTGTAATATTGGCAGGAGCATCACAGAAGAAGAATGGGCTGCAGGACTTTAAAGTATAAGCACTTATATTGTAGAAAAGCAACCTAGACACATTCAGCGTGTGTACCTTATGGATACAAGAGGTCATTAATTTATCATTGCCGGCCAAAGGGAAATTGGACTCCTGAAGTTTACTCCTTGGTTAAAAGGTTTAAGCAGGTTCTTACAGTTCAAAGGAATAAACTTTGATAACATTTCATTAAAAATCAAGATCGTGTTTGGATAAACTGGAGAATGTACATGACGCAGAATTCCATTCCCTTCTACCCCCATGCACACACAAGTCACCACACTTTCTCAATGTCTGCAGAACTTGATGTCATTATCCATGATTCTTGGTCAAAGACAATGGCCTGAATAAACCGGATAGGAGCGGAATCTTCTGCTCCCACCAGCAACGGGAATTATGGTGGGCGGGGGCACTTAATTTGGCGTGAATCAAGACGTTAATGGTTATTGTTTTCTGATTCCTCGACGTCAATTAGCTGGCATTAGCAAGATGATGCCTCATCATTCTGCATTGAGGAGAGCTGGCGATGGGACATATGATGGTCTCATGCTGCTGCTCCCTGTTGGTTTATGCCTGAAAGAGTCTGTGGTTGGGCTGCCTTATTAAGCAGGTGTCAGGGTGACAGGAAGGCATCTCGAGGTAATTTGGAGTTCCAGCCATTGTCCTGGTGAGGCCATGGGTGAAAGTATTACGCTAGGTAAAATTGCCTAAGGTTGTGGGAGAAGGGAGTGCTGTTCAGGCTCTATAGCAGCCACATGTCGCCAATGAACTTCTTGGGGCCCCGCTCCCTCTTGCAGCATGCTGCTGCACAGCCTAGAGCTGTGCCAATCATGCGTATGAGGCCAATAACCAAGGGAGGGTTGCCTGCAACCTGCATTCTCCACACCTCTTTGACTCTGTCAATGAATACATTTGAGAACTTAATTAACGACAGGAGGCTGACCCCACCCACCCCAGGCATGACTGTGCATATAGAAATAGCATCTTATTAGGCCACACGCAAGGAACCCCCATCAGTCAATTGTTAGCTTGCCCCATGAGCCGAGACACTATATATAGAGAACACAGCCTTATCATATTGTGAGGGCTTTAAGCATTGTGCATTGTCAGCCATGACCATTTATTTTTGATTAGTGAGGCTTGGAATGTGCATCTAGCTGCTGTCCAGTAACCGTTCCCCTTGAATGGCCAGGAGCATACCAGAATCGGCATCAATCCCCTGGTGGCCAAAGAAAGCAATTTTTTAAAAATCAGTCCCATAATTCGTCATCAACAACCACCAGGAATTGGAAAGAAACTGCAACTCCTATCATTATGAAGCATTGTCATAAACAGTGGAAAATCCACAGCCAATAAAGGGAAAAAATAATATGGAAAATTCTTCTCCGATCCTGTTGGTTGATCGATACCAGAACAGCGAGTCTGAGTGTGATCTGCAAAGACTCTACAGATAATCATCTGTAATTAACTTTTCATCTTATTAATCCGTGGAAAAGTTCGTTCTGTTTTGCTATTTGTAGTGAAATCATAAGCATGCGTCAGAAGCTTCTTAATGGGCAACAAACATTGAAAAGCAACAAATCTTCCTCTGTTCTCTGAGCATAAGGTTCTGTGGGGTTTTTTCTGTTATTTTAATAAAACACTTTTTAAAGTGATCACTGTTGCATAAGGGGAACTCACGGATAACAGAGTTTCCCATTGTGTGTAGAAAAATCATAAAAACTTTCTTTAAAAACAGATTTACAATTGTATTAGCCATAATGTACAAAGGCAATCTTCCTTTCAGGTTTGATAAAGAGGCTGAAAGTCTTGAGCCAAAATTTGGTAAGGATGTATCGAGGCATCTGTCCTTATCATTGTACAAAGGGATTTTACAAACCACAAAATGACTAGTATCTAAACGAGCAGAGAATGCTTTCTTTGTTTATTCGTGAAAGAAATTGGAGGGGCACTTGAAGTAAAGAAACCTGCAGGGCTATGCAAACTGTGCCGACTGTGAGGCAAAGTGAACACAAACTGTGCCGACTGTGAGGCAAAGCGAACACAAACTGTAAGGTAAAAAGCAAAATACTGTGGATGCTGGAAATCTGAACAAAAACAAAAATACCCGGAAAAACTCAGCAGGTCTGACAGCATCTGCGGAGAGGAATACAGTTAACGTTTCGAGTCCATATGACTCTTCATCAGAACTGAGGAAATATAGAAATGAGGTGAAATATAAGCTGGTTGAGGGGGTTGGGACAGGTAAAGCTGGATAGAGGGCCAGTGATAGGTGGAGACAAAGGAGAGATTGCCAAGGATGTCATAGACAAAAGGACAAAGGGGTGTTGACGGTGGTGATATTATCTAAGGAATGTGCTAATGGAGACATGAAAGGTAGCAAGTTGGACAGGCTAGTGGCAGATGGCCCTAGTGGGCGAGGGGTGGGGGGAAGGGATCGAAATGGGCTAAAAGGTGGAGATAAAACAACAGATCAAAATAAATTTTAAAAAGGTGGGAAAAGAAAAATTTATTTTTATAAAAATGATAAATTATTGGAAAAGGGGGATAGGAAAGGGGGTGGGGATGGAGGAGAGAGTTCATGATCTGAAATTGTTGAACTCAATATTCAGTCCGGAAGGCTGTAAAATGCCTAGTTGGAAGATGAGGTGCTGTTCCTCCAGTTTGCGTTGAGCTTCACTGGAATATTGCAGCAGGCCAAGGACGGACATGTGTGCATGAGAGCAGGGTGGTGTGTTGAAATGGCAAGTGACAGGGAGGTCTGGGTCATGCTTGCGGACAGACCGAAGGTGTTCCGCAAAGCAGTCAGCCACTCTGCGTTTGGTCTCTCCAATGTAGAGGAGACCGCATTGGGAGCAACGAATGCGGTAGACTAAATTGAGGGAAGTGCAAATGAAGCGCTGCTTCACTTGAAAGGAGTGTTTGGGCCCTTGGACAGTGAGGAGGGGGGAAATAAAGGGGCAGGTGTTGCACCTTCTGCGGCTGCATGGGAAGGTGCCATGGGAGGGGGTTGGGGTGTAGTAGGTGATGGAGGAGTGGACCAGGGTGTCCCGGAGGGAATGATCCCTGTGGAATGCCGCCAGGGGGGTGAAGGGAAGATGTGTTTGGTGGTGGCATTATGCTGGAGTTGGTGGAAATCGTGGAGGATGATCCTTCCGACTAGGCATTTTGCAGCCTTCCGGACTTAAATTGAGTTCAACAATTTCAGATCATGAATTCTCTCCTCCACCCCCACCCCCTTTCTGATCCCCCTTTTTCCAATAATTTATAATTTAAAAAATATATATATTTTCCTTTCCCACCTTTTAAAAATTTATTTTGATCTATTATTTTATCTCCACCTTTTAGCCCATTCCGATCCCTTACCCCCACTCCACCCCCACTAGAGCAATCTGCCACTAGCTTGTCCTACTTGCTACCTTTCATGCCTGCATTAGCACATTCCTTAGATAATATCACCACCGTCAACAACCCTTTGCCCTTTTGCCTATGACATCTTAGGCAATCTCTCCTTTGTCTCCACCTATCAATGATCCTCTATTCAGCTTTACCTGTCCCAACCCCCTCAACCAGCTTATATTTCACCTTATTTCTATATTCCCTCAGTTCTGATGAAGAGTCATACGGATTCGAAACGTTAACTGTATTCCTCTCCGCAGATGCTGTCAGACCTGCTGAGTTTTTCCAGTTACTTTTGTTTTTGTTCAGATTTCCAGCATGTGCAGTATTTTGCTTTTTATCTTACAGTTTCTGTTTGCTTTGTCCCACAGTCGGCACAGTGTGTGTTCGCTTTTGCCTCACAGGCAGCACAGTGTGTGTTCGCTTTGCCTCACAGTCAGCACAGTTTATGTTCGCTTTGCCCCACAGTTGGCACAGTTTGTGTTCACTTTGCCCCACAGATTTCCACCAAAATCAGAAAAGCTCAGGAAAACCACAGACTGAGGAACTGACAGGCTGCAGATAGCCTGAGTGAAAAAAACAGTTACTGCATTCACAGCCTTAAAGGGGAAACAATATTTAAAGTAGTAATTACAAGAAAAAAAAAGGACAGAAAATTACAAGAGACCCCAGATAGAGGGCAACTCCCAATAAAGTGCCGAGGGCAAGAGATTCCATGGCTTTTAATATCCCTATTTGAAATCATGGCATTGGATCTTCCATCGAGCCCCTTAAGAGTAAGGCTTTTGTTCCCCCTAACCATTAATTAGTATTCACCTTGCTGAAAATTCATTCCCTTTCCCTAATTAAAGTTGGTATATTTTCCTTTCTCGCACTCCCTTACAATCTACGCATACCACGCTGTCGGCTTCCTGTGATGTCACTTTGCCAACGTCTCCCGGAATATGTCCAGCCAGAGTTGGGAACCCTATCTGGAGGGCGCAGTCCCCTAGAATGTAAACAGAAAGCAGCTGTTGTACATGATCTGTTTGCACACAGCCATCTTAAATAAACGCTTTCACGCACACAAATACACACACACACACACACACATATACACCACACACAAATACACACACACGCACACAAATACACACACACACACGCACACACACACATATACACACACACACAAATACACACACACACACATATACACACACACAAATACACACACACACATATATACACACACACACACACAAATACACACACACATATACACACACACACACATATACACAAACACACACACACACACACACACATACATACACACACATACACGCATGCACATCGTGAGTCATCTAGTTTCCTCATGTTTCAGTGTGCGAAACATAACATCTGACGACGAGGATCATGAGTAATTTAAACCCACTGGCCCTTTCCTGCCGTTGCCGGGCCAACCTCCCATGCTAGATGGTTTTCTGGGTTCGACAGCTACTTGCTCTCTCCAGGCATGGACAGTATGGGTGTGGCTGCACTCCGCAAGAAGGCGATACTTGTGCATTGCTTTGAAGCAGAGGGCCAGAGTATATTTGAACAGCAAAGGCATGACACATTCAACTCCAATAAGGTGGTCAGTGCTCTTGAGAAATACTGTGGTCCGAGAAAAACTGTGATGATTCAACGCTACACACTACACGTTCCACCAGAGATTCCAGGGTAATGGTGAACCTATCAAACATATTGTGACAGCATTAGGTCAGTTGGATACATGCAAATTTGTCAAACTGACTAATGAACAAATCCATGACAAACCAAAGGAAAACAACTTCGATCCCACATACTATGGAATGCCCACTCAAGGAGGATGATGGTTTGACTTTGGAAAAAACAACAACCTTGGCCATCTGAATCAAATCTGCCATGTTAGGTTCAAAGATGTTACACAAAACTGCACCTTCAAGCTCAGGATCACTGTGAACAATGTAACCTCATTTCAACACGGAAAACTGATCTTACACACAACTGTACAAAGCTGGCAGGTGCAGCCCATTCCTAAACAAATATGAGCCTGGTGTCAATGTGTTGGCATTCGATTGATTGGCCAGGCATACCAGCTGGAATGGCACACCATGGCTGGAATGTATTGGCACGCCTCAGGGGAATCTGGTTTTCTTGGTTGTGGAAGAAACAATGTTGTGTCTTTTGTTCATTATTTATTGAATGTTGGTGTTAATGTCCAGTTTATACTTGTTATTTCGTGGGACATGGCTGAACGTACAGGCTCAGCTCTCTCTCCCTTTGATGCATTGTAAAGGACATTGTCCGAGATCATTCTCAGCGGAGGTGATTGAAATGTTGTAAGTGGGCTCAAAGCCTTGTAAGGATTCTGCCAGCCAACACCATGTGGACTATACTGATCCTGTCTGAAAGGTACCTCATTTATTTACCTTGACTTACTGTCTCCACCACCCACCTCCTCAACCCCTACCACACCCAGGATACCCGAGTCTTTCCACTTCCTACTCCTCCATACACCTGAACCCCAACTTTTCAACCCCAATCCTCCAGCCCCCCTAACCCCCACCCCGTCCCTAACTCACCCTTGCCAGTCCCGATCCTCCATGCAAGCTGCCATTCTCCTGCTCCCCTCTCTTGTGCAGTAGAGTTCAACACAGAAAACTGATCTTACACTCAACTGTACAAAGCTGGCAGGTGCAGCCCACCCCTAAACAAATATGAACCTGGTGCCAGGAGGTTCCTGTGCGCCGTTGACTCAATCTTGAAGGTAGGACATAATTAAAAAAGAGTTTTAATACACTGAGTATTCATGGCATGCAGATGTACTACAAGTGCCACTCCACCACAGGCTGACATCACAACCACGCTGCTGACTTTATCTCCGCATCTCAACCCACCATTGGGAAATCGAAATTTCAGCCCTTGCCTGACTCAGTCATCCTGCAGACCACGTTACCCTCTCTTACAGACCAGATAAAATTACCCACATCCCTCCCGTGTGTCTTGTTATCACCATGGAGCTAGAGCCCTAGATAAACGCTTACCACTCAATGTATATAATTAATAATCTCTGGCAATTCTGTCAATAACCATTCTTCAATAGTGATTCATGAGGAAGTGGGGGTTAATTAGCTCCTAATTATAGGAAAAGACTGCACGTGCCAGATTTTGTTGAGCTGGCAGTTGCTATTTAAGGTGCTCATGATGGATGCCAGTGAGCTTTGTTTTGGCATCCGGGGTTTGCGAGAAATATTTGTTTCATCGCACTCTGAGGTTTAGAAAATTGCCATGTGGATGGCTCAGTGCTCCCATTACTCACCACAGATTATCTGGCAATGGATTTTGAAGTCTATTTTGTAACCGTGTGAGTAATTGAAATGACTCTGACTGTATAGCCTGAGATTAAAAAATGGCTCAGTGGGAAATGCTGTCTGTTTAAGGGGCTTTTTTTTTTGTTTTTCCTGAACCATTAACCAAAGTGGTCCTATATCAAAAGGTTGTTGCCTTTAACTTGGAGTCTACCAGGACTGCGGAGTGTTGTAGAGATGCAGGGGTTGATTGCGCCTCATGAACACCTACCTCTTCGTAACACAGAGGTAAAAGAGGTGAACACTCTCTGTGCTTGGTCTTTGTTCTGTGTGCGCCTCAGCCACAATCTTGGGTGGGGGGTGAACAAGAGTTGAGGTGTTGTACTGATAACAGGTATTATCAGATAAATTTGATTTTAAAAGTTCAAAGCAGCATTTGCCTCCTGCTGTTGGAGTCATACCCAGCACAAAGGAAGATGGTTGTGGTTGTTGGAGGTCAGCCATCTTAGCTCCAGGACATCACTGCAGGAGTTCCTCAGGGTAGTGTCCTAGGCTCAACCATCTTCAGCTGCTTCATCAATGACCTTCCTTCCATCATAAGGTCAGAAGTGGGGATGTTCACTGATGATTGTACAATGTTCAGCACCATTCGCAACTTCTCAGATACTGAAGCAGCCTGTGCCCAAATGCAGCAAGACCTGGACAACATTTAGACTTGGGCTAATAAGTAGAAAGTAAAATTCATGGCATGCAAGTGCCAGGCAATGACCATGTCCGACAAGAGAAAATTTAATCATTTCCCCCCGACATTCAATGTCATTACCATCACTGAATCCCCCACTATCAATATCCTGGTGATTACCATTGACCAAAAACTGAACTGGACCAGCTATACATTTGTTTTTATTCATTCATGTGTTGTGGACATCACTGGCTAGACCAGAATTTATTGCCCATCCCTAAATACGCTTCAGAAGGCGGTGGTGAGCTGTCTTCTTGAACCGCTGCAGTCCATATGGTGTAGGTGCACCCACAGCGCTGTTAAGAAGGAAGTGCCAGGATTTTGACCCAGAGACAGAAAAGGAACGGCAATATATTTCCAAGTCAGGATGGTGAGTGGCTTGGAAGAGAACTTAGTGGTGTTCCCATGTGTCTGCTGCCCTTGTCCTTCGAGATGGCAGCAGTCGTTGCCTTGGAAGGTGCTATCTAAAGAGGCTTGGTGAATTCCTGCAGTGCATGTTGGAGATGGTACACACTGCTGCTACTGTGCGTCATTAGTAGAGGGAGTGAATGTTTGTGGATGGGGTGCCAATCAAGCAGGCTACTTTGTCCTGGATGGTGTAAAGCTTCTTCAGTGTTGTTGGAGCTGCACTTATCCAGGCAAGTGGAGAGTATTCCATCACACTCCCGACTTGTGCCTTGTAGATGATGGACAGGCTTTGGGGAGTCAAGAGGTGAGTTACTCGCCACAGGATTCCTAACCTCTGACTTGCTCTTGTAGCCACAGTATTTATACGGCTAGTCCAGTTCAGTTTCTGGTCAATGGTAACCCCCAGGATGTTGATAGTGGGGATTCAGTGATTTTAATGCCATTGAATATCAAGGGGCGATGGTTAAATTGTCTCTTGTTGGAGATGGTCATTGCCTGGCACTTGTGTGGCATGAATGTTACTTGCCATTAGTCTGCCCAAGCCTGGATATTGTCTAAGTCTTGCTGCATTTGGACATGGACTGCTTCAGTATTAGAGGAGTCGCGAATGGTGCTGAACATCGTTGCAATCATCAGCGAAGATCCCCATTTCTGACCTTATGATGGAAGGAAGGTCATTGATAAGCAGCTGAAGATGGTTGGGCCTAGGACACTACCCTGAGGAACTCCTGCAGTGATGTCCTGACACTGGCATGATTGACCTCCAACAACCACAACTATCTTCCTTTGTGGTAGGTATGACTGTGTCTATAAGATCAGGTCAGAGGTTGGGAATTCTGCAGTGTGTTATTCACCTTCTGACTCCCCAAAGCCTGTTCACCATCTACAAGACACAAGTCTGGAGTGTGATGGAATACTCTCCACTTGCCTGGATGAATGCAGCTCCAACAGCACTCAAGAAGCTTGACACCATCCAGGACAAAACAGCCTGTTTGATTGGCACCCCATCCACAAACATTCACTCCCTCCACCACTAGCGCATAGTAGCAGCAGTGTGTACCATCTACACGATGTACTGCAGCAATTCAACAAGTCTCCTTAAATAGCACCTTCCAAAACCACAACCGCTATCAACTAGAAGGACCAGAGAAGTAGATGCATGGGAACACTACTACCTGCAAGTTCCCCTCCAAGCTGCACACCATCCTGACTTGGAACTATATCACTGTTCCTTCACTGTCGCTGGGTAAATATCCTGGAACTCCCTTCCTAACAGCACTCTGGGTGTACCTACACCACAGGGACTGCAGCAGTTCAAGAAGGCAGCTCACCACCACCTTCTCAAGGGCAATTAGGGATGGGCAATAAATGCTGGCCCAGCCAGTGAAGCCCACATCCTGTGAATGAATAAAAATAAGTTTGACTGATTGTTCCTGACAGTGCCCACATACACTGGGCGTTTACATCTGCAAAAATGGACAGCATTGTTAAAAAATGTGCATTGAAAGTGATGATGGGTTTAGGATGGTGATAAAAAAAATCTTATGTTTGTAGTTCAGTATGGTTGCATTGCATTAACTCATCAGATGTTGAACAATATTAAACTTAGCATAACTCAAAGTTCTCCCATGTATGGGGACAGAATTAACTCAGACATTTTGTATCAAGGAGCACAGAGTTTCCCTTTGAATGTGGAACAACTGAAGAATAAAGGATCTGTTTGATGGTTGTAGGTTGCCCTGAGGTAAGCTCATATTTCCCCTTTTCATTTTCAGATCAAAAACACCATTTTCCTCCAGCAAAGTCACCTGTGATAAAACATGCCATGTTTTCTTCACACATCAACACCTGGAATTACATTGCCAGCTGCTGATTAAACGATGGCCAAACAGAAAAGAAGTAGTATTTGTACCTTGATGAATGCCTGCCGAATAATTTCAATTTGCCAAATGAAAGGAACGCTTTCTGGATATCGAAAGCTGGAACATTCCTTTCATGCTTCATTTGAATGGTCGGCCTTTGAGGTGGCAGGAATCAGGTGGAAATATAAAGCAGACCCAACTAACTATTAATTAGCAATGCTGGCACTCAGGCTGGGTTCATGTCCACTGATGATCCCTAATGGAGCTGTGGGTCATGAACTGGGGGTTGGGCGGGGGGAGAAAGTCATTAAAGTTAAAAGTAGCTGAACCACATTGGTCATTCAACTTCCCCTCTAGGGTCAGCAAAATGAGGCAAAATGGTTCCAGTTCTGGGGGCGGTTGATGTAAGCTGCTCTGTCAACTTGGCTCCCTTCATAAGAGGGTAAAATAGAAAATGTGTTCCTCTATCTTCAGGGATCCAGCCTACTGCTCTCAGTCTGGATGTTTTACTTTGTTAAAGGTGCTATGTATCATTGCTTGTGGTGTATAAGTTGACCTGGCATTTAAGATGACCCCTTTTTTTTGACATCAGAAATCAGCTTTAGGTCTACACTCTGCATATAAGTCGACCACCCTTTTCTGCTAAGAAATGCTATACTCGCATTCAGAGTCGGCCTCAAATTTTCACCTCAGAAATGCATGTTTTACTCACCTATAAGTCAGCGCACAGGATCGAGCAGGTGATACGGGCCATGTTGCCAAGAAGATACTCAAGAGTTTAAGGCATGTCCACATAGAGAGGATCGTACGATGAACAGAAATGGGTCCTCTGGCAAAAAGAGTGAAGTAGGAAGCTGGTTTCAAGCTAAAAGTCGTAACATTTGCTAACTCATCAAATAACAGCACTGCGGCGAGGGTTTCATTCTTAGTGAAAAGCTAGTGTGAGAATGGAAGAAGAAGGAATTGCCCTGACGAAGATGCCCAAGACCAGGTGCTCCATGAGAACAGGGTCCAGCCACTGGCCTCATCTGGAGAAGCAAGTGTCGGAATAGGTCCTCTACCTGATGTTCTCCTGCCTCATAACAGATGGACGCATACCTGTTGTAGCTGCTGTTCCCCCCACATTAAGTGATTAAGAATCTGTTTGGCCAGGAACTAAGATGAGATGGAGAGCCTAAAGCAGCAGTCATTCAGTGCTGATGTCAGGAAGGTCTTGTGGTGAAGTGATGCATCTCCAGCAGGCCTCATAGGGCTGAGTCCCAAGGCTCATCATCTGACTCAAAGTCAGCAGGGGTCTGGTCTCCAGCTGTCCTCCGAGCGTCAGAGACCTCGGCTGTCACTGCCTCCACCGGCTGTGGATTGGTGTTTGTGATGTGCTCACCAAATTGTGAATTCCAGCCTATTCTGGAACTAAGTCCCACCAAAGTGCGTGTGTCTGCGCTAGTGGAGGGTGCAGGCGAATGCAGTGACAGAGGATACTTCAGCTCCCTCCTTGGAGGTGGCCTGGGGGCTGGGGTTGGGCCTGTGGAGGATGATATCCTCCCCCTTTTCTTTCTGGTGCCTGGAATAGAGAAAAGAGAGAACTCGTGATTGACAAAGCAGGATCATACATTAAAGATCACTCACAGTCAATTCTCACATATTGTAGATGGAGACTGGATGCACCCTCACTGGGTAGTTGGGGGGAGGCCGATCTCACCTTCCATGCAGGCACAGTTTGTCTCCTCTCCTGCCAGCTTAGCGGCCCATTCCTCAAAGCTACTGAGGGACTGCGGGCTGCCACCTCCCATCTTTGCCCCTTCTCTTTTGTTATGAGATATCTTGTCCTGCAGAAAGACAGAAGGATTGATTGTGACGCCAGTGGGTGAATAGGCAGTTCAGAAGTACGCATACCTTGTAGCTGCTGATCACTCCACATTAAGTGATTAAGAATCTGTTTGGCCAGGAACTAATATGAGATGGAGAGCCTAAAGCAGCAGTCATTCAGTGCTGATGTCAGGGAGGTCTTGTGGTGCAGTGATAGCATCCCTGCCTCTGAGCCAGAAAGTCTGGGTTCAGGTCCCACTCCAAGACTTGATGGTCATGGAAGGCATGTTCACAATGTGGTTAAGCAGGTTGATCATCAGCCTGTGAATCCTCCCTGATGGCAGGTGGTAAAAGAGTGGGAGAGCTTCCTGGTCAGCCATTCTGCAGAAGACAACAGTAAACCACTGCAGTACTTTGCCTAGCATAACCATGCACCAATCTGATGAAAACCTATGGTTGCTAATGCCCACTTAGGGTGTGGTACCTGATGATGATCATGTGTGACATCCCTTTGTATGCTATTTAATTTGTTGAGCGACTACTTGGAAAAAAGGCCCAGCCCTATACGACAAGAGTTTAGTGCTGATGTCTCATCTGCTGGTTGTGTGTGACATCCCTGTGCATTTTCACCCTTAGACTGCCCGATGCCCTTATCAGAGTGTGAGTTTGCAGAGCCTAGCAGAGCACAGCAAATCATTCATTCTCTTCCTGTACCCAGACTGGTCTTTTTTTGGGCCCCATGGGCACTAGCCACCCCGGTGACCTCCTCCCAGCCCTCCGTGGTCAGTTGGGAGGGCCTTCAGCTCCCATCCCAAGGGAAGAGAACCTCCCACCTTTCCTGGACAGCCAGAGTCTCCAGGGAGGTAATGCTGAACTGTGGGGCCGAAGGTTGCTTTTTTCTCTTAGACATTTCTGTCCGGTGCTCCTAGCCTGCAGTGAGTGAATGACTGTCTGGGTGCCATTTAAATATGGTGCCAGGACCTTCGACCCCGTGAGGTAGTGGCAAGGCGAGCAACTTCCTGCCTGCCCCGCCACGAGATTCGCCGAGCTCCTCACTGACGCATAATTAATGAGCTGATCAGTGGAAGATCGCGTGTGTTCAGCTTTCCCGCCGCCCAGCGGGAATCACTCGGACTTTCCCACCTGCCACCAGCCTCAGTCTCCAGAATGGAAGGTTTCGCCCAAGGTGTTTTTTTTAATGTTATGCTGTAACCCAGTTGGCACGCATTAGGTCACCCCCCCTCCTACCCATGAAAAACACAGCCCAAAAGGTTCTGGGTTTCAAGCCCCATTTCAGGACCTGAACACAAAAGTCAAATCTGGCACTCCAGTACAGTACTGAGAGAGAGCTGCACTGATGGGGTGGGATTTTCTGGCTCCAGCACTAGCGGGCATCGTCGCAAGCAGGACAGGAAAATTTGGAGAGCCATTAAAGGTCAACGGGCTCTCCAAATTGACCTGTCCCGCCCGCGATGATCCCCGCCACTGTCGGGACCAGAAAAATCCCACCCTTTGTCTCTCTCAAGTGGTGCACGGCTGTTGAATGAGGAAATGGCTTGGACATAATACATGGTTGGGGAAGGCTGAATAAACCAGCTAGTCTTTTCCTGCCTGTTATTGTGGTGTCGGGGCTGGAAAATCCCAGCCAGGATATCTGGTCATTATCACATTGCTGTTTGTGGGAGCTTGCTGTGTGCAAATTTCCAGCTTTACAGGAGTTACTAAATTTCAGAAGTACTTCATTGGCTGTGGGCGCTTTATAATGCCTGGTAGTTGTGAAAAGTGCTATATAAATGCAAGTCTCTAATTTATCAGCCTGTCACAGGGGCAAAAAAACTCCTGAACCTGACTCCTTGGGTTATCAGGTTTAAACAGGTTCTTACACTTCAAACTTTGATAACATTTCAGCTTCCAAATATAAAAAAATCAAGATTGGAGCAGTACATGACAAAGAACTTCCTTCCCTTCTGTCTTGTTTCTTGTTTTAATGATGCACACAGGCCATTGGCATTGTAGCTGAGCTAACTTTATTGGTAACACATTTTCCTAACATGAACACATATCTTCAGTGTCTGAACTCTTATCAAGACAGGTCCCAATGTGTGCTATCTGACCTTCAACCCCAGGTCAAGTGACCCCCATATGTCGTACAGAGTACCATATAGTATCTAATACTGGAGTCCACAACCACAATCAGCTATTATCATGGCATTTCCTTTTTTAAAAAAAGCTTTTATACAATGCAAGCACACAAAGTCTCATCTATTCTTTCTTGCTCTGTTTTTATCAGTCTATTTTGTCTTTTACTCATCTCTGTATCTCTGTTTTTTTCACAATTCTTCCACTGGATGTTCTGAATTGTGTCAGAGGTGATTTTGAAAGACAAGGGGCCTTCTCCAGCTCCTTGGATAGTTTTCAGGACTTTCAGGCTTTGTCTGGTTATCTGTTGCTTCACTGGTGCGTTCTGGTTTTTGATCTTCAACTACACTTTCTGGGTCAGAGCAGGGTTGTGTTTCATTTGTTTTCCGTAAGAATTTCTGGTTTCTCCTGTACTGTTGTCCGTTTGGAGTCTGCACTATGTAAGACCTTAGATCACCTGTGATTCCTGTGACCACAGCAAGATTCCAGAACCCTTCATGCTGAATCCTCACTGTCTCTCCCATGTTCAGGTCAGGCAGAGATCAGGCGTCTCGATCAAAGTACTGTTTCTGCTTCTGCTGTCTCAGTTTGAGCAGGTCCTGCACGCTGTAGGTCACTAGCTGTGGAAATAACAGTTGGGGCACATTGGAAGCTAAGTTCTTAGTCTTCTCCCCATCAGGAGCTGTGCTGGAGATGATCCAATGCCCTCGAATGGAGTATTCCTGAAATCCAGCAGAGCCAGGTAGGGGTCTCTTCCTTCTGCCTTTGCCTTCTTCAGCAGGTGTTTTAAGGTCTGCACAGTACGTTCCACCATTCTGTTGGATTGTGACTATTTGGGACTTGACGCAGTGTGACTAAACTCCCAGTCCTGTGCAAATTTGTGAAACGCAGTGCCTGAGAATTGTGGGCCATTATCTGAGATGAGCGCTTCAAGTATGCTGTGGCGAGTGACAGGAAAATATAATAATTTTCATAATGTTACTAGTGTGTGCCTGTGTGTGTGGGGGCCTTAATTGAATTCAAGGCAGCAAGTCTGAAGGCTTTGATGTATCAAAAAGAGAAGCTAGGTTTGAAATGCTAACCAGGTAAACATGGCTAAAGTTTTAGAATGTGAAGTATAAAGGGAATATTTGCATTTTTAGATAAACCAGAGTAATTTTAATTTCAAAAGAGGTGGTGAAATGTTACACTTAGCCAGAAGAAGCCAGTTTGTTTATTTTTCCCAAAGCTTACTGATAAAAATTGGCACTATGAAAAATTTTTATTATTAGAAAAGTAGAGTTGCAAAGACATATTGGGTCAATGAGATTTACAATGAGAATGGTGGAGCGTACTGTATAAACCTGTATAAAGGAGAGAAGGCTGTGTGTAAGGGCAGGCATTCTAAGACCTAACAAGTGTGAAAAGCCTCCAGGCTCTAAGCCTCAAGTTGCTGTCTACACAAACTGAATTGAAGAAAACTCACTTTGAATTCAATTGTTCAGAGTATCATATTACTTTGCCTGGGTCTTTTAAAATCTGAGTGTTTTACTGCTGCCTTAATGGAGGTGTAACTGGGAGTTAGATTAACTATGGGAGCTAGGAGTTATCATAATAGTAATTTGTAAGCCTATGTATGTGCTTAAAATCATTTTTTTATTAATAAAGGTTTAACTTAGTTTTGTAAGAAACTTATAAGACTCGGTGGTCTTATTACTACTGAATTCAAGGCACGCATCTCGAAATAAATGCAGCTTGTAAAATAGTTGTGGCAGTTGTTTCAAGTTTCCCTCTGGGATTTGAACAGCTCAGCATTTACCATCCGCTGTGCCATAACAGCGAGCAAGAATTGATTTTATATGATTTATTACAGTGATGCTCTTATTATCATTTCTCAGCAGCACAGACTCAAAAGACTTTGAGTAATAATCTACTGCTAGTAGGTACTCATTGTTGTCAAATGTTAACAAGTCCACTCCAATTTTCTGCCAGGGTTTCTCTCAAACACTGTGTGACTGAAGTGGTTCTTTTTGTTGTGATTTACTGTACTTTTGGCACACTGCACATGTATTCACCATTTCCCCAATTTGTGCTCCCATTCCAGGCCAATATATTACATCTTGAGCTTTTCTCCTGCTGTTTCTATGCCAAGGTGACTTTCATGTATTCACAGCAGCATTCTTTCTGCTACATGAAGTTCCTCACAGAAGTTCCAGTACTCTGGTACAGCAGAAAGGGCTCCGCTCCGATGTGTGGGCCAGCCTGTTTGTACAAAATGCTGCAGTTTTCTCAGGTTGGCATTGTTCTTGGTCACTTTCCTGATCTCATCCAGTTTGGTTACAGCCACAGGTAAGTTCCTTGTCAGTATGTGAACCTGTGCTTCCCTTTCTATATCCTCTTCCTCCGTGATGGGTAGGTATGTACGTGACAGAGTGTCTGCGATGTACATTTCCTTGCCCAGTTTGTATTTAACTCTGACCTGGTACTTCTGCAGATGCATTAATAATCTTTGGATTCTTGGTGGTGCACAGTTCAGGGGCTTTTTAAGTGTAGCTTCCAAAGGCTTATGATCAGACTCTGCCTTCACGTCTTTGGCATAGATAAACTAGTGGAAGTGTTCTAGGCCAAATACAATTGCTAGTATTTTTTTCTCTATTTGGCATACCGCTGCTGTGATTTAGTCATTGCCTTTGAAGCGTATGTCACTGGTGCCTCATTTTGCAAGAGGACAGCTCCCAGGCCAGTCTTTGAAGTGTCCATTGAGATCTTGGCTGACTGACTGGCATCATAATACCTTAACACTGGTGCCTGGGTCAGTGTTCTCTTCAGACCGGTCAAAGCTTCCTGGTGACTTTGTTCCCAGTGCCATTCCACACCATTTTGTAGAAGTTCTCTGAGAGGTGCTGTCAGGTCTGACATGTTCGGAATGAATTTACCAAGATAGGTCACCATTCCCAAAAACTTTTCCAGTCTTTCTTAAATTCTCGGGGTGCCATGTTCACGACTGCTTCGATTTTACCCAGGTCCAGCTTCAGTCCCTCACTTGTTAGCATTTGTCCCAAGTACTTGCTTTCATGAAGACCTATTTTGCACTTTTTCTTCTTCAACTTGAGATCCCTTTCTCTAGCTCTGGCCAGCGCCTGCCTCAGTCTGTGGTTGTGTTTTTCCCGTGACACTCCCCAAGCCAGCACATCGTCGATATAGGTTTCCATGTCCTCTAACCCTTCCAACAGCTGCTTCTCCGTTCTATGGAACACCCCCAGAACTGAATTAATACCAAAAGGTAAGCGTAAAAACGTGTATCGCCCGAATGGCGTGTTGAAGTTACAGAAATAGGAGCTTCGTTCATCCAGCTCGACCTGCCAGAAGCCTGACCTCGCATCCAAGACTGAATAATATTTAGCATCAGCTAGCTTACACGTGATCTCTCCAACTGTGGGCAGCTGGTAATGCTCTCTCTGTACTGCATGGTTTAGGTCTCTGGGACCTAGACAAACTTGCAGATTCCCATCTGATTTTTCTACAATTACAATTAGATTGACCCACTTTGTTGGTTCTCCAATCTTCTTGATGATGTGAAGTTTCTCCATTCTATCCAACTCTGCTTTCAGTCGGTCTCTCTGCATTACTGGTATTTTCCTGGGCGGATGTATTTTGGGTGTCACAGTTTCGTCAATCTTGATGGTGTATTCTTCTTTTAGGCAGCCAATGCCCTGGAACACATCTTTATGCTTGCTCAGGATGTCATCAGTGGCGACAGTCATTATTCTCTTAATTAGCTTCAGATTTTCACAAGCTTTGATTCCAAGAATGGGTTTTGCAACAGTTTTCACTACTATGAATGGAGGTGTTTGAGACTGTTTTTTTCTGTAGCTCACTTTAAGTGTGCATTTGTCTTCTGCAGCAATTTTTTCACGTGTATAAGTAGACAGCTTCACTTTTGTTTTAGTTAGCTGTTTTTCTTTGCTTATCTTACGATACAGGCTTACGGGGATGACATTCGCTTGTGCACCTGTGTCAAACTTGAAATTCACCATCCTGTCGGCAATTTTTAAATCATCCCATTTGTTTTCTTTGGAGTTTGTTGTTACTGCACCAATGAAAAGTACAGTTTCAGTGTCTGTGTCAATCATGTGCATTCTCTTCGATTTACAAATCATAGCGAAGTGATTTAGTTTATCAAAGTTCTTATACTGCTTTCCGTAGGCTGGACAGCTACGTGGTAAATGCTCGGTTCCTCGTCTGCTGCATTTAAATCTTTTAATAGCAGTTTTGTTCTTTTTATCTTCAGGCCATCTATTTGTTCTTTCCAGGGGCTGTTTCTGTTTAACTGCATCTAACTGCCTGACTGTGCAGCTTATCATCTTCTGTCATCTGTCTAATCTGGCGTTTCGTTATCTCTGCCGCTTTGCAGCTGTGTGGGGGAGGGGGGCAAAGTAGTTACCTTATTTTGAATACCAGAATAAGGTAACTACATTAAATGAAGAAAATGAAGGATGATAGAGGAAGTAAAAGGCTGAAGGATTATCTGCATTAAAGGATAAAACTTGGTTTGCTGTGTGCTTGAAGATACTACTTTCTGCAAGACTGTCAAAATGGCAGGTTTTGACAGCTTGAGGAAACTGTACATTGTAATACTATTTTTCCTCAGAGATCGTATTCATAGAGGGGTGTGGTCACAATTAGTAAGACCATTCTGTGAACTGAATAAAGCAAGTAACTGGCTTTTCTCAGAATATTGCCAATATTTTGCACGTCTGTATTGGCACATAATGACACATATTTGAGGAATCTTTTATTTACTTCAAAATTTGCATGATGACTATGTGTCTAAATGTAGAAAAATGCCTGTTTGTTACTTTCCCAACTTCCTTTCCTGGTCCCCATTTTAATATTGGAAGTGCTTCCCTCTTCCCAGGTACCATCTCCCTCCTTTTCAAATTTGTTATCACCCACCCCCCTCCCCCCACCACTCAAACAACACACTCTTTGCCCATCATAAACTCTTGCCACTTCTCCAACCACCTTTCCCTCTTAAAAGTCCTTGAAGGTGTTGCCTCCTCACAGTTTTGGGCCCGTTTCCCCCAGAAACAGTTCGGAGGCAGCTACAGGGGCTGCCCGATGTGGAGGCAGGCTGGGTGGAAGATTGGCCTAACAAAAAACAGCCCTCCAGCCCACACCCCACACATCTCTTCACCAACCCCCACACACTGCCCATGCCCCATCCATGCCAACACATACCACCTCAGACCCCACCCATTCCCGATGGCTGCCCATACCCTCCATGCCAACCTGTGTCCCTCTACCCTCCTCATGGCCCTTTATGTCCCCTGTGCAAACTTAGTGCCAACTCATGCCAACCCATGTCCTTACACCCTCCATGCCAACTCACCCAGTATCCACCATGGGCAGGTCTCAGGGCCCGTGCTGAGATGGAATAAGATAATGTTCTAAGTGTCTATTGCAGACTTCATTTTTAGAATAAAGTGGTCTCATTCATAAAATCCCCATTCACTATATTTATATTCCTTCAACTATGTAATACCTTTTAAAATCAAACATTAATTACAAGTGCTTAATCCTTTATGAAAACACATATTTTAGTCAAATGCTTAATACCTTAGCTGGGATTATCTGAGCCCACTGGCGTCAGGCGTGTTCCGTGGCATGAGTGTAATATGGCGCAATCGGTTTCACAACGGCGTGAAACCAGATCGCAATCATCCGCTCAGCCCGCCAACAGCAGGCCATGTTTCCCGCCATCGGACATTGGGAAACTCATTGTCATCATCAGCATATCATTATCAGGCCAGCCCGCTGGAACCGTCCCCCCCACTGGATCGCCCATCTACCTCAGCAGGAAAACATGCCGACCTGTTTCACAACAGCAAGTAAAAGGGGTGCACTTGGCGGGCTGCACACCTTGAGGGGAACTTGGAGGTGAGTACACAGCAACAGTGTACAGCACTCACCAGGGTTGCCTATTGGACTTCAAACTTGAGGCGCGTTGGGGGGGTTGGGGGGTGTAGTGTCAAGTGCTGCCTTGCAGTTAAGGTGACTTGTGGGCGGGGGCAAGGGCAGCCCTGCCATTGAGGCGACTAGTTGGGGAGGTGGGGAGCAAGGGCTGCTTTGCATTGGCACAGACTGCAAAGTCATGAGCGTTTTAGTGGACTGCAGAATAGTCAGATGAATGTACACGTTGTACAATCTCCTTGCTAAAGCTGGCCATGGAACAGTCACTGGTTCAAGCTAACAGTGCAGCCAAGTAGCACAGGTTAGGAGAATGCCTGTGCCTGAGCTGAGATCACAGCATGCAGTCCAATGGGCAAAGCTGCAGCCAATCAGTCGGGTGGAGTGCGGCAGAGGTGAGTGGGATCTCGGGCAGCCATGCAGCTCACATAAATTCTGGCCATCCAAGTAGTGGCCAACACTCTTCGGGAAGTGTTAAGGAGCCTTCAGACTTAACCAGGACAGGCCTTAGTACAGGCATGCTAACCCAAGTGTCTCTCTCTTTCATCCTGCAGGAGGAATACATCAGGATCATGGAGCCTGGTGAACTAACTGCATGCCTGATGGCCTACAGGGGGCAAAGACGATGGAGGAGAGAGCGACTGAGGCTCCTGCCTGCGCAGAGGCAGGAACAGCAACCTCAGGAAGAATGGGCAGCTGGGGCTCCCACGCACACCACCAAAGAACCACAGCGAGCTGTCGTTGGTCGATGAGAAAGGAAATATTACAGGATAGGAAATAGAGAGGTAAGGGGAAGTAAGCTAAGAAGATAGCCAGTTGTCCCGTTGCCTACCAATACCCACAACAGACACAAAGGAGGAAGTCATGAAATGTTCTGACTATGTTTAACTTGTACCTAGAGATAAAAACAAAAAACTACTGCGGATGCTAGAAATCCAAAACAAAAACAGAATTACCTGGAAAAACTCAGCAGGTTTGGCAGCATCGACGGAGAAGAAAAGAGTTGACGTTTTGAGTCCTCATGACCCTTCCGCAGAACTGCTGAAGAACCAGTTCTGCTGAAGGGTCATGAGGGCTCGAAATGTCAACTCTTTTCTTCTCCGCCGATGCTGCCAGACCTGCTGAGTTTTTCCAGGTAATTCTGTTTTTGTTTTTAACTTGTACCTGATGTGCGTGCAGATAAATGTTAAAATGAAATTGTAAGCTTTGTGGGAAAACCAGGAAAGTATTCTTAGAGCATAGCCAGAATAAAATGAACTTTGTGCACGATTAATTACATAAGTTTGGTGGCCAGCCTGTTTTTTTAACTCCCCTGTTCTTTGTGAATTCTCTTTTCGAGGTCTCATAGACTGTTGTTCGTGTTCTAACTTAATGCAACATGTCTTGTAAAACTGTCTGTCTTGCATCTGATGTAATTATCTAGTTAACTTACTGATTACCTACCTATTGTGAGATAAGACTGCATGCACTGATAATAGTTGATGCGTAACTACCTGATTGTTACAAGATTATAACTCAGGTAAAAAGGATCAGATGTTATCTCATGGAATGAATAGTACATTGTTGGAAGAGATAAGGGACAATCAAGAAACTGTATGGGTAAACAAAATCAATTAGCTAACCTAGTTATAAGAGAATAAAGAAGGGCAAGTTAATTGGATCACTGTGTGAATATGCGGGAGTCACATAATTGTATTGTATAAATATTGCTTGTTGAACGCTGTATCATTGAGCAGATCCATTGTGTTCTGCTCCCAATGGCCATTGTACTGTTCAGCGCTAAATAAATTGTACTTTTTCCTGAAGTAACTTGCAGTTGCTGATTTATTCTTTGACATCGGCGCCTAGCTAGACACAGGGTTTATAGAAGCCACTTTTCATTCCTGCAGATGACCGAGAGCCAGTGTCGCCGAAGATTATGCATGTCCAGAGAACTGGTCAGTCACATCTGCCACCTGCTGCAGGATTTGGCGCCACTGGGACATGGAGGGCATCCACAGCCTATGACGAAAGTGACCTCGCTGCTCAATTTCTATGCCAGTGGCTCCTTACAGGGCTCCACAGGTGACCTCTGTGGGATATCACAATCCACCACCCACAAATGCATCCATGAGGTCACGGATGCCATCTTCACGAGGGCAACAACTTTGTGCATTTCGCCCGGGACCAGGGCAGCCAGAATGTAAGAGTGATTGAATTCGCCCAGATCCCAGGTTTCCCACAGGTGCAGGATGTGATCGGCTGCATTCATGTGGTGCTCAAGTCTCCTTCTCAACAAGGGGTTAATTACATGAACCATAAGGGCTTCCATTGTCTGCATTTGCAGCTGGTGTGCAACCACCAGAAACGCATCCTGCAGGTGTGCGCACGGTTTCCAGGGAGTGTGTACGACGCTTCCATCCTCAGTTGGTCACAGATTCTGGCGCCTTCCAGGGTCCACAGGGGCTGCAGGGTTGGCTCCTCGGGGACAATGGCTATCCGCAGAGGCCGTGGCTGATGACACTGTGCGGCAGCCTCAGACTGCAGCAGAGCGACGGTATAATGAGGCTCATGCTGCAGCTCACCCCTTGGTGGAGCAGACAATGAAGTTGCAGTGCCTGGACTGGTCTGGTGGAGCCCTGCAATATATTTCAGAGAGGATGTCATGCATCGTCCTCTTCTGCTGCGACCTTTACAATCTGGCGCTGCAACAGGGAGAGGAGCTGGCTGAGGAGGAGATAGAGGAGTTGGAGGTCTCATCCGATGAGGAGGATGTCGATGGTAATGAGAGTGAGCAGGTCCTTGAAGGCGACAATGATGGGGATGAGGCCCTCGCACTGGTCGGGCGAATCAGGCACACTCAGGAGGCCCTCATAGCTGCTAGATTTGTGGAGGATGATGACGACATGCAGTGAGGTGACCCCATAGCTCCTCACATTGCATTTGTGAATGTTTGACTCCAGTCTGGCTTATGGCAGCACGAATACCCTCTGTGAGAATGCTCCTGTGATGGAAACACAGTGGAGGCCCGAATAGTTGCTCAATTACAGGAGGATGATGACGACACGTGGTGAGGACACTTCATAAATCTTCACACAGCCTCTGGGAATGTCTGACTCCTGTCTGATCGAGGGCAGCACACATGCGGTCCATGATCAGGGTCATGTCATAGAGACACAGCCATGAAACTTTAAATGCACCTGATCCTTTGTCATCTTTCAGCACCTAATCCCTTCAGGAGCACAGCATCACTGGTCCCAGATGCTGAAGAGATGGGGGCCAGCCCCACCTTAAAGGCACTGAGAGCACACAGAGAGAATGACAGAACTCTGTGACGCCTGCCCACCACATTCTGGCAGCAATGACAAGCAGGTATCAGTAATGTTTCCAGAGAGTGTAAGGCTGGACCATCACTGTGGTCTGAAGGCCGCACAGAGCACAGGGAAGAGGCCCTGGACTGAGACACCTGCCTTTTATCTTGTGCAGAAAGGTTTCACATCTGAATGACACGAACACTGTTCATCATAACAAGGAGCCACAGGCAGGGAGACATTCTTGGGAGTTTATTGACACTAATGAACAGTATGTACAAATGATTAACATCCATGCCCAGGCTGTGCAACTAATTCCTCCACACCGCGGGGACTGGGCTGCTTTAATTGACCTTCTTAATCGCATTTTGGTTTGAGGTTTGTAAGTTTCCTTTAAATTTTGTCTTTGGTTTTGCAGTGACCCTAATTTAGGGGTTGCTTTTATTTTATTCCTCATTTTGTTAATTTAGTTTATTTGGTGGACTCTGAAAGAGTTAATTCTTCTTAACTTTCCCAACCCTGCCGCTAGGTCTTGGTGCTCCCTAGACATCCACAGCGGAGGTGGAGACAGCCTGCTGACTGTGACGCCCTGCCTGTGATGACCTTGGCGGGCGTCCTCTGGAGGGCCCAGACTTGGAGGACCCCGGCCTGCTCTTGGGGTCCTGCTGTGTGGCAGTGGCACCCTTCTCAGCCTGTGGAGCTGGAGCTACTGGGGTCACAGGAAAAGGGGATTCAGATGGGCCGGACACTCCTGGGTGTATGACCCCAGAATGTGCACCTGCTGATCCTCCTCCTTATTGGTGCCCAAGAGCCCCAGGCTGACTCCTTGAGGAGAAGGAGCAGCTGGAGTGAGATCGAGCAGCCCCGCAATCCCTCTCGCGTACCTCGCAATCTGAGGAGTGCAGCTGTTATCCCTTCCTGATGTTTCCGAGCTTGCCTTTGCAGCTCCAGCAACTGAGGTATGACCGAGTCCAGAGGCTCCTCATCTGACTTGGACTCAGCAGATTTCTGGCCTCCAGAAATCCTCCGAGTGCTGGACACCTGGGAAGTCCCTGCTGCCACCGCCTGCTGTGGATCAGACAGTGTGATGTGCTCACCAGATTGTGATCCTGGGGCTACTCTAAATCTAGGTCCCACTGAGGTGTGGGTGAGCACTGTGACGGGACTTCAGGAAGTTGCCTCCAGATTCCTCTTCAGAGGTTTCTTCAGGGCTTGACTGGATGCCCTGGGTCATGGACTCTGTTGGCTGTTTCCCAGATGTGCCTGCGGAAGCAAGGGGAGATAATTAGTGCATGGCAGTGGCCTATGAAACAGGACACATCACTCCCAGCATGGCTGTCTGCTGGATGTTATGCTGCTGGACCCTCACTTGGTAGAGCACCGCTGACCTCACCATCAACACAGGGCCGGTCCAGACCGTTGCCGGACGGCTGGATGAGAGCTCGCTCGTCATGGAAACTGTGTTTCCCGGGAATGCATAAATAATGTGGCGGATTTGAGACGATACGACATTCTTTCATGGAATGTGAGCATCCCTGGCAAGGCCAGCATGTGTGGTTCATCCCTAATTGTCTTTACTCAGTGGCCTGTTCAGCCATTTTAGGGTCCACCACGTTGCTGTGGGTCTGGAGTCACATGTAGATCAGACCAGGTAAGGATGGCAGATTTCCTTCCCTAAAGGACATTAGTGAACCAGATGGGTTTTTACAATAATTGATGATAGTTTCATAGTCACCATTACTAGGGGGAAGCAGTGGTGTAGTGGTATTGTCAATGGACTAGTGACCCAGGGTATTCCTCTGGGGACCTGGGTTCAAATCCCACCATGGCAGATAGTGAAATTTGCATTCAATAAAAAAAAAATCTGGCATTATAAAAGTCTAATGATGACCATGAAACTGTTGCTGGTTTGCTATCCTGTCCTGGCCTATATATGACTCCTGACCCACAGAATGTGGTTGTCTCTTAAATGCCTTCTAGCAAGCTATGCATTTCAAGGGCAATTAGGAATGGGTTAGCCAGCAATACCCCCATCCCATGAATGATTAAAAAAAGGAGTCTGGGAAGAGTGTCCAGCAGCCTGCACTGGAGTGCTGCTTTGGGAGTTCAGTGAGGAGGGAACAAGTTGATCCTTTGAGTATGGTCAGGTAAATATTTACTCTGGACTTTGTCACAAAAATCCAGAGAGTGCTCATCGACTTCTTCTGGGACAAAAGGCTGCACTGGGTCACTGCTGAGGTTCTGAGTCTCCTGCTTAGGGAGGATGGTCAGGTGCTGGTGTGCCTACGCACCCAGGTGGTGACCTTCCACCTTCAGGCCTTGCAGCGATACCTTTACATTGAGCCCCCTCCGAGATGGTGTGCCCTGGCGATGTATTTCTTCCGCCAGGTGCACGGCCTGAATTATGAGGTGCAGCTCCTGTTTGTAGACCTGAGGGGCCTTCGTGGCTCCTTGCAGGCATTGCCTGTCTTTTACCAGAACCTGATCAAAGTCTGGAACATGGTTGCCTCGCGACGCAGCTCTCCCCCATCAGGAGGAGCGGCTATCGTCAGAGAGCCACTGCTCAGGAATCCGCCCCCTCCGTCCATTTCAGTGGCTGGTGGAGAGGAGGGCTGTGGCTGCCGGGGTGACCAGGATTGGGGATGTGCTGGGTGGCAGAGGAGTGGGCTGGATGTTTCTGCAGGAGTTGACGCGTCGTGTGTCTGTGGACGTCCGGCTCGCGGCCAATGCCATCCAAGACCTCAGGACGGTGGTGCTCAGACCCAAAGTTGTACTGGGCCTTGAGGTGGCGGAGGTGCGCGGCGGTCTTTCGTCTGAGCGTACCCCTGTTCGGATGGAATTCCACATTGGCCCCAAGCCCCAAACCCTCCCTCAGGAGCTGGTGCCCCGCAACCTGAGCCTCGCGGAAATGCCCTCCGTGCCCTTTAGCACGGCGCGGAGGGGTTTCCTGTACGGGCTGCTGCTGCATACCCTTCACTTCCTCACCCTCGCCCGGCGCCCGGACACAGCCTGATGTGCCTTGTTGCTGTCCGGCGGCGGAGGTCCCCGTTGGGAGGCCCTCTACGGAGGTGCACTCCCACTTTCCATCGGGGGCCTGGGGTGGAGGGTGTTGCACGCGGCAGTCCCATATAACCGCAGGATGTGTCAGTTCACAGACTCCCAAGAGTCTTGTGCTTTTTGCGGCCTTGAGGAGTCCGTGGATCACGTTTATGTAGGATGTTGTAGGCTGCACTCCCTTTTCAGTTATTTAAAAATCCTTTTATTGATGTTTTGTTTGCACTTCAGTCCCACGCTCCTGATCTACGGGTACCCGGTGCAGGGGGCCGGGAGGGAGGAGGACCTCCTCATGAACCTGCTCCTGGGCCTGGCCAAGTTGGCCATTAACAGGTCCAGACAGCAGGCGATCGAGGGGGTCGTCCGACCCGACTGTCTGCCCCTCTAGCGCGGCTACGTTTGCAGCCAGGTGTCCCTGGAGAGGGAGCACACGGTGTCTGCCGGCACCGTCAAGGCCTTCCATGCCCGGTGGGCACCGTGGGGACTGGGGTGCTTTATCGACCCTGATAATCACATTTTGATTTGATGTTTGTAAGTTTCCTTTAAAATTTGTCTTTGGTTTTACAGTTACCCTAACTTAGGGGCTGTGTTTATTTTATCCTTGATTTTGTTAATTTAGTTTATTTGGTGGACTCTGAAAGAGTTAATTCTTCTTAACTTGTTTGACTCCGAAACAGTCAATTCTTCTTAACTTTCCCAATCCTGCCGCTAGGTCTTGGTGCTCCCTGGACATCCACAGTGGAGGTGGAGGCAGCCTGCTGACTGCTACGCCCTGCCTGTGATGATCTTGGTGGGCGTCCTTTGGAGGGCTGAGATGTGGAGGGCCCCGGCCTGCTTTTGTGGTCCTGCTGTGTGGCAGTGGCACCCTCCTCATCCTGTGGAGCTGGAGCTGCTGGGGTCACAGGAAGAGGGGATTCGGATGGGCTGGACACTCCCGGAATCATCTGGGTGTATGGCCCCAGCATGTACACCTGCTGGTCCTCCTCCCTATGGGTGCCCAAGGGCCCCAGGCTGACTCCTTGAGGAGAAGAGGTAGCTGGAGTGAGATCGAGCTGCCCACCATCCCTCTCGCGTACAGACTGTTGGAGGCCAACTATGGCATCAGCGATTGAGTTAAGTCCACGCAGCAGTGCAGGAGTGACATCCTGGACCAAGGTCTCCATGGAGGCCGCTATGCTGCCAGTGTTGATCTCAGTGCATTGGCATGCCAACGCTATCATTTCAGAGTGAAGGCAGACAGACTTCTCCATCGTGCCTCGCAATCTGAGGAGTGCAGCGGACATCCCTTCCTGATGTTCCCAAGCTTGACTTTGCAGCTCCAGCAACTGTGACATGACCAAGACCAGAGGCTCGTCATCTGACTCGGACTCAGCAAATTTCTGGCCTCCAGCAATCCCCTGACACATGGGAAATCCCTGCTGTGGATCAGACAGTGCGATGTGCTCATCAGATTGTGATCCCAAGGCTACTCTAAATCTAGATCGCACTGAGTTGTGTGTCTCTGCGCTGGTGGAGGGTGTGGGTGAGCGCTGTGGTGGGACTTCAGGGAAGGTGCCTCCAGATTCCTCTTCAGAGGTTTGTTCGGGGCTTCATTGGAGGCCCTGGGTCATGGACTCCATTGGCTGTTTTTCAAATGTGCCCACAGAAGCAAGGGGAGATAACTAGTGTATGGCAGTGGCCTATGAAACAGGACACATCACTCACAGCATGGCTGGGAGCATGATGGATGTTACGCTGCTGGACCCTCACTTGGTAGAGCACCGCTGACCTCACCGTCAGCACAGGACCGGTCCAGACCGTTGCTGGACAGCTGGATGAGAGCTCGCCAACCATGAAAACTGTGTGTTTCCTGGGAATGCATGCATAAATAATGTGGCAGATTTGGGATGATACGACATTCTTTCGTGGGATGTGAGCACCCCTGGCAAGGCCAGCATGTGTTGTTCATCCCTAATTGCCTTTACTCAGTGGCCTGCTCAGCCATTTCAGAGTCCACCACATTGCTGTGGGTCTGGAGTCACATGTAGGCCAGACCAGGTAAGGATGGCAGATTTCCTTCCCTAAAGGACATTAGTGAACCAGATGGGTTTTTACAACAATTGATGATAGTCGCCTTTACTAGGGGGAAGCAGTGGTGTAGTGGTATCGTCAATGGGCTAGTGACCCAGAGTTACGCTCTAGGGACCTGGGTTCAAATTCCACCATGGTAGATGGTGGAATTTGAATTCAATAAATAAAATGTTTGGAATTAAAAAGTCTAATGATGACTGTGAAACCATTGTTGATTCATTGCCATTCATTCACTGTCACTGGGTCAAAATGTTGCAACTTCCTCCCTAACGGCGCTGAGGGTGTAACTGCACCACTTGGGCTGTAGTGGTTCAAGAAGGCAGCTCACCATCACCTTCTCAAAGGTAATTAGAGATGGGCAATAAATGCTGACCCAGCCAGTGACATCCACATCCCATGAATGAATAAAACAAAAATCTAGTTTTCAATTCCAGATTTTATTACTTGAGCGTGGAGGAAGAGAGGGATCAAATCCCTCGGTGAGAGGAGATTGGGAGGGTCAAGGGCCTAGGTAGCAAGATTCCATGGTCTCGGAGTGAAGATCGGTGTGGGGGAAGATCAGAAGACTTATGGGGTTGGGGGAGTGGGGTGGGGTCTGATACCGCAGTGGATGGGTGAAGCAGGTAAACGGGATCCAGAAGATAAATGAAAACACACTTACCATCTAGATACAACTCCTGACTGTGCAGCCTTTATGATTCGGGTGCTGCAACCCCCAACAACAATGCCCCTGAGGTCTCCGACCCCATGATAAAGCCTCCAGCAACCCCTCACCCAGCACCCACCAAAAGCTCTCCAATTCTCCCTACCCAGGGCTCTAACTCCCCTCTAGGTACCCCCCTGCCACTGAGGCCCCCTCTCCTGATCAGCCTCCCTCTGATCAAACCCCCTTCCCCATAGGTATGACCTACTGATCAATGCCCCTCTGATCGACCCACCTACTCTCCCCTCCACTTGATCCCTTTCTCTCCCATTCCTGGTTAATTCCTGGTGTAGACTTTCCTGCTGCTGCAACCTTCACTGATTGCTCCCATTCCCAAATGGAGGCCCAGCCTGTCTATCAGACTGACCTCTAGGTGGGGGACCCATCAGCGAAGTCACTGACACACTCGTTAAAACTGTCTGCTGAGATGTTCTAATCAGTCTTTTGTCTCTGCAACCACAGGAGATTAAAGTTCAGTCTTTTTTATCTTTCCTATCTCCCTTTCAAGTGTCTATTCTTGAAGAAGACCATGAAACCTTTTCAGGTGCGACAATCCATGTTCTCTCAGGAGAGGCCTGTTAGTATAATCCACATAGGAACTTTTCCAGAAAGTGGTCACTTTACATTATCAGCCACCTTTTGCTCAGTGCCCTTGCTTGTAATTCTTTAAAAACACATGTTTTCCTTAAAAGTTCAATATGCCCATAAGTAATTCATGGCACATATACACACACACACACACACATAAACCCCTTCAGTTCTAATTGGGTTTCTTTATGTTCTGGACAGGGCATCTGCAATCACATTTGATTTCCCGGCAATGTGGGTGATTTTTGTTGGCTATCAGACCATGGGGGCCATCACAGGTGAGCTCGATCCTGTCATCATCTTATGTCTTGACACAGGCACACTCTCCAGCGGGAGTTGTTGGTCCTATACCAGAATGGGAGCTCCGAGCTAATTTCTCCTCAAATTCATGGGTGTTGTGAATTCTCTGCTAATGCCATGGCTAAGGTTAGCCTGATTGACTCCTATCAACATTGAGGACAGGTGGCTACTTGATCAAAGTGAAGAGCTGCTGCCACCCTCAGAAAGGATTTTGTTAAATCATCGTCTTCAGGAGAGGCAGGGAGAAAACCAGAGAAAAACAATCAATGAAAATGAAATGACTTCTGTTAAGCAGAATTAAGTTGAAAGGAAGTTATTCTAATTTCTTAAAATGTAAACTCTAAAGAGACGAGGTCCAGGTCACGTACACACAGAGAAAGGTATCCTTATTTTAAGATGCTTATACTCAGCGTTAGATTAAATGAAGCATTATAAGCTGGAGTGACACAGAGTCAACTGTTCATAACCAAACACCCGTACAGTTGTTAATTTTGTAGATATTACCATGCATTCCATTGAGCTTAGAACTGTCAGATATATTACTCAGCAGGTAGAAGATTAAAGGCTTTCCTTTCTTCTCTGTCAGAGCCGTGGAAACCATCAGGTTGCATAACCATCCCCTTAAACAAGCAGTGATGCACAGAGTCACCATTCATCTCAAACTGGACCTGTCAACAAGCACAATAAAATGTTCTGAATGTCCAAACCCAAATAAATACAGTGATTTTAACCCAGTGGAGACAGCAATAAAATATACCTGAATTGCATTTCATTTGCTTGTCCTTAAAATAAAAGGCATTCTTGTTATTTATAGGCTTTAGTGCATTTAAACATGTCCCCCAGTTAATTGGCCAGAGAGCTGGAAAAAAAATCACTGGACTCTCATTCTAATCTTAATCAAGGGCAATGTTGTTTTGCTGTTGTTTAAATGCAGCATTGTCAAAGACATTAAAGGGGTCATAGAGATACACTTACTTCTTGTTTGATATGTGACTCAGGGTGCTACCCAGGCCCACATTCGGATACCAACTCAACAGTCCTGCAGGCCAGCAAAGCCGACACTCATGCCAGTGGCAAGATAAAGACAGCTCTGGGCTCTCTGCTATGTGTAGGAAGGAACCTGTCACAGGAGAGGATGGAGTTGTGAAGGGACTGCCTACAAGAAAGGCTGGTGAGGAGAGTTCCAAATGCAGATTGCACTGGGAAAGGTTGGAGAGCCATTGATTCAGGGTGCACTGTAAATGGTGATTTGTCATTCCATTTAAGAAGTACATGACAGTAGTGTGTGTGTGGATATGGAGATGAGGGATTGGGTGGTGGGGGGTGGGTGGGGTGGGTGGTGCACAGATACCCAAGTGGAAAGCAAACAGTGTCAGTTCTCTTACCTTTGTTACCATCCCTGTGGAGACCAATAATATGAAAGAACCAAACTTCTCAAACGACCCCAATGGAAGGAACCAGTGGACAATATTTCACTTTTTAACTCCTTTACTGTAACAATCAAACCAAAATCGACCAAAATTAAACATGAGCTAACAGACTAATTGTATTCAACGGAAACAATAAATTACACTTTAAACCCTGCCTGAGGAAGAGTGTTTGAACCCTACCAGAGGAAGGTAGAGTTGAGAGAGACACTGGGGTGGCACATATCTGCCAAGAGTGCTGCCTAAACTGTGAGACTTACCTTTGTTGTACCAGCTATTCAAAGTGTAATTTATTGTTTCCGTTGAATACAATTAGCCTGTTAGCTCATGTTTAATTTTGGTCGATTTTGGTTTGATTGTTACAGTAAAGGAGTTAAAAAGTGAAATCTTGTCCATTGGTTCCTTCCATTGGGGTCGTTTGAGAAGTTTAGTTCTTTCATATTATTGGTCTCCACAGGGATGGTAACAAAGGTAAGAGAACTGACACTGTTTGCTTTCCACTTGGGTATCTGTTCCTCACACCCCAGCCCTCCTCCCATCCCGATATACACACACAGACTACTGTCACTTCTTAAATGGAATAACAAATCCTCAAGTAGCCTCTGACAACCTCTTTACTCCATCCAAGTTCCACAGGCACAACTATCACCAACAAGGTGCACTCCTGAAGAAGTGCCTTTATTGGGGTCATGACAGTCCTGGTGGTGTAGCTTTTCTGGAGCCACCTTCATCCAACCACACCCTGGTACATTGTAGCCAGCTTTGCTAAAAGCCACCCAGCTCCTCAGTGTGCCTGGGCTGTTCACACAGTTTCTCTATCTTCTTCTGACCACTGGCTGAAATTCACTGAACATCAAGAGCCCCCGTGTCTGTTCTGACCATAGGCTGAAATCCAATCTCCCAGTTTATTCTGTTCTCCCCCGGTAGCTTCCGTTTCCCTAGCAACTTACCAGAGGCTCACTCCTCAGAAGGCTAATGCTTCACAGTCAGGAAACCCAATTAACAAAACCCTTATCCCAGAATCCTGGAGCTGGTTTCTGTTTCAGTTAGGGACAGTCTCAAAAAAAAAATACAGGTTTTCAAATTTTTTAACTATACCCTGCCGATCATTGAATTCTTTTGCAGCACTGGCCAGATTTCTTGGTGGGGGTGTAGACTGACGTGTTGTGGGTTGGGGGGTGGGGTGGGGTGGGGGGTGGCGGGGCAGGTGAAGAAGTTAAACATTTGCTTAAAAAAGAACTTGCATTTCTATTGTGTTTTCATGATCTCAGAATGTGCTAAATCTCTTCACGGCCAATAAAATCCTTTTGAAATGTGGTCACTCTTGTAATGTCGAGGATGTAACAACAAATTTACATGTGGAAAGGTCCCACAAATGGCAAAGTGATAAATGACCAGATAAACTGATTTTAATGGTGTATCTTGAGGGATAAAAGTTGGTCACTGGGGAGAATTCCCTGAAATTGGGTTGCAGCACATCATGTCCCTTAATAAACAAAACATTAATGCAATGTCCCTTAGAACAGATTTTATATTGTAGACCAAGCCCTAAACAAAAATCACTTGGGGTTTTAATATGTATTGGAATGATACAGTTAGAGATGAGTTTATGGGGGTCGGGTCAATGGTGTGTGGGTCAGGAGAGCAGATCTCCAAACTGGGAAAACAGCCTTGTGCCAATTTTCTAGTTATTTTTTATTCATTCATGGGATGTGAGCATCACTGGCTAAGCCCATGCCTAATTGCCCTTGAGAAGATGGCAGTGAGCTGCCTTCTTGAACCGCTGCAGTTCATGTGGTGTAGGTACACCCACAGTTCTGTTAGGGAGGGAGTTCCAGGATTTTGACCTAATGACAATGAAGGATTGCAATTTGTAGTGTTCAATGGTTTAATTGTTCGGTGTTAGATTCTGAGTCTGGCAACTGATCTATGCTCACTGTGCTTGATTGGTTGAGCCTGGGTGTGGACTCAGACAACAAAGTAAACAGACACCAGAGAAGCAGCTGGAACTTAGAGCTACGATAAGCAAGAGTGCAGTTACACTTTGTGATTGCAGACATATTTTAAAACTTGTAAATAAACCTGTTGCACACTTAGAAGCTAGTGTCATCTTTGCATTGCTCTGAGAAATATAAAGTATAGAATCAGTCTTATGCAGCAATTATAAAACCAAAAAGTCCATTTCTTAACTGAGTCTTGTTATAGCGCATGATTCATTCCACAAATACTTAAAAGAGCGTGGAGCTCAACTCTGAGATATTTGTACTGGGCTTGTTCTTTTGGGTCCAAAGACTCAGTCTTAAGATTTGGTATGGACAATAAATGATAACTAGCTTCCCCAGAGGCTCCCATATCCCACAAATGATTATATTTTTATATCTGCCACAGTCTGTTTTTGTTGTTTTGTCCGCTCATGCCACCAAACATGCCCAATGCCAGCAGGCACGGAAAATTCCACCCTGAGTATAAAATGCCAACTGCCAGTGTTAAGTGGTCACCATTTTGAAATGTGAAAAAATGTGACACCAGTAATTCAAATTAAATCAATATGATACGTTTTATTGAACAAATTAACTCTACAAGGATACCTTTAACCGCAATCAGTATGTTTTAAAAACTGTCAAATTCATGGGGCAGAATTTTCCATGCCCACTGGCATTGGGTGTGTTTGGGGATGTGAGTGGACAATACGGTGAGAAGGCCAAAAATCGGTTTCAGGGCATCATGAAACCAATTTGCAACCATCCGCCCTGCCCGTCAATGGCGGGCCACATTTCCCACTGTCGGACATTGGGAACCTCATTTTAATATGTCTGCATATCATCATAAGCCCAGCTCACTGGAATCATGCCCCCAAGCAGGATCATCCGAGCACCTCACCGACGTGTTTCACAACTGAACATAAATGACGCGCATCTGGTGAGCTACACTTCGCTCAGGACTTCGTGGTTTGATTGCCTACCTTGCTTCGGGTAGCACTTGCAGTCATCAGTGCCAGTCTTTGCACTTTTAGGGGGGGCTCACTGGCAGGTCTCTACCTACCAGACCAGCCATAAGGCCGGGGTGGCTTCTCAACGGCTGCAGGGTTTGGGCTTGCTTGGGGAAGGGGAAGAAGTGGCCGCAGGCAAGGGAAGAGGCTGCAGGACGAGGCCTTTACAGGGGAAGGGGGTATCCCAGGGTGCGTGTGAGGGCACAAGTTGATCTGTGCAAGTGACCTCAGAATGGTGAGGGCAGAGGAAGAAGGTCTCAGAGGAGATGAGGCCAGATGGATATGTGAGGGTATGTGTGAGAGAGTGAGTGGCGATGTCCCTTGAGCTGGCAGTGAGTGAGATGCCAGTGAATGTGTGATGGGCTTGAGTGTGTGAGTATAGTGATGAGATGTTTGCCTTATCCTGGTGGCACAGATGAGATCATTCATCCTCTATCTGTATTGGATGACCAACCTCTTCTGTGCAGCATTGGCACTGATCACCACTGCCACCGCCTGCCAAGCCAGAGTGGTAATGTTGCTGCCCCGCCTGCGGCCAGAGCAGAGTAGAGGACATCACAGCAGCCTCCACAGTGTCCAAAAGGTGTTCGAGGGACACGTCACTAAACCGGGGGCCTGCAGTCTTCTTGCCTTTCGGGGCCACGTCTTCTGTGCAGCAGTCCTGGGTTGGAAGCACTGAGATGTGCGCGCGCAGCTGCACTTTAAATGTGGCGCCTGGCGTGATAAAGCGGCGAGATGATGGCGTGGCGAATCGGAGCCCACTTGCCATTGAAATGGCGTGTTTCCCGGGAATGCATGATTAATGAGGCGGGCTTGGGATAATACGGTGCGAAAACCCGTCATGTGGCCAGTGGGTAAAACGTCCTTTTTCCTGCCTGCTGCTGCACTTAGTGCAAATCAGGGACGATTTCACCCGTTGCCTTCAGCATCGGACGCAAAGCGTTCATCAAATTCCTTCTGAGTCACTTTGGCTGTGACATCATTGTAAGATTGCTGTCTGATGACGAATCCCTGGGGACTGATAATTTTGGCATCAAGGTCTTTTGGTAGTCTCCGAGTGCTCTTGGTCTTCTACCGCAACACTAGATATTTTCATTCTATAAAGTGCCCAGAGTAACCAGCTGTTGGTCTGAAATCTTTGCTGGTGTCAGTATAAGACTTGGCCCACGTTTATATGCATTGCATTTCTGGTGACAATGTAACAATTCTGATGATTTTCGAGGACCTATTCCGACACTTGCTTCTCCAGATGAGGCCAGTGGCTGGACCCTGTTCTCATGGAGCACCTGGTCTTGGGCATCTTCGTCAGGGCAATTCCTTCTTCTTCCATTCTCACACTAGCTTTTCACTAACAATGAAACCCTCGCCGCAGTGCAGTTATTTGATGAGTTAGCAAATGTTACGACTTTTAGCTTGAAACCAGCTTCCTTCATCACTCTTTTTGCCAGAGGACCCATTTCTGTTCATCGTACGATCTTCTCTATGTGGACATGCCTTAAACTCTTGAGCATCTTCTTGGCAACATGGCCCGTATCACCTGCTCGATCCTGTGCGCTGACTTATAGGTGAGTAAAACATGCATTTCTGAGGTGAAAATTTGAGGCTGACTCTGAATGCGAGTATAGCATTTCTTAGCAGAAAAGGGTGGTCGACTTATATGCAGAGTGTAGACCTAAAGATGATTTCTGATGTCAAAAAAAAGGGGTCATCTTAAATGCCAGGTCAACTTATACACCACAAGCAATGATACATAGCACCTTTAACAAAGTAAAACATCCAGACTGAGAGCAGTAGGCTGGATCCCTGAAGATAGAGGAACACATTTTCTATTTTACCCTCTTATGAAGGGAGCCAAGTTGACAGAGCAGTTTACATCAACCACCCCCAGAACTGGAACCATTTTGCCTCATTTTGCTGCCTCTAGAGGGGAAGTTGAATGACCAATGTGGTTCAGCTACATTTAACTTTAATGACTTTCTCCACCGCCGCCCCCCCCCCCCCCCCCCCCCCCAGTACCCCCCAGTTCATGACCCACAGCTCCATTAGGGATCATCAGTGGACATGAACCCAGCCTGAGTGCCAGCATTGCTAATTAATAGTTAGTTGAGTCTGCTTTATATTTTCACCTGATTCCTGCCACCTCAAAGGCCGACCGTTCACATGAAGCATGAAAGGAATATTCCAGCTTTCGATATCCAGAAAGCGTTCCTTTCATTTGGCAAATTGAAATTATTCGGCAGGCATTCATCAAGGTACAAATACTACTTCTTTTCTGTTTGGCCATCGTTTAATCAGCAGCTGGCAATGTAATTCCAGGTGTTGATGTGTGAAGAAAACGTGGCATGTTTTATCACAAGTGGCCTTGCTGGAGGAAAATGGTGTTTTTGATCTGAAATTGAAAAGGGGAAATATGAGCTTACCTCAGGGCAACCTACAACCATCAAACAGATCCTTTATTCTTCAGTTGTTCCACATTCAAAGGGAAACTCTGTGCTCCTTGATACAAAACGGCTGAGTTAATTCTGTCCCCATACATGGGAGGACTTTGAGTTATGCTGAGTTTAATATTGTTCAACATCTGGTGAGCTACCTGCAGTTATTGCTACTCCTTCCCCCTCTCACGCTAGTGGCAGGAGACATTTCCATTTCGAATGGGAATTATTGCAATAACTGAATATGTCAATCTTTAACATTTAAATGCCCAGTGCACTTCCATGGAGAGACTAATTGCTATTATCATCTACCCAACAAAAAAACTTTATTGACATAATCAATTATTTAGATGAAAGGTACCAAAGCTTTCAATCCCTCATTGCATAATATTACGGCAATGATGGAGTTTGTGGATGTGATATACAATACTTGCAGATGCTATCTCCTGTTCCTTTTAAAAACATGACCACCCATTGTGTTATTGATATAGCATTGTAAGTGAAAGTACATGAGTACATGAGGAAAAATGAACAATGTCACAAAACCGAAGTCAAACTCAATATTAAAGTTGAAAAGGTTCCAAAATGTGATGTCCCAAAAAGTGACAAGGTTAATCAAGTCTCCAATTTATAGAGGATATATGCATGTGGTCAAAGAGCAACAAAACAAAGCTTTTGAGAGGGTGAATGCAAAGAGGATGCTTCCGCTTATGGAAGAACCTAGAACTAGTGGACACAGTTTAAAAATAAGGGGTCTCCCATTTAAGACAGAGATGAGGGGAAATATTTTATTTCTTCAGGGCTTGTGGATTCTCTTCCCCAAATACAGTGCAGGCAGGGTCATTGAATATTTTTATGGATGAGTTAGATAGATTCTTGATTGGCAAGGGAGTCAAAGGGTATCAGAGGTAGACAGGAAAGTAGAGTTGAGGCCACAATCAGATCAGCCATGATCTTATCAAATTGCAGGGTAGACTCAAGGGACCAAATGGCCTACTCCAGCTCTAATTCATATGTTTGAATGTTCATATGTATGTTTGTATTGTTCCTCACTGAGGTTCAGGTAGGAGAATTACTTCCTGACCACCCTGGATGGACATGGTCTCCTGCTGTGACCCCTTCAGCTCCTCCTCCTCTTCTCTCTTCGAGCTGCTTGTCCTACTCTACAGGGCCTCTTTTCATTCTCCAAATCATGCGCAATTACTAAGGGAATGCCTACGAGTGCACCCATGTGGTGGGAGCAGCCTGTTTATTGGCAGAAACTCCTTCAACACCTGTCTCATCACTCCCCGTAGACTTTAAACAACTTTAGAAAGCACCAACCACTTGTAGAATTGAAGCAACAGACAGAAAAAAGTACAACCAGCTATGAACATGTGAGTAGTTCATTATTGTTTAAATTGTGCAGATAGTGGGGTTTCCTTCCTGCAGTTGAACACATGTTCAGCTGTGTGAAGTTAAGGGAGTGTTTAACTGGAGTGTTGAGCTCTAAAGCAGAACCATTGGTATCAAATCAGCATTACACACTGATTGACATCATGATCATCTGCTCGCATACCCAGACAGCCTTTCACTGTTTACATGCTAACATCCTCGCTAATAGGTTTCCCAGAATGACTTGTCCGAAAGACTTGTGCACATCACAGAAGCAATTTTGGGCCTCAAACAACACCCTTGGCACCAAATAAGAATGTACTGATCCCAATTTTGAGCTGGCTTTTCCGCGCTGAAGTTCAGATAACTGATTCATTTGGGTGTCAGAGATGTGGTGATCTGAATGCTCTTCTTGCAATGATGCGTCACTTGTCCAAGCATTCTTCTTCCTTTTCCCCCTCTTCATCCAACAGGAACATGATCAAGGTCCCTTGCTGAATTCTGCACAATGTCAGAGAAACCAATTGGGAACACTTTTAGGCCCACGGCGCATAGAAACATTCTTGGCCAATTAATGAGTGGCTTCTAGTGGTCTTTTTAAATGGCCACTGGTTGGCCAGCCGATACTTTGTACAAATGTATGGAATGTCATTCCACCCATTCGCACCTAAAAAATTACACTTGGGATCCTACAAGCATCTTAGGATTCACATACATAAGTAGCGCCCCGACCAGAAACAAGAGGAATGCACTAATTGACTATTTACAGGCCCTCCTAAACATTGCATCAAGAGGGATATTGGCTATCAATGGGACAACTCCCTTCCCCATAAGGGAGGAATGGTCTATTGAAAACTGACCTCACTCCTGGGCCCTGTGCACTGAACACCTCAATAAGGGGTGCTAGAAGCAGGGGGTCCCCTGATCACTTCTTGGAACCTCCTCCCCAATGCAACCATACTGAACTACAAACATAAAATATTTTTTTATCACCATCCTAAACCCATCATCACTTTCAATGCACATTTTTTAACAATGCTGTCCATTTGGTATACATTTTTGCAGATGTAAATGCCCAGTGTATGTGGGCACTGTCAGGAACAATCAGTCAAACTTATTTTTATTCATTCACAGGATGTGGGCTTCACTGGCTGGGCCAGCATTTATTGCCCATCCCTAACTGCCCTTGAGAAGGTGGTGGTGAGCTGCCTCCTTGAACTGCTGCAGTCCATGTGGTGTTAGGAAGGGAGTTCCAGGATATTTACCCAGCGACAGTGAAGGAACAGTGATATAGTTCCAAGTCAGGACGGTGTGCAGCTTGGAGGGGAACTTGCAGGTAGTAGTGTTCCCATGCATCTACTTCTCTGGTTCTTCCAGTTGATAGTGGTCGTGGTTTTGGAAGGTGCTATCTAAGCAGCCTTGTTGAGTTGCTGCAGTACATCCTGTAGATGGTACACACTGCTGCTACTGTGCGCTGGTGGTGGAGGGAGTGAATGTTTATGGATGTGGTGCCAATCAAACAGGCTGCTTTGTCCTGGGTAGTGTCAAGCTTCTTGAGTGCTGTTGGAGCTGCATTCATCCAGGCAAGTGGACAGTATTCCACCACACTCCTGACTGTGTCTTGTAGATGGTGAATAGGCTTTGGGGAGTCAGAAGGTGAATAACACACTGCAGAATTCCCAACCTCTGACCTGATCTTATAGCCACAGTCACACCTAGCACAAAGGAAGATAGTTGTGGTTGTTGGAGGTCAACCATGCCAGTGTCAGGACATCACTGCAGGAGTTCCTCAGGGTAGTGTCCTAGGCCCAACCATCTTCAGCTGCTTATCAATGACCTTCCTTCCATCATAAGGTCAGAAGTGGGGATCTTCGCTGATGATTGCACGATGTTCAGCACCATTCGCGACACCTCAGATACTGAAGCAGTCCATGTCCAAATGCAGCAAGACTTAGACAATATCCAGGCTTGGGCAGACTAATGGCAAGTAACATTCATGCCACACAAGTGCCAGGCAATGACCATCTCCAACAAGAGACAATTTAACCATTGCCCCTTGAAATTCAATGGCATTAAAATCACTGAATCCCCACTATCAACATCCTGGGGGTTACCATTGACCAGAAACTGAACTGGACTAGCCGTATAAATACTGTGGCTACAAGAGCAAGTCAGAGGTTAGGAATCCTGTGGCGAGTAACTCACCTCTTGACTCCCCAAAGCCTGTCCATCATCTACAAGGCACAAGTCGGGAGTGTGATGGAATACTCTCCACTTGCCTGGATAAGTGCAGCTCCAACAACACTGAAGAAGCTTTACACCATCCAGGACAAAGTAGCCTGCTTGATTGGCACCCCATCCACAAACATTCACTCCCTCTACTAACGACACACAGTAGCAGCAGTGTGTATCATCTCCAACATGCACTGCAGGAATTCACCAAGCCTCCTTAGATAGCACCTTCCAAGTCCACGACTGCTGCCATCTTGAAGGACCAAGGGCAGCAGACACATGGGAACACCACTAAGTTCTCTTCCAAGCCACTCACCATCCTGACTTGGAAATATATTGCCGTTCCTTTTCTGTCTCTGGGTCAAAATCCTGGCACTTCCTTCCTAACAGCGCTGTGGGTGCACCTACACCATATGGACTGCAGCGGTTCAAGAAGGCAGCTCACCACCGCCTTCTCAAACGTAATTAGGGATGGGCAATAAATGCTGGCCTAGCCAGTGATGTCCACAACACATGAATGAATAAAAACAAATGTATAGCTGGTCCAGTTCAGTTTTTGGTCAATGGTAATCACCAGGATATTGGTAGTGGGGGATTCAGTGATGGTAATGACATTGAATGTCGAGGGGAAATGGTTAAATTTTCTCTTGTCGGACATGGTCATTGCCTGGCACTTACATGCCATGAATTTCACTTTCCACTTATCAGCCCAAGTCTAAATGTTGTCCAGGTCATGCTGCATTTGGGCACAGGCTGCTTCAGTATCTGAGAAGTTGCGAATGGTGCTGAACATTGTACAATCATCAGTGAACATCCCCACTTCTGACCTTATGATGGAAGGAAGGTCATTGATGAAGCAGCTGAAGATGGTTGAGCCTAGGACACTACCCTGAGGAACTCCTGCAGTGATGTTCTGGAGCTAAGATGGCTGACCTCCAACAACCACAACCATCTTCCTTTGTGCTAGGTATGACTCCAACAGCAGGAGGCAAATGCTGCTTTGAACTTTTTAAATCAAATTTATCTGATAATACCTGTTATCAGTACAACACCTCAACTCTTGTTCACCCCCCACCCAAGATTGTGGCTGAGGTGCACACAGAACAAAGACCAAGCACAGAGAGTGTTCACCTCTTTTACCTCTGTGTTACGAAGAGGTAGGTGTTCATGAGGTGCAGTCAACCCCTGCATCTCTACAAAACTCTGCAGTCCTGGTAGACTCCAAGTTAAAGGCAACAACCTTTTGATATAGAACCACTTTAGTTAATGGTTCAGGAAAAACAAAAAAAAAAGCCCCTTAAACAGACAGCATTTCCCACCGAGCCATTTTTTAATCTCAGGCTATACAGTCGGAGTCATTTCAATTACTCACACGATTACAAAATAGACTTCAAAATCCATTGCCAGATAATTTGTGGTGAGTAATGGGAGCACTGAGCCAGCCACTTGGCAATTTTCTAAACCTCAGAGTGCGATGAAACAAATATTTCTCGCAAACCCCGGATGCCAAAACAAAGCTCACTTGGATTCATCATGAGCACCTTAAATAGCAACTGTCAGCTCAAGAAAATCTGGCACGTGCAGTCTTTTCCTATAATTAGGAGCTAATTAACCCCCACTTCCTCATGATTCACTATTGAAGAATGGTTATTGACAGAATTGCCAGAGATTATTAATTATATACATTGAGTGGTAAGTGTTTATCTAGGGCTCTAGCTCCATGGTGATAACAAGACACACGGGAGGGATGTGGGTAATTTTATCTGGTCTGTAAGAGAGGGTAACGTGGTCTGCAGGATGACTGAGTCAGGCAAGGGCTGAAATTTCGATTTCCCAATGGTGGGTTGAGATGTGGAGATAAAGTCAGCAGCGTGGTTATGATGTCAGCCTGTGGTGGAGTGGCACTTGTAGTACATCTGCATGCCATGAATACTCAGTGTATTAAAACTCTTTTTTAATTATGTCCTACCTTCAAGATTGAGTCAACGGCGCACAAGAACCTCCTGGCACCAGGTTCATATTTGTTTAGGGGTGGGCTGCACCTGCCAGCTTTGTACAGTTGAGTGTAAGATCAGTTTTCTGTGTTGAACTCTACTGCACAAGAGAGGGGAGCAGGAGAATGGCAGCTTGCATGGAGGATCGGGACCGGCAAGGGTGAGTTAGCGACGGGGTGGGGGTTGGGGGGGCTGGGGGATTGGGGTTGAAAAGTTGGGGTTCAGATGTATGGAGGAGTGGGAAGTGGGAAGACTCTGGTATCCTGGGTGTGGTAGGGGTTGAGGGGGTGGGTGGTGGAGGCAGTAAGTCAAGGTAAATAAATGAGGTACCTTTCAGACAGGATCAGGATAGTCCACATGGTGTTGGCTGGCAGAATCCTTACAAGGCTTTGAGCCCACTTACAACATTTCAATCACCTCCGCTGAGAATGATCTCGGACAATGTCCTTTACAATGCATCAAAGGGAGAGAGAGCTGAGCCTGTACGTTCAGCCATGTCCCACGTAATAGCAAGTATAAACTGGACATTAACACGAACATTCAATAAATAATGAACAAAAGACACAACATTGTTTCTTCCACAACCAAGAAAATGCCACTGATTCCCCTGAGGCGTGCCAATACATTCCAGCCATGGTGTGCCATTCCAACTGGTATGCCTGGCCAATCAATCGAATGCCAACACATTGACACCAGGCTCATATTTGTTTAGGAATGGGCTGCACCTGCCAGCTTTGTACAGTTGTGTGTAAGATCAGTTTTCCGTGTTGAAATGAGGTTACATTGTTCACAGTGATCCTGAGCTTGAAGGTGCAGTTTTGTGTAACATCTTCAAACCTAACATGGCAGATTTGATTCAGATGGCCAAGGTTGTTGTTTTTTCCAAAGTCAAACCATCATCCTCCTTGAGTGGGCATTCCATAGTATGTGGGATCGAAGTTGTTTTCCATTGGTTTGTCATGGATTTGTTCATTAGTCCATTTGACAAATTTGCATGTATCCAACTGACCTAATGCTGTCACAATATGTTTGATAGGTTCACCATTACCCTGGAATCTCTGGTGGAACGTGTAGTGTGTAGCGTTGAATCATCACACTTTTTCTCGGGCCACAGTATTTCTCGAGAGCACTGACCACCTTATTGGAGTTGAATGTGTCATGCCTTTGCTGTTCAAATATACTCTGGCCCTCTGCTTCAAAGCAATGCACAAGTATCGCCTTCTTGCGGAGTGCAGCCACACCCATACTGTCCATGCCTGGAGAGAGCAAGTAGCTGTCGAACCCAGAAAACCATCTAGCATGGGAGGTTGGCACGACAACAGCAGGAAAGGGCCAGTGGGTTTAAATTACTCATGATCCTCGTCGTCAGATGTTATGTTTCGCACCCTGAAACATGAGGAAACTAGATGACTCACGATGTGCGTGCGTGTATGTGTGTGTATGTATGTGTCTATGTGTGTGTGTGTGTGTATTTGTGTGTGTGTGTATATGTGTGTGTGTGTGTCTGTGTGCATATGTGTGTGTGTGTGTGTATGTGTGTGTGTGTGTGTGTGTGTATGTATGTGTGTGTGTCTGTGTGCATATGTGTGTGTGTGTATATGTGTGCGTGTGTGTATTTGTGTGTGTGTGTGTATCTGTGTGTGCGTATGTGTATTTGTGTGCGTGAAAGCGTTTATTTAAGATGGCTGTGTGCAAACAGATCATGTACAACAGCTGCTCTCTGTTTACATTCTAGAGGACTGCGCCCTCCAGATAGGGTTCCCAACTCTGGCTGGACATATTCCGGGAGACATTGGCAAAGTGACATCACAAGAAGCCGACGGCGTGGTGTGCGTAGATTGTAAGGGAGTGCGAGAGAGGAAAATATACCAACTTTAATTAGGCAAAGGGAATGAATTTTAAGCAAGGATGAATAATGATTAATGGTTAGGGGGAAAAAAAGCCTTATTCTTAAGGGGCTCGATGGAAGATCCAATGCCATGATTTCAAATAGGGATATTAAAAGCTTCTAAAATTGATCAGAAAATAATGTTTTTCTTTCTTTATACATTTGGGTTTTTAATAAAATGAAGTGATACCAACTCCCACTTGCAGAGGTTGCACTTGGATTTACATTCACTGCTCGTGCCCAATCCCTCAAACCTCACCAATCCCATTGCATCCCACCAAAATCAAGCCAATCAGAGTCCTCCTGGTGACACTGCACTCAATGTGATGTCACCGAGTGACAATGCTTCATAATGATAGGAGTTGCAGTTTCTTTCCAATTCCTGGTGGTTGTTGATGACGAATTATGGGACTGATTTTTTAAAAATTGCTTTCTTTGGCCGTCAGGGGATTGATGCCGATTCTGGTATGCTCCTTGCCATTCCAGGAGGGTTACATACGAACATACAAATCAGGAGCATGAGTAAGTGTAGTAATTATGGTTTTATTTAATGTGTAATGAGCCGTTAAGAATAATACTTGTTAGTGAAGATCACAAGATCTGTAGTAACCAATAGGAGAGTAGCGTGGGCTACTTCTGCAGTCAGTTGTAGATAAAGTTGTAGTTGAAAGCACACGTGTAGTTGCTGCTGAGTATATTGTAAATAAACGTAATGTTTCCACTCAAGAAGTTGTCTGCAGTTCAATTCTATTACAAATAGTACAGCTCGGCCACCCTACAACAAACTGACGATGAGGATAAAACAGGATTGAACAGAAGAAATCAAATTAAAAAGAAATTGGCACTATATCTCACCCAGTGATTGTAAGTAACAAGCTCCGTTAGAATTGAAGAAGTTATCCTCTCCCAAAATGCCACAGTTTGGGGGAATTAATCCTTTTGAACCAGCCACAGATGATTTATCTCAATACATAGAACACCTCACGTTCTTTTTTTCAAGCAAAGAAGATTACAGGGGAAGAGAAGAGGCGAGCGATCCTCTTGAGTGCTTGTGGGAGGAAGGCCTACAGTTTGATTCGAAGTTTGATGGCAACCAATGCCCCAGATTTAAAGAATTTCAATGAATTGGTGGACCCCATGAAGGGTCATTTTCAACCCAAGCCCTCAGTCATGATGCAGAGGTTCAGGTTTAATTCATGAAATAGAGCCCCGGGTGAGACAATTGCATGATACGTGACAAATTTGAAGCAACTAACTGAACATTGAGAGTTGGGTATGACTCTGAATGACATGCTCAGAGATCGTTTAATGTGTGGTGTGAATGAGGACTCTATTCAGAAAAGATTATTGTCTGAAGTGAATCTGGATTTCAAGAAGGCGCTAGAGATAGCGCTGGCCATGGAAAGTGCAGTAAGAGATTCACAAGCAATACAGGGTGCGCCAAATGGTGCCGTCGTTCACATCGGGTGGGAAACCTCAGCAGACAGTGGCATGATAAAGCGAGACTCTACTGAGAAGTGGGAAACAGCCCTCGCTAGCTGAAGAATAAAGAAAAATAACTTAGCAGCGAGATCAAAGAATAATTTTAATAGAGGTGGAAACAATGAGCCTTTTAGCAATTGGCAGTTTAAAAAAATTGAATGCTACTATTGTCACAGAAATGAACATATGAAAAGGCAGTGCAAGGAAAGATTCAAGCAGGTTTGTAAACAAAAAAAGAAGCCCAATGAAATCTACAATGTAGAAGAGACTGAACCAACAAATTCTGACATTTACTCATTGTTTAATCTGAAAGTTGGAAAGATAGATCCAATATTTGTCACAGTGAAAGTAAATGGCAAACCTGTTAAAATGAAAGTAGTCCCTCAATGTTGATTTCCCTTAGCCACTTTCACCCTAGGAGGCTTGGTCCTCTGCCACTCAATACCAACACCGGTAGCTTTATCGATTGACTCCCATAATGAACATTGTCATCAAACCTGCTGACAAGGGTGGTGCTGTTGTTGTCTGGCGCACTGACCTCTACCTCGCAGAGGCTGAGCGTCAACTTGCAGACACTTGCTCCTACCACCCCCTGGACCATGACCCCGCCACTGAACATCAAGCCATTGTTTCCAGGACTGTTACTGACCTCATCTCCTCTGGAGATCTTCCTTCCACAGCTTCCAACCTCATAGTCTCCCAACCTCGGACGGCCCGCTTCTACCTCCTACCCAAAATCCACAAACAGGACTGTTCCAGCAGACCGATTGTGTCAGCCTGTTCCTGCCCCACGGAACTCATTTCTTGCTATCTTGACTCCATTCTTTCTCCCCTTGTCCAGTCCCTTCCCACCTACATCCGTGATTCCTCTGACACCCTACATCATATCAACAATTTCCAGTTCCCTGGCCCCAACCGCCTCCTCTTCACCATGGACGTCCAATCCCTCTACACCTCCATCCCCCACTGGGATGGTCTGATGGCTCTCTGCTTCTTCCTCGAACAGAGGTCCCATCCACCACTACTCTCCTCCGTCAGGCTGAACTTGTTCTCACACTGAACAATTTCTCCTTAAAATCCTCTCACTTCCTCCAAATAAAAGGTATGTAACCTGCATGGGCCCCAGTTATGCCTGTCTCTTTATGGAGTATGTGGAACATTCCTTGTTCCAGTCCTACTCTGGCCCCCTCCCACAACTACGGTACATCGATGATTGCTTCGGTGCTGCTTCATGCTCTCGTCTGGACCTGGAAAAATTTATTAATTTTGCTTCCAATTTCCACCCCTCTATCATTTTCACGTAGTCCATCACTGACACTTCCCTTCCCTTCCTTGACCACTGTGTCTCAATTTCTGGTGATAGACTGTCCACCAATATTCATTACAAGCCTACCGACTCCCACAGCTACCTTGACTACAGCTCCTCACACCCAGCTTCCTTTAAGGACTCCATCCCATTCTCTCAGTTCCTTCGTCTCTGTAGCATCTGTTCTGGTGATGCCACTTTCAAGAACAGTTCCTCTGACATGGCTTCCTTCTTCCTTAACCGAGGTTTTCCACCCACGGTGGTTGACAGGGCCCTCAACCGTGTCCGGCCCATCTCCCGCGCATCCACCCTCACACCTTCCTCTCCCTCCCAGAACAATGATAGGGTCCCCCTTGTCCTCACTTATCACCCCACCAGCCTCCGCATTCAAAGGATCATCCTCCGCCATTTCCGCCAATTCCAGCATGATGCCACCACCAAACATATCTTCCCTTCACCCACCCCAGCGGCATTCCGCAGGGATCGTTCCCTCCGGGACACCCCAGTCCACTCCTCCATCACCCCCTACACCTCAACCCCCTCCCACGCACCTTCCCATGCAACCGCAGAAGGTGCAACACCTGCCCCTTTACTCACCGTCCAAGGGCCCAAACACTCCTTTCAGGTGAAGCAGCATTTCACTTGCACTTCCCTCAATTTAGTCTACTGCATTCGCTGCTCCCAATGCGGTTTGTTCTACATTGGAGAGACCAAACGCAGACTGGATGACTGCTTTGCGGAACACCTTTGGTCAGTCCACAAGCATGACCCAGACCTCCCTGTCGCTTGCCATTTCAACACACCACCCTGCACTCATGCCCACATGTCCGTCCTTGGCCTGCTGCAATGTTCCAGTGAATCTCAACGCAAACTGGAGGAACAGCACCTCATCTTCCGACTAGGCACTTTACAGCCTTCCGGACTTAATATTGAGTTCAACAACTTTAGATCATGAACTCTCTCCTCCATCCCCAACCCCTTTCCAATCCCCCTTTTTTCCAATAATGTATATATATTTTTCTTTTCCCACCTATGTCCATTATTTTTAAATGTATTTCCATCCATTGTTTTATCTGTACCTTTGAGCCTATTTCGATCCCTTCCCCCCACCCCACCCCCAGTCGGGCTATCTGTACCTTGCTTGTCCTGCTTTCTACCCTTAATGTTACCTATTAGCACATTTCTTAGCTAATATCACCACCTCTTTGTCCTTTTGTCTATGACATCTTTTGGCAATCTCCACATATCACTGGCCCTCTATCCAGCTCTACCTGTCCCGTCCCCCCCCCCACCGCCTTAAACCAGCTTATATTTCACCTCTCTTCTATTTTTACTTAGTTCTGTTGACGAGTCATACGGACTCAAAACGTTAACTGTATTCCTCTCCGCAGATGCTGTCAGACCTGCTGAGTTTTTCCAGGTATTTTTATTTCTGTTTTTGTTTTGGATTTCCAGTATCTGCAGTTTTTTGCTTTTATCCCATAATGAACAGTTACTTTACTTATGACTTTGACTTAGATGTCTTCACCTGTGTATGTTTTTAATTGGGCAGTTATTTCATCCAAATTTAATTGATGTTCCTCATTACTCAGATATTTGAAGGTATGTTCCCCAATTACTGGAGTGGAAGCTCCTGTGTCCACTTCCATTCTAACAGGTCTACCATTCACTTTCACTGTTACATAGATTAGTTCTGTTCTTCCAACCTTCAAGTTATACAGCGAATAAATATCAGAATCTGTTACTTCAGGCTCTTCTACATTGTAGACCTCACTGGTTTTCTTCTTTTGTTTAAAAATCTGCTTGACTCTTTCCTTTCATTGTCTCATTATGTTTCTTTGACAATAAAAACATTCCATTTGTTTAAAGTGCCAATCATTAAAATGTTGTTTATTTCCACCTCTGCTGATATTACTCCTTGTTTTCGCTGCTGAGTCATTTTTTTTTCCATTTTCCTGCTAGCGGGGGCTGTTTCCCGCCCCTCAGTATGGTACTGCATTTTCACGTCCTTTTTTGGCTGTGGCTTCCCGCCCAATTTTGTGCTCCCTGCATGGCTTTCGAATCTCTAACGGCACTTTCCACGGCCAGAACAATTCTATAGCACCTTCTTAAAATCCAAAACAAAAATAAAAATACCTGGAAAAACTCAACAGGTCTGGCAGCATCTGCGGAGAGGAGCACAGTTAACGTTTCGAGTCCGTATGACTCTTCAACAGAACTAAGTAAAAATAGAAAAGAGGTGAAATATAAGCTGATTTAAGGGGGTGGGGTGGGACAGGTAGAGCTGGATAGAGGGCCAGTGATAGGTGGAGATAGCCAAAAGATGTCATAGACAAAAGGGCAAAGAGGTGTTGAAGGTGCTGATATTATCTAAGGAATGTGCTAATTAAGGGTAGAAAGCAGGACAAGCAAGGCACAGATAGCCCTAGTGGGGGTGGGGTGGGGTGAAGGGAAGGGATCGAAATAGGCTAAAAGGTAGAGATAAAACAATGGATGGAAATACATTTAAAAATAATGGAAATAGGTGGGAAAAGAAAAATCTATATAAATTATTGGGAAAAAAAAGGGGGATCGGAAAGGGGGTGAGGGTGGATGCGTGGGAGATGGGCCGGACACGGTTGAGGGCCCTATCAACCACCGTGGGTGGAAAACCTCGGTTAAGGAAGAAGGAAGACACATCAGAGGAACTGTTTTTGAAAGTGGCATCATCAGAACAGATGCGACGGAGGCGAAGGAACTGAGAGAATGGGATGGAGTCCTTACAGGAAGCGGGGTGTGAGGAGCTGTAATCGAGGTAGCTGTGGGAGTCGGTAGGCTTGTAATGAATATTGGTGGACAGTCTATCACCAGAAATTGAGACAGAGAGGTCAAGAAAGGAAAGGGAAGTGTCAGAGATGGACCATGTGAAAATGATGGAGGGGTGGAAATTGGAAGCAAAATTAATAAATTTTTCCAGGTCCAGACGAGAGCATGAAGCAGCGCCATAGTAATCATCGATGTACCGGAGAAAGAGCTGTGGGAGGGGGCTGATGTAGGACTGGAACAAGGAATGTTCCACATACCCCAAGAAGTCTTAAAACGTTTCTTGCAAGCTGGAGTGTGTCTTAAAAAAGAAAAGTGCACATTCCAAGCGAGGGAGGCAATTTAGTTGGGCCACTGGGCAGATTCACAGGGCCTCCGCCTGGTTGAGGAGAAAGTGAGAACCATAAGAGAGGCATCTGCGTCAAAGAACACCTCAGAGCTCAAATCATTCCTTGGAATGATCAACTATTATGGGCGGTTCTTACTCAATTTGTCTACAGTGCTGGCCCCGCTGCATTCTCTGCTCAAAGGGGTACCTCCCTCCTCCTAGGGGAGGTGATGGTGTAGTGGTATTGTCACTGGACCAGAGACCCAGGGTAATGCTTTGAGGACCTGGGTTTGAATCCTACCAAGGCAAATGGTGTAATTTGAATTCAATAAAAAATCTGGAATTGAAAGGCTAATGATGACCATGAAACCATTGTCTATTGTTGTAAAAAGCCATCTAGTTCACTAATGCCCTTGAAGGAAATCTGTCTGGTTTGGCCTACATGTGACTCCAGACCCATAGGTAGAAATGGCCTAGCAAGCCACTCAGTTATAACAAGTCACTACAAAGTCACAAAAAAGGAATGAAACCGGACATACCACCTGGCATTGACCTAGGCACTGGAAACGACAATGGTAATCTTAGCCCTGTCAACCTTGCAAAGTCCTTCTTACAACATCTGGTTGCTAGTGCCAAAACCAGGAGAGCTGTCTCACAAACTAGTTAATCAACAACCTCACATAGTTATCCTCACAGAATCATATCTTACAGATTATGTCCCAGACACCACCATCACCATCCCTGGGTATGTCCTGTCCCACTGGCAAGACAGACCCAGCAGATGGCAGCACAGTGGTATATAGTCAGAAGAGAGTTGCCCTGGGAGTCCTCAACATCTGGACCCTATGAAGTCTCATGGCATCAGGTCAAACATGGGCAAGGAAACCTCCTGCTGATTACCATGTACTGCCCTCCCTCAGCTGATGAATCAGTGCTCCTCCATGTTGAACACCACTTGGAGGAAGTACTGAGGGTGGCAAGGGTACTGAGTGTACTCTGGGTGGGGACTTCAATGTCCATCACCAAGAGTGGCTCAGTAGCACCACTACTGACCGAGCTGGCCGAATCCTAAAGGACATAGCTGCTAGACTGGGTCTGCAGCAAGTGGTGAGGGAACCAAGAGGGAAAACATACTTGACCTCACCCTCAGCAACCTACCTGCCGCAGATGCATCTGTCCATGGCAGTGTCAGTAGGAGTGACCACTGCACAGTGATTACGGTGACCAAGTCCCAGCTTCACATTGAGGATACCCTCCATCGTATTGTGTGGCACTACCACTGTGCTAAATAGGATAAATTTTGAACAGATCTAGCAACTCAACACTGGGCATCCATGAGGCACTGTGGGCCATCAGCAGCAGCAGAATTGTACGCAAACACAATCTGTTACCTCATGGCCCAGCATATCCCCCACTCTACCATTACCATTAAGCCAGAGGATCAACCCTGGTTCAATGAAGACTGCAAGGGGAGGTGCCAGGAGCAGCACCAGGCATAACTAAAAATGAGGTGTCACCTGGTGAAGCTTTAACACAGGACTACTTGCATGCCAAACAGCATAAGCAGCAAGTGATAGACAGGGCTAAGCAATCCCACAACCAGCGGATCAGATCTAAGCTCTGCAGTCCTGCCACATCCAGTCGTGAATGTTGTAGGACAATTAAAAAACTCAGTGGAGGAGGAGGCTCCACAAATATCCCCATCCTCAATGATGGGGGAGCCCAGCACATCAGTGTAAAAGATAATGCAGAAGCATTTGTACAATCTTCAGCCAGACGTACCAAGTGCATGATCCATCTTGGCCTCCTCCGGAGGTCCCCAGCATCACAGATGCCAGTCTTCAGCCAATGCGATTCGCTCCATGTGATATCAAGAAACGGCTGAAGGTACTGGATACTGCAAAGGCTATGGGCCCTGACAATATTCCCGAAATAGTACTGAAGACTTGTGCTCCAGAACTTTCTGTGCCCCTAGCCAAGCTGTTCCAGTGACAACACTGGCATCTACCCGGCAATGTGGAAAATTGTCAGGTATGTCCTGTACACAAAAAGCAGGACAAATCCATCCTGGCCAATTACCACCCCATCAGTCTACTCTCCATCATCAGTAAAGTAATGGAAGGGGGTCATCAACAGTGCTATCAAGCGGCACTTGCTTAGCAATAACCTGCTCACTGACACCCAGTTTGGGTTCCAACAAGGCCACTCAGCTCCTGACCTCATTCCAGCTCTGGCTCAAACATGGACAAAAGTGCTGAACTCCCAGGGTGAGGTGAGAGTGACTGCCCTTGACATCAAGGCCACATTTGACCGAGTGTAGCATCAAGTAGCTCTAGCAAAACTGGAGTCAGTGGGATTCAAGGGGAAAACTCTCTGCCTGTTGGAGTCATACCTAACACAAAGGAAAATGGTTATGGTTGTTGGAGGTCAGTCATCTCAGCTCCAGGACATCACTGCAGGAGTTCCTCAGGTTAGTGACCTTGGCCCAATCATCTTTAGCTGCTTCATCAATAACCTTCCTTCCATCATAAGGTCAGAAATGGGGATGTTTGCTGATGATTGCAAAATGATCAGCACCATTCGCGACTCCTCAGATACTGAAGCAGTCCATGTCCAAATGCAACAAGAACTGGACAATATCCAGGCTTGGGCTGACAAGTGGCAAGTAACATTCGCGCCACACAAGTGTCGGGCAATGACGATCTTCAACAAGAGAGAATTCAACCATCACCGCTTGATGTTCAATGGCATTACCATCACTGAATCCCCCATTATCAACATCCTGGGGGTTACCATTGACCAGAAACTGAAGTGGACTAGCCATATAAATAGTATGGCTACAAGAGCAGGTCAGAGGCTAGGAATCCTGCGATGAGTAACTCACCTCCTGATTCCCTAAAGACTGTCCACCATCTATAGGCACAAGTCAAGAGTGTGATGGAATACTCCCCACTTGCCTGGATGAGTGCAGCTCCAACAACGCTCAAGAAGCTCGACACTATCCAGAACAAAGTGATCCACTTGATTGGCACCACATCCACAAACATTCACTCCCTCCACCACCGACGCACAGTGGTAGCAGTGTGTACCATCCACAAGATGCACTGCAGGAATTCACCAAGGCTCCTTAGACAGCACCTTCCAAACCCACGACCGCTACCATCTAGAAGGACAAGGGCAACAGATAGATGGGAACACCACCACCTGGCAGTTCCCCTCCAAGTCACTCAACACCCTGACTTGGAAATATATTGCCATTGCTTCATTGTCACTGGGACAAAATCCTGGAACTCCATTCCTAACAGCACTGTGGGTGTACCTACACCACATGGACTGCAGCGGTTCAAGAAGGCAGCTCACCACCACCTTCTCAAGGGCAATTAGGGATGGGCAATAAATGCTGGCCTAGCCAGCGAAGAACCACATCCTATGAATGAATAATTTAAAAAAAGAACAAACATTGGTCTTGTGAGGCACCCAAGAAAAAAGCTTTTATAAGGGTGAAGCAATTGTTGCGCTCCAATCTATTAGTGCATTATGACCAGACAAAAGAGTCAATGCTGACATGTGAAGCATCTCCCCACAGAGTGGGAGCAGTGCTCTCTCATCAGATGAACAACGGCACGGAAAGGCCAATAGATTTTGTATCAAGAATGCTCACCACAGAGGAAAAGGAATTCTCCCAGATGGAAAAAGAAGGCTTGTCCATCATCTTTGGCATCAAGAAATTTCACCAGGACGTACATGGGTGCCATTTTACAATCATTTCAGACCACAGACCATTGCTAGGATTGTGTAGTGAGAACAAGGCTGCACCACCCATAGCCTCAGCAAGAATACAATGATGGGCTTTAATTCTGGCAACATTAGAATACGCTTTTGTACATAGGCCTGGTAATCAAATCGCAAACACCAATGTCCTTAGTCGTTTGCCTTTACAAGAAAATGATGAACATGTCCCAGTTCTACAGGAACTTGTTGTATTGTTAAATTTCATAGATTCCTCACCGGTATGTGCTCGGCAGATCAGAGACTGGACAAGTCAGGACCCAGTCCTATCTCAAGTGCGAGAACAAGTGCTACATGGTTGGTCACAAGAGCCCGTATCTAACGAAATGAAACCATACTTCAACAGAAGACATGAAATAACCAGCCAAGATGGCATCTTATTGTTGGGAGCATGAGTGATAGTTCCTCCAAAGGGAAGGGAGCCACTTTTAACTCTTTTGGAGCCAACCAAATAAACTAAATTAACAAAACAAGGGAGAAAATAAACACAGGCCCTAAATTAGGGAACTGCAAAACCAAAGACAAAATTTAAAGGAAACTTACAAACGGCAAATCAAAATGTGATTATCAGGGTCGATAAAACACCCCAGTCCCCGTGGTGCCCACCGGGCATGGAAGGCCTTGACGGTGCTGGCAGAACCGCGTGCTCCCTCTCCAAGGGCACCCAGCCGCGAACATAGCCACGGAAGAGGGGCAGGCAGTTGGGTTGGACGACCCCCTCGATCGCCCACTGCCTGGACCTGTTTATGGCTAACTTGGCCAGGCCCAGGAGCAGATTCACGAGGAGGTCTTCCTCCCTCCCAGACCCCCTCCACACCGGGTGCCCGCAGATCAGGAGCGTGGGACTGAAGTGCAAACAAAACATCAATAAAAGGTTTTTCAAATAACTGAAAAGGGAGTGCAGCCTACAACACCCCATGTAAGCGTGGTCCACGGACTCCACCAGACCGCAAAAAGCGCCGGTATCAATGAAGTCCATGAACCAACACATCCTATGGTTATATGGGACTGCTGCTTGCAACACTTTACACCCCAGGTCCCTGATAGAAAGCAGGAGGACACTTCCGTAGAGAGCCCCCCCAATTGGGACCTCTGCCACCGGACGGCAACAAGGCACGCTGGCGCGTATCCGGGCAGCGGGCGAGGGCAAGGAAGTGAAGGGTGTGCAGCAGCAGCCTGTACAGGAAACCCTTCCGCGCCGTGCTAATGGACATGGAGGGCATTTCCGCGAGGCGACTCAGGTTGCAGGGCACCAGCTCCCGAGGGAGGGTTTGGGGCTTGGGGCCAAGGGAGCCACTTTTGGTTGAACTACACAGTTCCCATCCAGGAATTTCCCAAATGAAGACCATAACACGCAGCTATTTACAGTGGCCTGGGATGAATGGCGAAATAGAGTTTAGTAAAGCACTGTGTGCAATGTCAGCAACAGCAAAAGTTGCCAGAGACAGCTCTGTTACACTCATAGAAATGGCCAAGTAAATCCTGGGCACGGTCACACATTGACTACATTGGAACTTTCCTGGGAACAATGTTTCTGCTCACTGTCGATGCCCATTCAAAATGATTGGACATATATGAGGGGACGTCACTAACGTCGGGCACTACAATTGAGAAACTACGTCAGAGTTTTACCATTCATGGACTACCAGAAGTAGTCATTACTGATAATGGCACATTTACAAGCGCTGAGTTTTAAGGGTTTATCAGCCTCAACGGTATCACTTATGTGAAAACTGCACTGTACCACCCTTCCCCAAACGGAGTGGCCGAAAAGGCGGTCCAAACGTTCAAGACAGAAATGAAAAAGCTAACAGGTGATTCCTTGGCAACCAAGCCAGTACGCTTTCTTTTTCATTACAGGACTGCCCTGCACATAACAACAGGTGTCACACCTGCAAAGTTATTGTTGAAACACCATCTCAGGACGAGATTGAGCTTAATAATGCCGAATTTAGAGGGGAAGGTGGAAAGGAGTCAGGGAAGCCCGAAAACTAGGCACGACTGCCATAGTCATGAGAGGAAATTTACCATGGGAGAGCCAATATATGGGAAGAACTTCAGGGAAGGACCAAAGTGGTTACCGGGTGAAATAAGTGGGGTGACTGGACCTCTATCTTACCACGTGGAGGTGGAAGGCCAGATAGTAATAGAGTTGAACTGCAGACAACTTCCTAAGTGGAAACATTAAGTTTATTTACAATATACTCAGCAGCAACGACACACATGCTTTCAACTCCAACTCTATGTTTATACTGACTGCGGAGTAGCCCATGCTCTTGTCTCTCTCTTCCTTAAATGGTCCACATGTTTACGGATGATCCGGCCTTCCACCTCCACGTGGTAAGATAGAGGTCCAGTCACCGCACTTATTTCGCCCGGTAACCAATTTAGTCCTTCCCTGAAATTTTTCACATATACCACCTCTCCCATGGTAAATTTCCTCTCACAACTATGCCAATTGTATCCAGTTTTCTGGCTTCCCTGACTCATTTCCACCTTCCCCTCTAAATTCGGCATTATTAAGTTCAATCTTGTCCTGAGACGGTGTTTCAACAATAATTCCCCAGATGTGACACCTGTTGTTGTGTGGGGGGTGGTCCTATAATGAAAAAGAAAGTGTGCTAGCTTGGTTACCAAGGAATCGCCAGTGAGCTTTTTCATGCCTGCCTTGAACATTTGAACCGCCCTTTTGGCCAGTCCATTTGAGGAAGGGTGCTACAGTGCAGTTTTCACATGAGTGCTAATGTTGAGCCTGTTAAACTGTTGAAACTCAGCACCCGTAAATGCCGTGCCATTATCAGAAACAACTACTTCTGGTAGTCCGTGAATGGCAAAACTGACGTGGTTTCTCAATTGTAGCGGCCGACATTGGTGACTTCACCTCAGACATGTCCAACCATTTTGAATGGGCATCAACAATGACATTGACATTGTTCCCAGGAAAGGTCCAACATAGTCAATGTGTAACTGTATCCAGGGTCTACCTGGCCACTCCCAAGGGTGTAACAGAGCTGTCACTGGCAACTTTTGCTGTTGCTGACATTTCACACAATGCTTTACTAAACTCTCTATTTCACCATCCATCCCAGGTCACCATAGATACCTTCGTGCAATGGTCTTCATTCGGGAAATTCCTGGATAGGCACTGTGTAGTTCAATTCGAAGTGGCTCCCTTCCATTTGGAGGAACTATCACTCGATGCCATCCTGGCTGGTTATTTCACGTCTTCTGCTGCAGTACAGTTTCATTTCGTCAGATACAGGCTCCTGTGACCAACCGTGTAGCACTTGTTCTCAAACCCGAGATAGGACTGGGTCCCGGCTTGCCCAACCTCTGATCTGTCGAGCACATACCAGCGAGGAATCCAAGAAATTTAACAGTAAGACAAGTTCCTGTGGAATTGGGATGTGCTCATCATTTTCTTGTAAAGGAAAACGACTAAGGGCGTCAGCGTTTGCAATTTGATTCCCAGGCCTATGTACGAAAATCTGTTCGTATGATGCAAGAATGAAAGCCCATTGTTGTATTCTTGCTGATGCTATGGGTGGTGTAGCCTTGTCCTCACTAAACAACCCTAGCAATGATTTATGGTCTGAAACAATTGTAAAATGGCGGCCGTGTACGTACTGGTGAAATTTCTTGACATCAAAGATGATGGACAGGCCTTCTTTTTCCATCTGCGAGTATCCCTTTTCCGCTGTGGTGACCTATTGGCTATTCCGTGCTGTCGTCCATCCAATGAGAGAGCACTGCTCCCACTCCTTAGGGAGATATGCCACATGTCAGCACCAATTCTTTTGTCTGCTCATTATGCACTAATAAAGTGAACGAGTGCAACTCGTTTCATCTTTATGAAAGCTTCTTTCTGGGGCACCTCCCAAGACCAACGTTGGTTCTTTTTGAGTAGAGAATGCAGGGGGGCCAGCACTGTAGACAAATTTGGTAAGAACCGCCCATAATAGTTGATCATTCCTAGGAATGATATGAGCTCTGAGGCATTCTTTGGCGCAGATGCCTCTCTTACGGCTCTCACTTTCTCCCCAACCGGGTGGAGGCCCTACTAGTATTTCCATATCTTCTTTCTACGTGCCGCCTTCTTTCTAGCATGGACTTTAACCTCGGTCTTCTTTTTTACTTCATTATTGGCCAGAATTCTCTCAGATGCAAGCTCAACTTGTCTGAATTCAGTGGCTGAGTCTCCCATGTGATGGTGATAAAGGGGTGGAAATTGGAAGTAAAATTGATCAATTTTTCCAGGTCCAGATGAGAACATGAAGCGGCACAGAAACAGTCATCGAGGTACCGAAGAAAGAGTTGTGGGAGGGTGCCTGAGTAGGACTGGAACAAGGAATGTTCCACATACCCCATAAAGAGACAGGTATAACTGGGGCCCATGCAGGTACCCATTGCCATACCTTTTATTTGGAGGAAGCGAGACAAGTTTAAGGAGAAATTGTTCAGTGAGAGAACAAGTTCAGCCAGATGGAGGGGAGTGGTAAAAACAAAAAACTACTGCGGATGCTGGAAATCCAAAACAAAAACAGAATTACCTAGAAAAACTCAGCAGGTCTGGCAGCATCGGTGGAGAAGAAAAGAGTTGACGTTTCGAGTCCTCATGACCCTTCAACAGAACTGAGTAAAGTTAGGAGAGGGGTGAAATATAAGCTGATATATTTTAAACTTATATTTCACCCCTCTCCTAACTTTACTCAGTTCTGTTGAAGGGTCATGAGGACTCGAAACGTCAATTCTTTTCTTCTCCGCCGATGCTGCCAGACCTGCTGAGTTTTTCCAGGTAATTCTGTTTTTGTTTTGGAGGGGAGTGGTGGTGGATGGGGATTGTTCGGGCCTATTGGTTACTACAGATCATTTGATCTTCTCTAACAAGTATTATTCTTAAAGGTACATTACACCATAAATAAAATCATAATTACTACATTCATCCCCCTTTAACTCCCATCTAACCCCGATATCCTTTGAATCCCTTGTTAGCTAAGAATCTATTCACTTCAGCCCTAAAAATAATCAATGACCCTGCCTCCCCCGCCCTCTGGGTAAGAAAGTTCCAAAGACTCATAACCTGCTGAGGGAAAAAAATTCTTCTCATGTCTATATTATTTTTAAACTGTGTTGCCTAATTCTAGTCTAGCCCACAAGGGGAAATACAAGCATCCATCTCGTCAAGTCCCCTCAAGATGTCTCAATAAGATCACGTCTCATTCTTTTAAACTCCAATGGATACAGTCCCAGCCTGTCCTACCTTTCCTCATAAGATAACCCCACCTGCCCACATCCAAGGAATCAATTGAGTGAACCTTCTCTGAACTGCTTCTAGCACATGTATATCCTTTCTTAAATAAGGAGACCAAAACTGTACACAGTACTCCAGATGTGGTCTCATCAATGCCCTGTACAACTGTAGCAAAACATCCTTACTTTTATATTCTGTTCCCCTTGCAATAAATTACAACATTCCATTTGCCTTCCTAATCACTTGCTTTACCTGCCTACCAACTTTTTGTGATTCTAATCACTTGTTTTACCTGCGTACAAACTTGCATGAGTTGGTAGCCCAACCTCTCAGTAGGGTGAACAATCACACAAACAAAGCAAATATTACATTTAATAACTCTGTGGTGAACTTAATCATAGTATGGACAATACATGGGAGAAAAATAGAGATAGTAGAAGGAAAGTTCATACTAAAACAAATAGAAATACAGAAAAATACTGCCTAATTCAGTTGATACATATGTAAAGACATTTATGCTTACAGATTGTCAGTATGGGTGAAATTTTCCATTCTGAGGGTGGAATCGTCCCAGATTTGCTCTAAGTGGGGTAGCAGGCAGATAGAACAATGTTTTACCCGTTGGCCGTGATGGCGGGCTTTCACGCCGTATCGTCCCAAAGCCGCCACATTATTTATGCATTCCCGGGAAACACGCCGTTTCCATGGTGGGCAGGCTCTGATTCACCCAACTGCCATCACCTCGCCACTTCTTCAAGTCGGGCGCCATATTTAAAGTCCAGCTACGCACACACATCTCAGTGCTTCCAGCCCGCCACTACTGCAGGGAAGGTGTCCACGAAAGGCAAGAAGACTGCAGCCCCCAGGTTTAGCGACACGTCACTGGAATACCTTTTGGATGCTGTGGAGGGCCACCAGGGTGTCCTGTAGCAACAGGATGGGCAGTGCCATCACCTGCCAAGCTTGGGAGGCGGTGATCAGCACCAGCACCCTTCAAAAGAGGACCCAATGCTGCAAGAGGATGAATGATCTCCTCCGTTCCGCCAGGGTAAGTCACTCTTCTCATCACTCTCAACTCACACTCACAAACCCATCACATATCTACAGGGCCCTCACTCACTGCCAGTGCAAGGAACATCACCATTCACTCTCTCACACTCACCGTCATTGTCCTCATCCTATCCATGGGACCACTCACCACCCACACAGGCCAGGCACATTTATCATCTGTCCTGGCAGGCGACCTGATACACTCTCTCGATCTCTATTCATGCAGGACAAGCTGGCGCACAACAACAGGGAGAAGTCGCAGACTGGTGGAGGAATGCCTGAAATCAAGATCCCCACTGACTTTGAAAACAGAGCCATCCAGCTGGCCGGCGAGGATCTGGACCGGTCCTGTGCTGACAGTGAGGTCGGCAGTGCTCTACCAAGTGCAACACCCATCAGGCAACCATGCTGTGAGTGATGTGTCCTGTTTCACAGGCCACTGTCATGCACTAATTATCTCCCCTTGCTTCTGCAATCGCATCTGGGAAACGGTCAACAGAGTCCATGACCCAGGGCCTCCAATCAACTCCCAAAAAAACCTCAGAAGAGGAAATGGAGTTTCCCGTCATAGTGCTCACCCACACCCTCCACCAGCGCACAGACACGCAACTCGGTGGGACCTAGCTTTAGAATAGCCCCGGGATCACAATCTGGTGAGAACATCGCACTGTCTGATCCACAGCAGGCGGAGGCAGAGACTTCCCAGGTCTCCGACACTCGGAGGGCAGCTGGAGGCCAGAGATTTGCTGAGTCCGAGTCAGATGATGAGCCTCTGGACTCGGTCATGTCACAGTTGCTGGAACTGCAAAGGTAAGCTCAGGAACATCAGGAAGGTATGTCCACTGCACTCCTCAGATTGCAGGGCATGATGGAGGGGCCCATCTGCGCTCAGGCTGAGGTGATAGCGCTGGCATGCCAACACACTGAGGTCAACACTGGTAGGAGGGTGGCCGCGATGGAGACCTTGGTCCAAGACTCCCCCCCTTGCACTGCTGCGCAGGCTGAACGACGCCATAGTTGGCCCCCAACATTGTGTACGGGAGAGGGCTGCCGGGCAGTTCGATCTCACTCCAGCTATCCCTTCTCCTCAAGGAGTCAACCAGGGGCTCTTGGGCACCCAAAGGGAGGAGGATCAACAGGTGGACACCCCAGGGCCATCCACTCAGGTGACTCTGAGAGTGTCCGGCCCATCTGAATCCCCTATTCCTGTGATCCCCAGCAGCCGCAGGTCCATAGGCTGAGGAAGGTGGCACTGCCACACAGCAGGACCCCAAAAGCAGGCCGGGGCCCTCCAGGTATCGGCCCTCCAAAGGATGCCCGCCAAGGTATTCACAGACAGGGTGTAGCAGTCAGCAGGCTGCCTCCACCTCCACTGTGGATATCTAAACTCCCAAGAATGTCTCCCTGCCTATGGTTCCTTGTTCTGATGAGCAGTGTTCTTGTCACTCAGGTGTGAAGCCTTTCTGCACAAGATAAAGGCAGGTGTCTCAGTCCAGGGCCTCTTCCCTGTGCTCTGGAAGCCTTCAGACCAAAGTGATGGTCCAGCCTCACACTCCCTGGACATATTACTGATGCCTGCACCTCGATGGTGCTTGTCATTGCTGCCAGAATGTCGTGGGCAGGCGTCACAGAGTTCCGTCATTCTCTCTGTGTGCTCTCAGTGCCTTTAAGGTGGGACTGGCCCCCATCTCTTAAGCATCTGTGACCAGTGATGCTATGTTCCTGAAGGGCTCAGGTGCTGAAGGTGGACAAAGGATCAGATGCTTCTAAAGTTTCATGGCTGCATCTCCATGATATGATCCTGATCACAGAGCGCAAGCGAGCTGCCCTCAGCCAGACAGGAGTCAGACATTCACAGAGGCTATGTGAAGATCTATGGAGTGTCCTCACTGCATGTCGTCATCATCCTCCTGCGATCGAACGACTATTTGGGCCTCTACTACATCTCCATGACAGGATCATTGTCACAGAGGGTATTCGAGCTGCCATAAGCCAGACTGGAGTCAAATGTTCACAAATGTGATGTGAGGAACTATGGGGTCACCTCACTGCATGTTGTCATCATCCTCCACAAATCTAGCAGACATGAGGGCCTCCCAAGAGTGCTTGCCCCATCTAGCCAGTGCGAGGGCCTCATTCACGTCACCTTCTCCTTTGAGGCTCTCCTCAACCTCATCCCCATCGGTGTTCTCCTCATCAGAGGAGACGTGTAGCTCCTCCATCTCCTCCTCAGCCAGCTCATCTCCTCGTTGCAGCGCCAGGTTGTAAGGGGCGCAGTAGATGATGATGATGCGGACTGTATTGCAGGGCTCCACCAGACTGGTCCAGGCACCGGAACTTCAGCTTCAACATCCCGAGGGTCTGCTCCACCAAGTTGTGAGCTGCAACATGAGCCTCATTATACCATCGCTCTGCTGCAGTCTGAGGCCGCCGCACTGGTGTCATCAGCCACGGCCTCTGCCCTTGTCCCCGAGGAGCCAACCTACAGCCTCTGTGGATCCTGGAAAATTTCAGGAATCTGTGACCGACTGAGGATATAGGCATTGTGCACACTCCCTGGAAACCGTGTGCACACCTGCAGGATGCATTTCTGGTGCTCACAGACCAGCTGCACATTCAGTGAATGGAAGCCTTTGTAGTTGATGTAGTCTATCGTGTGTTGCGACAGAGATCTGAGCACCACATGAGTGCAGCCTATCACACCCTGCACCTGTGGGAAACCTGAGATCTGGGCGAATTCAATCACTCTTACATTCTGGCTGTCCTGGTCCTGGGCGAAATGCACAAAGTTGTTGCCCTCGTGAAGATGGCATCCGTGACCTCACGGATATATTTATGGGTGGTGGATTGTGAGATCCCACAGAGGTTGCCTGTGGAGCCCTGAAAGGAGCCACTGGCATAGAAATTGGGCGCCGCGGTCACTTTCAGAACCTCTGGCAGTGGATGCCCTCCATGTCCCCTTGGCACCAAATCCTGCAGTAGCTGGCATATGTGAGCCACCAGGTCCTTAGACATGTGCAGTCGTTGTTGACACTGGTTCTCGGTCATCTGTAGGAATGGCAGGCGGCGTCTATAGACCCTGGGTGTCGCTCAGCGCCGACCAGCGACGGCTCACTGTGGCTCTGCAGCAGCGTGTGAGGGAGCCCCAGCCACCCCTTCTCCCTGAGGTTGCTGCTCCTGCCCCTGCGCAGCCAGGAGCCTCAGTGGCTCTCTCCTCCGTCGTCTTCGCGCTCTGTAAGCCACGAGGCATACAGCTAGTTCAGCAGGCTCCATGATCCCGATGTACTCCTCCTGCAGGATGAAAGAGAGAGAGACATGTGGGTTAGCATGGGTGTACGAAGAACCTGTCCTGGTTAAGTGTTGTAAAGTGAGGAAATGCAGCCACCCATTTGAGCCATAAGGTTGCAATGTACACAGGGAATCAATCCATTTAAATAATTATCAATTACAATTCCACATTGAGTTCTGTGTTTCAAATAGGCCATTGGTCCTTGCAGTTAACGCTTCCCTAAACCCCTTTTTATCCTCAACTATAACCGTTACAAAAATTCTCAACATTACAACAGTGACTACGCTTCAAAGATATTTCATTGGATGTAAAACATTCTGGGGCATCCAGGGGTTGTGAAAGGCACTAACTCTTTTTATGTGCCCTGTCTTTTTCTTGTTAATGGTTACTGTCTATTGTGCAGTTGTCAATAGCATTGTTTGTGGGGAAGTAACTGAGTCTAGGGTTAGGGCAGTAGTTTTCACAATTTTTTTGTTTCAGGGAGAGCTCTGGAACTATTGATATCCTTGCTATAAGACCCCACCCATCCTAACTTCTAAAAAATCAAAGCAGCCACACAAAGTATGCAAGTACAACAAAAAACAAGGTCTGATATTTTTTACCCTGTTTATAAGCAGAAATAGGGGGCTAACGAGACCCAAGTGTTGTATGCACTGTTCCTGGCGATGACCTTAAAGAAAACACTGGAGAGGCCACTCAGAAAATGCCCCATGCGCAATTTTAAAAACAACATTTGTAAAATCCCATGACAGTATTTCAAAGAAGAGTAGGGGAGTTCATCCAGAGTGATGGCCAACTTTTATATTTCAATCAGCAGCACAAAAAAAAATCATCTTGCTGTTTGTGGGACCTTGTTGTGTGCAAGTTGTTGCTGTATTTCATACATTGCAAAGTGCCTACACTTCAAAAAGGCTTCACTGGCTCTAAAGCACTTTGGGACATCCTGAGGTGATGAAAGGCGTTATATAAATGAAAGTTCTTTCTTTCATATTGGTGCAAATAGAACTGTCGCAGTTCTACAATGTAACTGAGAAATAAACTGATACCTGGAGTTTTACAGAAACCTGGTGTTTAGAGCAGTTTAAAGTTGACATAACTTCCATTATAAATCAATATTGCGAATGGTTTTTGAAAATCCTGCAGGTCCACCTGTTATATTATGTTAACCTAACCCTAACCCTAAATTTCCCCTGAATCAGAATAATGAATTCAATTAACTTTTAGACAAGAGCTATTGCTCAGCTTCATTCAGAGACTGACATTTTCATTAACTCTTGGGTTTTTATTTCAGACAGCCAACAAGGTAAGTGTAGAAGTTTCAGTATTTGTTCTGGTGCTCTGTGCTCATTCATTTACCCAAACTCTAACGTTAGATGAAGATGCCCCCATGCATTTCCATTCTTCACAGAGGAGTTCCTGGTATAGGCTGTTTTCACACAGCCTCCACTCCATTGCCCTCCTCCTCTGTCCATCTCACCATCCAGCCAAACAGGGCGATCTCAGTGGAGCTCTCTCTATGCATGAGTTGCATGAGTTCTGCCCTGTTCCCTTGGGAATCTGGTATGGAGAGTGTAGTATGCAGCAATCCGGTCCCAGTAGGTTTTTAAACAGATTCACGGACTCCTACGCTGCCTGCATTTTTTTGTAGCTTCAATGAGCCCATGTATAAGTGAAGTGTGAGAGGTTGCAGCCCCTATTGGAAGGGGCTGGCTTCCAATTTCTGGGTGCAATTCAGTCCCAGATTCTGAAGGTGGAATTTTGTGCCAGTGGGATTTTATGGTCCTGCCAAAGTCAATGGACTTTTGAATGGCTTGCCACATTTTATAGCCCTACCCCCACAGTGACACGGCTGTAAAATTCCACCCCTTGTCTTTGGCCACCCAATGCGGAGGGAGGAGGGAAAAAGTTTACTTCAACCTTCCCCTGAAGCCCCCATCATCACAGGTGCCATTTTTCATCAATTTGATTTACTCCATGTGACATCCAGAAACCCCTGAGCTTCCCGTAAAGGTTATGGGCCCTGATAGCATCCTAGCTGTAGTATCTGAATGTTCCAGAATTAGCTGCGCCTCTAGACAAGCTGTTCCAGTCCAACAACAACACTGGCATCTGCCCGGCAATGTGGAAAATTGCCCAGATATGTCCCGTCCACAAAAAGCAGGACAAATCCAATCCAGCCAATTACCACCCCATCAGTCTACTTTTGATCATCAGTGAAATGATGGAAGGGCTCATTGACAATGCTTTGAAGCAACATTTCCTCAGCGATAATCTGCTCACTGACGCTCAGTTTGGGTTATATCCTTGGCCCAAACATGGACAAAAGAGCTGAATTCAAGAGGTGAGATGAGAGTGACTGTCCTTGGCACTGATGTTTTGCATTTGACAGAGTGTGACGTCAAGGAGCCCTAGCAAAACTGGAGTCAATGGGAATCAGGAGAAAGTTGGAGTCATACCTAGCACAAAAGAAGTTGGTTGTGGTTGTTGAAGGTCAATCGTCTCAGCTCCAGAACATCACTGCAGGAGTTCCTGAGGGTAGTGTCCTTGGCCCAACCATCTTCTGAAGCTTCACTAGTGACTTTCCTTCCATCATAAGGTCAGAAGTGGGGATGTTCACTGATGATCGCACAATGTTCAGCACCATTCGCAACTCCTCAGATACTGAAGCAGTCCATGCCTGGATGTTGGAGGACCTTGTTGTGTGACTGCACCTGAACCTAGGTGACAATCCACAGATCCAGGAATTGTGCAATTGAGGGGGTTGCTCAACCCACTGGCTGCCTTGGGTGCCCCTGGACAGGAGCTCCCAGTGCCCGTTGGTTTGCTTGAGGCCTTCCGCAATCGTTGGGTACCGAAAGCCTGGAGAACCTCATTGGCATCAGGACAGCATTCAATTTAAATGGAAAAGTTCCCTTTAAATTATTTGCAATTCATGGTTTCTTGTTTGTCTTCCATTAAAAGTCGGTGCATAAGTTAAAAGTTAACCCTAATCAGAAAATTATTGTGAAAGAGTTGGGTGAAACATGAGGATGACAATGAATATTTGCAAAATTATTTTTACTAAACCATTTCCTTTCTTTATGCCATTCAGGTGTTTTTGATGATTCACTTTACTTGTGCTTTATTAATGTTTTTCTATTTTAAGCTGTACTTATACCCTTCCAGAATGCAACCTCTGTGTATGAATCATTCAGCTGAAGTACAAGATACAAATTGGATGTCATCCTTATGGTATTTTTTATCCAGGAGTGGAGATGCCAATGTCCATTAACCAGTGCTGACAGTTTCTTCCAAACATATCATCAGGTGGCATCTTCTCAGCCCCCACAGAGGCGGGCTTGGAGGTGGGTCCCTGAACTAAATTTGAAATTGTGCGCCAGCTCAGCTCCCCAATGTTTTCCCACCCCTGAGAGACCAACGTGGCAGCAGCTATCCACCTGGCAGTGTAGCCAATTAGGACAATTAAGGGACCAACTGGGTACAAGCTTCTGCCTTTGCAGGGATCTTCCTGATGTGGACCAGCATCACCCCCCCTGCTGAGTCAGGTGGCCGGCAGTAGCTTGGAGCCAGCTTCCTGCCCACAATCCAGAGTGTCAGAGTGTTTCTGACCCAATAAAGGCACTGAAAACCACACAAAGGCCACAGCTTCAGCCATCATATTTCCTATGGAGGGGTATCTACGAGCCATGCAGCCTCTGGTTTTCATATGTTAATCAGGCTTCTGAGGAAGCCTCCATTCTGAGACACCCTCACATTCTCCTCCCTGTCTCAGCAGCACCCACCTCTTCCAGTGGGGCTGCTGTCCACTCGGTGCTGCAGGCCTCTGCCTCAGGAACCTGTCTGTCATCCTTAAATGAAATAGCGAACAAGGAGGTGGCTTCTTAATTGGTCGCCTCCTGGAAGAATCAGTGCACCTCTGACTCAAGCAGGATCAGGACCCAGAAATGACTCCAACACCTGAACATTTTCAAAGGGCCAAAGGTTCAGCACTTAGTGATAAGGATTCAACAAACCCATAAAGGACGTGTTTAAAATTTTGCTGCGAATACTGAACTGAGTGAATCATTGCATTTGCAATGGAACTTCCACATGCCAGCCAGTTGAACTTCTACGTGACTCACAAAGGAAGAGTGATGCAAAACCAAACCATGCTAGTCCAATTGCCGTAACAGAGCTCCACCTAAAGTAATAAGAAAAACCCTCTAAGTCATTGAAATAGTGGTAAAAACACACTTAAATGTTGCAATATAAATGCCATGTTCATCATTTTGTGCCAATTCTTCTGAACAAATTGGCATAAAGTTTCGGCAACACCATTAGGAAACGCTAATAGTGTATTTACCAATGTTTAGTTGTACACTGAAATCAAAATGATTTCAGAAAAGTTATTCCCCAAGGAAATTTTTCACTGAAGGCCAACTGTGAGAAACCACACCCTATATACATAAATCCAAAGTTCTTGGTACCAGATTCACAAAGACAAGGCTTTGGGGCTCCCAATAACGTGTCCAGCTACTAGGGTTGCCAACTGTGATTAAATGTATTCCTGGAGGTTTCACCACATGACTTTTCCACACACTCCAGCTATTATCCAGCCAACACAACCATCCTTGTGACGTACTGCCCTCCTATGCAAATTGGAAAGCTAAAGGGCTCAATTTCTGATTGGATGATGCTTTACTGTCAGCCAAACAGCCTTTCCACACCATCACCCTGTATCCACCCCCCATTTTCAACATCTAGTACAAAGAAACGCTCAAAGAAAATTTTTTAAAACTACCTTTTTTAATACTCCGATGATTTTTCTCCAGACTACTGGCACACCCTGCATGCAATGGAGCATTCACCTGCCATTTGTAAAGCTAGAACCACCCCAGCTGTTGGGCATTGGCATGCAAGGGTTACCTGGATCTGAGTGGAACATCTGCAGTACCCAGTTACAATCTACCCCTCCAGGTGCCCACACTTAGCCAGGCACTGTCGTGAAGGATTAATTTGGTTATAAGCATCCTAAACCCGGTATGCCACCTTGTAACCATTGTCTCCCTAAAGGGACTCCACTTACCCCTCATCCCCCGCCACAGGAGAATCTATTGGTTAGTCAATAGATGACTAAAAAGGGTAGGTTAAAGCCAAAGTCAGGTGGATAATAGGCACTCCTTGTGAGCAGAATGGCGAGTATCACAGCTTGACAGAAAATATGCAAGTGCATATGACAGACATCCAAATCCAATCTAGTGGAACAACCTACGTAGGGCAGCTTGTGATGTGCCATCCACTTGTCTTCTATATGTCCATGTGCAGTGCCACATACCAGGTGAATGCCTCATCAGAGCAGCGAATCTTACAAAGAAAGAAAGGATGCCCTTCTCCTCTGAAAGATCAGTGTAGACCAGAATCCTCTCGCTTTGCAACCACTAACTCTTTCTATTACAAATGCATCCCATAGTTTGGTCCTGGATCTCCCACTTGAATCGTAGGAGCCTTTTCCGTTACATTGTTATAAGTTCTAAACTACGAAAGGGAACAGGCCTAATTTGCCACAGGATTGACCTGCCATTACTGTCACTGAAGAAAAACTAGAAAAACCCTTTGTTCTTTCTCATCATTGTGTCAAGAGGCCATATCCATGTTGAAGTTGGCACCTATCAGAACCACATCGGGATGCACAAGAGGTCAGAGTTGAGGGAAGCAATGCACAGTGGCAGCAGTGTGTACCAATTACAAGATGCACTTTAGAAACTCACCAAGGCTCCTTATGCAGCACCTTCCAAACCCACGACCGCTACCATCTAGAAGGACAAGGGCAACAGACACATGGGAACTCCAATACCTGGGAGATCCCCTCCAATCCACTCACCATCCTGACATGAAAATATATCACCGTTCCTTCACTGTCGCTGGGTCAAAATCTTGGAACTCCCTCCCTAACAGCACTGTAGGTGTAGCTACACTACATGGACTGCAGCAGTTCAAGAAGGCAGCTCACCACCACCTTCTCAAGGGCAATAAATGCTGGCCTAGCCAGCGATGCCCACCTCCCGTAAATGAATTGAAAAAAAGAGTCCAAAGTTCTCAGAGGGACATAGTGACAACAGCAGCCTCCCCATCATTGCTGCTGCCTGTTCCTCATAGTAGCTAAGTTCCTTAATGTCAGGATCATCTCTCACAAGTCTGTCTGCAACAAGATGGAGTGAGTTATAGGTGAAGGCTAGCAACTGAGCTAGAATCAGGCAGCTGATGCAAGAGACTTGGTGCATGTTTCTATCAGACGATGATGTTTGAAGATTGTGCATGCAAGTTGTTGCAGTTGGAGGAGATGCCAATGCACGCTGTACGATCCTGAGTTGATGCTTCTTTAAGCAGAGTTCATTGTGAAGGGTTATGTTGCAACAGATCATTGAAAGGGAAGAAAACCACACATTACATTGGTGGAGCCAACAGTTACAAGGCATAGCGGATGACTGTGCACAAAAGCTTTTAAATGGATGGAAGAATAACTGGTATACAAGAAAGACCCAAACCTCCTTGTCGCTTGCCATTTTAACACTCCACCCTGCTCTCTTGCCCACATGTCTGTCCTTGGCTTGCTGCATTGTTCCAGTGAAGCCCAACGCAAACTGGAGGAACAGCACCTCATCTTCCGATTAGGCACTTTACAGCCTTCCGGACTGAATATTGAATTCAACAACTTTAGATCTTGAACACCCTCCCCCCCATCCCCACCCCCTTTCCGTTTCTTCCCCCTCCCTTTTGTTTTTTCCAATAATTTATATAGATTTTTCTTTTCCCACCTATTTCCATTATTTTTAAATCTATAACTGTAATACCCTGTCAGTCTTTCCACCCCACCCCCACTAGAGCTGTACCTTGAATGTCCTGCCATCCATTCTTAATTAGCACATTCTCTTAGATAATGTCACCACGTTTAACACGTCTTTGTTCCTTTGTCTGTGACGTCTTTTGATTATCTGCTCCTATCACTGCTTGCTTGTCCCTGCTACCACCCCCACCCCACCCCCACCCACCCCCCCACCCCCCAACTTCTCTCCCCCCACCCCACCCCCCACCTTAAACCAGCTTATATTTCATCCCTTTCCTAACTTTACTCAGTTCTGCTGAAGGGTCATGAGGACTCGAAACGTCAACTCTTTTCTTCTCCCTCGATGCTGCCAGACCTGCTGAGTTTTTCCAGGTAATTCTGTTTTTGTTTTGGATTTCCAGCATCCGCAGTAGTTTTTTTGTTTTTATCTCTGGTATGTTACTTTGCCTGCCTTCATCAGACCTTGCAACACTTATCTGTGTGTCATAAAATTATTGTCAGCATGAGCGTCACTTGCTTCCACATAACTCGAGTGACATTTTTTGAGGTAAGAAACCCAGAAGCACTCGATCTCATTAGGAATGTTTTAAGATAGTGCATGGCTCAAGGAATCAATGCTGTACTGAGGCCAGATCAAGCTGCTTGCTATTGTGGCTGTAGGACTTCAACTCGTACATCAGCCTTGACTGGTCACAAACCTACAAAAGCCATCATCATCGCCGATGTGACAGCCCATCAACCAGGTTGGACATATCTCAATTTCTTTTGAACTGGGCACAGACAACGCACTTCAAATCTTCCCCCATGAAACCTTTGTGATGACGGCAAATGGTTTTGGTAACAAACTGTGTCCCACATTGTTGAATCCTGCCTACTAACTAATTTCTCAGGTGACTGATGACCCTTGCATATTGATGAACACTGTTATGTGATGTTTATGTGCCTGCCTGCCATTGTAATGTAAAGGTGCTTGGCAAAGCAAGGGTTAATGTGGAACTGTGGAATAGCACCACCCACTGTATGATGTATGGAGTCACATGGTAATATTCTGAGAGAACAGTCTAGAAAGAACACTCTAGAAGTGGCCTACCAGCATGGAACAGCACCATGCATGACAGTAACCTGGGATCTGTAAATAGTTAAAGGTTAACAATAAAGGATTCATGTTTAAATCTACAAGTCCAAAGGTCTCATCATTGAGACATCTAAAGAACCCATATTACAACAAGGACAATGACCTGAGGTGGTTGAAAATTTGCGCCGAGTCCACAGATAGGCTAAATAAATCATTAAGGAGGGTTCAGATGTCAGTTTTCCTGAGCTTATGAGCTGTTCTTCAGCTGCTCTTCCTTGCCATGTAACTCTTCAGCTTTCTGGGGAAGATCATCTAATGGGAGACATTCCTTGGAAAATGGGATAGGAACACGAATGTAGATTTAAATGATCCAAAGCTCTTTCGATTTACCTGCCGCTGCAGTCTTCAACCAGGCCTGGCTTTGTTAGAGGCTGCACTCTAATTTACAAGCACTAAAGCACATTATTCCTTTTATACAGGAGCAAAGAAGTATTGCTGCAATTGTAGGGCCTTGGTGAGACTGCACCTGGAGTATTGTATGCAGTTTTGGCCTTCTTACCTAAGGAAGGATACACTTGACATAAAGTGGGTGCAATGAAAGTTCATTAGACTGACTCCTGGGAAAGCGGGACTGTCCTATGAGGAGAGATTGAGGAGACTGGGCCTATATTCTCTAGAGTTTAGAAGAATGAGAGGTGATTGCATTGAGACATGCAAAACGTTTACAGGGCTCAACAGGGTAGATGTAGGAAGGATGTTTCTCCTGGTGGGGGATCTAGAACCAGGGGACACAGTTTCAGAATAAGGTGGAGACCATTTAAGAATTTGATGAGGAGGAATTTCTTCACTCAGAGAGCGATGAATCTTTGGAATTCTCTACCCCAAGGTGCTATGGAGGCTCAGTCATTGAGTATGTTCGAGAGAGAGATCAATTTCCAGATATTAAAGATATCAAGGGATACAGGGATAGTGCGGGAACATGGTTTTGAAGTAGACAATCAGCCATAATCTATTTGAATGGCGGAGCGGGCTCAAGGGGCTGAATGGCCTACTCCTGCTCCTACTTCCAATGATCCTATTAATGCTCACAAACAGGCAGCTGAGCTGGCACACAAAACTGTAGCAGGTGCTGCTCTGCAGAGCACTGATGGACACAATCCATGACTTTCTGGTCAAACCCACCACATGGGTTCTCAGGAGCACAAGGGGATGATAGCACAGTGGTAAAGTTGCTGGACTAGTAGTGCAGAGGCTAATGCTCTGAACACTTGAGTTCAAATCATATTCAACTAATTAATCTGGAAATAAGATAAACTAATCTCAATAATGATCATTGTGAAACTACTGGATTGGTGTAAAAAGGACTCCCAAATCCCACTGTGCTGCAGCATTCTGCAGTCTTTCTCCATTTAAGTAATATTCAGCTCCTCTATTCTTCCTGCCAAATTGCATAACCTCACATTTTCCCACAGTATATTCCATCTGCCACTCTTTTGCCCATTCACTTAACCTGTATATATCCCTCTATAGATTCCTTGGGCAGAATTTTGCCCTTGGCGGGCGGACTGGATAGGGGGCTGGATTGGAGACAGGCAGGGGCGGTCAGGAAGCCGACCGCTGGCCGCGATTGGCAGCGCACTGCAATTTCACGCTGGCGGGCTAATTAAGGCCCATCCAGCGTGAAAGGCGGCTGGGGAATCTGCGAGAAGTGGCGGGCAGGGGCAGGGGCAGGGGCATGCTGTCCACCAGGCCCAATGGCGACCCGGCGGCCGATTCAAAACTGGCCCAGGCAGGCCCTGGAAGGCTGCCATGGAAGAATGCTGAAGTCTCCATGGGTCCCCTTGCGATTGGACACGGCAGGTGGGAGGGCAGTGCGGCGGGGCAGTCGGCCCCGCGTTTCTCCAATGAGAGCCTCACTGCCCTCCTGGAGGATGTGGCAGCCAGGAGGTAAACCCTTGTCCCCAGGGATGGGAGGAAGAGGCCCCCGCGCCTCACAAAAAGGCCTAGGAGGAGGTGGCCTCCAGGGTGAGCAGCCATGACTGAGGCACAGACTCTGTCACATGAGCGGAGACATCTGACTCTGACTCTGTCATATGAGCAGAGATATGTTAGAAATTAGTGTGAAAATTTTTTTTTTAACGACGGATCGAAACCGCATCCCGGCCTTGGATTAGGTTTCGCAAAAAAAGCAAAGGCCGACGGGCCATTTTGCCTGTCCATGGACGGGCAGTGAAAAACTTAATTCAATTAGACTTTTAATGGCCTTAATAGGCCTTTTAATTGTTGGCGGGCACGCTACCAACTCCCGTGCATACCCGCCAACTGAAATATCGCACAAGCGCGCAATGACGTCGGGACGCTCACCCGACATCATCGCGCGTCATTTTACGCTCGTTTGGGTCAGACGCACCCCCGCGCAATGAGCAGGAAATTCTGCCCAATGAGCTATTTTTACAATGAAGGCAAATATACAAATGAACCAGGGCACACGCGCCAAGGAAACATAAATCACCCATGACAACCCCTTACATGATCATAGTGATTTAAACTTCTGTTTTCCAGTGCTACGTCTTTGTGCTCACCCTCGCTGGCAGCTGGATTGGAGGCAGCCTGCTGATCCTGATGGCCTGTCAGCCTTGATGACCTTGGCGGCCGCCCTCTTGTCGCCAGGGCTTGCGTAGGCCCCATCTGGGTGGGAGAATCCAGCGCCATGGCTGGGGACTCCTCAGTCATCACAGTGTCCTCAGATGCAATGGGCAACGGCAGAGGGGCTGAGGAGATGCTGCAATCATGCAGAGCGCCCTAAGAGGAGCCCGCAGAAGCAGATTGTCCACCAACACAAGGTTGGTTTGAACCTCCTTGCTCCCCCATAGATGGATGGGCACCTAGCAGAGTCACCAGGTGCCACATCCATCTCTCACATTGACAGTCACTGCTGAGGTCACTGCCAGTGTGTGGGCTCGCTGGTCTGAACACAACCCCAGAAACCCCTGATTGATTCCTGGAGCTGCCTTTCCACGTGAATCGCCGCTCTCTCTATGGAGGAAGCTGTGCCTTCAGAGCTCTGGGTCAACGCAGTGCTCATGCTCTGCATGGACTCCTCCAACACAGAGACCATGGCACGCAGACCCTAATGGATCTCTGCCAGATCTTCCCGCACATCCCACTGGACATCCAGCATATGCCGCCTGATTGATGACTCCAGGGGCTTGTCATCTGCCTCATACTCAGCATGGCCCTGCTCTCCAGCAATCCTACGACACTGGACCCAGGCTCGGCATGCAACATCATGACCGCTGACCAGGGCCGCCACCTCCATCTAGGGCTTCTTGGCGATGTGCTGTGGCCTCCTCTTGCTGTCCCTTGGCAGCAGGATGTGACAGCGGCCATTTACTATCTCCAGGAAGATCCTCAGGCACTTACCTGAGAAACAGAGAGGCAGACTGGATCCGGGCATTCCCGTCATGCCTGGCATGGAATCTGGGCATCAATGCCATCTTGCATACTGCAGCAGCATTTCAAATCAGTAAGGGATACCAAACACATAGCCACTGCAAACAAGCTCCCTGAGGCGCTAAATGCAGACTTCCAGCCTGCAGTGACCTGCATTTAAACCCCTCGCCCGCACCCTTCCCAGCACCCGCCCTCTTCCCGCCTACACCAGCAGTGCTGAGCCTGTCTCAGCAGGCGTTTCAAGCTGGCCGGAAGTTAATTAGCCAGCCAGTGTGAAATTGCGTTTGACAGCTGTTCATGGACGGGAGCAGATCATCTGTTTCTGAGCCCACCAATTGCATTCACACCCCACACTAAAAATTCAGGCCCAAGTCTCAGTCATGGTGACCATGAAACTATCATCAATTGTTGCAAAAACCCATCCTGACCTTGTCTGGCCTACACGTGACTCCAGACCCACAGCAATGTGGTTGATTCTTAACTGCCGCCTAAAATGGCCTAGCAAGCCGTTCAGTTCAAGGGCAGTTAGAGGTGGGCTACAAATGTTGTCCTTGTCAGTGACGCCCACACCTGATGAAAGAATGAGTCAGCTTGCCTCATTTGATTCACAGCCAGAGCTTTGTGTGTCCAAGCCTCACTGCACACATGACCGAAAAACCCAGTGTGTACCTCTGAAGGAATGCTGCCTTGTCTAAAGGGCTGAGTTTTGATTGCCTAACCTCATTGCACAATTTGGAGTAGAACAAAGTGTTCCTTTTCCTTAAAAAATACGCTTGTAAAAAATGATTTGTGGTTTGTGGGACCTCATTGTGGACAATTTGCCACTGTGTTTGCTTACAGTGACCAAAAATCCATGGGCAGGGTGGGGAGTTGTTGAGGGGAGTGGTGGGGGCGGCCGGGGGGAGATGGCTTTTGACAATAAGTGTTGGAGTGCCACGAACCCGATTTTCAGGGTTGGGGGAAGGTGCTCCTAGCGGGCACCCACACCACCATGGATACACCTTAGATGTCTGCCAGTTAGTCTCTAGGGGTGGCTGCAAAATGCAGCACACTGTGCCTGGTCTGGTAATTAGAAACTTGTGTCCACGCCCACCAAAAATACCACTCCCCCCACCCCCACCACCTCCCTCCCCCCCGCCCCCTTTTAAGAGGCCATATCTGAATAACAAAACAAAATTAAATTTATTTCCTGTGCAGCTAGTTGGGATGGCTGGAGGGTGTGAACTGCCTGTGAAGCAATGTCATGTGAGCACGTAACAAAGTGACACACATATCATACCTTTCAGCAAAAATTTATGTTCCTGAAAAGGAGGTGTTATGTTTGGATGCCAGTGGCATTTACAACTTTATGACTTGCTTTTATCTATTTACCGAAATGAACTGTACGGAAGAATGAAGCAGAAAATATAAACTGGGTGTGGTGAAAGCAGTTCCTGATCCTTTAGGGGAGGTAGTGGCATAGTGGTATTGGACTGATTATCCAGCATCCCAGAGTACTGATCTGCGGACCTGGGTTCAAATCCCACCACAGCAGATGGTGAAATTTGAATTCAGTAAAAACCTGGAATTAAAAGTCTAATGATGACTACAAAACCATTGTTAAATTTTAGTAAAAACCCATCTGGTTCACTAGTGTCCTTTGGGGAATGAAATCTGCCATCCTTACCTGGTCTGGCCTACATGTGACTCCAGGCCCACAGCAACGTGGTTGACTGCAAAAAAAAATGCCCTCTGAACAAGGGCAGGGCAATTAGGCCTCAGTGATGCCCACATCCTATGAATGAATAAAAAAAGATAGTTCATTTAACATTCCAAGGTACTTTTCAATTTGCAAGGAAGGGTGACAAATAGAGTTGCCAACTGCGATTAAATATATTCCTGGAGGTTTCATCACATGACTTGCCCCCCCACCCCCCCCCCACTCCAGCCAATAGTTGGCGAACACATCTATCCCTGTGATGCATGGCCTTCCTACACCAACTGGAAAGCAAAAAGACTCATTACCCAAATAGATGATGCTCGACTACCACCAAACAGCCTTTTTTCCCATCTTCAATATTTTTATATCTGTATAAGAGAAATGTTCAATGCAATTGAAAACTAAATAATCATTTTTAATGCCCCAATGATTTTTCTCCAGGATTGTACACAGCAGTGTTCTGGAGATTGATCTTCAACTCCTGGAGACTCCAGGCCAATCCTGGAGGGTTGGCAACCTATTGTGCAGTCAAAAGCAATAAAGACACAGACAAAGGTTTATGAGAATTTGGGGGTTAACTGCTGTGTGTTATCATTCACCCATGGAATCCAAGTTGCCATGGCAACATGCACATTGGAGTCTTGAGGTATGAATGGTGATGGCAGAGGCTCCATCTTTTGTGCCATCACATGGCTGACCAGGAATCTCTCCCACTTTTATCACCTGCCATTGGTGTGTGTGGGAAGGATTTAGTCAATACTCAACTTGCTTAGCTATGTTATGGACATACCTTCCTTGGCCATCAAATCCTGGAGTGGGACTCAAACCCAGAGCCTCTGGCCCAGAGGCAGGGACACTGCCCACTGCACCACAAGACCTCCTATCAATTACCTTATACTTTGCATAAAAGTTGGGTTGGATCCTGCCCCGTGACCAGGCCTGAAACCAGGTGGCATGGGTGGTGGAGAATGAGGCAATATTCAGCAGTGAACTCTACCGCCCAACTCCAATCTGTGATTTCCTCCACCACCTGCTCTCCCTGGGCCATCTATTGGGTAGCTCAGCCATGCCCGCCACATGTAAATGGCACTGGGTGAATCCCAGGGCACTTGCTGATTTCCTGGCCCACTTACCATCACCTCCTGGGGGTGCCATATGGAAGGCAGTGATCAGGCGCAGCTTACAATATTAACAAAGTTGGAGGGGAAGGTGGAAGTTTCAATCCAAAGGAAGTCCGCCCCCAAGGAGGAGAATCCAACTGATGGATTTTGAGGTGATTTTAAAAGGCGGCAGGAGAAGTGGAGAACTTTCTTTTTATTCATTCGCGAGATGTGGGCTTTGCTGGCTGGGCCACCATTTATTGCCCATCCCTAATTGCCACTGAGAAGGTGGTGGTGAGCTGCCTTCTTGAAACACTGCAGTCCATGTGGTGTAGGTACACCCACAGTGCTGTTAGGAAGGGAGTTCCAGGATTTTGGCCCAGCGGCAGTGAAGGAATGGCAATATATTTCCAAGTCAAGATGGTGAGTGGCTTGGAGGGGAAATTCCAGGTGGTGGTGTTCCCATCTATCTTCTGCCCTTGTCCTTCTAGATGGCAGTGATTGTAGGTTTGAAAAGTGCTGTCTAATGAGGTTTGGTGAGTTCCTGCAGTGCATCTTGTAGATGTTACACACTGCTGCTACTGTGATTCGGTGCAGGAGGGAGTGAATGTTTGTGGATGGGGTGCCAATCAAGCGGGCTGCTTTGTCCTGAATGGTGTCAAACTTCTTGAGTGTTGTTGGAGCTGCACTCATCCAGGCAGGTGGGGAGTATTCCATCACACTCCTGACTTGTGCCTTGTAGATGGTGGACAGGCTTTGGGAAGTCAGGAGTCAGGGTTACTCTTTGCATGATTCCCAGCCTCTGACCTACTCTTGCAGCCACAGTATTTCTGTAGCTAGTCCAGTTCAGGTTCTGCTCAATGGTAACCCCCAGGATGTTGATAGTGGGGGATTCAGTGATGGGAATGCCATTGAGCATCAAGGGGCAATGGTTGGATTCTCTGTTGTTGGAGTTGGTCATTGCCTAGCACTTGTGTGGTGCAAACATTACTTGCCACTAGTCAGCCCAAGCCTGGATATTGTCCAGGTCTTGCTGTATTTGGACATAGACTGCTTCAGTATCAGAGAAGTTGCGAATGGTGCTGAACATTGTACAATCATCAGCGAACAACCCCACTTCTGACCTTATGATGGAAGGAAGGTCATTGATGAAGCAGCTGAAGATAGTTAGGCCGAGGACACTACCCTAAGGAACTTGTGCAATGATGTCCTGGAGATGAGATGACTGACCTCCGACAACCACAACCAACTTCCTTTGTGCTAGGTATGGCTCCAACCATCAGAGAGATTTCCTCCTGATTCCTATTGCTAGGGTTCCATGATGCTATACTCTGTCAATTGAGGCTTTGATGTCAAGTACAGTCACTCGCACCTGACTTCAGGAGTTCAACTCTTTTGTCCATGTTTGAACCAAGGCTGTAATGAGGTCAGGAGCTAAGTGGCCCTGGCGGAACCCAAACTGGACATCAGTGAGCAGGTTATTGCTAAGCAAGTGCCACTTGATAGCATTGCTGATGACCCCTTTCCATTACTTTACTGATTATGGAGAGTAGACTGATGGGGCAGGAACTGGCCGGGTTGGATTTGTCCTGCTTTTTGTGTACAGGGCATACATGTATATCATGTGGAGTGAATCGAATTGTCTGAAGACTGGCATCTATGATGCTGGGGACCTCCGGAAGAGGCCGAGATGGATCATCCACTCGGCACTTCTGGATGAAAATTGTAGCAAATGCTTCAGCCTTATCTTTAACAGATGTGCTGGGCTCCTCCATCATTGAGTATGGGGATATTAGTGGAGCCTCCTCCGCCAGTGAGTTGTTTAATTGCCCACCACCATTCATGACTGGATGTGGCAGGACTGCAGAGCTTTGATCTGTTGTTTGTGGGATCGCTTGACTCTGTCTGTCACTTCTGCTTATGCTGTTTGGCATGCAAGAAGCCCTGTGTTATTGCTTCACCAAGCTGACACCTCATTTTTAGGTATGCCTGGTGGTGCTCCTGGCATGCCCGCCTGCACTCTTCATTGAACCAAGGTTAATCCCCTGGCTTGATGGTAATGGTAGAGTGGGGGATATGCCGGAGCATGAGATTACAGATTGTGTTCGAGTACAATTCTGCTGCTACTGATGGCCCACAGCACCTCATGGATGCCCAGTCTTGAGTTGCTAGATCTGTTCAAAATCTACCCTATTTAGCACAGTAGTAGTGCCACACAACACGTTGGAGGGTATCCTCAATGTGAAGGCGGGACTTCATCTCCACAATGACTGTGCGGTGGTCACTCCTACCGATACTGTCATGGACAGATGCATCTGCAGCAGTTAGGTTGGAGCGGATGAGGTCAAGTATGTTTTTCCCTCACCACCTGTCGCAGACCCTGTCTAGCAGTTATGTGCTTTAGGACTCGGCCAGCTCGGTCAGTAATGGTGCTACTGAGCCAGTCTTGATGATGGACATTGAAGTCCCCCCACTCAGAGTACATTCTGCGCCCTTGCCACCCTCAGTGCTTCCTCCAAGTGGTGTTCAACATGGGGAGCATTGTTTCATCAGCTGAGAGAGGGTGGTGGGCAGTACGTGGTAATCAGCAGGAGGTTTCCGGTTTCCTTACCCATGTTTGACCTGATGCCATGAGACTTCTTGGGATCCAGAGTCAATGTTGAGGACTCCCAGGGCAATTCCCTCCCGACTGTATATCACTGTGCCACCACCTCTCTTGGGTCTGACCTGCTGGTGGGACAGGACATACCTTGGGATGGTGATGGTGGTGTCTAGGACATTATTTGCAAGGTATGATTCCATGAGGATGACTATGTCAGGCTATGTCACTTAACTAGTCTGTGAGACAGCTCTCTCCCAAATGTTAGTCAGTAAGGAGGACTTTGAAGGGTCGACAGGACTGAGACTGCCGTTGCCGTTTCTAGTGCCTAGGTCAATGCCGGGCAGTCCGTCCAGTTTCCTTCTTTTTTTGCGATGGCATTTAAGAGTCAACAACATTGCTGTGGGCCTGGAGTCATGACAGATTTCCTTCCCTAAAGGGCATTAGTGAACCAGATGGGTTTTTACATCAATCGACAATGGTTTCATGGTCATCATTAGACTTTTAATTCCAGATTTTTATTAAATTCAAACTCCACCATTTGCCATGGTGAGATTCCAACCCAGATCCCCAGAGCATTACCCTGGGTCTCCAGCAACAATACCATCACCTCCCCCTTGTATGTGTCTTTGTGCGCGTGTGCTTGTGTGTATGTCTATCTGTCTGTGCGTGTGAGTGTGTGTCTGTGTGTATGTGTCTGTCTGTCTGTCTGTGTGTCTGTCTGTGTGTATGTCTGTGTGTCTGTCTGTGCGTGTGTCTGTGTGTGGGGCCCAAGGGGCGAATGCTTAACGCCGCATTTTTATTATTTTTCTCTGTTTGGTAGATAATAAATTTGCCCTTCCTTTGGCTCAAGAAAACCTTGTTTGATTGGCTGTTTACTGTTCACAGCTAAAACAGTTAAACATATACTAATTTGGAAAGGGCATATCCTCGTGAAAAAGAAACTTAAACCTTTGTTGTGACCAACGAAGAGGCCGAATAGAGGGAAGCCAGTTCACCCCTTCTCACCTGGTCATAACACCCTCCAATACCATCCTGCAGGGATCTGGGTCATTGTGGTGGTCTACTGCGCTGTCCATAACATGACTCTCTAGAAAGATGTGGAACTTAAGAACAGTGAGGCCTTGGAAGAGTACAGATCATTGGAGAAGGAGCAGGAGGTGAGAGTGAAGGAAGAAATGGAGGCAGGTGGAGGTGACACTGAATAGAAAGGTGTCCTTGCTGCACGAAGAGGTAACCGGCCACAGCTTGGAGCGCGATGGGCTGGTGAGCGTGCCATGAATGTCAGGAATGATTCCTGAATGTTTCAACTGACCCCCTTTCACTCAGGTTGAGGGGCTAGGGTTGCCAACCGTCCAGGATTGGTCTGGAGTCGCCAGGAATTGAAGGTCAATCTCCAGGACACAGCTGTGTGCAACCCTGGAGAAAAATCATCAGGACATTAAAAAAGGATTGTGAATTGTGACATCGGATTGAAATTTTTAAAAATACTACTGCATCATATCAGTAAGGAAACTGAGGGAGTAGAAAGCAGGAAACAAAGCACGTAACCAGTTTAACATCAGTTTTGAGGAAGTTACTAGAATCTTTCACCCAAAACCAGAAGGAAAAAACAGTAAAACTTGGAAATGATGAGTACCAGTGAAACCTGTTCAAATTGGTCTTGTACACCTTGAAATGGAACTCCACTATAACTGATGCCAGTATTACTGATTTTTCCTAGGATTTGAAAATTTTGAACTGTTCTTCCCTCCTGTGGTTTTTTTGAGCAGGTCATTAACATTGTGCACAGGAAAATGTCAATGGATTTCCCTATATGGTTTTTTCAGAAGATATTTGATAAAGTTCCATGCAAGAGATTAAGAACAATGATAAAGGAGCATGAAGCTGGAGGCAACACTGTGTCATGGTTTGCTAATTGTTTGGGAGCTTGGAGACAGACGTATACTCCTGGTTGACAGGATGTGACAAGCAGAGCTCCAGGGATCTGTACTGGAACAGTTCACCAGTCATATGAACGACTTGAATGAAAAAATAAAGAGTTTATAGAGAGACAGATGACACTGAGTAACTAATTCTAGTAGCTTGTATAGATTGCAGCAGGTTACAAAGGGATATAGACAGATTGAGGGTCAGTTTAAATATGAGCAATATAAAATGGGCAATCCCGGATCAGCTACCTGCCCTACCTCTGATCCGATTTCAGATTATCCGAGATCCCACATTTCACACCAGCAACCAAATTTAAATTTGCCCCCATTAAGTGGGTTGGAAAACCTGTGACAAATCGAGATCAGTGTGAGAAATTGTGCGATCATCCACTTTGGATCCACAAATTGGAATATTATCTTACTGGTGGGATACTGGGAGGTGTGGAGCAGCAAAGACTGAAGAAAGGTCCGGAAGTTGTTGACACGCCAGCATGGAGCAGAAACCAGGAGAGTTTGACCGGGTGGACCACCTCTCCTTGACATTCAATGGCATTACCATTGCTGAATTCCTCACCATCAAAAGCTGGGGTTTGCTATTGACCAGAAACTTAACTGGGCCAACCGGTGTGGCACGAATGTTACTTGTCACTTGTCAGCCCAAGCCTGGATATTGTCCAGATCTTGCTGCATTTGGACATGGACTGCTTCAGTATCTGAGGAGTCGCGAATGTTGCTGAACATTGTGCAAACATCAGTAAACATCCCCACTTCTGACCTTATGATGGAAGGAAGGTCATTGGTGAAGCAGCTGAAGATGGTTGGGCTGAGAGCACTATTCTGAGAAACTCCTGCAGTGAAGTCCTGCAGCTGAGATGATTGACCAACAATTACAACCATCTTCCTTTGTGCTAGGTATGACCCCAACCAGCAGAGAGTTTTCCCCCTGATTCACATTGACTCCAGTTTTGTTGGGGCTCCTTGATGCCATACTCAGTCAAATGCTGCCTTGATGTCAAGGGCAGTCACTCTCACCTCACCTCTGGAGCTCAGCTCTTATGTCCATGGTTGGACCAAGGCTGTAATGAGGTCAGGAGCTGAGTGGCCCTGACAGAACTCAAATTGAGCATTGGCGATCAGGTTATTGGTGAGTAAGTGCTGCTTGATAGCACAGTCAATGACACCTTCCAGCATTTTGTTAATGATCAAGAGGAGACTGATAGGACAGTTGCTGGATAAATTGGATTTGTCCTGTTTTTTGTGGACATGCCATACTGGGGCAATTTGTCACATTGTCAGGCAGATGCCACTGTTGTATCTGTATTGGAACAGCCTGTCTAGGGGCACAGCAAGCTCTGGAGCACAGGTCATCAGTATTATAACCCAGATGTTGTTGGAGCCCATAACCTTTACCATATCCAGTGCCCTCAGCTGTGAAGTGAAGCAACTGATGACTGGCTTCTGTGATGCAGGGAGCTTGAGGAGGAGGGAAAACGGGATCAGAAACAGAAAATGCTGGAAAAACTCAGCAGGCCTAACAGCATATGTGGAGAAAAAAAAGCAGAGTGAACGTTTTGAGTCCGTATGACTCTTCTTCAGGACTCAAAATGGATCATTTGCTCAGCCCTTGAGGCTGAAGATGGTTGCAAATGCTTCAGCCTTGTCTTTTGAACTGACTTGCTGTGCTCTGCCATCATTGAGGATGGGGATGTTGATGGCGCCTCCTCCTCCGATTGGCTGTTTAATTGTCCGCCAACATTCAGGATTGGATGTGTCGAGACTTTGACCTAATCTCTTAGTTGTGGGATTTTGATCTAATCCTTCGGTTATGGGATTGCTCAGCTCTGTCTCTAAAGCATGCTGTTTCGGCTGTGTCTGATGCACGTAGCCCTGTGTTGCAGGACAAGGTTGACACCTCATTTTTAGGTACGTTTGCTGCTGCTCCTGGCATGCTCTCCTGCACTCCTTAATGAACCAGGGTTGATCCCCTGGCTTGATAGCAATGGCGGAGTGGGGGATATGCCAGCCCATGAGGTTACAGATTGTGTTTGAATACGATTCTGTTGCCGCTGATGGCCCACGGTGCCTCATGGATGTCTAGTTTTGAGCTGCTAGTTCTGTTCTGAATCTATTCAAATATGCCACACAACATAATGGAGGGTATCCTCAGTATGAGGACTGTGCAGCGTTCACTCATATACAACTGGCAGATTAGTGAGGTTGGGGCTAAAGTAGATTGATACAATGCAAAATAAGATTAATTATTGGGTTGGTCATTAGAAGCTGACTGAATAACAGTACAGTACAGTAATACCAGTCAACATAAGACCATAAGGCATAGGAGCAGAAATTAGGCCATTCGGCCATCGAGTCTGCTCCGCCATTCAATCATGGCTGATAAGTTTCTCAACCCCATTCTCCCGTCTTCTCGCCGTAACCTTTGATCCCCTTACCAGTCAAGAACCTATCTATCTCGGTCTTAAATACACTCAATGACCTGGCTTGCACAGCCTTCTGTGGCAATGAATTCCATAGATTCACCACTCTCTGGCTAAAGAAGTTTCTCTTCATCTCTGTTCTAAAAGGTCTTCCCTTTACTCTGAGGCTGTGCCCTCGGGTCCTAGTCTCTCCTACTAATGGAAACATCTTCCCCAGGTCCACTCAATCCAGGCCTTTCAGTATTCTGTAAGTTTCAATCAGATCCCCCCTCAACCTTCTAAACTCCAACAAGTATAGACCCAGAGTCCTCAAACATTCCTCATATGTTAAGCCTTTCATTCCTGGGATCGTTCTTGTGAACCTCCTCTGGACCCTCTCCAGGGCCAGCACATCCTTCCTGAGATACTGGGCCCAAAATTGCTCACAATATTCTAAATGTGGTCTGACCAGAGCCTTATAAAGCCTCAGCAGCACATCCCTGCTTTTATATTCTAGTCCTCTCGAAATAAATGCCAACATTGCATTTGCCTTCCTAACTACCGACTCAACCTGCAAGTTAACCTTAAGAGAATCCTGGACTAGGACTCCCAAGTCCCTCTGCACTCCAGATTTCTGAATTCTCTCCACATTTAGAAAATAGTCTATGCCTCTATTCTTCCTACTAAAGTGCATGACCCCACACTTCCCCACGTTGTATTCCATCTGCCACTTCTTTGCCCATTCTCCTAACCTGTCCAAATCCTTCTGCAGCCTTCCCGCCTCCTCAATACTACCTGTCCCTCCACCTATCTTTGTATCATCTGCAAACTTAGCCAGGATGCCCTCAGTTCCGTCATCTAGATCATTAATGTATAAGGTGAAAAGTTGTGGTCCCAACGCTGACCCCTGCGGAACTCCACTAGTCACTGGTCGCCATCCTGAGAAGGACCCCCTTATCCCAACTCTCTGCCTCCTGCCAGACAGCCAATCTTCTATCCATGCTAGTACCTTGCCTCTAACACCATGGGCTCTTATCTTACTGTGCGGCACCTTGTCAAAGGCCTTCTGGAAGTCCAAGTAGATAACATCCATTAGCTCTCCTTTGTCTAACCTACTCGTTACGTCCTCAAAGAATTCTAACAGATTTGTCAGGCATGACCTCCCCTTGATGAAACCATGCTGACTTTGCCCTATTTTACCATGCACTTCTAAGTATTCTGAAATCTCATCCTTAATAATGGACTCTAAAATCTTACCAACGACCGAGGTCAGGCTAATCGGCCTGTAATTTCCCGTCTTTTGCCTCACTCCCTTCTTAAACAGGGGGGTTACCTTAGCGATTTTCCAGTCCTCTGGGACCCTCCCTGACTCCAGTGATTCCTGAAAGATCACCACTAACGCCTCCACTATCTCTTCAGCTATCTCCTTCAGAACTCTGGGGTGTAATCCATCTGGTCCAGGTGATTTATCCACCTTCAGACCTTTCAGTTTTCCTAAGACCTTCTCCTTGGTAATGGCCACCATACTCACCTCTGCCCCCCGACTCTCTTGAACTTTGGGGATGTTACTTGTGTCTTCCACTGTGAAGACTGACGCAAAGTACCTATACAGTTCCTCCGCCATTTCTTTGTTCCCCACTACTACTTCTCCAGCGTCATTTTCCAGCGGCCCAATGTCCACTTTTGCCTCTCTCTTACCCTTTATATATCTAAAAAAAATTCTTGCAATCTTCTTTTATATTACTGGCTAGTTTACCCTCATATTTAATCTTCTCCCTCCTTATTTCTTTTTTAGTTGTCCTCTGTTGGTCTTTGTAGGCTTCCCAATCCCCTGGTTTCCCACTGCTCTTTGCCGCATTGTATGCTTTCTCTTTAGCTTTTATGCTGTCCCTGACTTCCCTTGTCAGCCATGGTTGCCTTTAGTATGCTTCTTCTTCCTAGGGATGAATTTTTGCTGTGTCTCCCAAATTACTCCCAGAAACTCCTGCCATTGCTGTTCCACTGTCTTTCCTGCTAGGCTCATCTCCCAGTCAATTCTGGCCAGCTCCTCCCTCATGCCTCTGTGGTTGCCTTTGTTCAACTGTAATACCGTTACACCTGATTCCAGCTATTTCCTTTCAAATTGCAGGCTAAATTCTATCATATTCTGCTCACTTCTTCCTAAGGGATCCTTCACCTTAAGCTCCCTTATCAAATCTGCCTCATTACACATCACTAAATCTAGAATTGCCTGTTCCCTAGTGGGCTCCACCACAAGCTGCTCCAAAAAGCCATCTCGTAGACATTCCACAAATTCCTTTTCTTAGGATCCACTACCAGACCTGATTTTCCCAGTCTACCTGCATATTGAAATCCCCCATGATCACTGTAACCTTGCCTTTCTTACACAACTTTTCTATCTCCTGGTGTATCTTGTGCCCCACATCCTGACTACTGTTCAGAGGCATGTACATAACTCCCATTATGGTTTTTTTACCTTTGCGGTTCCTCAACTCTACCCACACAGATTCTACATCATCTGACCCTACGTCATTTCTTGCTATCGATTTAATTTCATTTCTTACTAACAAAGCAATCCCACCCCCTCTGCCAACCTGCCTATCTTTTCGATAGGATGTATATCCTTGGATATTTAGCTCCAAGTCCTGATCCCCTTGCAGCCATGTCTCCGTGATGCCCACCACATCATACCTGCCAATTTCAATCTGCGCCACAAGCTCATTTACCTTATTTCGTATACTGCGTGCATTCAGATACAACACCTTCAGTCCTGTATTTCCCGTCCCCTTTCTCATTGTCGTCCCTTTATCTGATGTGCTTGGTTAGATTCCTAGCCCTTTCCAAACGCTCTGTCCTATTTTGTGTTCTGGGGACTTTAATAGCCTCTCCTGGGCTCTCCTTTCTTTTCAGTTTTTTCATAATTTTCCATGAAACTGAATCCGCCCACCCCACACCCTAACCTGATGCTTTGTTTCCCATTATTCATACTTCTTGGAGTTTTACCCTTCCCTTCCCCCCCACTTTCTAGTTTAAAGTCCTGTTGACCACCCTATTTCTCTATTCTCTATTCACCCTTTTCTCTAGAACATTGGTCCCAGATCGGTTCAGGTGGAGACTGTCCCAACGGTACAGATCCCTCCTGTTCCAATACTGATGCCAGTGCCCCACGAAATGAAACCCTTCTTTCCCACACCACTCCTTTAGCCACGTGTTTATTTCCCTTATTCTCGCGTCCCTATGCCAATTTGCACGTGGCTCGGGTAGTAATCCGGAGATTATAACCCTTGAGGACCTGTTCTTTAATTTAGTTCCTAGTTCCTGATAGTCCCCATACAGGACCTCTTTCCTAGTCTTACCTATGTTATTTGTCCCCACATGGACCACAACAACTGGATCCTCCCCCTCCCTCTCCAATATCCTTTCAAGCCGGTCAGAGATGTCTCTCACCCTGGCACCGGGCAGGCAACATACCATGCGGGACTCTTGATCCTGCTTACAAAGGATGCTGTCAATTCCCCTAATTATAGAATCCCCTACAACTACCACTTGTCTTTTTGCTCCCCCCTCTTGAATGGCCTCCTGTGCCATGGTGCCGTGGTCAGCTGGCTCATCCTCCCTACAGCCCTGTTCCTTATCCATACAGGGAGCAAGTACCTCGTACCTGTTGGACAAGGTCAAGAGCTGAGGCTCCTCTTTTCCTGAACACAGGATCTCTCTACCTGCCTCACTTGCAGTCACACCCTGCTGACCCTGACCACTGACCGAACTTGAGGTACTTAAGATACCGGGTCAAAATGGTTACTCCTAAAAATACTCCAAGAAATCAAATTAGGTCCAAAAAAAATTTCAAAGAAACCTAATCTACATACACAATTATATTCTGGAGGAATAAAGGTGAGCAATTTTAACTAATTGTGTAACGATATATATGTTGTCACCAATCTGCTGTGACGTTGCACATGAAGGCAATTTTATCTTTGGACCATTGTTTAAGTCATGCAATATTGACTAAACCACCTGTTAAACACCTCCTGATTATTGTTAAACACTTCCTGATTATTGTTTCAACAGAAATGAAAGTTGGAGAGATGTTTAGTGGATGACTAAGCCCGTATCGTGAAGTCTATATCCCCGTCCAATGTCAAAGTCCCCGCCAGCCAAAGAAGGCAGCTTCTCTTTTATCACTAGGTTTTCTTTGTGTCACTCTTTCCTTCTTTGCTCTGTCCCTCTCTTTCTCTTCCCTTCTGATTCTTTTGCCTTTTTTATCTCCTTTTGTTTTTGTCTTTCTGGGAGTGGGGGGGTGTGGGGGTTGGGGAGGGGGGGGTGTGGGGAGTTGGGGAGGGGGGTGTGGGGAGTTGGGGAGGGGGATGTGGGGGTTGTAGAGGGGGGTGTGGGGGTTGGGGTGGGGGCTGTGGGTGTTTGGGAGGGGGTGTGGGGGTTGGGGAGGCGGGTTTGGGTGGTGTGTTATCCATTGGTGGAGAAAGGAGCCATGAGGGGCTGAAGGCTGCATTTCCATGGAGATGCATCCTCAGCCATTCTGTTCCCTTCCCCTCCACAATCACTTATGTTTCTCCCCCCATCCCAGTCCCTTGTTCACATCACTTTCCTAGCTCCCCTCTGCCCCACACCCCCTCCACCCCTCAGCCTCTTACATCATCCTTAAACCCCCACCTACTCTCCCACTCGCCTCCCCCAGAGGCAGGTGGCAAGAAACCAATTGTTCCTCACCCTCAACCAGTTTATCTCCCTTCTTCCTCTGCTACTCTCCTAATCTGTTTCCCAAAGGGGGTCTTTGTTTGCTTTGAATACTAAACTTTAAAAAGTCAGATAGGGGAAAAGGCAGCCAGTCTGTTCCTCTCTCTCGCTCTCTCTCAGATGTTAGAAATTATAATCTTTGTTCCTCAGGTGCATCACTAGTTTTTATGTTTCCTTTCTACAAAATAAAAGTCGAACAATTGGTTCCAAAATCCAACTGCTATTTTTGAAAATTGAAATCATATTTCACAAAGAAGATGCTTTTTTCATCCTGCCTCACCTTAACTCCCTTCTCTGTCATCCTTAGACACCAGCCCCTCACTCTCCTCCCTCTCTCTCTCTGGGCTGGATTTACCAATGGCCGCAGAGACAGGCCTGAGGCGGCCGGACAGAAGAATCAGCATGAGAGAGCTATTGCCAGCATCCTCCCGGCACTGGATCATTTTCTAAAGTTTGGGCCCGGTACAAAACGACCAGCCGCCCACAGGAGAAGTTTCCAGTCAGCGGGTGGATCCCCCCCCAGGGACCGAAACATGACCAGAGAAAGGAGATGACAGACCCATCAGTGCAGGCCCATCAGCGCAGGCCCATCAGCGCAGGCCCATCAGCGCAGACCATCAGTGCAGCCCCATCAGCGCAGACCCATCAGCGCAGGCCCATCAGCGCAGGCCCATCAGTGCACGCTAATCAGCGCAGACCCATCAGCGCAGGCCCATCAGTGCAGGCCCATCAGCGCAGGCCCATCAGCGCAGGCCCATCAGCGCAGACCATCAGTGCAGCCCCATCAGCGCAGACCCATCAGCGCAGGCCCATCAGCGCAGGCCCATCAGTGCACGCTAATCAGCGCAGACCCATCAGCGCAGGCCCATCAGCGCAGGCCCATCAGCGCAGCCCCATCAGCGCAGGCCCATCAGCGCAGGCCCATCAGCGCAGGCCCATCAGCGCAGGCCCATCAGCGCAGGCCCATCAGCGCAGACCCAACAGCGCAGACCCAACAGCGCAGACCCATCAGCGCAGGCCCATCAGCGCAGGCCCATCAGCGCAGGCCCATCAGCGCAGGCCCATCAGCGCAGGCCCATCAGTGCACGCTAATCAGCGCAGACCCATCAGCGCAGGCCCATCAGTGCAGGCCCATCAGCGCAGGCCCATCAGCGCAGGCCCATCAGCGCAGACCATCAGTGCAGCCCCATCAGCGCAGACCCATCAGCGCAGGCCCATCAGCGCAGGCCCATCAGTGCACGCTAATCAGCGCAGACCCATCAGCGCAGGCCCATCAGCGCAGGCCCATCAGCGCAGCCCCATCAGCGCAGGCCCATCAGCGCAGGCCCATCAGCGCAGGCCCATCAGCGCAGGCCCATCAGCGCAGACCCAACAGCGCAGACCCAACAGCGCAGACCCATCAGCGCAGGCCCATCAGCGCAGGCCCATCAGCGCAGGCCCATCAGCGCAGACCCATCAGCGCAGGCCCATCAGCGCAGGCCCATCAGCGCAGGCCCATCAGCGCAGGCCCATCAGCGCAGACCCATCAGCGCAGACCCATCAGCGCAGGCCCATCAGCGCAGGCCCATCAGCGCAGACCCATCAGCGCAGGCCCATCAGCGCAGGCCCATCAGCGCAGACCCATCAGCGCAGCCCCATCAGCGCAGCCCCAACAGCGCAGACCCATCAGCGCAGACCCAACAGCGCAGACCCATCAGCGCAGGCCCATCAGCGCAGGCCCATCAGCTCAGACCCATCAGCGCAGACCCATCAGCGCAGACCCATCAGCGCAGACCCATCAGCGCAGACCATCAGTGCAGCCCCATCAATGCAGGCCCATCAGCGCAGACCCATCAGCGCAGACCCATCAGCGCAGGCCCATCAGCGCAGACCTATCAGCTCAGACCCATCAGTGCAGGCCCATCAGTGCAGACCCATCAGTGCAGGCCCATCAGCGCAGACCCATCAGCGCAGACCCATCAGCGCAGACCCATCAGCGCAGACCATCAATGCAGCCCCATCAATGCAGGCCCAACAGCGCAGACCCATCAGCGCAGACCCATCAGCGCAGGCCCATCAGCGCAGACCCATCAGCGCAGACCCATCAGTGCAGGCCCATCAGTGCAGACCCATCAGTGCAGCCCCATCAGTGCAGCCCCATCAGTGCAGCCCCATCAGTGCAGCCCCATCAGTGCAGGCCCATCAGTGCAAACCTATCAATGCAGGCCCATCAGTGCAGACCCATCAGTGCAGCCCCATCAGTGCAGGCCCATCAGTGCAGCCCCATCAGTGCAGGCTCATCAGCGCAGACCCATCAGTGCAGACCTATCAATGCAGGCCCATCAGTGCAGACCTATCAGTGCAGACCCATCAGTGCAGGCCTATCAGTGCAGACCATCAGTGCAGACCCATCAGTGCGACCCGTCCAGCTGATATCTACTGAAGTCATGAAATCATCCACCAATTTGAAAATAAGGTTTGACTTTGTTTGAGCTCTTCTTGCTCTTTGCAAAATGAAAAGTCTTCTGTTAGCCCACGTGCCCCCGCCGCTCCCCGACCATTTCCTGTGTCCAAACCCTTCGCAAATAGCCAATAGTGTTTCAAATGAGTGGCCGGGCCAGACCTATCCATCTTTCAGAGAAGCGCACGTCCATGAGCATCAAGCTCTGAATTTGAGGCACAAGGAAAATTGTGTTAACGCCTTCAGCAATTTAATTAACTCATATTGAAAACATTGAAGGAGGGAACCGCTCTGGATGCTGATTATTGTGGCCTAGCCACCAGCCCAATGGCTCACCCTCTCACCCTCTCACCCCACTACTTACCACCCAACCACAGCACATCCACATGGCACATTCATTCTCGTCATTGAGGGCGCCCCGCACCCCTCTCGTCTCCAATGATTGGGTAATGCCAAGGTTGAGTTTTATGAGCCAGTTGTAGAGAAGGTTAAGGTAGATAATGAGTTCCACAGTTTTCGGACCCTGAGTAAACATGAGTTAGATGAGGCAGTGTTGTAATGAAGGTGTTACACCCAATTTGTGAAATTGCCCATTTCATGAAATGGCCAATCAAATTGCCCATTTTTTTAAATGGGCAGCCTACGTGAACAGTTCATGAAACTGGCAGTTTGACCACCCAGCCCATGAAAAGGGCATTGGAAAACTTGCCCAGTTCATGAAATGGCCAACTTTTATGAACAAAAAATAAAATTTCATCCACAAATATATAATCTGCTTAATTCTGTTTACTGTCCTCTTATTTTTCATCCAGTATTATATCCAAACCATTCAGATATAACTTATATTCATCAACAATTACAATACAGCAAAAACAAATAAAGAAACAATTCACACAGGCATAATGTGCCTTTATTCAATGTACATTTCAGATTCATTGTGGCATACAAACATTTCAAATTCATAGGTTTATGTTTTTGTTATATTTCAGCAGGATCACACCCAAACCATTCAGATAACTTATACATCAATGTTTACAAAAACAGCAGAAATACAATTCATATACATTTAATATGCCAGCACTGTCAGCACTGGTCAACATTGTTACAGGACTTGTGGCTGTGACAGGTACTGTTGCAGCAGAGACCTGCTTTCAAGCAGGAACGTTGTCCTGATAAGCAGTTACTCCTGCAGTGACATCTCTGGAAGCCTTGCCCACCACAAACACGGTGACCATATACAGTCTCACAATGGCTGAGTTGTTCTGGTGGAATGTCTTCTGCACTCAGTCCACTGTCCTGCACAAATTCAAACTGATTCCTGGCAAGTTTGCTTTTCACAATTCCTTTAGCTGTTCCGATGGTGTAGCCAGTCCCATCTGCTGCCAGCACCACACCTACAACATTTGGTGGGTCACCTTTGCTGCGGTCAAAAGTTGACACTGGGACAGCCACATTGTCTCCAACACTAACAGCCCGAAGTGACTTTGTGCTGTGTGCCATCATCTGCTTGGCTTGCTGGGTAATGCCCGGTGTGCCACTGTCCTTACACATCTGGCAGGATGAAGTTCTTCATCAGATTTAGGTCATCTGTAGTGGATGATCCAGAAGCCTGCTCAGGGTCATTCATGGAGGATGGTCCCAGGGATGTCTCAGGATCATCCATGTTGAATGACCTGGGACTGGCTCAGGGTTGTCCATGTTGGGTGGTCCGGGGGCCAACTCAGGGTCATCTATGGTGGATGATTCTGGGACTCACTCAGGATCTTCCATGTTGGATGGTCCAGGGGCTGACTCGGAGTTGTCTGTGGCAGATGGATCAGGGGCCAATTCAGGATTGTCCATAGAGGATGGTCCAGGGGCCAGTTCAGGGTCTGGATTTTCCATGTTCACCTCATGTCTAGAAACATGAGAAGCAGCTCATGGGCAACCTCAGCTGCTGTCTTGGATTTCAGAGGATGCACGACGTGGAACTTGGTCAGGTGCTCCACGTAGTGCAGTGTGTAAAGATAACTTCCGCCCTTCATAGTCTACATGTCAACCAGGTCTACTTGTCCATGTTCATTCAAGTCGTGGACGGACAGAGATCTCACAACCTCCCATGTTGTTGTCTCCTACCTGTGATGCTTTTCTATGCATCTCTCACAGCAACCGATATACTGTCCTATAAGTGACGGTGGGGTGTGTGCATTACTTTTCAGAAAGTTTCTTGAGTTTTCTTTTCACGACCGTGGCCGGTTTTAATGTGAGCCTGTCACATGATGTCTAGGACTGCTTCCTTGGCAGCCACGTACTTACCATTGCTCTTGGTGACCTTGTCCACACCACCTAGAAATATAAGCGCAAAAGTTTTCAGGATGTGATATTGATCTCTTGGGAATTTCCGTCCAGCTTTCCCACACTCGAGGACAGCAGTAACCTGCTCATAGTCAGCAGACCACAAATCAGCAAAGCTCTCAATACAGTCACCCATCTCCACTGTTTGCAGGGGTTATGCTTGTTACTCTATATTTCTATGCCTAAACACTGGCTACAAGAGGTGTGAATGCTATCACATTTTCACCTGAGTACAACAAAGGAGAGATGAACTCATCACCAATGAGCTGTTAAGTGTCACTTGCCATTTGAAGTCAACACCATGTTATTTTCACTTCCAGCCTGAAATTCCACACCTTTTTTAAACAACTTAGTACCTGATGTTAAGCTTGTTCACTGCAACAGGCTTCAGCAACAATTCCACAAATAAGGTTTTAAAATTCATATATAGCACTGGCCATTCCATGAAATGACCAGTCAAACTGCCTACTTCATGATCGGTGCAAAGGGTTAGCCCAGTTCACGAAATGGGCAGTTTCACAAATTGAAACAAGGGCTGAATTCAATGGCCTGAGAATGTCAGGACTCCAGCTACTGTGAAATTGTGGTTTATATTTTAGCGCCACACTTATAAAACTGCTGAATACCCTGTGGAGTTAATGGGTGCATCACGAGGGTGACAGTGGCATAAGTCAGCTACTGAATAATTATTTTTATAAAGTCACTTTGAGTCTGAATGGCTCGGTTGGTAGATGCACCTCCATTGTGGCTCTGAGTCATGCAGATCAGGAAGCTGCTGGGTTTGTTCCCCAGCTAACACTGAGTTTTAGATCTGAGCTTAGGTGGTAACAGTGATGCTACAATTGGTCTTGAAACCCCTGTTTCCTCTTATCTCTATATCAAAGTCTACATGTGGGTTATGGCCTTGTTGCAGGTGAGAGACTGGAAAGTCTTTTTCTTTCCAGCCCCTCTTCCTCCCCCTCCAAGACCATGTGCTGAATGCACTCTCTCCATTGACAACACCCCTCTCCTCATCTCAAACACCATCAGCCCAAACCTCACCAACTTCACTATCTCAAAGGACTGCCTTTGTCAAGAAGATTCTCATTCACATTCACAAATCCATCCTTATTACACGGCCAGGCTGCTGCTCTTTACCCCAGAAGGGGGAATGCTGAAGGATGACCTGTTTCTGATAATGAAGGGGTTAGAGAAAATCCTTCCATTTGGGGGGAAATCCAAAACTATAAATATAAGATTGTCGCTAATAAATTCAACAGTAAATTCAATAAAACAGTAAATTATTTATAGAGCGGTTAGAATGTGGAACTCATTACCACATTTAAGGAGAGGCTAAATAAGTGTGAGGAAGAAAGGAATCAAAGGATATGCTGATTAAGATTAGATGGAGATGTGTGGGAGGATGCTTGTGTGTAGCATAAACATAGTAGAGGCCAGTTGGGCCGAATGGCCTGTTTCTGTGCCGTAGATTCAATTTACCTCAATGTGTAAATCTTTGTAAATCAAATTGGAGCATTTTGCTTCATTATAAATATATGTGACTAAGCTGTTGTTATAATATTCTGTGGGTATTTATGTAAAAAGAAAGACTTGCATTTCTTTAACACCTTTCATAGCTTTGGGATTTCCTAAAGTGCTTTACAGTCAAATAAGTACATATTAAAAAATGTAGACACTGTTGTAATGCAGGAAATGGGGCAACCAATTTGTGCACAGCAAGATCCTGCAAACAACAATGTGACTACGATAACCTGTTTTAGTGATCTTGATCGCGGAATAAATGTTGACCAAGGAAGAACTCCATTGCTCTTCTTTAAAAATACTGCCTGGGGATATTTTACGTCCACCTGAAAGGGCAGACACGGCCTCAATTTAATGTCTCCCCTCACCCTCAGTACTGTGCTGGAAGGTCAGCCTGGATTTTTGGGCTCAAATCTCTGGACTGGAACGATGAACCAATATCCTTCTGGCTCAGAGTGAGCGTGTGTACCAGCTGAACTACAGCTGACACTAATTTAAAAAACTACGTTTCACATCAAAAACAGCTATTTAAACATTGCCATCTAAAGTTGCTCCAAACTGCACTTGTGGTGTTGTGAGATATAAATGCGTTAGAAGCAGTTCAGAGAAGATTTACTAGGCTAAAACCAGGAATGGTCTTATGAGGAAAGGCTGGACAGGCTAGGCTTGTATCCACTGGAATTTAGAAGAATAAGAGGCGACTTAATCAAAATCTTTAAGATCCTAAGAGGTCTTGACAGGGTGGATGGGGAGAGGACATTTCCTCTTGTGGAAGAATCTAGAACTAGGGGTCGTGGTTTAAAAATAAGGGGTCGCTCATTTAAGACAGCGATGAGGAAAAATTCTTTCTCTCAGAGGGTTGTGAGCCTTTGGAACTCTTTTCCTCAAAAGGCGATGGAAGTAGAGCCTTTGAATATTTTTAAAATAGAGCTAGATGGACTCTTGATTAACAAGAGGATAAAAGGCCATCGGAGGCAGGTGGGAGGTTACAATCATAACAGCCATGACCTTATGGAATGGCGAAGCAGTCTTGAAGGGCTGAGTGGCGACTCCTGTTCCCGATTCGTATGGTCGTATGTTGTTTTAAGGCCCTGGGATGATCAATGTGGATTAGATAATAAATTTGACTCTGTAAAATTATTTCCTCATCTCACTGTTTCCTTCTCAGTGATCTCATTTACTTGACCTATCCAGTAAACCTCAAACTGAGCAAAAGAAATGTCTTTAATGGAACCCATGTAAATTTGCACGTGAGTTCTTCCTTGTGTGCCTGGAGCTGCATTGGGCATGAGAAAACAGACAAAAGAATTTGGGGAATTTAAGGTTTGGAAGATCGGAAGAGAATAAATACTGCTGATGAACCTGTTTGTCACAGACACGCTGATAAAGGAAGTGAAAGGAGCGCTGGCAACAGTCCAGCTGAATGCAAAACAGACTTCCTTTCAGCAAATATGTTACCTTGCTCTATTTTTTGTTTTGTGACTTACTTTCCTATAAAAGGATCCTTCATCTCATGCAACCTGGGTGAAAAATAATAGGAATGTTTCATATATTGATGATGTGGGATAAAAAGGCTCTTTGACTGATTACGGGGCTGATGGGCAGGCGATCATGTCGTGAAATTTCCAAGAATATGTCCAAGGACAGCCGTCAACCTCGGCTATACATACACCAGGGTTCAGAAGGAATCCCAAAAACTTGTGGACTCATCAGACTCAAATATCCAGCCCATTCCCTCCTCGCCACCCCTTCGCCCACGTTCCATCATCAGGGAAATAAATAAAAGAAGCAAAAAGCTCTCGACAGTGACAGTGAAACAAAATGAGGCACCTACCCTCTAGAGGCATGTCTGCTGTATTTAACTGAGAAGGGAATGCACAATGATACAGAGAACACTTATCGTTAAGGGCCAAGACAGATGTAAAATGGGTGCAGCAAGGGCTGATTTTGGGGTGAAATTCCCACCCCTGAGCTATGCCTGAAAGCTGTCTGATCCACTATGTCAGTGCGGGCAACCTTTTAGGTGCTCTGATGGCTGCCAAAAACAAGCACTAGTCTCCTTACATAAGTAAATGAGGTGCTTGATGCCCATTCCAGCTCCTCCTTGCTAATATTGGATGAAATCCAGGCCTGTCCTGCTTGGCAAAATTTTCTGCTGTTCAATTTTCATTATTAAAAAAATGTAAGAACCATTGCTGTGAAGCCAGGAAGATCAACAATGGCCACTTGACTCTACATTGTTTGGGATACTCCCCTTCCCCACCCTCAGGATTTACCTTCAGATAACTATTGCTGAAGCAAGGAACCCACTATTCATTCCCTTAAAGTGACTGAGCTGCCAAAATTTATCACGCATCCAGGTCATACGTGTGCTTCCCAGCTGGCATCTTAGCCTGTGCCCATTTCAGGCCCAAAAACAGGCCCAAAGGAATTTCCACCTCTACTCATCTGATGAATACGTTTTGAATTTATGATGCTCTGGTGATACAGTAAGTTAGCGCCATGCCATATTCCCACCAACACACAGAACTTTGATTATGCTGCCTTTCGGCACGTGCACACCGTGTTGTCATGGTACCGGGGTAGTAATCTTGCCTCTGAGCCAGAAGGCCATATGCTGAAGTCTGACTCCAGAAACTTAAGCACAAAATACAGGTTGACACCTGAGGGGATGCTGCGCTGTTGGAGGTGCTATCTTTCGGATTAAATGTTGAACTGACACCTTGTCTATCTTCTATATAGATGTTCTTTTTTTCTATCATGGGATGTGGACGTCAATGGCAAGGTCAGCATTTGTTGCCCATCCCTAACTGCCCTTGAACTGAGGGGCTTGCTAAGCCATTTCAGAGGACAGTTAAGAGTCAACCACTTTGCTGTGGGGCTAGAGTCACATGTTGGCCAGACCAGGTAAGGACGGCAAATTAAAAAGACATTAGTGAACCAGATGTGTTTTTATAACAATCAATTATAGTTTCATGGTCACTATTACTGAGACTAGTTCTCAATTCCAGATTTTATTGATTGAATTTAAATTCCACCAGTTGCTCTGGTGGGACTTGAACCCGTGTGTCCCTGGGCATTGCCTGTAAAAGATCCCAGGGCGTTATTGTGAAGAGGAGCAGGGGAGTTATCCTTCTTGTCCTGGCTAATATTTATCCATCAACCAATATCACAAAAAAAAGATTATCTGGTCATTATTACATTGCTGTTTGTGGGAGCTTGCTGTGTGCAAATTGGCTGCTACGTTTCTTCCATTACTTCAAAAGTGCTTCATTGTCTGTAAAGCACTTTGGGATTTCCCGGAGTAGGTGCTTTAGAAATGTAAGTTTCTCTTCTATGTGGGAAGATGAACTGGTTAAATTTTCCTAAATCCCTTTTCCCCTCATAGTTATTACAAAAATTCCAAATGTTATTACACAACTGTGACCACTTCATTGGTTGTGAAGTGCTTTGCAACATTCTGAGATTGTGAAAGATGCTATATAAATGCAAGCCTTTCTTTTACTTCAAATGAAAGAGGTGGATAAGGGCTTCTTCAGGTGGATCCTCAGAGAGCATGCGCTTGATTGCTGATGAGTTGTACAGGAAAAGTGCTGATCTGAAGCTAGGTGTTTCCCCTGAGAAAGAAGGGAAAATATTTGGGTAGATGACCTCGAGCTATCTTCACAAAACAGCACGCTGACTGGATATACAAGACTGATCAGAAACAGCTGGCAGCAAGTGAGTGGCATCTTGCAGAGGGAGTTCCAGCAACTTAAAGCTAACTGAAAAATATCATGTAGAATAACTCTGGCCATAATCTTCCAATCCTCCTTGGATATCAGGGTGGTGTCAGAGGACTGGGGGGTTACAAATCTTACACCACTGTTCAAAAGGGAGGGTAAACCCAGCAATAACAGACCAATCAGCTTAATGTCAATGATGGGCAATCTTCTAGAGGCAGCAATTCAGGACAAAATTAATTGGCATTTAGAAAATATCTAATAAGTGAAACTCAGAATGGATTTGGTGAAGGCAAAACATGTTTGACTAACTTGACTGAGTTTTTTGATGAACTAACAGAGAACGATGATGAGGATCGAACAGTTAATGTTGTGTATATAGAACTTCACAAGGTATTTGACAAAGACTTACGAGCAAAACTAAACTCTATGGGGTCAATTTTTCCTATGGTGGGCGGGCTGGGCGGGAGCGGGCGCAGAGTGTGGCTATTATCGCTCAGCGCTACCTGTGTGGGCGGCGGGAGGAGAGAGAGTCGGGGCCTGCATGGAGCTGCCTCAGGGAGATTAAATGGATTATAAAACTTTTTAATAAATAAAGTAAAAGTTTATTTAAACATGTCCCCTCATGTGACAGTGTCACATTAGCTGGGATATGTTTGTGCAGTTTGGAAATTTTATTTAATTATTTTATAAAAGCTTCAGGAAACCTCATCCCGCCTGTGGAAAAAGGTTGCTTGGGCTCTTCGCCTGCCCACCAACTTTAAGGTTGGAGGGGCAGTGTTTTTAACTAGGTTAATTACTGTTTTAATGGCCTTAATAGGCAGTTGACATTGCGGCAGGCGCGCAGCCAGCTCCAGCACACGCCCGCCAAATGAAATATTGAAATGACGCGCGATGACTTTGGGACACATGCCCGACGTAAAATGACATACGATGATGTCGGTTGTGCGTCCCAACGTCATCGCGCATCACTTTACGGGTCGGCGTGTCGGGCCCATCCCCACACACAGACCAGAAAATTCAGCTTTATGGGATTCAAGGCAATGTTCCCTCTAAGCCGTGTAGCAATCCAAAGGTTCCTCCTCAGGGCAAGAGTTGGGCCCTTAAGTTACCATTTGCTGCACAAACATTTTAAAGGTATATTACTTCAGCAAACACAATTTACCTTTAAAAAATGTGTTAACCTTCATTTTTTAGCCCATATTTCATCAAATGGTAATTAATTTTTTGCCATATTTTTGTCTCTGCAATTTTCCCAACTATGAGCATTAGTCTGACTTGTCTGTCATCGCCTCACCGCTGTTTTGAACAAGGGTGTAATATGCACAATCCTCCAGTTCTTGAGCAATGATGAAGTTGTGCCACCTGGTAGTTATTGAAAGTATATTGTCGTGAGAAGCACCAATCAGCAGTCTTCAGACTTGATGATCAAGAAAACACAGATCCAATTGTGAACCATTGAGTCTTTGCCCTCTGGCCTCTTAAAATTCATGTTGCACAGAAACACCTGCATGCTCCAACACTTCTCACTGACAGCGATGATCTATGTTGTTCAATCAATCCACTTTGTTACTCAGGAATCATTTGATCTTTCTACACTGTGAGATTACTGATAAAATAGAATCCAATTACATCCCTTGTATGAAATAATTATAGTGAATAATATTATGCACCCAGGCAGAAGAAAGTCTTCTTCCACTTCTACAGAATGGAAGGGATCTTGTGCCATTTATCTGGATTGCAAGTATTGACTCTTTGCCCCAAACATGCATTTACTGTCAGCCTGTCTATATGGTGCAATGCGCTGAGCATGTTAGTGAGGTCTGAGGCAGTCACCAAAATCAGTGTTATCATCCACACAGTCTTATAAATAACCAATAGGACATTTTCCTGTCAAATTAACAATATTGCACAATGCTGTTAGAGCAAAATTTGTACTGTCTGATTTGTTTAATAGTCATGGTGGGATCACCTATAGGATGCACACAAATTAGCACTGCATTATATGGTTCCTGCTCTCCATATTAATGACCCATGCTGCATATATATTGGACGATATTTATAACCAGATGCCAACAATGGACATTATCACTTCACTAGGACTTTTCTGTGATTGTTTGAAAAGTTGATTGGTGAATCTTGAAAGGAGAAAACATATCACGCAGGATTGAGGGGGAGGGGTAAAGTGTAGCTGGGGTGGGGTTAGGAGGGGTTGCAGAATAAGGTGCCCAGAAGCAGCAGAAGCACTGGGGCTCATGATTTCTCTCCCTGGCCCTGGGAGGAGCTATATAAAAGAAGCAGAACCAGACTGAGCAAAAAACGAGCCAATGAGCAGGTACATCATTAGTTGTAGTGTAATGTGGCTTGCTTTGCTCTTTAAACTAGGGCACTCGTTTAAACTAAGAGTTCAGAAATTATTACTATCATTTTTTAATCAAATCAGAAGTAAAATAATTAACTCATTAAATATATAATAGAGGGTTACATAGGGATGGTGTGATATAACTGCAGCATGTCACAATTTGTGGAAAGCATTGCAATCTTGGACAAAGGGAGAAAGACCTGCATTTATATAGCACTTTCTATAACCACCAGAACTCTCAAAGTACTCTACAGCCAATTAAGTCCTTCTGAAGTGTAGTCACTGTTATAATGCAGGGACACGCAGCAGCTAATTTGCACACAGCAAACACCCACAAACAGCAGTGTGATAATACTAGCTACTATTGTGATGTTGGTTGAGGGATCAATATTGTCCAGGAGACCAGGGATAACTCTCCAGCTCTTGTCCAAGTCAAGTCAAGTCACAAGTCAAAACAATGTGCCTCATGCCTGACTCAAGTCCAAGTCACTGTTTTGAGTCAACATCTCTTCAAGTCAGCCATGATCTCACTGAATGACAAATCAACCTTGAGGGGCGAAATGATCTCCCCCTGTTCCTTTGTTCCTATGTGGGCCAGACTGAAGACAATGGCTGTGGTCTTCCCAATATTTAATTGAGAAAATTTCTATCCATCTACAACTTGTCCCGCCCAGGAGACAGGATGAAAATTATATTATATATATCTAGGTCAGCGAGGCTACTTTATAAATTCATTTTTTCTGTTTTTCAAAATGGACAATTGCTGGGTTGATAAAATGGCTGCGGCTGATCACATACTCATAGTTCTGGGAGATTTTAAGCTGTTCCAATGGACAAAGGCTACCGCATCATCCTCCCGGACTGTGGCTCATATTGTATAAACATCCCAGCCAACCCAATACAAAGGATTCTTGGGTGATACATCTGCACTAGCCAGCTTTGGACAAAGGTATAGCTAGTTGCAACTCCTAATCTCCAATGTGTGCTAATGGCCCCATCGTTACCTGCTCCAAAACACAAGTTTCAACCAGGTGCCTCGTCCTCAAAATAACTCGACCCGAAATCACCCTGTCACGTGACTGAGACTTGAGCTGTTTGAGTTCCTTTAATTATACAGCTCTTGAATTTTATCTTCAGTTGTGGTTTAACCTCTGAAGAGAACCAGAGTCCAGGCCAGCAGCCTGCCTTTGATCTCCGTCTCTCTCCAAGTCTGATGTCCAGAAAGAACCCTATATTTCGCCTAGAGAGTAAACTAATACCCAGGATAGCTTCTTCAATGGGCTCAACCTGCAAATGTGTTCCTCGGCCGAAGATCAGGAATTCTGCCAGACAAAGCCACCTAAAAGAATCTTCCTTGGACATTGGTTCTAGACTCTGGACTCCCGTGAAACCATAATTCTTATTTTTATCATGGTCTTTTCCCTGAACCCCCTTTCTTTCCCTTATCCCTCTTTTATTGTATGAGTGCAAAAAGGGGCAGACGTTGTGAAATCCCTTCCCACATTTTGTGTGTAAAAATAAACCAACCCTCTTATTTTATTTCATCTCGAGTTTGCTGTGGGGTTATTAATAGAGGATTGAATCACTCCAAACCTGAGGGGTTGGGGAAAATACACCACCTCTTATAAAGGGGCGAATCAAAAATCAAAAACACCGTTCTGTTTACGGTGAGTGGAGGAATCAGGGCTGTTTAAATTAACCCTTCCTCTCCATAACATACTGGTTATCAGATATGCTGAAAATTCAGAGGCAATGGAGAGGTCGGGAGAGGTGGTGCTGAGTTAGACCTGCATATCGCCAGTGTACATGTGAAAACTGATGCTATGCTTGTGGATGATGTCACCAAGGGGCAGCAGGTCACTGAGAAACAGGCGAGAGTCAAGGATAGATCTTTGGGGGACGCCAGGTGTGTCCATTCTTTCATTTCATTTGCACCCAATTCTTGGCTCCACATCTCATGTGCTTACACTAGAGTTCATTGTCCCTTTCATGCTTCACATCTTTAAAAACTATGCATGAGCAGGAGGAGCTGGTTGAGTCTTAGAAATATTTCTGTCAGTCAAGCTGTTAATACTATTAATGCATTATGGTTCTGTAGGTTTGTAGTATATTGATGAATAGTTTACAGATGCAAAGCACATTGTTCACTACTGAGAATTCCTGCTAATCATTAACAAGGAATGCATTTGGGGAATTTTCCGTAGAGGCAGGTGGGAAAAAGGCAGGTACTTCCTTATAGGCAAACTGTGCAGGGAAGCTTAGGGAGGGACCTGTGAAGTTCATCACCTTATTGATTATAAGGTTTGTCATTTGTTGTGAGTTCTTCTTTTTATTCTATTTTGACAAGTGTTATGAACAGAGGAGGGGTTTAATTTAAACAGTTCTGATTTCTCCAGTCTCCACCCGTCCATGAACAGAAAGGTGTTTTTGATTTTGGAATTCCCCCTTTATAAGTGGCAGTGTATTTTCCCCATCCCTTCAGTTTGGAGTTATCCAATCCTCCATTAATAACCCCACAGCAAACACGAGATAAGGTAAAATAAAACAGGTTTTTTTTACACACACACACACAAAACGTGGGAAGGGGTTTTGCAGGGTCTGCCCCTTTTTGCATTCATACAATAAAAGAGGGATAAGGGGAAGAAAGGGGTTCAGGACAAAGACCACGATAAAAATAAAAATTATGGTTTCACGTGAGTCCAGAGCCCAGAATGAAAGTCCAGTGAGGAATTCTTTTACGGAGTTCGGCTGGGTGCAGACCGATGGTGTAAGATTCACTTTTCCGGTGGTGTTGATGTCCCAAGATGAAGGGGGTATGCAGAGATTGAATCACTTCTGTAGGCGATAGTACAAAATCTTCTCAGCAGAGTCAGGTTAGTTGGGAGCCAGTTGTCCAACCTGACCAGAGCTTGCTTCTGTGTGGCCTGCTAGTCAGATGTTAAAGAGCAGACTGAAAATGGAATCCGAAAGCTGTATAATTAAAGCAATTCAAAAAGCTCAAGCCTCAGTCATGTGACAGGGTAGTTTCAGGCCGAGCTATTCAGCTGATGTGGCCTCTTGTTAAAACCCATTGTGTTTTGAGCAGGTAACTGTAGACCCATTAGCACAAAGTTGGAGATGAGGAGTCACAAAGAGCTATGCCTTTATCCATAGCTGACAGGTGCAGTCTACTATCTTTTAGGTTGGCTTGAATGGAATGTTTGTACAATGCAAGTAGTGTTACATTCCAGGAGTTTGATGTGTTAGCCTTTGTCCAATTTTTAAAAAACTGCTCAGAAACTTCCAGAGCTGCCATCATGTGGTCAGCGGCAGCCATTTTATCAGCCCAGCCAGTTGTCCATTTAAAAAAATAATAATTTTATAAAATAGCCAGGGTGACTTAGATATATATATTTTTTCCTTCATTTCTTCAGATCATAACACAAGCATAATTATGCAACTATGGCAACATAACATAAGCACTACCTCAGTTGCGTTTCATTTCAAAAATGCAATTACACACTTAACTTAGAAATTGAGAGTGAAAGGATATTATTAAAGTACTGCTGACACAATGCAGGTAATATATAAGGCTGTTTTCATTGTTTTAGGAGGTGTATATCCTTTGGTCAGAAGGAGAGAAACATTTGTAACTTCACAAGTGGTAATAGTATCATGGAAATCTATGGCACAGAAGAAGGACATTTGACCCATTGTGTCTATACTTGCCCTTTGCTAGGCCAATCTAAAATTAATCTCATTACCTTGTTTTCTCCCACATTCTTGTAACTTTCAATACTTGCGCAATTTTCCCTTAAAATATGCAATGTTCTCTGCCTCAATGCTCCCCTTGGCAAAGGAATTCTGGGTCCGACCAGTCATTTTCCCTTAACTCTATCATTCCTGGCAGTGGGCTGATAATGTTGAGTGAATATTTTGCTGATGTTTTGGATGTGACACTAATATGTTACATGTGACATTTTCTCTGTGCATTGCCATAGCTGTGTTTCCAGCCATCAACTCTCTGCACGTCCAAAAGGATTAGAATTACAGAGAGAAGCCTGAGAATTTCAGAAACCTCGGGGTCTCACTTTATTTTCTTATTGTCCAAATGGTTAATTCACTGTATCTAGTTTTATCCAGGTTATACAAAGATGACCATAAGCTGAATCCACACCTTGGAATTTACTGTGGACAGGAGGGATCTTTAGCAGGGATGTTTTTGGCAGGAGTGCAGCATCTTCATTAATGAGTTTAATATTTTTGGTCCAGCGATAGCTCGTTATGCTTGGATTTAGCAACCGTTTTCTCAAACCAATCTTAAAATTGAATTAAAGCACAGGTCTTCCATTTTATGTTCATTCGACCAGGGGAAATTTGATTGCAATCAGTGTCATGAATTAATTCACTGGAATATTGGTCATGAAAATCTTCTTAAGGGCCCCTAAGGGAAAAGTATGGCCCCTAGAAAAACAGAAAGGAGCTTATTTTCTGCTTAGGCAAGTATGGTTTGTAAGGCCAGCATTTATTGCCTATCCCTAACTGCCCTTGAGATGGTGGTGGTGAGCAGCCTTCTTGAACCGCTGCAGTCCATGTGGTGTAGGTACACTCACAGTGCTACTGAACAGGCTGTTCTAGGATCTGGACCCAAGAACCTGCTGCTCTTGTCCTTCTAGGTGGTGGAGGTTGCAGGTTTGAAAGGTGCTGTCAAAGGAACCTTGATGAGACGCTGCTTTGCATCTTGTAGATGGTACTCACTGCTGCCACTGTGCGTCAGTGTTGGAAGGAGTGGATGTTGAAGATGGTGGATGGGGTGCCAATCAAGTGAAGAACATTCACTTGAAAGAAAGTGAGGAGTGCAATACAAGTCAGTTTTATTGCCGGCTGGTGGAAGAAACATAGAGAGTGTTACATACTGGTATCCCCACAGATACAGATAATTATTTAAAGGAATGGTAAGACTTGGGTGACTGATTTTAACATCTGTATTGTTTGACATTCGATTTAACCAAACTTTGGCAAGAAGAAAGGAAATCTAACATGAGGGGAACAATGTGATGTCTAAATCACAGGATCCTTGACTTTGGTACTGTACACAAAGCCACGCTTATGTCTGTACCTGCTTGGTGGAGTGCACATCACTCTTGTCAGGAAGTCGTGGACTCAAGTTTTGATTTTAGCACATAATCTAGGCTGATAATCCAGACCATTAATGTTATGCGTGTGCTCCTCTGGATGAGATATTAAACTGAAGTTTTACCAATCTATTCCTAAGTGGCACAAAGTTTTAATAAATTCTACAAATGGACACCTCTGTCACTTAATAAACGCAAATTCACATGGAGCTTGGGAACTCCAGGCATGTCAATACTGTACAGTGTCCATTAAAAGAACTGGATCAGGAAAGAGATCTGTGGTACTGGTTAATCCCTCATAAAAGGATGCATACACGCTGTGAGATGGCTGTAGGCAAAGCAATTAGGGTTTAACCTTGAATTGCTGGGCTATTGAGTTGAAAGGCGGCTATATAATGAGGAAAGGATTGGATGAAGCCCAGATCTTTGAAGTATTTAAGCAGGATTTCTGGTAACACCTGTATAATTCATAGACAAAGCTCAGTTAAGAAGCACTCCTTTTTGCAGAGAGACATTGCTCTCCACATGAGATGAATCTATAAACCCTTCTCAGGGGAAATTTATGAGGCTTTGAGATATTGAGATATAATTCGGTATAGGTAACTTGTTTTCTGACTGTAATGTTTGTAATGAATCATAGGAAAACAAAGCTTCCTTGAATGCCTGAAAGGAATTTCCCAGAGATTTTCCCCATGCTAGTTTCTCTTTATGTTTGCTTCTCCGATGATTCATCATTTCTGGGATTAGGCAGGAGGGGAGTGAACAGTCCACCAGGTTGTACTGTTGATGGGACAAGGCTGGTGCAATGGTTCTGATGGTCTTTTCCTGTCCTTCTTCTCAAACATTTGAATGGGAGAATAGCCCTACAGTATTGTGGCTCCGACCCCTAACCAGTGTTCCATGTTGGGGACATAGATTCACTGAATTTACATTTACTGGTAAAGCTTTGGATGTTAATGTGAGATATGATATAGTATTATATCAATGTAAGCTCTTCCTTCTATACACACATACATAGAGGCACACACCAGTCAATTAACATTGGCTTGAATTTTACGCACATCGTGCATGTGCGATTGTGAGACTGGAAGCAGATGTGTTATCCACTCCTGCCCACAATCGCAACCCAGACATGATTTTGCGCTGGCTGGCCAATTAAGGGCCAGCCAGCGTGAAATGCACCCGGACATTGACTCAGCGCGTGGTGGGCACCAGGTGCAATGTTGACCTGGAGAGGGCATTTAAAAGAGCCCGGGTAGCTCCCCGAAGGCTGCCACGAGTTGGGGAGGAGCCTCAGGGAGCTGTCAACGAGAGAGTGCAAGATTGTATGATTGGCAGGAGTGATGGCCTCAGTACCTGCAAGGTCCACAGGTCACAGAGAGAAAGGGGTCTTAGAGGAATGTAAGAGTCCAGTGGACAGGTGAGAGACTGGGGAAGTGTGTAAGAGCTGTAGGATCGTGGCATCTCCAACGAGAAGTTCTGATCAACAGTCCCCATTGATCATCCAATCACAGTGCCTCAGTGAGGCAGTTGTCCATCTGACAAGCAACCGTAGCTCATGCGCCAACTGCAAAATCGCACGGGCCACATGAAATTTCAATCAATTACCTTTGTAATGGGCTTAATTGCCCATTTAATTGTCGTTGGGTGCATTTCTGACTCCCACGCACACCCGCCAAGCGTAATCTGGCCCAACGGCATGATGATTTTGGGACACGGGCCCAATGTTTTCTCACGCAATTTCAGGCAAGGTCCAGTCAGCCGTGCGCCTGATCCTGCAACGAAAAATTCTGGCCAATGTCCCAGAGAGAGGGTCATTTCATCCACCACTTTAAAATTTATGTTGAACTAAAAATAAGGAACAACCACACTCTATTTACTTATCAAAAAGCCAAATACTGCAGATGCTGGAAATCTGAACCAGAAACAAATAATGCAGAAAGGTCACAGACCTGAACTCTGTTTCTCTCTCTGACTTGCTGAGTATTTCCGGCATTTTCTGATTTTTGTACTCTGTTTACTTAGTTAACTATTTGGGCAGGGTAATGTTGGGAAACTTCCAACCCTTTAAATAAGCACTTGGCCTTTCTTATTACTTGCTTATTCCGAGAATACTCAGAATCACAGAATCTTAATGGTACAGAAGGCCACTTGGCCCATCGTATCTGCACCAGCTCTCCAAATGAGCATTGTGACCTAGTGCCATTGCCCTGCCTTTTCCCCGTACCCCTGCACATTGTTTCTATTCAAATAATCATCTAGTGCCCTCTTGAATGCCTCGATTGAATCTGCCTCCACCACACTTCCAGGCAGTGCATTCCAGACCCGAACCACTCGCTGTGTGAAAACGTTTTTTCTCATATCACACTTGCCTCTTTCGCAAATCACTTTAAATCTGTGCCCTCTCGCTTTTATCCGTTTATGAGTGGGAACAGTTTCTCCCTGTCTACTCTGTCCAACCCCCTCATGATTTCAATCAAATCTCCTCTCAGCCTTCTTCTCTCCAAGGAGAATAGTCCCAACCTTTCCAATCTATCCTCATAGCTGAAGTTTCTCATCCCTGGAACCATTCTTGTAAACCTCTTCTGCACTCTCTCCAATGTGTTCACATCCTTCCTATAGGACCCGAGGGCACAGCCTCAGAGTAAAGGGAAGACCTTTTAGAACAGAGATGAGGAGAAACTTCTTTAGCCAGAGAGTGGTGAATCTATGGAATTCATTGCCACAGAAGGCTGTGGAGGCCAGGTCATTGAGTGTATTTAAGACTGAGATAGATAGGTTCTTGATTGGTAAGGGGATCAAAGGTTACGGGGAGAACGCGGGAGAATGTGGTTGAGGAAATTTATCAGCCATGATTGAATGGCGGAGCAGACTTGATGGGCCGAATGGCCTAATTTCTGCTCCTATGTCTTATGGTCTTATGGTCTTATAGTATGGTGCTCAGAACTGTACACAATATTCCAGCTGAGATCTAATGAGAGTTTTATATAAATTCAGCATAACCTCCCTGCTCTTGTACTCTATGCTCCTATTAATAAAGCCCAGGATACTATATGCTTTATTAACTGCTCTTTCCACCTGTCCTGCCACCTTCAATGATCTGTGCACATATACACCCAAGTCTTTCTGCTCCTGCACCATCTTCAAAATTTTACCCCTTATTTTATATTTTCTGTCCATGTTCTTCCTACCAAAATGCATCACCTCACACTTCTCCACATTGAACTTCATCTGCCACTTCTCCGCCCACTCCACCAACTTGCCTATGTCCTCTTTAAGTTCTACACTGTCCTCCTCGCAGTTCACAACACTCCCAAACTTCGTCTCATCCACAACATTTGAAATTGTCCCCTGCACACCAAGATCTAGATCATTAATATATATCAGGAAAAGCAAGGGTCCCAATACCGACCCCTGGGGAACTCCACTACAAACCTTCCTCCAGCCCAAAAACTATCCATTGACCATTACTCTCTGCTTCCTATTTTTCAGCCAATTTTGTATCCGCATTGCTGTATCCCTTTTATTCCATGAACAATAACTTTTCTCACAAGTCAGTTGTTTGGCACTCTGTCAAATGCCTTTTCAAAGTCCATGTACACCACAAACTATAAAGTTATTGATTAAACCTTTGCTCAGATCACAGACATTTTTAAACCGATTTACTAAGATCCTTTGATGAGTACAAATTCACCATTCAAACTGCAGTCTGTACTGGGCTCTACTGTATGCATGTATATATATTTTTTATTCATTCTTGGGATGTGGGCATCACTGGCTAGGCCAGCATTTATAGTCTATCCCATGTTCAGAGGGCATTTAAGAGTCAACCACATTGCTGTGGATCAGGAGTCACATGTAGACCAGACCAGGTAAGGACAGCAGATTTCCTTCCCTAAAGAACATTAGTGAACCAGATGGGTTTTTACAACAATTGACAACAGTTTCATGGTCATCATTAGACTTTTAATTCCAGATTTTTAATTGAACTCAAATTCCACCATCTGCTGTGGTAGGTTTCAAACCCAGGTTCCCAGAGCATCACCCTGGGTCCCTGGGTTACTAGTCCAGTGACAATACCACTACACCATTGCGCTCCCTATATTATGCCATTAATCTAATTGTATTAACCCACTATTACATAGCTGAATATCTCATTGTTGGCTAATTAAAAAGCAATTTATGTATCCCAGTAGTGTGAAACTGAGGGTCAGTTTCTTTGTTTATATTGGTTCTCATTGTGTTTTGTATTATCGAGCAGATACTTAAACAAAATTACTTTTACATATTTTCTAGGAAAACAATTTGACAAATTAATGTACATGTCCATTTTACTGAATGAATTAGGTAACTTTACTTCTTCTAAAAAAAAGATTTCAGCCTTTCAAAGCTAACTTTTCTCCCTATCAATGATTTAATTTGCCTGTCTCATTCTAATTTGTTGCTTGGGTTGTTTTAACATCAAAGCCATTTGTTACGCATCACGTGGTCCTGCTCCTGGGAAACTGCACAAAGCAGATGTAAGTGGTTCTCTGTCGCTCAGGGTTCATGCCACCAAGGGTTATCTTGGAATCCACAGGATATATAGATTAAGGCAGCTGTTGCTGTGAGCAGCCCAGGAGCAAAATCCCAGGGGCATTAAAACGGATGTACATGTTACTTATAAAATTATTGGAAATGGTGAGGAAAGGCTGTTTGATTAGCCAGATGGGTGGAGGAGGGAGGTCATGTGGGAAAGTTCCAGGAATACATCCAACCAGAGTTGACAACCCAAGTGCCACCACGCGTGCTTTGTAAAGAGAGCAGCGGACATTTTAATTGGTCACTTACACTGGGGCCTATTTAGTGATAGGGCTGCCTGTAGCAACCCAACACCTAACTAACTTCCTTCCACAAGATAAGGGATCAACCAACGCATGTATTAATGAAATTGCTGCTTAATTCACTGAAAACATTGAGCTAGCATTAAATCCCTTCAGGATTAAGACAGCCTAGTTTTCAGTCGCTATTCTACTCTCTTGTATAATAAACCTATTATCTCTTGTGAAATCTGAAAGCAGAATTTTTTTTATTGTTTCATTCATTCGTGTGTGCTCTGTCCAAAGGCTGGTACTTGGCTCATTGTCTGCTGATGGTTTAGCCTGAGTTATTCCCTTGAGTCTTCTTTATTCAGGGGCAGGGCTAAGAGGCAGGCCCCAAGTCTACCTCAGCCAAAACAGGAATTGAACCCGTACTATTGTCGTTATTCTGAACCACACACTAGCCCATCGAGCCAACTGATAAAACACAGCTGACTTTGCATTAAGCACATCTATGGGCAATTTGATTTACTCCTTTTAAAACACATACTTTTTGCCCAATTTTTGAGCTCTTCAAGTTAAACGATGTCAGTGCTGGAGAAATTGAATACTTTTTTTTTTGTTTTGAACAACGTGTGTCAGCATTAAGAACAGAGCAGTTAGATTGCAGAATAAAAGCTCCATTCCTAGTAGACTATGGGCGGAATTTTCCCAGATTTGCACTGGGTGCGGGTAAAAAGGCGTTTTACCTGCCGGCCGCAAAGGCGTGTTTTCACGCTGTATCGTCCCAAACCTGCCACAATATTTATGCGTTCCTGGGAAACACACCGTTTCCATGGTGGGCGGGCTCTCATTCGCCTGCCTCGCCATCACCTCACTGCTGCATCAAGCCGGCCACCATGTTTGTTGTCCAGCCGCAAGCGCACATCTCAGTGCTTCCAGCTCATCACTGCTGCACGGAAGACATGGGCCTGAAACTGAAGAAGACTCCAGCCCCCAGGTTCAGTGTCACATCTTTTGAGCACCTTTTGGATGCCCTGGAGGCTGCCTCAATGTCCTGTACACCCGCTCTGGCCGCAGGTTGGGCAGCAACAGCACTAGTCCAACATGGGAGGCGGTGGCAGTGGTGGTCAGCGCCAACACCCTTCAGAAGAGGACAGCCACTCAGTGCAGAAACAGGATGAATGATCTCCTCCATTCTGCCAGGGTAAGTCACTCTTCTCATCACTCTCAACTCACATACTCACAAACCTATTAAACATCCACAGGGCCCTCACTCACTGCCAGTTCAAGGGACATCACCATTCGCTCTCTCACACACACCATCATTGTCCTCATCCTGTCCATGGCACCACTCACCACCCACATAGGCCAGGGATACTTATCATCTGGCCTGGCAGGTGTCCTGCTTACAGTCTCTCCATCTCTATTTATGCAGGACATGCTGGCACACAATAACAGGGAGAGGTTGCAGACTGGTGGCACAATGCCCGAAATCAAGGTCCTCACAGACTTTGAAAACAGAGCCATCCAGCTGGCTGGCGAGGATCTGGACCGGTCCTGTGCTGACAGTGAGGTCGGCAGTGCTCTACCAAGTGAGGATCCAGCAGTGCAACATCCATCAGACAACCATGCTGTGAGTGATGTGTCCTGTTTCACAGGCCACTGCCATGCAATAATTATCTCCCCTTGCTTTCGCAGGCACATCTGCCAAACAGCCGACAGAGTCCATGACCCGGGGCCTCCAACCAAGCTCCGAAGAAACCTCTGAAGAGGAATCTGGAGGCACCCTCAGTGAAGTCCCGTCACAGCGCTCACCCACACCCTCCACCAACGCAGAGACACACACCTCGGTGGGACCGAGATTTAGAATAACCTCGTGATCACAATCTGGTGAGCACATTGCACTATCTGATCCACAGCAGGCAGAGGCAGAGACTTCCCTGGTGTCCGGCACTTGGGGCACTGCTGGAAACCAGGACTTTGCTGAGCCCGAGTCAGATAATGAACCTCTGGACTCAGTCATGTCACAGTTGCTGGAGCTGCAAAGGTAAGCTCGGGAACATCAGGAAGGGATGTCTGCTGCACTCCTCAGATTGCAAGGCATGGTGAAGGCATGGTGGATGAGTCTGTCCACCTTCAGTCTGAGGTGATAGCGCCGGCATGCCAACACATTGATGTCAACACTGGTAGAATGGCGGCTGCCATGGAGACCTTGGTCCAGGATATTGCTCTTGCACTGCTGTGCAGGCTCAACTCCATCACTGATGCCGTAGTTGGCCTCCTACAGTGTGTACACGAGAGGGGTGCAGGGCAGCTTGATCTCACTCCAGCTACCCCTTCCGCTCATGGAGTCAGCCAGGGGCCGCCGGGCACCCATAGGGAGGAGGATCAGCAGATCGGGCCATCCATTCAGATGACTTTGAGAGTGTCCAGCCCACCTGAATCCCCTCTTCCTGTGACCTCTGCAGCTCCAGCTCCACAAGCCAAGGAGGGTGCCACTACCACACAGCAGGACCCCGAAAGCAGGCCGGGGTCCTCCAAGTTTTGGCTCTCCAGAGTGCGCCCGCCAAGGTCATCGCAGACAAAGCGTCACAGTCAGCAGGCTGTCTCCACCTCCGCTGTGGATGTCCGGGGAGCACCAACACTTAGTAGCAGGGTTAGGACAGTTAAGGAGAATTAGTTGCACAGCCTGGGCACGGGTGGTAATCACTTGTACATACTGTTTACTATTGTCAATAACTCCAAAGGATGTCTCCCTGCCTATGGCTCCTTGTTCTGATGAGCAGTGTTCTTGTCATTCAGATGTGAAACCTTTCTGCACAAGATAAAAGGCAGATGTTTCAGTCCAGGGCCTCTTCCCTGTGCTCTGTGCGGCCTTCAGACCACAGTGATGTTCCAGCCTTACACTCCCTGGAAACATTACTGATGCCTGCACCTCGATGGTGCTGGTCATTGCTGCCAGAATGTAGTGGGCAGGCGCTACAGAGTTCTCTCATTCTCTGTGTGCTCTCAGCACCTTTAAGGTGGGGCTGGCCCCCATCACACCAGCATCTGCGACCAGTGATGCTGTGCACCAGCCCCTGAAGGGCTCAGATGCTGAAGGCGGACAAAGGATCAGATGCTTCTAAAGTTTAATTGCTGTGTCTCTATGATATGACCCTGATCACAGAGCACAAGCGAGCTGCCCTCGGCCAGACAGGAGTCAGACATTCTCAGAGGCTGTGTGAAGATCTATGGAGTGTCCTCACTGCATGTCATCATCATCCTCCTGTAATCGAGTGACTATTAGGGCCTTCACTGCATCTTCATGACAGGAACATTATCACAAAGGGTATTTGTGCTGCCATAAGCCAGACTGGAGTCAAATGTTCACAACTGCGATGTGAGAAACTATGGTGTCACCTCACTGCATGTCATCATCATCCTCCACAAATCTAGCAGCTATGAGGGCCTCCCGAGCGTGTCTGCCTCATCTAGCCAATGCGAGGACATCAGCCCCATCATCATTGCCTTCATGGGCCCCCTCATCCTCATCCCCATCAACGTCCTCCTCATCTGAGGAGACCTCCAAATCCTCCATCTCCTCCATCTCCTCCTCAGTCAGCTCCTCTCCCTGTTGCAGCGCCAGGTTGTAAAGGGCACAGCAGAAGAGAACGATGCGTGACACCCTCTCTGGACTATATTGCAGGGCTCCACCAGAGTAGTCCAGGCATCGGAACTTCATTTTCAGCATCCCGATGGTTTGCTCCACCAAGGTGCAAGTTGCTGCACGAGCCTCATTATACCGTCGCTCTGCTGCAGCCTGAGGCCACCACACAGGTGTCATCAGCCATATCCTCTGTGGGTAGCCCTTGTCCCCGAGGAGCCAACCCTGCAGCTTCTGTGGACCCTGGAAGACTTCAGCGATCTGTGACCGACTGAGGATGTAGGAGTTGTGCACCCTCCCCGGAATCCGTGCGCACACCTGCAGGATGCATTTCTGGTGGTTGCACACCAGCTGCAAATGCAGACAATGGAAGCCCTTACAGTTGATGTAGTTGAACCCTTTTGCGGTGGAGACTTGAGCAGCACGTGAGTGCAGTCGATCACACCCTGCACCTGTGGGAAACCCGAGATATGGGTGAATCCAATCGCTCTTGCATTCTGGCTCTCCTGGTCCCAGGCGAAATGCACAAAGTTGTGTGCCCTCGCAAAGGCGGCATCCGTGACCTCGTGGATGCATTTGTGGGCGGAGGCTTGTGATATCTCACAGAGGTCACTTGTGGAGCCCTGAAAGGAGTCACTGGTATAGAAATTGAGCACCGCAGTCACTTTCACAGCCACCGGCAGTGGATGCCCTCCATGTTCCTGTGGCACCAAATCCTACAGCAGGTGGCAGATGTGACCAACCAGTTCCCTAGACATGCGCAGTCTTCAGTGACACTGCTTCTCGGTCATCTGCAGGAATGAAAGGTGGTGTCTATAGACCCTGGGTGTCACTTGGCGCCGGCCTATGACCGCTCGCTGTGGCTCTTGGGCAGCGTGTGTGGGAGCCTCAGATGCTCTTCCTTCTGAGGCTGCTGTTCCTGCCCCTGCGCAGCCAGGAGCCTCAGTGGTTCTCTGTAAGCCACGAGGCATACAGCTAGTTCACCAGGCTCTATGATCCTGATGTACTCCTCCTACAGGATGAAAGGGAGAGATACGTGGTTAGCATGGGTGTACTAAGACCTGTCCTGGTTAAGTGTGAAGGCCCCTTAACACTTCCCGGGAGTGCTGGCCACCACTTGGATGGCCAGAGATTAGTGCGCTGCATGGCTGCCCGAAACCCCATCTACCTCTGCCCCACTCCACCTGACTGATTGGCAGCAGCTTTGCCCATTGGACTGCATGCTGTGCTCTCAGCTCAGGCGCAGGCATTCCCCTAACACACACTGCAAGGCTGCACTGTTAGCTTGAACCATGGGGGAGACTGGTCCAAACCGGGATGCTGACATTGCAAGGGGCTGTGAGCACCTCCGACAGTGACTGCTCCATGGCCAGCTTTAGCGAGGAGATTGTACAACGCGTGCAGTCGTCCAACTGTTCTGCAGTCCACTAAAACGCTCATGACTTTGCGGTCTGTGCCCGCGGTGGGGAAAGGGTGAAAAGCTCTGGAGCACTTGGTGGCACTTTGAGGCACCTGCATTGCTTGAGTGGGCAGATAAGCTGATTTAATCATATCACTGTGGCTGCGCCTGAACTGTCTCAGTTGTAGAGGAATGGTCACTTTGTACAGGTTTCCTAATGCGTAGTCACTTCCCTCGCCCACCCTACCCCCCCATCCCGAATGCTGGTGTGCTATATTCAACTGCAAGGCAGCCCTTGCCTCCCCAACCCCCCAAAAGTCACCTCAATGGCAGGGCTGCCCTCCAGCCCCCCCCCAAGAACGCTCCTCAAGCTTGAAGTCCAACAGGCGACCCTGGCGAGCGCTGCCCATTGTTGCTGCGTACTCACCTCCAAGTCCCCCTCAAAGTGCAGCCCACCAAGCTCACACCTTATATATGCTGTTGTGAAACATGTCGGCATGTTTTCCCGCTGACGTGCATGGACGATCCAGCGGAGGAGGGGGGAACGGAGGGGGGGTGGCGGCGGGGGGAGGGGTGGGGGGGTGGGAGGAACAATTCCGGCGGGCTGGCCTGATAATGATATGCTGATGTATGGCAATGAGGTTCCTGACGTCCGATGGCGGAAAACGCGGCTGGGCTGAGCGGAGAATTGTGAACTGGTTTCATGCCATTGTGAAACCGATCGCGCCATATTGTTCGCTCACACCACTGAACATGCCCGACGCCGGCAGGCCGGGTAAATCACGGCCAATGGATAACCACCAAACTGGGATAATCACCATTTCATTTCAATCCTTTTATTTTAAATACCTCATAGGCTCATACCATTTACCTCTTGGAGGAGACTTTAACTGTGTTCTTAACCCAAATTTAGATCGCTCATTCACAAAATCTGCTCCAATATCAAAATCAGCTTCAGCCATCAGGTCTTTTCTGGATAGACACGGATTGATAGACTCATGGCGCTTTCTATACCCAACAGCAAGAAAATATTCCATTTTCTCTCCTGTTCACCACACTTACTCGCGTATTGACTATTTTTTCCTTGACAAGAGGCTGCTCCTGTTTATTCAATCCTGCACATACAATAGTTTTGTGATCTCTGATCATATCGCCTCTGTTTTAGCAATACCATCCCATGACCAACCTGTTTCTCGTCCACCGTAGCATCTTAATTCTCTTCTTCTGGCAGACCCGGAATTTACTAAATTAATTTCCTCGCAAATAGGTAATTTTATAGAACTTCATACTACTCCAGATATTTCCTTTGCTGCTGTCTGGGAGAGTAAGAAGGTTTACCTATGTGGACAAATAATTTCATATACTGCTCAACTTAACAAACTCAATACCTCAAAATTGTCCCAGTTGATTGACCAAATTCTCTTAGTGGACCAGTACTGTGCTATTGCACCTACAAACAGTGTCCGGCTCTACAGACTGAATTTGATCATCTTTCTGCTAAACAAACAGAAAAGCTCACACTTGATTACATGATACACTTTACGAGCATGGTGAAAGAACCAGTAGTGTCCTGGCTCACCAGCTTCGCCAGTCTGCTTCCTCGCAACTTATTACTGAAATCACCACGCCAACTGGGTCAACCACCACCGATCATCAGAAGATCAATGATCAATTCAAACCTCTTTATTCCGCTCTTTATACTTCAGACTCCTTTTCAGATCCTGGTTTGTTTCACAATTTTTTTTACAATATGAACATGCCATCTCTAACGGCTGACTCTATGAATGCGTGAAAAGTATCTTTCCCAAGATAAAATACTAAAGGCAATTAAATCCATGCAAAGTAATAAGGCACCAGGGCCTGATGAATTTCCAATGGAATTTTATAAAAAATTCTTATCACAACTTTCTCCATTGTTATTGTCTCTATTTTCAGACTCACTGGGGATAGTGCGCTGCAATATTAAGCCCCACTGCTACCAGAGCCATGACAAATGTGAAAAATTTGATCAAACCACCAGATTGCCCCAATTCTACCTAACTGTTTAATTTAGGTTAACAGATTACGAGCACCAGGTTTGTAAACTTAACGGCCAAAATCTTCTGGTCGGCGTGCCTAGGGGTGGGGGGTGCCGAGTTGCTGATGCGTAAAATGACACGCAATGACATTGGGCGTGTGTCCTGACATCATCGTGTGCCATCGTGATATTTTGTTCGGCGGGCACACGCTGGAGGAGGCTGCGCACCCGCCAAAGTGTTAAGGGCCTATTAAGGCCATTAAGAAATTAATTAAAGTATTTATGAACGCTGCCCGTCCAACCTTAAGGTTGGCGGGCAGGCGAAGAGCCCAAGTGGCCTTCATGTTTTTCAGGACACCTCATCCACGGGCGGGGTGAGGTTTCCTGAAGCTTTTATAAAACATTTAAATAAATTTTCCCGCCTTTACAAACATGTTGCAACTCATGTGACACTGTTACACAAGGGGACATGTTTGAATAAATTTTCAAATCGATTATTTGATTTTTTTCATAGCCATTCAATCTCTCTGAGGCAGCTCGTGCCTTAGGGAGATTGCTGCGCTCTTTCACACGCTTGGCGAAAGAGTGCAGGCCCCAACTCTCAATCCTCTGCCCGGGCGCACAGGTAGCGCTGAGCACTACCGGCCGCACATGACGCTGAGCGGGCCTTAATTGGCCCAGCTGCATAAAATGGCGGCGCACAGCCGATCGCGGGCGGTAATTGGCTCCGCCCCTGCCCCCACCTGCTCCCGCCCAGCCCGCCCACCTCAGAAAAAATCCTGGCCAATAAGTGAATAACTGTTTATTGAACAAATTGTCTTTAACTAGTGGCAAAATAAAGAAATATTAACTGCTAACTTCTAACACTACAACTTAAACTCTACCCCCTTAAATCCCAACACACACACACACACAAGGCACATTAGGCAAACAAAACATGGATTTTAAGGGTGGGATAAAACAGTTCAATAGCACCAATCCATAGTACAGGGCTCGATGGGTTGATTTTGATCTATGTCTTCCAAATTGCTTTCAGTTTTTGCTGATGACATGAGGTGGTCTTCCAGCACTTTCAGTATTTAGTTCACTGGTTGAGCACTTGCCTTTCAATGTCTCTAACAGTGATTTTCCCCTTTGCCTCTTGACAGGGGTTTTCAGAAAGAGAGCAGGTTATAGAGATATGAGAAGAAAAGCCAGCTAGCTATTATTGTGGATTACTGGAATCTGCCACGCACAGGAGAAAGAAGTTTTGGGTTTGATACTTTCAGGCTAGGAGCTATTCTGTTGCCCTGCTCTTCAAAACCTTGGTCACCTGGTCAGGAACCAATTAAAATGCTGTTGTCAGGCAGCTCCCTTGGTCCACGACTCCTTTCCAGCACCATCCTGTCTTTCATGGCACACTGTGTTCCAGGACTGCAACATTGTATATTTCTCTCATCCTGTTCCAGTGGACATGTCTTTCAACATGCAGCCATTGTAATTCTAATCCACAGTCCACCAGAAATAAAAAGATATGTTCCTTACAGAAATGTTTTTTCTCTAAAAAGCTCCAACCTATGCTGTGCGAGGCATCTTTGTATATTCTTTTAAAAAGGGATAAGGATCCTTTGCATTGTTCATACCAGCTTATTTCCCTTTTAAATGCAGATGTCAAGATATTAGTTAAGGCCTTAGCCCACTGTCTTGAACCTGTCCTTCCATCTATTATCTCTCCTGACCAGACAGGTTTTACACAGGGCGGGCAATCTTTCTCTAATTTAAGGCGTCTTTTTAATATTATTTGTACACATTCAACTACTCCTCTCCCTGAGGCTCTTATAACTATGGATGCAGAAAAGGCTCTAGAGAGAATGGAATTCTTCATTCTTCGAAAATTTGGGTTTGGACCCACTTTTATAAAATGGATAAAACTATTGTATTCCTCACTGGTTACTTCAGTACATACAAATAATGTCCACTCTAAACTCTTTGACCTCCATCAAGGCAAGTCTGTCCCCTTTCCCCACCGACTTTTCATCATTGCTATTGAGGCCCAGGCAATTTCACTGCGGACCTGTGGAGATATACAGGGTGTTATATGGGATGGAGTCGAACAGAAACTCTCCCTATATGCTGATGACCTGCTTCTTTACATCTCTGATCCGGCCCCATCTCTCCCACATACTTTCTCTATCCTTGAGCGATGTGGTCATGTTTCAGGTTTCAAGATTAATTTACAAAAGCATGAAATTTTTGCTATTAACTCTATTGCAAAGAGTTAGCTTCTTTCTTCCCTCCCCTTCAAAGTCTCAGTAAGCAGTTTTAAATATTTAGGAATTTTAATTACTTGATCCCTAGGGGACCTTTTTAAGCTCAACTTTGACCCTTTCTTGGAACGTATGAAGCAGGACTTAGTACGTTTGTCTAATTTACCCCTTTCTTTAGTTCGTCATATAAATTCTGTAAAGATTGATATTTTGCCAAAATTTCTTTACTTATGCATTCCATTGTTTATCCCCAAGTGTTTTTTTGTTGCAATAGACAAATTAATTTCTTTCTACATTTGGATTAAGAAAACACCCAGAATTCATAAAGTCATTCTATAAAGCCTCAAGCATTTAAGTAATCTGGCATTGCCAAATTTTTTGTTTTATTATTGGCCTGATAATATCCGTAATGTTTCTTCTTGGCTTCATTCGGACTTGGCTAGTTTAGCGTGGGTGCAATTGGAGGCAGCCTCCTGCCAATCCACATCTCTGCCTGCTCTACAAACCAAAAACACAAATGCCTGGAAAAACTCAGCAGGTCTGGCAGCATCGGCGGAGAAGAACAAAGTTGACGTTTCGAGTCATCAGTTTTTATTTTTGTTTTTATCTCTGCCTGCTCTGTTGTGCTCCTCCATTCCTTTCTGAACCAGCACTTAAGATTTGGATACAGTCAGAACACATATTGGGCTGCAATCTCTATCTTTCTACAGCCTTATTAATGCAAACCATTTATTTCCGCCTTCATTAGGAGATTCTGCCTTTTAAGCCTGGCACGCGAGAGGCATCAAAACCCTTGCTAACTTATATATTGATAATATTTTTTGCTTCTTTTGACTCTCTCTGGGAAATATGATCTGCCCCACACACACTTCTTTCGCTACTCACAAATCAGAGATTTTGCGCGCAAAAAAATCGCCCCATTTCCTTTATTGTCCTCTAAATCACCTATAGATATTATATTAGAACAAAACCCTTTTGTTAGGGGTTCATATCCAAATTATATTCTCTAATTTTTTCAATGCACTACCCTTCACTTTCTACCTTAAAAACTCTTTGTGTGCAAGATTTTGACTCAAACTTATCAGAAGATAACTGGAAGTCTATTCTCTCTTGTGTACGTTCCTCATCCGAATGCACAAGACATGGGCTGCTACAATTTAAAATCTTACACCGTATCCATCTATCCAAGGTGAAATTATCTAAGATTTATTCAAATATCTTCCAGCCTGTGATAAATGTCATACTGCCCCAGTCTCTCTAATTCATATGTACAGGTCATGTCCTAAATTGGCTTTGTTTTGGACAAAAACTTTTACATCACTCCCACATTAAACATTGAACCTTCTCCTATTACAGCGCTCTCTGGAGTGGAATGACATGGCATCCCTCTTACCAAAGATTCAGACTGATGCACTTGCCTTTTCAACATTATTGGCTAGACTCATTATTCTATTAAATTGGAAATAATCTGCCCCGCCTTCTTTTACTAATTGGATACGTGATCTTGTGCCGAATCTTAAACTTGAGAAAATTAAGTACACGATAAGAGGCTCCACTGATGGATTTTATGTCGCTTGGCAGCCTTTCTTAGATTACTTTGAGGAACTACAGCTCTCTACTTTCATATAACTGACCCTAATTAGGTTGTATGTATTATATCAGGTGAAACCATATCTGACCTATGATTGTTGTTGATTTTATTATTTTTTTGGCGGAGGGGGGTTGTTTATTTCCTTTTTCTTCTTCTTCCTCCTTACATCTCTTCCAAATGTAAGTGTATTAAATTATTGCTGCACTGTAAGCTATTTTTTGTTCTGTTACTCATTATGATTGTTGTTTAAACTTAATAAACAGAAATTTTTAAAAAGTAGATTAAGGTTGAGATCATAGACACCTGCTTTTGGAATAAAGCCAGAAGATTCCACAGGTTTTGAACAAATTAAAAAACAAAATTTACTATATTGGAAAGATAAAACGATTTACAAGATATATATTATACTCTAACATTCAGAATTAACATGAGGTGCACATGAATTAACAGACAGACTGTGGTCGAACACACCAAACTACAGAGTAAATGACAGACGCAACCAAAGCATGTCTCAAGAACCTACCCAGACATTAGTATTCACTGTGAGTTGTTGGAGGTCAGTCATCTCAGTCCCAGGACATCACTGCAGGAGTTCCTCAGGGCAGTGTCCTAGGCCCAACTATCTCCAGCTGCTTCATCAATGACCTTCCCTACATCATAAGGTCGGGATGTTCACTGCACAATGTTCAGCACCATTCATGACTCATTAGATATTGAAGCAGTCTGTGCCCACATGCAGTGAGATGGTGAAAGCTCTTTACCTGTACCCTTTACTGTATATATGTATATAGTTACAAATAGTTAATAAAGACTTGCATTTAACTTACTGAAGACTACAAAGACTTCTTTAAGAGGCAGCGTTCTGTAACCTACACCCTCTCGACATTATTCAATGCTGTCTGGTCCTGTCAGTTCCATAAGACTTCAAAGCAGCTAATATTTTCTCTCTTCCTGCATACAAAACACTTCAGAGTTTCTTACATAACTATTTAGAAGTTAATATATATAGGAGGCCATTGTATCTTTGATCAATAGTATAAAATGGCTGCTAACAAATTAGTGACTCATTATATACATACCTTGGTTTCTTTCTCACTGACTGGCATTAGCTCATTTGATAATTCAAATTTCACAGTATTGCCAAAGATAAAACTAACCCCAGAGGGGTTAAGATTATTCATACAAAGAGGAAATAGGCATAAGTCCAGGAAATATATTATGTAGTTGTAGCATGGATCAGAGGGTTGTAAATGTTATCAACACCAAATAGGTGAGCCATCAACCAGGAAGCTGAAGAAAGCACCTGGAGCCAGAGAAATGCTTGAGAATAGCACAGTGCTGCTGATACTGGTCTAAACAATCATAGGGATTGTCAGAAACAAAAACAGAATTGCCTGGAAAAACTCAGCAGGTCTGGCAGCATCGGTGGAGAAGAAAAGAGTTGACATTTCGAGTCCAATGACCCTTCAACAGAACTTTCTTTTCTTCTCCAGCGATTGGGTCTTTTTGTGGCATCCTGCTGTTCACACTACAATACCTACCCTATCTATGCCTCTGACCATCTAGAAAACTTTGATCAAACCATGCCTCAGCTTTCTTAATTCCAGGGAGTACAACATAAATTTGTGCAATCTCTCCTTACAATTTAACGCTTGAAGAGTTACAAGGATAAAACGGTGGAGTGGGACTGCTCTACAGAGAACTGGCATGGACTTGATGGGCCGAATGGCCTCTTTCAATGCCGTTTTGACTATATATTCAAATACCGGGAAAGTACCAGGAAAGTACTCTCCAGAATTTGATGACAGTATTTTAGACAACAACTAGAATCCCACGTTGGTCCACCCAGAGTCCTGATGTATCTCTCCACCTTTGGGAAGGTGTTATTTCCATTCCCAGCAGACTCGGGGGGGGCGGCGGTGACAAGCGAATCGCGGGAAAGGTTGCATTGTTGCCGGAATTTCCCGGCAGTTAAACGAATCAGAGGTGAGGAGCCTCTGGCTGTGTGTGTGTTTTGCCCCAGGTGGCAATGGTTTACACCTGGGACGTCACCGCGGCTGGATATAAAGCGGAGCTCAGCGTGTCTCAGAAACTCAGAGCAAACACACACACACACACACCCAACCTGGAGAGTCGCAACACCCAACAGGGAAGTAAAATGAACAAGAGGTTCCCGCTGCAGGTCCGAATTATTGGATTAATGCAACATAAGAAGCAAAAGGTGAGCTATTTTATAGCTGTTTACAATCTAGATGTCATGTAATGTTGTATTTTTTTTCCCCCGTCATGTTACCCAGATAAGTACATTCTTTTTCTTTTGAACACTTCACCTATTCGTTTCTCTGTAATCTATATTTTATGTCCTTAATTTAACCAATATTTTCGTTTAATGACAGACCTACCTTGCCTCAGTTCTGTGGTCGGATCAAAATGATGTTATCGTGTACCGAGCCTTTACAGAGTTTAAGAAACTGCATGTAAGTCGATTTTTAAAGCTGAACACCTTTTAAACAGACAATATCACTCCCATTGCGTAAAGTGTGTGTGTTTTAAATCACTGCTCTTTAAATAACAGAAAACTGTTGTGAGGAAGTACCCCCTAGAAGCTGGACGCATTAAAAAGTCTGATCGAATTCTACCCAAATTCCAAGGTAAGATGAAAGGAATTATTTTTTAAATCCAAAAACCGTAACACAACTAATTGTAAATTAACCCGTTTCTGGAAGGCGAGATTAGCTGGATTTCTGGTTATACAAATCGAAAAATTGATCATTATTGAAGAGGAAGTTTTACAAACCCCAGTGTTATCTTGAAATATTCCACATCTGTAAAAAGTGATTTTTTTAAATTAAATTAATTTTACTTTTTAAAAAAATAATCACTACGAAAATACATTGACTATTAAAGAAAAGGCTTTACAATTCAGGATGTGACATGTTCTCATTCTATTTACCTTGTAGACATTTCTAGAAGGGAAAGAAGACAAGCTGGAGTCAGTAAATCAGTCTTGAGGATAGGAATGCTGCAGGATTACTGTGACCGTTTATTGACATGTTGTACCAAGGTCTCCGGGGACCAAGATGTTATTCAGTTCTTCCTGGCCACCAACCATGACCTGGGACCTTCTTTTCCCTCAGACAGGTGAGCACAAGGCAACAGTGAGGTCCTCTCTGATCTTATCAACGGGAGTTAAGGCACTGCAGTGTTAAATTCCTCTCTGATTGATCATCTACAGTCATATCAGATCTCAAAGTTTTAACTTACCATGGATGGTTCAGTCTTGTTAAAATCTGAACATTTTGCACTTTTGCTCTAGTGTTATTATCATGCCGTCTGCAGTTGAGAAGAGAAGAGAATCTCTGAGGCTTTCAAGCACGGCGTCTGCCCAGTCCATCACCCAACCAGTTGCTTCAGAGAATTACAAGTGTATTGCATCTTATGAAACAAAAGATACCAAGAACAAGCCATTTAAGGCGTTGGAGGGTGAAATTGTCGATGTTATAGCCAAGAACTCATCAGGTAATCTTTTTGGGATGGTGTTATCCTTTTCTGTGCTTTGAATGAAATGCATGAGGACACATCACAGGGGCAAATAGCAAATCCATTATTTCATTTGAAGAGCCTTTTGAGTTCCAAGTTGCGATGTTGGGTGAGGGAAAGGAGGGTCAGTTATTGAATTGAAAAATTATATTGATGTAGCATTTGAAATTTGGTTCCTGTATAAATTCTCAAGAATCCAACAATTCATTTTTAAAATTACTGTTCTCTCTACATATACATAAATAGTAATGTGATCCTGAATGTTTACAGTTGGACATATATAGAGAGCTAATAAAATGTGACACAGCATATTACTTGTTTAATTAAATTGAGAGCTCCAGTTACAACATAAACCTCAACTGATTTTACCAGCTGGGACAATACAGCTTTTGAACTCTTCAAATACATAAAACAATATTGTCCATATTGTCTTGTAGTTCATTTACAAAACTTTGATGTATACCAACAGAATATTGTACAATTGATTTTTAACAGCAGATAATAGGTTAAACAGGAATAAATGTTTGATGTGGGCATCCATATCCTAATGGTTCTGGTGCCTTTCACTTTTAGGATGGTGGCTTGTGGAGAACGATGAGAAGCAACTAGCCTGGTTTCCAGCTCCCTATCTCAAAAAATGCCTTGCCTGTGTCACATCTAGAACATCAATTATTGAAGCAGGGGGTAAGTTAAGGAGTACACCCAAGTACCAGTTTTAGCATTTTATATTAATGTTGCAATGTCCCATAGACACTACATTTTATAAATTTTAATAGCATGAGCATTCACTCCATTGTTCTGATCTGGCACAATTAAAGATCGTTAGCAAAAGACTGCATGAGCACCATTTATTTTCAATCTCTTCAATCTGATGTCCCAAACCATTGATAATTTCTACTTTGTATTGTTTTGCACTTGATAACTTATTGTTTTTACATATTTTAAAAATTAATTTGTTGCGTAATTAACAATCTTCGACAGCTCATTGTTCCACACTTTGTTAACCCAGGATCAGTTCGTTATCCAGTTCAATTTTAAATAACACTCTGCCTTTTTCATAATTTGAGATTGAAATGGAAACAAAATGCAAAATTAGAAAACATTTCTTAGAAACAAATTATTTTTGCCTTTTAAGAGGTTAATCCCACCAATTTCATTGTGAGGAAAACATGGCAATCCTATCGCACTTTCATAAAAGGCCTAACATTTCCAAACCTGGAAGTACTTTTTCTCAGTTCACCCAATCATAGAATGCCACAGCACAGAAGGAGGCCTTTTGGCCCATTATGTCTGTGCCAGCTCTAGGCAACAGCAACTCAGCTAATCCCACTCCTCCACTCTTTTCCTGTAGCATCGCAGAGTATTGTCTCTTCAAATAATTATCCAATTTCCTTTTGAAAATAACAAGTGAGTCTGACTCCACCACGCTCAGGCTGTGTAATCGAGATCCTAACCACATGCTGAGTAAAAAATGTTTTTCTTTATGTCACCTTTGGTTCACCTTAAATTGACATTGTCTGGTTCTCAACCTTTCAGCCAAGCAGAACAGTTTCTCCCTATCAGCAGCTCTATCAAATCTCCTCTTAACCTTCTCTTCTCTAAAGAGAACAGCCCCATCTTCCCCAGCCTATCCACGTAACTGAAGTCCCCCATCCCTGGAACCATTCTCACAAACGTTTTCTGTACCCTGTCTAATGCATTCACACCCTTCCTAAAGTGTGGTGCCCAGAATTGGACACAATACTCCAGCTGAGGCTGAACCAGCATTTTGTAAACATATAATGTAATATTATATTACGTTAATATATTATTGTAACGTATATTATAAAATTTATAATGCATGATAAGCAAAATCCAACTAAGATCACCTTTTTCTAGTTTTTATTTGTGGCTGAGTCTCTTTATGCAGTAGACTTTTAATGACTATTTAGCAACAGTAATGTTAAATATTTTAAAATGACTTTGAACTTTTGTTTGTCCTCTATAAATTTAGAGTGCCAATATTATGCTGTTAAAAGCTATGAAGCAAAAGATGAAGATGAATTATCCATGCATGTAGGTGTCATTGTCCAAGTCTTGAAAAAATCCAGCGATGGATGGTGGCTTATTAGGTTTGTTCTACTTTATTGCTAATCAATTGTTCCTTAATCAGTAGCTTCAAATAATGAATGGTGTATGACACCTGCAAATTATGTTCTTCAATTGAACCTAATTAACATTTGTTTAAAAAAAACTGAATTCTGAATGTAACAACAATCTTGTTTTAAATTTGTAAATCAATAGAATTTCTTTATGATTAAACGTTATTTACTTTCTATTTCAAGAACAACTTAATTTTTTCAAAAGTTACCTGAACTAGGAATTGCACCAGGGCTTTAAAACCTTTTCAATTTTGAGAGAGTTTAACTTCAACAGAATTCATTCAAATATACTGTACTTTTGCATAAGATTGTGCATTCTGAAAATTGCAAAGCAACATGAAGACTAACTTATGTAATTTTGTTGATCAATAGGTATGATGGCAAATCTGGGTACATCCCATCTCTTTACCTGCAGCCATACAAAAACCCTCATTCAAAATTGCAGATTCTCACTGAGCCGGTCAGGTATGCCTCCACCCCGAATCTCATCACAGAAGCTGACAATCTGCCTATGCTGTCCAATAACATAAAATTAAACCTGCACAGAAACCAAGCTTACAATTACCTCTCACGCACAAAGATCATTGGTGACAATGTTGGATTGGATAAACAAAAATCAAAGTCTTCTAGCTGTTTGAATGACGAAAGCCTATCTGGAGATGAGTTGAGCCTACACAATTCAGATGGGTCAGATAGCAGGCCAGGAAGCTTGTGCGATGACACTAGCATGTCCACTGACAGTTCAGGCAAGTCACAGTTATCTGAGGACAGCAGATTACTAGAAAGTTACCACATTCTTAAAGGCTCTGATAACATGTCAAGACTGTTTGAGAAGAAACAAACTGCAGATTCTCAAAGCAAGCCCGAAGATCTGAACAATTCTGGAGTGAAAAAGGTAGATTTGAGACTCAGCCCTGAAGCTTCCACAAGTGAGCGCATTCCTGTTAAAAATCTAATACCCAAAATACCTCCAAGGCCACAGCGTCAAGAAATACTGTCAAGATGTACGACCTTCACCAAGAACATGGCTCTGAGATCTTGAAAATTTCCAGCTTGAAAATTTATGAAACAAAACCTTAGGTAAATCAACCAAAATATTGGTGAGGAAGGAAGTTTTATTTTTACTCAAACAATATTTAATTTTGAAATGGTATGCAGAAGCTGCAGTTTTGTACACTTATTTGAGGAGAAAATGTAGGTAGCCAAAATTGCTACGATCATATTAGTTTTAAGATATGTTTTGTTAAATATATGCAATTTCTACTCAGCAGGATTCATTTTTTAATCCTTAACTTGAGTTACAAAGAAGGAAAATGCACCGATTACTATGTTTTCCAGAGAAATTCTTCAGATGAGCTGCAATTCTTTCTTGATAAGTGGCAGGTAGCCCTGCATATTTGTATAGCTTCATCAGGAAGAATTTTCCCTCCGTCAGGGGGGAAATGCAGGAACGGGCGCAGGCAGGTGCGCCTCCTATCGGCACCCCCAATCGGGGGCGCACCACCATTTTATGTGTGCAGGCCAATTAAGGCCCGCCCAGTATGACATCTGCCAGGAAGCGCTATGCGCTCCCTGTGCAGGCGGGGCCAGGATTCCCTCAGCCAAGAGTGCGCTCTTTTGCCATGTGCGTGAAAGAGTGCACTCATCTCCCTGAGGCTAAGTGCTGCCTCAGGGAGTCCAGTGCCAAATTTAAAAAGGCAAATGTATGAAGATGAAATTTCCCTGACATGTCCCCTCATGTGACACTGTCACATGAGTTGGGACCTGTCCATTGCTTTTAATCAAACTTTTATTAAATTTTTATAAACCCTCATGAAACCTCATCCCACCCATGGATAAGGTTTCATGCTTTTTCTAACGCCCGCCAGGGCTCCTGGCCTGCCCGCCAACCTTAAGCTTGGACGGGCAGGTCCATTAATTACTTGAATTAGTTTTTAAATGGCCTCAATTGGCCGTTGACAGGTCGGCGGGCACACAGCTGATTCGGCTGCGCCCCCGCCGACCTGAAAATTGAAATGACGTGGGGTGATGTCGGGAATTCCGCCCAACGTCATCCCGCATCATTTTACGTGTTGGCGAGCGGGCCCCACTCCCCGCTCGCTGACCTCAATACCCTGGCCATAACGAACATCATGTATTTTCATCCAAATCTAGAATGTATTGACTAGAGGGATGCTAATTTTTCAGCACATCTATAATAAACAGCATGTAACTAGTAATATTAATTATACTTGATTAAATCAATAATCAGCAATTTTTGAACTAAATTAATTCTGATTTAGGGACATTATGATCTGAAATTTGTTTGACATGACATATATTATGAAGTGTTTTTAGTGAGATATTAAAGTGAAGACAATCATCGTTTTAAGAGTTTGCCGCAGTTGGATTGGTTCTTTATTAAATCTGTTAATACTGCTAGCTGCCTATGAGATGCTCCATACCAAAGAACATTCTCATGGTCTATCCATACTCCAATCACACAACAACATGGTTGATTTTTAATTGCCGTCTGAAGTGGTCTAGCAAACAACTCCGTTGTAAGAAAATCGCTACAAAGTGCTTGAGGAAGAAGGCCAACTACTAACGTCTCAGAGTAGCTGTGGATATTTAGTGCCCGATCCCACGAATGAATTTAAAAGAAACATTGTTAGTAAAGGATTATGAGCAGAAATAAGGAGCTAACTCGGTTATACTGAAACTTCTGTGATAGTACACTTATCAAGAAAGGTGACTAGTCTATCTAATATGTCTGACCGACCACTACACTCTGCCCAGTTGAGAAAGAAAATCAAAAGTAAAAATTATAATTTATTAAGCATTATTAAAAATTTGAACATGCTGTATTTTCCAGAATGGAAAATGCTTTTTAATTACCTATCATTAACTCATATTAAGAGAAGTAACTAGGTGTTTCCAAGATTTGACATTGTAGAATTACAATTAGGGTTGCCAACTATGATTAAATATATTCCTGGAGATTTCATCTCATGGCTTGCCCCCACGCTCCAGCCATTAGACAACCAACACATCCATCTTTATGACGCACGGCCCTCCTACGCCAATTGGAAATCAAAAAGACTCATTATCCAGTTGGATGATGTTTGACTGTCAGCCAAACAGCCTTTTTCCCCATTTTCAATACTTTTATATCTGGAAAAGAGAAAGGTTCAATGAAAATTACAAAAAAAACCAATCTCACTTCATGTCCCGATGATATTTCCCCAGGGTTGCACACAGCTGTGTCCTGGAGATTGATCTTCAATTTCTGGAGACTCCAGGCCAATTCTACAGAGTTGGCAATGCTCATAACTACAACAAATTTGATTTTCTCCATGAATTGTGTCCCTTTAAGGTTACAACTAGTTTTCTAGTTCAGCTATATTCACTGTATATTTTCATTGTAAACATATTTGAAAATTATTATGTACTTTTGGGTTATCCAAATTTGTAATAAACATTTTAGAAGTATGTGGTGTGTATTAATATTAATTATTTATTTACTGCAGGTGTGAATATTTTTGCCTTTCTCTTGGAAAAGAGAAGTCCTTCCACCACACAATACTATATTTCCATAACCTACTGTGCCAAATAAATCTTCTCAGTTGATTAATAAGAAAATTACATTCCAATACAGGCCCATGTGCTTAAACCCACATGCAATTCTGATAATCTGTGATAAAAAGCTGCCTTGATAAGATATCTGAAACAAACTGGATATTCACATGTAATCTTAAATGTTACTTTGAATGTTCAGTAACTGTATACAGATTTAAATGATCCGTAAATGTACGAGTTTAAGAGTAGGCCAATAAATGACTATTCAACACATCATGGGTGAAAATTGAATATGGCTCATTTGCACACGTGATAATAACACCAAGGCTCCTTCAACAGCTCCGTCCAAACCCTCGACCTCCACCACCTAGAAGGGCAAGGGCAACAGACACATGGGACACCACCACCTAGAAGTTCCCCTCCAAGTCACTCACCGTCCTGACTTGGAAATATATCACCGTTCCTTCACTGTCACTGGGTCGAAATCCTGTAACTCCCTCTCTAACAGCACAGTGGGTGTACCTACACCACAGGGACTGCAGCAGTTCAAGAAGGCAGCTCACCACCACCTTCTCAAGGGCAGTTAGGGATGGGCAATAAATGTTGCCCTAGCTAGTGATACCCACACCCTGTGAACGAATAACATAAAAAAAAATTGATTCCTCCGTGCCTGATTGAGGTGATGCACGTATCATGCAAACTTTGTGCTACCTGCTGATCTTTATCATTCCAGCCCAGCGCTAAGGACACTGATTGACTGCATGCTCAGCAGGTGTCCCAGATTTGAGCAGGACTAGTACAAGTTAACCTTAACTCTTTCGAGTTATCAACAGTCACAGATTGCAACTCTTTCGAGTACAATCACAGTTCTTTTTTTCCCGGGAGTGGGTCATGAACCCACAACCCTCTGATTCAAAGGCGAGGGTGCTATGAACTGAGCCACAGCTGACACCTCACATGCACATGGGTCAGGTGTGGCTCAATTGGTGAAGTCAGAAGGTTGTAGGTTTAAGTCCCTTTCCAGGAGTTCAACACAAAAGCCACGGTTGACATGGAAGGAGTGCTGCACTGTTGGAGGTGCTCCCTTTCAGATGAGATGTTGAAGTATCTACCCTCTCAGATGGGCATAAAAGATCCCATGGTACTAGGTTGAAGAAGAGCATGGGAGTTATCACTGGCATCTACAAGAAATAAGAGTAGGCCACATGGCTTGTTGAGCCTGCTCTGCCATTCAATATGATCATGGGCTTCAAATCCATTTCCCTGCCTGCTCCCCAAAGGCCCAACAATTATCCCTCAAGGAACATCACATGAACAGATCATCTGGTCATTATCACATTGCAGGTTGTGGGATCTTGCTGTGTGCAAATTGACCATTGTGCTTCCTACATTACAAGTATGGCTACAATAAAAAAGAGTACTTCAATTGTTGTAAAGTGCTTTGTGATGCCCTTTGGCCATGAAAGGCAAATCTTTTGTTTTTACGTTTCAAAGTCAGCCTGCACCATTTAGAGGATGGGTGTATTCTGGCTGCTGCACGGGCTGGAAGAGTTTGTGTAAGAGTTTCTCAGCAGGGAGAAAGAGGAACTTCGGAGATGAAAATAGATTCTTTGATGCAGTGCTGCACGCCTTAGCTGGAGGTAGGAAGAGAGAGCTCATCCAACACGAGGTAGAAGGCCTCCAGACATGAACTTAGAAGGGAAAGAGAACAAGTAGCACAGAGCTAATTGCAAGTTTACACCTGAGGATCTGGCTACAACGATCAAGGTTCATGTATGCATCATCAAATATCGTATTCTCCCAAACACACCATCAAATTCACCACATCCTCATTACCCACATCAGTAATTAGGACTCATACCTAACACCCAGGCGATCCACGTCACCCTTACAAACCTAACACTGCTGCAAGCCTCACACCCACATCTCACAGCTACCAAAGATTTCCAGCTATTCAGCTATGACAGGCACATGTCAAACATAAAATTGCAACACACTCACTGACTATCCCTCTCTCTCGCAGGACAAGGTGGCACATAACAGGAGGGAACAGCAGACAACCAGTAGAACTCAGGTACAGAGGCATCTACTGAGCTCCTTGGGAGGCATGGTGCTTGGAATTATTGATGCAACCGTTATTGAAGCCATTGTACCTGGCATCGCTGAAGCTGTCAAGGATGATGCTATATTCCCTCGTGCACCTCCTCAAATCCCAACACCCTCACCCCGCAATCTGGTGTGAATTATAAACTAGATGGTGTGAACATGCGCCTCTTACTTTCCCTTTTACCTTACCTTAACCCTTCCCTTCTGCATTAGTGCTTTCAAATACCTAAGGCCAGACCAGCCAATGCAGTCTGATAATGAACAGGAGCAATCTGACAAAGAAACATAGTCGTGTGGCTTGACAATTGCGGCCACCAGCTTAGATACTGGTACTATGTGTAGAGGGTAGCACAGTGGTGGGGGCAGCCTGTGGTGAGTCACCAAGCACAAGTGGGCTGCACATGGCTGTGGGGCAGCATTCAGGAAAAGGCTGTTGGGCATGTGTACTGAAATGCTTGGTACATTTACAGGCTTGTCAGAGATCTTGTTGTCACTGTCATGGACGAGCCCATCAACAACTTGGCAAAGGGCTTCACATGGAGCTTGGAGCCATTCTTTCCAAGATGGTAATGGTGGCAAACTTCATGACAGCAATTGCAGACCCAGCCACGATGAAGCGTCTGACAGCCAATATTCCGGTTTCCAGTGCAGCAAAGACAGAAGCTCAGCCAACATCTGGCGCTGCAGTGGAAGTTCTGACTGAGATAATGAGATCTCAGTTCGCTGCCATGCAGACTGCTACCATCATGGCTGCAATATCAAAGCTCAAAGGCATGTTCAGGCCTTCGCAGCAGTCAGCAATCTGCCCGCCAGCAGATTACTCAGATTACGGAGGTGCTGTCCCTGGGGGAGGGGGGGGGCAGTGGCAGTTCGTCCGTGATGCGCAAACCTGCTGTCTAATGTCAGGATGGCTCCCACCACTGCCACTCTGCCAATGCCCTTGCTGCTACCCCTCAGGCAGCCAGCCCAGACTGCTGAGGTGGTCCAGCCCCTAGCTAGGCACTCGAGGCCAGAGCTGCTCAAGGGCTGCAAGGCCAGCTGCAGTCTCCCCAGTGAATGTCAGTAGTGTTCCACCAGACATGCTGCAATCACTGGGATGGCACTGTGAAGGAGCACTAAGACAGACAAAAGTGCAAGACAATTCTAACAGAAAGCGCAAGCATGAATAGTTGAATAATGTACAGATTACTGGATGTGTTTTTGGATGAAATTGGTATGATTTGGTGCTTTTGTGATGTATTTTGTTTGAGAATTTTGGCCAGAAGATGTTCCATAACATAGGGCTGGGAAGGCAGGGAAATGTAGAGCATAGCTCTGGGGATTTATGATGGAAATCGGATTCTGATGGGATATTCTCGGACAGCCTGTCCGGTCCGATGATGTCCTGAATGTCTCTGCACTTGTTTCTCCTCCTCCTCTGCCTCATCCTCTTCCTCCTCCTCATGAGATGCTCGCCAAAGGCCTGGTGATAAGGGCTGCATTTTTTTAGACTCTTTCATCAGTTGTGGGTGTCGCGGACAAGGCCAGCATTTGTTTCCCATCCCTAATAGCCCTGAGTGGTTTGCTTGGCCATTTCAGAGGAAAGTTAAGAGTCAATCACATTGCTGTGGATCTGGAGTCACATGTTGGTCAGACTGGATAAGGATGGCAGATTTCCTTCCCTGAAGAACCTTTGGTAACCAGAAGGGTTTTTATAACAATCGATGATAGCTTCATGACTGGCATTGAATTCCAGATATATTAAATTTAAATTCCACCAACTGCTGTGGTGGGATTTGAACCCACATCCCCAGAGCATTAGCCAAGCCTCTGGAATACTAGTCCAATGACATTGCCACCACATCACCATCTCCCCATTTTCATGATGGTCTGCTATATCCTCCGCAACCTGGCCACCATAAATCACAAGACACACTCCAGTGAGTATTGGATGACTCTGCATTAGGATCCAGGCAGTGGAACCGTCGTTTGAGAACACCTATGGTCTACTATCATGAAAATATAATAATTTACATAATATTATTGTAATTTATTGTAAAGGTAGGTTAACAGTGGGGTTTGGATTAGTTTGTGTGTGTGTGTGTGTAGGGGTGGGGGGTAACTGAATTGCAGACAGATGGTGTAGAATTTTAAGTTATCAAAAGAGAAGCTAGGTTTGAAATGCTAAATACGTAAACATGGCTGAAGTTTTAGAATGTGAGGTGTGAAGAACATTAGCATTTTTAGATAAACCAGAGTCATGAATTTCAAAGAGATGGTAAGGTGGTACACCTAGCCAACAGAGTCTAAGCCAAACAGTGTGTTTATTTTTCCCAAAGATTGCTGATAACATGAGTACTATGGAAGATATATGTTATGGAAAAAGTAAAGTTGCAAAGACATATTGGAACAATAGGATTTATGTTAAAAAGGGAGAAACCTGTATAAAGGAGCTGAGGTTATGTGTAAGCGGAAGGAATTCTAAGATCCAACAAGTGCAAAAAGCCTCCAGCTTCAAGGTAGCAAGCTGCTGTCTACAGGAACCGAAGCTAAGAAAACTCATTGTGAATATCCCTGTCCAGGGTTTTCTGTGCTTTGCCTGGGCCTGTTGAAATTTATTTGTTTTTTACTGTTGCCTTTACGGAGGTGTAACTGGGAGTCAGATTAATTAGGGGAGCCAGGAGTGATTATAGTAGAACAAAAACAAAAATACCTGGAAAAACTCTGCAGGTCTGACAGCATCTGCGGAGAGGGATACTGTTGATGTTTTGAGTCCATATGACCCTTCATCAGAACTAAGACATATAGAAATTAGATGAAATATAAGCTGGTAGAAGGGGATGGGACAGGAGAGCTCGATAGGTGGAGGCCAAGAAGAGACTACCAAAGATGTCATAGACAAAAGGACAAAGGGGTATTGACGATGGTGATATTATCTAAAAGATGTGCTAATGGGGACATTAAGGGAAGCAAGCTAATGGCAGATGGCCCTAGTGCGGGTGGGGTAGGGGGGAAGGGATCAAAATGGGCTAAAAGGTGGAGATGAAACAATAGATCAAAATAAATTTAAAAATAGGAGGGAAGAGAAAAAAATAGTTGTAAAAAAAACTTAAAAAAAAAAATTATTCAATGACCCAGCCTCCACTGCCTTCTGAAGCAGAGAATTCCAAAGTCTCACAACCCTCTGAGAAAAAATTTCTCCTCACCTCTGTCCTAAAACAGCAACCCCTAATTTTAGAACAGTGCCCCTAGTTCAGGACTCACTCTCAAGAGGAAACATTCTTTCCACATCCACTTTGTCAATACTGTTCAGGATCTTATATACTTTAATCATGTCACCCCTCACTCTTCTAAACTCCAGTGGAAACAAACCCAGCCTGTCCAACCTTTGCTCACAAGACAACCAGCTCATTCCAGGTATCAATCTAGTAAACATTCTCTGAACTGCCTCCAATGTATTTACATCCCTCCTTAAATAAGGAGACCAAAACAGCACTCAAGGTTTGAGATGTGGTCTCACCAAAGCCCTGTATAACAGAAGCATAACATCCTTAATTTTATGTTCAAGTCCTCTCATAATAAAGGATAATATTCAATTAGCCTTCTTAATTACTTGCTGCATACTAACTTCCTGTGACTCATGCACAGGAACACCTCGATCACTCGGCACCTCGGAATTCTGAAATCGTTCTCTGTTTAAGTAAGACTGTGCCTTTTTATTCTTCTTGCCAAAGTGAACTTCACATTTCTCTACATTATACTCCGTCTGCCAGATTTTTGCCCACTCACTCAGCCTATCTATATCTGTCTGCAACCTCCTTATGTCCTCTTCACACCATATTTTCCTACCTATCTTTGCGTCATCTGCAAATTTAGCTACCATGCCTTCACTCCCCTCATCTAAATCATTGATATAAATTGTAAAAAGTTGAGGCCCCAGCACAGACCCCCGCTGGACTCCACTTGTCACATCCTGCCAATCAGAAAAAGATCCGTTTATGCCACCCAGCCAATCTTCTATCCATGCTAATATGTTACCCCCTACACCATGAGCTTTTATTTTCCTCAGTAACCTTTGATGTGGCACCTTATCAAATGCCTTCTGGAAATCCAAGTACAGCACGTCTACAGGCTCCCCTTTATCCACAGCGCATGGTACTCCTTCAAAGAACTCCATTAAATTGGTTAAATTGATTTCCCTTTCTCAAAACCATGCTGACTCCTCTGGTTACCTAGAGTTTCTCTAAGTGCCCACCTGTAACCCCCTTAATGATCAATTCTAACACCTTCCCCACTACATCCTTTTATTCTTTCATGGGATGTGGGTGTCGCTGGCAGAACTAGCATTTCTTGTCCCCATCCCTAATTTCCCTTGAACTGAGTAGCTTGCTAGACCATTTCAGAGGGAAATGAAGAGTCAACCACATTGCTCTGGGTCCAGAGTGTCACATGTAATCCAGGCCAACTATGGAAGCTTTCCTTCCCTAAAGGACATTGGTGAACCAGATGGGTTTTTACAACAATCGATGATAGTTTCATGGTCACCATCACTGAGACTAGCTTTATGTTCCAGATTTATTAATTGAATGTAAATTCCACCAGTTTCCATAGTGGGATTTGAACCCATGGCCCCAGGGCATTAATCTGGATCTCTGGATTACAAGTCCAGTGACAGTATCACCATGGCACCATCTCCCCTTAAGTGCCAAGTATAGTTTGACACTACCCTGTCAAGTTAGCTTAGTTTAGTTTGTAAAAAAACAACAGGCCTATATTTTCCTGTTTTCTGCCTCCCTCCTTTCTTGAATAGAGGGGTTATATATGCTACTTTCCAGTCTAAGGGAACCTTTCTGGAATCTAGCAAATTTTGGAAAATTAAAACACCAGCGCATCTACTACCTCATTAGCCACCTCTTTTAAGACTCTAGGATGAAGTCCATCAGGACCCGAAGACTTGTCAGACTGCAACTCCATCAGTTTACTCAGTACCGCTTCTCTAGTGATTATAATTTCACCAAGCTCCCCTCCTGATTTACAGCTATTGCTGGAATGTTTTTTGTATCCTCTATTATGAAGACAGAAACAAAATATTTGTTCATTTCATCCGCCATTTCTTTATTATCTATTAACTCCCCACTGTCACTTTCTAGAGGACCAACACTCGTTTTACCTACCCTTTTCCCTTTTAAATACCTGTAGAAAATCTTGCTACCCATATTCACATTTCTAGCTAGCTTGCTCTCACTCTAACTTTTCTCCTGGTTAACCTTTTAGTCATTGTGCTGTTCTTAATATTCTGACCAATCATCTGACCTGCCACTCATCTTTGCAGTTATATGCTTTTTCCTTAAGTTTAACTTCTCTAATTAACCACGGATGGTTAGAATTTTTCTTTACAGTAGGAAAATACTTATTCAGAAATATCCCCTTAAATGTCTGCTACTGCTTCTCTATTGATCTATCCCCTAGCCTAGTATCCCAGTTCACATCAGCTAGCTAAGCTTTCATGCCCACATAGTTGCCCTTACTTAAGTTTAAAATACTAGTCTTAGACCCACTCTTCACCCATTCAAACTGGATGTAAAATTCAATAATTTTGTGGTCGCTACTACCAAGCGATGCCTTCACTCTGAGGTCATTAATTAATCCCATCACATTACACAATACCAAGTCTAATAATAACCTGCTCGGTGGTTGGTTCCAAAATATGCTGCTCTAAGAAAAACTCTCTCAAAAGCATTTTATGAAATCCTTATCCAATCTACTACTGCTAATAAATATATATATAAAAACAAAAATAAAAACAAAAAACTACGGATGCTGGAAATCCAAAACAAAAACAGAAATACCTGGAAAAACTCAGCAGGTCTGGCAGCATCGGCGGAGAAGAACAAAGTTGATGTTTTGAGTCCTCATGACCCTTCAACAGAACTAAGTAGAAATAGGAGAGGGGTGAAATATAAGCTGGTTTAAGGTTGGGGGGGGGGGGGTGTCTCCCCCCCACCCTAAACCAGCTTATATTTCACACCCCTCTCCTATTTTTACTTAGTTCTGTTGAAGGGTCATGAGGACTCGAAACGTCAACTTTGTTCTACTATTGCTAATATGATTTTTCCAGTTCATATGCAGATTAAAATCACCCACGATTATTATCATCCTATCATCACAAGCACCCAATATTTCTTCTTGCATACTTTGTCCTATATCATGGTTACTGTCAAGGGGCCTGTAGACCCCATTCCCATTTTCCCCTACTATTCCTCATCTCCACTCAAACCGTTTCTACATCCTGATCTCCTGAGCCAAGGTTCTCTCTAATTATTGCACCAATGTCATCCTTGATCACAGTGCTACCCACCTCCACCTTTACCTAGCTTCTTATTCTTTTTGAATGTTATATACCCCTCAATATTCAGGACCCAATCCTCGTCATCCTGCAGCCACATCTCTGTAATGGCTATCAGATCATATCTATTTACTTCAATGTGCTCTATCAATTCATTATCTTTGTTACGAACATGACGTGCATTCAGATACAGAGCCTTTAGTTTTGCCTTTTTGTTATATTTGTAACATCTAGTCTTCATTTGGTGTGTTCATAGGTTTTATCTCTCTAACCCTTCCGGCTATTCTATGACCCTCATTTCCCATATTACTATTATGCTCTCCTGCCTTGAATCTACAGTTTGATTTGACACATCTATGCAAGCTTGATCCCTCACCCACCTTGTTTAATTTAAAGCTCTACTTCCCTAGTTATGCAATTCGCAAGAATACTCATTCCAGCACGGTTCAGGTATAGACTGTCCCAAAGGCACAGCCCCCTCTTTCCCCCAGTACTAGGGCCAATGCCCCATGAACCTGAACCCACTGCTCCCATATCAGTCTTTGAGCCACGTATTCATCTCTCTAATCTTATTCACCCTATGCCAATTTGCACGTGGCTCAGATAATAATCCAGAGATTATTACCTTTGAGGCTCTGCTTCTTAATTTGGCACCTAGCTTCTCATACTGACTATGCAGAACCTCTTTCCTTGTCGTGCCTATGTCATTGGTATCTACATGGACCACGACAACTGGATCCTCCCCCTCCCATTGCAAGTTCCTCTCCAGCCCTGGGAAGATGTCCCAAACCATGGCAGCAGGCAGGCAACAGAGCCTTCTGGGCTCTCGCTCTTTGCTGCATAGAACAGTGTTAATGCCCCTCACTATACTGTCCACTACTACCACTATATTCTTGTTTGCTAACTCCGCCTGAATGGTTTCCTATACCATGGTGCCATGACCAGCCTGCTCATCCACCTTGCAGACCTCGCTTTTTCACACAGGTTGCGAGCACCTCAAACCTGTTTGACGATTGCAAAGTCTGAGGCTCCTCCACTCCTGTCTACTCAGTCCTTTTACCTGCCTCACTCACAATCACATCCCCCTGTCCCTCACTGCTGACCAAAACAGACGAACCTATTCTAAGAGGTGGGACCGCCTTCTGGAACAAAGTATCCAGGTATTTCTCCCCCTCCCTTATGTTGCGCAGCGTCTGCAGTTTGACTTCCAGATCAATAATCCTGATCCAGAATTCCTCTGGCGCTTGCACTTTCTGCAGACGTGTTTGTTATGGATCACCTTGAAGTCCAAAAGCTTTCAAATTTCACAGCTGCAACATAACACCTGCCCTGCCTTTGTTACTTATGTTATTTAGTTAATTTAATTTAATTACCCATTTAATTAACTTAGAATAATTCCTATGTATACACCTCTTTCTCCCATGCACCGAATTCCCACGTGAACCTAATTTTCTACTCACTTGGTTTCCCCCCTCACTCTGGCGTAGTCACCTGTCTCCTCGCACGCTCCGTACTGAATCAGAAGCGAGGGACATGGGTTAATTGCACATTGTAATATCTGTCTCCATTTGCAGGTGAAAATTTAGAATACGGCTATGGGTATGACAATTAATTATATTCCCTTGAACGCCAACTCAAAAATGTTTGGAGTCAAAAACATCAACAGCAAATGCTGAAAATCTGAAATATAAACTGGGAAAGTACAGCATGTCAATCAGAGAAAGAGACATTTCAGGTTGAACCCTTCCTCAGAATTCTGCCAAAACATCTAAAGTTCTACTCAATGTGTTGAATAAAAGCTATTCATAGAATTATAGCAGGCAATAGCTTGAGTAACCTGGTGCCTCTACCCTGGGACTGTTTACTTACGGATTCTGGCTGCAATTTTAAGGACCCCAACTCAGTAGGAGAAAGACCAGCATTCTTTGACCCGAATCATCTCAATCTGATTAATCACATGCAGTCCATACATTTTGCTGACAAGAGGGCTCAGAAAAATGGGAGAGGGCGGAATGGTTCACTGCTTTCTACTCAAGTTTAGTTTTGAATGTTTAATTCATTTTACATCAATATATATCAACTTCAGTAAAATTGCAAATTAAAATGCATCTTTCAGTAGTTTAGAAGTGTTGTCAAATACTGTGCCAAAGCACAGAACAAATAGAAGCTTTAAATCCTGATAAATTAGAATAGATAAACAGTAATTGAGTCTTTTTCAATATCACAAAACAAGCTTATATGAGCTGTAATTATCCTGCATTCAGACAGTTTTTTCAACATTCCAACCAATGTTTTTATCCAGTAGTGATTACCCAGAAACCACAATTAAATACGTGTTTAGCATTATGGAGGCTTTATTATAAAATTTCAGTTTTAAAATAGAAAATTAAAATGTTCTTTGTTTCTTTTTTGAAGGCAACATTACTACTTACACAGAAATGAAAAGAATGTGTAACTCAGAATATAATGCAGTTTAAAACTCTAAATGCCATGACATGTGGCTTCAAAGCCAGAATAACTTCAACAAACATAAATCAATTAACAAAGCAATTTTACAGAATATCCTGAGGATTGCAGCATGTCAGCCACCTGACGCAGCATCAGTTCGTTTTGCCAGATTTGGTTTTCTTTCCGCCACTAGGTTGCCTTTGTTTCATTTTTCTTCCACTTGCCTTTAATATTTGATCATCGGAGCTTCCTTCTTCCGCTGAATCGCTTTCACTCTGTTGGAGGCTCCAAATTCTCTTTGAAGTGCTCACAAAGAGGTTGCTGGTGCTTCTGTTTGCTGCTATTTTCTTTGTTTGGTGAACTAGTGGCACTGTCACTATCCTCACCCTTCTCAGACTCCTGGTCCTTGTTCTACTGGATGCAATCATGTGTTGGTGCAATCACTGCCTTTTTGGCCCTGTTAGCTGCTTTGTCCATTGGAAAGAATGACTCGAGCTCCATTTCTTCAGCTTGCATATCAGAGTCACTAGGAAAAGGCAGTCAGATTTTGTAAATAACTAGAGGGTACCAATAACTTGATGAAAAGGTTATTCTTTAATAATGGACTCATCTAATTTTGTTAAGATTTAGCATTTTACCAATCTATGTCCTTCTTTCAAACTACTTCCAGGAAAGGGCATTTATTAAACCATCAGGGACATTGCTTTTTTTCTATTATTTTCTGAATTTTTTTGTATTTTACCAGTGCTTTCCATCATCTTTACCCCAAGATCTGGTTTCAACTGAACGTAATTGTTATTATGTTTATTAGTGCTTTGGGGCCTGAATCCCACAACTTGGTACATTATTCAGTTAAAATCCCAATTTCTAAAATTTATATGTATATAACTATCCCTTATATTTTTTTAAGTTGAAGATAGACAGCAAGGTGTATCAGTGGCAGGACAGGAAATCTCTATTTGAGTGCTACTAAAAAAAGACATTTTGTTTGTTGAAGCTTTTTGTCTTGCACTCATCAGGACAATCACAAGCATACCAATGTCAGAGGAAGCAACAACTTTATACTGCATGAGAAGAGAGTGTGGATTGGATGGCAAGTGCACCCTGGTTGGTAGTGGCATTGCCATGGAGAATGTACCAGGCTGTATGTCCCAAAGATTGGCATATCGTATCAACCAGCACGTCCCTTCCGCTGTTCACAATGGGCTAGGTACAGGCTGTACTTAACCAGCCTGTGCTTACAAAGCTCAAAACAGTGTCTAACATTAGATGTAATTCCTCGATTGGACAACATTTGCTAAACAATCCTCAGTGTGGTAAAAATTATGCGGATAACCAATTTAATATTGTCAGTCAGTCGCAGTGTGGAGCATTTGTATGCACTGGATGCTACATATATTAATACTCAGGGCCCTTTTCTTTGCAGACAGAAAAAACATGTACAAACATTGCACCTGTTTCAGCTAAACAAAATAAGTGATAGCCATTCACCAGTTCATTCCTCAGGGCAATGCCTTGACCAGAGTCAAGCTGTCTGGTTTAAATTTTAAACAATACTTGGCAGTTAACTGTCATGTCACCATTAACTGGTGCATTCTCCATGGCAACGTCTCTACCAGAGTCCACCTGCCAACCAATCAGCACACTCTTCTCATACAGTATAAAGTTATTGCTTCCCTGACATTGGTATTCTTATGATTGTTCTGATGAGTGCAAGATGAAAAGCTTCAACAAAATGTCTTTTTTCAGCAGTGCTCAAATCTCCATTTCGCAATACCAGCCAAGTGGTGAGGGTTTCAGCTGCACAGGGCGAAATCCTCAGCTTCAAGAATTGGCATTGGGGGTTTTGGTAACACTATGGTGGGGGTGCAATGGGAACGCAGATCCTGAAGTCTGGCAAGCTAGAGAATGAAATATTGGATTTGGTATATTAAAATAATTCTAGTGTCTAACAGTAATGAGGGAAAGTAAGTGTGTATCAGCCTGATGGCAATATCACCAAGAGGCAGAATGTGAATGAGGAGGTGGACCAAAGACAGATCCTTGGAGAACTGCAGAGGTAATGTTGTGCCGGGAGGAAGAGAAGCCATTGGAGACATTTTAGTTATGATTAGAAAGGCAAGCAAAAGCAGTCCCAACTCAGTTAGGCAATGGAGGAAAGGTATGGGAGGAGGATGGTGTTGTCAACAATGACAAAGGCTGCAGAGAAGTCAAAGATAGAAAATGCACAACAATCAGAGGGTGTCAGCTGCAACTTTGGTCACGGCTGTACCGGCAAAGACAAGAATTGGATGGAGAAGTTCAAATGGGCATTGGGGGGTAGCAACGTATTCAAGGGCTTGGGTAGAAAGGGAGTATGGGGATGGGGGGCACTAGTTTACAAGGACAGATGGTTTGAGGGCATTTTTTTTTAAAAAGGGGCTGGCCCTGTGATGTAAGGTTGATATGGGCACGTGTAGAGTTGGAAAAGAAACTGGAGGAAGGCAGAGGTTCAAAGTTAGGCCATGGCGAAACCTGGTGGGGTGTGCAGTGGGAGTTTAGTGGGGAAGTAAGGGAAGGAACAAAGACAACTGAGCGGATGGTCTCAATCTTCGTGACCAAGATGTCCATAAATTCCTTGCACTTGTTGGAGTCTAAGAGAAGAAGATGGTTCGTGAGGTAGTGGAGGGGAAAAAAAGATAGCCTTTGCTCTCCAGAATGATTCTGGGGTAGTGGGTAGCTTTGGGAGTGGAGAGTGAGGACTGATTGCATTTGATAAGGTCCAGATATTCTTATTCTTCTCATAATTTCCTGACCAACTATCTTCATGGCACTAGAATTCTCTCAAACAATTCCAATGAGTTAAACTATAAATAGTTTAAGCTGTGATATGTATCCAATTGAAGCTGAAACTACGCCAAACCACTTCATTTTGTAATTAACTGAATATATCAATTTTGCAATCTACTGCAACACCAAATTAAGGGCACACTTTGTCATACCACTCCTCTTTTTAGTTACTTACAGCCTGTACATACCTGGATTTCTCAGTCAGTCTCATATTCTGCCACATGTAATCCAAAAACATGGAGGCTTGGAACAATCTGTTGACCCGCTGGAAATGTCGCTCTAGAAGAATTCAATAAAAGGCAATGAACTTCAGAAATCTAATTACAATGCAAGAAAACCCAGTTCCAGCTACTTGCAGGTTCTGCCTAGAACTGATATAAAGAAGAATAAACATTTCAGGAGCACATTCTACACCAAAAAAAAACCCAAATTCAATTAAAAGGAAACAGCCAGGTGGAAATGCCTGGTGACACTTCAAAATCAGGGCTTTTCAAACAAGAAATACTGGATGTGCACAGACTAGAGACCAACAAAGGGGAAAGAAAAAGACAAGCACTTTATCTTAAAAATTACATCTGGTGGTGAGTTGCCTTCTTGAACTGCTGCAGTCCATGTGGTGTAGGTGCACCCACAGTGCTGTTAGGAAGGGAGTTCCAGGATTTTGACGCAGTGACACTGAAGGAATGGCGAGATATTTCCAAGTCAAGATGGTAAGTGACTTGGAGGGAAATTTCCAGGTGGTTGTGTTCCCATGAATCTGCTGCCCTTGTTCTTCTAGATGGTAGTGGTTGTGGGTTTGGAAGGTGCTGTCTAAGGATCCTTGGTGAATTCCAACAGTGCATCTTGTAGATGGTACACACTGCTGCTACTGTGCGTCAGTGCCAATCAAACGGGCTTTGTCCTAGATGGTGTCAAGCTTCTTGAGTGTTGTGGGAGCTGCACTCATCTAGGCAAGTGAGGAGTATTCCATCACGCTCCTGACTTGTGCCTTGTAGATGGTAGATAGGTTTTGGGGAGTCAGGAGTTGAGTTACTCGTCACACGATGCCTAGCCTCTGACCTGCTCTTGTAGCCACAGTATTTATATGGCTAGTCCAGTTCAGATTCTGTTCAATGGCAACCGCTAGGATGTTGATAGTGGGGTATTCAGTGATGGTAATGTCATTGAGTGTCATGGGGTGATGGTTAGATTTTTTCTTGTTGGAGATGGTCGTTACCTGGCACTTGTGTGGCACGAATGTTACTTGCCACTCGTCAGCCCAAGCCTGGATATTGTCCAGGTCTTGCTGCATTTGGACATGGGCTGCTTCAGTATCTGAGTCGTCGCGAATGGTGTTGAACATTATGCATTCATCAGCGAACATCCCCACTTCTGACCTTATGATGGAAGGAAGGTCATTGATGAAGCAGCTGAAGATGGTTGGGCTGAGGACACTACCCTGAGAAACTCCTGCTGTGATGTCCTGGAGCGGACATTAACCACAACCACAATAACCACAACCATCTTCCTTTGTGCTAGGTATGACTCCAACCAGTGGAAAGTGCAGGAGGTCATGCTGGGAGGAGCACTAGGCATACCTAAAAATGAGGTGTTAACCTGGTGAAGCTACATCAGAGGACTACCTACATGCCAAACAGCATAAGCAGCAAGTGACAGACAGAGCTAAGCGATCCCACAACCAACGGATCAGATATAAGCTCTGCAGTCCTGCCACATACAGTCATGAATGATGGGGGACAATTAAACAACTCACTGAAGGAGGAGGCTCCAAAAATATCCCCATCCTCAATGATGGGGGAACCCAGCACATCAGTGCAAAATATAAGGCTGAAGCTTTTGCTACAATCTTCAGCCAGAAGTACCAAGTGGATAATCCAACTTGGCCTCCTCCAGGAGGTCCCAGCATCACAGAATTCAGCCAATTCAATTCACTCCACGTGATATCAAGAAAAGGCTGAAAGCACTGGATAGTGCAAAGGCTAATGGCCTTAACAATATTGCGGCAATGGTACTGAAGACTTGTGGTCCAGAACTTGCCGCATGCCTAGCCAAGCTGTTCCAGTAGAGCTGCAACACTGGCATCTACCCAGCTATGTGGAAAATTGCCCAGGTATGTCCTGCACACAAAAAGCAGGACAAACCCAACCCAGCCAATTACTGCCCCATCAGTAAAGTAATGGAAGGGGTCATCCACAGTGCTATCAAGTGTCTTTTGCTTAGCAATAACCTGCTTACTGATGCCCAGTTTGGGTCCCGCCAGGGTCATGTAGCTCCTGCCCTCATTGGCTCAAACATGGACAAAAGAACTGAACTCCCGAGGTGAAGTGAGAGTGACTGCCCTTGACATCAAGGCCGCATTTGTTCGAGTGTGGCATCAAGGAGCCTTAGCAAAACTGGAGTCAATGGGAATCAGGGGGAAAAACACTCCACTGGTTAGGGTCAAACCAAGCCCAAAGGAAGATGGCTGTGGTTGTTGGAGGTCAGTCATCTCAGCTCCAGGACATCACGGCAGGAGTTCCTCAGGATAGTGTCCTCGGCCCAACCATCTTCAGCTGCTTCATCATTGACATTCCCTCCATCATTAGGTCAGAAGTGGGGATGTTCGCTGATGATTACACAATGTTCAGCATAATTTGCAACTCCTCGGGTACTGAAGCAGTCCGTGTCCAAGTGCAGCAAGACCTGGATAATATCCAGGCTTGGGCTGACTAGCGGCAAGTAACATTCACACCACACAAGTGCCAGGCCACGACCATCTCCAACAAGAGAGAATCTAACCATCGCCCCTTGACGTTCAATGGCATTATCATCACTGAATCTCCCGCTATCAACAGCCTGAGGGTTACCATTGACCAGAAACTGAACTAGACTAGCCATATGTATACGGTGGCTACAAGAGCAGGTCAGAGGCTAGGAATCCTGCCATGAGTAACTCATCTCCTGACTCCCCAAAGATCTACAAGGCACAAGTCAGGATTGTGATGGAACACTCCCCAATTGCCTGGATGAGTGCAGTTCCCACAACAATCAAGAAGCTTGACACCGTCCAGGACAAAGCAGCTTGCTTGATTGGCACCACATTCACAAACATGCATACCCTCCACCACATTCACACAATGGCAGCAGTGTGTACCATCTACAAGGTGCACTGCAGGAAATCACCAAAGCTCCTTAGGTAGCATCTTCCAATCCCACGACCACGCCATCTAGAAGGACAAGGGCAGCAGACACATGGAAACACCATCAACTGGAAGTTCCCCTCCAAGTCACTCACCTTCCTGATATGGAAATATATCGCCGTTCCTTCACTGTCACTGGGTCAAAATCCTGGAACTCCCTCCCTAACAGCACTCTAGGTGTACCTACACTACAGGGACTGCAGCGGTTCAAGGCAGCAGCTCACCATCACCTTCTCAAGGCCAAGTAGGGATGGGCAATAAATGCTGACCCAGCCAGCGAAGCCCACGTCCTGTGAATGAATTAAAAAAAAGATTCGAAACATTAACTCTGTTTCTCTCTCCACAGATGCTGCCAGACCTGCTGAGTTTTTCCAGCATTTCCTGTTTTTATTTATAATAAAATGCCGAGTGTTCTTCCTCTTGATTCCTTTCCTGTGACCTTGCTGGAAAGGTTCACAAGCTGGAATTGGGTAAGAACAGGGTTTGGCTTACATGCTATGTCCTGCGCCCCCTTGACGATTGAATGCCTTACTGGCATTCACCAGCTAAGTTCACACACTTGAGCAACGTGGCACTGAAGGTGGGAAAGAAGAAATGAACTGCAGAAAATATGCACATTTTATAAATCATGTCACCCTTCAACCAAGTAATAATGAAGAATGCGCACATTTGATAGAATAAGTACATTTAAGAAAACCAAAATAAAATAAACCAATTGGACAATAGTCTAATTACCGGTATAGGGGATTAATCCCTCTACAGCAGCCTTGATCCCATTGTACTGAAGAAGTTGCTCAGGAGTTTCGTTTCGTAGCAGGATCTGGACAATAGATTGAGCTTCATGACAGTTTTTAGAGTTTGTGTTCCACATGATGCAGAACTTTAACACAGACTCTAAGGAAAATAAAACAAATGAATCAAAGTCATTTTTTAATGCAGTCTTCTTACGAACTGTAGCCTTTTGGGACTTTTGCTGAGAATACAGATTTAAAGAAGAATGATTGTGCAACAAATAACATAGGCATACCAGAAGATGTAACAAAAGGCAGTGGTCTGGCATTTCTGATGGGCTTCACCTTTTATTCCAAGCACAAAGCTGGTCAAATCAGCTCAAGGGACTGCAGAATCTCGAGCACAAATTATATTCACCGTGAACTGAGTTTCTACGATCTTTTGTGTTGGTTTAAAAAACATTGCGCTAGAAGCTAACCCTGCCCACTAAACTGACTAAACCAACCAATCAAATCAATCATCACTGCGAGTTTCCACTAACTGCAACAGATTGCCGGTCTTCTGGAAGCTCTTAAAATTAAGCTTCTTTTTAGGCACAAGGACACCAATAGGCACCTTTTAAAAGCTTTTAAGTATTATCTTTGATAAAGTGAATACTGTACACTATTCTAACTAGTAAATGGCTCTAGATAGTATTTTTTGGAGTCAATTTCACTTATTTAAAATCATGGGTGATGGACTAGACATTGATTAAAATTAAAAACAAAAAACTACTGCGGATGCTGGAAATCCAAAACAAAAACAATTACCTGGCAAAACTCAACAGGTCTGGCAGCATCGGCGGAGAAGAAAAGAGTCGACGTTTCGAGTCCTCATGATCCTTCGAAGGGTCATGAGGACTCGAAACGTCGACTCTTTTCTTCTCCGCCGATGCTGCCAGACCTGCTGAGTTTTGCCATTGATTAAAATTGTTTTGCTGTGATAAAGGCACTTTCAGCTAACAGCATCAGGTTAACACTCTTTTAAAATGCTGCCCGAATGCATTGGTTCATGGAAGATTTTACCTTTGGCAACATGCAAATTAGCTTGAGCTGAAACCTCAACAAAAAAAACCCTTCTGAAACTAGTGTAACTTAGAGCACAATTTCCTCACTTCTGAACACCAATACCCTCGGGACAAAGGCCATTAAATTCCATTAGAATTTAAGATTACTTTCTGTAACTTTGGATTGCAGCAGTTCAAGGAGACAGCTCACCACCACCTTCTCAAGGGTAATTAGGGATAGGCAATAAATGCTGGCCTTGCCAGCGACACCCACTTCCCATAAAAGAATAAAATAAAATTAGCTTATAGTAATGTGTACATAGTGCTGCGGAGGAACAAAAGGATTTAGGTGTGTCTCACCGATAAGAAATTTTAAGAAACAAGAAGAAACGATTTGTCTCTCTCAGGGTCATAGTGGATGATGTCACACATCCCACGTTGAACTCTGGCCCACTCACTCAGTGCCTTTGCAACCTTCTTGTAATTTGCATTTCTGTTTTAATTTTATATCTACTACAACTCCAACCTTTTCAACAAGAAATACCTATAACACAAGGGGGAGGCAGTGGCATTGTCACTGGACTAGTAACCCAGAAGGCCCAGGGTGATGCTCTGGGGGCCTGGGTTCAAATCCCACCATGGCAGATGGTGGAATTAAAAGTCTAATGATGACCATGAAACCATTGTCAATTGTTGTTAAACCCATCTGGTTCACTAATGAGGGGTAAGTAAGTCTGCCTTCTTTACCTGGTCTGGCCGACATGTTACTCCAGATTGACTCCAGACGGTTAAATGCCCTCTGAAATGGCCTAGCAAGCCACTCAGTTGAATCAAACCACTACAAAGTCTATAATGAGATCGGATGGACCACTTGCCATTAACTTAGGAAATTATGACCGGAAATGACAACCTGTCGACCCTGCAAAGTCCTCCTTAACAACATCTGGGGGCTTGTGCCAAAATTGGGAGAGTTGTCTCACAGACTAGTCCTCCTTAGACAGCACATTCCAAACCCTCAACGTCCCCTCCAAGCCACTCACCAACCTGACTTGAAAATATATTGCCGTTTCTTCACTGTCATTGGGTCAAAATCCTGTAACTCCCTCCCTAACAGCATTCTGGGTGTACTTACACCACATGGACTGCAGCGGTTCAAGGCGGCGGCTCACCACCACCTTCTCAAGGGCAATTAAGGATGGGCAATAAATGCTGGCTTAGCCAGTGACGCCCACATCCCATGAATGAATAAACAAAGTACCTTTTTGATCTTGTCGCAGCTTTAGCATTGTTGATTCCAGCCGTTCTTGTCCATTAGATTCACCAAGAATCGCTATGAAAAAAGAAAAATAATTACTTCATATTAATATACTGAAAATATTCTGCATGTAGAATTTAAGAGAGGATTTATTTTATTCCTGTGAAACTAGGCTTGATGCTGTGGTAATTTCCAGTGTTAATTAGCAAGCCAAAGAGAGGCATGATGGCATCAAAGCTGATTACTTTTACAAGTAGCTTTGAAACAACAGAAGTACCCAAGGATGACACTAAGTTGAAATAGCTAGTCATTAATAAGAATCTTAAGAGATCAAAAAAAGATTCTGCCCTGTTGATGCTAATAGTCAACCAATTTGGCTTAGTTCATTAATAACAGGCATAGTATTGTTCCACAAGTCTAAGGGTAGGCTCAATTCAGAGTCCCTGCTAATTGACAACTCACCAGAACAAACTTTTGATCTAACAATCTTAAAGGAATTCACTTGCTGTTTCACAAAATCTGAAACACAGAGTGGACAACTGGGCCCGAGCAGCCTGTATCAGGAAGTAAAGGCCAGCTAACTTTGATATAGCTTGCTTGAAAGTGGTCATTGTCTGGAGGGTCAGCAAGCTCTATTTGTACATGAGCTGAGCAGTATAGGAGATCAACAGATCGCACTGTGTAAAACAAAATTCTGTTCATTCATAGATTTTACACAAGGTACGTCAATTTATTGGTTAGTAATTGCATCATCACTCCACAGTGCTTTTCAGTTTACTTTCTGTAAAACCAGGAGAGAGATACCACAGTAAATTTATACAGCAAGGGCTTATTTACAATCCTTGGGTCACACAATCATTGAGCTAGACATTGTTCAATAAACAATGCACTCTGGATTATGTGGGGTCCCTAAAATTGATTACAAGAGTGACCGGCACAGCCGAACCAAAGCAAACACTTGAAAATTGTGAAGCCTGATTAACAGAACTTTTTTTAAAAATCAGACTAAATTTTCATCTTTTAGCCAACTTAGTAAGTGTTTTCTACTTCAGGTCAATGAAGAGTGTGTACTGTGATGATAAAACAACAGTGGTATGCTTTAATTGTCATAGTAACCCAACGTTGCTAACTTACTCATCCCTTCTACACATCTGATTCACATGGCCCATTAACTTAAATTGGACATAGTAATAATGATATAATGATCTAAGAAAACATTAAGTAAACTGCAAATGAAGAAACCATATGACGGGAATAATGAACTGAGCAATTATACACCAGATTTTTTTGCCAAGCCAGCAATCAGTATAAAGGAACGTGCCTGCTCAAAAATGACCATTATGGGCCAGAAAGGCCCACTGTTTAGGAAATATTGTTGGGCCTTGTGCCCAAATTAGGCCAGAAGCTGTGTCAGGAGGCCCAAACCATTTTTGGGGCCGGCAAAGCTGCGGAGCATCCCAGTGTTGCTCACAATTTTGAGCAGGTGGGAAATCGGTTGGCTCCCACCAGGACTCAGTTGCTCTACCTCCAACTTTCCTTTCCTCAAGTCCTTGAACATGTCGCCTCTTAAATCTATTCCCATGAGTAAGGCTGTGGAGGTTGGGGAAGAGGAGATAACCGTGGTTCAGTATGAGATGACAGCAGTCCACAGTATTTTAGTGAAGCCATTTGGAGGACTCCTGTTCCTTCTCACCAGATTAAAAATAAATGTCAGGGTCTTTTTCTTGAATTGCTCAAGACCTAGTTGAAATGGGTAGAGCGAGGATGACTCGCACGCTTCTCATTTGCATCTGAATATTGCGATAAGGGTTCTAAAGTTGCCGTGGGACTCTGATTCACGCAGTTAAGCAGCCTGCCACCTGGTGCAGCTAAGTGTTCTGCTTGAAAATTGCATCAGGCAGACTTTGGACAGCAATGGGACAGCCAAGGTGCATCATCCCAATCTTCAACTGCCAGCACCCACCCGTTTCTCAGATGAGAAATGGGCAGCCTAAAGTTGAAAAGCACCTCCATATCTCCTAATATCTCTTAGCATGATAAAACAATGGCTGCTGAGGCAGCACTCCTGACACACGAATCGCTGTTAAATACCATGATAAATAGTCCGAAGACAGAATGAATAAATTGGGATTGATTACATTTGTATACTTTTAATAATTGGCAAAAGAAGCAAAAGTGATATGAGAAGAAACTTTTTCATGCAATGAGTGGTTAAGGTCTAGAATGCACTGCCTGTGAGTGTGATGGAGGCAGGTTCAATTGAAGCATGGAGAAGAAAATTAGGACTGCTATCTGAAAAGGAACAATTACAGAGTTATGGGGAGAGGGCAGGAGAATGGCACTAAGGGAATTGCTCATTCAGAGGCGATGCAGACAAGATGGGCCGAATGGCCTTCTGCTCTGTAACTATTCTGTGATTAACAAGCGATTCTTCTCTAACATCTTACTCTTCCACTTGTATTAGTCTAAGTGCAATAGGCATGGTGAAAGTGAAAAAATTCAAGGAACATGCAGACAAAAATGACAGACAGGAAAAAAGATTAGCTGCTCCATCAAATTTGTCCCCATACTCTTGATGCCTGCAGCATCATGACTAGGTGCTTCTTTCCCCACAACCTGCAGTCATGTAATTGCCTGGGAAAGGCAAAAAAAAAGGAAGCTTGGAGGACTGATAATCCTCTGAGCCATCAGGAGGAATGCTAATCCACCCTCAAATTGACCTGTAATCTATCCAGTGCCAACCTAATGAACCAAACATGTGATGGATATAGAGGCACATACATACACACACACACACTTTATCTGTCTCGATCTTTATTATCAGACAGCATGAAGATAAAGATAATCATTTGAGATTACTAACCCACAAGGGGATGAGACTTAGTTGTTCCAGGCATTTCAATTAAGGCTGACTGTTCCATGATCATGGCATACTGAAGGAAATGGCTGAGGCCATGAATAATGCCATAATAACTAGCGTTCCAAACTAAATTGGTACCTCCTGAAGAATATAAGCAAACACAAGTTGCTGACTTCCCCAGCTTGAACAGATACTGAAGCATCATTCTTACACAATGGGAAGATGGAGCATGAGAAGTAATTGGGGAAAGATTCATGTGGATTCCTTATTTAACAAAGGATTAAAATCAAAACCTGGCAGTTATTGATCAACACATTTAACCTCAGCAACAGGAGATTATAAATGAAATTGCAGTTCGTAGTATCCCCCCTGTTCTCAAATACCATGGAATCTTTATTTCCGTCTGAGAGGTAAGATGGACTGTTGTTTAATGTATCCCCTGAGAGTTAACAGATTCAATCAAGAATTAGCCTAGATTATGTTCTTCAGTGTCTGAAATTGGGCTTGAGCCCAAGACCTGCCAACTCAGAGCTCAGACAGTGATACCAATGAGTCAGGGCTACACTCACCCAAGGCTGCTGCAAGCTTTCAGCCTCCAACATGTACTGGTTATGCCTCAATCTCAATAGGAAATGGTTAAATACATTGCCAGTAGCCATGATCATCCTAGACAGAACACACCCAGGATTTCCGGTGCAGATCCTTTAAAGTCACAAGTTTAGATTGTTTCAACACTCCCTCCAGCCCATCACGTTCTAAACTAAATTGGTACCTCCTAAAGAATACAAGCAAACACAAGTTGCTGACTCCCCCAGCTTGAACAGATACTGAAGCATCAATCTTACACAACCATCACTACCCCTCTATCATCTCAAGGCTCTCAATTCCCTCTAACGCTAAACTCCACACACTACTGTTAAATAATAATAAGCATTATTCCGAGGACTATTACTAATCATTGGGAATTATGATGAAATCAATTTTGTCTGTGTGTTCTGTAAGTCAGCAGTTGTGGAGACTGACAGTTGACTGGAGATTGAGACATTTAAAGCACCAAATGTTACAAGGGTAACATATTCGATTCTGCCTATGAACAGGGTCAGGACCCTGTTGGGGCTTTTAATAGGTCACACAGATCAGTTCAAGGGTCAGTGAACAGCAGTTAATCAAAGAGTTAGTCAGAAGCAGTTGAAGAAGAAGGTGGCTAGCGCCATCCAGTTTAAGTGCTATTGTTAGTGCTGAGGTGCTCAGAGAAGCCCCAGGAACCATTTGGTAGTTCCGTGCAGTTGGGGCTGAGAAGGCGGTGGAAGGTCGCTGGCTCTGTGCATTTGTGGCTTGGGGAAGCCCTGGGGCACTTATCAGCTCAATGCAGCTGAAAGGAAACTGTTGGCTAGAGACCTGGCAGTTGGACAAAGGAAAAGCCTGTAAGCAATGGTGAAGTTGGCAGTTGGCTCATGGGTAGTGGGGCTCTGCTCAGAGCAGTCAGAGAGCTGGAATTGTGCCGGGGATTAGATGCTGGAGTGCAGCTTTGTGAACTCAGTGGGATGCGGTATCAGAAGAGACTGAGCAACTACAAGGTGAGCAGTCATTGGGAAAGCCTGAGGGAAATCAAAAGCTATATCCTCAAAAAGAGAGGAGCTGAAATCCCTTGTGAGGGAGACAGAGTTTTTTTTAAAAAAAGGATTTTATGACTCAGTGATTGCTCACATTCTGAATGGGTTGTTGAGAAAATTGTGGGATCTGTCTGGGTTGTGTCTGCCATTTAAAATGGAATTTGTAGTGTGTTTGACTACAGTTTGCATGTTAATTCATAAGAACATAAGAAATAGATGTAGGAGTAGGCCATTTGGCCCCTCAAGCCTGCCCCACCATTCAATAAGATCATGGCTGATCTGCCCCAGGCCTCAACTCCTCTTTTGTGCTAGCTCCTTATATCCCTCAACTCCCCGATATTTCAAAAATCTATCTACCTCCTCTCTAAGTATTTTCAGTGATCTACCCTCCACAACTGTCTGGGGTAGACAATTCCAGACATTCACTGCCCTCTGAGAGAAGAAATTCCTTCGCATCTCAGTTTTAAATGAGTGTCCCCTTATTCTGTAACTATGTCCCTAGTTTGAGATTCCCCTACTAGTGGAAACATCTTCTCAACGTCTACTCTGTCAAGCCCCCTCAGGATCTTGTACGTTTCAACAAGATCACCCTTCATTCTTCTAAACTCTAATGAATAAACGCCATTCTTGATAAATCAACCCCTTCATCTCAGGAATCAGCCTGGTGAATCTCTTGAATTGTCTCCAATGCCAGTATATCCTTTCTTAAATATGGGGACCAAAACAGTACACAGTACTCCTGGTGCAGCCTCACCAACACCCTGTACAGTCTCACCAACACCCTGTACAGTTGTAACAAGTCTTTCCTATTTTTAAACTCCAACCACCTCACAATATAGGCCAAAATTCCACTTGCCTTCTTAACTACTTGCTGCACCTGCATGCTAACTTTTTGTGTTTCATGCACAAGAACACCCAGATCCTTCTATGCTGCACTTTTTTTTGGAGTCTCTCTCCATTTAAATAATAGTCTGCCTTTGATTCTTCATACTAAAGTGCATGACCTCACACTTTCCTACATTAAACTCCATCTGCCAAGTTTTTGCCCACTCAACCTATCCATACCCCCTTGCAAATTCCTTATGTCCTCATCACAACATGCCTTCCCACCTATTTTTGTATCATCAGCAGATTTAGATACATTACACTCTGTCTCTCCTCCAAGTTATTAATATAGATAGTAAATAATTGAGGCCCTAGGGCTGATCCTTGTGGCATTCCACTAATTATCATTCCAAGCTGAAAAAGGCCCATTAATCCCGACTCTCTGTCTTCTATGTGTTAACCAATCCTCAAACCATGCTACTACATTACTCACAATACTGTAAACTCCAATCTTGTGCAATAATCTTTTATGAGGCAACTTATCAAATGCTTCTGGAAATCCAAATACACTACATCTACCAGTTCCCCTTTATCAACTCTGCTTGTTATATCCTCAAAAAACTCTAGCAAATTTGTCAAACATGATTTCCCTTTCACAAAACCATGTTAACCCAGTTTGATTGCGTTAAACTTCTCTAAATGTCCTGCTATTTCTTCCTTAATAATGGACTCTAGCATTTTCCCAATGACCGATGTTAGGCTGACTGGCCTAGTTTCCTGTTTTTTGTCTCTGTCCCTTCTTGAACAGGGGCGTCACATTAGCAGTTTTCCAATCCACTGGGACCCTCCCAGAATCCAGCGAGTTCTGGAATATTTTGACCAATGCCTCCACTATCTCTGCAGCCACTTCCTTTAAAATCATGTTTACCTCGTGCTAATTCTGGATGCTAGACTACAAGATAGATATAGCGTTGATTGTTCACTTTGCTGACCATTGCATAGTAAAAATTTCTTCTGTTTATTTAAAAGTTGTGGAATCTTGTGGCTTTATTCTCTTAGTAAGAACCTGGGATTTCAAATTTTGTCTACTTCAAACAAATCATAACCACATTTGGGGGTACAGAGGTCATGTTTGACAAACCTGATCCAGATTCCTGACATTAATAGAATGTTAGAGGAGGAACATTCAGTATATCTTTTACTTTTTTGATTTATTTGCTCATGGGATTGAGAGCATCACTGGCTAGGCCAGCACTTATTGCCCATCCTCAATTGTCCTTGAGGAGATGGTGATGAGCTGCCTTCTTCACACACTGCAGTCTGGTGTAGGTACACCCACAGTGCTGTTAGGGAGTCCCAGGAATTTGACCCAGCAACAGTGAAGGAACGCAATATAGTTCCAAGTCAAGATGGTGTGTGGCTTGGAGGGGAACCTCCAGGTGGTGGTGTTCCCATGTGCCTACTGTTGTCCTTCCAGGGGTTAGAGGTCGCAGGTTTGGAAGGTGCTATCGAAGCTTGGATTTCCAAAAAGCTTTTGACAAAATTCGACTTGAAGGACTGTAAGCTAAAAATAAGTCCCACTGTGCCAAGGATGATATTGAGATGGATTACAAACTAACTAGCTAAAGTCAGTTTTAATGGGGCTGTTTCCCAATGGAGTCCAGTTACTAGTACTGGTCCCCTTAAGTTTATTGAAGACCTAGAGCAGGGAATAAGTGGTACAATTATTAAACTGGAGTAGAGTTAGATACAAGAATTAAATACTTGCAACTGGATTTAGACAACTTGGATAGGTGGGTCAAAGATTGCCAAATGTTCTCCAATAAGACAAGTGTGTAATTATATATATAGATGTGCAGCATCAATAGTACAGGATGGGTAAAAGCAAGAGGAACAAAGAGAGACTCGTTAGTGTTCATAACTACTCTGTAAAAATTCAAATGCAGTGTCAGGAGGCGGTATGTAAAGTAAACAGGGCTCTGGAAACTAATGGCATAAAACCAGAGCCACAATAACATGCAAAACTTTGGTAAGATCTCAATTAGAGTATTTCGTATGTGTTTGATCCCCCCATCTTGGAGGTTCAGAGAAAGCCATCAAGGACAATCCCTGGTCTATGTGCATTTAGCTTTAGTGATGTGATAATGGCACTTAGAATATCACAAAATGATTAGGCAAAGTTGACACTTTTATGAAGCAGAAATAGTGTTTGACAAATAAACATGAGTTTTTTGACAATGTATTGAGCAAGGTAGACAAAGGGAAACCAGTGGATGCAGTATATTTGAATTTCTAAAAGACATTCGATAAAGTGCCACATGAAAGGTTGATACATGAAATATGGTTTCATGGGGTTGGGGGTGATAATAATAGCATGGTTTGAGGACTGAATAATGGCCAGAAATGTTTAGGTCATTTTCAAGTAAGCAGGTTGCAATTAGTAGAATGCCTCAAGGATCAATGCATGGGCCTCAGCTACCTGCAATCTAGATCATTGACTTAGATGAGGGAATGGAGTGTAATGCATTCAAATTTGCTGACGACACAAAGCTAATAAAGTAAGCTCTGAGGGGGTTGCATAGAGACTGCATAGATATAGGAAGGTTAATGGAGTGGGCAAGAAGGTGACAAATAGAGCATAATATTGGGAAATGTGAAATTATCACTTTGTTAGGAACAGAAAACTTAAAAGTAGAATATTTTTCAAAAGATGAGAGATTTGGAAACGTTAGTATGCAGAGGGATTTGGGGGTCCTTGTACACAAATCAAAGGAATTAACATGCAGATACAGTAAGCAATTAGGAAGGCAAATGGTGTGTTAGACTTTATTGCAAGTGGCTTGGAGTATAAGGGCAGAATTTTCTGCCTGCTGGGCGGGCGGGCCCGGCCCAATCTCCGGCAGGCGGGGAGACGATCCCTGCTGCCATTTTACGTGGGCGAGCCAATTAAGGCCTGCCCGGCGGGAAGCACTATGCAAAATTCTGCTCTAAGAGTAAGGAAATCTTGCTAGAATTATATTGGACTTCGGTGAGACCACATCTGGAGTATTTTGTACAGTTTTGGTCTCCTTAATTAAGAAAGGATATAATTGTATTAGAAGCAGTTCAGAGGTTTACTTGACTTGTTGCTGTGACGAAAGGGTTATTTATGAGGTAAGGTTGGAGAGGTAGGGCCTGTATCTATTTGAGTTTAGAAGAATGAGAGGTGATCTTATTGAAACATATAGGATTCTGAGGGGACTTGACAGGGTGGATGCTGAAAAGATGTTTCCCCTTATGGGAGAGGCTAGAACTAGGGAACACTGTTTCAAAATAAGGGACCTCCCAGTTTAGAAGAATGAGAGGTGATCTTATTGAAACATATAGGATTCTGAGGGGACTTGACAGGGTGGATGCTGAAAAGATGTTTCCCCTTATGGGAGAGGCTAGAACTAGGGAACACTGTTTCAAAATAAGGGACCTCCCATTTAAAGAGGAGGTGAGGAGAAATCTTCTCTCTGAGTGTCATTGGTCTTTGGAATTCTCTTCCCCAGAGAGCAGTTGAGGCAGCATCTTTGAATATATTTAAGGCTGAGTTAGATAGATTCTTGGCTGCCAAAGGAGTCAAAGGGTTTAGGGAGTAGACAGGAAAGTGGAATTGAGGCCATAATTAGATCAGCCACGATCTCATCAGATGGCGGAAAACGTTCAAGAGGCCGAATGGCCTGCTCCTAATTCATATGTATGTATGCACGTTTGTATTTTGGTTAATAACCAAGGATTTGGGCCTTCCTTGCATTTGTCTGATCATGTATATTTGAGGGCTTGGAGTGGAATTTTGAGCAGAGGTATCCTGGACTAGTTGGAGGTCTCTATCTTTTTATTGGCACTCCCAGGTGGTGGATGGGAATGGGGAAGGAAATTTTTCAGACATGGGGATGAATCCTGGAAGATGTAAGTGAGGACATATAGACCTGATGGCATTTTCATCCACAGTAATATAACATGTAAAAATATCTCATGGCACTCTTTGAAACAAAAAGAAAAGAGAGTTTGCATCCTGGCCAACACTCATCCCTAAACCAATACAACCAAAACCGATCATTTACCTCTGATGCTATGCACAAATTGACCAAATAATTTGTTTACATAACAGTAATATCACTTCAAAAGTAATTAATTAGTCGTGAAGCAATTTGAGACACTGAGGATGTGAAGGGCTTCTGCAAGTTCTGGAGCATGGTCCCTCTTTCGGCTTTTCCCATGTTACATGGGGGTCACCAGAATTCTGGCTCATCACCTTCATATCAACCATCATTTTTGAAATTGGGTGGTTTTACAGCCAGTTGCCCTTCCTGCCGCCAACCCTCTCCATTTATTTGGGCTGGGACCAGCACCGATACACAATGGCTTGTCTGCACCATTGGCTGGGTTCTTTGGTAGTCAACAAGTCTTGGAGTGGAAATTGAACCCGGGGCCTTCTGGCTCAGAGGCAGGAGAGTTATCTATGGAACCTCAAGCACCCCATACAAGTTCTGCAGCGTATCTTGCTTATAAAAACATTACTGATTGTATCAGCTCTTTAGCAAGACAGAGTTGTGCAAAACAAGTAAAACACAAAAGTGCAATAGTATTATCAGTTTACCTTTAATCACTGTAAGCACAGTTTGGGGTTGGTCCAAAGAAATTGCCAATCCTAAAGCCTTTACATATTTCTTCTCATGCAATAAATTAGATAATTCTTGATGCCTTAAAATAGAAAGATCATTTTTATCAATGGCATGCAAGATTGTTTAAACCTTGTGAACATTACTGATTAAAAGGCAGGGTGGAAAAAAAAAACATACATTGTGTCTTGCTATTAAAAAGGTCACCCTTCACATATAAAACAAAAACAGAATTACTTGGAAAAACTCAGCAGGTCTGGCAGCATCGGTGGATCCACCGATGCTGCCAGACCTGCTGAGTTTTTCCAGGTAATTCTGTTTTTGTTTTGGATTTCCAGCATCCGCAGTAGCTTTTTGTTTTTATCACCCTTCACATATGTTCATCCAAACAATTGTCATCAACACAAACACAAAAGTACCAACAGTTAACACTCAAGTCTTAAGTTCTTCCTCCCTCTAGCGATGAAAAGAAAGTATTTCTGTAATAATTAAAGCAAACCTATCATTCTTATTCACTTATGGATGGAAGAACAGGTGAACATATGAAAGACCTCTTTGTCGCTCTTAGTTTCTCAGATTGCGATAGTATTCACTATGGATTTTACAAGTTTAAGGGGGCATCTCATTCTGAGCAAAAATTGCTTTAAAACAAGCACTGGGTAATCAGAATTTTTAAAAAAAAAAATGTCACGACTCAAATCAACTACAAGAGTGCCTCAATTACCAACAGTGGAGAAAATATTTATTCTGCATGCAGACAAATAAGTTAAAAAAAAACTTTAGTCTCTTTGGCTTAATAACATTGCTCCTCCCTTGTCAAACATAGTGGTGATTATAGCTTGAGAAGTCACTGCATTCTGAATGAAAACAACTCAGCGAATAATCTTTGGAAAGTTAATCATCATGTGTCAATGTGGAAGTATGTTGACATGACACACTTGGTCCAAATTAATTCATTCACTAGATAGCCCAATTATTTCTAAACTGGTTCCACAGTCTTCAACTCCACTGCATATAGGAGCACAGAATACAAAAGCAAGAGAGCAATATTCAACTTACGTAGGATCTTCAGATCAAGCGTTATATACAGTTTTGGGTGCCCGATTAGAGGAAGTTGACAAAAGCAACAGAAAAGCTGTAACATAGGCTCAATTCAATGTCACAAGGGATGAGGAGTTACAGTTATGAAAAGAGATGAGAATTTAGGGGCTTGTTACTGGAATTCAGAAGATTAAGGGGTGCCTTGATGGATATTATGAAAGGTTACGATAGAGTAAATAGTGACAGGATTGGTTGGTAAGAGAGTAAGAGGATTTGTAAAATAATTAGAAAAATGATTAAAGGGTGGTTACAATATATTCCTTTACACAGAATGGGTTTGAATATGGAATCCTTTGGCACAAATCATTGTAGAACACAGGAGTACCTGCAAAATGAAGACAGTTCCACAAAAGGATCTGAAGCAAGACAATGGTATTAGACTAGATGGCTCTAGTGCAGATACATAGTGACACGGAGTTGGCTGGGTTGCTTTTGCACTATAACCTTTGATGTTTGAATCTACATTTCCTGCCCTGCTACACTGTGTTTGTAGCAAAAAGACAATTGATTGGTTCCTTTCTCTAGCAGCAGTACTATTCAGAAGTAGGTGTCACACTATTTTCCTTTTCTTCTTTTGGGCTTAACTTGCAAGTTTTGCAGTCAGAAACCAAAATCCTACCATTACATTGTGGGGATGGTTAACAGCTCACCCAGTTAGATTGGAATGCTTTAAGAAGAAGGTCCCACCAGCACCTTCTCAGGGCAACAAAGGATGGTCAGTAAATGTAGCCATGTCAATGTCAGCCCCATCACTGGAGCAAATAATGGAAAAAACATAAGGTTCCAAGATGGATATTTATGTCGATGGGTGGCACCAGCAGCAGTGGTGACAAATAGAACAGATAGCGGGCTAACAGCACAGACCTGACTGGAGGCACCAGAAGCTGCAGCGTATCTTCCACAGTGTGTTTCCAAAAAAAAAAAGTGAATAGTTCCATAGGACAGCAGGTAATTGATTGGTTGATGGGTATTAAGATTTTTAAGATAGGGCTCATTTCTAGAGGAGTACAATTGAAAAGTAGGAAATTACACTAAATCTGTATCAACTCTTGGTTAGACCAAATTTACAGTAATGCATGCAGCTCTGGTTGCTGTATGATATATAGGATAAAGAAGCACTGGACAGGATGCAGGGAAGATTTACAAGGATGATACCAAAAATGCATGGGTTTACATATCAGGAAAGGATTGACAGGCGGGTCTCTTTTACTTATACAAAAAATTGAAAGGTTTTGATAGAGTGGATACAGAGAGAATGTTTCCATTTATAGAGAAGAGCATACATTTGTATCTACATTTGTCCCAAGAAATCCAATAGGGAATTCAGAAGAAACTTCTGTATCCCAACAACAGTGAGAATGTGGAACTTGCTACCACAGGGAGTGGTCAAAGTGAATGGCATAGATGCATTTAAGGGGAAGCCAGAGAAGCATTGAGGGAGAAGGGAACAGTGGGTTACGTGGATACTACTTAGATGAGGTAAGATGGGAAGTGGCCCGAGTGAAGCACAAGGGTCGGCATGGGCTTATTGGGCCAAATGGCCTGTTTCTTTGTTGAATATCACATATAATCCAATGTGGCGTTACATGAACTCAGTAAGAACACTACAATTAGCTTCAATACTTCTTAATTAGGGAAGGAAAAGTCTTTATTCCTGCCCCTTATCATTATTCAGTGATTCCTTTTGGAAAGCATGTGCAGATGTCAGTTGGCAGTAAGTTCTCCGATACCCCCACGGTTAATAATCTACCGACATTCACTGTCCAGGCTAACACCTAAAACATATAACTGAATATGGTATGAAACGGTAACCTGAGCTCATGGAACCAGACACCAACAACAATCAGGGCTTCTCCGAGAAGAAAGGACAAGAAAGAAGAAACATTAGACTATTAGTAATTAAAGACAATTATTCTTTATGTATTAATGGTTGTCCTGCAAGAAAATCAAACTAACTTCATTGAAATTCCAGATTTCTATGCACTAAGTACCAACCCTTATCTAAGATTAGGCTACAAAGCTTAAGGGGCTCACCAAGGGAGTTTGTGGGTGCTCTCAGGTGACTGTAGATATTCAATTTGGAACTTGTTTTACTATAAAAAAATTTAAAAATGACTCAGTTTTTCTTGTAAAGGGAATGCAAGGAAAAATTGCCTGGAATACTGTATTTTAATGTAAGTGAATTAAAGACACTTTCTCTTCTTGATCGAGAGCAAGGTGGAGCGTGATGCCATGTATGAGGTTTCATTCTGCTTTGCTCTCAAGTCAAGCTGGACCCCTATTTCAGCATACAGACCTGTACAATTTCACCATAGGTGTGAAGCAGAACCGTGACTAAGCTAAGCCTGTCTAAAAGGAAACTTACTTCAAAATTTGCTCTTCCTGTTTGGCCTGCTCTTCAGCAAGTTCTATCTCCGTAACATCCTGAAACAGACAAAAGAACATTTTATTAGGATGAATGAATCTTTTCCATTTTGAAAGCAGAAAGAACAACAAACGGATCCACTTCATTCTTTCCATCTCCTTTCTCTGTCCTACAATTACAAAGTAGCTTGACCGAGATGAAAAGTTACAGTGGAGATACTGATAGTATCTATCCTTCTGAAATTCTGCTTGATCCTCCAAAATGCACAACAGGGAGAAAATGGGGAAAATTTGTTTCTAATTATTTTCTCTTTTGTGAAGTATGCTGTTGTAGGGAATTAAAATGCTTTCTATTCTGGCTATTTGATGTTGGCATCAAGATGCGGGTCCAGTACAGCAAGACTGACACAGAACAAAGCTCCTGCCCTTTTGGTCCAGCTTATTGCTCATGAGTCTCTCATGAGATCGCTGATTTACTGTATTTAGGAAGTTAGGTCAGTTTAGTGCTGCAGTTCCAAGCTAGAAGCTGGATTGACAGAGCCCAGCAAGATTGACAGAGCCCAACAAGTACATCAGCTGTCAGGGCAGATATTTGTCCATTTAATCATGGCCAGATTCAAGCTAAGGTCCCAGAGGTAAGACGCCTAAACTACTGTACCACACGGTCATCTTGTGCAATTAAGAAAGAAATTCCATCTCACTGTAAAACATCAAAAGTATTTGATGAGAGTTTTGCCTCTGCAATGTACGCTGCAGTAGTAGAGGACTGGTCCAATCCCACCACAGGAATGAATATCATTGGCAACTGTGATTCCCTTGCTCCTTCTCCATGAGTATGATAGCAGAAATAGATATGTAAAAAAAGAACAACTGTAGGGCTGTTAAAAACACAATTTTTAACAAGTTTCGCATAGCTGGCTCATCAGAATTACTACCAGTGATTTAGTTCAGCATACCTTCCAGATAATTATGCACGAGTCTGTGGCTCCAGTGACAACCAAATCATCTTTCTTGTTACAATGGAGGCCCCACACCTTATCCTCGTGGGCATCTAAAGTTTTTACGCATTCATTGGTTTTGATGGTCCACAGTTTCAGTAGCCCATCAGATCCACTGCAGATAAAACAAACATTTAAGAATGCTGAGAAAGTGCTAATTTACATTGAAATTATATCATTAATTTTTGCTGTAAACTTTGCTGCAATGGCAACCAAAAAGGTTAATTGCAGCAAGAATGAATTCATATGTTTTTGCAGTGTAGCCACCCAAAAGATTCTCCCCTTCTCCTACTGAGGTAATTTTCAATGGGTGCAAACTAACCTCCAGAATTCAGGGAGATTTGGACCTAGGCAGGGAAAGGCTTGAGGGGGAAGAGAGGAGAGAGAAGTTAGAGGGGGGTGTGGGGTGGCGCGGGGGCAAGAAGGGGAGGCATAGGAGAGGGAAAGGGTGAGAACAGGTGAAGGAAGGGGAAGGGGGAAAAGGTGAAGCAAAGGAAAGGTGGAAGAAGGTGAAGGAAAGAGAAGGGGGAGGTGATTGAGAGTGAAAGGGTCGGGGGGGGGGAGAATAAGTTACAATATTTAAGGAGTTTCCTGCCTGTGTTGATGAGATTTCTTCATTCTGAACATCACTTATTTCTCCAGGTTTGTCCTTAAGATAAAACATTATGCTATAATGCAAACAGGTATTGCAGCTAAATGTGGTCATTTTTACAGCGTGATTATCCATAAGACTGGGTTGATTTCTCACCATATTGGATGAAAGAATAGGAGAATTGTATATCCAAAGTTGCAGGTAACATTGTTGGGAGGCACATTGAGTTGTGTGGATAGAAGCACAAAGTTTGAAAGATGGCAGACAAACCAAATAAGTGGGCAAAACTATGGCAGATGGAGTTCAATGTGAGAAAGTGCGAGGTCATCCACTCCTATCTGAGATGGATACGTTTTTTTATATTTTTTAATGGTGCTGTGCAGAAGCAAAATGATTGGGTGTACAAATCACTAAAAGCCTGCACCGGGGTACAAAAAGTAATTGAAAGCACTTCAGCTCTACAGGGCCTTAGTCAGCTCCCACCTGAAGTACTGCGTTCACTGTTTTGGGCATCAAATCTCAGAAAAGATATCGGGCTTGAAAGCAGTACTGTGTAGATTCACCAAAATGATACAAGAGCAAAATACGGCAAACGCTGGTAATCTGAAATAAAAACACATCATGCTGGAAATACTCAGCAGGTCTGGCCTTTACAGAGAGAAAAGCAGAGTTAATGTTTCAGGACTGCGACATTTCATCAGAACCCAGAAAAGTTAGAAATGTAATAGGCTTTTGAGCATGGGGAGGTCTAGGACAGGGTGGAAGACAGGAAAGATTGAATTACAGCAGAGTTAGTTGTGTAGAACCCAAGGGAGTGGGGATGGTGCAAGAAAAGAAGCAACGAAACATAAGCAGTACCTAGAGTTGGTGTGCTGCTGTTTGAAAGTTAAAAACAAGAGGAAAACCGAAAGATGCAAACAAAATGGAGGCAGAGATTACAGTCTGAAATTGTTGAACTCCATGTTGAATCCAGAAGGCTGTAAAGTGCCTAATCGAAAGATGAGATGCTGTTCCTCGAGCTTGTGTTGAGCTTTGTTGGAATACTGCAATGGACTGAGGACAGCGAGGTCAGAGTCAGACCAGGGCGAATCTCCCCAATGTAGAACAAATCGCATTGTGAGCAGTGAATACTGTGCAGTAAATTGAAGGAAGTACTCTGTAAACGTAAACTGCTGTTTCACTTGGAAAGAGTGCTTGGTGTCTTGGACGGTGAGAGAGGAGGTAAAGGAGGTTTTGCACCTCTTACACCTGCAAGGGAAGTTGCCGTAGGAAGGGGATGAGGTGTTAAGGGATGACTGAGGAGTGTACCAAGGTATCACAGAGGGAATAATCCCTTTGGAATATTGAAAGGGGAGGTGTGTTTGGTGGTGGCATCATGCAGGAGTTCGCAAAAATGGTGGAGGATGATCCACTGGATATGGAATCTGGGGGGAGTGGAAGATGAGGACAAAGGGAACCCTTTTGTTGTTCTGGGAGTGGGAGGGTGGGAGGCGGCAGTGGGTGGGGGGGATGGGAGGGGGAAAGGGTGACATTAGAAGTGCGGGAAATGGAACGACTATGGTAAAGGATCCTGTCAACCACAGTGGGGGGAATCTTCGGCTGAGGAAAAAGGAAGACATATTGGAAGTGCTAGTACGAAAGCTTGTGTCATCCGAACAGACGCGATGGAGTTGAAGAAATTGGGAGCATGCAAGTGCAGACAATGCAATACCTTCCTTCTTATCTCCTCTATCCTCACCATCCAAGACCCCAGACACTCCTTCTAAGTGAAACAACAATGTATGTGTACTTCTTTAGACAAAGCGGTCTGCTCTACATTGGGGAGACCAAATGCAGATTGGGTGACAGCTTAGCAGAACATCTCTGATCAGTCTGCAAGCATGACTCTGAATTTCTGGTTGCCTGACTCCTTCACCTTGCTCTGACTCTGACCTCTGTCTTCAGTCCATTGCAGTGTTTCAATAATGCCCAACACAAGCTCGAGGAACAGCACCTCATCTTTCGATTAGACATGTTACAGCCTTCTGGGCTCAACATTGAGTTCAACAATTTCAGACCAGACGTTGTCAGACTTGTTGAACGTTACCAGTGTTTTCTGTCTTCATTTCATCAGATTGATACCAGGCTCAAAGGTTTAAGTTATGAAGCCAGGTCACAAAAAATTGGCTTGTGCTCCTTGAGATTAGAAGGTTAAATGGGGATCTAATCAGTGTACTTAAAACAATTAAGAGACTCAATTGACACAGAGAAACTATTTCCTCTGGTTAGAGCGAGGTCATTTAGGGTTTAAAACAGGAAGCACTTTATCCACAAAGGTGGAAATCTGAAACTCGCTCCCACAAAAGGCTGTGGATGTTGGGTCAATTTAAATTCTAAAGGCTGAAATTGGGAGATTATTGTTCAGCAAGGGTATTGAGGGACGTGGAACAAAGGCAGATAAATGGAGTTGTGGTTTAGATCATTTATGATCTAAGTGAATTGTGGAGCAGGCTCAAGGCTATATGGCCTTCTGTTCCCAAGATTCCAATGCATTTTGGAATGGAATGTTGTGACACACCCGCTGTGGTTAATATTTGTCCGCAGATTTTATCAAGGTACCTTGTCAACAGCTGAGTTCCACGACTGACAAAAATCGTTTTCAGTACTGAAGCATCATGGCCTTCAAACGTCTGAGAATGCAAACAGTTAATGAAAAGCAACTCATCATGTAACAAACAGAGCTGTTCCATGTAATCAGGACAGCCACAAAAAACCCTTGAATAATTATCTATTGCTACAAACGTGACTCAGTCAGTGCAAATCAAATAGGGATGAAGGGAATTTGCACAAGAGTTCATAAACCAATAAATAGATTGGTGGCACAGCTATACTGGAGAAGAGCACGGAATAGTGCCAATGATTTTATACAGTTAGGCAGACGGTTGAGCAACCAACTCAAGTCAATATAGCTATCTTAAAATATCTGTTATGGCCGGGGGTGGTAAATGCCAAGCTGCCCAAATCCCAAGGGAAACCTGAAGCAGCTGCCACAACTATTTGCAACTTGTACTTATTTCGAGATGCAGGCTTTGAAGGCCACTGAGGCTTAGCGAGTTTTACAAAACTAAATTAAACATTTATTAAATCAAAGAAAAAATGTTAAGCAGATACATAGGTCTACAAATTACTACTATGATAACTCCTAGCTCCCCTAATTAATTTAATTCCCAGTTACACCTCCGTTAAGGAAACAGTAAAACACATATATTTTAAAAGACCCAGACAAAGTAACATGATACCCTGAGCAGTCGAATTCAAAGTGAGTGTTCTTAACTTCAGTTCTTAAGAAAAGCAGTTTGAGGCTTAGAGGCTAGAGGCTTTTCACACTATTTAGATCTTAGAATGCCTTCTTTTCTACACACAACCTCATCTGCTTTATACAGATTTCCCCTTTGAATGCAAATTCTCATTGTTCACTATGTCTTTGGACTTTACCTCTCTAATAATAAAAATCTATCATAGTACCAATTTTACCAGTAATCGATGGGAAAAATAAACACTGTTTCTTAACTTCTGTTATTAGCACCCCAAAGCCCTAATTTTACATTTTTTTTTGTGGTACTTAATCAAATGCCTTTTGAAAATCCAAATGCACTGCATCCACTGACTCTCTTTAACTACACTGCCATATGGTACAAACATCCACATTGTTATGAAACATTAAATTCTGACTCACTGAGCAATATAATAGGAGCCAGTCACAGACAACAAATGCAGCTCTTTCATGCTACGCTGGTCAGAAACAATAGCATTTTACCTTGTTCCTAAAAGGCTTTTGCAGAGGAAGAGGAAGTGCAAACTTGGCATTTGATGCCAATTATGCCAAAAACTAGGTTATATTGTGGATTGGAATAGGTTTCTTCTACATGCTTGGTAACCAAACAATACCACATTAACATCAAAATACTATTTGACATGAACAAAAAATGGGAGTGCCAGGAATTTTTGCAAGAAAATAAATAGTTGACAATTCAAACAAAGGGACATTCAACGTTAACCTTTCAACGTTCATCACTTATCTGTACTTAGGGTTTCTGCGTCACACCTAGACAACTTCAAAGAGAATGCACACTGGGCTCAAGTATCGGTGACAATTTCATTTCATCATCCTTGTGGCTGTCCAGGATTATATCCAGAAACTAGGGTTTTAACCCAGTGTACCCCTCAGGAATTGGATAGGTGGCGGTGGAGGGGGTGCGAGAAGATAACAATGTGCCTGGAGGCTCACTGTACCATTCCCAAACTGATCACCATGCATGCCACTTTAGCTGGATATTTTCTGGCTTTCGCACAGCTGCCCACTCCAAAAAGAGGCAAAGTTGAGGTTCAGTCAGGTCACTGCTATGTGCACGTGATTAAAACTTTAGATTGACTAAGCTCCACACAGTGCCTGGCTGGCCACAGGCAGGAGGCCCAAGTAAATCTTTCAGTTTAAGGTTCCTTGTGGACCGGGGGAGTGGATGAGCTCTTCCTGTTCTCACAATAGCTTGCACTGCCCACCCACCACCCACCCCACAACCTCCCAACCTCTGGCACACCAGGCCGGTCTCCACCTTGCTCACTTATTCTGCCAGGGGATGTTCCCGTGGCCACACTCTTTCCTGCTGCCACTCTGCCTGCATGTCACACATTGGGGGTGTGTGTGTGTGTGTTTGTGCGTGTGTGCATGTGTGTGCACGCACTGGGAAGGTGCCATGAGAAAACAAGTAAATTGAGGCCCAGGGGTTAAAATAGTTCAGGCCATGTGGATGGCCATCCACTTCAACCCCATTGTCGCTGCTCTCCCCCAACTCTCGCCCTTTGATTTTAGCACAGTTAAAGATTCCAATTCCCTTTTTTAAATGGCCAGTGAAGATAACATAGAAGCCTGGTTGCTTTACCATATTATCTATATAATGTTTTCTACCTTTAAACAGTTGAAGTCCTGAAGTCCCCACAGTTTCACAGTGCCATCTGCTGAAGAGGTGGCTAGGATCTGGTCCATAGGAGAAAACTGGACAGACCAAATCCCACGATTGTGGCCTCGAAACACTCCCACAAGTGAGAAATCAGATGCTGACCAAAGCTTTGCTGTTCTGTCCTGGGAGCCTGTAGCCACTAGCTTGTCATTTGGAGAGACTACCACGCTGTTTATGTCCTATGAAATAATAAACAAATAGGTTACATTTAAGGACAAAGTACAGCTTCGTTTTCTGATGACTAGTTAGCAAAGAGTCCCATTATCAATGCAATATCCTTCATAATTATAACATAAAGTACCTGTAATGTATCAAAACACTCCAATGTGCTTCACAGAGGTTTAATGCCAAGCTAAAGGGGATATTATAAGGCATTAATTAAAGCTTTGTCAAAGAGATGGGCTTTGAGGAGGGTCTTTAAAGAGGGAAGGATGGTGCAGAAAGTTTAGGGGCAGAAGTCCAGAGCTGATGAATCTGAAGGCATGGCTGCCAATGGTGGAGTAAAGTAAGGGGGGGGTGGGGGTGTGTGTGTGTGTGTGCAGTAGGGGTTGGCCAGGGGAGAGGTTAAAGAAAAAAAACTGTAGGGCTGGTGGAGATTGCAAAAAGTGAGGGGCGGTGTTGGCGGAGAGGCCATGAGCATGGTAATCTTATACCTGATGTTTTGGAGGACCAGCAGCCATTATACATCAATGAAGGCATGGATGATGTATAAGCAAGACTTGGTTAAGCAGGATAGGATATGAGTAGCAGAGATTTGGATAAGTTGAAGTTTATGGATGATGGGAGGTCAGCCAGGAGAACGTTGGCGATGTCAACTCTGGAGATCACAAACGAATTGAAGGGAGTTTCAGCAGGAGTTGGGCTGAAATAGAAGTGAAGACAGACCTGGAAGTGGGCAGTTTGTAATGAAAAGGTTATAGGGTCAGATGCTTAGCTCAGTCAAGATTTCGAGAATGCAAATCATCTAGTTCGACTGGTGGCATAGGTATGGAGTTTCTGAGGCTGAGAGCAGTGATCTCAACCATCTCAAAACAAAACTGAGAAATTAGAACAGCCAGTTTGACCTCCCCTGTGGAAGGAATTGGACTGCTATCTGAAAAGAAAGAATATGCAAGAGGATTGGGACTAGGTAGAACGCTCTTTCAGAGAGCCAGTGAAACTTAATGGGCTGAATGGCCTCCTTCTGCACTGTAAAGATTCTGTGAAATCTCGGCCTCTCCAAGACTGGATGTCTGGCAAGCAGTCTTGACAGCGCAGGCAGTGGAGGGGAGGGGAAGCGGGTTGAGGAAGGTAGTGGGAAGGTCAAACAGGCTGTTCTAATCCTACATCTGTGGATGATGCCACCAAAGGGCAGAATGAAGATGGGAAAGAGAAGAGGGAACAAGGATACATTCTAGAGGAACTTGGGAGGCAATAGTGCACCAGCAGGAAGAAAAGCTATTACTGGAGATGTCTATCAAATAGTATGGAATGAGAATGGAATTAACCAAAGGCAGTCCCATTGTGCTGCAAACTTCTATTTCAGCAACCTGCAATTTCCCTTTTTTGATTCTTTCTTCAACAAAGCAGTGCATTCGTTGCTCCCAATGTGGTCTCCTCTACATTGGAGGGACCAAACGTAAACTGGGCGACCGCTTTGCAGAACACCTGTGGTCTGTCCGCAAGAAAGACCCAAACCTCCCTGTCGCTTGCCATTTTAACACTCCACCCTGCTCTCTTGCCCACATGTCTGTCCTTGGCTTGCTGCATTGTTCCAGTGGAGCCCAACGCAAACTGGAGGAACAGCACCTCATCTTCCGACTAGGCACTTTACAGCCTTCTGGACTGAATATTGAATTCAACAACTTTAGATCTTGAACTCCCTCCTCCATCCCCACCCCCTTTCCGTTTCTTCCCCCTCCCTTTTGTTTTTTCCAATAATTTATGTAGATTTTTCTTTTCCTACCTATTTCCATTATTTTTAAATCTATACCTGTAATGCCCCGTCAGTCTTTCCACCCCACCCCGTCTAGAGCTGTACCTTGAGTGTCCTGCCATCCATTCTTAATTAGCACATTCTCTTAGATAATATCACCACCTTCAACACCTCTTTGTTCCTTTGTCTGTGACATCTTTTGATTATCTGCTCCTATCACTGCTTACTTGTCCCTACAACCACCCCACCCCCAACTTCTCTCTCTCTCCCACCCCCCCTCCACCTTAAACCAGCCTATATTTCACCCCTCTCCTAATATCACTCAGTTCTGTTGAAGGGTCATGAGGACTCGAAACGTCAACTCTTTTCTTCTCTGCCGTTGCTGCCAGACCTGCTGAGTTTTTCCAGGTAATTCTGTTTTAGTTTAACACAAGTGTTCACTGTTGCTTAGGGATCTGTAAATGTTTATAACACGCAACTTCTTACCTTGTCATGAACCTTCTCAGTCAAATCAGCACGAAGGACTTCAGGTTCTGTAATTTTCTCACTACTGTTAGCCCCTAGGGATTTTGTAAGAGCCCACAGCTTTAAGGTGCAGTCCTGGCTACCACTGACTATGAAGCCTTCTTTCAATCTGTAATTAGAAAACCATTGAAAAAAAGCAAGTCAGAACTAAGAATTTGGACACTACGTTGAAGCTTGCAATCTAGTTGTAGTACACAGAAATCCATTGTTAAACAGTAGTCAGATAATAATCAAATTGGAGCATTAACAATCCTTTTTCCACTTTCAACTGATAAATCTATGAAGGTGAAAGCTCCAGAGATGGGATACAAAAGTTAGCTAGAGAAAAAAGTAACATTGCCTCATCATGAAGTGAAGCCTGGAAGCAATGATCGTTCTATTTAAATGTTCTCTCATAGGGAGAACTGTCGTATAAGGATATGGATTTAAAAAAGAATCCTCCTACTCCAATTTAATTTACAACAAATTTACATTCAGATTGTGCCTTTAATGTAAAACATTCCAAGGTGCTTCACAGTAACATGATCAAACAAAATATGACAACAAATCACATAAGGGAGTATTAAGACAGATGACCAAAAGCTTGGTCAAAGTAGGTTTTAAAGAGCATCTTAACAGAGGTAGGGTTAGAGAGGCAGCCAGATTTAAGGAGGGAATTCCAGAGCTGAGAACCTGGCAGTTGAGGGCATGCAGTTAAAAGTGAAGCAATTAAAATTGGAAATGTGCAAGAGGCCAGGATAGGTGGGCATGGCAGAGATAAGAGATCTGAGCACAATGATGAGAATCTTAAAATCAAGCCAAATTAGTAGCGTTTTCCTCACTTCAATTTCAGGCATGCAAGGAATCTTGCAGCAAGAGGGTTTTTGAGGCTTTCATTAGAAAAAACACTTGAACACTTCCAAAACACTCATACCGTGAGCAGGAAATAATACCAACGCAGTGGGCATGTCCTAGACCTTGTGCCACACAATTTACTTCTCCAGTCTCTTTATTCATCTGCCAGATTCGAATGGTTTTGTCCTGAAGCATGGAAGGAAAATGATTAAAAATATAAAAACTATTTGAGTTTGTTTTAGGAATTGATTAATCCCCAACCGAATCTTTAAAATAAGATCAATTTATTTGAAAATAAAACATACCTTAGAACAACTGGCAAATTTGGTGCCTTGCTTAAACACATCCAGGGCTAATACGGTATCTAAAATATAAAAAAAGACTCTCTAACCCGGGGTATAAATTTAGAACTCAGCAGGAAACAAATGCTTTATTTTTGGTCATAACTTTAATGTAGGTTAATTTCTTGTTTTATGCCAAGGCTTTGAACACTAACATCTGCAATATTGGCCTGATCAGGTAATGCTTTCCAGATCATAACTTGTTGCATTAAAAACTCACCTTTTCCCCTCCACTCCCAGTTCTTTTGCCAATTATATCAAATCTATATCTTCGGGTTACCAACACTCATGTCAGTGGAAACCATTATCAAAACCCGTCATAATTTTGAATGCCTATTAATTTTCACTTTAACCTTCTATGTTCAAAGGAGAACAATCCCTGCTTCTCTAGTCTGTCCACTTGACTGAAAGTTTCTCATCCTCGGTACTATTTTACCAGGTCTCCGCTGCAGTCTCTCCAAGGACTGACATTCTTCCTAAATTCTGGTTAGTTACAATACAAAATTACTGTTACCCTCTAAGAATATAATAACCTAGCCCCTCAAATATTTTACAAATTGCATTTAGCACTGCAAAAGCGTATATTGTTTTTCCAGGTAAGTGATATCCAGCTTTTCGAGGTACCAGTGAAACACGTACACCAAGTTATTCTCAAACTGTAGAAATCACTCATCTGTGAACTGACCAGTGGCACATTTTTTAAAAAAAAATTCCTGCACTACTAATTTTTCCGGCATTAATGCACTCTAAAATAATTCATCCTGCTGATTGACTTGAGTTAATATGTTCTGTGGTCAGACACACAAGTTAAATGTTGACTGGAAAATGTAAAAGTATTACTGGAAACTAATCAAAGTAATGAGATGCATCGCTTGTCTAGTCTGTTAATGCAGCAAATTGGGAAAGCACCAACATAACCTGTCATTAGTGTGGGTTTCTCGCCATTTCAAAAGCTCACTGTTCTTCAGTGTAAAACTAAGCGACTGTTATAATTTGATAACACTTTTTAGGGTATACATTTCAATTTATTCACTTGCAAAGCTTGCAACAAAAGAAAGGCTTACGTTTATTTATATAGTACATTCCACAACCTCAGGACAACTGAAAGCACTTTACAGGCAATTAAGTACTCTTGAAGTATTATTATAATGTAGAAAAGGTGACAACCAATTTGTGCATGGAAAGTGTTGATAAAAATCAATCTGATAACGACAAGATAATCTGTGTAACTGATGTTTGGGGAGGGATAAATATTGACCAGGACTCTTACTCTTCTTCAAGCTCATCTTTGCCTGGATGTTGGAGCTGTACTCATCCTTGCCTGGAAGCTTGGCACCGCTTGATTGGCACCTCATTCACAAACATTCACTCCCTCCACCACCAATGCACAGTGGCAGCAGTGTGTACCATCTACAGGATGCACTGCAGGAATTCACCAAGGCTCTGTAGGCAGCAACTTTCAAAGCCACGACCGCTGCCATCTAGAAGGACAAGGGTGGCAGACACATGGGGACACCACCACCTGGAAGTTCCCCTCCAAGCCACTCACTATCCTGACTTGGAAATATATTGCCGTTCCTTCACTGTCACCGGGTCAAAATCCTGGAACTCCCTCCCTAACAGCACAGTGGGTGTACCGACACTACATGGACTGCAGCAGTTCAAGAAGGCAGCTCACCACCACCTTCTCAAGGGCAATTAGGGATGGGCAATAAATGCTGACCTAGCTAGCAATGCCCACATCCAGTAAATGAACAGATGGAAATAGTGCCATGGGATCTTATACATCCAGAGGGAAGACCAGGATTCAATTTAACATTTGACCTGAAATGGCCCATCTTTTGTTAAGTCCCTGAAATGAGAGTTACACCCACAACATTCCAACTCAGGAGTGAAAGCATTACCAACTGGGCCAGGGCTGACATCTGGAAAAATCAGGAAAGGTAGTTACTTCTCTGGAGAAACATTCCACTTTTAATCTGTACTACAGTGTTTATTTTTCTACCATTGATCGCTACAAATGCAGTTTGGAGGAGAACACATTAAGGCATCTGGAGGTGGGGAGAGCAATTTGGCACTCTAATTAACTGGATGCCTGTGAAATACTTTCCCTAAATCAATTTCTGCTCTATCAACAACATTTATATTCTATTGCTTTGTACAACAAGATTTTTCAGGAGGGGTTTCCATCAAAATCAGCTACTATACATTGATCCTGACATCATAATGGACCATCGCAAGGCCATGGTTTGTTAAAACCTAATTGCTGTCCAGAAAACTACTGGGGAAGAAAAAGTTGCCCAGAAGAAAGGACTTTCATAACAACAGAGTACAGGGCAAAAGGCAATTTGATCAATTGACCTGTTCTTATCAACAGACCAGGAGTTCAACTCTCCTGAGAGGTGAACCATCACAGACAAAACATCCACGATATACTTTGAAAAATGTGGGATTCATCACCGAATTTGGAACAGCAATCATTGCACTAATTATAACATATATCTGAGTATTACAACCAAATAGGTTTTCAACAATCAATACATTAGACCCAGGATAGAATTTCAGTTGAGTACACTAAATCGCAATTTTGTACATTATAGTTACCCAAAGAGAAATGACTCAAATGCACAAACTACAAAGTTCGTTTCTGAAGCATAATAGTTACTAAAAGGCTGTTGATTTTTGCACCCATAGATCATGCATCCATTCCAAAATACAGTAAACGGAAAGAATACTTCACCTTAAGGTCCTCTGAATTCAAAATTCACTGTTTTTTTTTTTAAGATGATTATATAAACATAAGACATTGTGATAGAATGGCCCAATCACCCATTTTATTTGATTCATTGGTGGAACAAAATCATTGGTTTTCACAATTGGAATAAAAACACTTGTGCTTATAAATAACTGGAGGCTATTTTCTGGAGTAGATAAAGTTTCCAGGAAGAATGTAGCTGATTTCTGTAAGTTCAGGGCAAGAAGACTAGCAAAGAATTTAGAATGTATCTCTGGGTATATTTAAAATAGTTTGGTCCAAGGATCATGTAACCCAATGTGCAGTTCCACTGTTCAAAATGTTTATATGCCAATGCTAAGAGTTATTAGGAATAAACTGTGGGAATTACAGACATATGCTTCTGTGCTGATCGGCCTTTCTGAAGCCTGGAGCAAAAGTTTAGCTGAAAGAAAATGGGGGATCAGCTAATTTGGGTGATAAAGGAAGGGATGCAATTTAATTTGTTATCCCTGGTCTTAACTGTTTATAGAGTATTACCCTGGTCTTAACTATTTATAGAGTATTACAAAGTATTTGTATTACAGAAGTCCATGCATTTCCCACCCTTCATTTGATTCCATCAGCATACCCTTCTACTTCTTTCCCCAAGTAATTATCCAGTTTCCCCTTAAATACATTTATGTTGATCACCTCAACTATTCCTTGTGGTAGCAAGTTTCCACATTTTAACCATCCTCTAAGTAAAGAAGTTTCTCCTGGGTTTATGGATGCACACACACCCAATAGCACATACTAAATTCTAGAAGAGTTACCTGTGCTCAGTGGTAGCACCCATGCCTCTTGAGTCAAAAGGTTGTTGGTTCAAGCTTCATTCCAGAAACCTAAGCACTAAATCTAGGTTGACACTTCAGTGCAGTATGTTCTGTATTTGACAGTAAACAGTCTGCTATCTCAGACAGGCCTAAAAGATCCCTTAGCACTATTTGAAGAAGTGCACAGACCGGTGTCCTAGCCAATCTCTATACCTCAATCAACAATACCATTATCTGGTCATTATCACATTTTGCTAGTTGGACCTTGCTATGCACAAAGTGGTTGTCACATTTTCTACAAATACAACAGTCTATGCATCAGATGTACATCAATGGAAATCACAAAAACACAAGAAATAGGAGGAGTAGACCACATGGCCTGTCAAGCCTGCTCCATCATTCAATACGATCATGGCTGATCTGCACTTCAACTCCATTTTCCCACTCATTCCCCATATCTCTTGATAAACCAAAAATCTGTCTATCAAATCAAACACTCCGGAATGTCCCCAGGCTGTGGAATGCACTATACAAATTCATGTCTTTCTTTTTTTCAATATGTATAAGAGATTCAATTTAGAAAAGGAGGAGGAGTAACAGTATTTGTTTGGGTAACTAAGATGGTGTTAAAAAATGGGATAGTGGACAATTGTGGTAGTGATGGTAAGACCTTTTTTTAAAAAATGAGATAACACTCCAAGATTGTATTGATCTTTAGTGGTATTTATCAGGCCACGTACAACTGGAGATAACTGGGGAGTCAAAAAGATAGTTAAAAAAATGGATTGGCATAACGCAAATATATGAACTGCAACATCTTGCAATGTAGTGCAAATTAATCTTTTGGTCGAATATTGGTTTGGGCAAACTGCCACATCAAAAGCTTGGCTGTATAACAAGAAAACAGTCAGCAGAGACACTGTTCTAGGACATGTACATTAGTGCAACAGAATAGTTACCAGGCAAAAGTGCTCTCCAAATATTGGTCCCTTAAAGACTACCTCCTACAATTGCTAGAGTGGAGACTTACACTGGGGAACTGGGGATTACCAAAATGACCAAACCAATACAAGAACAAACTCTCCACATTCTCCACTCACCAGTGTGTCCATATAGGATCTGGCAGTTTAACGTTGCAAGCTCAAACACTTTCAGCTGTGGGCTGTTGGTGGCCACCACAATGTGTGTGTCAGATGGCCCGAGAAACTTCACATCCAGCACCTCATCGTTATAGCCTACAAACTAAAGAGAAAGCAATAATCTTAACTCCTTGAAGTACAAATTCATGTAACGTTCTAAAACCTTAGCCAATGGAGTGTTAACTCCAACATATATTTAAACATTGGTGTTCTATGTCCTGTACAATCTGTCCCATCACCATGCTTGTTCAGAATGCATCAAGGTATTCACCAAGTTCTTGCCATAAACGTTTCACAAGCAGCAAGGATGTAATTTGGCCTTTCTTATCGGTGCTGCCAATCCAGAACTAATGCCATTGTCCTGCTCTTTGTCCAAAGTCCTGCATCTTCCTCTGCTTCCCAACTACTCAGATTTCTATTAAAGGATGCAATAGTATTGGCCACAAGCACTTTTTATGATAAAGTCTTTCATGCTCCCTACAAGACTCTGCACGAAGGATTTTCTTCTACCCACACCTTCTTGGCAACAAAGAGCAGTTTGAGAAGATGGAAAAATAGAGTTACACTGAGCTGCTTTCTTATGAAAGTATGCAGTAGTGACTGCAGACAGAAAGGAGGTCATTTTCAACTCCAAAAATAAAGGTGGGTTAAAATATTAAAAATCTGGAACTGGAATCCAATGTGTATCAAACCTACCCACTTCTGGTTTTAATGGGGGCAGTGGGGGAGCAACCAATCCATGCTCAGGTGGTGTGTCAGCTGTTAAGGAGATTGCATGCCTCCAAATTAATAGTGTGGGCGATGAGAAACCCAGCAGGTAAAAGGTGGCAAGGAGGGCTGGATCCATAAATGCAGGTAGAGATGGGCAATAAAAGCATAACTTGCTTGTGATGTTGACATCCAATGAATAAATAAAATACTTTTTTTAACACTTTAAAAAGCACCTTTACAGCACTGCTTGTGGGCCAGGAGGAGCACAGAGTGTTTCTTCCAGGATCAAAAAACAAACTTGAAGCCACATCATCCCACCATGATCTCCAGCAAACCTCCTCCAACCTTGAGCATCCAACCCACCCCCCACACCACAATTACTAAACCAATGCCCTTCCTACTCCGATCTCTGACTCTCCCCAATCTCCAAATCTTTGCTCCAAGATATGTGCATGCGTGGCTGCAATCAGGAATGTACTGCGTATTGAAATAAAAAGGCTGCTCACAACTTTGTCAGCTGATAACTGTTCGCTTTTTCCCTTAAAACCATGTCTAAGCAATGAAACCAGCAATGTCCCAGAAAAAGTGCCAACCTACATTTAAAGGGGGATTGTGTTTTTGAAAATTGTGGAAACAGCAACAACCAATGTGTCTGATAGGGCTTTTTAAAACTGGGAGGTATTTTTAAGTATTCAGTGAGTGTCGGGGTTGTGTGTCAATTATGTATTGAAGTTAATGGAGAACTTAGGAGTCAATTTTTAAAAAAGGGTCGTATGGAAACTGGACTATATGAAACACCACTTAGATCAAAACGCTCACACTGATGCAGTTAAAACCTTACTCAACCAGAAACATGGCATTGGGATTCAGCGTTTATCTGCAGTGTCCGCTGAAAACTGACAGAAGCACAATGCAATGGGGAAATGTCAGTAAGCAAATCCAGGCATTATAAAAGTGCTGAATGACAATGTGCTCCTGGCTATAAAAATAAATACATCTGTGTTGCTGGTACAGCAAATTAACATCTACATAGCAAAACATGTTATTCTTCCTTTCAGCTGCAGGAGCAAGAACTATGTCTTTGAACTTGTACAGTCTATTAATGCTGTAAACCATAATGAGGTAATGGTAACTGCACACAATTCCCAAGTTCAGATGCTGATAGTTGATGAGAACACTAACATTGTTGTGCATAGAATGTTAATTCTGTAAATCACGCTGGGAGCAGAATAATGTCAGCCACAAGACTGTTTTCAAACATTATCCAGTTAAATTCATGTAATGCTCAGAATATTATGGACTGCTATCAAGCAATTCTATGCAGGTCACAGTCTGGATCTACAGAGGATGGTGATGCTGACTTCACAGGGCACAACTATCATGCCAGGGAGATGTAATGGTGTAGCTGCCCAGCTTATAGAGTGCATACCACATGGTATTGATTATACAGACTTTTTAAAAAATTGGTCCACGGCATGTGGACATTGCTGGCTAGGCCTGCATTTATCGCCCATCCCTAATTGCCTGCGAGAAGTTGGTGGTGAGCCATCTTCTTGAACCACTGCAGGCCATGTGGTGTAGGTACACCCACATTATGGTATTTATGTACTATTTACACAATATTTAGCAGATCACCATTTGTTAAGAAGGCTAGGTTTGAGGAATTAGCCTGTATCTGGGAAGTTGCTACACTATCATTCAGGCCTTTGAATGAAGTGGGCTGGTAAATTTGTTGTATATGGTAATTTCTCAGAAGAACATTTACCAGTGGACTACTGCACAGTGGAAGCAATGTTCGCTCTAAATCTTTTTGGAGTGCACAGGAAATTTATTTAAATGTGCAGTCACTTTAAATTTTTCTGTGGTAATTTAAAGGGTCTAACTTGTGCACAGCCTGCACGGGGGTTTTCTGTTTGTTGCATGTCTTCAGAAAACATTGAAATAATAATAAATGATGATCCTATAGCACAGTACTGTCACAAAAAGCTTATCAATCTGCAGTAGCACAGATTGTGCTAGGTGATGTTTTGGGGAAATTGAACTGCGCCCATTTTACGAAGTAGTTGTCTCAGTGCCATTGAAGCTCATCATGAAAAAGCCGATACTGAAAAAACTGCCCAGCCAGAACCCTGAGAAAATATAGAGCGTGAAGCAACAAATAGCATCTCTCGCCAATATCATCAATATAACAGGCATTCTCCTTCATTACAAAACTGTGTGAACATTTAGATGCTTTATTTCAGGAGAATGAGCTGCAAATGAGGCTAGTAGTTGATAGCAAAGCACTGGTTTCTGCCGAATTTGATTACGGCACATAAAACGTAAGTAAACTCATTTGTATGTACCAAGTAGTCTTGAAACTACCAGTGCAAACCAATGGATCAATAACTAATTGTAATTGAAAAACAGCTTACATCTAGCACCTCGTACTGTGGAGAAATAAAAAAGATGAAAGCAGGTGCAATTAATTCATTTGCCAACATGATAACTTACACCCGAAAGAAAGACAGTTTACAGATTTAGCTGGGTTCCTTGATATATGTTGCCGTTTTCAATCCGCCAGTACTGATTGCAGTTTCATGAATCAGACCAAAACCAAGACTCAATATAGATTGGAAGTTACCCAACTGGACCAGTTTGAGGATAAAGTCCAAGCTCACAGCAAACAAAGACGTCAACAGTGACAAAATTAACCATCACTGGAAAACAAAGGGATGGGAGGAATATCTAGCAAAGCGTAAGTGATGTTCAAAAATTATCAACCTTATTTACTTGCATTGTTGTATACATGCTTTAAGGGGTTATTATTGTAACGTAGATGATGTGGAACTGCCAAATACTAGAGCTCATTTTCTTCTTTAGTTAGTGACGTATGCGTAACATTTCCACTGAAGTAAAGTGCTCATTTAGTGTAATACTGTGAAGCATTTTCAATTCATTTATACAATTACAGCAACCCAACAATTCAACGATCTTTAAAATGTAAACTGCCCTTGGACAAAAATGTAATGCTAAGCAGAATTTGTAGGCCGCCCAGTACAAAGCAAGTTTAGATGGAATGTTGCTCCCAACATAACCCTCCCCATCATCACTGTGACTCACCTTCCCACTCTTGCAACCTGTGGCTTTTTCTGAAGCATTTGTCATCTGATAAGCAGCCAAACATGCCCTGTAGATTGCTTGAGGGTGGGAAAAACCAACGAAAACAAAACCACATGCACGCCATGTAGTTAATACTTGAGTCTTGGGGCATTTAATCACATCAAAGCAGCCATACAAATGCAAGTTATTGATGTTGTTGAACGGCACTGAAACTTATTCACTATTAATTATATTAACATTTCAGTGCAATGTTTATTAATCAGTGCAATTTTATGATGGGGATGCGAATAGTAGGGTTTGTGGTCAAGGACATTTTTTAAATGTTCTACTTACCTGACGTTCGAGCTTTAGAGTGCATAGGTCGTAGGAGAGAATGTTATGTTCAGCAGTTACAGTGGTTAGCTTCCGTGTTGCTGGGACAAGCATGCAATGGGTCAGAGACTGCTCATCAGAGTCATCTTCAGTTTCTTTCTTAGGTTTACCAGGCACGCACTGTGAGTAAACGCATCTTCCAGAATAAGCATCCCAAATTCGAAGAATCCCTTCAGGTGTATTAAAAAGAGAAGTCACCAATTTAAACTGCATGAATCAAAACAGGTGAAAAGTCATTTAAGGCCAAATGCCATCAACAGTGACAGTGCTAGTGGAGGAATGTTCATTGTGCTTGTTATTTTGGATGCCAGAGCCCAATACAATTGACTTTAAAAAAAAAGTATAATCTGTCAGCACCATCATTGTCAACAACTATCACTTGCAGAACACGTTTAATTTAATTTGGAGCAGCGGCATCCAGGAGCCTAGGTGAGGCCTATGTGACTTAAAGCACAGCAACCAATGGCAGCACGTTGAGAGAAGCAATGTAATCAACTAATGCCAGAGCAAGAAAGATCTACGGTGAGATTGTAGGAGGTTGCAAAGATAGAGACTGGGAAGGTCATGAAAGGATTTAAAGTCAAGCATGAGAATTTTAAATTCAAATCAACGAGAATAATGTGCAACTCTCCTCTTGTCAAAGGAAATCGATGCTAGTTTAAAATTGATTGATGGAGTTTTGTTAGCCTAAGATGTTAAGGGATACAGGGCAAAGGCAGGAATATGGAGTTATGTTGCAGATCAGCCAAGATCTCAACAAGTAGTGGAACAGGCTCGATGGGCTAAATGGTCTACTCTTCCTTTGTTCCCATCAGTCAACAAGGACAGAGTGACGAATGAGCAGACTTGGTGTGAACAGATTGAGAACAACAGTTTTGGACGAGTGCAAGTTACGGATGGTGGAGGATGGGAGGCTGGCCGGGAAGGAACTGAAATAGTTGGAAGTCACAAAGGCGTGGATGAGAAATTACAGCAGAGAGTGAGAGAAGCAGCGTGGCCTTTAACAGTGAGACAGTGAAATGAGCAGCCGGACTTTTAACAGAGAGAGAGTGCGAGAAGAGCAAGAGGCCATTAAAGAGCGCAGAGAGAGAGGGGAAGAGACCATTAAAGAGCACGGAGAGCAGCTGATTGCTGAGTAGGATTGGTGAGTATCTCTAGTCTTTAAAGGAGAAGTAAGGTCTTCAGTTTGTGTTTAGATCTCTAGCCTTTTTTTCTTAAAAATAGCTCGTTAAGTATAGGATCGATGTTGGTGTAAAAATATTACAATAAAGTATAAAGAACAAGGGATTCTTCAAGAGTAAAGAGCAGGGACACTAGAGCAATTAATTACTAAATTAAATAAAATACAATAGCGATGGCAGGACAGGTGATGTATTGCTGCTGCTGCAGCATGTGGGAGAGGCTGGACACGAAGGTGATCCGGAGCAAACACATCTATAGTAAATGTTTACAGCTCGAGGAACTTCGGATCTGAGTTGAGGAGCTGGAGTCTGAGCTGCAGACATCACGCCACATCAGGAAGGAGGAAAGTTACCTGGACACTTTGCTCCAGGAGGTGTTAACACCCCTCAGATTAGGTCATTCAAATTTGGTCTGTGATCAGGGACAGGAGGGTGTGACTGCAGGTGAGGCAGATATGGGGGCCCAGGGGGTAGCGTTCAAGGAGCCTCAGCCCCTGCAACTGTCCAACAGTTATGACGTTCTTGCAAGCTGTGTGGACGAAAACGGGGACTGTAGGGGGGATGACTGAACTGACCACAGCACCGTGGTACAGGGAGCCATTCAAGTGGGGGAGGAAATTGGAACTTAGTAGTGGTAGGGGCAGTATAATTAAGGCAATAGATACTGTTCTCTGCAGCTCTGAGTCCTGAAGGCTGTGTTTCCTGCCCGGTGCTAAGGTTAAGGACATCTCCTCAGGGCTGGAGAGGAACTTGGGAATTGGAGAGGAGGGATCCAGCTGTCGTCGCCCATGTTGCTACCAACAACATTGATAGGACTAGAAAGGGGGTTCTGCTGAAAGAATTTGAATAGTTAGGAGCTAAATTAAAAAGCAGAACCTCCAAGGTTATAATCTCAGGATTACTACCTGAGCCATGGGCAAACTGGCATAGGGTAAATAAAGTCAAGGAGTTAAATGCGTGGCTCAAAGATTGGTGTGGGAGGAATGGGTTTCAGTTCATGGGGCACTGGCACCAGTAATGGGGTAGAAGGGAGCTGTTCTGGTGGGACGGGCTTCACTTGAACCGCACTGGGACCAGTGCCCTGACAAATCGAATACCTAGGGCTGTAGAGAGAGCTTTCAACTAAATAGAGGGAGGAGGGTTCTGGAGAGGGGATACATATGCTTACAAAGCAAAAGGATATGGCAGCTTTGCAGGGCAGCTATTTAGGTAATGATATCCAGAGTGTGACAGGAAGGGACAGAGTGTACAAACATTTTAAAAAAAGCAGCAAATAGGATCAAAAGGGGGGGGAAATGGTAAAAAGGCAAAATTAATGACTCTTTACTTAAATGCACATAGTATTTGAAACAAAATAAATGAATTAACAGCACAAATTGAGGTTAATGGATATGATCTTATAGCCATTATGGAGACGTGGTTACAAGGAGGTCAGAGCTGGGAACTAAATATTCAGGGCTATGTGACTTTTTGAGAGGACAGGCAGGAAGGAAAGAGTGGTGGGGTAGCTTTGTTAGTATGCGATGGAATAGGAAAGATAGCAAGAAATGACCTTGGATCGGAAGATGTAGAATCCACATGAGTGGAATTAAGAAATAACAAGGGGAAGTTGACAATGGTGGGAGTAGTCTATAGGCCTCCTAACAGTAGCTATACTGTAGGACAAAGAATAAATCAGAAGATAATGAGGGCATGTAATCATGGGTGACTTTAATCTTCATGTAGATTGGGAAAATCAAACTGGCAGAAGTAGCCACAAGCAAGAATTCAGATTATATTTGGGACAGTTTCCTAGAACAATATGTTATGGATCCAACCAGGGATCAGGCTATTTTGGATCTGGCAATGTGTAATGAGGCAGGTTTAATAAACGATCTCAGAGTAAAAGATCCCTAGGAAACAGTGACCATAACATGGCAGAATTTAGCATTCCATTTGAGTGCGAGAAACTTGGGTCGGAAACAACTGTGCTAAGCTTAAATAAGGGTAACTACAAAGGAATGAGGGCAGAGTTGGCTGGAATGGAGTGGGAAAGGACTTTAGCAGAAAAGATCGTTGATGAACAATGGCAGACGTTTATGAAAATAGTTCATGACTCACAACAAAGATATATCCCAGTAAGAAAGAAGGATTCTAGGAAGGGGATAAACCAACCATGGTTAACCAAGGACGTTAAGGATAGTATCAAATTGAAAGAAAAAACATACAATGTGGCAAAGATTAATGGTAACCCAAATTATTGAGAAAATTTTGAAAACCAACAAAAGATGAGCAAAAAAATAAATAAAGAGGGAGAAAATAAACTTTTGAGGGTAAACTAGCAAGTAATATAAAAACGGACAGTAAGAGCTTCTTTAAATATATAAAAGGGAAGAGAGAGGACAAAGTGAACATAGGCCTCTTAGACAACAAGACTGGGGAGATAATAATGGGGAGCCAAGAAATGGCAGCGGAGTTGAATAAACACATTGCATCAATCTTCATAGTAGAAGACACTAATAGCATTCCAAAAATACCAAATAATCAAGAGGCAAGAAGGGTGGATGAAATAAATACAATAACTATCACTAGAGAAAAAGTACTAGGGAAACTGATAGGGCTAAAGGCTGAAAAGTCCCCTGGATCTGATGGGTTTCATCCTAGGATATTAAAGAAAGTAGCTATACAAATAGTGGATGCACTGGTAGTAATTTTCCAAGAATCTTTAGATTCTGGAAAAGTCCCAGAAGATTGGAGAACAACCACTGTAACATCCTTATTCAAAAAGGGAGGGAGACAAAAAACAGGTAACGATAGGCCAGTTAGCTTAACATCTATCATTGGGAAAAAGTTAGAGTCTACTATAATGGATGTGTGACAGCAGAGCATTTAGAAATACATAATATAATCAAGCAGAGATAGCATGGCTTCATGAAGGGGAAATCATGCCTGACAAATTTATTAGAATTCTTTGAGGTACCACCAAGCAGAATAGATAAAGGGGAACCAGTCGATGTAATATATTTGGATTTCCAAAAGGTGTTTGATAAGGTACCACACTTAAGGCTACTTAATAAGAGCCCATGGTGTTGGGGGGTAGTATATTAGTATGGATAAAGGATTGGCTGACTAATAGAAGACAGAGAGTTGGGATAAGGGGGGCATTTTCAGGATGGCAAACTGTAACTAGTGGAGTGCCACAGCAATCAGTGCTGGGGCCACAATCATTTACAATATATATTAATGACTTAGATGAGGGAAGTGAATGTGCTATCACCAAGTTTGCTGATGACACAAAAATAGGTGGGAAAAAAAGTGGTGAGGATGACACAGTCTGCAGAGGGATACAGACAGGTTAAGTACATGGGCAAAAACTTGGCAAATGGAATATAATGTGGGAAAATGTGAAGTTATGCACTTTGGCAGGAAGAATAGAGGAGCTGAATATTATTTAAATGGAGAAAGACTGCAGAAAGCTACAGCACAGAGGGATTTGGGAGTCCTCGTGCATGAATCCCAAAGAGCTAACATGCAAGTTCAGCAGGTAACAGGGAAGGCAAATGGAACGTTGGCCTTTATTTCAAAGGGAATGGAGTATAAAAATAGGGAAGTCTTGCTGAGACTATACAAGGCACTAATTAGACCACACCTAGAATACTGTGAACAGTTTTTGTCCCCCTATCTAAGGAAAGATATAATGGCATTGGAAGCAGTCCAGAGAAGGTTCACTAGGTTGATCCCAGGTATGGAGGGATTTTCTTATGAGGAGAGGTTGAGTAGGTTGGGCCTGTACTCATTGGGATTTAGAAGAATGAATGAGAGGTGACTTTATTGAAACATAAAACATTCTTAGGGGGCTTGACAGAGTAGATGATGAGAAGTTGTTTCCCCTTGTGGGAGAGTCTAGGACCAAAGGGCATAAACTCAGAGTAAGGAGTCGCCCATTTAAGGCAGAGATGAGGAGGAATTCCTTCTCTCAAAGGGTAGTGAATCTGTGGAATTCTTTACCGCAGAGGGCTGCAGGGGCTGGGTCGTTAAGCGTATTCAAGGCTGAGATAGACAGATTTTTAATCAGTAAGGGAATCAAGGGGGAAAAGGCAGGAAAGTGGAGTTGAGGATTCTCAGATCGGCCATAAACTCATTGAATGGCAGAGCAGACTCGATGGGCCGAATGGCCTACTTGTGTTCCTATGTCTTACGGTTTTATGGTAGCAGCACACGAGCCAAATTAAGGATGCAGGTGGGTGATGTTATGGAAGTGGAAAGTAAGCAGCCTTTACCAGCACAGGGTTGAATCGGAGATGCTGAAGTTGCAAAAAATCGGATTCTGCCTGAGTGAGTGACCAAGGATATGGATGGAATCACTGGTGAGGATACACAGTTTTTGATGATACAGAAGACAATAGATTTGGTCTTCCCATTGCTCAACTGGAAGAAATTGCAGCTCATCCAAGCTTTAGATGGTGGACAAGCATTCCAATGACACAGAGGAAGTGGAGGGATTTAGAACGGGGTGGGCGGTGAGACCCAAAAACACAGTGGTAATGGACTCAGGCTCAGCAAAACAACCAAAAAGTATGTGAATGGACACAGAGAACGGAATTTTCCTGGCTCCAGGTGGCAGGAGCAGATGCAGGATGGAGGGAGGGGTGGGACTGGTAAAATGCCAGGGAGTTGTGCAAAGATGGCTCCCCAACACAGTCGCATTCTGGAGGAAGCTTTCCAGCAATGGGAACAGCAATGTCTTGGCTGCCCGCCGAACTGAGGGTGGGCAGCCAGTTTAAATGATTAAATGAACTAATTAATAAGTTTAAGATGAAAGCAAAATACTGCAGTTGCTGGAAATCTGAAACAAAAAACAGAAAATGTTGGAAAAACTCAGCAGGCCTAGCAGCATCTGTGGAGAGAGAGAGAGACACAGAGTTAACGTTTCGAGTCGGTATGACCCCTTCTTCAGAGGGTCTTTAAGAGATTTTCCTGGGCCGCTGGCATTTTGTCAGTGGTGGAACAGCCCTTCCCGCAGCATGGGGAGAATGCCAGCTACATGGAGGCGGCTTCCCCTGTGGCTACGTGGGGGCCATCAAAGCCAGAGGTGCCATGCTACAGTGGTGGGACCGCTCGCACAAAATGACGTTCCGCAGCCCCAACGCTACTGGAGGGGTTTCACCTCTGCCTGCTTGGCCCACATAAAAATTGATTAAGTGTTCATCCTTCCAGGCCATTCCAAAATGGAGGTCCATGGTGTTCTCGCTGCAACCTCAGTCACTGCCACCTCTCAGTGGAGCTGCCGGGGCTCCAGAGCTGATTTTTAAACATTTAATTTATAGGATGTGGGCGTTGCTGGCGGCATTTATTGCCCATCCCTAACTGCCCTTCAGAAGGTGGTGGTGAGCTGCCTTCTTGAACCGCTGCAGTCCATGTGGTGTAGGTACGCCCACAGTGCTGTTAGGGAGGGAGTTCCAGGATTTTGACCCAGTGACAGTGAAGGAACGACGATATATTTCCAAGTCAGGATGGTGAGCGGCTTGGAGGGGAACTTCCAGGTGGTGGTGTTCCCATCTATCTGCTGCCCTTGACCTTCTAGATGGCTGTGGCCGTGGGTTTGGAAGGTGCTGCCTAAGGAGCCTTGGTAAGTTTCTGCCTGGGCCAGCAGTATGGACAGCCCCATATTTAATTGGCCACCTTCCTGCCTGTTGACTCTTAGCTACCACCTCGTGCCAATATCACGGGTAAGTCCCATCTCCCGCCCGAGAGTGATGATAGAACTTCCACTGCTTTGGCAACATCTTGCCCAAGATCTCTTGTAATGCTGCACAGAGGGAGAGATGACCATGTGCCGTTTTTAGGGGAAATGGGGTTAGTGGAGATGGGATAATTGGACCAGGTCACACACATGTAATTCAGCCCCTAATCTTAGGACATATATTCCATCCTTATATTCAATATGGTACTTTGATTTTGTGTTATAATTGAACAACAAAACATATGAAAATTTGGGAATTAGGGAAATAAACTCGCTCGGAACAGGAATTTCTCCACAATACAACCAGAGAAAATGGCAAAAAGCAAAGCTGATGCTCTACAGCTCCACCACTGGGTGAATACAGGGTTCACCAGTTTACAAAGATCATTTCCCTTATCAATCTGTATACAGGAAATTATGGGAAAAGGGGAGACCAAAAAGTGAGATAACAAGTAGTAAAACTTTTGATACAGGAAGTGCAGACCAATAAAGTTTTAAAAAATATATTATAGATAGATTTCAGGCAAAAAAATTGCTGAAAGGTTGAAACTGCAATCTGCTATCAACTCAACATTACCTTGCACTAAACTGTTGTGATTCACATTATAAACAATATAGTTTGTAGTGTAGCCTAGGGTAGGGGTCGGCAACTATGGCATGCATGCGGGATGATTTGAGTGGCACTTGCACTGCTAGTCCAATCAATGGCACAAAAAGTTCTAAATAAAAAAATATTTGGTCACTTGTTTATCCCGGGAAGGTTGTGTTACATTGATAAAAGATGTACAGAATTTAAATAGTAAATGCTTTGATTCATTACTGGGATATTTTTAAGTCCCAATTTACTGCTTACATTAGTGTCACGTAATGCAGAGCAGCGCACTGTGTTTGACGCTGTGCGTGCCCTCCGTTGTGATTTGTTTCACTGTAAATTGAGGGATGCATTTGACAAAATGTCAGCTCCTAAGAAAGCAAAGTTAGGTGTCCGTTCATTTCCGCCTTTCTGGACTGATGAGTTTGGATTTAGTCAAGAGAAGGATCGCGCTGTCTGTGCTTTGTGTTGTGAAAGTGGTAGGATCTGCATTTTAGTTTATTTTTAAAATGAAGCTTCTTAATCATTTTAAAAACCTCATTTACTTCACAAACAAAAATAGTTCAATAATATATAGAGACCTAATAAACATTAAAATGTATTACTGGCACGCAAAACCTTAAATTAGAGTGAATAAATGAAGACTTAGCATGCCACTTCTGAAAGGTTGCCAGCCCTTGTTCTAGGGTGTTTATTATCAAACATCAAATATAAGGTGCAACAAATACAATAAGCAGGTAATTTCTGGAACTGCCTTGAATCGTCAGTAACTTAATTTGGTATAATTTGATTTGGTTATCACAAATTGAAAATTCTAAAACATCTGGGCACTATGGCAACTTTTAAAACAGAAAAATATTTACAAAATAAATTTTAGAGAATAGCAGGCTTTTTGATTAATCCATTTGTGTCATTACACTAACTGAGACAAGGGTGCTGAGTGAATTGCAGTCAGTTCCCATCTTTCCTTTTTATCATGGGATCGCTACTACAAAACATTCTGGCTGACTGGTTTGCTCACCATCCAAGACACCTGTTACCTACCTTTGCTGCCTGCTGTGATAAAATGAAGTTCTTTGCTCGTCACCCCCAAGGCAGTGAAATCTTCATTCTCTGGTAGTAACATTACTGCTTCCACAGTCTATCGTGACTCAAGAGAAGATTTGCAAAGAAATTAGAAAATCAGTGAAAGGATTAGCAACCTGTTCTTTGAGAAGTTACTGAGAAAGTGATTTGCACAACAATTACTGTCTAAGGAAACTTTGTACAGAAATGGTTTTCTAAGAGTGAAGAATGGATTACATATTTGTTCTACAGGATTAATATCAAATCCACTTCATTTAAATAAAAGGAGAAATATATACATTTTGGATGAGACAAACAGCCTTACAAACTACACAAGGAAGCCACCCAGTGGGCAAACCAAGCAATAGCATTGGGTGTAACCAAAGGACAACTGTACTGCACCCATCTCCCTACTTGAAGAGTTAGGAGTGATTTTTGGCAGCACATTCAGGCACTAAAGATCCTTTAAGATGACCAAGACAGGGTCTTGAGCTGAAATTTCAATTTAGCCAGTATTCAGCGCATGATACATCTTGGGAAAGGAGTTGAAGCATGCACTAGGAACAGCTGCCCAGAAGCTGATTGTGTCAATTAAATACCTTCTAGCACTCATTAAAAGCAGCGTTCATTAAAGAAACTGCAAACATTTTGGTGGCTAGTATTTGTCCTTAACATGATCTCCTCTCCAGCTGTTTGGGAGTAAAAAAAGGTGTTAATGTGGAGTATTTTGCAATATTTTGTGTTAATGTGGATTTCAGGTGCTACTTAAAAGGATAGTCACCATTTCATGTTCATAGCTACTGTGAGACTAAAGAAAACCTCTAAAACACACTGGGATACTTACTGGGGCACTTTCCAGGTTCCACAAATGTTCTATCAACATTTATTCTGGAAATTCTGGGGCCTTCACCTAAAAAGAGTACTGTGCAACTCCACCTACTGTACGCCTTATAGGAGTCATGGGCATCTTCCTAGGGTACCTTGGTCTGAATGAGGAATGGGAGGAGGACACAAGGCCAAATGGAACAGCGCCAGCTGCTGCAGGGCAGAAAGCCAGGAGTGTGAAGTGACGTCGTCCCCCCACTGTGGGTCTGGGACATCCCTCCTCCTCTGGACATCTCCTGTATGCCTATGCCACGTCTGGGAACCTGTGCACCCTCTCCCTCGCCCCTGAGCCATCTTGTAATGTGTCGCTGTGTGTCAGACAGAGTACTCCACACCTTCATGAAAATTGTGCCTAATCAGCATTTGAGTGCCAAACCTGCAGGTGTGTGATTTAGCACCTCTGTGCCAATTCAAATTAAGGTCATCAACAATTAGGACATGTCTCATTAGCACTCCACCCTTAGGTGCCTGTTACTACCCTGAGGCCAAATAATCATCCAAGTGCATGTGGGGAAAAAAAATATGCCCAGCTAAGAGTACACAATTCATAAAGGAAGGATTTTTTTTATTTTAAAACTTTTCCAAGTTTAAAAATAGTTTCATTAGAAATCATATCAGCTCACCTCATACACTGGAACTGTTCTCTGTGACTTGTAGGTTTTCAAGTCCCATACAGTACATATTTTATCACGCCCAGAGCTGAATAAAACGAATAGTTTTATTATACTAGAAACAATAAGTTCAATCTTACATATTTTGCAGAACGTCTCTTAAAAGGTCTTTCTATTTTCGAATTCACATTAAAAACTGCACTGGTTTTCCTTTCATATAGATCATTCGGTTGTTAAAACTAACTTTAATTTCTTTGTAGTCTAGCATCATAACTACATTGGCCATAGTGTCCTGAAGCAACAGAGAATAAAAATTATCATGAAACCTGCTGCAAAGTACTTGAGCAAGGACAGGGCTGGGGGAGAGTGAAAACATCAGAGGGAAAGAAGCTTTGGAACAAATGTACAATTTTTATACCAAAAGGACTCATACAAACAAGAAAAATAAATGAGTAAATTTATTTTGCAAAAAAAAACCCAACTTAGAATTGCTCACAAAGCTGAAGATAATGATTGGTATCCATTTCTTACTTCTGGATAAGACACTATATATGCCTATTTGTTCAACAAAAACACAAGATTACTCACACCAGGCTATATATTACAACAAAAGTGTGTGTAAATTTCACAGTACCTGACAAGTGTATTTCCATCTGAAGTGAATGCCAGTGAAGTCACAGCACTGTAGTGAGCATCCAGCACCATAATACATTTACTGGTGTTCAGGTTCCAAAGCCGAACTTTATAGTCCATCGAAGAGGAAAATAGCTGAAGCCGTGATATGTCCGGATGAAATTCAACCAGGCTGCAAAGAGAAAGTGAGGGGGTGCCAAAAGACAAAGAAAGTAGAATCAGTGTAATCCTATTTAAGTTTACGGCAAATGTACTACCATCTCACCAGGCAGAGATTGGGATAGGTACTTCTTTGCCTTTTGAAACTTACATACAAACAGTTTTATATTTTTTTCTTAATCTGTGCTTAGCAGACATTACAATGCACCAACATACAACAATTCTAATATTTAGTCACATAGTTAATTTTTCTTACTGAACAACTCCAGAGGAACCCTTCAGATTGTGTGTGCAATACTGCTTGATAACATCCCAAATCTTGATTGTGCTATCACATCCTCCTGAAAAAGTAGACAAACAAACCATGATAGTTTCACTGCCTTTCATCAGAGTAACATTTCCAGCCAAATGTACCAGGTTGATCTACAGTGCAATCTACAAGGTCACTTTTGCACGTCGCAACATAGAATAGATAAAAGGATATAGGGATATACCTGTAGCCAATAAAGTTGAGGTAGAGTCAAAAGCCATGCTGGCCACAGGACTAGTGTGAATAGCTTTCCACGTACGAGTACACATTTTCTCCTTCCAGTCCCATTGTTTCAGGAGTAAAGCACGACTACTTGTCACCAGTATCTGCCAAGCAACACATGGACATGTAATATTAAGCATCATGTGTGACAAATCTGATAGATTCTTTCAGGAGGTGACAGGTATGGTTAAGTGGGGGTAATGCAGGAGATTTGGGTATATGGACTTTCAGAAAACCTTTGACAAGGTACTATACTGTTGGAGTAGATTTAGAGATATAGGATGAGGGGGAAAATTAGCAGTTTAGGATTAAAAGATAATTTGGAGGGAGAAAAGACTACAGGAGCTAAAGGCAATGTCTTCTGTTCTGGGAGGGTTTCTGGGATCACTTCTGTTTACTGCGCACAACACTGATTTGGATATAGGACTAGAGCAAGGATTCCCAAACCATGGGTTGTGACCCCCATTGGGGTCGCGGGTTGAGCAATTGGGATCACAAGCTCCCCCTCCTCAGTGGCAACAACGGTGACTGTGGAGTGGAGGCTCTGGTAGGACAGTCCTGGGATCAGCTCCGAGGCTCCATGAAAAACGGGCACTACCACTCAATCTGGGGTCATGCCGACTGTCAAGTGTTAAAATGGGGTCACAGTGGGAAAAAGTTTGGGAAGCACTGGAGCAAAAGGATGGTATCCAAATGCAGACAATCCAAAAATTGGAAGCAGAGTAAATAATTCCAAGGACCAACAGAAGCTGCAAAGAGGTCTTGATCTGGAGGAGTACGCTAAAAAGTCCAAAATAGAATTCAATTCCACCCTCTGTAGATGAAATGAAAGGTGTTCAGCATTGCCTGCCTGAGAGTCAAGACAAAAGTGTGCCAAGTCCTCAGAGTTGCTCAATGCTGATGGTGCCACATTAGCATGCCATACTGAGGAGCACCTTCAGCGACAAACGGATAGACTCTCTCACGCCCGTAAAAGGTTTGGTTTGACCATCAGCATCAGGAAGGCAAATGTCATGGTCCAGGATGCATTGGCAATGTGATGCTGGAGGTGGCTGATAGCTTCACATATCTGGGCTCCACAATCACAAGTAATCTGTCACTTGATGCTGAAATCAACACACACATCCCAAAAGCTGCAGCTGTTATGTCCAAGCTGAGTAAGAGTGTGAAGCAGCAACCTGACTGAGAATATCAAACTGCGCGTCCACCAAACTTGCAACCTCAGTACACTCCTCTACAGTGGTGAGACCTGACAACATAAGCTGGGATGGAGAAAAGGATGAACAGCTTCCACCTTCACTGTCTCAGGTGTATCATCAGCATCTCTTGGCAGGACAAGGTCACCAACTCAGATGTCCTGGAGCGTGCTAATTACATCAGCATACACTCATTGCCATGTCAACAATGTCTGCATTGGCTTGGCCATGTACATCGGATGGATGACAGCCGTATTCCAAAGATCTTCTGGAGGGTGAACTGGCCCCCAGGTCACGACATCCTGGACGTCCATTCCTCCACTACAAGGGCACCTGCAAGTGAGATATGAAGGTGATGGACACTGGCACAGACAACTGGGTGACAGTCGCCGAAGGCCATGACTTCTGGAAGCTGTCTGAACAGGCACTGGAAGAGGCGAGGCTGAATGGAAAGCTCAGCTGGCTGAGAAGGGGACCCAAAGAAAACAGAGACCAGCGAATCCTGTACCTTCTCAGCCCACTGCCTTCCTTTGCTGCAAATGCAACAAGAGACTGCCATGCCAGAGCGGGCTCCTGAGCCACACCAGACGATGTTTAACATGGAATTGCCCACCAAGGTGCAAACCATTGTCTCACGAGATGTAAGGCTGCCAGAGAGAATTCAATGTCAGTAACGAGGAAGTGGTACATTTTGCTCCTTCAGGTTACATCCCACAAATAAAACTGCTGGGGTGAAAAAAACAGATGAGAATGTTCAGATAGGAATAGCTGTGCACTAAATTAAGATTTGAGCTGAGATTGCAGCAATCTTTTAACCATGAGGGTGGGCTACAGACCCAAACCAGAATCCTGCCAAAGATGCTCCACAATAGTCTCACTGAGCAGAGCAAGTCCAATTGGCAGTGCGCGAATTCAAAAGTTCACAATATATTCATCAGCTGATGATGATGCTGAGTCACTCGCAGTTTTTCTCATCTCGGTAAATGATGGGTTAATTAATATGCTCACTGAAGGGAAATTACTCAGTTACAATTTCAAGCATTTTATTCCCTCTTTTAAAGAGCCCTTATCATTCCTACAGGCGGGTCTCCTAATAAGTCTGCTCTACAACCATCCATTAGATAAGACACAATCAGTTGTCACAAATCTTTCATTTTGTAGGGAAGCTTTTATCTGCCTCTGGAGAAATGCCTATGCTAATGTCGCATATGAACTAATCAGATTTAACAATGTCAGGCTGCACTACATAATCATATATCTTTTACTAAATTATGGTTACAAAGAGCAAAAACACTTTCTTTCCAGTAAGTACCTCATCATCAGGGCTGACACTGAAGCAGGTAATATCTTCTTGATCCTCCTGCAAGGCAGAACAGGGAAATTTTAATCAATTCAAACCAAACTGCATTCATGAAACCAGCTTGTGTAGTTACCCTATATACACAATACAAAATATGAATAAAAGCAACAACTGGAAAACATTTTTTTGGACCACAACTACAAAGTTTTGTATAAGCCTTGAAGTGCCACTTTGATTAAGGAACAATAAGTGACTCTATGAAACTTTGTGCAATATTTCACCATCTGTTACCCTCTAATAGAAACAATCCTAATTAATTCAGCAACGGACAGGCAGCATATCAATAATAGTAAGATATTCAGAGGTAAAATTTCTGCAGCGTTCGCCTGATCTCCTGCTGTAGGTATTGGTCGGTTACATCATTTTGGGAAGGTGTCCACTTAAGTTACAGCTGGTTATCAGGACAGCCTCAATGGAAATTCCAGCATTTGCCTTTTAGCCACATCAGAGGCCACTTGGAGAGGCAGGCATTAATCAGGGATAGTCAACATGGCTTTATCCAGGGAGATCATGTCTAACAAATTTGATTGAATTTTTTGAGGAGATGACTAATTGTGTAGATGAGGGTAGTGCAGTTGATACAGTCTACATGGACTTTAGTAAGGCTTTTGGCAAGGTCCTGCATGGGAGCCTGGGAGAATGGTCAAGGTGGTAAGAGCCCTTGGGAACCAGGGCAATTTGGCAATTTAAATCCAAAATTAGCTTAGTGGCAGGAGGCAGAGGGTGATGGTCAAAGGCTGTTTTTGTGATTGGAAACCTGTGACGAGTGGTGTACTACAGGGATCAGTGCTGGGACTCTTGCTGTTTGTAGTGTACATTAATAATTTAGACGTGAATATAGGAGGTATGATCAGTAAGTTCGCAGATGACATGAAAATTGGTGGTGTAAATAGTGAGGAGGACAGCCTTAGATTACAGGATGATATAGATAGGCTGGTAAGATGGGCAGAACCGTGGCAAATGGAATTTAATCCTGAGAAGTGAGAGGTGATGCTTTTGGGAGGGCTAACACGGCAAGGGAATACACAATGAATGGTAGGTCCCTAGGAAGTACAGAGGATCAGAGGGACCTTGGTATACATGTCCATAGATCTCTGAAGGCAGCAGCACAGGTAGATAAGGTGGTTAAGAAGGCATTTAGGATACTTGCCTTTATCAGCCAAGGCACAGAATATAAGAGCAGGAAGATTATGTTGGAGCTGTATAAAACTCTAGTTAGGCCACAGCTGGAGTACTGTGTGCAGTTCTAATCGCCACACTATAGGAAGGATGTGATTGCAATGGAGAGGGTACAGTGGAGGTTCACCAGGATGTTGCCTGGGCTGCAGTGTTTCAGCTATGAAGAGAGACTAGGGTTGTTTTCCTTAGAGCAGAGAAGGCTGAGGGGGGTCCTGATAGAGGTCTACAAAATTATGAGGGGCATAAATAGGGGTAGTTAGGAAGAAACGTTTTCCCTTAGTAGAAGTGTCAATAACCAGGGGGTATAGATTTAAGGTAAGGGGCAGGAGGTTTAGAGGGGATTTGAGGAAAAAGTTTTTTCACCCAGAGGGTGGTTGGAATCTGGAACACACTGCCTGAGGGGGTGGTAGAGGCAGGAACCCTCACAACATTTAAGAAGTATTTAATTGAGAACTTGAAATGCCATAGCATACAGGGCTACAGTCCAAGTGCTGGAAAATGGGATTAGAATAGATAGGTGCTTGATGGCTGGCATGGACACGATGGGCTGAAGGGCCTGCTTCTGTGCTATATAACTCTATGACTCATTGTCAGTAATCACACAGGTAGTGATCAGTCCAATCTGATGGGATGATATCTTTTTGGTTCACTGAAGGGTTCAATCTGAAATATTTGTCTGACTATGCATCTGGAAAATGCCGTGGAACTTTTTTCTACATTAAAAAGGCACTACATAAATTCAAGTTGTTGAAGAACTCGAATGTGAAAAAGGTTTGCCTCAATCTAGCTGCTACCATGTTTGGGCACACAGCACAAAACCCTCCCAAAATTGCCAATCTCAGTCAGAGGAATTTCTAAATTTGCGGATAATAACAAATTGTGGAAATTTTCAATATTGAGGTAACTGTAACAAATTATAGGACAGGAATAAACATGCACAATGACGCAAATGAAGTTCAGCACTGGTAAATATGAATTGGTACATTTTGGTAGGGAGAATAGGGAGGTCACTTATTGTAAGATGCAAGATTAGGCGGGGTAGAGGAACAAAGGGATCTCAGAGTACAAATACTTCAATCACTACAAGTTCTGCCACATGTTAACAAGGCTATGTAGAAAAGCAAACCAAGCACTAGGCTTTATTTCTAGAGGGATAGAATTGAAAAGTAGGGAAGTTATGCCAAACCAGCATCAAACCTTGGTTAGACCAAACTTAAGAGTATTGTGTGCAGTTCTGGTGACCATATTGTAAAAAAGAATTTAGAAGCACTGAGGAGGGTGCAGAGGCAATTTTCAAGGATGATTCCAGAAATGTCTGGATATGGGCGTCAGATAAGGGTGAACAGACTAGGTCTCTTTTCTCTTGAAAAACAAATGTTGCAGTGACCTAATCGAGGTCTTTAAAATTCTGAATGGTTTTGATAGAATGGATTGAGAGGGAATGTTTCCACTTGTGGGGAAGAGCACAAGCACAGGTCATCAATATAAGATAGTTATAAAGAAATCCAAAAGGGAATTCAGGAGGAACTTCTTTACCCAAAGAGTAGTGAGAATGTGGAACTCGCTACCTTAGTGAGTGTTGAAGCAAATAGTATAGATGCATTTAAGGAGAGGCTGGACAAGCATTTGAGGGAGAAGGGAATAGATGGTCACGATGGTAGATTTAGATGAGGAAAGACAAGAGTGCAGCATGGACTGGTTGGGGCGAATGGCCTGTTTACGTGCTGTACATTCAATGTATGTAAAATGGCTTTTGGAGGAAATAGAAACAGGTCACATGGAAACTCTAAAGGGAAGACTTTGAATGTTCGCGCTGAGGTATACTATTGAAATAGAGTTTAGGGAAATTTGGGCTCTGCATTTAATATTATACTGAACTGGAAGTGTGTAATAATGATAAAGTTGTAAACGAAAACTTCTCCATCGTGCAACGCTAACACATTGCATATTAAGCACAAAATTAAGGAAATGTAAATAAATAGAAACGGAGTCCTTTGATGGTATAGTATGGAAAGTTTCTATTGGTACAGGAGTGGAAGGTCTTGGTTTGCATCACATTCTGCACAAAAAGAAAGTATCAGCAGCACCAAGAGTGAGGAACAGAAAGACATTCATACCAAAGTAAATTCCATACCTGCTCAATACTCTTTGTGACCTTTCCTGTTCGAATATCGATGACATTGACCTTTGTTCCACAAGTACAGAACATGTATGTTCCATCTTTATTGATCTGCATGGGAAGAAGTAGAATATATTCGAAGTAACACATTTCAGAACAAAGGGAAGCTGTTTCCACCTCCAAATGGACAGCAGGGGCCCAAAGTCTGTCAAAATAAGCTAAGGAATGGATGTTTTATTTCTCTTTTTTAGACAGAATGTAAGACATATCAAACATAAATTAAATTAATCAAACAAAAATCAAAAGTGAAAACAAATTAAGACAGAGAAAAAGGTAGAGAAAGTTAGAATGAAGAAAATGCTAATGTTACATTCAGGCTATATTTCAGTAACTTTCTTACTGTAATTTTTTTTTGTTCTTTCATGGGATGTGGGCAACGTTGCCCACATCCCATGAAAGAACAAAAAAAAATTACAGTAATACCTAAGGTCAAAATTACAGTAATACCTAAGGTCAACATTCGTTGCCTATCCTGAATTGCCCCTGAACTAAGTGACTTGCTAGGCCATTACAGAGGGCAGTTAAGAGTCAACCACACTGCTGTAGGATCTGGAATCACATGCAGGCCAGACCAGGTAAGGATGGCAGATTTCTTTCCCTAAAGGACATTAGTGAACTAGATGGGATTTCACAACAATGATAACTTTGTGGTCACCGTTACTGAAACTAACATTATGTTCCAGATTTATCACCTGAATTTAAATTCCACCAGCTGCCAAAGTGGGATTCAAACCCACATCCCCAGAGTATTAGCCTGGGTCACTGGATTACTGTCCAGTGACATTACCATTACGCCACCATCTCCCCCTATGATGTTTCAGCATCATAGTGCAGGAATGAAGAGCCTGTAAAATCAGCACTACCAAGGCTGTTTGAACCATAGAACCATAGAACACTACAGCACAGAAAACAGGCCATTTGGCCCTTCTAGTCTGCGCCGAAATATTATTCCGCTAGTCCCATTGACCTGCACCTCGTCCATAACCCTCCAGACCTCTCCCATCCAGGTATCTATCTAATTTATTCTTAAAACTTAAGAGTGAGCCTGCATTTACCACGTCAGATGGTAGCTCGTTCCACACTCTCACCACTCTCTGAGTAAAGAAATTCCTCCTAATGTTCCCCCTAAACCTTTCCCCTTTCACCCTAAAGCCATGTCCTCTCGTGTTTATTTCTCCTAAACTCGCATTTACTCTGTCTATACCCCTGGTTGCCTTTCAACTTCTTCCTCTTCCAATTTTTTGTAGATCCACTTTTTAGTACAAAAAATGTCGATGATGGGCTACATAACCATCATGAATAAATGTTCTTTGATACAGTTGAATCACATTGTACAAACATGCCAAGAAATTCAAAGGATCCAGATCTTAAAATGAGTAAAACTTGTTTAGTTATAACATATTCATCAAATTATTGATTTGCAATTATTTTACATCACATTTATGAAATAGCAATATCAAAGTTGTATGACAGAATCCTTTGCATTTCAATATTCTGTAGCATTTATACTAAACAATCTTAAGAGTTTAAACATTAATGAAAACGTTAAATTTGCAATAAATTAAAAAATACCTGCACTTTTCCACCTTTGTAAAATGGTTCAATTTTGCTGGAAACAGCATAGCTGGAAGAGATTTAAACTTTGAGTTAAACACGGATTGAGAAAAACAGTAATTTAGTGAACTTTTGCATTTGACTGAAACAAGGGCAAGGAAACATCTTTTAGCCTTCCGAAGGTGCACTTTCAAGGATTTCAAGTTATGGGTCACTGTCCTCTTAACTCAAGGTTCAGGTCTATTGTCTGCCAAATACTTCATGCTCATTTTCTACACAGAACTCCAAATGCCTTGGATGATACAGGTTCACTATTCCTAAAGCGCAAGAATGCCTGCAGATATAGAAAAGCAGTCTCAATTTATATCTTTAAATTGTTTCTTCAGTTCTTTCACTACATTCAGTTGGCCCTGTACAATGTTACCACCAGGATCTCAGTTATTGAGCATTACATTTTCAGGTTTTTAATTCAGATATTTCTGTTGTTGAGCACTTATTCCTTATAAACTGCCTTTGCCTGCCCAATTGCTAAGTAATTGGGAGAAATTCTAGGGATCAAGCTGAGAGCCTTCATTACTATGTTTTAATTACTGATTATATCGTATGCATTCTCACATGATTTTCCTTAACTTCAGAAGTCAGTAGAATAGACACTTAACTTGATGATAACTTAGGTTACAAACTGTCCAACAGATTTCTTAATTAGTAAATGGAGGTGACAGAAGGACACATTGCAGTGATCACAGATTTAACTATCATGCCTTGAAAACTAGAAAATTAACAGTCACTCATACTCTGCTAATCAACAATGTAAATCGGGCCAGACACCAGGGAAAATGCTCTCCATGGCTCAGTGCCAACGGCAGGGCCTCGTAGCAGCAAGTTGCAAAAATCACAGACATATTGCAGGGGAATTTTAATCTACCAGGGTGGGTGGGCTTTTGTGTGGATGACGTGCTAAAACACCAGAAACTGCCAGCATATCAGAGCGCAGGATCCTGCTGACTTCCATTTCTTCAGCACATGGTGAAACGCCCATGGGACAAAAGGTTTTTTTTTATTAATTCATGGGATGTGGGCTTCGCTGGCTGGGCCAGCATTTATTGCCCATCCCTAGTTGCCCTTGAGAAGGTGGTGGTGGGCTGCATCCTTGAGCCGCTGCAATCAATGTGGTGTACGTACACCCATAGTTTGGAAGGGAGTTCGGGGATTGTGACCCAGTGACAGTGAAGGAATGGCAATATATTTCCAAGTCAGGATGGTGAGTGACTTGGAGGGGAACTTCCAGGTGGTGGTGTTCCCATCTATCTGCTGCCCTTGTCCTCCTAGATGTTAGTGGTCGTGGGGTTGGAAGGTGCTGTCGAAGGAGCCTTGGTGAATTCCTGTAGTGCATCTTGTACATGATTCACACTGCTGTGCATCAGTGGTGGAGGGAGTGAATGTTTGTGGTTGTGGTGCCAATCAAGTGGGCTGCTTTGTCCTAGCTTCTTGAGTATTGTGGGAGCTGCACTCACCTAGGCAAGCAGGGAGTATTCCATCACACTCCTGACTTGTGCGTTGTAGATGGTGGACAGTCTTTGGGGAGTCAGTGAGTTACTCGTTGCAGGGTTCCTAGCCTCTGACCTGCTCTTGTAACCAGCATATTCATATGGCTAGTCCAATTCAGTTTCTGGTCAATGGTAACCCCTAGGATGTTGATAGTAGGGGATTCAGTGATGGTAATGACATTGAACATCATGGGGTGATAGGTGGAATCTCTCTTGCTGGAGATGGTCATTGCCTGACACTTGTATGGCGAGAATGTTACTTGCCATTTGTCAGCCCAAGCCTGGATATTGTCCAGATCTAGCTGCATTTGGACTTGGACTGCTTCAGTATCTAAGGAGTCACAAATGGTGCTGAACATAGTGTAATCATCAGCAAACATCCCCACTTCTGACTTTATGATGGAAAGAAGGTCATTGATGAAGCAGCTGAAGATGGTTGGGCCGAGGACATTACCCTAAGGAACTCCTGCAGTGATGTCCTGGAGCTGAGATGACTGACCTCCAACAACCACAACTACCTTCCTTTATGCTAGGTATGACACTTAAATGGGTTAAATGTTTATTAACTGTAGTTCTAAACTAAGGATTCGGACTTTAAATCTGAGAGTACAAATTTGACAGGCTTGTAGAACTCCCCAGATTAAACACGGCGAAGGACTGTAGGAATTGACTGGCCTAGGCAATTGACTGGCAAGAAAGGCTTTTGCTCACAGGACTGGAAGGGCTTGCTTTGGAAGTCATTTCCAATACTTTGGTCTGCTACCTTGCAGTTTTTTGCCTTTGATCAGCACTTCCAATCTGTCAGCTTTCACTACACCACGGGAGCATCCTACACAGCTCTACCTTGGACCTCTGATGAGGAACAAGAGCAGCAGCAGCGACAGCACCAGCAGCAGTGACAGCACCAGCAGCAGTGGCAGCACCAGCAGCAGTGGCAGCACCAGCAGCAGTGGCAGCACCAGCAGCAGTGGCAGCACCAGCAGCAGTGGCAGCACCAGCAGCAGTGGCAGCACCAGCAGCAGTGGCAGCACCAGCAGCAGTGGCAGCACCAACAGTAGCAGACTTCTCCTCATCCACCTGCCGCTATTCAGGACAGAGCGCCAGCTCACAGGAGGTGAAACCCCCAACATAAGACATACAGGCAGGGAATGAGCTTCTCAGGCATGACTGAGCACTAATACCTCATGATGCTCAAGCTTGCAATCAGATGAATGTTGACATTTGCAACTCCTGGAAGACGACTTCCTTCCAGGAGGGCCAACTGGCCAAACCTTGTCAGTAGTGGTCAAAGTCACCACAGACCTGAATTTCCTCACCTCCAGCTCCTTCCTGGTGACAACTGTCAAATCTCAGAATATACAGTTGTAGTGCAAATGCATCTTGTAACTAAATACAAACATCAGTAGCACACCCACATCACAAAATCCATAAATTTCTCTTTGCTGTAAGAACTTTGACTCACAATTAGTATTTCTTTATCCCAAATAGTAGTTTAGGCAGTTCCCAACCCTTTTCTAAAACGTTTCTGTTGACATGGCACTCGTTGACTTGCCTCTGCCCTGCGTCTACACTTCAGCTACAAAAGGCTTTAATATCACAAAATTGCCAATTGTTAAAAGGTTGATTGTTCAAAAGACATCACTTGCCACAATCCATTTAAATTATTTAATCTCACTAAACAAATTACAATCTCACAATGGAAACTTCTGAATGTTTTTTCCTCCCAGCTCATAAAATAAAGGAGTGCATTCAAATGCCCTGTTAAGCACTGGTGTGGACTGATTTGGGTCTTGTACCAATACTAAATTGGGGTCTAAATCAAAAATAGGAGCCCGACCTGACACACGAGGGACCAACTACTCAGAGGGGGTAGTTTCAAAGTTTCTGCTTTATACTAACTACACCAGTTAAAGCTGTTTTACATCTACACTTAAATCTACTCAACCTGTTGAGAAGCCTGGGGTTCTTCTCTCCCATTTGCTAAACATCTAATTTAATAGCGGGGGAAAGACCAAACAGGTCTAAATTATTCAGACTACAAAATGCACCTCCTATCCACAATGAAAATGTTGCCTCAGGATCAGTTACATTCTTTTCATTTAAACCTGATAGATTCCTACACACAACTTACTTTACACAGTCCCAGCAGCTCAGACCTTAGCTACCTCACATCGTGAATACTCAGGGACTGTGTGTGTGGGATCATGCTGACTTCATTAAAAGTAGCCACGATTTAAGGTACACTGAACCGGCTTAAAGTAAGTTTTTAGCAATCACAGTTCCACAGCACCGCGACCCACATGGGAACAAGAGTTTACAAGAGTCTCATTCCCGGCCGATCAGAATCCAACTGAAGAACCTGGGACTGAGCTTTATCTTTCCGACTGCAAGGGAAGGAGGAGATATGAACCCAGGATCAGGAGGAAGCAGTGCCTCATTCGGAGGGTCCGACAGCGAGACTGGGACCACACTCACTTTGTCTTGAACTGTATTGCGGTGGCTGCCATGGCCCTGGTTCATTCCGCTGGGTTGAACTCCCCCTCCTCGTTCCTCAGGCCGCCATCTCCCCAGCCCAACACGTTTCCAGCTCCACACCGGCCGCTTCCGGCGCGCGGCATAGACGTCACAAGCGGCGCTCTGAGCATGACGCAGCCTCATCCCCATAGCAACAGCACACAGTGAGTAACGGCTCCACTTTAATCTGTGTGAAATATAAATAGAAACATGGGCCCTTTGAGCCTGCTCCGCCATTCAATATGATCATGGTTGATCCTCTATCTCTACGTCATATTCCTGCTTTCTCTCCGTATATCCAAAATTTTATCAATTTCTTTCTTGAATATACTCAGTGACCCAGCCTCCACAGCCCTCTGTGGTAGAGAATTCCACTGGCCGACCACCCTCTGAGTGAAGAAATGTTTCCTCATCTCAGTCCTAAATGGCCTGCCCCGTATTGTGGCCCCTGGTTCTGGACTCTTCAACCAGGGGAAACATCCTCCCTGCACCTAGCCCAGTTATGGGACTTTGCCCACTCTGGGTGAACGTATTCCTGCAGGTGCCTCATATTTTTCATCACTGTACAGGAGGCCATTAGCCCCATCCAGCTTATGCTAGCCCCTTGGAAGAGGTTTTCCCTTTGCCCCACTCCTGCTTTTTCCCCATCGCTCTGCAAAAATGTTCCCTTTCAAAAGGGAATTGGATGTATGCATTTCTAGGGCTAAGGGGAAAGTATGGAGAAGTAGGACTAATCAGATACATTTTGCTCAATAGGCTGAATAGCCTCCATCTGTGCTGTATCATTCTATGTTTCTAAATATATATTCAATTCGCTTCTCAACATTACTATTGAACCTGTTTCACCTTCAGGCAATGACACTCCAAATCATAACAACTTGTTGCATAAATTTATCCTCATTTTCCCTCTGGTTCTTTTTTCAATTATATTATTTTTATGTCCTCCAGTTACATACTATCCTGCCACGTACTGGAAACATTTTTTCCTTATTTACTCTATCTTACATGTCATACCGTGGAAAATCGGTTCTGATCCAGAATTCTGAGCTTGTCAGTGGTTCACAAACCTCTCACAGCATGTGAAGACTACCACAAAGGCGATGGACAGCAGGCTTCAGTCACTCCCATAACTGCAACTTATTTTGAGTTGTGGAAGAGAAAAATGGCAAATTGATGAAGAAAGAAGTCTCATTATGTGCAAACCAACCCTTTAAACAACAGCAGCTTCACCTTAAAATTTTGTAGCAAACTGAATCAGTATTTTATGTTACATCCAAACATATGTCCATACCCATCTTTAAACAACCCTTGAATGTAATAATAAAACAAACCTCAAGCTTTAGTCGTGCAACTCTTCAAGCCCATTCTGCCATTCAGTTAGATCATAGCTGATCTGCAAATCATCTCATAAAATGCAGACGGTTGTGCAGACTCGCATCTTCCTTCAACTATCCCTTGCCACCTTTAACTGTTTTGCTTCATGTATATGAGTACATCCGATCCATGTTGTGATGTCTGAAAAGGCATTTTTGCATTTTGTCTGGTGGCTTCAGCACACAGCGACAGCACCGTAACTTTGGTTAACTTATCTACTCTTTAGGTGTCTTGTTCACAAGTTTGTGTGGGAACAACAGGATTGCAAAGTTGCAGGTGCATACAAGTGCCATGTGTGTACAAAGATTTCATCAGCATTCTTCAATAACCTCAGGAGCTATCAGATAGTGTGAAAGTTTAAATTTTTTTTTAGTAAATGTTCACAAACAGATTTAAACCTAGAAACACTATCTGTCAGCATGAAATGATGACAAGTGGCGTATGTGGATGTGATTTTTTTTATGTCAGGAGACCATGAAAAAGAGGGCATTAAAATTTGGTTCACTTTACAATAAAATACATTTCTGGCTTTTTATGTTTGGTCAGGTAGTTGCATGCAAAAATCCATCATCCTTCAGAGTTTAAGCCAAGCTAAATTGAAATACACACGGGGGTAGATTGAGAGGTTGACTTGGAATGCACAATCCTTTCCCTTAGGCTTAGGGACTTATCACATTTACATAGAATTACATAAATGTACAGCACAAAAACTGGCCAGTTGTCCAGTTGGTGTCAGTGTTTAAGTTCCATACAAGCCTCCTCCCATGTTCTTCATCTAACCTTATCAGTATAACCTTCTATTCCTTTCTCACTCTTGTTAAACTTTTATCCTACCACTCTATGCCCCACAGTGTTTTAAATCATAGTATCTGACAGCATAGAAGGAGGCCATTCAGTCCACCAGGCCTGTATTGGCCTTTGGAAAAAGCAATCCATTTCGTCCCACTTTCCTTCTCCTGCCACCATATCAGATGTATGGATGTTTTTTTAAATTGACAAAATTAAACTTCCTCAGCCTCAGTAATCTCAAACCTAATACCATAAGATCATAAGCAATAGGACCAGGAGTAGGCCAGGTGGCCCACCGAGCCTGCTCCGCTAGTCAATAAGATCACGGCTGATCTGATTGTGGTGTTAAGTCCACTTTCCTGGCTGCCCCCCAAAACCCTTGACACCCTTGTAGATGAAAAATCTGTCTAACTCAGTCTAGAACATATTCAATGACACATCCTCCACTGCTCTGAATTCCAAAGACTAACAAACCTTTAAAAGAAGAATTCCTCCTCATTTCTGTCTTAAATGGGAGAGCCCTTATTTTTAAACTATGTCCCCTATATCTAGATTTCTCCACAAGGGGAAAAATTCTCTCAGCATCCAGCTGGTTAAGCATGGTCAGAATTATATATAGATCACCTCTCATTCTTCCAAACTCCAATGAGTATAGGTCCAACCTGCTAAATCTTTCCTCAGAAGACAACACTTTCATCCCAGTGATCAGCATAGTGAACCTTCTCCAATACAAGTATATCCCTCCTTAAGGAGACCAAACTTGTGCACAATACTCTAGGTGTGGCTCATCAATGTCCTGTACAGTTGTAGCAAGACTTCCTTACTTTAATACACCATACCTTGTGCTATAGAAGCTAACATTCCATTTGCTTTCCTAATTATGGGGAGGGATGGCGTAGTGGTATTGTCACTGTTCTAGTATTCTAGAGACCCAGTGTAATGACCTGTGGAGCAGGATTTGAATCCCACCACGGTAGATGGTGAAATTTGAATTCAATAATAATCTGGAATTAAAAGTCTGATGATGACCACGAAACCATTGCTGATTGTCAGAAAAACCCATCTGGTTCACTAATGGCCTTTAGGGAAGGAAATCTGCTGTCCTTACCTGGTCTGGCCTACATGTGACTCCAGATCCACAGCAATGTGGTTGACTCTTAAATGCCCTCTGAACAAGGGCAGGGATGGGTAATAAATGCTGGCCTAGCCAGAAGCACACACATCCCATGAACAAATATAATAAAAAGCCTGTTGTACCTGCATGCTGACATTTTGTAATTTAAAAAATTATTTCATGGGTTGTGGGTGTTGCTGGCTAGGCCAGCATTCATTGTCCATCACTAATTGTCTTTTAGAAGGTGGTGGTGAGTAGCCTTTTTGAACCAGTACAATCCATGTGGTGTAGCTACACTTTCAGTGCTGTTGGGCTGGAAATTCCAGGATTTTGACCCAGCGACAGTAAGGAATGGTGATGTAGTTCCAAGTCAGGAAGGTAGGTGACGTGGAGGGGAACTTGCAAGTGATGGTGTTTCCATGCATCTGCTGTCCTTGTCCTTCTGGGTGGTAGAGGTTGTGGGTTTGGAAGGTGCTGTCGAAGGAGCCTTGGTGATTTGCTGCAGTGCCTCTTATTATTGGTGCACACTGCTGTCACTTTGTGTTGGTGGTGGAGGGAGTGAATGTTTAAGGTGGCAGATGGGCTGCCAATCAAGCAGGCTGCTTTGTCCTGGAGGTGTTGAGCTCCTTGAGAGTTGTTCATTCATTCAGACAGGTGGAGCATATTCCATAACTCCTGACTTGTGCCTTGTAGATGGTGGACAGGCCTTGGGAGCTAGGTGGTGAAGTACTCAATGCAGAATTCCTGGCCTTTGACTTGCTCTTGTATCCACAGTATTTATATATGACTGGTCCAGTTCAATTTCTGGTCAATGGTAACTCCCAAGTCGTTGATAGTGGGGGGGTTCAACTCACTCACCCAGACTGTTTGGAAGTTAACACATGAAGGACCACTCATAGATAATGGTAGCGCTATGTAGCACAATGATTGCAATGTGTGCATACTTAAAGTATAACGCAGTTGTCATGACCAGCAATAACCTCTGATAAATATCTTAACAATGAGTTAGATTCATGGATGCTGAAGACCAAGTGAGCTGTGGTCCCCTTATGAGTAGAGATATTCATCATATTTCAAGACTGGCAATAACGTATTATCCTATTCACTTATGTCAATATATTGGTGACAATTCTAATCTGTTAAAGCAAGCAGTTTGTTGACAAGTGGGTGATACATATATTGGGACATATTAACTATTGGAGATCATTTATGTGCAAAATATATTAAGTATTCATTATAGTCTGATTTATATAAGTGTGATCAAATGAAAGAAGAAAGACCTGTATTTATATTGTGCCTTTCATAACCACAGGACACCACAACGTGCTTTGCAGGCATTGATGTACTTCTTGAAGTGTATAGTTACGATTGTAGTGTAGGAAATGTGGCATCCAATTTGGGTGCAGAAAGTTCCCAAATACAGAAAATAAATAAAAAACAAGATTTGTTTTAGGTTTTGGTTGAGAAGTAAAAATTGGCCAGGACAACATGAAAGCACTTTTTGTTGAAGAGTGTTGTGGAGTCTTTTAAACCCACCTAAGGGGGCAGATAAAAGTTTCATCCACAAGATGGCATCCCTGACAGTGTAACATTCCCTCTCAACTGCACAGAAGTGCTTTCCTGGATTTTTTGTGTTCAAGCCTGCGGAGTGGGATTTGAACCCATCATTTTGTATCATTCTGACTTTGAGGTGAGAGTGCTATCTCTGACAGTAATAAATGTAAATATCATAACATATAAATACATATATAACTATTTGTAACAACAAAAATTAATTAAAGTTTGTAAGTAGCATTTCTGATTTAAAATTTCTGTAAAGTTTGTTTACACGGATTTTCCTTAATTTAATTTGAAAATAATCATTTGAGAGTATTCAGATTCAAGCAGCACTTCTTACTTTTGAATTAGCCCTTCAAACTTATCAGAGAATAATAGATGATAGTCAGCATTTTCACCATGCCTAATTTATAGGTTTCATAAGCCATTCTGCCTCCCCGAACTGTGTCACCCTCTGTCAGGTGTCAATTGCCAAGACAAGATCCTGTTGACACATGGGACATTAAAAGAACACTTTAAATACTGTTGGTGAGTTTTTTAAAATTGTCAAACTAAGCGTGCCAGTGTTTATGCTGATGTTGACACACTTGGTAAATATTAGGTACAAATGTGAGGAGAAGAGATTATAACTTCATTTTTTGTCAACATAAGCAGGGTGTTGACTTAAATGAGTTTGATGTAAGTGGAGAGGACTGTATTCACAGTGCTAAACACAGTAGTAAATAATTAATGGCAGTTTTTTAGAAAGTTTGTTGAACTTGTGTTGTGATGCAGCTTTGTCATTGTGTTGGCTCATTGTTAGGAAATCTTTTAATACAGTTAAATAATTCCTCATGATTCAGGCCTGAGTGTGTTGCCCAAATTCAAGTTTATTACTCAGGCACCAATAATATAATAACTATTAGCGTTACACAATAGATTCATACAACCTAGTTTTTTGCAGGCCCAAGGTAATTAAAATTGGCCTCTGTAGATGTTGTCCTTTCGGCCATCCTGTGAGTTCTGACTTTAGAGGGTCTGTTCCCTGATATAATATGTACCCTTTCTTTGTGAGTTATATCACATGATACCCAGAATGTATATGGAAGTAAGTTCCTTCTCACCAAACCTCCAGACTTCACATAATGGCTGTCTTGATGGTTTAACTATTAAACAGTTAATATACAAACACTGTAACTCCTGCCATCGACCAGAAAGGCGTCAGTAACAGTTGTACATGACCATCCGGCCCACACTGCAGCCGCTGGCGCATGCAGAACTGATCCTGACCTTTTTCCGGCTGCAATTCCTGCACAGCTTGGCCAGCTCATTCGATTTTTAATAGGGCTCTTAATCCCAGAAGCATTGTCTCAAACCCCACACTGGACGATGAGTGTTTTATTTATTATTTCTCATTTATTATTTATTTATTTATACTTTTTATTCAAAACACTGAACAATTGTGAACAAAGGCCTTTGTCACAGGTACAAGAATGATAAAGAGTGAACAGTGGCTTCCTGGGAGAGCTCAGCTACCAAAGAACACATTCATTTGTAGAAAATAGTAAACGTTAATAAATAATGGAAGGTGGAGTAAGCCCATACATTCTGATGCTTCTCAAAGTCTGACATCGCCTCTGTGCATGTGCTCCCTCTAGTGTTGTGGCACAATAAAGGCAACCTATTACTAAAGGGTATAATAAAAACAAAAATAAAAATACCTGGAAAAACTCAGCAGGTCTGACAGCATCTGCGGAGAGGAATATAGTTAACGTTTCGAGTCCGTATGACTTAAAGGGTGGCCTTGATAATCTCAAATAGTTGTGGTACAGCTTGGGTATTCCCATGGTTCTGGCCAATACGCAATACTCACACCTGACGTGGGATGTAGCCAACATGCCTGCTATAGTTTTTACTCCCATTGCACTGATGTTAACACAAATTCAAATTCTGATGATCACACCAAGATGTGGTTAACTATAGGACTCAGGTAAATTCTAACACTTATCTTTGGAACAATGATTTTTATTTTCATTGATAACTCTGTATGCCACTATTACGAAGCAATATAGAGTCTGAATGCTGTCTTCAGGCCCTTCCTTCGTAGCCTACCATGAGAGATACGCCATGGAAGTAGAAGAAATTTTGAAAGTAATATTTCTGTTACCAAACATGATAGAGAATTTTTGTCCAAGAATATATATATGAACTCCAATATATGGTGGTGGGTTTCTTATTGGATTTTGTTATTCTGTGAGTTTACCAGACTGGAATTATTTTTAAAATGATACCTGTGTAATATGGAATATCTGTGAAAGTCCTTTATATTAGAAAACAATCATTAGTTGTTTCTACATTAAAAATAAAACAATTCTTCATCTTCTGTCCAAGTAGCTATTTAACTGATTTAAAGAAAACACATTCAACCCTAAAGCATATTTTTTAAAAATGTGGATAGAATGAAATACATTCTAAAAGTTTTCTATGATTCTGTCTCCCAAAAACACTTTGAGACTGGGCTAATTGAAAATTTAAAACCTGAGACTGACTACTTTTTGTCCTGCAAGGTTATTAAGGAACCAAGGCAGGTAGATGGAGATAAATTACAGATATCAAGATCTAATTGAATGGCAGAACAGGCTCGAGGAGCTGAATGGTCTCCTGTCCTATGTTCCAACGAAGATAAGGACTAATTTTAAATAAGTTGCGTTTTTTTTAAAAAGTGCCTTTCACTGCACTATGTTTCCAGTGCAATCCACCACAGTACAGAGCATTCACTGCAGGCCTATTCAACTCAGCTTTTTGGAATCCAATTCCATGCACTCATTATAATTTCAGTGTACTCCATGGCCTTCTATATTGTGTTTACTTTTTATAGAGAGTACAAAACACATCCTCCCGGCCAGCACCACAGCGAACTATGGTCAAGTGTCCGGAGGCAGAACTTTGCTGGGTGGGATTCTGTCAGGACCACGCCTTGCAGTAGATCAACCAGACAGCCGGAGATGTGATTGGAGGTCGGGGCGCGACCATTTGATTGGGCAGAAAAAAGGATACATTTCTCACAGGCTGATAGACGGTGCATGAGTCTGCAGCAGTATGGAGTGGAGTGAGGAAGCTATGCAGGTATATGGCAGCTCTGGCTGTTTGAACTGTGTGGAATAGGGACAAAAATCAACTGCATCAACAATTGGTCTGCCAGTCATTCAGTGAAAATCGTGCTCCTCTTTGCCCGTAACTGAGTAACACTCTGCCCCTCCCAATGTTGCTTTATTTTTCCCGACTTTTCAGGGGCTTTCAGAACATATTTTTGGGAGCTGAAGGAAATGTGATAGGTCTGTAAAAATTTTGTAACGGGGTGAATATGTTTATCGTGAAGTAGGGTATTTGGAAGCATGGAAGTTAGATTTCATTTGAAATAACTTTAATTTCTAATGTGTTACAAATGCAGAAACACCTTAAAAGCCAGTTATTAAGGGGAGCTAGTAAGGTAGATTTAGATTTTGCTAAATTGGAGATAGAAAATGACATTGTGATGCCCTCTGATTTTTTTTCCACTATAATTGTGTTGTAAATGCAAATGTGTCCCTGGAATTATAAGTAACTCCAATGACTATTCTCATGAGGTGCCTTTTACTAGAGTGGCCAGATGAACAGCTAAATCTTATTGCTTCAGACCCCATGAGTAATGCATAGGAGATCTGCTAGTGTGTGTGAATATCTTAAGACTTGTAAATTATTTTCCCCAATTACAATCACTTGCTAGTATCAGTTTTTGAATACAAATGTGCCATTTGGTTTAAATCTCCTAGGGTGTTATGTATGCTGTGCTGTTCTAATTATACATGTGAATGATTCATGTTGTTGGAGTGGTTTTGTGCCACCCTCTGGGATAAGGGATGCACTTTATATGCATGAGGTTCAGGGCTCAGTCCTTGTCTCCAAAAACTCTGGCTTTCTTAATTCAGGTACTTTTTCAGCAGGAATACAGGGCTGAACTTCTCTTTCAACCTGAGCAAACTTGTTAATTTATTAAAATCAGCTGCTCTACCATCTTGTTCCTGTTTCACCTGATTTTGATTGTCTGCCATTTTGTATGTGTTGTACTTTACCACAGTGTTGTATCTTAAGTTTGTTTCCCAGTCACACTTGGATATAATGTGCCTTTTATTAATTGCCATGCATAAATTTAAGCAATGGGAAGGAAGGTTGACTTGCCCACATGGCCCTGCTACACCTGTGGGAGATATTGATCTTTAGTAGCAGCAGAAGATCCATGTGTTGATTGCAAATTGGTTTGATTGCTGTTAGGGGATGGGTAGCCAGAAAACAATTTTATAAACGGTCATAAACTGTGCTACAGTACCAATAGCCGTTACCTGTTATGTACCAATTTCAATCCAGCTCACCAGCCAATCACCCTTGCTTCCCCATCCAGATTGTGGTATCTCAACCCAGTCTTGCTAATAACCCCAAGATGCAGCTTTGTTTAACTTAATTAGTGACAGGGGATTGATTAGAACAGGGGCTTGCAAACTGTGGGTCCCCCCCTTTGAGGCAACAATGACCACTTTGGAGATGAAAGTGGCCCAAATGGAACATTTGCAGTGGGCCACTTTGATAGAACTACACCTCTTGGCATACCTGTGTCTAGAGTATGACTGGTTATTGTGAGATCTGCCAGAGCTGGCCTCCATTTTGCTGCCAGTGAGTTTGATCCAACAGTATTCACTATGTGACCCTTGGGCCACTTGTCTTTCTTGCCCCTCTCCCAATCACCACTTCCCACAGTGAGGGTAAGATGAAAGAGTTAGTATGTAAAAAGTTAAGTAGAGAATTTTGGGGCCACTTGGGTTCAAGACAGCCAGTGTAAAAATTACAGGTCAGGAACATAAGCCACTCTTATTGCATGTTTTCTTATGGGAGAGTGATTTTTCATTTGTTCAGCATGCCACTTTTTAGGAACACACTAGAAGTGCTAAACAAGGGATGTTGTGCTCAATATCGAAGCTTGGTTAGATCACACTTGGTGTACTATGCACAGTTACTAATGTGTTCAGCCTTTGTAATTTTTTGTGTTTTAAGTAACAAGATACCTTTTAAGAAATACAATCACAATGAATCTATAAGTATTTCTTTTAAATTCAACCTGTGGCCTGATTTTAAAATTTTCTAATACCCCATGCTGTTTTTCTAGTGAATACCACTGCTTTGATCCCTCTGTGTGTGAGGGGTTTGTGTAGTTATAAGAAGGAGCAGATTGATGAAGATGTTAATGCAATGCTGTATCAGCTTTGTTACTGAATAAATGAGTTTATTAAATAAGCTTCTTTGCTTAATTAATGAGCGTGTTTGATATCCTGGCTAAGGTGGAGGAATTCTCTCTTGGCTGCTGGAGATCAATCCAGGTAAAATTCAGAGCCTTCAAAGTGATATCACATTTTACTTCCCTTTGCACTCTCTTGCTCCCCACCCCACCTCGCCTTTCTCCCTATGCACACTCTCTGGGGTCACAGCAAGTTAAAAACATTAAAATAGGGTCACGGTGGGGAAAAAGTTTGGGAAGCACTGGGTTAAAAGACACACCATCGTCCAGGACATGCGTGAGCATGCCGTCATGGAATTGTTGAACCATTGTGACGAATTCCTTAGGGCAGCTGGATTTTTAAGTATTTCACGTCACTTTAGCAGTTAATGAATAGTTGAAGCCCCAACACAGATCCATGTGGGACACCAGTAATTACATACTACCAATTGAGTACCTGTCCATTATCCCTACTTTCTCTCCTGTTGCTCAGCCAATTTCCTAAGCTGGCAGTAATTTACCTTCATTTAACTTTAGCTAACAGTCCCTTATGAGGGACCTTATTAAATGTCTTCTGGAAGCCCATATAAATAACATCCATAAACATTCCCTTGTCAACTACTTTATCATTAGCTCTTCAAAAAAAACACAATCGGATTCATCAGGCATGACCTGCCTGCTATAACTCCATGCTGGCTGTCTCTAATCAGCTGAAATTTTTTAAGGTGTTCAGTCACTACCCTTATAGATTCTAATCCTTTCCTAACAATAGATGCTAGGCCAACTGGTTTCCTTCTCTCTCTCCTTTCTTAAATAGTGAATTTACCTGCACAATTTTCAAATCTAAAGGATCAGTTCCTGAACTGAAAGAAATTTGGAATATTATAGTTTGGCATTTGCAATGTTCTCACCTACTTGCTTTAAAATCCTGAGATGGAAACCATCTGGTCCTGGGGACTTGTCATTCTTTAGTGTTTTTTTTCTTCATTATGGTTATTTTGCTTGTTAACTTTTGAGTCCCTAATTCAATATTAGTGTCCTTGGGATGTCCAGTGTGCTGACCTTGTCCTCTATTGTAAATTCATTAATTATCCAACATGTCCTGCATATCCTTATTTTGACTTAAAATGTCACTTATCAGCTTAAGAAACCCACATTGCTCCTGTTCACCCTTCTTTCCTAATGCATGTCTCTTTTGCATTCCCTCTTTGTGGCTCTTGCTATCTGTTCTGTCACCTTTCTGTTTTTGTAACTCTCCCAGTTATCAGAATCTGTGCCCTTGTCACTTATGGCTGCTTTTTTATCTCTTGCTGCTTAAGGGTATAAACTGGCTCTGTGTCATGTTACTTTCTTCTTTGATCATCTGGTGTCTACTGGTAAACTTGGGGCTTTCTGTAACTAGTGGACACAGTGTCTGGTAATGCACATCAAAATATTATGATTTTAGATTTTCAAGCTTCCCTTTGGTTTGGTTGGGATTTTGTTTTAAATGACTGTATTAATTGTGCTGGCTTTCAGAGTTTGTAGGATTCACTTGTAGAATTGTTTTTCTATTGACACTGAGGTAACCTAGTGTAACCCTATTCATCAACACAAAATAGGCATAATGTGAGATGTGGAACAAAAGGTGAGTCCCAAATCCCAACTGGACCATCAAAAAGACAGAATCACAAAATTGTTACAGTGCAAAAGGAGGCCATTTAGCCAGTTTCTGCATGGGTTCATTTGGTGCCCTCCTCCCTGTAACCCTGCACATTCTTCTTTTTCCATTAACAGGCTAATTCCCTTTTGATTGCTTCGTTAGAACCTGCCTCCACCACATTCTCAGGCAGTGCATTTCAGACCTTAAACTCGCTGCATTAGAATTTCTCCTCGCATCACTTTTGCCTCTTTGCTTTAAATCTGTGCCCCCTCATTCTTGATCCTTTCATAAGTGGGAACAGTTTCTCTCTATCTACTCTGTCCAGACCCCTCATGATTTTGAATATCTCTTATCAAATCTTAACCTTTTCTCTAAGGAAAACAGTCCTAACTTCTCCAATCTAACTACATAGCTGAAGTTCCTCATCCCTGGAACCATTCTCGGGAATCTTTTTTGCACTCACTCTAATTCCTTCGCATCTCTTCTGAAGTGTGATGCCCAAATTGGACTTGATACTCCAGCTGAGGCTGAACTAAAGTCTTATACAAATTCAATGTAACCTCCTTGCCCTTGTACTCCATGCCCCTATTAATAAAGCCTAGGATACAGCATGCTTTATTAATCATGCTCTCAACCTGTCCTGCCACCTTCAATGACTATTGCATATGTACACCCAGGTCCCTCTGCTCCTGCACCCTTTTTAGAGTTGTACCCTTTATTTTATATTGTCTCTCCTGTGTTCTGTGACATAGTTCTATGATGTTTCAGATCCTCAAATATAAGGTGTTTTGGACATCTGGATGAATGGTTAAGATACATAGTATATGCCATGAGCAACTTTGGAAAGCTTTTATGATATGTTAACATATATAAAGAGTTGATTAGGTAACTTTGCTAGATTTTAAAACACTTTTCATTGAAGGAGAAAGGGATCAGATCTACACTTTTGAGCTCCTCTATTTGGATTTTGGGACAGACTCTGACAGTTATTCAATCCAGGCAGCTAAGGCAATAGGTTGAGCTGCTTCAGTGTTGACAGGTCATTATAGTGACTTTTGATGTTGCTGAAAAGGGATATGTTGCTGAAGATTTTTGTACATATGAATTAGGAGTAGTAGTGGACCATTCAGCCCCTTGAGCCTGCTCTGCCATCCAATAAGATCATAGCTGATTTGACTGTGGCCTCAACTCCAGATTCCGCCTACCCCTGATAACCTTTGACTCCTTTGATAGTCAAGAATCTATCTATTTTGGCCTTAAAATTGTCAATGATCTTGCCTCCACCACTCTATGGGGAAGAGAGTGCAAAGGCTCTCAATCCTCAGAAAAAATTTCTTCTCACATCTGTCTTAAATGGGAGATCCCTTATTTTTAAATTGTGTCCCTAGTTCTAGTCTCTCCCACAAGGGGAAACATCCTTTCAGCATCCACCTTGTCAAGTTCCCTGAGGATCTTTGTTGAAGTAGTTCTGATGGTGGCTAGAGAGGAACTCTAGCACATTAAAGGTGGTTACTGAAAAGCTCTTGAAGTATACATCATTGTGTGCTAGATGAGCTGGCAAAGCTCCTCACATAACAGTGCATTTGCAAGCACACAGCAGTATTACTACAGCAATTAAGTGGCTGCTGGTAACCTCACTGCTGACCTTACTACAACAAATATTTTTTCATTACTATGCACCTTGATAAAGGTGCAGAGAACCACGGAACCATAGGAAAGTTACGGTGTGGAAAGAGGCCATTCAGCCCATCGTGTCTGTGCCAACTATAAGAGAAAAAGAAGCTAGCCACTCATTTTTAATCCCATTTTCCAGCACCTGGTCCATAGCCTTGCAGGTTATAATGCTTCAGGCGCAGATCTAAGTACCTCTTAAGTTGAGCGTTTCAGCCTCCCACCAACCCAGGTAGTGAATTCCAGATGCCCACCACCCTCTGGGTGGGAAAAAAAGTTTTTCCTCATGTCCCCTCTAATCCTTCTACCAATCATCTCAAATCTATGGCCCTGGTAATTGACCCCTCAGCTAGGGGAAACGGGTCTTTCCTGTATACCCTATCTAGGCCCCTCATAATTTTGTACACCTCAATTAGGCCACCCCTCAGCTTCCTTTTTTCTAAGGAAAACAATCCTAGCTTATCCAAACTTCATAGCTGCAATTTTCAAGCCCTGGCAACATTCTTGTAAATATCCTCTGCACTTTCTCCAGAGCAATTATGTCCTTCCTGTAAGGTGGTGACCAGAACTGTGTACACAATTCCAGCTGTAGACTAACCAGTGTTTTATACAGTTCCAGCATTACATCCCTGCTTTTGTATTCAATACCTCATCCAATAAAGGAAAGCATTCCATATGCTTTCTTTACCACCTTATCCACCTGTCCTGCCACCTTCAGGGACCTATGGACATGTGCTTCAAGGTCTCTCACTTCAACCCCTCTCAATATCCTCCCATTTATTCAGTATTCCCTTGCTTTGTTTGCCCTCACCAAATGCAATACCTCTCACTACTCTGGATTGGTTTCCATTTGCCACTTTTCTGCCCAACTGAACCAAACCATTGATATCAGAGGATGTCTTTGGTTTCCATAGTGTGTTGTCCCTGGTGTCTAAGAGTTCAAGCTTAGTCTGGGAATGAACCTGTACAATGCCTATCCAAGTTTCCCCCTGCAGGAAAGCACATGGTTTTTCAATGTCCTAGCCTCAGATAATGAGTTCCAGCTCAGTTAAAACACCCCAATCTGGGAAAGACTTGACCTGATGACTATCCTGTGAAGTTTTACAAGGCTCGAACCATGGAGCTTTCTCTCTCTACCGTTTTTGTTGGAGACCAGCCTCCTGTATATTTTCAAGATGGCCCCAATCCTTTTTATACATTTAAAAAAGGCAAAAATTCCATTCAGTGCTCATCAAATTACCCAACAGAAAGGTATTGGGAAAGAAAATTAATATATATTTTGGAATCTTCATTTAGTGTTATTAGAGGTGAACAGTCAGAAGCAACAAATTCCCTGCCACTTTCTTTGTTGGAGATTGGTTCCACTTTTTTTTCTCTTACCTATTTAAGTATGTCATACACTGCCTCTTATTTTTTCTCTCTTCCTCCATTCGATACGTTCCATTCCTTCCTAAACTACAACTTGGGATAAAATCTAAAACACAACTTTTCATTTCTTGATTTAGGATTCTGGGTATGACATTGAGCTGTTTGAGAATGCCCCTGACCCTGAATTCATCTGTACTATCTGCCACGGCGTGCTCAAAAACCCTGTGGAACTCGGCTGCCAGCATGTCTTCTGCAAAAGCTGCATTGCGAAGTGGCTTACAGAGTAAAGACTTCTTGCTAATAACTTTTTAATAAATACCTAATTCCTGATGTATTTCAAAGGAGTGTGTACCTGTATTCTGAATGAAATTGTTTGAATGCAGGGATGTGTGTAGAACTTTGGTTGAAAATGATGAAACATTGCTTTCACTAAGTTTCTATTGTTGAATCAATTTTGATGCATCTCACATCTATATTAATTTAAAATTGAAGTATGTGTAAATATTTTCAGAGGCCTAAGAGTACGCTATTACATGTTACTTGCTGTTAGCTTGCAGTCAAATAGCAAACTGCTGGTATTTGTGAGGCCATTTCCTATTTAAAAGTATTTTTATCCCCTTTCTTACCTCCACTCCACCTACAAAACAGTTGAAAATAGAATCAGCATAAAATGTTACACTTTGGGGATTAATCAATATATGAATTCCACTGTGGAACATTTTTGCCTTTGGCACATCTCTCAACTCCAACATGATGCATGGTGCCATTCTCTATGTTTTGGATAATGTCTGTGATGTAATCCGCTGAAGAATACAGGCATAAGATTCCGCTTTCCCTATAGAAATGGTCCTTGCAGCTTCTTTGAAAATTGAAAATTCTGTGCCGTGGTCTTGCCAACTAAAAACAGGTTTTAGATTGTTCCATTCAGGAAACTGGGAGAACATTTCATATCTGAGAAACATTTCGTATCTGAATAGATTTGAATTTAGTTTCCAAAAGTCAAAGAATACTCTAACTTGACGAATTTGGGTCTTTTCTAGTAGATACATATCCTTTCTTCAGCATTTTTTTTTAAGTACAAAGATTTACTTTAAAACCACTTAATTGCATGAGTAGTTTTATCTCTATTAAATCTCATAACAGCTTCCCTTGTGGATTCATAGATGTTTATGATGCAGAATGTAAGCTCCTGTTTCATTTGGTCTACACTAAATTTGCTGATTTTTTTTTTCAACTGGGGGTCAGTGGGTGTACTCGTTAACGTTAGCTTCCAGGATGGGGGAGGGGAGGGCAAAGTAAGTTGTCTCTTTATTGCTATCCAGTAATGCTGCTCCACAATGTATCAATAAAGACACAACTGGTACAGTTTGCTTATCTTTACAATCAAGTGGCGTATTAATACTCAAATAGGGACAATGTCTAGATGGCTGAGGCAGTTGAGGATTACTTCCAACTCCTAAATGTGAGATCTCTTTTTAAAAGAGTGAAAATGGAAAGGATAATGGGTGGAGGAGGCAGGATTTTTTTTGACCCTGTAAAATAACTTGATTGTAAAGATTGGATGAGGTATGTAAGTATGTCTTAAAATGTTTGAAGGATGTTTTGGAATGTATTTTAGGAGACTGAAGTGATCTTAATCTTTACTTGTGCCTCATACATATAAAAATATAATACAAAGTTATTTTGCAAAATATATAAATAGTTCTTAGGTGTCCTGTGGAATAATGAGCTATCAAGTGGGCCAACTGGTGATTGCAATTGTAACAATATATTCAGGAACAAAGCTGCGTTTTCTTTTGCTTAATGTAATATGATTTTCCTTAGGAAGCAAGAATGTCCTTACTGCAGGAAGAAGGTGCGAAGTGTGGCTCGATCGGTGATACCTATGATCCACAACATGATTGGTCGATTGATCATGAAGGTAAATTGTGAACATTGAAGTTATGTATGCTTACTGGAGAGTCATCAGCTAAAAGCTGACCTGATTTAAGGATGCCAATGCATAGCACTGTGAAGTGGTAATCGGTTTCTGTCTTATGATTTTTCGTGCTCTGTTTCTCAACCCTGCAAGTAGTGGTGGAAAAATGCTGAGGAAATTTGGTAGATATTTCCTGCGTCAAAATTTTGTTTCTTTTGCAAGAGCTTAAGAACAGGTCTTCAGACTGCCTTTTTATTTGGAAAGAGAAGAAAGAAATTCTAACTCTTTCAGACTGCAATCAGTGCTCTTTCAAAACCATCTTGTAGAATTTTATAAATACAGAAGGCGGCCATTTGGCCCATCATGCCTGTACCAGTTCTTTGAAAGCATTATCCAATTTATCTCCTCTCCCTGCTCTTTGCCTAACCACTCTACAAATGTTTCCTTTAATATTTTGCATTAAAGGGAGAGATGGTGTAGTGGTAATGTAACTGGACTAGTAACCCAGAGGCCCAGGCTAATGCTCTGGGGACATGGGATGAAATCCCACCATGGCAGCTGGTTGAATTTAAAACTAAATTAATATATATAAAGAAGAATCTGGAATTGAAAGCTAGTCTCAGTAATGATGACTGTGAAACTATCATCAATTGTTGCAAAAACTCATCTGGTTCACTAAAGTCCTTTAGGGAACAAAATCTGCTGTCCTTACCTGATCTGACCTACAAGTGACTCCAGACCCACAGCAATGTGGCTGACTCTTAACCAACCTCTGAAATGGCCTAGTAAGTCACTCAATTCAAAGTCAATTAGAAAACAAAAACAGAATTACCTGGAAAAACTCAGCAGGTCTAGCAGCATCGGCGGAGAAGAAAAGAGTTGACGTTTCGAGTCCTCATGACCCTTCAGCAGAACTGAGTATAGTTAGGAGAGGGGTGAAATATAAGCTGGTTTAAGGTGGGGGGGTGGGGGGAGAGAAGTTGAGTTGGGGGTGGGGTGGTGGTTGTAGGGACAAGCAAGCAGTGATAGGAGCAGATAATCAAAAGATGTCACAGACAAAAGAATCAGAGGTGTTGAAGGTGATATTATCTAAGAAAATGTGTTAATTAAGAATGGATGGCAGGACACTCAAGGTACAGCTCTAGTGGGGGTGGGGTGGAAAGACTGACAAGGTATTAGTTGTAGATTTAAAAATAATGGAAATAGGTGGGAAAAGAAAAATCTATATAAATTTTTGAAAAAAAACAAAAGGGAGGGGGAAGAAACAGGGTGGGGATGGGGGGAGGGGGAGTTTAAGATCTAAAGTTGTTGAATTCAATATTCAGCCCGGAAGGCTGTAAAGTGCCTAGTCGGAAGATGAGGTGCTGTTCCTCCAGTTTGCGTTGGGCTTCACTGGAACAATGCAGCAAGCCAAGGACAGACATGTGGGCAAGAGAGCAGGGTGGAGTGTTAAAATGGCAAGCGACAGGGAGGTTTGGGTCTTTCTTGCGGACAGACCGCAGGTGTTCTGCAAAGCGGTCGCCCAGTTTGCGTTTGGTCTCCAATGTAGAGGAGACCGCATTGGGAGCAACGAATGCAGTAGACTAAGTTAGGGGAAATGCAAGTGAAATGCTGCTTCACTTGAAAGGAGTGTTTGGGCCCTTGGACGGTGAGGAGAGAGGAAGTGAAGGGGCAGGTGTTGCATCTTCTGCGTGGGCATGGGGAGGTGCCATAGGTGGGGGTTGAGGAGTAGGGGGTGATGGAAGAGTGGACCAGGGTGTCCCGGAGGGAACGATCCCTGCGGAATGCCGCCGGGGGGGTGAAGGGAAGATGTGTTTGGTGGTGGTATCATGCTGGAGTTGGCGGAAATGGCGGAGGATGATCCTTTGAATATGGAGGCTGGTGGGGTGATAAGTGAGGACAAGGGGGACCCTATCATGTTTCTGGGAGGGAGGAGAAGGCGTGAGGGTAGATGCGCGGGAGATGGGCCGGACACGGTTGAGGGCCCTGTCAACGACCGTGGGTGGAAAACCTCGGTTAAGGAAGGAGGAGGACATGTCAGAGGAACTGTTTTTGAAGGTAGCGTCATCAGAACAGATGCGATGGAGGCGAAGGAACTGAGAGAATGGGATGGAGTCCTTACAGGAAGCGGGGTGTGAGGAGCTGTAGTCGAGGTAGCTGTGGGAGTCGGTAGGCTTGTAATGGATATTGGTGGACAGTCTATCATCAGAAATTGAGACAGAGAGGTCAAGGAAGGGAAGGGAAGTGTCGGAGATGGACCATGTGAAAATGATGGAGGGGTGGAGATTGGAAGCAAAATTAATAAATTTTTCCAGGTCCAGACGAGTGCATGAAGCCGCACTGAAGTAATCATCGATGTACCGGAGAAAGAGTTGTGGGAGGGGGCCGGAGGAGGACTGGAACAAGGAATGTTCCACATACCCCATAAAGAGACCGGCATAGCTGGGGCCCATGCGGGTACCCATAGCCACACCTTTTATTTGGAGGAAGTGAGAGGAGTTAAAGGAGAAATTGTTCAGTGTGAGAACAAGTTCAGCCAGACGGAGGAGAGTAGTGGTGGATGGGGATTGTTCGGGCCTCTGTTCAAGGAAGAATCTAAGGGCCCTCAGACCATCCTGGTGGGGGATGGAGGTGTAGAGGGATTGGACCTCCATGGTGAAGAGGAAGCGGTTGGGGCCAGGGAACTGGAAATTGTTGATGTGACGTAAGGTGTCAGAGGAATCACGGATGTAGGTGGGAAGGGACTGGAAAAGGGGAGAGAGAAGGGAGTCAAGATAACGAGAAATGAGTTCCGTGGGGCAGGAACAGGCTGACACGATCGGTCTGCCAGGACAGTTCTGTTTGTGGATTTTGGGTAGGAGGTAGAAGCGGGCCGTCCGAGGTTGGGCGACTATCAGGTTGGAAGCTGTGGGAGGAAGATCTCCAGAGGAGATGAGGTCAGTAACAGTCCTGGAAACAATGGCTTGACAATTAGGGCTGGGCAACAAATACTGGCTTTGCCAGTGATGCCCATGAAAGAATAAATTTAAAAAATTATCCAATTTCCTTTTGGGGAGGGGAAAAAATGACCTGTTTTCATCATCCTTTCAAGCTATGCATTCCACATCATCGTAGCTTAGTCATTGTGTCCCTACTTGTTTCTCCCTTTTAGCCTTCCATTTACTTGAGTGCATAGCTGACAATTTACAGTACAGAGGAAGTGCTGTGCTGGTGTAGGTTCCTCCTTTCTGATGAGAAGCTAAAGTGAGGTCCCGTTTTCTCTCTACTCTCCCCGGTGTATGTGAAAGATCCCAAAACCCTATTCAAAGGAAAGTTCTTCCAGCATCTGGCAAATGTTCATGCTTCCAAATAAGCAAATTAGTTGTCATATTTCTTGCTTTACAACTGCTACTATCTTTCTTTCAAGTGTACTTCATTGGCTGTAAAGCACTTTGGCATATCCTGATGTTGTGAAAGGTGTCATGTAAATGCAAGCTCTCAAAAACTAGGAGCAGAATTTGGAGCTGGGGAGCCACTTAATCAGGCAGGAGGATGCTGGATGGGCACCCTGCTGCATTCCTTGCCCGTGCCCCGAGTAAGTCTGAGGAGGGAAGGCTCATGGACAGCATTCCTGCCCTGTCACCAATTGAGGCCCTTAAATGGTCAATTAATGCAGTGGACAGGGTAGTTGCTACGCAGGAAGCCCTAAAAGCAAATCCTGTCGGGATTGCTTGTGGACTCCTGGGGTGGGAGGGTCCGGGCCCCTCGATCATCCTCCAAGTTTCATTCCTCACCTTCCACCCCACCTGTCTCCATATTCAACTGATCTTTCTCTACCATGTCGATCACCTCCTGCATGATATCACTACCAAATGCATCTTCCCTTGCCCTTTTAGTATTCCGAAGAACTGTCTCCTCCGTAACACTCTGGTCCACTCCTCAATCACTCCCTCCCCTTCCCTTGGGGTCTTTCCATGTAAAGTCAGGAGGCGCAACACCTTCCCTTTTTACCTCCTTTCTACTCGTCATCCACAGCCCCAAGTGAAACATCGATGTGCGTGTTCTTTCAATTACTGTATTACTGCTCACAATGTGGTCTGCTCTATATTGGGGAAACCAAACACAGATTGGGTGGTCTTTTTGCAGAACATCCCTGTTCAGTTCACAAGTATGACCCTGAGCTTCCAGGCTGTCTGTCGTTTTAGTTTTCCACTTCACTCTCATGCTGGGCACGATTAGGCACTTTGCATCCTTCTGGACTCAACGTTGAGTTCAACAATTTCAGGCCCCCATTTTATTTACTTTTTCTTTGAATTTTCTCATTTTTGGATGGCAGTTGTTCATCAATCTGCCATTCACACTTCCTCTGGACACATCTATTTGTTTCTTTGCTTGTCCTATTACTATTCCCTTTGGGCTTACGCCACCAACCCTTCTGACATTTAATGTCTCCTGTCTTCCACCTTATCTCAAAACTTCCCATTTCTATTTCTACCTCCTCCATTTCACCTGCTTAAAAACCTTCTACTTTTCTAACTTATCCCAATTCTGGTGAAGGGTCTCTTTCTCTCTCCACAGATGCCGTTTGACCTTTTTTATTCACTCATGGGATGTGGGCTTCGCTGGCTGGGCCGGCATTTATTGCCCATCCCTAATTGCCCTTGAGAAGGTGGTGGTGAGCTGCCGACTTGAACTGCCAAAATCCATGAGGTGTAGGTACACCCACAGTGCTGTTAGGGAGGGAGTTCCAGGATTTTGACCCAGTGACAGTGAAGGAATGGCAATATATTTCCAAGTCAGGATGGTGAGTGGCTTGGAGGGGAACTTCCAAGTGGAGGTGTTCCCATGTGTCTGCCGCCCTTGTCCTTCTAGATGGTAGCGGTCGTGGGTTTGGAAGGTGCTGCCTACAGAGCCTTGGTGAATTCCTGCAGTGCATCTTGCAGCTGGTGTACACTGCTGTCACTGTGTGGAGGGAGTGAATGTTTGTGGATGTGGTGCCAATCAAGCAGGCTACTTTTGTCCTGTATGGTGTCAAGCTTCTTGAGTGTTGTGGGAGCAGCACTCATCCAGGCAAGTGGAGAGCATTCCATCAAACTCCTGACTTGTGCCTTGTAGATGGACAGGCTTTGAGGTGTCAGGAGGTGAGTTACTCATCGCAGGATTCCTAGCTGCTGACCTGCTCTTGTAGCCAGTGTTTATATGGCTAGTCCAGTTCAGTTTCTGGTCAGTAGCAACCCCTGGGATATTGATAGTGGGGAATTCAGTGATGGTGATGGCATTGCACATCAAGGGGCGATGATTAGATTCTCTCTTGTTGGAGATAGTCATTGCCTGATATTTGTGTGGTGCGAATGTTATTTGCCACTTGTCAGCCCAAGCCTGGATATTGTCCAGGCCTTGCTGCCTTTGGACATGGACTGCTTCAGTGTCTGAGGAGTCACAAATGGCACCAAACATCGTGAAATCATCAGCAAACATCCCCGCTTCATCCTTATGATGTAAGGAAGGTCGTTGATGAAGCAGTTGAAGATGGTTGGGCTGAAGACATTATCCTGATGAACTCCTGCAGTGATGTCCTGGAGCTGAGATGACTGACCTCCAACAACCATAACCATCTTCCTTTGTGCTAGGTATGACTCCAACCAGCGGAGAGTTTTCCTCAGATTCCCATTGATTCCAGTTTTGCTAGGGCTCCTTGATGCCATACTTGGTCAAATGCGGCATTGATGTCAAGGGTGGTCACTCTCACCTCACCTCGGGAGTTCAGCTTTTTTATCCATATTTGAACCAAGGCTGTAATGAGGTCAGGAGCCGAGTGGCCCTGGCAGAAGCCAACTGGGTGTCAGTGAGCAGGTTATTGCTAAGCAAGTGCTGCTTGATAGCAGTGTTGATGACCCCTTCCATTACTTTACTGATGATCGAGAGTAGACTGATGCATGGTAATTGGCCGGGTTGGATTTGTCCTGCTTTTCATGTACGGGACATACCTGGGCAATTTTCCACATGGCCAGGTAGATGCCAGTGTTATAGCTGTACTGGAACAGCTTGGCTAGGGGTGCGGCAAGTTCTGGAGCACTTGTCTTCAGTACTGATGCTGGTATATTGTCAGGGCTTATAGCCTTTGCACTATCCAGTGCCTTCGGCCGCTTCTTGATATCACGTGGAGTGAATCGAATTGGCTGAAGACTGACCTCTCTGACGCTGGGGACCTCCGGAGGAGGCCGAGATGGATCATCTGCTCAGCACTTCTGGCTGAAGATTGTAGCAAATGCTTCAGCCTTATCTTTTGCACTGATGGACTGGGCTCCCCCATCATGGGGGTATTTGTGAAGCTGCCACCTCCAGCGAGTTGTTTATTTGTCCATCACCATGCACGACTGGATGTGGCAGGACTGAAGAGCTTAGATCTGAACCATTGGTTGTGGGATTGCTTAGCTCTGTCCATCACTTGCTGCTTATGCTGTTTGGCACGCAAATAATCATGTGTTATAGCTTCACCAGGTTGACACCTCATTTTTAGCTATGTCTAGTGCTGCTCTTGGCATTGAACCAGGGTTGATCCTCTGGCTTGATGGTAATGGTAGAGTGGGTGATTATGCAGGGCCATGAGGTTACAGATTGTGGTAGTGTACAATTCTGCTGCTGATGGCCCACAGTGCCTCATGGATGCCCAGTTTTGAATTACTAGATCTGTTTGAAATCTATTCCATTTAGCACTGGTAGTGCCAGATAACACGATAGAGGGCATCCTCAATGTGAAGATGGGACTTTGTCTCCACAATGACTGTGCAGTGATCACTCCTCCTAATACTGTCATGTACAGATGCATCTGCGGCAAGCAGGTTGGTGAGGATGAGGTAAAGTATGTTTTCCCCTCTTTGTTGGTTCCCTCACCACCTGCTGCAGACCCAGTTTAGCAGCTATGTAATTTAGGACTCTGCCAGCTCGGTCAGTAGTGGTGCTACTGAACCACTCTTGGTGATGGACATTGAAGTTCCTCCACCCCTTGCCATCCTCAGTGTTTCCTCCAAGTGGTGCTCAACATGGAGGAGCTTTGATTCATTAGCTGAGGGAGGGCGGTATGTGGTAATCTGCAGGAGGTTTCCTTGCCCGTGTTTGACCTGATGCCATGAGACTTCATGGGGTTGGGAGTCGATGTTGAGGACTCCATGGCAACTCCCTCCTGACTCTATACCACTGCTGCCACCTCTGCTGGGACATACCCAGGAATGGTGATGGTGGTTTCTGGGGCATTATCTCTAAGGTATGATACTGTGAGAATGACTAGTCTGAGACAGCGCTCCCAATTTTGGCACCAGCCCCCAGATGTTAGTAAGGTAGAGTTTGCTGTGTCGTCGGGGCTGAGTTTGCCATTGGCGTTTCGGTGCCTAGGTCGATGCTGGGTGGTCTGTTCGGTTTCAGTTTTTTTTGGCCTTTGTAGCGGTTTGATTAAACTGAGGGGTTTTAAGAGTCACTGCTGTTGCTCTGGAGTTACATGTAGGCTAGGCCAGACTAGGTAAGGACAACAGATTTCCTTCTCTAAAGGACATTAGTGAACTAGATGGGTTTTTGGCAACAATTGACAATGGTTTCATGGTCATCATTAGATTTGTAATATCAGATTTTTATAGAATTCAAATTCCACCATCTGATTACTAATGCAGCGACAATACCACTCTGCCATCGCCTCCCTCCACCCCCCCTCCCCCCTTACTGAGTATTTCCAGCATACTTTGTTTTTATTTTTTATTCCAATTATTCTACTCTTGTTATTGTTTTAGACTTTATTTAGCTCTACTATCATTTTTTTAATCTACTTTTTTCCTCTGAGTATCTCGAAGATCCAGGTCTGTGTTTTCTGGGCTAACTGTTATACTGGGTTTCTTAGAATTAAATTAACAAATCTCCTGTTCTTTAAATGATAACAGCTCTTTGCTTCTATAATGCAGTGTGAAAACAGAGTCTATGGTTGCCAGGAGACATTTCCACTTGAACAATACTCAAACCATAAAGCTGCTTGTGAATTTAGGATAGTGAGATGCAAGTATGAAGCCTGTACCACTGAAGTCTTTCAGAAGAATCTTGCTGCTCATGAACAAGTTTGTGAGCACTGGAGCCAGCCGTGCAGAATGGGATGTGGAGTCCAACTCACCCAGAATCAACTGGAGGAGCACAACTGTTATAGGGACGTGAAGAGAAAATACAAGGAAAAGATAACTGTTCTCAAAAGCCGCTTAAGTAGGATGCACCGTCGCCTGAAGCTAGTTGAAGGAATTGTTCAGAATTTGACCTCGGATGATCACTGCCAGTTTTTGGAGCCTATTGTCTATGAAGATGGTGAGTAATCGTGGCTCCACACACAATTAATTAATCTTTTGTGGGTAAAGTTGCAGAGTAGCAGCAACAACCATGCCACGGGTATGAAATTGAAATCTGAACAACTGTGGAGAGATTTGTCACAGAATCTTACTGAAAGAGGTGAGATGCCAGCATTGTTCGCAAAGCAGTGGTCCAGTTTTTAACACACTCTAATGGTACACTTGATCTAGTGGCAACATGTTTGCATAGGTTCTAATACTAAGAATGGAAAATTTAACCCGAGAGGAACAGTGTAGTGTGAAGATTTCCTCCTTTTTCTGCTCCACCCCCGCCCCATCTAAAATCCTGAAGCTGCTGCAGAGTTAGTAAGTTAGAATGACCTTTCAATGCATTTTTATGATATGGCAGATGATATTTGCCAGGCTAACCAAATCCCAAAGGGAAACTTGGCCATGCTATCACAACGATTTTGTATTTCATAATTTATATTTATTACGAGAAGGTTTGTGCACTGAAGTCAGAAGTAACAAGTCCACTACCACCCTTCGAGATTTTAAAGATTAAATGAAAACATTTATTAACAAAAGAAAGGAAAACTTAATCACACAAGACTATGGTTACACAGTTACATTTAGTTTTAGAATAGTTCTCACAAGATTTCTACTTATTTCGACTCCCAACTACACACCCTTTTCAGACAGCAGTCCAAATAGTTTCTTAATCTATAAAACATCCAGCAATACTCCCACAAGCAGCCACTGTTGTAAGGGAGCTTCTTTCTCTCCCTCACTCGACAATGGAACTCCAAAGGCTTTTAACAAAACCTTGGTTACAGGAACAGCAAACTTTCCCCAAAGTGAGAGGCTTTTTTCCACAGGTCTATTTCTCACATTGCACCTTTTAAGATCTCCTCATATGGCCACCACCCACACAGCTTTCTATCTTTCTTTAAATATATTTCCTCCCTTTTGATTTGTAAATCTTTATTTCAACCTTTCTTTGGAAGTTACTTTTCCCAGAATATAACAATCTTCCATGTTGTCATTATGGCCAGCACTTCTGGGGAAGAATAAACTTAATAACTTTGCCTTATTTATCTTGCCAGTTGTAAACATCTTTGAAAATCAAACAACCTGTCAACTTATCTGAAAATGCAAATTCCATTCACACTGTATCTGCTGAGACTTCATCCTAGCTTACCCATCTTCAATTCAAATGCTTGTTCTACATCTAATCCCTTTTGTTGATTCAAACCTTGCAGTCTGACTGTCTGCAGTTTAATTAAACCAGACACACACACACACACACACACACACACACACAAATATATACATGCAATCCCCATAAACCTACTTCAATATCCCACAGTAATAGGGGAAAATAAATATTTCCTTTACAGCATAAAGGCACAAAAGGGTTGAATGGCCAGAGTTCTAGCTGGGCTGATGCTATGTAAACTAATGAAAATCCAGTGAATAAAATTGCAGAAATCCTCCTTTCCTTTCTCAGACTGCACGGGGGTACGGTGAATGTTGTGAAATTGAATTCAATAAACCCAATAACCTATGAGCTGGGACCATGAACTCTGCCTTTTCATTAATAACCCAGTAATATCCTTCAGGAAAGTGAACCTGCCCTTACCTAGTCTGGCCTAATGTGACCAACCTAGACTTTACTCTTATTGCCCCTGAAATGTACTGGCAAACCACTTGGCTGTACAACAATTACTTGGGAAAGTAACAATGGGCAAGTCAATGTCTGCCACATTTTTTTTTCTTCATTCACGGGATGTGGACTTCGCTGGCAGGGCCAGCATTTATTGCCCATCCCTAGTTGTCCTTGAGAAGGTGGTGAGCTGCCTTCTTGAACCGCTGCAGTCCATGTGGTATAGGTACACCCACAGTGCTGTAAGGGAGGGAGTTCCAGGATTTTGATCCAGTGACAGTGAAAGAACAGTGATATATTTCCAAGTCAATATGGTGAGTGACTTGGAGGGGAACTTTCAGCTAGTGGTGTTCCCATCTAACTGCTGCCCTTGTCCTTCTAGGTGGTAGTGGTTGTGGGTTTGGAAGGTGCTGTCTAAGGAGCTTTGGTGAATTCCTGCAGTGCATCTTGTAGGTGGTACACACTGCTGCTACTGTGCGTCGGTGGTGGAGGGAGTGAATGTTTGTGGACATGGTGCCAATCAAGCGGGCTGCTTTGTCCTGGATGGTGTCAAGCTTCTTCAGTGTTGTGGGAGCTGTACTCATCCAGTCAAGTGGGGAGCATTCCATCACACTCCTGACTTGTGCCTTGTAGATGATGGACAGGCTTTGGGGAGTCAGGAGGCAACTTACTCGTCGCATGATTCCTAGCCTCTGACCTGCTCTTGTAGCCACAGTATTTATATGGCTAGTCCAGTTCAGTTTCTGGTCAATTTTAACCCCCAGGTTGTTGATAGTGAAGGATTCAGTGATGGTAATGCCATTGAACATCCTGAAAACAAAGTTTTTTTTTAAAAAAGAAAACACATTTTGCATAGAAGGTAGCAATCTAGGAGTGCCTGCACCTCAAACAGACTAAGCCAGAAACTTGGGTAGAGGCTTTAAGATAAAAATTGGCACCCATGATTCAAGTGTATGTGGTGGTTCTTAACTGGGTTTCAGAACTGCAATTGAGCTTGTTTGAGTGGTGATAGTTTCTTCAGGCCACTATTAGCTTCAGATGACCCAAGTCATGTGAGAGTACTCTCATTTGTTCTGAACTACCACTGACCTTTGTACAGTCCTATTCAATGCTCTCAACAGGCAGTACAGGCCACCATCTTTTGAGATGATGGTACAATAGGAAAGTATGACTGATGTATTTGTCTCTTCTAGAAAGTGAAGACATGGCTGCTGAAGCCCAGGAAGAAGACAACAGCAACATTTTGGATGCTGAATACAGTGAAAATGAAAGCCAGTATTCCTGGAACTCAGGTGACTTAGAAAATGGAGATGGGCAACCAGCAGATGAAGGTAAGTTGGGGATGAGGGGGTGGTGTGCAGAGAAAATTCTATTGAATTTGTAGATCATTTGGTCATGAAAGTATAATTTTGTTAATGGCATGATTTAATCAGTATGGTCAGGGTCAGGTTAGAGTTAACATTATATTGAGTATAATATACAAAAATGCATTGCAAGGAACAATCATGCGATAACCAGAAAGGTTCTCATCAACAAATGGGTTTCAGGGTTATTAGAAATGCACTAAGGCATATTGTGATTTAGGTGGGCTTGATGGACCAAAGATCCCCTTCTGTTGGATCTGTTACTATGTATGTTATATGTGACTAAGGCCCACCAATCTTTAATGTTTCTAGTTGCTCAAATATGTTTCACTGACAGCAATGTTGCCCAGTACAGTTGGACATCAGATAGAGGCTTTGAATGGATTGGGTGGTTACCAAATATGTTTCAGATGCCATTATAACCCTTTGTTAAACATGGAAAAGCAGTTGTGTATTCGAATGCCAATTCAGGTCAGTGATATTTTAAAACAAAATTGTGCTTCAAAGTGCGTGATGTCCAAGCTTCATTCATTACCCCTTTGCTCTTGCTACTGGATTTGTAAAGTTACCTCATGAGTGATTCTTCAGTGCCTGCCCCTGAACTGTTCTGAATTCCAGGAGACTTTCTAGATTCTATCAAATTCCAGTGTAATGTCCAACTTTAGCTCTGTTTTGCAATTTGTGTGCTGGGGTACAGCAATGAGTACCCAGTAATTGCCAGTGATCTACTTTTTTTACTTTCAAAATACATGGCAGGAGCTATTGATTACCATGTGATCTCTGCTCCATGTGTTCCTGCTAATTTAAAGGATCCTGATATTGGGAAACCAAGTTTATGTAAAATGACACTGTGGGATTCAGAAGATTAATTTAAGAACATGAAAAACTAGGAGCAGGAGTAGACCATATGGCCCGCTGAAGCCTGCTCTGCCATTCAATATGATCATCTGCCTCAACACCACTTTCCTGCCCGATCTCAATGTCCCTTGATTCCCTGAAACAATGAAAAATTGTCTATCTCGGCCCTGAATATACTCTCAATTGAGCATCCACAGTCCTCTGGTAGAGAATTCCAAAGGTTCACAACCCTCTGAGTGAACAAATTTCACAGAAGCACAGAATGGTTACAGCACAGAAGGAGGCTATTCGGCCTGTTGTCTGCACCAGTTCTCTGAAGGAGCAATTTGTCTAGTGCCATTCCCCTGCCTATTCCCTGTAGCCCTGCACATTCTTCCTTTCCACAAAAGTTAATTACTTTTAAATGCCTCAATTGAGCCTGCCTCCACCATACTTAAGCAGTGCATTCCAGAGCCTAACCATTCGCTGTGTCAAAGTTTCTCCATGTGTCCATTGTTTCTTTTAGCAATTACCTTACATCTGTTCCCTCTGATTCTCAGTCCTTCCACCAATTGGCACAGTTTCTCCCTATCTGCTCTGTCTAAACCAGTCATGATTTTGAATACCTCTCCCAAATCTCCTCTTGACCTTCTCTTCTCCAAGGAAGACCGTCCCAACTTCTCCAATCTCTCCACATAACTGAGGTTCCTTATTCCTGGAACCATTCTCGTTAATCTTTTCTACACTCTGTAATGCCTTCACATCTTTCCTAAAGTGCGATGCCCAGAATTGGATGTAATACTCCAGCTGAAGCTGAACCAGTATTCTACACAAGTTTAATATAATGTCCTTGTCCTTACACTGAATCTTCTCATGTCAGACCTAAATGATCAGCTCATTTTCCTGAGGCTGTGTCCCCATGTTTTAAATTCCCCAGCCAGGGGAAACAACTTCTGTCTACCCTGTCAAGTCCCTTCAGAATCTTGTATGTTTTGATGATATCACCTCTAATTCTTCTAAACTCAGGAAAATACAGGTTCACTTTACTGAACTTCTCATCGTAGGACAACTCTCTCATGTCTTGTGAATCTTCACTGTACTATCTCCAGGGCAAAGTATATCCTTACATACAGAGACCAAAACTGTGCACAGTACTCCAGGTGTGGTCTCACCAGAGTCCTATACAATTCTGTGTATTTGTCCTTGGGATGTGAGCATCACTGGCAAGACCAGCATTTATTGCCCATTCCTAATTGCCCTTGAAGGTGGGATGAACCATCTTCTTGAACCGCTTGTAGGTACACCCACAATGCTGTTAGGGAGTTCTAGGATTTTGACCCAGTGACAGTGAAGGAATGGCGATTTATTTCCAAGGTGGTGAGTAACTTGGAGGGGAACTTGCAGGTGGTGGTAGGGTTCCCATGCATCTGCTGCCCTTGTACTTCTAGGTGGTGGAAGCCATGGGTTTAGAAGGTCCTGTCGAGGGATCCTGGACATGTTTCTCAGGGTATCTGGTAGATGGTATACACTGCTGCTAATGTGTGTCAGTGGTGGAGGGAGTGACTGTTTAAGGTGGTAGATGGTGTGTCCTGGATGGTGCTGTGCTTCTTGAATGTTGTTGGAGCTGCACTCATCCAGGCAAGTGGAAAGTATTACATTGCACTTCTGGCTTGTGCCTTGTAGCTGGCTTGGGGAGTTGGGGTGAGTTACTCACTACAGAATTCCTGAATTCTGATCTGTTCTTGTGGTTTTCTTCAGTTCTCTGACTGAAGGCAGGCCCAACCCACAGCGCTACAACCTCCACCAGGGTGCAAACCCTGTGCTGTTGGCACCCATCTGATCCACACCAGCTGTCCAGCCTGCTGAGTCAACTGCACCGCCCCCCCCCCCCCCCCCCAAGGCCTCAAGGAGTCCAAGTTGCTGTGGCAACATGCACTTTTATAAGAATGTTGTAGTCTGGAGCTATGAATAGTGATGGAGAGACTCCAATTTTATTTCCAACACCTGGCTGACCAGGAATCTCTCCTGCTCTTACTTCCTGCCATTGGTGTGTGTTGGAAGGATGTACAGGTTTTTACTCAACCTGTTTGGTCATATTGTGAACACATGTTCGTTGGCCATCAAGTCCTGGAGTGTTGAAACTGGAGCTTCTGGCTCAGAGGCAAGGCCACTACCCACTGCACCACAGAACCACTTTCTGTTCTTGTGGCCACAGTATTTATGCCTCTGGTCCAGTTCAGTTTCTTGTCAATGGTAACCTCCAGGATTTTGATAGTGAAGGATTCAGCAATGGTCATGCCATTGAATGCCAAAGGGGAGCTGGTTAGATTCTCTCTTGTTGGAGTTGATCATTGCCTGGAACTTGTGTGGCATAAATATTACTTGCCATTTATCAGCCCCAACCTGAATGTTGTCCAGGTCATGATGTGGTACGTGCCTACATGCAGCATTATCTGGTGCGATGGTACTGAACACTCAATCATCAGCGACCATCCCCACTTCTGACTTATAATGAAAGGAAGATCATTGTTGAAGCAGCTGAAGATGATTGGGCTCGGGCAGTGCTGACAACTCCAGTGATGTCCTGGAACTGGGATGATTGCTTACTGACAACGACGACCATTTTCCTTTGTGCTAGGTATGATTCCAACCAGCGAAGAGTTTTTCCCCTGATTTCCATTGATTTTAAATTTTGCTCAGGCTCCTTGATGTCACTCTGTCAAGCTGTCTTGAAATCAAGGGCAGTGACTCTCAGCTGTTTAGTTCCTGTTTGGGCCAAGGCTGTAATGAGGTCTGGAGCTAAGTTACCCTGGCAAAACCCAAACTGAGCAGGTTATTGATGTGTAAGTGCTGCTTGATGGCACTGTCAGCAACACTTTCCATCACTTTGATTTGAGAGTAGACTGATGGGGTAGTAATTGGCCTGATTGGATTTGCCCTGCTTTTTGTGGACAGGATATTCCTGGCATTTTCCAGTGTTGTAGTTGTACTGGAACAGCTTGGCTAAAGGTGCTGCAACTGGAACAAGACCTCCTTGTTCTTGTACTCCAGTGCCCTTGGAATAAAGGCCTAGTTGCCTTCCTAATTGCTTGTGGTACCTGCAGGTTAACTTTTTCTGTTCCTTGAATGTGTACACCCAACTTTTTCTGAACATCAACATTTAAGAAAAATTCTGTTTCTTGCCGCTTGTTGCCCACACACTTGACCTGTCTATATCTCTTTGCAGCCTCTTTGTGTCGTCTTCGCAACTTGTATTCCCATCTAACTTTATATTGTCAGCCAATGTGTATACATTACTCTGTCTCTTCGTCTATATAGATTGTTGAGGCCCCAACATTGATTGTGACAACCCAGGTAGTTACAGCCTATCAATTTGAAACTCCCTGTTTATTGCTAATCTCTGCTTCCTGTCCATTAATCCTCCATCCAGGTGAGTATGTCGCCCCAACACACGAGATCTTATCTTCTGTATTAACCTTTTTGTCTGGCACCTTATCAGTACCTTTTGGAAATCCAAGTGTACCATATCAACTGGCTCCCATTTATTTACTGTACAAGTTACATCCTCAAAAACTTTAATAAATTTGACAAACACAATTCCCCTTCTGTAAAACCACATTGAATCTATCTGATCATGCTTGATTTTCTTAAGACTCCCTTTAGATTCCATTATCTTCCTGATGACTGCTGTGAGGCTAACTGGACTGTTAATTTTGTGATCCCCCTCTCCCTCCTTGAACAGAGGGCATTCCATTTGCTAAATTCCAATCAGCTGGGACTGTTCTGGAATCTGGGGAATTTTGGAAAATCATAACCAGTGCATCTGCTATCTCTGCAGCTACCTCTCAAAACCTTGGATGTAGACCATCAGATACTGAGGATTTGTTGGCTTTTAGTCTTTTAAGTTTCTCTCTCTCTTTTTCTCTGCTGGTATTAATTTCTCTGCTGGTATTAATTACCTCAAGTTCCTCACTTACCCTCTATTTCTGGAATGTAATTTGTGTCTGCTATTATGAAGTCAGACAACATACTACTTGTTCAATGTCTCTGCCATTTCCTCATTCCCCATGATAATTTCTCCCATCTCTGCCTGTAAGGGGCCAATGTTTACTTTAGCTACTCCTTTTTTTATATGGTTGTAGAGCTTTTGCAATCCATTTTTATATTTGTGGCTATTTTATTCTATTTTTCCCTTTTATCAACATTTTGATTGTCCTTTGGTTTCTTAAACTCTCCCAATCCTCCTGTTCTTTGCAACATTATAAGCCTCTTTTAATCTAATACTACCTTTAACTTCCCCAGTAAGCCATGCTTGATCTTTCTCGCTGAGTTTTTTAATGGAAGGTATTTTTGTTGAACATTTTGAATTGTTTCTTTAAGTAAAAAGTAGAAACATTTATTACCATACCTTTTGATTCTATTTACCCAATCAAACTTAGCCAGCTCTCCCCTTATCCCTATGTAATTGGCTTGTTTGAGATTCTTGTTTTTCTAATAATTCTCAAACTTAATTGTATTATGATTACTTTCTCCAACCCCCAAAAGGACCTTTTACTATGAGATTACCAATTATGCAATACTAGATCTAAAATAGCTTTGTCCTGAGTTCTAGGTAGCTGTCACAAAAGCATTCTACACAATCTTCCAGACCACCATTTGCCAAGTTGATTTGTCCAGTCTATATGAAAATTGAAGTCCTCTGCAATTATTTCATTGCCTTTTGTTCAAAGCTCCAATTATTTTTTAATGGTCTATCCAATGGTACAACTACTGTTAGGGGGCCTATACACTACTCCCAGGAGTGTTTTCTTCCCTCATTCCTAATCTCCACACAGTAATTCTACTTCCTGATTTTCTAAGCCAAAATCCTTTCTGATCTATTCTTTTATCATCCGTTACTATAAAGGCTGCTACTCCATTTCCATTCTGGCCATCTTTTCAAAATGTCATGTACCCTGGAACAAGGTTTTGATTGTAAATTACCCCACCTTTTTAACAGATGTAGGGATTGATATTTCATGAAAAGTGTGAGCATTCATAAATAAAAGGGAGATGATGCATTTTGTTAATTGTAAACTGAAAGTATTAGCTTGTGGAGAAACAACCTTTTTAAACTGCTTTGAAGCAGAGTTTGAAGGACTGCATTCTGAAATGGCGACCTTATGAAAAGTTAAGTACACAGTCTGAGCTTCAAATGTATAAAGCACAAAATCTGTTTCCGTTTGAAAATGCTGTTGAAAGTTAGCACATTTTCTTTCACACCATTTTTACAATTTTTGTGTGTAGTAAACCTGCTCTGCTTTTGAGATGACTTTCAGGTGGCACACTACCTCTTGTGGAAACTTGTCCATGGTTTTGTTTTTCTCTCCCCTATGGGGAAGGACTTGGCACAGTACTGGATGTCATTTCTGATTAGGCAGATTTTGTAACTCTGCGTTATTGATATTAATCCAGTCTGTTCTTAACTGTATTTTTTTGTTTGAATTATCTGTATCAGCAGATTGTTTATTGAAAACATTTTAAGAAAAATTGCACCAAAACACTAAAAAATGACAATGTTAAAGGAACTGTTGAAATGCACATGATCAAACCTTGTGCACTGTACAATGCAAAGATTTCTCCCCCACTTTATTTCATTTCTCCAGATGCTGCTCCACATACTTGTTGTTTTTGGGTTTTCCTCAATTGAATTTCTGGCTAGCCATGCCCTCAAACTCCTGAATGATACCATGCACTCTAGTAAGGGAGGCTATCACCTTAGACACATATTTGATAATTAATTAATTCAAATTCTTATCAATATCACCAGTCTGGAATCATTTATTTTGGCAATTCTAATTCAGCAAATGGAAGGTGCAATTTCAACAAATAATTTGAAGTAAGCAACTGTTTTTGTTTGAGATTATAAAACCATAAGTTTACATATACGATTAGTGCTTAAATCTATCAGGTTAATCTTCCGAAGTAGAACTTCAACCTATTAAACTTATACCTTGCTCAGGTGAACTAGAAGATATTGAGGATGAAGAGGAGGTGGATGAAACAATACCTGAGCAGACAACTGAAGACACCCTTTCAGTCAGTTCCAGGTCCAGCACTGAACAAGAAGTCGATCGCACTGGTTCCCAGATCCATTTATATTTTGAAACTGATGATAATGGTAGCATTGCTTCAGAGAATGCTAGTTCCTTGTCTGATCAAGATGCTTCCAACAGAAAAAGGGTCAGGCCTTGTATGCTGCAATGTTCCTTCAGGTAGTTTACTTTTTTTTTCAACAGATTTCCAAGCCTTTTTAAAAAAATTCTTTTGTGTTTTAGTGGGAATTCTGCAATGGTAATGGCATTGAATGTCAAGGGGAGATGATTAGTTCTCTCTTGTTGGAGATGGTCATTGCCTGGCACGTATGTAGTGCAAATGTTAGTTGTCACTTATCCCAAGCCCAAATATTGTTCAGGTCTTTTTGCATATGGACAGGGACTGCATCAGTATCTGAGGAATCGTGAATGGTGCTGAACATTGTGCAGTCATCAGCGAATGTTCCCACTTCTGATCATATGATGCAGTGAAGGTCATTGATGAAGCAGCTGAAGATGGTTGGGCCTAGGACACCACCCTAAGGAACTCCTGCAATGATGTCCTTGGATGGAGAAGATTGGTCTCTGACAAACACGACCACCATCTTTTGTGCTAGATATGACTACAACAATTAGAATTTTCCCCCTGATTTCCATTGACTTCAATTTTGCCAGGGCTCCTTGATGTCAAGGGCAGTTCTTGCCTCACCTCAGAATAAGAAATGAGTTGGTCACTAAAAATGTCTGCTTGGCACTTGAGTCACAATTTGGTAGAAAAGCTTAATGTTGCATGAACATCTCCGTGCAGGAGCACAGTAATGCTATCTTAGCAGATCTGCCAACTGTCACTCATAATATAAAAGCAAAATACTGCAGATACTGGAAATCTGAAATAAAAACAGAAAATGCTGGAACAACTCAGGTCTGAAAGCATATGTGGAGAGAGAAACAGCTGTTTTGAGTCCATGATTCTTCAGAGTGTAGAAGAGGTTTCATTATTAAAAATGTGTATAGTACTATGGGGTGTGTTGCTACTTGTTCACAAGTCCTGTGTTGAAAGGATAACCTACCAGACCCTGAAATATGTGCAGAATGGCTAACCTGCAGTGTTTCTTGTAATCCTTACTGATCCCTAACTAATTTATGCCCATTGTAATCCATCATTAAAGTGATGGAACATTTGACTACCAGTAGGAGTTTGAAGAGGATTAAATTAGACCCTTGTGCTCAGGTTGCTCAGTGTTTGTGGAAAGTACTTAACGCAAGCAATTTGTGTCATACTTGGATACTCATTTACCATTGTAAATTAGTGCTGCTGTTTAAAGGGGAAACACTACTTAAAATTTTCAGGGAGAGGGAGGTTGTCCCTACCTAATCAGATTGAAGGTGGAGTATGTATAATGGGGGATGATGTTTGTAGGATTCCACCAAGGAAAAAATGGATGTTTCCGACTGAACAGCCTGTAAAAGATCAGGCATTCTACTGACCTTCTCCAGTCTGCATATTTTTTTAACCCATATTTTAAATATGGCATCTTTTAAAGAATAAATTTGCATCTGTGTAATTTTTAAATATACTTTATCCTTTATTAATTACATTTAGAGATTTCATTGAATGGGATTGCTTTTGCCTGAAAGAAGCAAGCCAAGCTATTTTTTTTTAAAAGAGCAAAAAAATCCATTTGTGTTTCTCTTACGTTTCAGGTGCCGAAAGTCCGTTTGGAAGCGTAGCAACCTCAGTTTAAGGATGTTTTCCAGAAGACAGCATAGCCAGCCACGTTGATAATATTGTGCTCCCTTTAGTTGGATGATCAAAGATGAAAAGCTTGCACTTGTTGATATGTGCTTTAAATGAGTTCATTTTTTCTTATTTCCATAATTCATGCTGAGTTACATTTGAGAAGCTTTTCAATAATTGTCAAAAGCCAGAGTAATTGTAAATTTGTTTTCCATGTTCTTGAGTTTTTGGAAGTTGATGGCTGCATCTAGAACTGCCATTAACTATATTGCCTTGCCAGTGAAGGACTAGGTAGCACTTTTAAATTGGTGCAAGCCAGGTATAGAATAAAGCTGCTCCTGCCCTGACAAGTCTGAACTCCATCTAAACTCAATCTTTTGTTGTGCCAGCTCAATATTTCCACCAGCCACCTTTATGGCATGTTAACGAGACTGACAATCGTAAGCAATTTTTCAATAGGCCTGTGCTCAATAGGAACTGGCTTGAGGCTGATCAATCCCAGTTCTCAGTTGGCTGCAAAATGAGGTTTGGACAATCTATCCAGATCCTAGTGCAAGTCCACACTGCAAAATTGCCCATTTGTTGAACTTGCTGAGACGACTAACATCAATAGTCTTCAAAATGGAATAAGCAAGAACAACAGGCTGCCTTGAAGATGGAGTACAGACATCTCAGCAATTGGTGTCCAGAATGGATATATGTTTCTCTCAATCCTTGATTTCTTTCCTTCCATTCAGCCACCATCAAGTAAATGTATGTCTGTATCAATCTTGCCATGAGACATTTATCAAAATTAAACTGGCCAATAAAGGTTGTGACTCATTTGTACGTTTAGCCCAAAGGGTTATACAGTTGTTATATCACACCAAGTACTGTTTTGTGCTCTTAGTTAACATGCTAAATATTATGAACGCAAAGGAAAAACTTAAGTGCTTCCAGCATTTACTATACATCTTTTAAAGAAATGCATTGGTTAATCTATGACCGATTTTCCATGCATCAATTTTTTATCTCGAGTTAAAGTCAGATTTATGGATGTTGTGACAAACAGACCGTTTTTCCACTGCATGTCGATCAGTCAGCATTGAACATTCAGATGTGAATTCAGATTTGGCAGTTTTATACAGCAGTAGACAACCCTAATTATCTGAACTTTAGTACCTTAATGTCTTTTGCTCTTCTGTAAAGTTTAGTATAGTATTAAGAGCACAAATCACTAACTTAGACGCAAGCTGTTAGAAAGATTGTGAAAACACCACTCCAATTCCACTCTATCAATCTCTATTTTAAGCATGGGACCAAATACTTATGACAAGGAAACATGGTGGGGGAGTGGGGGGGGAGGGAAAGGCAATGAAGCAGAAATTAATTTCCTCTTTCCAGAGTGCTTTTACTATCTGGGGTTTAATAATCTATCTTGCTTCAAATTTTTGCCTTGCATTGCAATATTTTCTATTCTGTAACTCAGTTAAAAGCTAAAAAGGGCAATGGAACTTTTTGGTGGGTACAAAGTTTGAAAATTTCTTAACATTTTTTAATAATGGGAGGAAAATAAAGGTTATCCTAGTGTAGTTGCAAAGATGCTCTTTTGGTCATAGTTACTGAATCTTGTGCTATCTGCCTGGTTCTGCTAACATGATTACAGAACTTTTGCTTTTTAATTTGCAGCATCTGGTTGTATTTGAATTTTCTATCTTGTAAGCTGAAAATTTTTGAAATAAAGTGTTGGCATTGAAGATTTTTTCCATAGATGTTAAGTATTTCTCAAGTAGAGCATCCTTAATGAAACATGATTCTATCACTATCACTGAAGAAAAATAAGCATCAATTGACTTTAAATGTACATCCCTGCACTAAGCTAATATAAATTCATGGTTTGTAGCCCAACATATTGGTGACGTTAAAAGCAAAAAACTGTGGATGCTGAAAATCCAAAACAAAAACACCTGGAAAAACTCAGCAGGTCTGGCAGCATCTGTGGAGAGGAGCACAGTTAACGTTTCAAGTCCGCATGACTCTTCAACAGAACTAAGGAAAAATAGAAATATAAACTGGTTTAAGGGGTGGGGGGGGTGTTCTTGACTCTTCTTGTCCCACCGCCCGCCCCCTTAAACCAGCTTATATTTCACCCCTTTTCTATTTATCCTTAGTTCTGTTGAAGAGTCATGCGGACTTGAAATGTTAACTGTGCTCCTCTCCACAGATGCTGCCAGACCTGAGTTTTTCCAGGTATTTTTGTTTTTATATTGGTGACGTTGTTCTGTTCCCACTTGTTTGTAAACATTCACTTCACTTACTCATTAGCTACTACCTGTCCTATAAATATACACTAACACTTCCAACTTGTAATTGGAATTTTTTTTCACTTCATGGATATGAATGTCGCTGGCAAGACCAGCATTTGTCATCCATTCCTATTTGCCCTTGAAGGTTTTGGTGAGCCAACTTAAACCACTGCAGATGCAGGTACACTTACATGGCTGTTAGGGAGTTCCAAGGTTTTGACCCAGTAACAGTGGAGGAACGGTAATATAGTTTCAAGTCAGGATGATGTGTGGCTTAAGAGGAACTTGCAGGTGGTAATCCCATGCATCTGCTGCCCTTGTCCTTCTAGGTGGGAGGTCATAAGATCTGGAAGGTGCTTTTAAGGTTTGGTGAGTTGTTACAGTGCATCTTGTAGATGGTACACACTGCTACTGTGTTGAAGGGAGTGAATGTTCTTAAGGTGGAAGGGGTGCTGATCAAGCTTAGTCTTGGATGATGTTGAGCTTCTTGAGTGGCATTGGAGCTGCACTCATCCAGGCAAGTGGAAAGTATTCCATCACACTCCTAACTTGTGCCTTGGATGGCAGACAGGCTTTAGGGAGTCAGGAGGTGAGTCTGCAGAATTCTCAGCCTCTGATCTGGTCTTGTAGCCACAGTATATTGATTTAAATTTTGCTAGAACTCCTTGATGCCAAAGGCAATCACACTCGTGTCTTAATTCTCAATTTGAAGGACTGCATTCATGCAGGAAGTATTTAACAAACTTTCCTCCCACCAAGGTTCAGATGTGGCAAGAAAGATTTTACAATTTGTGCTTTGAATGGAGCTGTTGACTCATTTACAATTCACTCTAAGATTTCTAAACCTTGAAGTCATTTGTTTGTTAAACATAAATGCAATACTCAAACAGCGAGTGGTTAAAAGGGTAATTAAGATTACAAATCAATGCACCATTCCTACATTGCATGAACTGAAGTATATAAACATTATATGGTTAAATGAACCATGTAAGGAGTAGGGTTACATCAGTGCTTTTCCATCTTGTGTTTTACAGCATTGAATTTAATCAAACTTGAGTTGCTTTGATTGCTTTATTTTACATTGGCAGCATTGTATAAATACATGTAGCTTAACAAAGTAAATACAAACAACTTAGTATAGCCAAAAGCAAACTTCAGATGCTCAACTTGAAATCAAAACAGCGAAGGAAATCTGAATTTTGTAGGGGAGTGGTGAGAGTCAAAATTTCAGTTCTGTAACATCGCTTGGCATCGCTTTTTCTACTGCCAACTGATTGGCATTTCCAGCCCTTGTTTTTGTTTGGAAACAACTCTATTTCTCTTTAGAGATCCTAACGTTGAGTCCAATATGACTCAACCTTGTATTTCAGATTTCCAGTACCCGTAGTATTTTGCTTTTTATTCCAGCCTCTTATTTTGATTTCAAGCATAGTACATCTTTACAAAACATGAACAGACTTTCTGGGAATGAAGGTGGATTTGGGTTTTTTTGCAATATCGAGATGACAGCAGTTTGAAGGAAGGACAGGGAGATGAAACCTCTGGAAATTACACTCTACAAAGGGGAGCTATGCAATAAAATTTATACCAGAAGGGTATATAGTGTGATTATGGTGGCTAGTATTTTAGCAGTTAGATTTCGATATTGGGATATTTATAAAGTTTTTTTAAATTTCACAGGATTAGTGCATAGAATTTAGGTTTTTATTTATTACATTGCACTTCTTCCTCCAATACAGTAGATGGCAATAATACACCAAAGTGTGAATTTGCCTGAAACCATTAGAAGAAAGAAATCTCTGGAATAGTGGTGTGGGAGTGGCCTGGTTCAGCTAGGCTACATCAACTGTCAATTCAGGGGTGCAGAGTGCATCGCTCATCTCCTTAACTGCCCCACCCCAAAAAAACACTTGCAGATCAATTCTTCGGTTGGTACTGGACCCATGACCCCACGCCCTTGGAGACAAGTTGCTGCGTTGGAGCCGTTATCACTCAATGGGGCTTTTTGGGCTGGAGTACCTTTGCATGAGGGTGGCTTCCTTGGCCTGGAGCTATCCAGAAACAGAATAGGAGGTTTAAGGAAAGCTGAGTGTCTGCTAATGGATTATGAATACCTGGGATCAGGAGAACTTCCCAAAACACCACATTTGCCTCCTTTCCATTCCCTTCAATGGGTCATCGGCGGAACGTGGTACAGGAGAAAGAGGTGGGGGGAGGGGGGGGCGAAGAGACGGGTACGTTACAATTTTAGTCATACCCATTGGATGTACCTGTGTTGGAGAGGGAGCATGAAGACCTAATAAGTTCTCTATCTTCTGCCCCTATTTTGGTTATGCCATTGCACTATAGTGACACAGGTTGTTATATTGCTGATGTAATTTTTTTCTTTTAGTTGCACACAAGCAATTGTACTTGCTGTGAATTTCCACCAGGACAAATGTTCTGCCTTCAGACACTAGCTTTGGTTTGGATGAAGGCTTATGGCCCCATTTGGTGCCATACTTCCAATTCTTAAGACCATACATCACCTGTAACCAAGAATGAAAATTAAATCACAATACAAGATACAGAAACTAAAATGTTGCTTTCATGCACAAGCAAACATGCACAGCTACAAGTAAAGCGATGCATTCAAAAGAGGTTGTTGCAATAAACAGTTTATTGGCACACGGGTTTTATTGACCACAAGCAATACTTAGGTGGGCAATAAGCTTTAGTGCACCATTTAATGTAGGCACACTTATCTTGCCCACAGTAACTAATAATACTGTGGGTAATTTTCAGAGGGTGCCACAGGTAACAGCTGCACGTGTTAACAGAGCACGTGGTCCCAAGTGCTGAACCAGGTCATTAGTGCTAGTTATAGTAACAACAAATTCGAATATAAATCAATACCGGGCTCCGGTAGTTATCTGACAGTAATAGCATTCATTTTAGACATTGCAAACATACCCATGGTAAACACAAAAATAGTTACGTTGGTGCTATTAAGACCAGATCTCAACTCTTGCAGGTTGTATTTCTTCCCCAATATAAACAAGGTTAACATTTAAAAGACTCTAACCAGGATAAAGTTAACACTGTCAAATTTTAATACGAAGAAAGACAAAATATTGTGGAATTAAAACATTTCTGAAAATTACTGGAGTTTTTCTTTGAATTATAAACCGCTTTAAGGGCTTAAAATTAAAAACTTAACAATGAAATCCCCACATTTTATTTTTCAAAAATACACTTTATTCGTAACCAACAATTAACACCACATACCACATTGCACCATCTTCACTGTCGCTGGAACTGCAGCAACAGTCATTTATAGAGCGGTGAAACGTTCACCCCGAATCTGAATAACACAGATAACAAGCTGCTTCTTAAATGTGTGGGTAGTGAACTATGCTCGGTTTGGGGTCTCCACGCCTATCGAAAACCCCTGAATCTGAATAATACAGCTAGTGAGCCGCTTCTTTGATGTGTGGGTAATGACGTATACTCGGTCAGGGATCCCAAATCCGGTCGGAAATCCACCCTCCCCCCACTCCGGCGAGATCTGGTTCCAGATCTCGCGAGACTCCGGAGGCTTTAAGAAGGCTGCGCGCCGGCCTTCGGCCTTCTGACTGAAAATTATCACGTAAGTGCGTTTGTCTCGGAGCGTTGGCAATCGGTGTAAAATCACAGCCATCCGCCTCGCAGCGGCTCAGGCGAGGGCTGATAAACACCAAGCTGCCCTTAATAAAGTGTTTCGTATGGATATTTCGCGCATTGAACGTGAAAGGAATGGATTATAAAGGAGTTTCGTGCGGGTGGGAGGGGGTCCAGGTTTCCCCGGAACTCGCGAGCCGGCCGCGTTTACTCGGGTAGAGCCCTCTTACTCTGAAATGAATCATCCGGATAGGATTTACCTTAAAACGAACCTAATCCGAGTGAGATGAGATGTGGGGCCTGTCGATGATGCCCGGAAACCCACATGGATCTGGGTTCCGGCTGGGCCCTCGGGCTAGCGCCCACTGGGGCTGGTACTGGAGGGGCTGCTGCAGCCTGTAGGATAATCACTCATGAAGCTGCAAACCTTTCTCTGTATGTGCGTAAAAAGGTACTAATTCAACCAGGGTCATGAATCCTAAATTACAGAAATTTAGTGGAGGAATAATCTCTCCATGCCATTGTCAAAGATATTGGGAAAGATATTCAGTTTAACTGAATTTTTGTATTGCCGAGAAAAGAGATTTTGTCAAGAATACCAATGTCAGGGGAAGCAACATTGATGGTGTTGTGATTGGCCTGATGAGTGCAAGATGAAAAGCTTTGACAGAATGTCTTTTTTCAGCAGTTCTCAAGTCCTGTACTACCGAACTTTTGAATTTTTGTCTTTTCCTGAACTGTTTTCATATCAGTCCAGAAGTGGTTGTGCTTTCAGTATGTAGAGGACAAAAATAAAATGTGTAAAACTATAGTCCCCAGAATGGAAGCTGTAGTTATGAAGAGAGCTTTGGGCTAAGTGTTGGTGGTAATGGTCTCGCCTCAGTACGTTGAGAGTTCAATATCACACCCTAAGAGACTTGTGTGCAAAGTGATATCTTTCAGGTGAGATGTTGAATTGAGGCCTCACCTGCTTCCAGGATGGGTGTAAGATTCCATAGCACTACCTCGAACAGTAGGAGGATTGGTTTCGCCCATGTCCTGCCTGATATTTATCCCTTAACTGGCATCAGTACAATGGGTTATCTCATCATTATCTCATTGCCATACTGCAAGTCAACTGCTATGTCATAAGGTTGTGAAAGGGGCTATATAAATTATGGTATTATCTTAAAAAGCTGAGTAGGATAATGAGTGCAGAAGACCAGTCCATTGTGCTTTTGGCTCTTTCAAACAGCTACCCAGATTAGTCCCATTCATCTACCAGCTTTTCCTTTTAAAATATCAAATTCCCCATTGAAAGTTAGTTTTGAGTCTGCTTCCATAACCCTTTCAGGCAGTACAGCAGTTTGAGATGTGACCATTTGAAAGTCTTCAAGATTGAGGTGTTCCAAAGTAAAGGTCATTTCCACTGATTAATAATATGATCACTGTATCTAAGTAATGATTCTGGCTGTGATCGACACCAATAAAGCCGGAGGTGCTGCCACAGAATGGTTTCAGTGTTTTTGTGCAAGTACAGTGTTGGTTGATCCCAGTGATGTGGAAACAGTCCACTACGTACGAGTGATGATTTGCACAGCAACTGAGTCAAGTTAGTGTTACTCGAAATGCTTCTGAAAATATAAATGTGCTGCAACTGAAGCTTTTGATCCCTTAATAGTTTTATCTTCTTGTTGCAGCAAATGGCGGACGACGCCGGTGGTAGAGGAGGTTTCCGCGGTGGCTTTGGCTCCGGTGGCCGTGGGCGGGGCCGAGGCCGCGGTAGGGGACGTGGAAGGGGCCGTGGTGCTCGTGGTGGAAAGGCTGAAGATAAGGAGGTAAGATACAATGTCACCTTAAATTCACGTAATGAGCTTTGCAATTAATGTACTGTCACAAAATTCATTGTTGTCGCATTAGTCCTGAAAGGTATTCCTTTTCCTCCCCCACAGTGGGTGCCAGTAACTAAGCTTGGGCGTTTGGTAAAGGATATGAAGATCAAAACTCTGGAGGAAATTTACCTCTTCTCCCTTCCTATCAAGGTAATACTTGTGAAGATTAGTTCCACCATGTAAATTCCTATCTGTGGTAGATTAAGCTGATCAATCAATTTTTATAACCTACCCTTAACAGTAGGCATTACTCTTACAAACTTCTCTTTCCTAATAGGAGTCTGAAATCATTGACTTCTTCCTGGGATCGGCCTTGAAGGACGAGGTTCTCAAGATCATGCCTGTCCAGAAGCAAACCCGTGCTGGTCAACGCACAAGGTTCAAGGTATGTTTTTGTCTGTCTACAGGCAATTCCTCATAACCTTTCTTCCACATGAATTATGGAATTTTAATAGCACTCTTCAAAAATTTTCAGGCTTTTGTTGCTATTGGTGACTATAACGGACATGTTGGACTGGGTGTCAAGTGTTCCAAGGAAGTGGCCACTGCCATTCGTGGAGCTATTATTCTGGCGAAGCTGTCAATCATCCCTGTAAGGAGGGGTTACTGGGGTAACAAAATTGGAAAGCCACATACCGTACCATGCAAGGCAAGTACAGATACTGGTGAATGGTTGGTGTATAATATGTAAAGTTGTCAGAGCAGTGCATGTGAAGCAAAATAAATAGTTTCATTTAAAGGAGCTTCAGTTTCTGAATTGACCTGTCGGAAGAGTATACATGGTATCGCACAAATAACCAGTTGCCTTATTTTATTATTTTGTGTTTTGGCTGTACCCAACATAGTGAAGGAGTAAATTGATGTGTGCAGGGTACCTGATCATGCAACGATTTACTGAAATCTGTAAACTCTAATCATGCAGTGCTGTTTGTGGTTTGTGTGTATATTATTTGGTTCTGTATTGATGGAATTGCTTGAAATTTGAACTGCCCGTTTTGTATTGGTGTCTTGTAGTTTATGTGGAGAAAATGCTTGAATTGTGTTTATTTGTGGGAGACCAGTTTTACGATATTGTCTAAATGCTGCAACAATTTCTTAACCTTTCCAGGTGACTGGTCGTTGCGGTTCAGTCTTGGTGCGTCTTATCCCTGCACCTCGTGGTACTGGTATTGTCTCAGCCCCTGTACCCAAGAAACTGCTTCAGATGGCTGGTATCGACGATTGCTACACCTCAGCCAGAGGCTGCACAGCCACACTGGGCAACTTTGGTAAGTCAGGCTTCTAACTACAATGTCAGGGAAAAGATTTATGTGCTATGCTCATAGCAATGTTTGTATTTTACTCCTTTGGGGTAGGGTGAGGGAATCATAAGTATCAGGCAAGTTGTATTTGTCTTCTGTAATAGTTGTGTTTGATGGTAGAACAAAAAGAGACTAGTCTAAAATTTGTCAGTAAGAGCGATTGGATGGTATCTGTAAGGCCATTCTGATTACAACTGACTCCCTTTATGTTACTGAATGTCCCTTTAGTGCTTGTGTTCTCTTACTTTCTCAATTATTTTTGAATTCTCTCAGCTCTGCACAATTTAACCTGCTGGTGGTGTAATTGGCATATTACGAGAGAGAAATAAATGGAGAATTGCACGGCAGCTAGACCTTCTATATGGGTTATCTGTTCCATTTGAAGCTCAACATAAATCTTTTAAAGTTTCATCTTGGTGACTGACTGGTCTAGTACTTATCCTATAACTTGTTATATTTGCTTTTCTACAGCTAAAGCTACTTTTGATGCCATCTCTAAGACCTACAGTTACCTGACCCCAGATCTGTGGAAAGAGACTGTGTTTACCAAGGCCCCATACCAGGTACCATGCTGAAAACTAACTTTAAGAAGTATGATTTCTTTGAAGTATGAAGAGATTTGAAAATTATTTTCATTTAACTTGAGGTAACCGTTGCTTTCATGGTGCCACAGCTGCTTATTGCAGCATATCACCTATATCCAGTGCTTTCAACCTTTTTTGCTTCTAAGGTTCTAACCCCATGTTATAAAAATTCCATGAACCCCCAGTAACACACGGTTTTTCTGTATAAAAGTTAGCTATGCAATTAAACACATTCATTATCTTACTCAGTATGAAACTGTTGCTGGTGCTAGTTTCCAAATAGCTCCATTGTCTCGCCCATCCCTGTGTCTATAATCTCCAGCTCCTGCAAAGAACCAAAATTTTTGCACTCCTCCAATTCTGGCCTCTTGCACATCCTAGATTTTAATTAGCCCACCATTGGCAGCTGTGCCTTCAGCTTCCTAGGCCCTAAGTTCTGGAATTCTCTCTACGCTCCCCCACATCTCGTACCATTTTCTCCTTTAAAAGCTTCTTAAAACTTAACCCTGTAATTAACCTTTCAGTTACCTCCTTCAGTATCTATTATCTTCTCATGGTTCAGTGTCAAATTTTGTTTGATATTGCTCAGGTAAGTAGTTTAGGATGCTTAACTTTAGCGCACTATATAAATGAAGTTGTTGATGCTGCGGCCATTCATGATCCTCTGCTGTTTGTAGAATTCCCCCCTTCCTTGTTCCCTGAGATCTGATTAAACACTTTTCTCAGTGAGGATGGCAACAGCTCCAGCACAGTCTATTTCCCCAGCAGCTCCTCAATGGAAACTGACTCCACTGAATGACAGACACGTCACCCAATTCACTTTCTCAGAAGCTCCTCAATGGGCTAGAAACTGGCCAATCAACCTGGCTGGAAAGTGGGGTTTACAGAGATCATCTCACTTGAAAAAGGCCTGCGCTTGGAGCTTGCTCAGTCAGTTTAAATATATTATTTCAGTTGCCACTAATCTTTGTCCTTCTGACAAGATAGCATGTTTTGGAAGACTTCTAAGGGGCTATAGACTCCAGGTTGAGAATCCCTGATCAATATCATTTCTATAACAAACACTCTTCCTCTTTTTTGCTTTTCTGGCTAACCAGTTTTTTGCAGTATTTTATATTGTGCACTTCAAAGCATGCTCTGAAGTTTTCTCTTTTCTCTCTTAGGAATTCACTGATCATCTGGCCAAGACCCACACCCGTGTATCTGTCCAAAGGTCCCAGTCGGCTGTTGCTCCAGCAACATGAAAGTGTTTTATACAAAGAATAAAATAAAGACCTGTTGCCCATGATTTTGTTTATTGTGATCTTTGCTTTGGAGAGGGTTGGATTTGATGGGGGGAAATGTTTAACGGGTCATAAATTTGATTATAATGAAAACTGCTGAATCTTCTACAACAAAAACACCTGGAAAAACTCAGCAGGTCTGACAGCATCTGCGGAGAGGAACGTTAACACAGTCAACGTTTCGAGTCTGTGTGACTCTTCAACAGAACTAAGGAAAAATAGAAAAGAGGTGAAATATAAGCTGGTTTAAGGGAGGGTGGGACAGGTAGAGCTGGATAGAGGGCCAGTGATCGGTGGAGATAACGAAAAGATGTCATAGACAAAAGGACAAAGATGTGTTGAAGGTGGTGATATTATCTAAGGAATGTGATAATAGGTGACATTAAGGGTAGAAAGCAGGACGAGCAAGATACAGATACCCCTAGTAGGGGGGAAAGGATCGAAATAGGCTAAAAGGTAGAGATAAAATGGATGGAAATACATTGCTGAATGTTCTCATGGCCTGAACATTTTTAATCTTCACAATTAACTCTGTGATCTTAATGTAAATTATCCTTCAACCCTTTGGGAAACAATCAGTTGATGACCCATGCCATAACATGGAAATATCAGTAATCATTTACCTACATGTTGCTCACTGATCACCTCATTCATTACTGTCTCAGCTCAACCAGGCTTTTGAAATTCAGTTAGTGGATTGTGCTGCTGATTGATTGGCCTTCAACCTTGCATCTTTCAAACTTCAGCTCATCCAAAACTCTGCTGCCCTGTATCCTACTTGGAATGCCCTTTTTGAGCCATTACCCCTGTGCTCACAACATTGGCTTCTGGACTGGCAATGCCTGGATTTTAAAATTCTCATCCTTACCCCTCCCGTAGCACTGAAATAGTCATGTCTGAAATGGCATTCTCTGAACTGAGGGCAACTGGAGGATTGAAAATGTTCCACCTGCTTTAAAACGATAAACCCAACAACTTCAGACCAGTCATCCTAAAATTGGTAGGGAAGCTTTTAAGAGACCATAGCCCAGAACAAAATCAATTGGTGTTTGGATAAGTATGGGGTAATTAATGATGACATGGATTTATTAAAGCAAACTAGTGTTTGACTAACTTGAGTACTAATGTAGAGTTGATGAGGACCATGTGGTTGATGTGCATTGGACTTTTGAAAGGTGCTTGTAAAGTGCCATTGCAAAATTGGAGCTCATGAATTACTAGCGGTGTGTGGATACAAGATCAATGGGTGGAAAGCAGAGAGTAGTGGCTAACAGTTGGTTTTCCAGACTGGGTCAGGGTGGTGTCATACAGATCCCCAGGAGTCAGTGTTCAGACCCACTTTTTTTATATACATTAAGACCTGGGCTTGGGTATATGCAAGGTCTGATTTCAAAATTTACAGAGATATGGAAACACAGTAAAAAATGTGAAGGATGATAATGGACTTCAGGTGGTGTAGACAGACGGATGAATTGGGAAGATAACATGAAATTTAATGCTGAGAAATGTGAATTTTGGTAGGAAGAATGAATAATAAATGATAATTTTAGAGGATGTCTCTGTCACACTGTTTTATAATGCTCCTGCGGTGACATGGGATGTTTATGTTAAAGGTACTGTATATAAGTAATAGGTGCAAAGACCTAGGGTGTGTGTACACATCTTTGAAGGTGGGAGGATGAGTTGAAGATTGAAGAGATTGTTTAAAATAAGATCCTTAGCTTTATCAATAGAATACAAACACAAGGAAGGTTTAGTAAACCAACACTGATTAGGCTTCAGCCGGAGTATTGTGTCTGATTTTGGGCACTACACCTTATGAAGGATATTAAGTCCTTTGAGAGGTTGCAGAAGAGGATTATTAGAATGCTAACGTGGGTGAGACTTCAGTTACCTGGAGAAGTTGAGGCTGATAGAGATGTTTAAAATCATGAATGGTTTCCACTGGCAAAAGAACCAGAGGGAACAGTTTTTACAATCTTGATATGCACTCATGAAAGGGTAGCAGAGGCAGATCAATTATTTATCCAGTTCCCTTTTGAAAAATAATGAAGTGTTTTTCATTTTGCAGGACGACAAGGAGTGGGACTAACTGGTCTACCAAAGAGCTAGCACAGGCAGAGCAGGCTGAATGATCTATGTTGTATGATTCTATGATCATTATCATGTGAACTTCAGCATTTAATCATATCATCTTTCTCTCAAACCTCCCTTTTGCTCTGGAACAATGCTTACAGAGTCAACTTCTAACCAGTGATCTCTTGTTTTCCTCTATTATTGCTAATTCCACAAGAAGTTATTCTGTCATCATCAGCAGGTCTCTAAACGTTAATTATGAAATGGACACCACTGTTCTGGCTGTTATATAGCGACATGATTGTTAATTTACAGAATGATTAAGAACTCATCACTTCCCTGTAACAAGTATGTAATCAAAAAATACAGGTTATACATTATTTATTGTTTAACAGGTGCATGTATTTTAGTCACATTCATGTGAAATTCAGCATTTTGCACAATTTAAACACATTCAGACTGTACATTATAGGTGAAGGTTTGTCTCAAACTTAATCAAAAAAATTTTTCCAGTAGATTGTGGTGCTCTTAGGCTTCAGATGCTGCCTTTTCTCTCTCCTCAATCATTCGATGTTTCTGTTTCATTAGACATCGTCTGGCACTACCATAAGCCCCCAGATCACCATCTGTAAAAAAAAAAGGGAAAGAAACAGCAAATTAAACGAGAGAGCAGGTGTTAAATTTCCTCTACTCTCAGCATGTGATTTTCTACGACAAAAACATAGCACCCATGTTCTTTACCAAATCATGTCCTGACAAAAAGACTTGCATTTATATAGTGCCTTTCATGATCACAGGATGTTGTAAAGTGCTTTATAACTAATGAACTACATTTTTGTAGTCTGATCACTGTTGTAATGTAGGAAACAGGGCAGCCAATTTGCATGCAGCAAATTCCCCCAACAATGTGGGAATGACCAGATAATTTAGTGATGCTGAATGAGGGATAAATATTGGCCAGGACACAGGAGAACTCCCGTACTTTTAAGAACATAAGAACTAGGAGCAGGAGTAGGCAATTCAGCTCCTCGAGCCTGCCCCACCATTCAATGCGATCATGGCTGATCTCATTTCGATCTCAACTCCAATTTCCCGCCCTCTCCCCATAACCTTTCAACCCATTACTAATTAAAAATCTGTCTATCTCCTCCTTAAATTTATTCAGCGTCCCGGTATCCACTGCACTCTGAGGTGGTGAGCTCCACAGATTCATGACCCTTTGAGAAAAGTAATTCCTCCTCATCTGATTTAAATCTACCACCCCTCAACCTAAAACTATGGTCTCTTGTAATTATCACACTTCCCAAAGGCATTAGCGAACCAGATGGGTTTTTAATGACAATCAAATCAGACTTTTAATTTCAGATTTTTATTAAATTCAAATTTCACCATCTGCTATGGTGGGATTTGAACTCAGACTCCTAAAGCATTATTCTGGGTCGTATGCATTGTTAGTCTAGAGACAATACCACTACACCACCGCTTTCTTCCATATGGTATCATGTATAATTTCTTAGGAACTGACAGCAGCTTTTCTGTCCAGTAGCACTCCTCAGCACAGTCATGATCTGCATCAATGAGATCCTGCAGTCTCATAATATGTATCAGCAAACTGTACAGATATTTTCAAGATTTATATGGTAAAACATTCAAAAATATTAACGAGCTGAGTTGACCATGGGATGGGTGCTTAGAAGAGGTTTTGTTAGATAAGATACAATTCCAATCTTTATGGCACATTAGACTGATTATAAGATTACTCATACAAATAACCAGTCTGTAACTGTGTGACTTACATCTTGATTGATAGCCTTTCGCTCCCTGCTTGAACTGCTCCAGCTCCTTAGCACAGTTCTGTACATAGCTGTTACCTTCCCTCTGCTGACAGGCCCTTAGACGTTCCTGAAGAATTTTCATAATTTCCTGATCAACCTTGCTGCAAAAGAAAAGTGTAAGTTTTCTTAAAACCACAAAAACAGAGGAAGTGCTGCTTGATAGCAAAACAACTGCTGATTCAGAACAGTCTACAAGCCTTGGCAGCTACTTAATATCAGGCTTCCATCTAGTGCATGTAATGCCTGAGCTCTAGCTTCAGTGGTTGGTTTACTACGAGATTTTGTGGATATTCAAGTTTTCAATGAAATAATGCAGAGTAACAGGTACAGCAGCTGCAGAAAATACATGCAACTTTGTCTACAAAGCACAGTCATCAATTGAGGAAGCACTGAGCTTTTCACAAGCTAAGGATTCCTCCCCTGCACTGAATGCCAGAGAAAAATCAAGTGGATTTTCCAAGCAAATTAATATTCGCACTCTGAACAGAAGCTGAGAAAAATGGAATGAGAGAGATTGGATAGAAAGGAATGAGGAAGGAACAAAGAACGATATAATGAAATAGAAGAAAGATAGAGGATTTCAGCTCAGCTCTGTTTCTCTCTCCACAGATGCTGTCAGACCTGCTGAGTTTTTCCAGCATTTTCGGTTTTTATTTACAACATAAGCTAGGGTTATTCTCCTTAGAGAAGAGAATGTTAAATGGAAATTTAAGAGGTGTTCAAAATCATGCAGGGGAATAAGCAGAAAGCCTTTCCAGTGGCTGAAGAGTCAACGGTCACAGGAAACAGATTTAAAATATTTGACAAAAGAACCAGACAAAATATGGAGATTTTTTTTTTAAACACAGTGAGGATGATGGAAGACATTTAATAATAACTTTCAAAGGGAGCTTAGATACATCATTTGGATTGAGTCTACAGCACAGAAACAGTCATTCAGGCCAACTAGTCTATGCCAGCATTGATGCTTCAAGCATCCTCCCATCCATCTTCAAATGCAAAGGCTTCTATTCATTTCTCTCTCCTATGCTTATCTAGCTTCCCCTTAGATGCATCACTGCTATTTGCCTGAAATATCCCTTGCGGTAGTGCATTCCAGATTTTTACCACTCAAGTGCAGTACCGTGGGAGTGCTGCATTGTTGGAGGTGCTGTCATTCAAATAGAGACCTTAAACCCAGGCCTGTTTATTCTCGCAAGTGGACACAGAAGATGCTATGCCACTATTATGAAGAGGAGCAGGGGAATTCTTTCCCATGTCCTGGCCAATATTTACCTCTAAATCAACATCAAAAGAAACAGATTACCTGGTTAATATTCCAATGCTGTCTGTGGGAGCTTACTGTGTGCAAATTGGCTGCCATGTTTCCTGTATTACAACAATGGCAACCTTTCAATAAATACTTCACTGTCTGCAAGGCACTCTGGGACATCCTTAGGCTGTGAAATGCACTAACTATATAGATGAATGTCTCCTTTTATATTTCTTTGGATAAAGATGTTTCTCCTGAATTCACTATTGGATTTATTAATGACTACATTATTATGTTACCTCTAGTTTTAGACTCCCCCACGAATGGAACATTTTCTCTCTGTCTACCCTATGTCCACTGTCATTACCACTACACCACCATCTCCCCATAAATATGGAGCCCAGAACTGTGCACAGTACTCCAAGTATGGTCTGACCACTGTTTGATACAAGTTTAACATAGCTTAGCTGCTTTTCAAATCTATCCCTCCAGAAATGAACCCCAGTGCTTAGTTTGCTTAATTTCTGGCCTTATTAATCTTCTCGTGATATATCTATCTGTACCCTTAGATCCCTTTGCTCCTCTGCCCCATTCAGGCTCTGATCCAAGCAGTATCTGAAGGGAAAAAGAATTGCAGGGCTACAGGGAAAGCATAGGGGAAATGGTACTATTTAGATAGCACATTCAAAGAGCTGGCAAGTGTATAATGGGCTGAATGGTCTCCTACTGTGCTGTATTATTTAGAGAGAAAGGGATGAGAGCAAGAAAGATATGAGAAAGACAGAAGGTAAGAAATAACAATAAAGGGAATTGATAGAGCAAAAAATGAAGGGAAGAAATGAGGGAGAATCTTGAGTACAATCTGATTTCAAGCAATTAATTGGAAAGCAGTCATTTTAAAAGTCATATTGATAGCCTACATCTGAAAATTACCAACATGGTGTAAATTACAGATTATCCCATTTTCTATCTTGTTCAATACTGAGGACGTGGTAGGTATACCTTTTTTTTCTACATGTTGAGCATTGCAAGGCTGACCACCCCTAATCCATGCGATTTTTGCTTTTATTCTTTCATGGGACGTGGGTGTCTCTGGCAAGACCAACATATGATGCACACCACCCTTGAGGTGGTGATGGTGAGCTGCCTTCTTGAACTGCTGCAGTCCATGTGGCGTAGGTACACCCACAGTGCTGCTCGGGAGTGAGTTCCAGGATTCTGACCCAGTGACAGTGAAGGAACGGCGATATATTTCCAAGTCAGGGTGGTGAGTGGCTTGGAGGGGAACTTGCAGGTGGTGTTCCCATGTGTCTGCTGCCCTTATTCTTCTAGAGGTCATGGATTTGGAAGATGCTGTCGAAGGAGCCTAGGTGAGTTGCTGCAGTGCATCGTGTAGATGGTACACACTGCTGCTATTGTATATCGGTGGTGGGGGGAGTGAATATTGAAGGTGGCGGATGGGGTGTCAATCAAATGAGCTGCTTTGAACTGGATGGCGTTGAGCTTTTCGAGTGCTGTTGGAGCTGCACTCATCCTGGAAAGTGCAGAGTATTCCATCACACTCCTGACTTGTGCCTTGTAGATGGTGGACAGGCTTTGGGGAGTCAGGAGGTGAGTTACTCACCACAGAATTCTGACCTGCTCTTGTAGCTATAGTATCTACATATCTGGTCCAGTTTAGTTTCTGGTCAGTTGGTAGAAGGTAATAATTGCAACAGTTCAGAGTGTAAGCAACGAGAAGAACCCTTTTTTTCCTGTTGCGCATATCTGTCTGCACCAGAGATTGCCTTTAATAACTTCGTATATCTATCTCTGCGTCACAGAAACATCACATTTACACTGCCAGTAAATACCACTTTCCGGATTTTATTCAATGTGAATTTAAAATCAGATACATACTAATCTCTTCTCCACTGCATCTCTGCCTCATAGTAGCAGAGGTAATCACCCAAATGGCAGTCAGTTAAATCTGGCACGCGTCTGAAATGCTGATGGTAGTAATAGAATTTGTTCTTTTCCTGCTGGCGTTCCACCCATTCTACAAAATGATTTAATAAAAAAGTTTTATTAAATAAACCTGTGGTCAACATCACAAAAAGGTTGAAAGCAGGATGCTTGTACTGTTACGCGATACAAAGTGGGATGGATAAACCTATTGTCAAGCACGGTAGATGATGATAAATTACCTAAGATTCAGTTGAATAATATATCACACTATAAAAGATTTTTTATTAAACAGGTTAGTCAATTGGCACTGTATCACACATTTTGAACCATTAAAGGTATGTTTTTACCTATAAACTCTACATGAATAGGCAATGTCAAATTATCAAATGAATCCTTGTACAGAACAATGTTCCCATTATCAATTGGACCATCTGCAGAGTGCCCACCCACAGTAAACTGACAGATTGAGTTGAACAGCTAATGGTTGTTCCCACGATTTGTTTGATCCATGCTTGATACCAACTTATGAATTGGATGCACAAGAATGAAGATCTGGGAGTGATGAGATATTATCTCACAAGGGTGTTTAATTGACAAACTGCTGAGATAAATGAGATTCTGTTTCAGGGTATTCATAATGTGAGGTTCAGATGGGAAGCTTTATCCTATTCAGGTCCTATTCCTATCAGCTGCCTGGCAGCCAGTGTATTTCTTGCCTTTAACACTCATTGATATTCATCTTAAACGGTTTAATAACTGTGCTGCAACTAATTTTTTTTACTCATTCATGGGATGTGGGCGTCACTAGCTAGGACAGCATTTATTACCCATCCCTAATTGCCCCTGTTCAGGGGGCCTTTAACAGTCAACCACATTGCTGTGGGTCAGGAGTCAAATGTAGGCCAGGCCAGGTAAGGACAGCAGATTTCCTTCCCTAAAGGATATTAATGAACCACATGGGTTTTTACAACAATTGCCAATGGTATCATGGTCATCAGACTTTTAACTCCAGATTTTTATTGAATTCAAACTTCACCATTTGCCGTGGTGGGATTCGAACCTTGGTCCCCAGGGCATTACCCTGGGTCTCTAGAATACTAGTCAGTGACAATACCACTATGCCACCACCTCCCCCAAAATTGCACACTTGATTGAAAATCAACAATTCAATATATTTGTAATCTTTAATATAGCTATAATCTTTACAATTCAAAGCTAATTTGTGTATAACTGAAAAAAGATACACGTCAAAGCTTTTATCTTGCACTCATCAGGATATTTGCAAGAACACCAAACATAAAGGTTACAACAATTTATACTTCATGAGAAGAGAGTGCTACTTCGTTGGCAAGTGGACGAATGGGGAAAGAGAGAGCTGTTCCGTTGGGACGGACTTCATTTGAACCATGCTGGGACCAGTGTCCTAGTGAATCGTATTACTAGGGTTGTAGATAGGACTTTAAGCTAATTAGTGGGGTTGGTGGGGGGGCGGGGGGAGATTCAATGGAAGGGAAGTTTAAAAAATCAAAACGAAACGGAAGAGCAGAGGTGCAGGGTAGTGAAGGGGTGAATGACAATCAAAGTGTGACAGGAAGGGCAGAAAATATAAGCAGAATCAGAATGAGTAATAATGGTAAAAAGTCAAAGCTTAAGGCTCTGAATGCATGCAGCATTTGTAACAAGATAGATGAGTTGATGGTACGAATGGAAGTAAATGGATATGACTTGATAGCTATTAGAGAGATGTGGTTGCAGGGTGACCAAGTCTGGAAACTCAACATTCAAGGGTATTCGACATTCCGAAAAAACAGACAAAAAGGAAAAGGAGATGGGGTAGCCTTGTTAATAAAGGAAGGTACCAGTGTGGTGGTAAGGAGTGATATAGGTGCAATAGATCGTGATGTGGAATCAGTTTGGGTGGAAATAGGGGATAGCAAGGGGAAGAAGCCACAGGTGGGAGTCATCTATAGGCTCCCGAAGAACTGCCTTACTGTAGGACAAAGTATAAATCAGGAAATAATGGAGGTGTGTAAGAAGGGTGCTATAATTGTCATGGGTGATTTTATTCTGTATATTGACTGGACAAAACAGATTGGCATGGAGGATGAATTTGTAGAGGCATCAGGGATTGTTTCTTAGAGCAGTACGTTGCAGAACCTACCTGGGAACAGGCTATTTTAGATCGAGTAATGTGTAATGAGGTAGGATTAATAAGAGATATCGTAGTTAAGGATCCTCTCGCGGGTAGCGATCACAATATGGTAGAATTTCAAATTCAGTTTGAGGGCGAGCAACTCGGGTCTCAAGCCAGTGTCCTCAGTTTAAATAAGGGTAATTACAGAGGTAAGAAGAAAGAATTGTCTAAAGCAGGCTGGGAAAATAGACTAAGGGGAAGGTCAGTGGATGGGCAGTGGCAGACATTTAAGCAGATATTTCATAAAGCTCAGCAAAAATTTATCCCAGTCAAAAAGGACTAGATGAGAAAGATGAACCACCCGTGGTTAACAAAGATGGTGAAGGAGAGCATCCAATCAAAAACTACGGCATACAAAGTGATGAAAACTAGTGGTAAGCCAGAGGATTGGGAACTTATTAGGAACCAGCAACGGATGACTCCAGCATGATGCCACCACCAAACACATCTTCCCTTCTGCTGGCGGCATTCCGCAGGGATCGTTCCCTCCGGGACACCCTGGTCCACTCCTCCATCACCCCCTTCCACGGCACCTTCCCATGCAACCGCAGAAGGTGTAACACCTGCCCCTTTACTTCCTCTCTCCTCACTGTCCAAGGGCCCAAACACTCCTTTCAAGTGAAGCAGCATTTCACTTGCACTTCCCTCAATTTAGTCTATTGCATTCGCTGCTCCCAATGCGGTTTCCTCTACATTGGAGAGACCAAACGCAGACTGGGTGGCCACTTTGCGGAACACCTTCGGTCTGTCCGCAAGCATGACCCAGACCTCCCTGTCGCTTGCCATTTCAACACTCCACCCTGCTCTCAGGTTCTTGGCCTGCTGCATTGTTCCAGTGAAGCTCAACACAAACTGGAGAACAGCACCTCATCTTCCGACTAGGCACTTTACAGCCTTCCAGACTGGATATTGAGTTCAACAATTTTAGATCATGAACTCTCTCCTCCATCCCCAACCCCTTTCCGATCCCCCTTTTTTCCAATAATTTATATAGATTTTTCTTTTCCCACCTATGTCCATTATTTTTAAATGTATTTCCATCCATTGTTTTATCTCTACCTTTTAGCCTATTTCGATCCCTTCCCCCCCAGCCCACCCCCACTAGGGCTATCTGTACCTTGCTTGTCCTGCTTTCTATCCTTAATGCCACCTATTATCACATTCCTTAGATAATATCACCACCATCAACACATCTTTGTCCTTTTGTCTATGACCTCTTTTGGTTATCTCCAACTATCACTGGCCCTCTATCCAGCTCTACCTGTCCCACCCCACCATCTCCCTTAAACCAGCTTATATTTCACCTCTTTTCTATTTTTCCTTAGTTCTGTTGAAGAGTCATACGGACTCGAAACGTTAACAGTGTTCCTCTCCGCAGATGCTGTCAGACCTGCTGAGTTTTTCCGGGTATATTTGTTTTTGTACAGGGAAATGGCAGATACTTTAAGCCAATATTGGGGTGGGAGAAAAATATATGCAGTTCATGACTAAGTCTGCCGAGCTCTTCAGCCCAGGCGTGTCTCTGGACATTTTGAAAGCTAACTTCAAGGCAGATATCAAAACGAAAAGCAATGCTGCGGTAACAGAATTTCTACTTGTGCTCATCTTCCCAAAACTCTCCACCATCGGGGCTTTCCTCAGGTCATGTCTGCGTGCGTTTTAGATTAGATAAGGCATTGACTGCTATAATTTAACGTTCAGAAGAAATCACATGGACTTGAAACGTTAACTCTGTTTCTCTCCACAGATGCTGCCTTCCTGCTGAGCTTTTCCAGCCTTTTTTGGTCTAGCAATTCATAAGATTCCTACTGACTTTTTCTGTTTGAATGTTGGGGACCTAGGGAGTTGTTCTTAATCCTCTGAATCCATTGATAAAACAAATCCTACAGCAACATCTGTTGTTTCAGATACATAACTATATATAATATACACACTATATATATATATATGTCTGTTCCAAGACAGCAGAAAGCGTTGGGGAGGTTTCCTCAGTAACCTCCTGTGTGTTTGCAGCAATTTCCATCACAAATTGAAGTTTCCAGGGGTGACCTGTGCATTTTCTCTGGGAGCTGCTCTAACTGAAGGACATTTACCCTCGGCCCAGGGCTGCTGAACCTCAGCCTCTCCCACCCTCACTCACCTCTGAAGGTTGTAACTGGCAAATCCACCGAGTAGTAGAAAAGCTTGCTGACAATAACCGCCGGGTTGGGCAGGCCAGTTTGCTTCTCCACTGCCGGGGTCCGGCTGGCCGGCTGCTGGTAAACGTCCTTGTCCCAATCGTCCGGCATCACTCCGACTAAGGCGCACACTGCGCAGCCGCACTACACAGACACACACATGGCGTCGCCCCCTGCACACAGACACACACAACATGGCGTCCGGCCCCTCAGAGGCACCGACGCGACACGCTGCTGCGCTTCTGCCGACGTCGCGCATGCTCCGAGTATGCGTATTTCGAGCGTTTTTATCCGTGACGTATTTGGAACGCCTGGACTGGTGGCGGCCAGGATCAAACATGGCGCTGCTAAAATCATCACAGCCGGTGGGCACCGCCCTTTCAAAGGGCGCTCGGAAAGAAATGTTAAGTTGCAGTATATTGTACCTCTCAATTCTGAGTTATTTAAATTATAACATACATAAAGGAAAGACACCGATTTAAGACAAAGACAGTGCACTCTACGTCATGGATGCCAACATGCTAAACAGCTGCTTGCCTAGAACCTTGAAAAAGTGCATTTTTGCGAGGAATAATTGCAGAGTTGCCTGTGGAACAAGGAGTGATAGTAAATCCTTGGGTTTCACTGTGAAGACTGTACTCCGTCTGCCATGCATAAAGCCTAGAGAAAGCAAATGGCGGCATGCACTTGATCTCGATACAGGAAGCATTGACGGGGAGGGGAGGGGATGGGGACCTGCATAAATACACCTGCCCCTTCACTTCCTCTCTCCTCACCGTCCAAGGGCCCAAACACTCCTTTCAAGTGAAGCAGCATTTCCCTTGCATTTCCCCCAACTTAGTCTACTGCATTCGTTGCTCCCAATGCAGTCTCCTCTACATTGGAGAGACCAAATGCAGACTGGGCAACCGCTTTGCAGAACACCCTCGGTCTGTCCGCAAGCATGACCCAGACCTCCCTGTCGCTTGCCATTTTAACACTCCACCCTGCTCTCTTGCCCACATGTCTGTCCTTGGCTTGCTGCATTGTTCCAGTGAAGCTCAACGCAAACTGGAGGAACAGCACCTCATCTTCCGACTAGGCACTTTACAGCCTTCCGGACTTAATATTGAGTTCAACAACTTTAGATCTTAAACTCCCTCCTCCATCCCCACCCCCTTTCCGCTTCTTCCCCCTCCCTTTTGATTATTCCAATAATTTATATAGATTTTTCTCTTCCCACCTATTTCCATTATTTTTAAATGTATTCCACCCATCGGTTATTTCACCCCACCCCCACTAGAGCTACCTTGCTCTCCACTCTTAATTAGCACATTCTTTTAGATAATATCACCACCTTCAACACCTCTTTGTTCTTTTGTCTGTGACATCTTCTGGTTATCTCCTCCTATCACTGCTTGCTTGTCCCAACAACTCCCCCCCCCCCCCCCCCCCCAAACCAGCTTATATTTCACCCCTTTCCCATTTCTACTTAGTTCTGTTGAAGGGTCATGAGGACTCTAAACGTCAACTTTGCTCTTCTCCACCGATGCTGCCAGACCTGCTGAGTTTTCCCAGGTATTTCTATTTTTGTTTTTATCCCCGCATAAATACTGCCCAACTGTCTCTGTGGACGCCCCATGTTTAATGAGACACTTCCCGGGAACCATCGAATTTTGAAATTCGCGCAAGCGCATTCCTTCCGAAGTCACCAGGCCGCGCAGCCTGATGTGTTGATTGATACTGGCAGTCCGGCGCCACCCGATGACCTCAGTAGATCTCTGCGCATGTGCAGACTGCCATCTTGCGTTGGAAGGAGACACACACAACATGGCGTCGCTCCCGGCACACAGACACACGCAACATGGCGTCGCTCCCGGCACACAGACACACACAACATGGCGTCGCTCCCGGCACACAGACACACACTCACAACATGGTGTCGCTCCATGCACATTTCTAGCCAGACACAAAAGACATGGTCAAGTGCAAAATACTGCAAATGCTGGTAATCTGAAATAAAAGCAGAAAATGTTGAAAATACTCAGCATGTCAGCAAATGTGGAGAGACCATTTATCAGAATTCTGTCTATTTTGCAGCATTTTCTAGCTGTTTTTATTTAATAAAGACAATGGACCATTGTATAAAAGCAAAATACTGTGGATGCTGGAAATCTGAAATAAAAACAGAAAATGCTGGAACAACTCAGCAGGTCTATCCGCATCTGTGGAGAGAAAGACAGAGTTAAGGTTTCGAGTCTATATGACTTCTTCAGTCCATATGACTCTGAGGAAGAGTCATACGGACTGGAAACGTTAACTCTCTCTCTCCACAGATGCTGTTAGACCCACAATGGGCCATTGGCCGGGCTATCATATGACAACCCTATGTCAATTACCTAATCATAAAAGTAATAGAATAAATAGGTATTTTAATTACTATTATAGATCAACTACAATCCTAATACAAGCAAAAACAAGATACTGCCTGGAATTCTATAGAAAATGCTGGAAAGATTCAGCAGCTCCGGACTGACTAGATTTTCAAAAGTCAAAACTGAAAACCTTGTGCTGGGGGAGGGGGTGTGTGGGGTGGGGGGGGGGGGTGCGTGCTCTGTGATTATTGACATGTTGGATGACCAATGGCCTGAGTCTAGGGGAGGGGCAGTTAATAGTAAGATGTCATATGATTACATCTCCTGAAATATGTCCAGCCAGAGTTGGCAATCCCATTAAGACCTAATTATTGAAGGCAAAACAAAAATAGCCGGAAAAACTCAGCAGATCTGACAGCATCTGCGGAGAGGAACACAGTAAACGTTTCAAGTCCGTATGATTGATGGCAACAGCTACAAACCACAGACTCTTGTTTCAATTACATTTCTGCCTCACTTTCTTATAAACAATTGAACCAAGGCTTCATTTGTCACAAGATCCCAGCGAAAATCATCTATTCTGCCCTAATTTTACTGTGCGGTGCACAATAGTAAGACCAATGTCCATTTAAAAGCCTAATTTATTTTCATTTGCACACTGGGTTCTAATAATAGACGTTTTCAGCAAGAAGCTGCGTTTAAACTAGTGAACTTACCTCAAGTGTGGGAGAATTTGTGTGCAAAAGCTGGAAACTCTTTTCGAGTTACCAACAGTCACAGATTGCAACTCTTCCGAGTACAATCACAGTTCTTGGTTTCCGGGAGTGGGACATGAACCCACAACCCTCTGATTCAAAGGCGAGGGTGCTATGAACTGAGCCACAGCTGACACCTGCAATGTTTCAATGAGAAGTAATGTGCTCAGTACTGATTGGTGGTTTACCAATGAGCACCATCCAATTACCTCGTCAAGTGCAGTTTGCGATTGACGGACATCGCTGTCAATCTTCTATAGTCACCTGGATGCTGATTCCCACTCAGCTCTGGACGCCGGTGAGAAGGCTTTCTGTGTACGCGGATCCATTCCAGCACAGCCCCTTAAAGGTCAGTGAGTGGGCGGCATTCTGATTCCCAGGGAGCAGTGCAAGAAGGTGTATTTGGGTTTGCTGACTGTCAGGAAGATATAATAAGTCTTGTAGTGTTATTGGAATTTATTGTAAAGTAGAGTAATAGTGAGGTCTGTGTCTGTGGGTCTATGTGTGCATGTTTGTGTGACTTAATTGAATTAAAGGTAGCTGGTCTGAGGCTTTGGTGTAATAGAAGATAAGCTAGGTTTGAAATGTTAAGTAGG